>NC_135580.1:23490621-24725621 GCF_965152235.1 Eretmochelys imbricata | reverse complement strand
GAGGAAGATACAAGTATCAAAGTCAGAGAGGAAGGTGGAGGCAGACTTCTGGGGACAGTAGATTATGGTCACCTCAGGAAGAAAGGAGAGAGGAGTAGGCGTGTTGACACTTCAAATGAAGAGAGAGGGTGGGGAGGAGGGTTGAGTGACTGTAAGTGACAAGTGCAGGAGTCCCACGTGCAGGATTGTGGGAAAAGAGACCTCCAAACAGGAGCACAATAAGGAGGGGGAAGGGGACACAGCCCCTATTTCCACCTTTGGCCCATGAGTGGAGCTGGAAATTTGGCCAGGTTGTACTACCACTCACTCAAATTTGGCTTGGTTGTCCCTCTGTCATGAAGGAGAGGTGGCGGGCCAAAATTAAGTGAGGGGCATTGCAAACCCACATGCCTGCTTGGCTCCCCAACCTCTAGAGTCTGTCCAGTGCCCATGAGCAGTGGGCACCCTCAGAGGTTGGCAGGAATGGATCAGGGCTTTTAGTGCTTCCTGGGAAAGTAGAGGCACAGAAGGAAGATGGGATCTGGGGCTGGCAGAACTGCCTGGCCCCTGATGCATCTGGGTTTTTTTGGCCTGACTATCTCTCTGGGTAAGAGCTTAGGGTTGGATGTGTGGGGGGGCAGTGTGCTGGGTGAAGGGGGAGAGAATTTGGGAGTGTGGGGAGGGGAGGGAGAGCTCTGGGCCATCTCATTAGGAAAATTCTGGTTGGGCCTCTGCTTCCCAAGGAGAAGGCTGCCATGGGAGGAAGGGTTGCCTTATGATCAAGGCACTTTTGCTCTACCATAGGCTTCCTGTATGACCTTGGGCAAGACATTTAATCTTTCTGGGCCTCCATTTGCCAACTGGAAAAATGAGGATGATAATCCTTCCCTACTCCCACTCTCAGGCTGTCTTCCCTATTTAGACTGTAAGCTCTTCAGGGCTGGAACTCTTTCTTGTGTTTGTACAGTGCCTAGCACAATGGGGCACTGATCTCAGGTTGGGCCTCTGGGTGCTTTGTAATAACTACACAAATTAATAATGTAGAATCAGAGGGAGGCCACCAGATTCCAGTACAATAGAAGGTTTGTGCAGAGTGTTCATCCCCAAACACTGAATAAATGACCCCACTTTTAATCTTATTTTAAATAATATTTCCTTTAAAACGTGCAAGAATTTTGTTGCAAGAAATATCCGGTAGTGAAGGCACACTTGCACGACTTCTGTATATATTGCTTCCTAGGAATTATTATACATACTCCATTGAGGAATAGGTGAGATTACTTTTTATGTAGAACTAATTTTATCATATTTTTCATCTTCTGGGGTATCTGTCATTCACAATCTGAATATGTATCTTTTTTGTGCATTTATATAAAAACTGCAGCTCACTCTGCAACACCAGTGAATGAGTGATGTAAGCACAGTGATTGCATGGGCGATTTGTTAAATTATAGATTGCATTTTTACAGCTTGATTTGGTTTCTTTTGACCTGCACAAATGTATTTATTCTTCATTTTTCTCAGAATTGGACATGCATAAAAATGTAAAGCGGTTATCTGTCACAGTAACATTGGAAAGGCCACTCAGAAACTCCAGTCACAGGCTTAAAAATGGTGTCTCAAATTCTAAGTAGTTCTCTATATTATGCTGTTTAAGAAAATTGACTTGAAAGGCAATTTTTCACTACTTTGTGTGGCTGAGATGCTTGCTGAAGAACTGCTCTTTCCTGATATGGTTTTACGAGTTTGTTCTCCTGTTTAGCATTTTCCTGTGCTAGAAGAAACCCAGAAGACAAAATTCCAGGCATTTGTGTAATTCCAGTAGCACAAACATTCTTAAGGAGTCATTTAAAGACACTCTGGAGCAGTTGGAGCTTGTCCTGGAGAGGCATAGCTTTAAAACAAGCAACGGACTAGACCAATTTAGAAAATCAATATGTCCAAGGGTGAGGTAATACTGATTAATAATTAATAAAAGCAAGCAGTGAAAATGAGAGCAGATTAAAGGAATTAATAACTATAGAGCACAACATTTTATTCTTTTATGGTCCATTTTAGAAGTGTAGCAGCTCACTTACATAACCTTCTAATGCTACTTGCAAAAAAAAAAAAAAAAAAAAAGAAGAAGGAAAGCTGTGATAGATTGGGTTCTTTCTTTTTCTAAGTGTATCTGGATCATTTTCTACCCATAACACTTTATCTCATTACACCCCAGCAAATTTAAGTGGTGGATTTAAGTTAAAAATGTAATATCTCAACTTGGCTGTATGAATGGCACGTTAAAGGCACATTTGAAAGTACCTCACAATGCTCTGTTGTGGTTGGTGGGCTATTCAGTGAAGTTGCTGATGCAGCTTTGGAACCTTCTACAGGAATTTGTGTGATACATTCTGGACCACTGGAGCAGTGACCCTGCACAGACCCTTTATCTGGAAGAGCTATTCTGTTAAATTAACAGCTCTGAATTACACCTAGACTAGGGATGAACGTAAATTCATTTTACTGATTTTATTTTGTTTCTGAGTGTGACAGTCTCCCACATACCTCAATGGCAGAACCACTGCTGACCCAAATCTATTTTTCAGTTCACCTGCTCTTTGGCAAGTCTTTTGACACTCTAGTTCAAAGCTGGCGTTGGAAACGTATTTTGTTACATTGTAGAAATGCAAAAATAAAGCCACAACATAATGTGCAAGAATATTTATTCTCGGCTTTTTGAAGCTAACCCGAATCCTGCCTGCTTTCCGTCTCCGGTGAAGAGACATAAAGGAATACTGAGTCCCAGAATCGTCGTCATTTGGAAATAGCCCAATCTCTCATCTTAAACACCTGTGCTAAGTAAATTATGCACTGGTCCAGTGTGAAAATGTGATCAGAGTACAAAATCATTCAAAATCACTTCTACTTTGCCTGTAGGAGAGATGGGTGCTTGTCTTGTGCCTGCATCATTTGCTGCAGTATGAAATGTGGAGCAACATTGGCTTGTGACTATTGAAAAGCTCTTAAATAATCTGAAAGGCCCAGTAAAAATCATAATCTTATATCCCTCAATACCCTATTTCATTCTTCCCACCTCACCCCATCAATAACTCAGGAAACGCCTGCTAGATATACCTTTCGGCATGCCCGGAGGAACCAACAAAGTAAAGCTCAGCTCTCTTGGGGTAAGTTGCAGAATTGAGAACCTCTCACAACAAATGAAGTGTTGTCAGCTCGCCCCCTTTTCACCAAGCAGCAGGGCTGTTAACTTGAGCACCTCCTCTGATCACAGCTTCTGCTGTATCACAAGAGAGGAGTGGTGACCTTCTCCGCAGCCAGCTCCCAAATTGTACAGCTTGACCATAATAATCCACACTTTTAACAGGCTGTAGATCACTGTTTCCTCTAAGCTGTGTGCGTGTGTGCGCACACACCGATCCTAAATCCCGTGCACACGGCGAAACACCGTGCTCACAACAATTTGCACAGAAGCACAACAATTTGCACAGAAGAAATATTTTGCGCACCTGGACTGTCAAAAATTAGAGGGAACATTGCTGTAGATGCCTTTGTATTGTGTGCGATTGTGTTAGTCATGGGCCAATCCTATTAGTCTATGTGCCACTGTGTGGAGCATAGTATGTGGGATATTTTAGGTGAAGGTAGGGGCTTTGCCACGAAGTCTGTTTTAGGAGCAGTCACAGTCTTTTGTATATTACTGGCTTTCTATTAATACAACACAGCTTATTTTAGTAGCCCAAATTCAGCTTTGAATGTTAGTGTTCAAACTAAATAGGAAATGGGGAACAAGATTCTGATCCCTGTTGCAGCATTGTATATCCAGAGTAACTCAGTTGATTTCAGTGGAGTTACTCTGGATTTACACCAAGATCTGAATATGGTCCATAAATTACTTCTTGAAAGCAAATGTACATGTTTTGTGTTTTGCTTGTTTGGCAATATTTAAAAAGCTCTTGCTTGTTTAAGTTATAAGTGCTCTGAAGTAAAGTATACCCACACACACAATTCACATATTCACTCATCTAGAACATTCTATAGCTATTTAAAGACTACTGTTTCTGTGCTGCTTGTAATAATAAAAGTAATAATGGAGGCCTTTTACTTTTTATTACTTTAAGTGGTTTTAGCAACAATGGATGTTGCTTGATGATTTGCAGATACATATATATGCAGTATTCTAGCTCTTTCTGCAGCCTTTTACTGCAATTAGTGCTATAAACACATGTAAAGACTGTGTGATTGAGCTTCAGTGTATATAGTTAACATTAAGACCCTAATTCTCAGATCTAGCTGAGCTGTGTACCTCTTCATGGCATCTTTGCTTTCACTGAACCTGGGGCCTGTGAAGGGGCAGTTCATTCCCTGCCACAACTTAGGCTATGTCTACACTACACACCACTTTTGTGGGCATTTAGGGTAGTTGTAGCTACACACTGCTATGAAAAGCACACCATGTATTCACTGTTGTGTGCATCTGTGTGTGTTAGTGAAAGGCACTTTAGATAAGCTATTACCAACAGGAGAGTGGGTTTGTGGGGGAGGTGGGTGGGGAGAAAACCTGGATTTGTGCTGGAAATGGCCCAACTTGATTATCATACACATTGTAAGGAGAGTGATCACTTTAGATAAGCTATTACCAGCAGGAGAGTGGGTTTGTGGGGGGAGAGAAAACCTTTTGTAGTGGTAAACACCCATTTTTTTCATGGTTTGTATGTATAAGAACATCTTCTGTATTTTCCACAGCATGCATCCGATGAAGTGAGCTGTAGTTCACGAAAGTTGATGCTCAAATAAATTGGTTAGTCTCTAAGGTGCCACAAGTCCTCCTGTTCTTTTAGTGGGAAAAGGCTGAACCTGTTCCCCACTGCTGGAGCCTTTCCCTGTGGAGGAGAGATGCTCCAGCAGTGGGGAGCTGGCAGCCTTTCCCCACTGTCCCACCACCTGCCACCAGAGCCGTTTCCTGCAGAGGAGAAGGGGACTCTACACTGCTCCAAATAGTAGTGGAGACGGGAGATATGTCTTGGGCCAGCAGACAATGTGTAGGTTATGTACTCTGGGTACAAACCCACGCCCCTCAATTGTGTCTTTGCTGACTTAATCTGTGCCTTGCTTTCTATACTGAACTTTGTACCCATGCTAGGAGCGTTACAGATACCCTGCTGAAAGAACCCTGCAGTGTAGGGGAGTGCCAGGGCTGTGTTAAATTGTGTCTGTCTGACTGTGGACCTAAGGGGCTGTTCTGGCAATTGGGGAATACCAGAGTTCAGAAGCCCACTGCTATCACATCATACTGAGGGCTGAAGATGGGGTGGAATTTCCGGAAGGGTATTTAAGCTAACTCTCTGGGCACTTTGCACTTTTATTCTACCCAACGAACACATTTTTTTCTCAACAAAATTTGCAAAATATATGTAATAAATGCTCAGAGAGCTATTAGCCTTCTTTTTTCTCCATTTGATTCTCATGGGGTCCTGTAGGAGATCTACTTTTATTAACGGGTTGTTTTTTTTTTAAACTTCCCCAAATAATTTTTCTTTGAAATAATAGAATCTTTACAACAGATTTCTGTTACTGTGAATGGTATTTTCCCCATTACATAGTCTTTGCTCACTTGTCTTGAGAGATTCCTTGAAAGAAGCAGATTTTCATCTGAGTGTTCTAATGTTCCTTCTACATTGTGAGCAGAAGACTTGGCAAAGATTGTCTTGAAAACATTTCAGAACTAGTTAAGAGTGTTCCTTACGCAGACTCTAAATCCTCTCCTGACCTACAGAATCTTAGTAAAAGCAGAGCTTGCAAGTTGGGTCCAAATCTTGATGCACCTCTGTAACCACAGAGGACTCCAGATTTGTTTGAACTTGTGAAATTCCACTGAACAAAGGGAAGCTCCCTCCTTTTCTTGTACTGTGGGGATTAGAGGCAGAAATGAGCTGGAAAGAGGAGCAGCTTGGGCTACTCAGCTTCCTTTTTCTCCCCAACTTCTGTAGAACCCTTCTGTTCCAAGCCCGGCAACTCTTGCTTGGTGTAGTAAGGGAGGGGCAAAAGGATTGGACCTTAAACATGCAGGTAGACAAGGCTTCACGGGATTTTTAGGCTGAGCTCATTCTAATTTATCCCTAGTTAAAAGAAGCAGAACTTGAGTCAAAATCAAACACCTGAGTTCTTCTCTTCCATTGAACTAAAATTTCACATCTTCAATCCCAGTGTCTTAAAACCCTAATTCTAGGTTTAGCAGTCTACAAAAATTCGTGATAAAATTATTCACTGATTGAAGATTGTTTGTTTCTGAGGCTTGCTTAGCATTTGATGTATTTCAGCAAATTATTATATTATGGTTTACATGGTAATTATCTGTAGAAATTACACAATGCAGGTTTTAAATTATTTTTAGATATCTGGCCTACTTGATGGGCTTCCTTTCTACAGCGTGGAACCAGCT
This sequence comes from Eretmochelys imbricata, assembly GCF_965152235.1. Lineage (NCBI taxonomy): Eukaryota > Metazoa > Chordata > Testudines > Cheloniidae > Eretmochelys > Eretmochelys imbricata. The sequence goes on along the minus strand of NC_135580.1, from coordinate 24,719,203 downwards.
ATTGTATCAGTTAAATAGTATGCAGCCACATGGGGTATTTTTTTGGTCATAATGGATTGCATTCTTATATCATTGCACTTCGTTTAATAACTGCAAATGTTACGTTGAGAGAGAGAGAGAGAGAGACACTCTTTTTACAAAATGAGAGAGGCTCTTTTTACAAAATACTCTGTATGAAGAAACTGCTACTTTAATAGCACTCGACTATTCTGTGTTAGTTTAAACACAGCCTTATCCAACTCTCAAGTCACTGGAAAGACTCTGTTGACTTGAGTAGGAGTTGGACGGGGCTTTGTCAGTTTGCATGTAAACCAGTAGCATAGCTTGGGGGTGGGGGGGAAGAGGGGAGCGGCTGCTCCCCCACTGAGCACAAGTGGCATCTTTTTTAATTTTTGGCGCCTTTTTTAATTTTTACTCACCCGGCAGCACTCCGGGTCCTTTAGCCTATAATGTGAAGCTAAATATCAAGTGAAGCTCAAAATGGGACATTTGACTGGGCTGTATAGTGTGAACAATTTTATTCGAAAGAATATAATCTCAGATGCCTCGCTTTACTTCTGAATTCTGCCAGACCTGAAATCGAATCAGTTTTTCTCAGTGACCAGTCATGCATCTGCATGCAGCGTGTCCAGGAGTAGTAGAAGGGAGTTTTCTTACTATTCAGTATATGAGTCTGTGACCTTAGCGACATCTTTCATTATATACCTTGATTTAGGTATTTAATATCTCAGCATTTTCAAACTATGCCGAGCTGGTATTTGATTATACACATGTCAAAGATGAGGCACATGTGCTTAAAACATCATCTTGTTTCTGATGAGAAAGCAGGTAGTGGGTTCTGCTTGTCCTCAAGGAGATGGCCTGTTACCCTCACCTGAATAGAAGGGAGGTGGGAGTGATTCCCTGGAGAGAGACAGGATCAAGGGTGCGGGCAGCGCAGTTCTCAATACACCACATTTATACGAAAGAAAAACAATAAAATAAAGTTTCAGTGGGCTTTCACACTGAGACCACCATCAGCGGATGGTTTTGAAACAATTGTATATCAGTATGCCCTCGTAAGAAATATAATCAATCAATACCTTGGAGTCACAATAGGGATTATGTTGTCCCATAATGTAGGAGATGTGCAAAAATGCCCATTGTAGCTGGCATGCTTTGGGATTGTTATCTCATCTATAATATATTATCTAGACAATAGATATTCACAAATCATTGTGTTTCCAAAGGCCTCTCTGCAGTTAAAGTTTTAGCAGGTCTGCTAACAAGTAATACCAGGACTAGTGCACCTGCTGATATATAGCATTGTGCTTGGAATTCCCTCTCTGGGAGAATGTATGCGGCTCTGCGCTGGCCCTGATTCTGGCCTATGCCTTAATGGTGGAACAGATTGATTGACTGTTTTTATCACCTACAGATTGGACTACTGCAAAGCATTCTGCTTCTGCCTACTTAATCTAGTTGACACTACTCATAAGCTCGAGCCAATGCAGAATGCAGTAACATATCTGCTTAGCAATATAAGCCTTTTAAGTCATACATCATCTGTGCTGCTTGTACTGTCTGTGTGTTGCATAGGGAGCTCATGATATACTGGTCCTTATTTCCTGGCCCCAGTCAGATGACGTAGGGTGACAAAAGATAACTCCCCTGGCAGATGTCACTGTTTCTTGACTCCTCTGGCTGCAGTTACACTCCTTAGGCTGCTTTGGCTTCTTATTTGCTTCCAGCTGCAGTTCAAGATGTAGGTTTAATTTATACAGCTATATATGGTCGGGGTCTGTCCACACCATAAACCATCCCCGCAGTAGAAATCAGCTGAAATGCTCCTGGTGATAGCTCTTACATTTGAACTTAGAGGGGAGGAGGCAAAAGTGTTTTCAATAGAGGGTCCTTCACACCCTGTATTTTATTTTCCTCTTCTGGTGCAAGAACTCCTGAGTAGTTTGATCTTTTGGGCATGTTATACGGTCCATCTGATCAGATTTTTGCTCAGCGGGGCTGGGAGGATGGAGTGTTTGGTGGTCATCCCTGGAATAGATGTTACAGGTTCATATTGTTTAGTTTAGTAATCGTGATACAAATTATATCCGAGAAATGGGAGCTGACCCTTTCAGAATAGGGTAGGGGCACGGTGAGTGAGCTCCAGAGTGTAGAGAGTATACTGTTGATGCAAGAGGAGCGCTGGCTTGTAGATGTGCCCAGAGGAGGTATTTGTCTGCAAGGAGCTTCTAAAGAAAAAGGGTTGGATCGCAGTATAAACAAAGTTCTCCTTAAAAAGCTGAATCTTGTGATGAAGGGAATAGCAGGTGCAGAGTGCAGTGGAAAGGTGGCATAGAGCTACCTTTCCCCTTGCTCTCCTATGCTGCGTCATATGTAAACTAGAGGGCCTCAGGCTAGGGTTAGGGGATAAGATTGGGTGATGAATCTGCTAAGCAGCACATGAGGACTCACATGAGCCCCCCTCCCCACTGCACATCCTTTTCCTATGGCTGGGTAGGGTGAAAGGTCTTGTGGCAGGAAGTGGTTGGGCTGTGTCAGGAAGCAGCAGCTGCTTGGTGAGCTGGGTGCTGCAGAGAAGCTGGATGCAGAGAGGGACCCCTGGGAACTGTAAGCAGGGCCATGTGCAGAACAGGTTGTGACTCTTGGACCTTACAGCAGAGTGCAGGTCCGTGTGGTGTGGGAGCAGCGGTAGTTGTAATATCAATAATTGCTCCCTAAGCTCATGTAGTGTCTTTTAAAACTATTATGCAGGATCATTGTTTGGGCTGGATGAAAGCAATTCAGGGCCCTAGGCACACCCTCATGGGTCCCTCCGCTGCCCATCACAATACTGAAACCCCTTCTCTCTTTAGGGTTGCAGTTACAAAGGACACTCATACAAGAACTGTCTGCTAGACTGCCATCTTTTTGGGTAGGCGGTTAGGCAGATGAGCCAGCCTTCCTCCCCGACCTCCAGACTGCTGCTGCTTCTCTTTAGGAAAACTGGGGTCTGTCCCACCCCCATGAGCAAAGGACTGTGTGTATGGGACGGGGGGTGGGGGGGAGGTTCCCTGCTGATACCACACTAGCAGAGCCATGATTGGATGGTAGCAGCAAAGCTCTTCCAGCCCACATGCACAGAGCTCTCTGTTGGGATGGTGTTGGTGTGGGGGCTCCACCAGAACAGAGCAGCAGGTATTGGAGTTAAATGACAATGAATGAGAGTTAAATGAACAGAGCTATTGGCTCAGGCTGTCTGCAGAGTCTGACAGATGGTACTGCATTGAATAAACTTGGATCATGTTTTTGAGTTTGTCTTTGCAGCCATCAGGACCTGGAAACAAGCTCTTTTTAAAAGTGAAAGCAGAGACTGTGACCTTCTCAGGTAACTCCAAGAACTAGGCTCCTTGGCAAGGGCATATGCCTTGATCCAGTCATGAGTCATATGCAGAGCCAGATGGCTCAATAATGAAACACTGAATATTTTACTAAAAACACTGGATTCTGTAAATATTATAATTAATTAAATGTTTATAAAATGGTTTGAAATTCAATTGGTACACTGCCAGATGCCATGGCTTCAAGGGGATTTTTGTTTAAAATTCTCAGGCCTTTTGTGAACCATGAGACCCTTCTATCATTTCTATTAAAAACCCTGCCCCTTCCCCCCAAACAAAACAAATCTGTTTCAATTATTTGCTGCTACTTGTAGAGAGAGGAAAATATTCATAATGAATTGAATACACATCATTATGTAGAATCCATGGATACAATTCAGTATTATCTTACTGATTCTAAAGTTGATTATCAGATATTTTATCTGTGAAAGGACTTGTTGCATTCATCCTTAGCGTTTGAGTAATAAGGGAGCTACAGGGAATTTTTTCTCGCTGACAATATTAGGGAACAGGACCTTTTGAAGTTTTTGAATTTTCTTATGTTCACTTTGTGTTGTCTTTTGCTCGTCACACAACAATAATATGAAGAAACCACACTTGTACAGCTAGGTTCCAAATAACCATGTTTACTAACTATACACAGATAAGCAAGGCCCAGCTATATATATCCTGCTGCTCTGCTGGTTTCTAAAAGCTAGAACATAGTGAGTGCCACTAGAGGGCTCACACACTATGGAAAGCATGCTCTTCCTACCTCTTTATGAAAAGGGACATAAAGAAGTTACAAACACATTACTAAGAAAACTGCTGTCACTAAATATACGACCTGCTATAAAGTAAGTCCCAGAGATGGTTTATGACTTCCTTCTGGATAATGCCTTGTAGACATCACAACAATATTTGGACAGTGGCTGCACTTTCTGATGTAGTTGAATCAGTAACATCTTCCTGCTCTATAATGTTAGAATCACAAGTAGCAGAAACAGGGATAGGTTCACTGGTATCATTGATGGCTATATTGTAGGCTTGCTGTTTTTCATCGGTGGTATTAATGTAGAACATCCTGCTGAAATTGTGTTTTAAAAACTAGTTTATGTATCTTTTCCAGGATACATTTGGTGCCATTTCTATCGGATAAGACAGAGTGGACCACTCTGATGTGATAACTCCCAGATTTCTGTGAATTATCTCTTAATAAACATTTTTCTCTGCAGACTGCACAGTTGAGTTTGACTGTGGCCATTTCATCACACTGTTTCTTTTGAATGTCTCTCTCTAGATTGAACTTTAACAAGTTCAGGTGAGATCTTAAATTTCATCCCTTAAAACATTGCTGTCGGATTTGTAGTAATATGGACTGTATTTCTGTAGGTGGGTAGAAAATTTGCAGTCTTGTATTGTAAGCTGCATTTATCTGGAGTTGTAGCATTAATTGCTCACTTGGCTGTCTGGATAAATCTTTCAGCCAATCACTTTTTTGCGCTGGTAGGGAGCTGATGCAACATGTATGATACCATTATATTTTTTTTGACAAATCTTCTGTGTAGCTCCTCCTGTGTTTGGGGAAATAGGTGTCAGAGGCAGGGTCTGGGGAGCCTGGCTTAGGGGTTAGCATCAGATGCGGGTACAGGAGCCAATTGTCAGGAATCAGGCTGGGTTGGAACATTAGACTGGAACTGAGAGACATACAAGAGCAGGGATCAAGAGTCAGTTTGAATCAGAATACCAGCAGGCCAGTTTTGGGTGACAGAACCAGAGGGCAGGAACTAGGAGGCAGTTACCAAGAGTCAAGCTGAGAGTAAGGATACCAGGAAGGCAAGAACAGGTAAACACCAGACCAGCAGTCTGTAACAAGATGAAGCCTAGTTCTACAAACAACTTCCTATTTCCTCCTCTGGCTTGAATAGGAGCCAAGGTCCCAAATCAGGAGCATTGGAGCTCTCCTAATTGGGGCATAGGGGCAGGGCTAGTGCCCGAGTTGCGTTACCTAGACCCCATCCCAGATACCAGGTGCTGGATTGGAGTATATCTCTCAGGAGGACCCCCACAGACCTGGGTTTGAGGCCCCTGGGGCCTTTCAACAGGCCGTTGTGCATTCCTGCTTTAAAAAAAAATGCATCAAAGAAAATACCTGACTTAGTCATCAATTTCTCCTTCTAACTGGAACAATCCACAACATCTTCAATATGGCTAACCACATGAGTCAGAAAGGGTAACAATATTACATTCTGCAGAGATAAGAGAACTAGAAGCAAAGGATGTGACTTGTCCAATGTAACTTATTCCAAGAAAATCAGGTCTAATTTGAAATATAGCACAAACAGCAACCTAAAATGTAGATAGAGGAAAAAAGTTCACAAAATTTTAAGAGATCTGGTGGGCATAATTTTTTTTTTAAAACCGTTAATGGTAGCAAACTCAGTGGAACCTCAAGCCAAGGTTGTTTTGAAATATGCGTGACGGATCTCTAGATGATGGTGTTATTCAAAAGCAAGCAACCTGAGATGTTCTGAGAAATAAGATATTTTCCTAATAACCTATTTTTTGAGTCTGTGACCTCCAATAAGGCTTAGTTACAGCATCACTCAATGCCATGGTGATGGGCACAATATCTGAATATAAAGCAATGGAACTTCCATAAAAGCTCGGTGAAGCTTCATAACATATTTTTGGCTAAATTTCAAGCAAACTTGCACTAACTTTTGATTTAACCAGTGCTACTGTATGGTGTCAAATGAAAAACATTCAAACTTATGAATTTTCACAAGCTGTTCCAGGCAAAATGTGGTCACTCAAGTTTTGCTTTGGGAGTTGAACCTTGTTTGGGTCTGAAACCAATGAGTGTGAACACGCTAAAACTGAAAAGGGGAAAAGAAACTTGAGTCAAGCCCTGTCCACTCTAACCAGTGAGTTAGAGGTGGCTATTGGCACAATGTATTTCTTACTTTAACATTTTTTGTTAATGCTTAAGTTCAGATTTAACCTAGACAAAATCAATAATTTTACATTAAAACAATGATCAGTTATGGCTCCAATCCTGCAAGCTCCTGCCCAGAACTGCCAGATCAGGCTTTTAGTCTTCAGGAATCTGAAATGAATAATACAGAGAAATTGAACTGCCAGCCCTGGAATAGGCAGCAGAATAGTTAATATTGTTAATGGTATCAGTGGTGTTTTTTTCTGCATATTATCAATTGTTGATTAATCAAATTGTCCAATAATTTTTCTGTGTCAGATACGAAAAGCTATAGGTCTGTGTATTCCACCGTTGAATCTTCTGAGGAACAAGCTCAGCTCATTGCATTATTTAAGTAGTTTTGGCAATAGAGCTGAGTGAATAATGCAAAACCCTTACACAATTACCCTCTCAATTTATTAAAAATGCCTGCACTTTGATTATATTCTCACCCCTTTATCATGTTCGCTTTCTGTGAATATTCCAGCAGATGACTTTACTGACAGGAATGGTCAAAGAAACTGTGAATTATGTAGCATATGTGAATTCATGTAAAGTTTTCACAAAAGAAACCTTATTTTAAGACAGGTTTCAGAGTAACAGCCGTGTTAGTCTGTATTCGCAAAAAGAAAAGGAGTACTTGTGGCACCTTAGAGACTAACCAATTTATTTGAGCATGAGCTTTCGTGAGCTACAGCTCACTTCATCGGATGCATACTGTGGAAACTGCAGAAGACATTATATACGCAGAGACCATGAAACAATACCTCCTCCCACCCCACTCTCGTGCTGGTAATAGCATATCTAAAGTGATCATCAAGTTGGGCCATTTCCAGCACAAATCCAGGTTTTCTCACCCCCCAACCCCCCTCCAAAAACCACACACACAAACTCACTCTCCTGCTGGTAATAGCTCATCCAAAGCGACCACTCTCCCTACAATGTTTTTCTTATTTTCTTATTTTAAGAGTTATCCAGTTAGATAACTGAAACAAACCATGCAACCTCTGTGTCTGGTCCAAACAGTTTGCATTTAAATATTGAATACCTTCAGTGTAAACCAGGTCAGGCCAATAATGATATGCAAAATTATACAATAATTTCAAATATCCGATTAATTCAAGCAAGTTGTGCTGTTCATGAAAAAATCATGAATTGCAACAGAGATTAAATTGAATGTATAGTTATTTTATGAACTATTTGTTCAAGTCTAGTTAGCATTGAGATGTTAGAAAGAAAATCCAACATGTAATTGGAAAACGTAATTAAAATATTTTTTTTCTCTTCACTTTTCTGGTCTTTTGTTGTGTTGAGGCAGATTCCAGTCTACAACTCTACTGTTATCAAAAAGTGCCAAATCTATAGTGATGTGTAATAGAAGTGCTGAACCAGATTCTTGTCTTGTGCTGTGGCTACACTGCACTGCACTTACCGAATCTGCTCTAAAATTTGCCTTTGGCCATAAGCTGTGCATAGAGGAGCATATTGGGTCATTGCTGCTATTACCATCTGTGGGCAGAATGTGGCCTTGTGGCTACTGTATGGGTTGGGGAGCAATCCATAGCCACACGCATACTTTCCTGGATTCCAAGGCCAGAAGGGACCATTGTGATCATCTAGTCTGGCCTCCTGTATTACACAGGCCATAGCACTTCTCCAAAGTAATTCCTAGAGCAGATCTTTTGGAAAAACATCCTATCTTGATTTAAAAATTGTCCATGATGGAGAATCTACCATGACCCTTGGTAAATTATGCCAATAGTTAATTACCCTCCCAGTCAAAAAATGTATGCCTTATTTCCATTCTGAATTCATCTAGCTCAATTTCCAGCCATTGGATCGTGTTGTATCTTTTTTTGCTAGATTGAAGAGTCCATTATTAAATATTTGTTCCCCATGTAGGTATTTATAGACTGTAATCAAGTCCCCCCTTAGCTGTCTTTGGAATAGATTGAGCTCTTTCAGTCTCTCTTCATGGTTTCTAAACCATTAATCATTCTTGTGGTTCTTCTCTGAACCCTCTCCAGTTTATCAACATCATTCTTGAATTGTGGGCACCAGAATTGGACACCCTATTCCAGTAGCGGTCACACCAGTGCCAAATATAGAAGTAAAATAATCTCTCTACTCCTACTTGAGATTCCCCTGTTTATGCATTGCATTAGCTCTTTTTGCCACAGTGTCATACTCTGCTCAGGTTCAGTGGATTATCCACCATGATCTGCAAATCTCATGCAGAGTCACTGCTTCCCAGGATAGTCCCCCATCCTGTAAGCATGGCTTACTTTTTGTGTCTAAATCAGTGGTTCCCAAACTTGTTCCGCCGCTTGTGCAAGGAAAGCCCCTGGCGGGCCGAGCCAGTTTGTTTACCTGCTGCATCTGCAGGTTCCGCCGATCGCAGCTCCCTGTGGCTGCGGTTCGCTGCCGCTCCCATTGGCCTGGAGCAGCGAACCGTGGCCACTGGGAGCCGCGATTGGCCGAACCTGCAGACGCAGCAGGTATACAAACCGGCCCGGCCTGTCAGGCTTTCTCTGCACAAGCGGTGGAACAAGTTTGGGAACCACTGGTCTAGATGTATGCATTTACATTTAGCTGTATGAAAATGAATATTGTTTGCTTGATAAACTGGGTGCAAGCAATCTACATCACTCTGACGCAATGAAGTATCCTTTTCATTGTTTTACCTCTCCCCCAATTTGTGTCACAGCAAACTTTATCAGTGATTATATTGTTCTTGGTCATTGATAAAAATGCAAACTAGCATAGGGCCAACAGCCAATCCACGTGGGGCCCAGTGGAAATACACCTGCTTGATGATGGTTCCCTGTTTAGTTACATTTTGAGACCTATCAGTTAGCCAGTTTTTAATCCATTTAATGTGTGCAATGTTAATTTGATATCATTCTAGATTTTTAGTCAAAATGTCATGTGGGACCAAGTCAAATGCCTTACAGAAGCCTGTCTATTAAGTCAACACTATTGTCTTTATTAACCAAACTTGTAATCTCATCAAAAAAGATATCAAGTTACCTTGACAGGATCTATTTTCCATAATCTCATGTTGATTTGCATTAATTAAATTACCCTCCTCTTAGCTCTTTTAATTGAGTCCTGTATTAGCCCCTCCGTTATCTTGCCTGGGATGGATATCAGGCTGACATAATCACTTATCAAAGGGGGTGGAGTGGAGTGGGGTGGTTGGTTGATGCAAGGAAGTGATTGAAGTATGGATTGATATGCCCACCATTCAAAAAGTGGTCACCAGTCCTTGATTGCCTGCTCTTTCCAAATTGGCCATAAATTCTGTTGCCACAGCTTCCTGAGATCTGCCATGTGGTTGTGGGGGGGCTGAAGGATTGCTAATAATGGGAGATGCCCACTGTATGACAAAGCTGTACTGCTGATGTGAAGCTTATCTGCTTGCCTGGCTGTGGCCTATTGATATCCATGCTTCTCCTGTAGCAATTTCTTCCCCCTTTGCCAGTATACTATTAGCACTGTTACTGCTGCTGATGTGACTTTGTTTCTTCAGTGCCAACAGGTGCGTTGAACAGATTTTGGCTGTGGGTGATGATCACAGTCACTATGAGGTAGGCTTCATACAGGGAATAACTCCTATCAATGGTCAAAGAAGGAACACACACAGGAGGCTCGCTATTTAAATGTGATGAAAAAGAAATATAAATTGTGAATAAGTCATTACTCCTCCCCCCCCCCACACACACTGTAATTTTACTTTCCTCTGGAAAGAAGCAGCTTAGGCTCAAAGAAAAAGTGAAAATGTCTTTTGTTAACCCTCATGACTAGTTAGGTTTAGCCAGTTAGGGAAATAGAACCAATAACATGTGATTTTTCATTTTCAGGCTGGTGGGTTGTTGATCAGTTGCATAAAAGTTACACGCATTCTTGCTGTGACATTTTAAGCCATTCTAATAGTGAATAATAGTGAATGAGTTAATAAAAATCTGTTTGCATTTGCATTTGTGCATTTGCAGACTGTGATGCATAAAATTTAAAAGGTGGTGGTGGTTTAATTTGAAACCAACAAAAAAAATATATTTTACCCAGTTGAGTCTAGTGTTTTGATTTTGTTTTTAAGTTAACCTCTGATAAAGCTGAAGGCTTTACATAGTAAAGTGTTCATTGCAAGTTTAGGTATACAGTGAATGAAAAGCAGATAGATATGGGCTCTGAACTGTTGATGACTTCAAAGGGACAACTTCAGCTTAAATACTTAGCTGAATTGGGGCCCATGCCATTAACTGAAATAAATACACTGATAACTTTGTTTGAGAAATGCACTGAAATTTAGAATGGCTGTGGTTTTTGTCTGTGGTCAGTTTTTTGGATGGTAAAGTTCAGATGATTGTACTTATAAAAGGTTTTTTTTAATGTTCTACCCAATCATTTACTGGGACATACCTGGAATGTAACTGGCGTGTTGATATGTCCTGCTGCTTTCTATATAAATGATTATCCAGAACACTGAAAATAAATTGGTTCTTGATATTACATTGACAAGTGTTATAGTGTTCAGAAGAAAAGACTGAGATGTTCATTGCAGTGAGACAAAATTTAAAAAGACAGTGCATTGTGGGCTTTGGAAATGCTACTGAGGGAACACAGATAGCTGCATAAATGTATAGTCCCTTATACAATAAAATCAATGTAAAGATCTTTTGAACTATGAACTTAGAATTGAAAAGCTCCCTGATCAGAACTCAGAGTAGCAGCCGTGTTAGTCTGTATTCGCAAAAAGAAAAGGAGTACTTGTGGCACCTTAGAGAGTAACCAATTTATTTGAGTATTAGTCTCTAAGGTGCCACGAGTACTACTTTTCTGATCAGAACTGTGGTTCCGTGGGCAAGATCATGTAGTAGTTACACTGACTAAATTCTCATCCATTCCATGAACATTTATAAAGTTTAGCTGATCCAATTATGCTGCAAGTGAACCCTGCTGAGAACCTGTTAAAACATCTAACTTAGTTAAAATTATAGTACAAATGATGAATTCATATTTTTAATGTGCATCAAACCTGAAAGTAGCTACAGTTTTATTTGTTGTCTTACTCCAATTTACCAGTGACTTCTTCTGGTTTAGACCCTGGAGCAAAGTGCAAGTATAGTTCAGTGTTTTATGCTGTGTGTAGCCTAATTTTAAATGATGATCTAGAGCCTTTATTCTCCTGTCACTTCTATGCCTTCTACCTCTACAGTTGGTTTGGATCTTTGAGAGAGACAAGGAATAGGATTGTCATTAAGTGTGCAACAGGTACTGTGCCACTGTAAATGTCCCACACTCAGAGCTCTGTGACAAACAGCAAGAAATAATCTCTTAGGAATTGGTCTCCTGACCAAAAAGGAAATTTTCTCACTCAGAATCTCTTCTTTTAGAATATAGATGTTTTTACACACTCATACCCCCCCCCCCCAGTCACCAAAAATATATTAATTAGATCTCCCCTATGTCATCTCTAACTTACATACAACCAAACAACTTTTAATTGTATGCACTATGGTATTGCTGTGGGAAACAAATAGAAAATAACAGTAATGATGGGAAGTGAAAAGTTGCTTTAGTCTGGGTATATGTCACCCTCATTTATGCCATTACAATCTCAAGTTCTGCTCTCAGATACGTGGGCAGAAGCTTTACAGCAAATCTTTTAAATACAGCTACAGTGGAATGCAGTGGCTGACTTTACACACTCTGGTGCAGCATGTACTTGTGGATCTGAGAGCAAGATTGTGTCCTAAATCCGAGGCTGTGTGCTTTTCTACAGAAATAAATGATCTTGAAATTTCCAAGTTGCTCAGCTGACACCATGTAATTAAGTTGAGATATGTTGCCAAAATGCATCTAGAGAGGAATAGTAACCAAAAGGAGAAGGCCATTTCTTGGGCAATGAGGAAAGTGGTTTAGATTTCCCATTTCATGTTGCATGTAATTATGTAGCACTCATGTTAATATGGATCATATACATTGCCTATATAAGGTAATGTTAACCCTAAACATTTAATTGCATGCAATATTGCAGTGACATGGAAAATGCAAAGGGTAAGAATTGTTATCTTCTATACAAGTATTTGCATACATGTAAGACAGCATTATAGGAAAATATTAAGTCAATTTTCATGTTTAGGGCTTAATCATACCATTTAGGCACAGCACAGTGTAAGGGACTCCACAGAGGCGCACTGGACCAAGGGCAGCTCTGTGGGCAATTATGCTTCAGGAATTTTTTTTGGAACTTTCTGGCAGGTAGGTAGCATACCCATAGTTACAACCATCTGGGGTACAGCATACTCCTTCCTGTGTGTCAGACCAGTTCTTCTGGCTACTGTCCTAGAGTATGTTTATGCTTTTGGTACTGGTTATTTTAGAAACCATCCTTCCCCTTTGCCTTTTTCTCTAGTCATTGTCCAAGCAGTTTGATTTCCACATGAGCATTACAAAGTAGGGATAAGCAGACTTGTTAGGAAAAAAACAGGACTTAATTGAACTAAATCCTAGCCATACTGAAGCTTTAGCGCTCTCTTCAGATAAAACATCATCTTCTATTTTCTCTGGTCTCAAGAATTATTAGAAGAAATAGCACTCCTAATTTTGAATAACTTGAGTGGTTAGTGTCTGCCACTACTCGCTTTAAAAGAAGGAAGGCAATCATTAGTAGTAGCTCTTCTCTGGTTCCTCATGTGGTCCTGCAGTGTTTCCTCCACTGCATTCACTAATTCTTGTAGGTCTTAACTTCTATTTTGATGTTTCTAGTCCTTTTTTTACTTTAGACGTGAGAACTAAAGGCAGTCAGGATACTCCTCATTCAGTAGTCAGAGTTTGTGCTCCTGCTCCATGAAAACAGTTTGTAACTCCTGGTAACTTGACCTGCCACATCAGCAGTTCAGAGGCAGAAAATGTAGGCATGTTCTGTTTTGAGTAGAAGAACCACAGATTAAATCAAAAGCAAGCTACACGGGGACAGAAAATACAGAGTCTAGAACAACTATTATGCAATATTTAAAGGCGGGGGGGGGGAAAGAGAGAAGTCCAGTGCATTGTGGGTATGTCCCTGCCTGTGTGCCTTTACTTCTGACCGTGAATAATAGGGTTTTTCTAAAGCCCAGTTGAGGATCTCCTATTAAAAATGTCAGGGATCAAATTCAAAATCCTTCAAGAAACCTGTAAACACTCAATTTAAGCCAAAGAAGGAAGAACATGAAGCATAATATTGTGTGTTTGTTTCCAACCTTCCTGTCCAGGTACTCATACTGCCCTGTTAGCATAATCTGTGAATACCTCCAAGAGATTAGTGAAATACCAGTTTGACATCTCTGTGAGGTAAGGAAGCGTTGCGCTTCCTATCTGACAGATGAGGTCCAGTGACTTGCCCAAAATCATAGAGGAGATCAGTTGTAGACCTGGACACTGAGCTCATCTCTCCTGAGTCCCACAGCAGTGCCGTACACACAAGATTATCCCTCCTCATGAAGTAACCTTAATGAGTGTTCAGACATGTTCGGTGGAGAATAACATCTTTAAATATGCCACTCTACATGTTAACTTACCGATTTGCATAAGAATTTATTAGCAGTTCTTTTTGACTGATTCAGTAAGTTAGCCTTAAATTTGTGTCGAAGAGTTTTTGGAAAAAAGGAGGACCTGATTCCGCTCCCACTTCCACTCTTCTTCATGTTGAGAAGACTCCATTGACTTCAGTTGAGCTACTTTAGATTTACCTTAGTGTAAGGGAAGGCAGAAAAAGGCATGTAGGGTTCAGAACAAATGCTTTTAGCTGAAATAGCAGCCTTTCATTTCTGTCTATTTTCCTAGCCATAAAGCAGATGGATTATTAGCTGCTGTGAACTTGGCTAGGGGTTCTGGCCCTATTCCCACTGCTGTTATATAGTTAACCTTATAATAGGTGATCTGAAGATAACATTTTTCAATGTTATTTTCTTACTAAGTATGAATTCAGTGTCTACAGGGTAACAAAGTCAAACTTCAATTCTGTATCTTAAAATGGCTGACACTGCACCCTTGTCTTGGACAGTTGTATGGTATGGACTGCTGTTTACAATCCAAACCCTTTAACTAGTTAAGGAAATTAATGATGATTGGTGTTTAGATCCTATTAGCATGGGAGATTGATGACACACACACACACTGCAGCATTCAGCCCTTAATGAATTCAATTAAACTGCAGATAGCAATAATTGGGGACCTACCAAATTCAAGGCCATGAAAAATGCGTCAGGAACTGTGAAATCTGGTCTTTTGTGTGCTTTTACCCTATACTATACAGGTTTCACGGGGGAGACCAGTGTTTCTCAAATTGGGGGTCCTGATCCAAAAGCAAGTTGCAGGGGGGTCGCAAGGTTATTTTAGGGGGGCCGCGTATTGCCACCCTTATTGCTGTGCTGCCTTCAGAGCTGGGTGGATAGAGAGGGGCAGCTGCTGACCAAGGGCCCAGCCCCGAAGGCAGCAGTGCAGAAGTAAGGGTGGTCATACCATACCATGCCATCCTTACTTCTGCGCTGCTGCTGGTGGCAGCTCTGCCTTCACAGCTGGGCTCATGGCCAACAGCCGCCGCTCTCCGGCCACCGAGCTCTGATAACAGTGCTGCCGCCAGCAGCAGCTTAGAAGTAAGGGTCGCAGTACCACAACCCCCTCTACAATAACCTTGTGACCCCCTCCTCACAACTCCTTTTTGAGTCAGGACCCCTACAATTACAGCACTGTGGAATTTCAGATTTAAAGAGCTGAAATAATGAAATTCACAATTTTTAAATCCTATGACTGTGAAATTGACCAAAATGGACTGTGAATTTGATAGGGTCCTAGCCAGTGGTGAGCTGGAGCCAGTTTGTGCGAACCGGTTGTTAAATTTTGAAGCAGTTTTAGAACCGGTTGTTAACCCGCTTCCCTGCAGGGGGCGCTGAGGCTTTGATGGACTCCGGCTGGGAAGTGACGTAATTCCTCCTCCGGCTGCTGGGGGCGCTGCGCTGCGGGAGCCATATGGGCTGCCGCCTGGCCCTGGGCACGAGCCCTGTTGCTGCTGCTATTCCCCCGACCCCTGGCCCTGGGGCTCCCGCTGCTGCCTGGTGGGTCCCCGGCTGCTCTGCTGGGCCTGGGCTGCGTCCTGCTGCTCAGGCTGCTCCAAGCCGCTCTCCCTGTGAGCACCCACTACCCTGCCTGCAGCCACCCCCTGCCCAGCCTCCAGCCGCCCCCTGCACCTCCCGCCTGCAGCCAGCGCCCGCCTCCAGCCGCCCCCTGCACCTCCCGCCTGCAGCTGGCGCCCGCCTCCAGCCGCCCCCCGCACCTGCAGCCGCCCCTCCCGCCTCCAGCCGGCTCCAGCCGCCCCCCGCGCCTGCAGCCGGCCCCCGTCTCCAGCCGCACCCGCACCCCCTGCCCTTGCCCGCACCAGCCCCTGGCACACCCCCTGCCTTGCCCGCACCAGCCCCTGCTGCACCTCCAGCCCTGCCCACAGCCAGCTCCTGTCTCCAGCCAGCCCTGCACCGCCCTGCCCTGCCTGCAACCAGCCCCTACCTCCAGTCAGCCCCTGCCCTGTCTCCACCCAGCCCCACACCCCCTTGTCTCCAGCCAACCCCGCACCCTCCTGTCTCCAGCCAGCTCCGCACCCCCTGCCCTGCCCGCAGCCAGCCCCGCACCCCGTGCTTCCAGCTAGCCCTGCCCCACGCCCCTGTCTGCAGCTGGCCCCACGTCCACTGGTGCCCTGCAGTTCCTAGGGCAGTAACCCTGAACACCTGCTTCAATGAGGGGGGCCTGGAGTAGCTGGGACCCACACATGTGCATACCCTAGGGTGACCAGACAGCAAGTGTGAAAAATCAGGACAGGGGGTGGGGGGTAATAGGAGCCTATATAAGAAAAAAGACCCCAAAATCAGGACTGTCCCTATAAAATTGGGACATCTGGTCACCCTATCACACCCCCAGGGAGTGGCGGGGACCCACACATGTGAAACGGAGCTCATTTCTAGTTCAGGCCCATCTTCTTAAAAAAGAACTTTAGGCAGGGTTAACATACATCTGTAGTTTCCCGGACAGGTCAGGCTTTTTGGTTCTTAAATCGCCGTCCGGGAGGAATTTTTAAATTTTAAAAATTCCTCCCGGGAAAATATGGACGTATGGTAACCCTGTTGGTACAAAAAATACATACTGGGGCACATCCCTTAATTCAGAACTTTTTATAGGGAACCGGTTGTTAAGATTTTGGCAGCTCATCACTGGTCCTAGCAATAATAAGATGCCAGCAGATCAGGATGATATTGTACTATCAGTCAGAACATCCCAATAGAGACATGGGGCTTAGCCCTGTTACTCTTTTTTGAGGCTTGCTCACTCACATTTCTGTAGCATCTGTGTGGGTGGAAGGGTCTCATCTGAGGGTCTTATAAAGAGAATCCATCAACTTGAGATGTGCCAGTCACAAATTTCTGTTTCTGTTGAAAAGTCAGTATGGATTAAGTTAATAGGGGTGATGTTGGCAGTTATCTGTAACATTAAGGATAGCTCTGAGAGGATTTTTTTTTTTTTGGCCTAACCCTAGACTTAACCATCTCCTATCCACACAGTGATCATACTGGCCTGTGACATTTGTATGGTGGCGATGTGTCATACAGGGAAATGATGTGTTACATGCACACTCAGTGCAGAGAACTTGGATCCATACTTTTAAAAGACAGACTACAAAACTGATGGGATTAAGGATCATTCTGACCAGCTCTGTAAGAGAACAGACAGTTCAGTTCTACAGAACAATTACAAATGCTGCTGAACATTCTAAACTGGAGACCATTTTATAGCAAAAAGACGTATATTTTTTTATTAATAAAACTAGTTAAACTAATCTTGTGGCAAGCAGACCCCATAGATTTATCACACAACATGGGAAGTTGGAGACACTCTGCTGCACCTTATGCCTCATAATGTCCCAAAAGAACAATTATCTGATGATAACCACATTCCCTATTCAGCACCTATTGCTTAATTAAGGAATCTTGCTGTTTCTAATACTCTCTGCTGTGGAATTTTAAGCACAAGAAACAATATGTTAAGACCTGCCATGTTAAATGATCAACATACATTTTCTATAGTCTGTATGCAGCATATCAATACATTCCAAATACTGGTTTAGCTAACAACCATTTAGCTGATTTTTGTTTGTTGATATGCTTCAATTCAAAATGGAGCTAAGGCAACACAAACAGATTAAATGGTTTGTAAATGAGCCACGGCAAAGCAAAATCTGAGATCAGACGCAAAATCTGAGGTCAGAGTCAGAGAGTCACATTAATACAATTAAATTTTTATAATGTTGGGATGTATCCTAGCAGTAGGAAGTCATTTTTTACATTCCTTCAATGGTCAAAAAGGTGCTAGTCTAGCCGTCTTAGTTTAGGACTAACAGGTCTCTTAAAAATAACTTAGTTGCTATGATACTGGGGGTAGGATCAATATTTTTCAGTTATGTAATTGCTTTCTTGAAGGAAAGGAAAAAGAGATTTACAAAAATGAGAATGGGAGAGATTAGAGAAGGCTGACCAGTTTAAAATAAGCTTTAGGCTGCCGAATGTCTCAGGACTTTTAACTCTATAAATCACATTCTATCGAACAAGACAAAGGCAGTGACTCTCAGTAAAGGTACTCAGAGCTTTAGAAAAGATGACTCAGGGCCCAATACTTTTTCGCTTTAAATCAATGGTAGAAGCACTCATTGACTGCAGTGAGTTAGGGTCTGTCTCGCTGTCTCCCACGACAGTGTATTAGTCTGAAGTCTCTTGGAATAACTCACAGGGTGTTTATGACAAGGCTGAACAGTAGGGCAGATCCTTAGCTGGTGTAAACTGTCATAGCTTCTTCAAAGTCAGTGGAGCTATGACAATTTACACTAGTTGAGAATGTGCCTCTAGAAAACTGCGGGGTGGTGAAATCACCTGCCTGTGCAGGGTGAAAAGTACAAATCCACTTCATATCCATTCAACCTCAGTAACACTTGATTGGGCCCAACCCCTCCTTATGCCAGTAATCTTTAGTCATGTGACTAGTCCTTGGTGCGCGTTGGAAATTAGAAAATTGAGAATAGTTTCTCTCTCTCTCTCTTCTCCCCCTTCCCTCCCCCCCCCCCCCGACCTCACCCATATTAAAAAATTATAAGTTGAGGCTATTAGCAGGAGAGCAAGGCCTATGTTCTGAAATCCATTCCGAGATTACTAAAAGATCTGGAATGGAGCAGACAGGCATAAGTAGGTAGGAGACAGAGGTGGAGGGGGGAAGAGAGAGAAGTGAAGGAAAGGAGGAAAAGAAAGCACTCAAGATATAAAAGAGACAGGAGGAGAGTGGCCAAATCAGAAAAGAGAGGTTTGTAGGGAAAAAAATTAAAATTCCAAAAGGATGTCAACTTGTAGAGCATGCCCATGAGAGACCGTGGGTCTGAAGTGAAAACACAGCAAGCTACGTACGAAAAAATGGGCAACTCTTTCCTCATTAAAATCCCTTCTAAGAACTCACTAGTTGTGGACATGATAGATTAAGTGCATTCATAATAAGTTATGTATACGCTTATGCTCTGTGTGTGTGTATGCACAACTTGTGGGCAACACAGAAGGATAATTGTTGTAGCAAGTGTTGTGATTTTGCCTGACCCTTGTGAGAGCAATGTAAGGGGGGGGGGAAGGAAAGCCCCTGCCATTGCTCTCAATAAGCAACTAAGCACATTGAGAGACACAACTCTTCTACTTTTCAAGCTATCCCTGGAGGTAGAGGAGAGCGCTTGTTTATTGTTCATTTCAACTGCACTCAGACAATAGGGTGATGAGGGCTATGTAGGTACCTAGCTAGATTGGATAGAACTGCACTCCAGAGGTATGTCTAAGCGTGGGGCTGGAGATGTAAATTCCAACTTGAGGAGACTTATTTACGCTAGCTCTGACTGAGCTCGCGTGCTAAAAATAGTGTAGGTGTGGTGGTGTGAGCAGTGGAAGGGGCTAGCTGCTCTAAATACATACCCATCCAAGACAGTAGGTATATACCAGCTCGTCGCACCAGTTGAGCTACACTCTGTTTTTAGTGCACTCCCTCAGTCAAACTACTACAGGTCTGTCTCATCGAGCTGGAATTTACAACTCTCCAGCTCAAAGTATAGACATATCCCAGGGAAGGGCCAGGCACTTCTGGTCTGAAGAAAATTTTCTGTCCAGAAACCTCCACCCAACCCTCCCCAGAATCCTGAACAAAGAAATGGACTTTGCAGCAAGTCAACCAATTTATAATAAATACGGGGGTGAAAGTCAAGCTGAAGACTTACCGGTACGGGGGCTGGGCCTCAGGCGGGGGGGAGGGGTCAGTGTCCCCCAGCCAGCCCTTCCACGCTGCCTGGCCCGCGCCACCTGGGGCTCCAGCGGCGATTTAAAGAGCTCGGGGGTCCGGCCAGCAGCCGGCACCCCAGGCCCTTTTAAATTGCCGGCCCCAGGGCAGCTGCTCCTTCTGTCCGCCCCACCGGCGGCCGGGGAGGCTGTGTGCGCAAAAGGGGCAACACCATTAAAGCACTGCCGTGGCAGCGCTTTAAGCAGAGTCCTTTGCTGCGGCAGCACTTTAAGGTCGCTGCACCTTTTGCGCCTCCCCCCTTCCCCCATTGGTGGCCCTGCTGGTAGGGTCCCGGCAGGGCCGCCCATGGGGGGTGCAAAAGGGGCAGCAACATTAAAGGGCTGCCGTGGCTTTAAGCAGGGCGCTTTAAAGTCTGCTGGGTAGAGGCCGCTACTGGCGGCCATTTTTCACCAGTATGCCGTACTGGCCCGTAGTGGCTTACTTTCACCCCTGAATAAATACATATAAAACTGAAACTATTCTTGCTTCTGAATTTCCCAAAGCATCCTGTCTTCTTTATGTTTGTTCGGCAGACACAGCTTTTATGTTTGTGTTGGCAATGAGTGCATTGAGTGCATTGTCATGAATAGCAAATAATAAATAGTAGTAATAGAGACAATGGAAAAAGTAAAATAGGGAAATATAATTAGCTCTTGTATGTTACAGAACATTTGCTTTATATTGCATTTTGAATCTATTATTTAAGGGGTAATTTGGCTATTTGTACTGGGGGAAGAAATCACAATGTTTTCCTGGACAATATTTCCCTACCTAGCAGTTTGGTATAAGTGTAAAAGAAATGCAAAGGGATTAGAATCATAGAATATCAGGGTTGGAAGGGACCTCAGGAGGTCATCTAGTCCAACCCCCTGCTCAAAGCAGGACCAATCCCCAACTGAATCATCCCAGCCAGGGCTTTGTCAAGCCTGACCTTAAAAATATCTAAGGAAGGAGATTCCACCACCTCCCTAGGTAGTGCATTCCAGTGTTTCACCACCCTCCTAGTGAAAAAGTTTTTCCTAATATCCAACCTAAACTTCCCCCACTGCAACTTGAGATCATTGCTCCTTGTTCTGTCATCAGCTACCACTGAGAACAGTCTAGATCCATCCTCTTTGGAACCCCCTTTGAGGTAGTTGAAAGCAGCTATCAAATCCCCCCTCGTTCTTCTCTTCCGCAGACTAAACAATCCCAGTTCCTTCAGCCTCTCCTCATAAGTCATGTGTTCCAGTCCCCTAATCATTTTTGTTGCCCTCCGCTGGACTCTTTCCCATTTTTCCACATCCTTCTTGTAGTGTGGGGCCCAAAACTGGACACAGTACTCCAGATGAGGCCTCACCAACGTCAAATAGAGGGGAACGATCACGTCCCTCGATCTGCTGGCAATGCCCCTACATATACATCCCAAAATGCCATTGGCCTTCTTGGCAACAAGGGCACGCTGTTGACTCATATCCAGCTTCTCATCCACTGTAACCCCTAGGTCCTTTTCTGCAGAACTGCTGCCGAGGCATTCGGTCCCTAGTCTGTAGCAGTGCATTGGATTCTTCCGTCCTAAGTGCAGGACTCTGCACTTGTCCTTTTTGAACCTCATCAGATTTCTTTTGGCCCAATCCTCTAATTTGTCTAGGGCCCTCTGTGTCCTATCCCTACCCTCCAGCGTATCTACCTCTCCTCCCAGTTTAGTGTCATCTGCAAACTTGCTGAGGGTGCAATCCACACCATCCTCCAGATCATTTATGAAGATATTGAAAAAAACCGGCCTGAGGATCGACCCTTGGGGTACTCCACTTGATACCAGCTGCCAACTAGACATGGAGCCATTGATCACTACCCGTTGAGCCCGACAATCTAGCCAACTTTCTATCCACCTTATAGTCCATTCATCCAGCCCATACTTCTTTAACTTGCTGGCAAGAATACTGTGGGAGACCATGTCAAAAGCTTTGCTAAAGTCAAGGAACAACACGTCCACCGCTTTCCCCTCATCCACAGAGCCAGTTATCTCATCATAGAAGGCAGTTAGATTAGTCAGGCATGACTTGCCCTTGGTGAATCCATGCTGACTGTTCCTGATCACTTTCCTCTCCTCTAAGTGCTTCAGAATTGATTCCTTGAGGACCTGCTCCATGATTTTTCCAGGGACTGAGGTGAGGCTGACTGGCCTGTAGTTGTCAGGATCTGCCTTCTTCCCTTTTTTAAAGATGGGCACTACATTAGCCTTTTTCCAGTCTTCCAGGACTTCCCCGGATCGCCATGAGTTTTCAAAGATAAAGGCCAATGGTTCTGCAATCACATCTGCCAACTCCTTTAGCACTCTTGGATGCAGCGCATCTGGCCCCATGGACTTGTGCTTGTCCAGCTTTTCTAAATAGACCCGAACCACTTCTTTCTCCGCAGGGGGCTGGTCACTTCCTCCCCATGCTGTGCTGCCCAGTGCAGTAGTCTGGGAGCTGACCTTGTTCGTGAAGACAGAGGCAAAAAAAGCATTGAGTACATTAGCTTTTTCCACAATCTCTGTCACTAGGTTGCCTCCCTCATTCAGTAAGGGGCCTACACTTTCCTTGACTTTCTTCTTGTTGCTAACATACCTGAAGAAACCCTTCTTGTTACTCTTAACATCTCTCGCTAGCTGCAACTCCAGGTGTGATTTGGCCTTCCCTGATTTCACTCCTGCATCCCTGAGCAATATTTTTATACTCTTCCCTGGTCATTTGTCCAACCTTCCACTTCTTGCAAGCTTCTCTTTTGTGTTCAAGATCAGCAAGGATTTCACTGTTGAGCCAAGCTGGTCGCTTGCCATATTTACTATTCTTTCTACACTTCGGGATGGTTTGTCCCTGTAACCTCAATAAGGATTCTTTAAAATACAGCCAGCTCTCCTGGACTCCTTTCCCCCTCATGTTATTCTCCCAGGGGATCCTGCCAATCAGTTCCCTGAGAGAGTCAAAGTCTGCTTTTCTAAAGTCCATGGTCTGTATTCTGCTGCTCTCCTTTCATCCCTGTGTCAGGATCCTGAACTTGACCATCTCATGGTCACTGCCTCCCAGGTTCCCATCCACTTTAGCTTCCCCTACTAATTCTTCTCGGTTTGTGAGCAGCAGGTCAAGGATTGACTTGAGAGAGCTAGGAAGCTGATTATTAAGTCTGAAACTCCATCATTGAATGAGCCTTTTGTGTCTAAGTACCGCTGGGGGCCTTTATACACAATACAAAGTACTTTTCCTATGAACAGTGAGGTTTGATAGAGATGCAATTCCACCATTTATTTTAAAATCTACTTGCTCTGGTATGTTATAAATAGATATTTAGGGACAGATTTTTTTTTTTTTAAAAAAAAATCTGGCTTGTTTATGCACTTGGAGACACACATTTTTACCAGCCCCATTCTTCACTCCAAGGTACTTGTGAAGACCTCTGTTGTCACTTAGATGTGTAACCACAGTATTTGACTACGTCTGTGAAAAGCAGAAAAGCACAAAACAGGAGGCAACATTGTGACCCTTTTAAAAATAACACCCTCAGTGTCAGTTTAACGGTTGGTATCACCTTTTCAAAGTGGACTCAACCAGGCCTCTGTTTTGTGCATATGGATAGCTACATGTGCCGCTTACTGTTCAGTGTGCTTTGTGTCTCCCTGCTAACAGCTGGTTGACAGGGATAGCTGGCTGTCGCAACTGCCGCGTGTTGGATTTAGCCCTTTGGCTCAATCTATAGGCTCATGGTTGTCACCAGAGAGCTCTCTAGGATGAAGAGTTTTTGACAACAAGTTTTGCTTAATCAAAGTTTTTTGTTTTTGTTTAATTCCTATTAGCTTCCAGAGACAGCAGGAGTGGGCACTTCATCTGCATGTGAGTCACTGCAAAACACTTAGGGTTACGTTTGTAGACACGTACTATGTGCAACCCAGGCACCCACTCTCCCTTAAGATGCACTTCAGGTTGTCAACAAATATTAGTTATATTAGAACAGCACTGTCTGAATCTTTAAAAACGTAAAGCACTGGAAGTTCAGGTTGAGATGCAAGATAGAAAATGAGTGTTTGAAAGTCAGAAAATACAGCTAGTCCTGGAACCCACATGGGGAGAGGCCATTCTTGTCTTAGTCTTAAGTGGGGTACAGGATCTGGCCCAAGAAGTGAATGTAGCTCAACCGCTTGGTAATAGCTGCCATAATGTCATTAGATTTAACATCCTTGTTGGGGGGAAATGCCAAAGAAGGCTATGACAGTCATAAGCGCCAACTCCATGGCTGCTCTGGGGCTGGAGCACCCAGAGGAAAAAATAGTGGGTGCTCAGCACCCATTGGCAGCCTCCTGATCAGCCCCTTCCCCCCAGCGCCTCCTGCCTGTCGGCGGACCCGCTGATGAGCTCTTCCCCCTCCCTCCTAGTGCCTCCCGTTCACCATGGATCAGCTGTTCAGTGGTGTGCAGGAGGTGCTGGTGAGGGAGGAGGAGCGAGGGTGGGGTGCGTTTGGGGGAGGATGCAGAATGGGGCAGGAAGAGGCGGGGAAGGGGTGAAGAGGGGGCAGAGTCTGGGGTAGAGCAGGGATTGAGCATCCCTTGGCAACTCAGAAAGACAGCGCCTCTGATCACAGTAGCATTTAACTTCAAAAAGGGGAACCACACAAAAATGAGGAAGCTAGTAAAATGGAAACTAAAAAGAACAGTCACAAGAGTAAAGTGCCTCCAAGCTGCGTGGAAGCTTTTTAAAGACACCACAATAGAGGGTCAAATTAAATGTATACCCCAAATAAAAAAAAAACAGTAAGAGGGCCAAAAAAATACCACCGTTGTTAAGAGTAAAAGAGGCAGTTAAAGGCAAAAAGGCATCCTTTAAAAATTGGAAGTCAAATTCTACTGAAGAAAAGAGAAAGGAGCATAAACTGGCAAGTCAAATATAAAAGTTTTAATTAGTACAAAAAATAATTTGAAGAACAGCTAACAAAAAACTCAAACTAACAGCAAAATGTTTTTTAAGTACATCAGAAGCAGGAATGCTGCCAAACAATCAATGGGGCCATTGGGTGATCAGGTGCTAAAGGAGGACTAAGGGAAGAAAAGGCTGTTGCATAGAAGCTAAATAAATTCTTTGCATCAGTCTTCACTGCAAAGGATGTGAGGGAGATTCCCACACCTGAGCCATTCTGTTTAGCTGATAAATCTGAGGAACTGTCCCAGACTAAGGTGTCAGTTGAGGAGGTTTTAGAATAAATTGGTAAGTCAAACAGTAATAAATCACCAGGACCAGGTGGAATCCACCCAAGAGTTCTGAAGGAACTCAAATATGAAATTGCAGAACTACTTACTGAGGCATGTAACTATCACTTAAATCAGCCTCTGTGCCAGATGATAGGAGGATAGCTAAAGAAATGCCAATTTTTAAAAAAGATTTCAGATTTGATCCTGGCAATTAGACTGGTAAGCCTACTTTCAGTAACAGGCATTGGTTGAAACTACAGTAAAAACAGAATTATCAGAGACATAGCTGAACACAATTTGTTGGAAGAGTCAACTTGGCTTTTGTAAAAGGAAATCATGCCTCAGCAATCTGTCAGAATTCTTTGAGAGGGTCAAAGTATTAAGAGTATTACCCATGGTACTACTCACAGAGTAGTGCGCTGGTGCCCATGAACAAGGGTAGCAGAATAAGGCCGATAGTCGCATAAAGAAAATAAAAATTAAAAAGCTCAAAAGCTTGTATTTTCCCCCAGCAGAAGTTGGTCCAATAAAAGAGACCTACCTTGTCTCTCTCATGTTCTGGTAACATATTTTAAAAAATCTAAATTAGATTCTTCAAGCCTGTTTGTGTTACAATTTAAACAGTTGAAATCTAATTTCTCAGTTTAACTAACATGTGACCTGTTTGTGCAAGGTGATGAGGACTGAAAGCTTGTAACACTGAATGTTAGATTTCTGTGCTCTAGACACTGGTTGCTGCATTTCTACAGAAAGCACCTATGTCTGTAGTATCATCAAAGCTGCTGGCTTGATACCAGAGTATCCCTTTCAAAGCTTAAAACAACACACTAAATTCTAAAGAAATTTAGTTTGGGATGATCATGTTACTCTGTCCTTTGACAGAGCTTTGATTCTCTTCATTAGATATATGGTAAACATCAGAAACATGCCTGGAAATAAGCTTGCAAAATAACATTTTTAATATTTTTTTTTCTTTCCTGGGCATTTAGCAATGGATGTTTGTATTTTAGACTTCTGACTAGTTAGTCAGCTCATAACCTGCTTGGCTCAAAGCTAACATGCGTCAGAGAGTAAGGCTTACAAAGTTTAACTATAACTTGGGGTTGAACCTATCAAACCAGGTCAGCCTTGCCCCCTCACTCTGTCTGTTTCATCTATTTAGATTGTAAGCTGTTGGGGGACAGGGAGTGTCTCTTACTCTGTGTTTATACAGAGCCTAGCACAATGTGGCCCTTATCTTGGTAGGGCCTTTAGGTGCTAATGGTAATGCAACAAATTACACTCACAGAACCCTCTTCCCCATTTTGAAAAAAACCCCAAGAACAATTCGTAACATTACTATAGTGCTGTTCATCTTAAAAGCAATGTACTGTACACACATTAACTAATCATTAATTAAATTGGTTGTGGAGGAGTCTTAATAAGATATTCAGCCTGTCAGCACTGGTGTGGCTCTTCCGTGTTTACTGTGGAGTTGTCGTTAATCTGCTAAAGTCTAAGCTCTCATAAAGAGCCCTGCTTTAAAAGGCCCAGATGCACAAGTGTACTGGGTCCTGTAGGTGGGCACTATTCTGTACCTCCAAAGAAACAATCTTTTTGAATGGGTGCTCAGACAGGCTGAAAATGACCTTTAATCAGCGATTCAAGGTGTGTGTGACCCATGCCTGCTTTGTGTGGTGCTCTGTCCTCATCTAGTGGCAGTCAGGCCTGCTAGAGATTGATGAATCTGCTACATCCTTGGTGAAGAGCCATGTGGCTTTTAGCTCATGCAGTCGAGGCATATACACTAGGCTTCAGAGGTCCCACGTTCGATCCTGCCCAGTGACTGGAGTCTCTTGGCTTTACATGTGCACTCGGAGTTTGGCTCTGCTTACAACACAGGCATTTTGAAGAGTTGCTGCCTGCTTCTCTGTGTCTCTTCAGGGCATGCCCACCTCTACACCCATGCTGGTCCCTACAGTCACAGAAGTATGTGAGATGCCACTCAGTTGTTCTTGTTCTGCCCTTTTCTCTACTCTCTAGACTTTCTTTAAATATGTACCAGGAAGCTAGGTAGAAGGGGATGGGGAAGATTCTTGGCAGAACTTCTGTGGAAAAGCAGAGTCACAGGATACCTGTAAGCCTCACAACAGCCAAGGAACCGCTTGCAGGGCCTTCTGAGAGGCCAGTTTTCAGAAACTGTGCCCTACTCTGGCTGAATGAGTAGGGCTCTGTTAGCCAAGCCCCTACATGGTTCATAACATTTGCTTCGAAGCAGGGTTGCCAACCCTCCAGGATTGCCCTGGAGTCTCCCGGAATTTTATTTAATGTGAGGAAACTTCCAGGAATAGGTCAACCTAAATTGGCAACCCTACTTCTAGGTCACTATCATTTTAATTGCTGCATCCCTAAATAAGTACAGTGCAAGATATGCTGGGACTGAATTAGGTTGGATTGTGGCAGCTCAGAGGGTGGGTTTTCAGTTGGTTGTTTTTGTGGACACTGCTGCCTTGTATTCCAGAGTTGTAGCTTTCTTTTTTTAAGCATCTAGCCCTTATGGTTTTGAAGATAGCTTTGAAAACATGACCTGAGTGTTACTGATCGCAGCTTGACTCTCCATGGTGTGGACTTAGGGGTAGTTAACATTGGAGCCTAACAATCATTATTTAAATGTTAATATAGTTAATTATTTCATTGATGATCAAAATGCACAAGGAAGAAGAGCGCCAGGCATCTCATTTTGACCTCTGAGCCGGTGGCACTTGAGTTGTGAGTGAAGCTAGGCAGAGTACACATGATCATTTTGTAATGAATCTGTTGGGCCATTACTGAGCACTGTGTTTACCCCCAGATCAATGTCCAGCCAGCAGAGGGGATCCATAATCCCTCCAGCACAGGAAAGGGAAGAACTACAATAGGTCAGAAGGGGACTGGTTTGAGAAAGTGCCAGAGGCTGCATGAGACTACGAATAGCAGGCCAGAGGCAGCGGTCTGGGAGCTGGCTGTGGAAGGAAGCCTCTGATAACAGGCCTGAGAGCTGGGCTGAGGACACACCCTGTTGCTGACAAGGGTCAGCAGTAGCTGCATTTGCTGATACCTGGCGGCGGCTCATTGTCAAGAAGACAATGCAAAGGGATTATAGCAGGAGCTTGTTACTGCTTATACCCCTGGCTTGGGCTTCCAGCTAGGGGATGGGTTGGGAACTGTTGGGATCATCTCATTTGTTTATAACTGTTAAAGTCGCTGCACCCAGGGTACTTGCAACTTTTCTTTCTGGCAGCGCTAACGAAGGAATCCTCAGTTAAGCAAAGTGTGTGAATGTCCACGCAGGGCTAGACCCTGAAGAGCCCATGCCTGGAGCACCTCCAGCACTTGCCCCCAAGTGTGTGGTGCACCCAGCATGCTGCCAGACACCTATGAGCTGGTGTAGCACAGCACTCACCACAACAACTTGCTGTGGGCTTGGGTGCAATAGAGTGAACATCTGTACAACCTGCTGTGAGTGATGTCTCATTTTGGCACTTTATATTTGCATCTCCACGGGGTAGGAGTTTAAGGCTGGAATGTAATTTATGGGTGGAAAAGGTATGTGGCTGGAGCTTCCTAGCTCCTTCCAGTGGTTCTGAACTACTGTTCGCCGCTCCAGGCCAATGGGGGCTGCAGGAAGGGCGGCCAGCACATCCCTCAGCCCGTGCCACTTCCCGCAGCCCCCATTGGTCTGGAGCAGCGAACCGCGGCCAATGGGAGCCGCGATCAGCCAAACCTGTGGACGCGGCAGGTAAACAAACCAGCCTGGGCCGCTAGGGGCGTTCCCTGAACAAGCAGCGGCCCTAGTTTGAGAACCACTGCTCTGACTTATTCACCTCAGAGCAAACAATTTCAGTATTTCTCTTGGCTCCTAGCTCCCCCTCCAAAAATCTTGCTTGCCTCTGTCTCCCACAACCATCTCCTACAGCAACATACAGAGAGCCTGTCTCTCATCCACATCTAATCCGTAACACTGTTGCAGTTCTTGTGCTTATCACCATTTAGATGCTGGAACTAGTGATGTGGTGGGTGCTTCCAAGCCCCCTGGCTTGAAGTGGTTTCCACCATATACAGGGTTTACAGTTTGGTTCAATGGCTCTCAGCACCCCCACTGTACAAATTGTTCCAGCACCCCTGCTCATCACCATGGTATCTGAGCCTCTACTATCTCTAACCACTACTCTGCCCCCATCTCATCAGCCTCCAGATTCTGTCTCTTTTAAGTTGTAGTGGTTGGCAGCAGCCAATGGAGGGCTAAGTAGAATCCATCTGTGTCTCCACTTTACACCTACCTGGCCTGTGACTAGTTCTTAAGCATATCCTGAGGGAGTCCTGTGCAGTTCTGAAAATAGGTTTCATGTGCCTACCCCCTGGGCAATGCCCACAACTCAGCCATTTGAATGCACCTCCTCAATGTGCCCAGCATGCACACCCTTTTGAAAACGTGGCTCCATAGCAGGGTGGAGCATGGACAATGACTTGTCAGCTTTGTGCCAGTCTTTCCTTGTTTAATTGCAACCCAATTTTCAGCAAGTTGTGAGTCAGAATTGGTTTGAAGAGTTTGCACCATCGCTAATTTAGCTAGGATTCTTGTACGAAGAAAAGATTAACCCTAGCATGCTGATACCATGGGATTTAAAGCAGTATCTTAGTGAGCCAGACAAGAGATTAATGTGTTAATTCACCAGCACACATTAGCAGAGTGTTTCCCCCCTATTTTTATAGTTAACATGTTTTTACATCAATTTGTTCTGTCACTGTGATGAGTCCTCTGGTTGATTAGCAGTGCTGCCAATTATTTTTATGGGAAGAATCTGCTTCTAGTGCCTGTCTCTATGTTGCACACAAAAGAAAAAGCAACCGTTCCCATGCTTTCTGCAAGCTTCTTACAGGGAGCTCTGCATGTTCCACAGAGCAGCTGCAAACCCGTATCGGTGCAGATTTACAGCTTTGTCTTTACAGGGCTTGAAACTAAGAATGTGTGAAAAGGGTCCTGATTAGATGTTGTATTTTGCAGCATCTGACAAAGACAATAGATGGATATTCCTGGTTTTTAGAGACTTGCTTGTGATTAGACATTTCTTCAGTTCCAAAGCTTGCCTGTTCAGCATTTTGTGATCCAGAGGGTGTTCAAGACACATCTTGCAGTATGCCTGCATTGATTTAAAACCAGCAAGCAGATGCAAGCCTGCATCAAGACGGAGTGGATGTTGCTTCTTGTGGTTAATTATGAAGGTACAGCTTTATGTTTCTGAAAGCACTTGACTAGATGGATGATTTTGTCTAAGCAGTAGATATTATTGCAAAGGAAGATTTGAAAATCAAGTTGTCTGCTCTCTTGCTTGCTTAACCAAGTTCAGTGCTTATATGTTGACGTGTACACCAGGGACACCATACTGTTCTCCTCTACCTGCACCATCTACCACTGCTGCTTCTACTACTTTCAGTCATCTTTTGAGTCCAGATTTGAAGACTCGTTTAGCAGCATTTGGGACTAAAATCTCCAGCTATTCAGTGTCCTATAGCCCTGTTCTCAGAGTCTGAGAAGGTTTGAGTACTCTCTAAGATTTGGACTGTGAATAAAGATTTATTGCAGGAGCCATGCAAGTTTCCATAGCTTGTACAGAACATAACTTGAAGAATCGAAATGGTGAAGACAGGCTTATCAGCAAACAGAACACCACTACCCCAAACGTAGTGAATGCAGCCCGGGCAAAATTCCGGACGGTGGCTATTATTGCTCGCAGTTTGGGGACATTTACCCCTCAGCACCATATCTCTTTAAAAGAATCAACTGCAAAGCAGACTGGCATGAAATATAGGTATGGGCACAATATTCACTGTTCGTAATGTTTGTGTCATATCTCTTTACCCTGGATGACTCATCTGCTTACAAAGTAATTCTTTATTCCAAAATCCCAGTGTCTTTTTAAAAAGGGACATTAAAAAAATCCTACTAAAAATACTAAGTTTTAAACTTACAAGAAAACTAGCTCTGTTTAGTGGCATTTGTGTCCAAGTGTTTCTGCAGGCATACACATTTGTTATTTGATACAAAGAGTTTTCTTTTCTTAAGTTAGGATATCAAACATAAATAAATTGAGCACCATTATTTGTGGATGGTGTTAAAAGTAGTGTTTTGTACAGCTATTATTAGTATTTATATGTAAAAAGATTGAATTACAAATGATGTTCAAATATCTGCATAGAAAAAGTTTTCATTTTTCCAGCGCATGTTGGGTAGAATGTCTCTAAATTAGTTAGTGTGTCTTATCCTAATGATCACTTACAGACCTTTCATCTGACTTGCTAAGTGAGGACAAGGAGGAATCTATTTTAAATGAAATGCAGACAAAATCATAACCATGTTCCTAGAAAATCTAATGCTTCTTACAAAAATTTTTCTTAACACAGAAATGTACAAGAGTGTAATTAAGAGTGTCTCTTTAATCTTTCTCAGATGTTCAGTCTGCTATATCTGGACAGCTTCTTTGTATCAACTGATTCAAGTACTTATTAAGGACTTTAATTTGGAAAACTTAGCATTTTTGTAATTTAATTTGTATGTATTCGACACGTTAGCATATCTGTTCTGCTAGACCTTGAACGTATCCTTTGTGTGGTGTTGGAATTACTTGATTCCTAGAAAGGAGGAGACAGCAATCTAAGGTCAGATTCTGCTCTGAATTGTTCCATAAGTAGCCCCATTGAAATCAACAAGGCTATTTGTACAATGGTATGACTCAACAGGAGTATGGATGTTAGAATCTTGTCCTTAGGAGTAGGGGATGGAGTGTGTTTAGAGTTATT
Source organism: Eretmochelys imbricata (assembly GCF_965152235.1). Taxonomy (NCBI): domain Eukaryota; kingdom Metazoa; phylum Chordata; order Testudines; family Cheloniidae; genus Eretmochelys; species Eretmochelys imbricata. The sequence goes on along the minus strand of NC_135580.1, from coordinate 24,687,468 downwards.
GGTAACTTTTGTTTTGCATATTTGCAATTGATTAATTTTCATGGCCAGCAATTTCTGCCCTTGCTAGCTATCCTCTTTTTATGAAAGAGGTATTTGGATACGATGGAATTTAACATGACCAAATTAAGGCCAAATTCTACTTTCATTCAGACTGATGTAAATCCAGACTGACTGTACTGAAGTTACTCCAAATTTACACATGTGTGCACCTGAACACAGAGTTTGATGTAAGGCATTTGTGCAGTTATGATAGTTTAACAGAGATAGTTCAAGAGGTTGGCCTTTAAGAGATTGTATTTGAAGGGCCACATAACTTCCTAATTTACACAGTCAGGTGTAATTTGTCATTGTAGAGTCTGGAATTGCTAGTAAGTAATATCCCCAGAGGATCTGGGAGACTCTGAAGAATCCCAGTTGTCCAGAATAATTTCTCAGTGAGTATGGGTAATTTTATCTGAGCACCCTTGTTCAAAGATCATTGGACACCATCACAGATTGGGTTATTTTTAATACCAGTGTTATAAGTAAGTACAGGGAACACAGGTAGTGGATCTGTAAATGACATTGCAGAGTCAGAAACCTGCTGATTAATTTTTACTGTGACAGATTCCCAGAAGTACTGCCCTCTGAGAATGACATTATAGTCTGGCTGGTCAGGCTCACTGGGCATGCATAGGTTTGCAAAGAGGGGAAGTGGGTAACCAAAGCTTACTGCACAGTGCAGCTCTTAAACTCTGGTGCATCATACTGTGTTATTATACCAAGACCTGATCTTGCAGTTCTTATGTTTGAAAATCTCCCGTTGACTCTAATGGGAATAATATGTAGGTGACAGCTGTAGGATCTGCCAGGCAACACTAAAGAGGTTATCACATCAATAGAATTCCCTTTTGTAACTGTTTGATAGCTCAGTAGATTCTAATAGCCCTAGTATGAAGTGAGAGACAGTGTAGGCTCATGGCATGAGCACAGATTTGGAGTCAGGAACTCCTGCAATCTGTCTGTGCCATTTTCTCATTGTGTAGCCTTGGCCAAATCTCTTCACTTCTCTGCCTTAGTTTCTCCGGTACATGCCTACCTACATGGCAGGGGTGTTGAGAGAATGTTTGTTTGTAGAGAAAATAAAATCACAGCTTCCTTTGAGAAGTGCAGCTGTTACACTTACAGCCTACAGTGTTTTAAATTGGTTCCTGTTGGTTTCTGTTGGTTTTCCAAAGGAATATTATGTTGCAGATGCATTAATGCAAATAACTGCACCTCTCTTACTCACCCCCATCCAGAGACCCACACAGAAACAGACCCTTGGCTTCTTTAAGAGACATTTATAGCTTATTTCTAGAAAAATTCTGAAATCTGAGGCTAAATTCTGCAGACCTTATTCAGACTAAAGTGCTGTTGACTTCAATGGGAGTTTTGACTGCATAATGTTTGAGTAAGGACTGCAGGATTTGGACCTAATTTGTAACCAGATTGATGTCCATCCTTATGATTAATCCTTGTTTACAATCCCAAATATACCTAGAACAGTGAGAAGCAATTCCTTCCTGAGGAGAAGAAATGGGCAGGAAGTTTGGAGAAAGAGATTATCCAAATGTAAAGGATAATTCTGGCATTGGTGAATAGACACAAAAAGAACCCTAAGTCGGGGGAGATGCTGAAGCTGATACATGTTAATAAATGCACTCTCGCTCCTCTACAAATGACATGATTATCACACAGATTTAAGGCCTGATCCAACTCTCACTGAAGTCAAATGACAGGTTTCAGAGTAACAGCCGTGTTAGTCTGTATTCGCAAAAAGAAAAGGATTACTTGTGGCATCTTAGAGACTAACCAATTTATTTGAGCATAAGCTTTCGTGAGCTACAGCTCACTTTGAGCTGTAGCTCACGAAAGCTTATGTTCAGATAAATTGGTTAGTCTCTAAGGTGCCACAAGTACTCCTTTTCTTTTTGTGAAGTCAAATGGAGTGTTTCCAGTTACTTTAGTGGGAATTGTGCCACGTCCCTCATTTCCCTTATATTTCAGGTTGAAGATTCTTGTTCTTCCCAGATCATTTTCTGCTTTAATTAGGTCATTTCTGACAAACTTAAATGCTATCTAAAATGATGTGCTAATGAAGATGCCTTGTTTTATGCTAAAAACAAATACTTCTTTCTCCCCCCCCCCCCAAGGCTTTGTAGATAACTAGATAACTGTAAAGATATAGCTGGCTGTGTTGCCATGCATATTTCACAGCATGATTTGTAGTGCTTCTATCTCAGCCACAGTGCATTGCCTCCTACGACTGCTTGGCAGGTTTTGATTTTAGGCAGTTGACGAGAATGATCCTGTCAGTGGATTATGTAAAAGAGAGAGACAATGAGTATGTGTGTGACAGCAGTGGAGGTGGGAGTAGAACCAGTTCTGTGGCTCCTTATCAAGTCAGTGTTTTTGAGCCAGTCCAGATCAGAAACCAGCTTGGAATTTTAAGTGCAAAGTGTCCTGAGAATAAATAAATATGCACCATAGAATCTTTAAAATATTAGGACTTGGTCCTGTTCCCATTGACATCACTGGGAGCATTGCCCTTGGCTTCACTGGGAGCATGATCAGGACCTTACTTTTAAGATCTTATTTAGTTTCCTTTCAATGGATTGGAGGCATCAAGTTGCCATCAAAGAGACCGGTGATAGGAGGGCAATCTGATAGTTGGCCAGCTGCTGGCTCCCACTTTCTTTGCATTGGAAACATAATGGAAATTTAGCAGCACATGCACCCAGCTCCTGTGTGAGTGCTCCACTTGCAGGCTGCAGAGAGAAACGGCGTGTGGCTTAAACCAATGCTGCTCAGGCAGAGCTCTCTCCAAGAACAAGCACATTATTGCGGGGAGAGAGGAGGGTATTTTATTTTAAAGGCATTGTTACCGCCAATTACATTTGCATGGCTACTGGATTTACATTCTTTGTGAGAAATGGAAAAACTGTGGCCTGACAAACAAGTGAAAATGGCCACACCCCTTTTAATGCCATTAATATTACAGTTCAGAATCTGCCCATATGCTCAGATAATGTTCTCTGGAGCGTTGAAAGTCCTTTCCTTGAACATAATTTCAGTCGTGATGCTTGGCTTGGAAAATTTCAATCTGCTGCCTAATTTTTGAAAATAAATAATATAGTTCTACATCCATTAAAGTTTCCCAGAGACGGGGGTTGGGGAGTGGTGAAGGAGATAGAGTTCAGGTGCAGTGATGGCAAATGCTTTTCTGACCCTTTCTTCTTCTTCTTCTTCCCTGTGCAAACTTCTTGAAATAGGGTCTGCTCTACAAGTCCTCTCCCTCCAAAGTGTTTTGTTCAATGCCATATCCTCTACCACACCACCTGCTGACATGTCTTCCTTTATGACATCCCACCACTTCTTCTTGGGTCAGCCTCTCTCCCTTTTTGCTTCAGTCTTGATCGGTTGGACTCTCTTACCCACATAGTTGCCAGGACTGCTCTTTACATGACTGACCCATCTGAGTCTGTACTCCCCTCATTTTTTCGTTTATGGGTGTTACTTTGAGCATGTTCCTCACACGTAACTACGTGTTCCTCACATGGTATATCTTACTTACATCCTTCATCCATCTCAACATTCGCACCTCTGTTGAACAGATCATTTGCTTATGCTTTTTCTTTGTTGCCCAATGCTCAGTGCGATACACTAAAACTGGGCAGACCATGGTTTTATAGACTTTCCGTTTTGATATAACTCATATCTTCTTGTCACGTACTACTACGTGATTTATCTCTCTCCATTTGAGCCAGGCATTTATTATCATAGCTCTAATTTTGTCCATTTTCTTACTTGAATCCTGATAATCTTTATGTCAGTATAACAAGTACTTCTGTGTAAATGGTATTTTAATAGACATTGCCGTTTATTCAGAAAGAGGGAGTGAGACCTTTTGCTATTAATCATGACCATATGGCTTAGTTTAAAAGTGCCTTGTTTTTATAAAGATTCTGTTACAGTTTTTCTTTAGCCAGGTTGATCTGGGTCCATTTCACAGAGAGCTGGATATCTGTTGATGAAACTCAATGGTCGCAAGTTCTTCTGTCATGCTGCATAAAAAAGACAGACTGTACATTATGAACCTAATCCTATTCTCCCTGGAGACACAAGAGCAGCTGGCATCATATTGTTACTCAATGAACTATGGGGGTGTGCACTTACAAAAATCTGTGCGAAGGGTCTAGATTAAGCAAAGATAAGATAAAACTCTGTTCGTGCAAGTTCTTCCACCAAGGCACCTTCGGTATCTGAACGGCGTGTCGTTATACGCACGCGGCCGTGCCTAGGCAGGACTGGGTAAGTTAAGGACGTTTTCAGCCTTAGCGGACTCTTTCCTTTGGACTTCTTTACAACCTGTAGATGTAGCAGTCTGTGCTGCAATCCTGTCTTATTTCACAAACGAAACACGCCATTGGGTCACATCAGTAAGTAGCTGCAAGACCTTCGAGGAAGTGCTCAAGGAGAGTCAGTGGCTCTCTGAGCCAAAGTTTAACTGGTGCCTGAACATGGTGATATCAGGGGACACTGCTGCTGGAGGTGCTGTGCTTTGCATGAGGTGTAAAATGGAGATCTTGACCACTTGTGATATTGATGTTCCCAAGCCTCTTTCTGTGTCAGCCGTGGTGTAGAGCCTGGTGTCCTGGCCCAGTTCCAACATGGATAATTACATTCTGCCTCCTTAAACTCCTTTTGCAGTTTTAAGTGGGTACTTAAGTGCATTTTTCTTCACTGCTTGCCCTACAATGTTGGTTTATAGTGTGAATTATTAAATGGACACTAATGAGTTTTACCCCTGTGGTGGATGCATTTCACTGGTGATCACCATTAAGCTTATAAAGCTCTTTATTTAGGTTTATAAAAGCCTCTATATGTGTCCATCCTATCTCCTGGGCATACTTAAGATATACAACAGAAAGAAATGTTCTGAGTTTTGTACATAATTATATTTGCAGATGGATATTTATTTAATAGTATAGTTAACTCAAACCTTTCCAGTCCTTGGGGCCACTCTAACCCCAGAAGTAAGTGTGTGTGTGTGTGTGTCAGGGGAGGGGATAGATACGTTTTTCTGTGTGTCTAGAAGGTTAACAAATCTGAAATCTAGAAGACCAAGGTGGGCAGAGAGTTGGAAAGTCAAAGACCCCTCTTGCAGAATACCCTGCTAGCAGTCCGCTTCTCTATAGTGTGTGGCAACATCAGCTTGAGCACCTCCAGCGATCACAAACGTGACCATGTGAGTACTTTGCTTTGTTTTTTAATAAAGACGATAATATGGATTGATTAATTAATATGCATGAAGGCAGTACGACTGATGGAAATGAGTGCCTAGAAATAGAAATTACCACATCTGAGATGGAAGAAAAACTTAGAGCTTAATGTGCTCAACCAGGGAGGCCAGATAATTTCCATTCCAGAATACTGAAAGAACAGCACACAAGAGTGCTAGTCTGGTAGCAAGGATTTTGAATAAATGTATCTATTTGGGGATAGTACCATATGGGTAGAGAATCGCTAACATCATATCTATATTTTAAAAGGGGAAAACAGTGATCCAGAAACTCAGACCTGTTTGTCTGACATCAGTAGAATGCAAGACTTTAGAATAAATTGTGAAGGAAAGACTAATTAAATTCATGGAGGTAAATGGGAAAAAAGGATGTAATGCAACATTGTCTTATCCAAGGTAGATTATATCAGACTAACCTGATAAATTGGAGAGGGTTCAGAGAAGAGCCACGAGAATGATTAAAAGATTACAAAATCTTATGGTGATAGATTCAAAGAGCTCAAGCTATTTATCTTAACAAAAAGAAGGTTCAGGGATGACTTGATTAGTCTGTAAGTACCTACATGGGGAACAAATATTTAATAATGGGCTCTTTAATCTAGCAGATAAGGGTATAACATGATCCTATGGCTAAAGGATGAAGTTAGACAAATTCAGACTGGAAATGAGGTGTAAATTTTTTAACCATCTGAACAATTTACCAAGGGTCATGGTAGATTATTCTTCACTAACCATTTTAAAATTAAGATTGGATGTTTTTTTCTAAAAGATCTGCTCTAGGAACTATTTGGGGCCAATTTTGGGGCCTGTGTTATACAGGAGGTCAGACTAGATGATCATAGTGGTTCCTTCTGGTCTCAAAATCTGACCCTTATGTCCTCCTTTAAGGAAAATAACTGATTGTTTAAATAAAGGAAGTGCAGTAGATCTAATATACTTTGGACTTCAGTGAAGCATTTGACATGGTATTTCATGGGACACTCTTATTTAAATTAGGGAAGATCTGTATCAGACTAGAGGAAGGTAACTAGTGGAGTTCCTCAAGGATCCATCTTAGAATCAATCTTATTTGATATTTTTATGAATGACCTTGGCACAAAACGTAAGTGTGCACCTATGAAGTTTCAGAGTAGGAGCCGTGTTAGTCTGTACCCGCAAAAAGAAAAGGAGTACTTGTGGCACCTTAGAGACTAACAAATTTATTTGAGCATCAGCTTTTGTGAGCTACAGCTCACTTCATTGGATGCATGTAGTGAAGTTTGCTGATGATACAAAGTTGGGAAGCATCGCCAAAACAGACAAGAATCAGATTATTGTACAGGAAGAGCTGGATGACCTTGAAGACTGGAGTGACAGAAATGGGATGAAATTCAATACTATACAGTACAAGGTCATATACTTAAGGTTTAATAAGAATTTCTGTTACTAGCTGGGGGTTCATTAGTTGGAAACAACAGAGGAGAAGATTGCCTGGGTATGTGCGTTGATCACAGGATGACTATGAGCCACCAATGTGATGTGGCTGTGAAAAAGGCAAATGAGATCATAATGTAACACTGTTGCAAAAAAAGCAAACACCATTCTGGGATTTATTAGCAGGAGTGATGTAAACAGGACAGGAGAAGTAATTCTTCTGCTTACTCCGTGCTAATTAGGCCTCAACTGGGGTATTGTGTCCAGCTTTGGGCACTATGTTTCAGGAACGATGTGGACAAATTTGGAGAAACTCTAGAAAAGAGCAACAAAAATGATTAAAGGTGTAGAAAACATGACCTGTGAGTGAAGTCTGAAAAAACTGGGTTTGTTTCTTCTGGAGAAGAGAAGACTGAGACATGTTGGCAGTTTTCAAGTACATAAAAGGCTGTTACAAGGAGGAGGGAGAAAAATTGTTCTTCTTAACCTCTGAGGATAGCACAAGAGGCAATGAGATTAAATTGCAGCAAGGGAGGTTTAGGTTGGACATTAATTCCCTGACAATGCTGGGACCTCAGGCACTGATGCACCTCTGCCCCTCCTATTCTGTGCCTCTGGCAACAATAGTCTAATCTCCTGTGAGCTGTAATGCTGTGATCTGATGTTGGGTGTCAGGTTTAGTGTGTGGGCGCTGGGTAGTGTTGGTGGCCTGTGATATACAGGAGGTGAGACAAGATGAGCTGGTGGTCCTTTCTCGCCCTGAACTCTATGACTCAATCTCTCAGGTAATCAGGTCTCAAACCATGACCGTTAACACCTTGTAGTCCATCCAGAAACCTGCTGGCAGCCAGTGCATATTCCAGAGCGTTGGAGTGACAAGCTGTTGACATGAAGTTGCGTAATAAGCTGTGCGCTGCATTCTGCACTAGCTTCAGTTTCTGAGTTGTCTCAGAAGGTAGCCCCACGCAGAGCACATTACAGCAATCTAATCTAACCTCAAGGCAGAGGTGAAAGTAAGCCGGTACGCCCTGGTACACCGTACCAGCAAGAGCCGGTACACCCTACTGGTGCAGCCCGGCTTCCCCGGGGGCAATTTAAAGGGCCTGGGGCTCCCAGAAGTGGCTGGAGCCCCAGGCCCTTTAAATTGCCTCCAGAGCCCCGCTGCTGGAGCCCTGGGATAGCGGCTGCAGGGCTCCAGCGGCTATCTAAAGTGCCAGGGCGGGAGAAAAGGGAAGCCCCGGGCCCTTTAAATAGCCCCTGGAGCCCCAGGCTGCTGCTGCTACCCCGGGGGCGGGGGGAGCACTTACCTTACAGGGTGGGCTGGGGCTGGCTCTGACCCCCTCAACCCCGCCCCTTCCGCCCTAGGCCTCGCCCCTTCCGGGGGCCAGAGCTGGCCCCAGAGTACCGGTAAGTCACTCGACTTACTTTCACCCCTGCCTCGAGGTCAGAGAGAGAGAGAGAATTGTGTCAAGATCCCTGCATTGGACAGCATAGGTCACATTCTTCATCAGGAGCTGATGGGGGATAAAAATGCCTTTGGCCACACCTGCCAAATACTTTATGGGAAATACTTGCTGCACTCTGAGAATGGAGCTTTGTAAACATTCAAGGCCATTTATGATATTACCACCAGGAAAGTAATTTTTGTACCTGTTGTTATTGCGAGTAATTTCTTTCACTCATTACAGTGTGCATTGCGTGAGCAGCATTGGGCTTTGTCCAAAAATTGTTTAAACACAGTTAAGATACAATATTGTCATGTAAAAGGGTTAGTTTATTAAGTGAACACTAATATTGTGCTCTGCACTATGCAAATTCAGGGGAAGATGTACTCCCAGTCCAGTGTTTTTTTAAATATTGTTTTGCATGTGGAGTCTATGAAATATACATGGAAGCACAACAGCCTATAAATGAGGTATTTAGATGGTATAAGCAAACTTCATCTGATTCTGTCAGGTTTGGATAAACACACACAGTTTTAGATGCTTATCTAAACGTTAGGAAATACTCTTCGGTCTGCAAAATTGGTTTGGAAAGAAGAGAAAATACTCTCATGAGATTTCAGGTGTCTCATGCTTCCAGAGAAATGGAAATGTTGTGAGGAAAGGCTTCCTCACTGTATTTCAGGACTTGTCTTCCATCCCCACATATTATACTTCATACAGTGGTCATAGCAGCCATCACACAAATTCAGAGATTCATATTATGAATACCTTTATATGGCAGGTGGGAATGTTAATAAGCTCCTCCCATAAAATTCCATAATTTTTTCCAAAGCACCCGATCCTGAAGTCTTTGTAGAGTCAATCCTCAGGCATGGGAAACTTCCAAAATAAGCATGACTTTCTTCAAAATCTGACCTCACTCATATTGATGAAAATCCAGAGCAACTCCAGCAAAGCCAATGGGCTTCCTCTGGATTTACACTGAAGATGGTTCCATGACTGGAGCCATAGAAATTAACATACTTTAAACAGGTTAAAGAGGAAGGAGACATAAAATTAAAATGAATAACTGAATAAACAAAATTGGTACTGGTTTGCACTACTATCAAATTCTTATTGCTACACTTTGAGGAGATCTGCAAAACTCCCTCCACCACTCATAAATAATGAAGTTGTCCCACACTTGTGTTAATAAAAACTGTTTAGTACCTACACCACACGCTATATATTTGGCTTGATTTTGATCTCACATACACCAGTCCTGCACCATTAACTTCATAATGTTCATGTGCCTGGCTCTCCTCTGAGGGCTTGTTTCCATTAACATTTAGGTTGCAGCAAGCTGGGGTATAATACTGTGCTAGCCTGCCACACACTAAGTGTCTGTGTACTGTGTACTATGCACTAATGGGTTCCTAGTGTGCTTTGATTATCTACTGGGTTTCAAAATGGAGTAGATTAAAGCACACTCGGAAACTGTTAGCACATATCAGCAGGGTCCACACCGATGCTTAGTGTGGGGTAGATTTACAGTCCAGCTTGCCAAGAACTAAATGTTTGTGTATGCAAGCCCTGAGTTACCCTGGTGTAAATCGGGAGTAACTCCACAGCAGTCAGTGGTGTTTCACTGAAGAGAATTAGGACTGTTGGCTTCAATGGGAGTTACTCAGGATTTACACTAACATAAGGCCCTATCTTCACTAGGAGAAAATGTGTCTTTTTAACACGGTAACTAACAATGTTAAATCCTAGTGTAAACAAAGCACTTTGTAGTTTTAATGTGTTAGTTGGTCAAGGTAAACTTTAAACTTAACGAACAAACATGTTAAAACTACAATGCACCTTGTCTATGTTAGGATTTTAACACGTTAGCTAATGTGTTTAAAACATGCCTCATTTCCTAGTGTAGACCTGGCCTGTTTTTTCCTCCATTCTGGTTACTAAGGTAATGCATACACTTTCAAAGAGATGCATGAGGAGCTACAGTACTGTGCATATTCTGTCAAAGGTATTTATTTTATCTATGTATAAGTACCTCTGTGGTGCTCATGACTACAGTAAGTAAAGGTTTTGCCATTAACAGGCACACAGATTGAAAATGTAACTCTTCTTGCATGTTCCACAAATAAAGTTTTAAAAATTAAGGTTTCAGACAGAAAGTAAAGGGGATATGTAGATATGGCTAATAGATCTAGCAGGAGGGTGACAGTTACATTTTGCAGCACTTGCAGGGTTTTTTAATTTGTTTTTGTTCTGCCCTGGAAGGAAAACAAAACCTTTCACATGTTTTTAAGAGGGAGAGGTGGGGAGCGTCTTTCTCTTTCTCACCTGGTGGTTAGCGCACTGGCATGGGACATAGGAGACCTAGGTGTAAGTCCCTGCTCTTCCTGATTCAGAGCAGTTTTTCATTCCAGACCACTGTAAGTCAGGACAAGCAGGGAGCCTCTCTCTCTCTCTCTTTCTCCCTGGACCCAAAACCCTTCCCAACAAAAGTTCTGTGGAAACAGGTTGACTTAGATGAAACAGTATATTTCAACATGATGAAATTTTGGAAAAAATTTTCCAGCCCTCTCTAATGCCTACCTTTTCTTTGTCTCCTTTAAAGCCATGGAAACAAAAATAGGCACCTGACTCACAGGAAGCTCTAGCAAGTGGCAAATTATGATTCAGCAGCACCTCACATCTGCTATACATTTTGTGACGTACAGCAATGTTCTAAATTCTACATTAAAATGTTTCCAAATCATTAGGCTCATTGAAAACACCTGTCAAACTAGCTTAATTATATGTTCTCTGGAAAGGTTCCAGTTTATGGAGAAGTACAATACAGTACTGAGTGACATACATTATTAGCATATAGGGATGGTTATATTAGTACATGGGGCTGGATTTTGCCATTTTATATACATTCAGTGAAGGTCTCCTGTAGTGACATCTCTTCTCTATGACAAAAGCAGTTCTAGTTAGCTAGATCTAATACAGTATAGCATATAAAATACTTCTCTTGTCAAATGAGCCACTATCCCCTCAGGTTTCAGAGTAGCAGCCGTGTTACTCTGTATTTGCAAAAAGAAAAGGAGTACTTGTGGCACCTTAGAGACTAACCAATTTATTTGAGCATAAGCTTTCGTGAGCTACAGCTCACTTCATCGGGTGCATTCAGTGGAAAATACAGTGGGGAGATATATATACATAGAGAACATAAAACAATGGGTGTTACCATACACACTGTAACGAGAGTGATCACTTAAGGTGAGCTATTACCAGCAGGAGAGCGTGGGGGGGCGGGGAGACACGGGACAACCTTTTGTAGTGATAATCAAGGTGGACCATTTCCAGCAGCTGACAAGAACATCTGAGGAACAGTGGGGGGTGGAGGGGGGTAATAAACATGGGAAAATAGTTTTACTTTGTGTAATGACCCATCCACTCTCAGTCGCTATTCAAGCCTAAGTTAATTGTATCCAGTTTGCAAATTAATTCCAATTCAGCAGTCTCTCGTTGGAGTCTCAGAGTCCTAGAAGACTTGCACAATAATTCCTGTTCAGAAATTGGAAGGCAGCACTAGCTGACTAACAAAATTTGTTGGTTCCTTTGACTTGCCAACATTTTAGTGGTTACTTTGTGGACATACTTGATACTGTGGGAAATATTGTTACTGACAAAGGGATTCTGCTCACTTGCAAAACATGCAGAGAACTTTATGCTCCTGAAAATGGCTCCCAAAGACTAGGCTGATGTGGTTCTATCTATCTGCGAGAGAAACTGTTTGAATTTCAGTACTAACCATAAAGAAAATAAAGATTTTGCAGTTCTCCCTTGTGCCATCCTTATTTTGCTGTTGCAGCAAAAGATGGCTACTATTGGGTAAATATAAAATATGGCTGAGCATAAATTCATGCCGCTGACTATATGACCAGCATTACCTCCTTTCTGTGTTATATGTGGGTTGATCTTGTTTAGCATACACATATAACACACAATGTCCTTATGTGGCTGTGCAAATCACTGTTGAATGGCTTTTTTTTTAAAAAAAATTGCTACGTAATTGGGCTCCAGAACCTAAACATTTATTTATTTATTTACATCTCTAGCTCTCATAGTTGCAGAGGTGATCTTCAATATGTCAAGTGAATGAAGGCAAGATAGTGATTTCTGCTCCAGTCTACAAACAGCTGTGCTACCTTGTGAATGGGGAGGTCAGAAGGCAGAGTGAAGGCTCTCCTCAGTCTTTCACTTCCATGCCCATGTGTTTAGAGGGGGAGTATTTGGCAAGCAGATGCTGCTCAACCTTGCTGCACTCTATCTAGGAAACAGGGAACATGTGAGGGGACTTGGTCCCTCTCCTCCAAAAAGATCCCATTCTCATGTCTTCTGTCTTAGGCAGGTCACTCTTTAATCCTTGCATCGTAATCTTCCCAAGGGTTTGACAAATGAGGACCTTAATGTTCAGTTCCGCCCCAACCCCTTGTGGGGGGAGGGGAAGGAATATCTGCATAGTTGTTCGCCAGCAATTTCATCCCGCTCCCTGTAGGGTTTCTGGAACGGTTCCTTAGATAGCTTGTTGCCAGACCACTGCAGAGGAGTGGACCCTAAGGTAGTCCAGAGCCTCTCTGGCAGCCACCCCCTTCTGCCTGAACTGAAGCTAGTCAGTTAATTAGTAACCAGGTGCGGAAGTAGCTGTCCGGTCCATTAACTCCTTTTTAGCTGTTGCAGCATAGGATTTATACACACTCTAAAGTGAAGCCATGAATAGGGAGGACTTAAACATGGGTTTAAGTGCTTCCTTGAATTAGGTCTTTGATTATACAAGGCACTGGTGAGACCTCATCTGGAATACTGTGTGCAGTTCTGGTCTCCCATGTTAAAGAAGGATGAATTCAAACTGGAACAGGTACTGAGAGGGGCTGCTAGGATGATCCAAGGAATGGAAAACCTGCCTTATGAAAGGAGACTCAAGGAGCTTGGCTTGTTTAGCCTACCCAAAAGAAGGCTGAGGGGAGATATGATTGCTCTCTATAAATATATCAGAGGGATAAATACCAGAGAGGGAGAGGAATTATTTAAGCTCAGTACCAGTGTGGACACAAGAACAAATGGATATAAACTGGCCATTGGGAAATTTAGACTTGAAATTAGATGAAGGTTTCTAACCATCAGAGGAGTGAAGTTCTGGAACAGCCTTCCAAGGGAAGCAGTGGGGGCAAAAGACCCATCTGGTTTCAAGAGTAAACTCGATAAATTTATGGAGGAGATGGTATGATGGGATAACATGATTTTGGCAATTAATTGATCTTTAACTATTCATGGTAAATAGGCCCAATGGCCTGTGATGGGATGTTAGATAAGGTGGGATCTGAGTTACTACAGAGAATTCTAACTCGTAACTGAGCACTAATGTGGTTGTACAGAGGGGTCTTACTCCCCTTTGCTCCCCAGCGCATGACTGCATTAGGGTCAGTTATAATCTGGTGATAAGTGAGTAGATGGCCTTTCCTATTTAACTACTGATGACACCACAATGGCAAGATAGCAAGATGAAGTTAAGGACAGTAAGGGCCCACATATTTTTCAGAAAGTGAGCAGAAAAGTATGGCAAAAGACTGAGGAGTAACTGTGGTAGGACATAATTCACCACTGACTTGCATACCATCTCAAATTATAGTCACAACAAAAAACTTCTTTTAACATTAGTTAAGGTTGCTCTTATAAATAAACTCAACAATAGAAAGATAAGAATTAAAAAGTATTAACAGGTTGCAAATCAAGCACTCTCAAGTTTGGAAATGCCAGAGAGCACATTTTTCTTGCTACCTTAATTTGCTCCCCTTGTATGTGTGCATTATGATAGTCTTATATTACATGATCCCATATTCTTTTTGCCCCTGGTTCTTCATTCATTGCACAGGACAGATCTGCTCGGGATGAATCGGGGTTGTACAGTGCAGAAGTCTGCTGTCTGTAGGACCCATACCTCTTTTGGTGCAGAAGTTGGAAGGTTTGTAGTGAATGAGGAAGGTGATTGCAGAAAGAGAAATGATATTTTCTTGGTTAAGGCAGCTGAATGCTGACATGGAGACTTGGATTCTATCCATGCCTCTGCCCCTGAGGTCCTATGTGATGCTGGGAAAGTCACTGACATCAAAATGTTCATAGGTAGTTATTTCTGTATGCAATTAAAGATTGTATCCTAATGCATATGTGCAATGAAGCTGAATTAAGGTTGTATCGGCAATGTTCATTTGGCATTTCCTAATCTGAGTGCAGCTTTTTAATCCTTAACTTCGTATTTCCCAAATTTTTGTTCAGTTAAGGTTGCTCTCATAAAACAAATGAAGATTTTTGTTTGTGAATTTTTGCTTTTAATAGAAGGAAAATCTTTTATATGTGTGCTATTTAAATAATAAAGCGCTTATGCATTTGTGGCCTTCAATGTATAATTTATTGCTGTTGTAAAATTTTTGAAGCTCCATAACTTTACCGCTCAGTGCACAATATATTAAAAGCAATTAAATTAAACTGAATTCAAACATAACATTTTGAATGCAACTTCTGGTTTACTGCAACTTCTAAATTACATCTTTAAAATAATGTATAACTGAAAATTGAGTAGAGGCTCATAGCTAGAATGTCCCACTTTTTAAAGAAGAGAAATATTCAGAAAGCCGTAGCCCTCAATTTGTAAGAAGCAGATACAAAATTCCAGCCTTTTCCTGTATGTTTTATCTTATTTTAATGTAACCTTTTTTTTTTTTTGAAGAAAATAACAATTACCTTTTGAAAAGAAACAGTGTAATGTACCATAGTACAAACCCCCAGGAGCTTATTTAGACCCAGCCTGCTTTCATTACAGCTCCTCCTGGGTCCCTTTTTTGTAATAATATTGTGGTTGTCTGAGTCAAATCAGTTGTCAAAGGCAGCCATTGCCATGACAACGAGGGCAATAGTGACTCTCTCCAAGTATGCTAGTGAACTGGAGGGAGGGACTGATGAGTGGCTGATTATCTCTGATGTTACAAAGTTACTGCTCAGACAGTAGCATGGGGCAGCAAACATGCATTGTGTGGAGAGGAGAGGGAGGGGGAAGTCAGGCTGTTCCAGTGTTCCTTTCCCCATTTTTCCTTTAAAAACAAAACCAAACCCCACCAATATATAAACACAAACAGCACATTGGAGAGCATTCCACACACACAGTAATTAGTGGCTGAAATTTGATTCAAATTCCCCATGGCATGATTACAAAAAAGGGTTCCAAAAAAGGTGATACACTGATGTATGTACCCTGTAAAACAGAAAATTCTGATGCAACATTAACTATGGTCTCCCTACTGCGAGACCATAATATCCGTATGTCAGAGTGGAAAAGCAAACCCTGCACTATTCTGTGAGTCTAGATTGGCACAATTCATGGCTATGTTTCCAACAGTAGGCAGGGAAATAATTTGTAGACAGTGCATGATACCTCAGCAGCTTGCTGCAATGGAAGTGATACTTAATTTTTCTAAACTGCAGGGTTGAATAGTTGCTGAAAAGCATCTTACTTTGCTCATCTCCTACTGAGTTCTCTGTTTTATACATTGTAATAATTTTTTCCAGTTTACAACTGCAAGACAACATTAATGCTTAAATGGATGGAAGAAAAGGTTTAATGTAGAAATACTGATAATTTAATTACTTTGTGTGGTACATAGTTCAACATATTTTAAAGCATTATATTAGCCTGGCTGCTTTGACAAATCTGCTGTGACAGTTTGAATTTTGAACAGCTTTATTTTTATTTTAGACTAAAACCATAAAAAGGTAATCTGTGGAAGATGTACCCAAAGAAATTAATTTTTGGTTCATTGAAAGAAAGTGCTCCACCTGAAATATCAGATGTGATCCCAGAGATTAAATTTGTAGAGAGGCTTTAAAGAGAGAGAAAGTTGTAGTGCTATGCAAAGATACAAGCTTTGGGACTATGGCTGGATCCTCAGCTGGTGTACGTGGGCTTCGTTGACTTAATTGGAGCTATGTTGCTTTAGACCAGCTCAGAATCTGTCTTAAGAGTTGAATAGTTGTACTTTATAAATTTCCTGTAGAAATTATTTGTGGATGTTTGTGGTGAAAGCCTTGCCCTACTGAGGTCGGTGGGATTTTTTCCATTGATTTCAACAGGGCCAGGCTTTCACCTTGATCTTTTTCAAAGTGATTGGCATACAAGTTATTGGGATTCTTAGCACAAACATTCTGTTTTCTACCTGATGATTCATTTACCTCCCTAATCCTTTCTTCCAAAGAACGAGGCCTCCCACCATGTGTTTTATTACTTATGTCAGGGCAGGCCTACCTACGCAAGTAAGCATGTGGGACAGAGAGGAAATGACCATATGGATCCAGTTCTGCCGTCTTTATTTGGTCAATACTCCCATCAATTTCACTGGAAGTTTTGCCTGACAAAGAATGGCAAACTTGGGCCCTATGTCATTTACCTATTAGGCAAAAATTCAGGAATCCAAACCCTTCCTGTTTCTATAGTTCTAGTTTCCCTGTGACTTCAAAACATACTTCTTCCAGTACCTTTGAATACTTAGGGTATGATGGATAAAGGGAACTTCTAGTCATCCATGAGAGCTGGTTTTGTGACACGTCATGGCAAAATGTTGCCAAGCAAAGATAAAACCCTGCCTTTTTTTGTAGGCCACTGAAGAAATTTAGAATAAGCATGTCCACCAATTCCATTCAAAGGAATATTGGCATTTCAGCTGGCTTTTATAAGCCCAGTTTTGCTAAGTAGTGCTAGCCCAGGGTGCTAAGTAGTACCTCTCTCCCTGGTGAGTTCCACAACAAAGAGTACTTGTGGCACCTTAGAGACTAACAAATAGATTTGGTTTTTGTAGTGACCCATCCACTCCCAGTCTTGATTGAATGGATTGAGTGGAGGGGTGCAGGGTGCGGCATGGGGCTCAGGGCAGGGAGCTGGGGTGCGGGGTGCAGGAGGGGTGCGGGCTCCAGCCCGGCACTGCTTACCTGGAGCAGCTCCGGGGTGGCAGCGGCATGCACCGGGGCCAAGGCAGGCTCCCTGCCATGGCCCCAGCCCCGTGCTGCTCCAGGAGGTGGCCGGCACCATGTCCCTGCAGCCCTTGGGAGAGTGGAGAGGCAGAGGGCTCCGCATGCTGCCCTTGCCTGTGGGTACCTCCCCTGAAGCTCCCATTGGCTGCGGTTCCCCATTCCTGGCCAATTGGCGGTTCGGGGGAGGTACCCACAGGCAAGGGCAGCACGCTCTCTGAGCTCTCTGCCCCCCTCCTCCCCCCCCGGCCACAGGACGTAGTGCCGGACGCTTCCCAGAGCGTGTGGGGCCCATGGCACCATGGGGGTGGCAATCCTGCGGGCCGGACCCAAAGTCCTGAGGGGTTGGATCTGGCCTGCAGGCTATAGTTTGCCCACCCCACCATAGCAGCTTCACTCTCAATGCCACAAAAGATGCACACATTATCACGCATTCATAAAATTTACACCAGTCTTTCATGGTATTTAAATTTTTAAATAATATTTCTCTAAAACTATGCAGTGAAAAGAATTGTTCCTAGTATGTGGATTTGTAGAATGGGTTAATAAATTCAAGAACTATTGCTGTAAAGAGTGAGTGAGTGACTAGAGGAAGTTTTGATTACATCTGCACTTGAAGCTGCGGGTGTCATTCCCTGCTCGAGTAGATGGTCATGCTAGCTCTCAGAGATGCCAATGGTTGGCTGTCCTTAAGAGTGAGATTCAAGGCCAAAGAGTTAGACTTTCCACGTGGTGTGTTAGGTCATTACTTAAGGCATCTCATCTTTGGTCCTTGGTGACATCCAATAGTCCAGGTTTTTAATACAACCAGCACTTAATAGTTTGTTTTAAAATGTACAGTGCTTAATAATGCATATGAAACACTTAAATGTCCTAATTCAGGCTCTAGTCGAGGGAACACGAGAATTCTATACACAATGCAAACCATGATTATTAAACAGTCAACTTCCTTTATCAGTGAGGGGATTCACGAAAGGTACAAAAGGAAGTTGTGGTTGTGAAGACACTGGTCTGCTATTTATGCAGTGTATTTCACTTTCCAGATGACAAATTACGTCTTTGTCTTCTTGATGGTCACAGGACAGCTCCTGGCAACACATTGCATGTTTAAAAAAAGAAGTCTTGCCTGCAGCCAGGAAAATGAAGGGCCATGAATTTGTCCAGTGTGGTTTAAATTTTGAGCTGTATTTTGCAGAACCCACAAACTTTCAATCAAGTCCTGCTCACGTTTTTTTGGACTGTCAAGTATTCTGACAGATAACAATTCTCCCCGCCCCTTCCCCACGTAGCCTCCTCTGACGTGTGTATAGAGTCCTGCGCAGATAAAAGATAGTATATCTGCATCCGATCCGCAAGAATTGTCTGCAGATCTCTGCATACGTGGATGCAGATATCTGTGGATTTGCAGGGTTCTACTTACTGTGGCTGGGCTGAAGCTCCAAGGCACAGCCCCTCCGCCCCACCAGAGCCAGGTCGGGGGGAGCCATGTGGGCAGCTATGGGTAGTTGGCATGGAGTTGCGGACCCTCCACCTTCCCTTGGCTGGGCAGGGAGCCTGGGGAGCGGGGGGTGTGAGGATATGGCCGGGGACTGATCTCAGCCCCCCACACGCACCATGGGCAGGTGGAGGGTCTGCCACAGCTCCCCATGGCTCCCTGGCTAGGCTCCATGCTGGTCTGGCTGGGGGAAGGAGGGTGGGGCCTCAGGGAGGAAGAAGAGGGGAAGGGGGAGGAGTCCACCCCTGAGAAGATTGGACAGGAGAGGCCCCCTCAGTCCCCCCATTCTGGCGCCACTGGTCACTGCTGTGCGGTGACCTGTGGAGCTGCCTGGGGGCTGCTCAGGCACCCCACACAGGGCAGGTGGAGGGTCCGCCGTGGCTTCCCACAGCTTTCCGCCCGGCTCTTATCATGGCCAGGCTGCAGCTGTGGAGCTGGGACGGGGAGAGCAGTGCTGGCAGCTGGGGGGAGTCATGGCAAACCCTCCACTTGCCGTGGGTGGGGGGCCCAAGGAGCCCCTGTCCCATGTCCCTGCCCCCCAGGCCACCTGCTGGAAGCTGTGGGGACCTGCAGCGGACCCTCCCCTGGGAGGGGGGCCCGATCAGCCCCTGGCTCGTGTCCCTGCCCCCCAGGCCCAACGCTCAGGGCAGGCGGAGGGTCTGCGCCTCAGTTCCTCACAGCTGCTCTCCCGGCTCTTACCTTCAGAGCCTTGCGCGGATACAAAATTTGTATCCACATCCGAGCAACTATCCGCAAAAATGGTCCACAGATATCCGCATGCACGGATATAAAGTAGATACCTGCGGATTTTTAGGGCTCTATGTATAGAATGTGGGTCTGTAGTCTCCATGGTTAGCAGAGTACACAAGTTTGGAAAATGGCTTTCCAAGCTCTAAGGCCCAGGCCTGAGGCCCCGGATGTAATTGCTGTCTCTTTCAGTGCCCAAGTAAACATATTTTAAATCTTTATATATTTACTCAAAATGAGTGAGATAAGCTTAGGAACGTGTGTGAGAATGAGAGAGCATGCCAATGAGTGTGTCTCACAGCCAGTGAGTGAGACTTGACACATCTGAGCTCTCATCAAGCGAGCATGCTAAAAACAGTAGCGTACATCGGCAGTGGCAAGCGACTGCACAGATTAGCTGCCCTGAGTATGTATTCAAGGCATCCGAGCAGGTTGTACTTGGAGTGATACGGGCTAGCCATGCAGCTATTTAAATGCAGCTATTTGAAACTGTTCAATGGTTGGAATGATATAACAATTCAAGCAGAGAAGTGCAAAGCCAAAACTCAAAGCAAAATTCAGGAGATATAAACCCACACGAAGTGAAACCAATTAAAATATTCCTATGAACCCTGCTAAGCAAAAGCATGGAATTTCTCACAGCTGTGATGCTTATCTTGGAGTCCTCTAGATTGATTAGAGGAAGGTTGTCCATGCTTGCTTCAACCTGATTTGGATATAATTAATCTGAATAATTCAACTAACAGTCCACTGACATAAAGAAGATACAAAATGACTAACCTTGTGTTAGGGACTAATGCACATGGAGAGCCATGGTATTTGTTCCTGCTGAGCTATTATAATGTACCGTCTAGTGTGTGGAAATTCAGGGTGGCGATGGAAAGACCCAAATGTAAAACACAGGGCCTGATACTGCTGCAGCTAAAGAAGGCTTTATTTTAGCTCAAGTGATAGGGTCTTGTGGACGGGAAACAGAAGGCTCTGAGTTGTTACACTACTGACATTGAAATGGTCATGGTCATGAGTAATATGTTTAATGGTCATGATATGTACAATGTATTTCTGACTGTAAAGTTCTAGACCTCTCTGTCCTCTTCTGTTTTGGTAAGGAACCTTATATTGGAATTGGAAAAGGTTCAGAAAAGGGGCAACAAAATTATTAGGGATATGGAACGGCTTCCATATGAGGAGAGATTAATAAGACTGGAACTTTTCTGCTTGGAAAAGAGACAACTAAGTGAGGATACGATTGAAGTCTATAAAATCGACTGGTATGGAGAAAGTAAATAAGGAAGTGTTATTTACTCCTTTTCATAACACAAGAAGTGGGGGTCACCAAATGAAATTAAAAGGCAACAGGTTTAAAACAAACAAAAGGAAGTATTTCTTTACACAACGCACAGTCAACCTGTAGAACTCTTTCCAGAGGATGTTGTGAAGGCCAAGACTATAACAGAGTTCAAAAGAGAACTAGATACATTCATGGAGAATAGGTCAATCAATGGCTATTAGCCAAGATGGGCAGGGATGGTGTCCCTAGCCTCTGTTTGCCAGAAGCTGGGAATGGGCGACAGGGCATGGATCACTTGATGATTACCTGTTCTGTTCATTCCCTCTGGGGCACCTGGCACTGGCCACTGTCAGAAGACTGGATTCTGGGCAAGATGGACCTTTGATCTGACCCAGTATGGCCGTTCTCATGTTCTTAACCTTCAGTTGCTTGGTTCTTGAGTCCAAGACAGAAGCTCTTATGAGGTGATATTTGCTGAGAAATGTTTCTCATTTTTCCCCAATTTGCAGAATACTCCCTTTCCAACAAGGTTTGCACCTACCTCCCAGAATCAATACTATCTAGATAAGTCACCAAACATCTATTTCTGAATTTCTTTGCTCTACCAAGAACCTTACACTGCAGTGTGTGTGTGTGTGTGTGTGTGTGTGTGTGTGTGTGTGTGTGTGTGTGTGTGAAAAACATCCTTCATGCAGTGTATCACAAAAAGCTGGCAACAATAAGATGAAGAGGAAACAGGTTTTAGAACAAGATTTAAAAGGCCTCTGGTGAGGGAAAAGAATGAATGAATGGTAGGCATCTCTGAAGGGGGACTCCTTACAAATGACAGAACATGCCTTTAATAACACATTTATTATATGCATTTTTGATAACAGGGATCTGCAGATACATAACGTTGCATTACTCTGAGCTGCTCAAAACATTTTACCTGCTGCAATCTAACAAATAAATGTCCCTGTTTCATATATAGGATGCATTATTTTTTCCTGGCTATAGCACAGGGTTTTTCAAAGTAAAATCTTTTATTTCTTTGTTGCATCCTTTGTTCTGCACAGTATGTAGTGAAACTATTATATAGAATTAGCTAATGGATGAGACCAGGGTTTAGACATGAAAAGAGAAAAAATGCGATATAATCCTCTCCTAGCCCACAATCAGATGGAGCCAATTCTGTCAGGCCTTGTATCCTGAAGAGCTTTGTTATTTCCCATAGAAATGAAAATAACAGTTTAATTACTTTCTTTTTTGGCAGGCATTTTACAAGCTTGCGTCCTGCTGTGAAATGTCACTTTTTAAAGGACTAATTTCACAGTTCTCTTTTGTGGAAAAGTGACAGAACTATTGATTAAAAGCTAAAGAACCATAATTATTTGTCTAATTCAGTTTTTTTAAACTAGAGCAGATTTCAGGATGGCAAGAATTGCTTGCACAAGGACATGCATTCCAGCACTTTATACCAAGTAGCAGAACCTGTTTACTGTGTATGTAAAATCACACACATGTTCATCCTTTCTGAGCTTCCCAGTGCATTCCTTCCCCATTTCACCTTTTGGATTGTAAGCTCTTTGGGGTGAAGGCAGCTTTCATTTTATGTCCAGTATGACACCAAAACACACAGTCCGCACTCAACCCATTCTAATACCATTGCTACTTAGCTCTTTTCATCTGTAAGTCTCAGTGCTTTACAAAGGAAAGTAAATATTGTTGTTCTTATTTTTATAGATGGGTAAACTGAGGAACAGAGCAGTGAAGTGACTTACCCAAGCTCACTCACCAGAACAGGGGCAGAACCAGAAATAGAATCCCAGTTTCCTGTCTCCCAGCCTAGTGCCTGTCTTCTTGACCACATTGCCTCCCTTAACAGTAAAAAAAAAAAAAAAAAAAAAAAAAAAGCCAAAAAAAAAAAGCCATAATAAATGCTACTGTATATCATTGATTGGTTTGCTGAGTTTAGTTCAATGAAATACATTTTTCACGTTTGGAAGTTCCGCAGTGATCAACATATTTTGTCTGATTTTAATATTCGTAGTCTACAGAAATTTAAAGAACTAATACCATGCCATACAGCACAACCTGGAAGAAGTAACTGTTTGCACCTACCAATAAGAGCCAACACACCAAAAATAAACAGCATGGCAGGCCAGATGGCTCAGAGAAGTGGTAATGTGCTACCAAGACTTTCATTGATAGGTTGAAATTCAGCCCAACAGGGACCTAAAGCTGTTACCATGTGATGTATATTTTATGGTTCAGGTGAGTTCCCAGTGTTCTAGGTGCTTTACAGACACAAAACCGGTTCCCACCCCAACTATTTGCAGACAAAATACAAAACGTGTGGGGAAAAAAAATGCAGAATACGAAGTCCATGTCATAAAAACCGCCACCGCAATTGATACTTGTAAACACCATTTTTGGTGGTCTCCGAAGAGAAAGCAAGTTCTTTCAAGGGTCTGGAGCAACCCATACAAGTCAGGGCTGAGATACACTGCCAGTGTGAAGACAAGTAGTGTGAAGAAGAGTACTTCTCTCCTTCTGTTCTGTGAAAAGTGGACCTCCGACCCTAAGTCTGTCATCAATTCATCCCAACAGTAGTAGTAGTTTTATTTTTAAGTAAGTAACTTACCATCTTCTCTGCCATTTTGAATTCTACACTTTAAAAGCATCGCTACAGAACTGCCAAACCTGGAAAAAAAAGTACTTGAAGGAAGAGCTCACCAGCTCAATTTTGGAACAGGAATTAGTTATAAGGGCAAAAAAGAAATTAGGCCATACGTAGTAAGAAAGTGCAGGGCTCAAAATGGTGTGAAGAACTGGCCTGTGAAGGTAACCAGCAGTGTTCTCTTCGCTGCTTCCAGTTTTAATCCCATCACTATAAAAGAACCTAGTTGCCCCAGCAACCAAGCTCTACTCAAAGTTGACCTTCTAGCATCTCTTTTTACGGTTAACAATGATCAGGGCAGTCTACTACTCCCACATGAGCCCATGCTCAAATATCACAACAATGAAAAAGATTTAGACAAAGAAGTCCATCTACTCACAGTAGGCCAAATTCTATGGTTCTTAATCATGCAGTGCTTGAAATCAGTGTGAACTTGACTTGATTAAGGGCTTCAGAATTTGTCCCTTTATCATTTGGAGAGCTTGCCATCTCCAGGTAAAAGACCATTGAGTCTCCTGTTTCTTCAGTAGTCCTGCTCCTACTCATGCTTTCATCTTCTTAGAGGCAATGACATAAACACAACAAAATAATTTAAGAGGACTATGATTCGCTGCTAGAGGGTATCACTGACTACTCTACTTATTCCCTTGGAAAAGTGGGCTTTTTAATTCCAGTTCAGATTGCATTCATACAGAAGAGGGAACTCTGACAGAGTGGGAGAGAAAAGCAGGAAGAAAGGAAAACAACAGAGTAATCTCAGGAACCAGAGTTATTTCCTGCAAAGAATAAACAACTCAGCTGAGGAAAAGAAAAAAAAACTTTCCTTTTCATTTTCACTTGTTGGTAGTCTGCCAGCACTAAAGCCTACTGTACTGTGGTGGCTTGAGACCAACTATAAACAGTCTTCCTTTGTTTGTGGTATCTATATAGTGAGCTGAAAGTTCGTGGATCTCACTACAAACAACATATCAGTAGAGATCATAGGAAATTCCGGCACAACTGGAAACCAGCATTGCACACTATAGCCTCATTTATGGCATAGATCTGGCTTTGAGGTAGAGGTCGATTGCATTGGCAAGTCTGCACAGTATCCACTTATCCCAGTTCCTGCTGTTGGCTGCGGCTCATTCATGTCACTTCATCTACATTTCAGTGTGTCATCTGTCATGTTTCTGAGGCTACAGCCAAAAAAAAAAAAAGCAACCCGAAATACAGGAATCTTTCAGCTAAAACTACCAACTATGTACCCTGTGGCCCTGAAGCAGGGGGCCTGATGCCATTTGGGCATTGCTGAGACCTCTGTTGCCATTTGCAAACCAGCTGTCTGTGCCTTACCTGCTGCCAAGTGTTTACATATTTCTAGGACTCACTTCCTTCCTTTTGTGTGTGTGGTTTTCTTTTGTTTTTGCTTGTTTGGTTTACTATGACCAGTACTTTTCAGTTTCTCTTTGATCCATTCCTCTGGCTTCTTTTTGACTATCTCAGTTGCTCTACATAGCACCTAATATCACTCTAAAAATAGTAAAAGAAAATATTTTTATACTACTTGATAATTCGTGCACTATCTGTCCTGGGATCTCAAAGTGCTTCACATACACTAGGGTTTGGCCTCACAGTGCCTCTGTGAGACAGGGAAAAGTTGTTATTCACCTGTGACATATCAGAAAAAGAATGCAAGAGAAAGAGGACATGTCTCGCCCAAGATCACACAGGAAATCCATGAATGAGCCAAGGGGGGGAGAAGACACATTTCTTAACTCCCAGTCTCATGCTTTAACCATAAAACCATCCTTCCTCCCAATGGGCCTAACCCAACACAATAGGAGTCTTTCCATTGACCTTAAGAGTTGGATTAGGGCATGTGCTGCAATATACTATATACACACACAGACAAAAGTGAACCTAAAATTTCAAGTATGACCAAGCTTAACTAGCATTTGTTGTTCATATTTTCTTTATGTAGCCCTTCCTGGGGCACCTGATTTCCAGAGACAATAGAGCCCTTTATTCATCCTCCTTCATGGAGTCTGTAACCTGCCTTGAGACCAATGGACCCTGGGGTATTTATGCCTGATCCTCCATGCTGTGATGGTGTGCATAAACTAATAGCAACCCCTTTTGCCTCAAGGATATTAGAATTTATAACAGGGAATCAAGAACCAACAAATACAGGTAAACAACATTTTAGGTCTGGAAAAGATGGGGAGAAATTAAAAGAAGGGGAAGGGAACAGGCAAAGGAATCCAGGATGCCCAACCAATTCCCCAACATTAAAAATCCACATCTACATGGTAAAGTTGGAGACTGATGTAAAAGGTGGGTGTCCCTTTCTGGGAGGCTGAGAACTCTCCTTTTGAGTCTCTGGCAACCACAAGCCTTGGCTATTTCCTGTCTTGGCAGTAGAGGCCCATCAAGTGTTGCTACTAATCAGTCCTTTAGCTGAGAGAAACAGTCTCCACACCTTTTTAGCAGACAGTAAACCCCGGAGCTACGTGGTCTTTGGCTGCTCTAACCTGACTCCCTACAGCCAGCTCTCTCTGGTCACAAGATCCCTGCCTGGCACAACTCACAAGTCCAAGCCATATGCAACCTTTCCAGGGCATGCAGTTGGTCATCCACACATGCCAATCAGGCTCTAGCCTCAGTAAGGCCTCCTCTTTCCAAACATGGAGCCTGTCAGGCACAGCGCATGTCTGTGTGGTCCCAGCCATGCGTGTTCTCTGCGGCTTGTCAGTCAGGCTACCGTGGTGCAGCCCCCTTGGGTTGTTCATGTCCCTCAAGCTCAGGCTAGGCAAGCAGTTTCAGCTGCAGTTCCCATAGTGTCTATGCTGTTGACTGTCAGCTGCTGGGAGCTCCTTGCCTCAAGCCCCCAGACTGGTAAGGGGGCTAAATTTACAAAATAAGAAATCAGAATCAGGCCCACTGAATATCTTATTCTAGCGCTATACAGCTGTAACCCTGTTATTGTTAATAGTGTCCTCCTGCTTTACCCTTTCTGGTTTAAAGTGAGATTAGAACCAGACCCAGTGCACGCCCAGCAGTAGCAGAACATCCTTACTTTGTTCACAAGGACTAGTTGCAGGAAAACGTCAACCCTGTCAAGTTGATCTGATTTGTTATAAAACCTTAAACTCAATTAGGACTCTTTCAAAATAGCAGGGGGTGGGGTGGGGGGGAGTGTTATTTATCGTGATGCAGCTACATCAAGCTACTGCAGAGACAAGTGAATTAAATCCAATTTTATCTATGCAACTCCTTATGTAGAAGAGTTCACAAAGCACTGTGCAGTTATTGCGCAGTAACAAAACAGAAGTACAATCAAATAATTCAGGCATGAAATTAGACACTAAAAACAAACTCAAGAAGGTGTGCTGTTAAACAAGAAGAAAATTCACTGATTTCAAGCTACCAGTGGGTGGACCAGCATAGAGATGTGGTATGGATAGTCATTCACAACTTTGTATACTTACCAGACTTTGTTGGTTTAGAAATTGGGATGAAAAATCTGAGATCAAGTTTTCTCCCAAAAGTTCCAGTAACTTGCCCCAGTGAAAAATAGTATGTAGGGTCTGTCTTCGCTGAAAAGTTAACTTGTTTTATAACTCGAGTGTTGCCCTTAACTTGACTTTTGTCCATATACAAAAATCCCTCACTCAAGTCCAGTAACTTGCGTTGAGAGGAGGTGTGGGATACAGATCAAGTGAGCATAACCTGTCAGCTGCTAGCACAACCCTTATGTCATGTGGACACAGGGTGGTGTCACTTGAGTGCCCTTAGCCCTCCAGTGCCTTCTCACAATTTGTCAGCTGTCTCATTCCTCCATTTGCACATGCAGCTTGTGTGCTCTTCTTAGCAAAGCCCGTCACTGCTTTTTCATGGTAACAAGCTGCTGCTGAAAAGCTGACCACCACGTCTCGTGCCTTGCATCAGCCTCTGTTTTCCAAAATGAGGGTCGTGTGTTGAATTAATGCCATTTTCTTCTTGTCAGAGGTAGCTGGGGGACGGCTGTTAATTTTCTAAATGCCGTAGTGCTTTTTGAACTGAACAGTCAAAAGAATATGTCAAAATCTATATTGACACCAGACACCACTAAAGTTAATTAAAGGAGAGAACTAACATTACCACATTGCAGCTGAATTTTGTACAAAGTGAAGCAGCCAGGACTGTAGCAGCCTACTGAATAAGGACAAGTAATATCTGTAGAGTACTTAACATTAATTAATCCTCCCAACACTTCTGGGGAGTAGGTTTTATTTTCCACATGAGAAGACAGAGAGGTTGAGTGACTTGCCTAAGGCTGAGAGGGAGTCCATGTTGGAATTAGAACTCAGGAGCTCTCAGTCTCTGGTGTGGTGCTGAGACAGCTAGATAATTTCTCTCCCCAGGGACAGTCATCGACAAATGAAAAGTCTTACGTAAGCTGCAAGTATAATGTATTGATATGTTTCTTTCCGCACACCACACTCAAGCCAAGCACCCCGATCTCAAACTAAACAATAAGAATAATGCCACCATTAAATTCAAGCCCTCCAGAAGTAGAGCTTGACATCTCAGGGCTTGTCTACATGGTACTTTAGTCCACGGTATTGGTGTGTAACTTCTAGTCCTCACCAGCACATTGCCCATGACCTGGCCCATGTGGACCCTGCTGGTGCATGCTAAAAGTTCCCTAGTGCGCGTTAATGTGCTCCTGTTTCCAGACCAGAGAATTTTTAGCGTGTGCCAGCAGGTCCATACAGGCCAGGTAGTGGGTGATATGGTGGTGGGGACTAATGCACTGTTTAGACAAGCCCTAAGCTTAATGTGTTCACTGGGAGCAGCAAATTAAGAGCTAGATTGTGCCTTTATGAACAGCCTGGAGCAAGAGGTGGTGTGTTAGCTGCACACCCCAAGAAAAGCCTGGGAGGTGTTATTCCTCAAAGACACCACACAGTTCCCTCCTTGCTTCCCTCTTACTCCAGAGGAGTAGTAACTTGTTGCACCAAATTAAGACACCCCGTCTGCTGGATCAGTAGTGCCAGTGAGCACACTGGGGGAGGAGAAGACACATTCCCCGGCACTCCCTGCCATTCTCCTATTGGGGAGCAGTAAATTCAAGGTCTGGGTAGCTCACATGTGGGTTGCTTTCTCGCTATTACTCTAGGAATTGCCATCCTGGATCAGTCTGGGGTTTGTCTAGTCCAGTGTCCTCTTTCCCCTGCATAGGTGTATAGCCTGTCACAATCTAGTCATAAACATCGAACTTCTGCTAACAGTGAGCATTGCAAATGTAGGGCGTATTCCTGCTAGGTGCTGAGCACCATCTCCTCCTTCTCCAGTGGGAGCTGAAGGCACTCAGCATCTGTAAGCATTTGGCAAGTGGCAGGATTGGGTCCTTTAATCTGTTTCCAGGGTGCTAAAAATTTACTTCTTAATTATTTCACAAGAAAAGGAAGTGTAGGAATAAATTCAGGCTAAGTAGCACTTACAAGGATTTTTTTTTTAATATGTATACCTTGAAATCAAAGGCAGAAATCATGGGGATCTGAGCTGTAAATCATCACAATTCCAAGAATGCTCAGATAAAATGTAATCCAAAACATTAAATAACATTGCACCAGAGTGAAAGAAATAGACTGCAAG
Source organism: Eretmochelys imbricata (assembly GCF_965152235.1). Taxonomy (NCBI): domain Eukaryota; kingdom Metazoa; phylum Chordata; order Testudines; family Cheloniidae; genus Eretmochelys; species Eretmochelys imbricata. The sequence goes on along the minus strand of NC_135580.1, from coordinate 24,658,425 downwards.
GAAATGATCTCAGGACCAAATGCTGTGGTACACCAGATTTCAAAGAGCAACCTTCAGCAAATTCCTCTTTTGAAGTAATGCATTTGAACATATTCCAGCAAATGGGGACACGGTCTAGAAATAATCATAGGGCAAAAAATGCCACAATATCTAAATGGCTCAGCAAAATATCATTGTTAATAGTATGAAAGGTGTATGATAAAATCTCCAGAAGTAATAGGTAGGTTATGGTAAATAAGTATGTAATCATCCCGTCAGCAGACTGCAATTAGTGACCTCTTACAAACATAAGATCATTGCTATGGGAAACATGGAAATCAGATTGTAATAGAGAGACAATTTTATTAAAAGTCAAATTGGCAATTGGCTAGCTAGTTAAATCTTTTCCAGTTAGTTAATTTAGTAGTATATCAGAAATGAAAAGACCAGCCAGCAGAAGGATGCTTGGAAAATGAATTTACAATATAAAACAAGTCTTTCAGAATCAGTGTTATTCATCTCAATGTGGCTGGAATAGTAGCTAGTTTTTGCTTTCTTGAGCAAGAGTCTGTATTGAGAGGATTGCTGGCAGTGCATGCATTTGACTTTCATAGCTTCCATCTCTTCTCCACAATGTCACTTCTGGATTTTTCAATTTTTTAACTTGACTTTAACCATAGAGATGCTGGAGAAAAAAGAACACCTTACAAATAAGAGGTGTTAAAAGTATATAGCAGGCTTGATAAAACAGAATTATGTTGGCATACATTACAGCCATATGATGGATCACGATTAGAAATGATGCATACAAATGTATGATTTTTTAAAAATATTTTGCTATAGAGAAGCATTGTCAGGGCATTGCTTCTATTCCTGGCTCTGGCACTAACCTGCTGTGTGACCTTGACCAAGTCACTTCCCCTTTCTGTTGTTTCCCCATTTGTAAAATGCTGTGTTGTCTACAGGTGAAGTATGCTATATGAAGACTAAGGCCTGGTCTACACTACAAAATTAGGTCATTTTAGCTATATCGCTCAGAGGTGTGAAAAATCCACACTCCCTGAGTGGCGTTGTTAAGCTGACCTACGTCCCCATGTACACAGTGCTAGGTTGATGGAAGAATTCTTCTGTCGATCAAGATACCACCTATCGGGGAGGTGGATTACCTGTGCCGACAGGAGAACCTCTCCTGTTGGCATAGGTAGTGTCTACACTGTAGCGTTCCACTGGCCCAAGTGCAGTGCTTCAGTTGTGCTGCTGTAGCATTTCAGGTGTAGTAGACAAGCCCTAAGTGTTATTACGTTATCACATGACACAAAATTGTATGATGGTTGGGTGTTGCAGGATAATGGGATCCAAAGACCAAATCCCAGAAAATTGCCCATTCAGGTTTTAATGGCCCCTAAGACTGAAGTTTTTGTGTTTTGTATTTGCAGAGAGGAAAAGAAAATGAGATGAACAGATGGTGAGAAATACTTTGCTGCTTTTACAGATCCAGACTAACACGGCTACCCCTCTGATATTTGCTAGTAAAGAGTCCTGTTGCACCTTATAAACTAACAGACGTATTGGAGCATAAGCTTTCATGGGTGAATACCCACTTCGTCGGATGCATGTAGTGGAAATTCCCAGAGGCAGGCATAAATATGCAAGCAAGAATCAGGCTAGGGATAATGAGGTTAGTTCAATCAGGGAGGATGAGGCCCTCTTCTAGCAGTTGAGGTGTGAACACCAAGGGAGGAGAAACTGCTTTTGTAGTTGGCGAGCCATTCACAGTCTTTGTTTAATCCTGAGCTGATAGTGTCAAATTTGCAAATGAACTGAAGCTCAGCAGTTTCTCGTTGAAGTCTGGTCCTGAAGTTTTTTTGCTGCAGGATGGCTACCTTTAAATCTACTATTGTGTGTCCAGCGAGGTTGAATGAGCCAGTGATGGTGTGGCTGATCTGGTTAGGTCCTGTGATGGTGTCACTGGTGTAGATATGTGGGCAGAGCTGGCATCGAGGTTTGTTGTATGGATTGGTTCCTGAGTTAGAGTTACCATGGTGCGGTGTGTAGTTGCTGGTGAGAATATGCTTCAGGTTGGCAGGTTGTCTGTGGGTGAGGACTGGCTTGCCTCCCAAGGCCTGTGAAAGTAGGGATTGTTGTCCAGGATGGGTTGTAGATCACTGATGATGCTTTGGAGAGGTTTTTGCTGAGGACTGTATGTGATGGCCAGTGGAGTTCTGTTGGTTTCTTTCTTGGGCTTGTCTTGCAGCAGGAGGCTTCTGGGTACACGTCTGACTCTGTTGCTCTGTTTCCTTATTTCCTTGTGTGGGTATCGTAGTGTTGAGAATGCTTGGTTCTCACCACACCATCACTGGCTCATTCACCTGCACGTCCACCCATGTAATAAACGCCATCATGTGCCAACAATGCCCCTCTGCTATGTACATCGGCCAAACTAGACAGTCCCTACGTAAAAGGATAAATGGACACAAATCAGGTATTAGGAATGGCAATATACAAAAACCTGTGGGAGAACACTTCAACCTTGCTGGACACTCAGTAGCAGATTTAAAGGTAGCAAATGACATGAGTGAGTAACTGCAGCTCGAACACGAAAATATGTGAAGACATTGAAACAATCACATTTGTGGGGAAGGTTGGTGAATAGGAGGAAATACATAATTACCTGTAAATAACTCAGATAACTTACTACCTTTTGGCTTCATGTGTCCGGTACCTGACCTGCCGTAGTAGAATTGGCACCTCTGCTTAGAAGTCAGCATGGTCAAAAGGAGCTCAACAGCATGAGATGATGTAGTCTATAGGATTAAGCAATAGAGAATGAGCACTGGATTCTTGTGTTCTAATCCCAGCTCTGATCCATCTTCCTTCGGTGACTTCAGTTAAATCACTCAACCTCTCTATCCTGGTAACCCCATCTGTAAAATGGGGAGGATAATACTCCCCTATCAATGTCAAATATGGGTTGTCAAATATCATTAGTTAACGTTTGTAAACATTACTATATAAATGCCAACATTTCCCCACTTGCACACAAAATTCTCCTATGGCAGGGGGTCCAGCAGCCCCAAACCCCTAATTTTTTGGGGAACTGGCCTTTGAAAAACTTTTCTAGTTGTTGGCAACCATGCTGGGCTCTACTTCTCCTGCAGTGGGAGGCTGGTGATGGTATGCCGTTGGCCCTCAGGCCCTGTTACATAAAATGAGTGGGTAAAGTGTGAAGGTGCAACAGATCATCTCACTGACCTTTTAAAAAATACATTAAAATGAACTTCCATGGGATAGAGACGCTTCTTAGCTCCACTGACTGCTGGAGCATACCAGCTGAGGATCTGGCTCTGCGTCTCCAAGTGTGTCTTGTTTTGTAGACTAAACTCATCGGAGTAAGGGCTATCTAATTTTTTTGTCCATGTTTTGCACTAAGTTTATTGACAGGTTTCAGAGTAACAGCCGTGTTAGTCTGTATTCGCAAAAAGAAAAGGAGTACTTGTGGCACCTTAGAGACTAACCAATTTATTTGAGCATGAGCTTTCATGAGCTACAGCTCACTTCATCGGACGCATATTGTTGGCACTTAACAAATAGTAAATAAATGATCATTAATAATCACAGTGACCAGGACAGGAGTTGGTTACTTTATGGAGGAGGGGTTAAGAACTTGTTTCACAGACTCATCCAAAAATGCCAAAGCCAGTTCTGCTTCCAAGTACATAAGAATGACCTTGGATAACAAAAGCAGATCCTACATTACAAGACGATACTTATTGCGGAGTTTATTATACAGTTATACATTTGTGCATGGAGGGTGAAAGAATAAAGCAAATAATGAATCATACTGAGAAGAGTAGCAACATAGGAGCTACAGGGTTTTAGATTAACATAAGAAGCCTAAATCAAAAGGATGAGTGACATTTCAGATCGTGAAAAGCTTGACTAAGTAAGCAAGAGAAAACATCAAGTCTGAGTGTGAGAAGAGGCTTAGGTTAGATGTAAGAGTACACTGAGTTGTTTTAAAACCATGATTGTTTAAGCATTAGCATGATTTAAAAGCCCAGTGTTCTACTTTTTTGCTTCCTTCCCAAGTAGTCTTACTAGAAGGGTACAAAATATGTACAATGAAATAAGAACTACTGTATTTGAAATGACTTTTTTCCATTTTGAGATCAATTCAAAATAGTTGCATTTTTTTAAAAAAAATCACATTTTATTAATTTTCTGTGCAAAAAATCCCTGGGGCATGTTCTAAGCAACAACAGGACTTAGCACTGGGTGAAATTTTTTGGCCAAAACTTTTTAAAGCAGAAAATCCAGATTCAGTGTCACTGAAACATTTTGTTTATTTCACCGAATTGTTTGTGTTCTAAAACAAACGAACAAATTTCAAAAAAGTCTAAATGTCTCGTTTGTACTTTTTTAAAGGCAAAATGTTTTGATTTTTCAGGTCAAAGCAACTTTGTTTCAAAATTCCTTCAATTTTATTTTAAAAATGCAAAACATTTTTTTTTTGGTTTGGGTCCAGTAAAGCATGTTGTTGGAATCTGTGAACCTTTTCTTAAACAATTTTATGTAACATGTCATTGTGGCTTTTCCTGAGCCTGTACTGACTTTCCACTGGTTAAGCTCACAATTAAAGTAGCCCTGCTAGACCCCAATTATCACAATAGTAGTGGAGGTGGTGAGTGGGGAATGAGGGCAACCGTACATCATTCCCTCCCAGAGCCCCAGGGCCCTTCGGTGACAAAGATATACAGCCTCAGACCATATATTATCATTTCAACATAGTCTCCCCTGGGGGGAAAATCTAGTAGGGAGAACTTATCAGGGTTCATAGCAAGTACAGATGGCCCTGGTCTTCCACGGATCCCTCAGGATGCCCCAGGTTTGGGGTGGGCCCAAACTCTACTACCCATCAGGATGATATGAAGAATGTCCATGAGAGGATCCTTGTGAAGATTCTCTCATTCAGAGGCTCTGCCCAGAGGTGCCCCCATTGCAGGGGAAAATATGGGCCATTGTATTTCACCAAAACTGTTTTCTTTTTGTGGCAGTGGGGTTTGTTTTATGCATGTTTTATGGCTCATTCCATTCTCTCTCCTCTATGTCCTTGTTGTCCTTCAGTCTCTTGGAAACTATTGGTTAAAAGAACAGAAAGATGCTACAGACTGATCCTGCCATCCCTAACTCTTTTGAGTAGGCACGCAAGGAAAACAGTGTGACTCTCTAGTGGGGGAGGATTACCCTGATGGCTTTTAGGATCAGGGCCTAAGGACTCAATTCCTGCTTCTGCTTCTCTCCTCTGCTCTGTATGAAGCTACTCTTTTCCTCCCCCACTTTCTTTCTTCTGTCTCTCTTTGAAAGTCAAAACACTTAAAAATGCCTTTCGAGTGTTCAATTTATACCACCCCCACAATCCTCCCTCTTGCTGAGGCAGTCAGCAGTCTGGCCGTGGGCTTGCCTCACACAAATTCAATATGAGTTCATGATGCAGATGTGATATTGTGTGGTGAACAATACCTTCCACTTCAGCAGCTCTTCCCTAGCTCAGAGCCCTTTGTTACCACTTACTCACTGGTAAGGTTTTTCTATAGCTTTCTCTTTCTGAGGGTCAAAACACATGGCAATTCAATCTTAATGGAGATTTTCAGGCTTGTGATTCAGAGCAAGCTTCCCTGTTGAGCAAGCTTCGAGATTGTTGTACTGTATTCTGGGCTCTGGAGGGTAATTTGCATCCAACCAATTTGTTTGAACAGGACTGACCAATCAGGGATCTGTCCTTGCTACTTGGCATTGTTATCAAGAGTGACTCAGGTATAAGAGCCTTAATTTAAGTGACTTGGAAGATCAAATTTGTATTGTAAAAAAAGACCAGCCAATCAACCAAACAAAACTGATTTGTGTAGAGCCCTTCGAAGCCTCAATATTCTTCTGTGGCTGTCGATGGGTGTTGCTTGAGTGATCCTGGTTTATGTGTGGGGTTCACTTCCAAACAATCCAGGCTTGTTCAGACCTACTCTGTTCTGTTCAGCTTCTTGTACTCAATTCATCATCACAGTATCCAAAAGCCTTATGGAAAACATATGCAGAATTTTAAAGTGATGAAATTATGAGATTCTATAGTAATTACTATAAGACTCCTACAGAAGTTACATAGAGAATTATGTTTCTGTTGCAGGATTCCATAGAATTTGTATATAAATCAATATTCTATAAGCTTCTGAAGGGAATCTGTATCCTTAAACTATCCATTAATATAATTGGCAAAATCTTTTCATCATATACTTAGCCCTTAACAGTGAGCCTTGGCAACCTCCATGTTAAGCAGATTCCAGTCCTACGCTAGGTGTAGCAATTGAGAATCCCAACCAAAAGATGCGCTCCATGCTTATATTCCTCCCTGGTTACTGTAACAATGCTGCAGCACCAACCAAGCTTCCCACAGGCCTTTCATCGGTGAAATACCCTGTGAAGTTACACTTTAAGTGACCACTTGCCTCAGCCCCACTGTATAAACGAGGAATATTCAGAATAGTTAAGATATAACAAGAACTAAGTCAGTCCACAAATAAAATTTGAAACGGAAATTTAAAATTTGAGCTGGCAAGGAAGTTTCTCTACATCTACAGTTCCCTTTTGTGGGGGATTACCACACAGTGGGCTATTGAGTGATACCAGCCACTAACTTTCTCAAGGCTATTGATTTGTGTGTATAAAAACAAACATCTTCTGTATTTTCCACAGTATGCATCCGATTAAGTGAGCTGTAGCTCACGAAAGCTTATGCTCAAATAAATTGGTTAGTCTCTAAGGTGCCACAAGTACTCCTTTTCTTTTTGCGAATACAGACTAACATGGCTGTTACTCTGAAACCAGTCCTATGTAGGACACAAAAGCCCTCAACCAATCTAACATCTGTGCCCCAGATGCTTCCTGGGAGCACTATGTTTTGCAGGCTGCTGGAACAGGTCAGTAGGTGGCTACCCCAGCAAATGAACCTCCTGCTATGAACCAGGTTGATATAGCTGAAATAAAAATCTGATTTAGGCATCAAGTAGAAATCAATTGTTATTCCAGCACTACATGTATCAACGTTGGACCTTCAAAAAATTATGCTGCTTTGCATACTCAGACTTGTCATAGCTGCCATTCAATAAATAAAGAGTTGAGAGTGTTGAGCATTAAGAAAAATCAAGTATAATGTCTAGATGAGGGGATAGCATGTACTGAAAATGACCATCATTCATTATAATGTCAGATAAGAGAGAGAATGTTGAGTGGGATGCTCTGGGATAATTTATAGTATATTGGTAATTCTGTAACTGTGAAGTGATAAAGGTAAGTGATTTATAAAAGTTGTATATTACATGGGTAGGGATTTGAAAGAAAATAACCCTATTTAATCTCATAACATGATTTGTTTATACCTTTATTTGATTAAACATTCTGCAGGTGATATTTTTCATAGACCATGCTCAGGATACTCTTCCCTTTTGGGTTTGGTTTGTCTGCACCGTGTGCCGGTTTTGTTGTTATTGTTGGGGGCTTTGTAAACGTTGTTCCTGCTTTGGGATTTAGGGCTTCATTGTGCTTTTCATGGCACTGGCTCATGCTGGGGGAAACAAGGAGTCTCACTGCCCCACAAGAAACTCCAGGAGGCAGTGTACTCAAGAGAGGCACAATTCCTCCTGCAGTTCCTGGGGCAATGCAGCCAAGAAACAGTATTGCCAACCCGAAAGGTTCAAAAATTATGAACCCAGCCTCCAGAAATCATGAGATTTTTTTAAAAAAACTAGTTTTTAAGCCAATAATAACATTTGGAGACACTTTTTGCCTTTTGGTTTGAGCCTTTATAATTCACGTTTTCATGTGTTTCTTCATGGACATGAAGGATAGAAATGTAGTTTATTTTTAAATGAAAGCTGAGCATCTCACATAATCACAGGACTACAAAAGCTGGGGCTTGGAGCAAAACTCTAAATATAACAAGACTCAAGACGAAATTGCATGAGTTGTCAGCACAGAAGGAGACCCTTAAGCAGGTGCAGCATGTGTTTCTCTTCTGCTGCTGGGTAACTCTGCCACACAGCGATCTCCTATAAGCCCTTTATTGCCTCCTTTTCACAGGTTAGGGCTGAAAGTGACAGTAGACCTGCAGTGTCCTTGTTGTCCATGAATGAGAGGTCTTCCATCTCACCTGGTTCCTGTGCAGAGGTAGGGGTTGGAGGATCCTTGTGCTTTTCTCTTTGTGCACCCTTGAAAGTAGGAGAACATAAGAACGGCCATAGTGGGTTAGACCAAAGGTCCATCAAGCAGAGTATCCTGTCCTCTGACAGTGTCCAATGGCAGGTGCCCCAAAGGGAATGAACCTACAGGTTATCATCAAGTGATCCATGTCCTGTCACCCAATCCCCGTTTCTGGCAAACAGAGGCTAGGGATACCATTCCTGCCCATCTTGGCTAATAGCCATTGATGGACCTATCTTCCATGAATCTATTTAGCTCCCTTTTGAACCCCATCATAGTACTGGCGTTCATAACATCCTCTAGCAAGGAGTTCCAGAGGTTGACAGTGCGTTGTGTGAAAAAATTCTTTCTTGTGTTTGTTTTAAACCTGCTACCTATTAATTTCATTTGGTGGCCCCTTGTTCTTGTATTATGAGAAGGAGTAAATAACACTTCCTTATTTACTTTCTCTATACCACTCATGATTTTATAGACCTCTATCATATCCCCCCTTAGTCACCTCTTTTCCAAGCTGAAAAGTACCAGTCTTATTAATCTCTCCTCATACGGAAGCCATTCTATACCCCTAATCTGGTCCATAATAAATCATATTGCTTTTCTATTGTAAATTATATTCAAGTCAATTAATGCAAACCCATCTGATTTTCTGTTTGTCCTAAATAAAAAAAAAAACCAACACCTTGTGTGCACAGGGTTGTTTATGTGGGACACATTGAACACAATTCAGCCCTATCTTAACTGAAAGCAGCTCATACTGAATTCTACGGGAGTGGTGTCCAATCACCTGAATTTGACCCACTGGAGTGTATTAAAGATACAGAAAGGGGGAGACTAAACACGTCATGGGAATTCTGAAGCCGAGACCTGTAATAAGCCACAAATTTAAAGATATGGTGGGTCATATTTTAGGCCTCATTCACTGGATGATTCCATCCTTTCAGTGAAGCCTGTTCTCCTTTTAATGTAACATCTTATTACTTGTAATTAACCTGGGGCATCATAGGCACCGGTTAAACAAAATCTGCACAAGCAACTCCTGTCAGCTGATCAAGAGGAAGAATTGGCCCTGGAAAAGACCACTCAGCCCGCTTCCCACCTGGAGGTTGAGTACCAGGAAGGAAGCCAGTTAGGGCACTATAAAGGGAAAACTTTGGTGATATTATACGAAAAGGTGTCCTAGGCTAAGGAGGTGAAGGAAACCTTAGAACCTGCACAGATTACATTTGTCCATTAGTCCTTGGCTTATGGGAGTGAGGCCCTCCTTCAATATACAGCCTATCGACTGAGTTTATAGAACACCAGACGCTCTAGCATATAGTGACTTGGGCTATCTTATGCGAGCCAGAGCCCACACACGGGCTACTTCGCTGCATAAAGAGGAGAGGACGTCACGGTACATCTCCCAGAAACGATATTTACTTCTTGTGAGACATCATCCTAAAGTTTCATTTCTTGTTTATTATGGTAGCAGCACGTTTCATTTCCTGACCTAATGGACTATGTGTCTGGAGTAAAGATTCTTGGTAAGTGTTTCTTTCTTGTGCTGACTTAATTAAATGGCAACTATAATGAGCCACTATAAAAGACACACAAATGTATTTAGTTTTTCAACTTTTTGAAGAGTCTCTCAGGTGATTGACCTTTGGAATCTCAGCTGAATCACACTAAATGCCCTAGATGATACCTTGTCTCATAAAGAAAGCGTGCATCAACTGTGGTCTAATTAGTTGGTAAAATAGGAGAGAGGGCCAATCCTCAGCCCACCCAGGTGAATGGTAAATCACCGCTTGAGTTCAATGGATGCAAGGTCACATCCATGTTGTGTGTGTGCTCACTAAATATAAGAGATTTATTTCATTCCATAAGCGTTACAGCTATACATCAAGGTAGACTGGTGGAGGGGAAGGACGAGTGAGGAGGGCACAGAGAAGGTGTGGGTCATTCCCGTATTTTCCCTACATCGATGCTACTTTTAGTAGCAGGCATTAGGGGTGAGATGGGGAAGCATGCAGGTCCTTTCTAACGGCCTATTCTGAAAGGGGAAGAACACCCTAACTCCCACTGAAGCCAATGGGAGTTAGGGGTATTAAGCATGTCTCAGGATCTTACCTTAAAAGTGCCAGAATGCCCTACATTGGCAGGATGGCTCAATAACCCTACATCTGGCCAGCCCTGCTCCTTCTCTTCTCTCCCACTTGTCTCAGTATAGTAAGGAGACCATTTTGCCCTATGTATTTTGAGCATGATTAATAAAGTGTATTCATTACAGTAGCCAGCATCTGTTTAAGCTTTAAATTACATAACCATCATACCCATCCACTGCCATGCAGCAGTGCATTTGAAGAGGATTCTATTACTTGGAGGCAGCTCTAACTTGAGTTTCAGCCATTCACCCTCTCTTACTGATTCATCTGTTCTAGAATGAATTAATTAATTAAATGAATAATTGCCATCTCTTCCTTCCCCTACATCACAGGTGACAAATATCATTCCTGCCATATGGCACAAGCTGTATCTTCAACACATACTCTCTCTCCTCCCACTCCCCTTTTTCTTTAATTAAAATGACCGTCAATTTTAAAAAGCCCCCAGATTTGGTCTCCCTGATTCAATGCATCTCCCAGGTGCCCCAGACTCACTCCCCACTAGTACAATCCTGATCACTTTCTGAACTGTCAGCAGCTGGCCAGCTACAGACACGACTCTCGGATGGACGTGGATCATGAGTAAATCATGTTACTGCATTCTCACTCTACCTGGACTTTTTTGCCACCAGAAGCCTTCAGCCCGAATTCCAACAGTGCAGCATATCAAGCCCTAATCTATTAAATGATTGCTAATGCCGCTATAAAGATGTTCTGTTTTCTCTCCATTCCACAGCAGGAAGAGGAGGACACACGTGTCAGTACCAGTCAAATGTGGCATGGGGACGTCATTAGCTACTTGGCAGGTACATATGCGTAGAAGTCAAGCATTTCAAATGTGGGAGCCTGAAGTTAGGCTCCTAAATTCAGTTAAGCCCCTAACAAGAGGCCTGATTTTCAATAGTGCTGCATATGCAGCAGCCCCAGTTGAGGTTGGGGCAGCTGCTGGGTGCTCAGTACTTTTGAGGATCAGGCCACTAATTTAAGCACCTAACTGTGAAACTAGGAACCTAATTCAAGGCTTCCATTTTTGAAAATCATGACCAGAGTGCCATGTAATTTTGGGGTGTCAAAACCTGGAGGGGAAAGAAGATGGGGAGTTGGTACCCAAAGAGGTGTGTTATGTCCTGTCAGTTCAGTGTGGTTTCTGGGAGTGGAGCAAAGTTTCTACCACCCTAGTTCTTGAACAGATGCAGACTGAGGACCAGATTTTTAGGCACCTAAGGATGCAGATAGGCACCTAGTAGGATTTTCAAAAGCACTTAAGCCACCTAAATACCTCTAAAAATCTGGCCCTCAGTGACCAATAGTTTTGTGTTCCTGGAAATGATCATGCTGCCTGATGATGGAGGCTGGTATGTAGGTATGTAGAGGACTGTCACTCAACAGGGATGCCTGGACATCCCTGGGTGTGGGGCCAGGATTTCCTGTGGATTCTCTGGCTCTGAGGTTGGTAGGCCACAGCCCAGCCTGTATTCTGTGATCATAGAATCATAGAATATCAGGGTTGGAAGGGACCTCAGGAGGTCATCTAGTCCAACCCCCTGCTGAAAGCAGGACCAATCCCCAATTTTTGCCCATGATAGCCCATCCTATTTTCAAAATGAGTAACTATGAAAATGTAACAAATGTTTCCTTATCCAGTCCTTCCACTGGCTTTCTCTTGCCTTCTGTGTTCAATTAAAACTTGTCCTTTCCTTCAAAGCCCTCTAAAATTTCATTCTTGTCTCCATTAGAGTTTTTATTTAATTTCCTTTTGGCTCAAGTAGCAGATCCCTTTCCCCTTCACCTCTTTCAGTTAAGCCTACTTCAGTGCTGACCCCTGCGTCTGGAGGTGCCACTTCCTTTCCCAGTGTAAGGACAGCCATTTTCAATTCAAATCCCTACTTGAAACATGCTTCCTCCACAAGGCCCCTAAATGCTAACCCATATCAATAAAATGCTGTCAACACTGTTAGTTAACAAACAAAAAACCCAACTTTGAATGTTGCACCAGGATATTTCGGTGTCTGATCATTGTCTGTCATGTACAGCCTAATTCCAATCTTGCATGCATGAAAACTCTACTGTCACTCAATTAGTCTCATCTGAGTTGCTCCTAGTTTACATCAGTGCAACGGAGAGCACAGTTGTGCCCTTACCCTGTAAACTCATCAGGGTAGAAATTATGTGTTTTTTTGAGTTTTGTTCAGCTGTGACTCCATTGTCAGCACGTATCTTACTGCTAAATAATAATTCAAATAATCGTGATCACAGAATATGTTAAACAAGTGCTAGTTTAATGCAAGATGTATTACAAGGAACTAGGACATAACTCAGTGACTATCGTAAGGAGCTGAAATAGCTGTCATAAATGAGGTTTATGTGGCTGCCAGCCTATCTTTAATTTGATTTAAAACCAGTACCTTTTTCCTGTCAAAAATTTTCACTTGCAAAAATTTTCTTAGCATGAATTTTGTGGACCTTTAATGAACAGCAAATTATAATTGGCTCTCCGCAATACACATCATGAGTTAATCAGGGAAACAGGTGATCTAGCGAGAGGATATTTTATTTGATGAAGAAATGCTTCAATGTTACTTAAGTGAGTTAAAAAGACTTGCAAGTAGCTATGAGAATGAAAATGCCATCCCAAATTGCTAGGAGTAATGGGATAAAATCAAGCGAAGAAAAACTTAGGCTAAATAGTAGAGAACATTTCCTGACCGTGAGATGCACTGAATTGTGGCATAATGTCTCAAAGAGAGTGATGGGAGCCTCATTGCATGGGACATTTAAAAGCTAGACTGAACAAAAAATAAACGGAAGGGGAAAATCCTACATTGGTAGGGGAATGAACTAGATGCACTTAAACTTTTTGCATCTCTGATTTCTGTGATTCTGATTACATTAAAAAAATATTGGGCCAGATTTTCAGCTGTGCCAAGTTTTATACTTCATGCAGTGAAGAGAGCAGGGGTGGAAGAGAATGATGGCTCCTAGGCTATCTTTTCAGCTCCCCCAATCCTGGGCCAGCCAGGGACCAATTCAGCCCCTGGTATATGAAAGCTCCTGAAGGCCATTATAAAATACACAGGCTGAAGCAATCCCATAGAAACCACTGTGCCAGCTGAGGATCAGGCAGAGCACCATGAGCTACACCTTGCCCGCCCCCACTTGCCTCCTATGTGGAGTGAGAGGAGTACAGCCGATGTAGCCAGCTCTGTAGCATCTGACGATTGTTCTATGTTGGAATCCATGGTGGCTCCTTTTAGGACCCTTTTCTGCCTGCTTTGTTCTGTGCAGTAGGGGATGAGAATCTGGCCCATTTAAGACCTTATTAAATATCTTTTAATGTCAATGTATAAGCTGACATTTTCCCCTTTGCAGGTTGTGTCTTGGTCAGATATGGTCAGGTAGACTCACTGTCTCTCTTGCACACACATGCACGTCCAAAAATTAACAAAGAAAAAAATAGCTACTGAAATACCCATCCTATAGCTGTAGCCTATAGCTACCCTCCTTTCTCTATGCTCTAGCGATCCTACTTCCAGCCCAGTCCCGTGTTCTGCAACCTCATTTCTAGAAGGCTGAGCTTTTCCGGGAAATTATGCTATATTAGGGCCCAATTTTGGTGCTGCTCCACCATGTGTATAATTCCAATTCACTTGATTATATGCCACTCCTGATGACCTCAGTGGTGGCACTTCCATGCAAGAAGCAGCAAAAGAATCAGATCCTAAGAAGCAAAGCCATCCCACCCACCACAGGTGCGAAAGGTCCAACAGGCAGCTTGTATGGTTCTGCAGGGAGGCCCCATGAATGTGGGGCACCCACATGGGGGGGTCTGGAATCATGGTGTGCCTGGATGCACCATGTGACTTAGTGTGCTGGAGAGTGGCGAAGGCTTGGGAAGGTGGAAACATGGCTTCTGCATCTGTCACTACATTCATCTAGAGGCTAAGCCTCCTGGTGCATTCTCTTTCCAATGTGGCTTCTGCAGTTTTGTCCAATAAGAGTCCTGAAGGATGGGAAAATTCCTTCTTTCTCTGAGCTCAGTGGAATTCCTCAGCATACAGCCCATTTACTCTGGTTGCAATTTTGCTTTTAGTGAATAAGCATTTCTGGCACTATGATTCATGCAAACGCCACCTTCTGTGAGTGGCAAGCATGGCATTCCACCCTGGCAAAGATCACAACATTATTGTCCCCCAACAGGTTCTGGGGGATGTGCCCATGTGTAGAGTTACAATAAAGATGTCAGTTACAACTAGAATTCTTTTGTGATGATGGGAGTCCAGAATTTCCTGTTTTTGTAATATTGTCAGAGCCAAAAATATCATTAAGATGCAGAATTATTTACTTTTCTTTGGGATATTTTTAAAATTTTACAGAACTTTGTTTAAATACAGCGATGCAATGAAATTAACATGAGTTATTACCATGCTGTTACATGCAGATTTTTTTTTTTGACAAGGGGTGAGTTTTAAAATGGTTTGTAGTGGATTTAGTGCTGGTGAAAGATTCTTGGTGGATACCTTTTACAGAATGACCTTACAGAACACATGAAACATGCCGCTTACCCAATAATAAACACACATGAACACATAAATAATAAAACACACATGAACACATGAAACCTGCCGCTTGCCCACATTATATCTCACACTTGTTGTCCGTACAACTATCTGGGTGTTGGCCTCTCCACTGAGACAGTCAATTAATACTAAATAAGTTGGTGATTTTGTGATCTGGACACCTCTCTGCTAGGAACTAAATTAGGCTTGGTTTGAAGCTGGAGTAGGTCAATGCACACTGGGGAAATTGTATTGTACAGTAGCAGGGTCCACATGGATAGGTAGTGTACTGTAGATTTTATACCCCAGTTTGCTGTGCAGTAACTGTTCCTCTAGATAAGCCCTGAGGCTATTACCTTATTTTGAACAATGGCTGCTGTATAATGATCACAGCTTTGGCACACTGCGTTTCTGAGTGAGATTTGAATAGGTGACTGGAAAGTGACACACACACGATTTATAGCCCAGTGATTTGTTGGGTGCCTTGCATACCTATCTGAGAGCAAAAACTGGCCAGTAAGTTCTTAATATTTCCACTATTTCTGAACATGAAAATAGTAAATATGACTTAATACACATGAAAAATATTTGTACCATAAACTGAATAATTTAATTTTAATTGTAAAAAAGCTTAAATATCTTAGTGTTGTCTTGTCAATGCCACTCTTCCGTGGTAAAGACATTTTAAAAATATTTCCAGTAATCTAGGATTATTTTCTTTGCTGCTCAAGTGTCATTGATAGCAGTGGATCTATTGCTTCCTGTGGCCCAAAATGTGCAAAATGTTAAGGCATAGAGAATTTAAGTGACTTGCCAAAGGTCACACAGCAAGAAAATATAATTATAGTTGATAATTGGGCTGGGGAGAGAGAGGCTGGTTATGAGAGGGGGGGGTATGGAACAGATGTTAATTTGTTCTTAGAGAAATATAATTAGGCTTGAAGGATTAGATTTTTATCAGCAAACGCTGATAAATGTCAATGTCACCATCCACACACAGACCGATGAAAAAATATTTCCATCAACAATAATAGAAATGTACAGATAGGCAAAATAAGAAAAATGCTATTTGAGAACCTACTAAGCTTGATTTAAGGCTGTTTATTTTATATTTTTTGATGTTGCCAATTTGTGTTTTAAGAGTTATAAAGCTGCAACTTCTTGACTCTATGACCACTGTCATTAAATAATTGTTGTCTGACCTCCCCCTCAAGTTATGGCAACTGTAGAAATTTAAAATAGATAAAAATAGGGCGGGGGAGGGGGAGGAATTTTAAACCCCATAATTTTGTGCAATTGTGAAAATTTAAATAGGAAAATATGCTTAAAATAAATGATATCCATCAAAATTATAAAAAAATGGAATTCTGCCAAGCCTAAATACAATTTGTGTTCAAAAGCATTTCTAATACTGCAAAAGAGAATATAACATTAAATTTCTAGGAATCATAGTTCAATTTTCCAGATTTCTATAACTGCCATGAAAGGTATACCCACAAAGGGGTACTGTGTGTTTCTTCAGAAAGGAATTTGTTTTCTAGAGAAGCAAGCTTAGGTCATTTAGTTCTTGGGGAATTCTGCACCACTGTGTGTGTGTGTGTACATGCAGAATTCATGCCCCCTGCTGATTTCTTTGCTTCCCCGCAGAAAAATGATTTCTGATTGGGAAGCAAAGGGAAGCTGCAAGAGTCGTCATGCACCGCTCCCCAACAGGTGCATTGTTTTGGATGCCCAGAGCAGCCAAAACAAAGGTAAATCACTGCAGGGTTGGGGATGCTCTGGCCAGTGGTTCCTTCCTTGAGCTGGTCTCAGCTGCTACTCCTGGCTGGGCTGGAGGAGGGGACTTCTACAAGCAGTGGCTGGGCTGGGTCAGACACACCCATCCCCAGAAACCTTCCCCAGTTGCACACACTGCTTCCTGCCTCTATCACTCCTCAGTCAGGAGGGGTCATGTATGGGGATCTGCTCCTCCATCCACCCAATCCGCATGCATCTGGATCCCCACCCCTGCATCCTAAGCACTCAAACCCCCACCCTGATGAGCCCCACCTGGACAAACCCCAACAAGCCCATCCCATTGAGCACCAACCAGCTACACCCAGACCCATGCCCTGCCAAGCACCCCCACACACATCCAGACCCCCCACTGCAGAGTCACATTCTTCCTGCACTTGAAACCCCCAACAAGCCCCTGTGCATCCCAGTCCCCCCCCCGAAGACACCCTACCAAGCCACCAACACCCAGATTGCCCCACACAGAACCCTCTCACCCCAAATCTGGATCCCCCCACACTAAGCCTCTCCACACTTGGATTATGCTGGGCTAAGTCTGCCTGCCCCACACATGGATTGGGGGCAGGCAGTGTGAGACTCTGTCCCTCTTGCTCTCTATCTTGGTGCACCTGGGGCAGAGGGGCAGGGCCGCGGGGTGTTTCTGGGGCAGGCCCAGCGCTTGCACTGTGTCAGGGCTGAATGCAGCCTCATCGCTGAGTCTCTGTCCAGATGGGGGGCTGCAGGGTGATCTCCCAACTCCATGCAGCCATTGGCCTGTGCTCCCCACTGCCATGCTGGAGCCTCCACATTTATTTATTCACAAATAAAATATGTAGAATTTTAAACTACTGTGTGCAGATTTTTTTTTTTGGTGCAGAATTTTTAATTTTTTGGCATAGAATTCTCTCCGGAGCAATCATTATACCAATGGTGGGAATCTTAGATCTTGTATTCATTGGGAAGAAAGGTGTGCTCATAGCACACGTTAGCTAAAATCCACACCTTTTTTCCTAGTGTGGATGTACCTTTGGAACTAATAGGGATTAGACATGGTAACAAAGCTCTAAACAGACACCTGTGGAACGCACCTTCTTCCTGTGAATTAGAAAAATCCAAGAGCTGGTCAGAAGTAAATCAGCAAAACAATTTACTAGTAAATGTATCATACGAGAATAGTGAAAGGACAGGAAGGGACAAACCACCAAGCTTAATGGATACAACGGGTCTGATTCTATGTTGCCCTGCACCTTGGGCAGTCTTTTTGCCAGTACAAAATGAATGGAACATGCTACCAATTCAGAATGAGAGCATTTTTGCACCACTTTACAGAGGTATAAATGACTGAATGAGGAGCAGGGCACCAGAGAATATCAGGCTCAATCACTATTGTCCTATTGCTAATTCTTGGCAGTTTGTAAATAAGGAAATTAGCAGTTTCATTTTAGTGGTGTTAATGAGAATATTTTATTCTGGGGATGGTGGATAGAAAGAAGTTCCATGAAGTAAATCCATTCTTCAGTGAGACAGCGAAATGGGTTGCCCATATGTCCCAAGTGCTTGGAAGGCTTCAGCTAATCTGAAAATAGTTTTTTAAAAATGAAACTGGCACCTAGATGAAAACTTCGCAGAGACTCCTGCAAACAAAAAATGTTTATAAAAATTAGGAAAATTATTATTGTCTTAGAGATGGCCAAGAAAAATAAAGGATGTTGTTTCCATTGATAGAGAGTAAAATAGGGACAATTAGTTCTCACTAGTTATCATCCATAATTCTTCCTGATTTCAAAATCCTAATTTGTATCTTACCTTTTTAAAAAACATGGGCATTTATTTCAAATCAAAAGTTAATAGCAGGCATAACCTAATCTTCCTACCTTGCCCCATCTCAAAAATAATCCCACTGGGCACACTGTACTTCAGGTGAATGAGTGATATTTTTTCAGCTTTCAAAATTGAAATCTCAGAATAATGAGACCTTTGTTTTGGAGATGAAAATTTTAAAAATAGCAGAAAAGCTTAACTTTAAATGCAGGGATGATCATTGCTCAGAAAGCTATTCAGAGAGTAAGCATTATAATGACTTAAGCATTGGAGTTCTGGAAGTGTCAGCATCGCAGGTGAGTTGCCACATTCTAGGCCATCTAGATTTTTTTTTAACAGATTGCATATTTATTCCCAGGTATTGGGCATTGCAGTAATCAAGCCTGGTAGTCATGACAGCATGGATGACGCTGACGAGGCCTGTAAATATCTATACTGGGTACAGTCTCCTGCCCAGACCCAAACTGAAGGAGTAATTTCTAGCAGCCATTGTTATGTAGCTACTACTGTGAAGACAACCTTAGTTCATTTCATGAGGAAAAACCCTTGCCAGGGGAAATGCCTTTCATGGCAATAGGTTATTTCTGTGCTTTAGTAATTTTGTAACACTATCACTAAATTGCAATCTGCCTTTTCCATGAAACATGCATTAAACTCATGGCACTCGTTATCCCATCCCAATCTAGTGAAGATGTGAGCGATGACAGAATTATTTTGTTAACTCAGGGAAATTACAAGTTGTTTGTCTTCAGCCTGTTTTTAAAGCTATTGTATATTGGCATGCAGGGTATATTAGCAAAGGACAGGGACTGTTTTAGAATATTATATCATGTTCTGTGTACTGAAAGGCTGCAACAGCAAATAAAAGCTCCTCTAAATGCCCTTTTCCTTTATTTACAGCATTCTGGACCCGATCTTTGCCTGATGTAAATAGAGGCACAGCTTGAAAAATTACAGTGGAGCTGTGCTAATGCACATCTGTTGAGGATCTGTCCTTTAAATTCAATGATATTTAAATTTTAGAAAGTATAAAAAACATAGTGTTGTGCTGATACAAATGTTTAGCAAAAATGATGATATGTTTTTAATAAGGCACCTAATTTAACATGTTATCATATATAGAGTCATAGACTGGAGGGGACCTCAAGAGGTCTTCTAGTCCAGTCCCCTGCACTCAGGGCAGGACTTAGTACTATTATCTGTGGGTGAGTTACTGTACTTTTTAGGGCAGGTCTACGCTACAGACTTTTGCTGGCATAGCTGTGTTGGTCATGAGTGTGAGGAGGTCTGAGATCCCTGACTGACATAGCTGTGCTGGCAAAAGTCACTAGTATAGATGAGGCTATGCTGGTAAGCCTGTGCTTTTACCAGTATAGCTTGTTTCACTTGTGGGGAGTGGTTTTACTATACCAGTATAAAGTAGAGCTTTGCTGGTATACCTACATCCGCATTAGAAGTGCTTTGTTGGTATGGTAGACTTATATTCCTCTACCAGTATCGTGCGCCTAGCGTAGACATGGCCTAAAGTTACTTATATAGTCCCCAACACTGTAATAGCTAAGCCTGCACAATCTTTATATCTCCTCACCACACTCCTGTGATTACTATTATCATCCCCATTTTACAGATTGGGAACGAGGCACAGAGACTAAAGCCCAGATTTTAAAAGATCTTTAGGTGCCTAGAAAAGCAGATAGGTGCCTAGTGGGATTTTCAAAAGCACCTGGCCACCTCACTCCCAAACGGAGACTTTGTCTGTGGATTGTTAATAGGGTTACCAGTTTTGTGTTATTGCATAAAACAATCGTTTCTGTAATAGCAGAAGACAGAAAATTGATAAGCCAATAAAGAACTGCTGCTAATACAACAAAATAGCCTCTTCTCTTGAGCAAACTGGTAAATTTGGTGTTACCCTATGTAGTCTTGTTTAAATATGGACATGTTGGAGTGGAAGGGGGATGGGCAGTGGAGAAAGGATATGCTTAAGGAAATATTAAAAAGTAGGTCACTGAGGTAAGGAAAAAGAACTTTTTCAATATTTGCTGTCATTGTTTTCAGTCAATTAAAGCATCTCCCCTAGGAAACCATAGAGATTTGATATCACAAAGACACACAACCTTTAATATACAGTCAAGCTGGCTCTGTCTTGGGAGAAGTTGCCCCACTCTTTGCCGACG
This sequence comes from Eretmochelys imbricata, assembly GCF_965152235.1. Classification (NCBI taxonomy): domain Eukaryota; kingdom Metazoa; phylum Chordata; order Testudines; family Cheloniidae; genus Eretmochelys; species Eretmochelys imbricata. The sequence goes on along the minus strand of NC_135580.1, from coordinate 24,637,728 downwards.
TAACGAGTCTAAATAACACTGGCTGCAATACCATATTTGTAGGTCCAGCACATTTTAGAGAAGCTCCCATATGTGGGTCTGTCTATTTTCTACAAGCAAGTGGCATGGTAGTGGGCCAGATCCTCAACTGGTGTAAATCATTGTAGTTCAATGAAGCCATCCTGATTTATACCTGCTGATAATCTGGCCCTGTATGTATAATTGTGCTAGGTCATGGGATTGAATAGTTTAATCAAAATTGCAGTTGCTCAGTGCAGTTCCAGATCTTGTCATGAATGTCAAAGAACCGCTGTGGGTAGGTGGTAGTGTTTTTGGTTACCATTTATGGTAAACACTCATGTTTCCCACAGATCAGTGGCTGTGACATGTTTGCTACCAGCTGAGTAGAGCCTGGATTGTTCAGCCCATTCGCCCCAAGAGATATACAGGGAATGCTATCCATGCATTCTGTTCCCCCAAAGGATTATAACTCCTCTAAATTGCTACTGACTCACTCTTCACTACTGTCATTGTTGCTTCATCTGACCCTCATTTGTGAACTGTTTTCTTTTTTCCACGCATTTGCTCTTAAATGCACTTAGTAGTAAGTGGAGAGAAAAAATACAGCTTCTGCATTATTGTTTCTTTCCCCTACACCCCTTCTTTCTTCTGCATGAGCTTTTCTTTCATAGGCAGCTTCATGCTGGAGTCCCACAGAAAAAGGCCTCCTTTCCTCTGAAAACCTGAGTCATGCAGTTTTGTCAGCACAAGTTTTTCTTTGTCACATATTTTACTTCATTTTGGAGTCTACAAAAATCATCAGCATTATCTTGTGACCATTTTATAGCCATTTCACACAAATGTAAACTCCTACTCAAGGTGAAGGGCAATGGAGAATTAGCCTCAATATCTTTTGTGCTAAACATTTAGAGTTGTGTGGTCTAGTGGGTAGAGCACTGCATGGTGACTTGGGATACCTGTGTTCTAGTTCTGGCTCTGCTACTTGCCTGCTGAGAGGCCTGGGGCATGTCACTTTCCTGCTCTGTGCCTCAGTTTCCCCTTTGTAAAACAGGGATAATGATACTGTCCTCCTCTGTAAAGCACTTGGAGATCTGCTGATGAAAATCATCATTTAAGAATACTGTGAGTGTTACAGTACCGTGCCTGGTAATATTGTGTTACCTGCATGCTTGCATTGCAACGTTTAGTGGTATAAATAAGGGAAGAAACAGTGGGGAGCAGACACAGTTTTTGTTTTGGGGTATTCTATATATATCCGCAGACTTACCAGAGCCTGGTCGTTGACTATTGGATGGGCCAGAATAATTCAGAAGTTGAGTTAGTGGGCTGCAGACATGCTCATTAACTGTTTCAAGCTTCTGAGGTGATTTCCATTGTGGGCAAGCAGCCCGTCAGGACTCACCCAGAGTCACTATCTGAGAGTGGAACCAATGGGAATTCAAGGGGATGGGGAGGAGTTTAGAAATAGGAGGAGTGGGAACCAGCCAGAAGAATTCAGCTGTGGAAAAGTGCAAGGACCAGAAATGTCTTCTGTAAGGACTTTGCCAATTTTGCTGGGTTCAGACTGCAGGCTCCCTCATCCCGCTGAAGAATAAGAGGAGTAGAATTTGCTGCAGGCTGTGCAGATTGCAGACTATTGTTTCAAAGACTCAAGGGGAGTTTGAAATAGACTGTGGAACTATCTCTGGTTTCCCAACTTTACGGAGCTGGCATCCCTACAGAGGGTTTGGTCACCATTCCACAGAGACCGAACAGGGTAAATCCTTCCAGAGAAGGCCTGTAAGGAAGTGTACGTATGTGTTTGCTACATTTTACACTGAAATTGTGGTATTAGCAAGTATTTAAAAAAATTTGGGGGGGGAAGACCCTGAAAGTTTTTGTTTGTTTGTTCTAAGTTATTGACAATATTCACATGGGTTTCATGGATTATAAGTGAGACAAGGTGGGTGAAGTAATATCTTTTATTGAACCAGCTACTGTTGGTGAAAGAGACAAGCTTTTGAGCTTACACAGAGCTCTTCAGTTCGGGCTAAAAGTAACAGTTATATATGTATGTCATATATATAGACCCATTTATAGATTTAGTATATATTTTTCACTGAGAGAATTTTTTGTTACTTTCGTTCTCTCAGTGTAAATTCTGTATAATATATACAGATAAATATATCAAAGTCCTGAAAAGATTAAACTCTGATCTGTAGCTCAGCAGAGAAGTAAACTGACAGGAAAGAAATGCTATATCTAACACACGGTGCTTTTCCTGTTACAATTGCACTAGTGTAACCTCTTAATCATGCATGGGGAATTCTGCAAGATTAACATTCATGATGGAATTTTATACTGGAGTAAAGTTTCAGATATTTCAGGCTTAAATATAAAGGCCACAGTCTCAACCCTGATCCTCTAATTTTGCCCGTTTTAGCATAGAGCATACACCAATTCTGTCTGGGTAAATTGAGCCGTTTAATCCCTTATTGTGTAAATAGGAGAAGAAAATGCACAGTTTAAAAGGGGATAAAGTTGTGACCGGACAAACAACTTGCTAGCTAAGCAGCCCTCTCCTGTCCCACCTCCTTCATTTATGGATCCTGCAGTGCAGTTGCGTGTGACTTCACCTTAGTTTGCTTCCCTTTTTTGTGAGGTCATAAACAGTGAAGTAGGACTTCACGGCATCATCAAGCAATAGGAGCAACTGGAGGCGGTGCAGAGTTTCAACAGCCAAGGAGGAGCTCTGGGAAGGGTTTGCATTCAGAGACACATGCAATCCCTGGCACACAGCTGGAGCATATCTGCTGTACCATCCCTTAGTTTGATCCAACATTTCCCCCTCTGCCCTGGCAAGATCCTTGTGGGGGGGTTGCCATGGCTGTGCTTCTTCCTGGGTTCCCCTGCCTCTTTAGGGGTGCTTGTACCACCCAGAGCATTAGGAAAGAGCAGTATTGCCATCCCCAAGTATTCAAAAATCATGAGTCAGGTCCCCCAAAATGTGTTTGGTTTAAAAATTATTAGATAAAAATAATCATGGTAAAGAAAAATAGCCCAATTTTTTTTTATCTCATGTGGTTTTGAGCCTTTAGGAGTCATGTTTTCTAGTTTTTCACCACAATCAAGAGGAAACTTTTTTTTTTTTTTTTTTTAAAGCTGAGATTCTCATGTAATCATATGACTCTAGCAGCTGGGGCTCTAAGAAAAAGAAATATACCATGAGACTTGGCAATACTGAAACAGTAGTCCCTGCACTTGGGCAGTGCGGGGGGCTTCAGCAGTGCCTTGTTATGTTCATGGGGAGCAGAATGAGTAAGGTATGTTGGCCTTTCCCTTCCACACAATGATCAAGTACAATCTGGCCCCAAGTGTGCCAAGCCAGGGAACATTCACTGAGTTGAAATGAAAATAAAATTTTACCACTTCTCAAGATGTTTAATCCATTTTGGCCTGCTTTTAATTTTAGTCTGCAGTGTTCTGTGGATTTTAGCCATTTTCACTGGAAGCAAAAGGAGACAAGATAAAATTGATCACAAAGTTGGAAAGAAAGTTGATCAGTGTAATGGATAAAGATAAGGATCTATGCTGTTCTCTGTTTCTAAACACATGTATGGGCTAATCACCTGAGGTGATTTTGCCAGACCTCACAAGCAATACAAGATCTCTATGGAAAACCTAAGTCCTACAATCAATGCTATGATTGTGATGCAGTAGGTGATGTTCTTTCCTGAGTTGTAACTGACCTGATATAATTTTGGGTTACTACAGGTACTGTCTTTTAGATGAAGCATAAAAATGAAGCTCTGGCCACTTGTGGTCACTAAATGTTTTCACAGTAGCTCCAATATCCTAACTCTGGGGATATACCTTCGCAGTAATAAGAAAAAAGGAGAAAATATATAATAGGTACTAAAAGTACTTTCTAGTTAAGAGAGAAAGAAGTATATAGTCTGTAACGATCTGCTGCAGAATGACAATAAAAGAGCTGAAGATGTCTCTTCCATATTTAAAATGATCAAAAAAGTATGCTGGGAAACTTGCCTGTAAAGGGTGAATCCACACTGGAGACTGTAGGACTGACAAGAGGATCACAGATAGTAGTGTGTAAGCAAGGGTTAAAGTCCCATGTTCTGGAAGACTAGGGAACTGCATGGAAAACATCTCCAGATTGGCAGAGCTTGAGCTTGGTATGTCTCAGATAGCTATGTCCCTTTGTGTTTCTTTGATATTACATTATTATGGTAAAAGTCTAGAAATTTTTAGAAATCAGGTTTTTTTGGGGCTCTGAGTTACTTCCGCCATCCCATCATATGGACCAAATTCCACAGTGAGTAACTATATGCTATCTGCCAAAATTCCCCAAGTTATATAAAAAGGCATCTTTTTCTTTTGCTCAGGTCCTAAACTGATGTGTGGCATTACTATGAGATACTTTCTTCTTATCGGGTGTGAGCTTGCTAAGCCCGTTTGCGGCAGCCTCATCAGCGAAGTGCAGAGCCCTTAGACCACCATCAAAAATGGTCAGAGGGCAGTCGTCAGTGTTGTGTGACATTGTCTTTGGCCACAGCTGCATGTGGGATCTCAGGTGTGAATGCTGGCTGCATATTGACCCTGTCTTGTTTGAAATTGGTTCAGAAGGGCCCATGTGCAGCATAGCAAATCAAAGCCAGGTACACACATGGTCAGGTCAGTTATAAGAGACTGGTTTCTGACATTAGCTGTAGACTATTCTTCATGCCACAGTGACATTGCAGAGAAATCCAGACAGAGCATGTGCTTCGATGACAAGCGTGCTCTTGGGTGGTCAGAGGTCTGTGTAGTGGCAGGCTCGGGTTTGCCTTGTCTTCTCCCTATTCTAGCTGTATCCTTACAATACTAAACATGAATATAAATGTGAAATGTAAACACGAGATAGTAAACAGCTGCTATTCTGCCCACAGGATGCATACAGTGATTCCTGTGTCTTTAAAAAAAAAACGCATGAAGATTACACCTACTGTACTGCAATGAGGGGCACATCTGGGGCCTGTTCTCTCTTCTCAATCCAGTTTTACTCGATTGACTTCAGTGGAAGTGAGAGCAGAATCAAGCTGGACAATGACACAGCCAGAGAAAAGGCACTTCAGGTTACATTGGGAAGAAACGTGTTGTATAAGATGTAGTTAATTTTTAGTGAAAGACTTACAATGGGAAAAGATTTGGGTGCAGAGCATTCAGGTAAGAGACACTGTGTCTCGTTCTCCACTCTCAATAATTTAACACCATTCTTCACTCACAATCATTTCTACAATAGAGTAACATCTGCTTTATGGTGTAGGAACCTGATCCAGCTCCACTGAAGTTAACAGGGCCCTTTCCATTGACTTGAATAGGTTTTGGACCCAATCTATAAACAACAGAGGATCAGGCCCTATATAAAGCAAACTCGTTTTCTCTCTTTTCCTAATTCTGACTTTTGCCTCCTTGGTTTGTCTTTATTCTTTAACACATTATGCTATGTTTTGTTTTTAAATAATAGTCTATATATTCGTTTTATACCGTGGTCTGATCTTGCACTCACTGAAGTCAGTGGTAAAGTTTCTGCTGACTTCAGTGGAAAGAGGATTGATTCCTTAGTGCATTAGCTGGCTTTGTGTGTTTTGTATGCCATTTACCCACTTCAGTTATTTCATTTCCGAACTGGCACTTTGCCCACCATACTGTGAACCTCCTCTGGGATCTTGTATTGGTCTATAGATAGCTTTTCTCACTCAGTGAGTGCTTATGCAATGTCGGTTGTTTTAGAGTAAACTGTTCAGCATGCATGCGCTGCTCACTTCTGTCCATGAGTCGCATTACCTGTGGGTTGTGAGATGAAATGACAGTCACACATCGAAGTTAGCCCATCTCCTAATCTGAAATGAAGTACTGACTCTTCCAAAGACAAAATTTTTGCTTAGTAATTGAATTTGGCGGGTGGGGAAGAATTCATCGTGTGCTTTAACTTAGACATAACATAATATATGATGTTAAAGAACTAGTATTAAAGTACCTGTGACATTTTCACAGGTCTGCCAACACAACTCATCAGAAATGATTACATCCTGTATAGCTGCATCTATTTAAAAGAACCTGACTGCATCTATTTAAAAGAAAAAGAGTGGGGAGGAATTGATCCTGACCTCACTCCAGCTTTATACAAGTGTAGCTCCCTTAACTTCAGTTGTCCCAAAGATGATACAATATAAAAGATTCCTTGTCTTTAGAACATGAGGATTGCAGAATTCCATCCACAGTTTTTTCCAGTGCCACATACTGAACTCTGATCGAATTACTCTCGATGAGATAGAGTGAGATCAGGAAGATAGATCACTATTTACTGTTAGCATGAGTTTATTGAAGAGGACCCTAATCAGAGGTGAGGTAGATCCTGATAATTTGCATGCAAGTAAGGAGAGCTGAATTTTGTCTGAATTATACACAGAACTGGCCTAGGAATGTCAAAAGGTTTATGGAAACCTTCATATAGCTGCACCCAGAAACATTGTTATAGTCAAGGGCCTATTGTTATTTCCACTTGTAAACCTGATTTTTCACAGATTTGTGCCTTCTGTTGTCATTTACACCTGTGCAAAGCGGCTGCAAAGTGTGACGAAATTAGATTGGTAGGGATTACATCTGTCATGGTTGCAGGACTAGTAGCCCATCTGTCCCCTTTGGGGTGTCTCTGAGTGCACCCCCGCAGGTGACAGGCCTCCTGCCTTTACCTCTCCTGGGGTTGGATTCCATAGTTCTCTCACTCTTAGACTAGGCCTTGGGCTGTAGCACCCTGTGTGTCAACTGCATTTACCCAGCAGGTCCAAGTCTGACTGTGTTCACACACCTCCGGTTCTTCACTTTGGAAGTCTATGACCAGTGGTATATGCTGACCAGACATCCTTCTTAATCCAAGGCATTGTGTATTTGAACAGTAGGAACAAAGCTTTTATAGAAAAGAATTTAAACAACAGTCTACACGTATGTCTATCTTACCTAAAGTCTTACCGTGATAGTAACGTAGGCAGGACTACCTTCTCCAGAGATACCCCATCAAGGTCCCTGTGTCTGTCTGGTTGTCCTGAACAACTACTTCATCTCTCTTGAGAAAGAGAGATTGAGAGAGAGAGAGGGAGAGAGCCTGCTATAACTCTTTTGTATTCCTCGGCTTTGGCCCTTCTGGATACAACCAGTTCTGTGGGCTCAGCAGGAGGTAGAACCAGAGGCCTTAGAGCCAGTGGCTCTGCCATAGTCCCTTAACCTCTCTAGTGTTTGCTGAGGAGTGGCTCATCTTGAACCATTCTTTCCCTTCATGCTTGTTTTCCCCAACAGCCCTCTGTTAAATCAGTATATTCATAAAGTGAACCTCCCCATAACCAGGCCAACATACAGTATTCACAAATTATTACAGAGCAGCTCCAAATCCATCACAACATCAACCTACCACAGGTGAAAACAACTACACAAGGTACAAACTGTGGAGAATCAGGCACCCACATTTTTAATAATAAGGGACCAAATCCTGCTGTCCTTCATCAGTTTTCACTCAGTCTTTACTTATGTAAATGGCTTGTGAAAACACATTCTCATCTTGGGGGGTGGGAGGCGTCAGAGTTGGGGCTGCGTCAACAGTTCAGCTAATGCCTTACTGCGGTTGAGGTAGGCAGTGGGTCTGGCCATCGTTTCAGGTGAATGAGAGCTTTTGGCAGATGCAGTTTGCTTAGTGGCTCCCTTTCCTCCCATCCTGTAGGATCTATTTCTCCACTCCTCACACAGGACCCAAGACTGCCCCCCTCCATCTTATCTGCTTTGCCTTTGGAAGGGCTGGCTTCCTGAATTCCCCTCCCCTGGCTCCCTGTCTCAGATTCTTAAGGAAGTTGCAACCTGGCACCCCCTAATCTTCTCACTGTGGGCACGTGGAAGGCCTGCCTGGTACAGAGTGCTGCGACCATCACCCCCTTTAGCATCTTCCAGGGGGTCAGGAAGTGGTAGAAATATTCCCTCTCTTTAGCCAGCAGAAATGGGGGGAGGTTACTTAATTAAAGTGCAGATTTAGTACATCATTAGCAGGGTTACATAGACACAGTTTAGATACAGTTTGCCATTTGTCCATGTGGACCCCTGTGTATTTTTTTTTGCCAATTCTTGCATCTGAACAGGTCCCTGCAGCACAACCTCTGGGAGACATCGATCACCCATAATGCCTGCCCTGCTTTACCAACAGCAAAGAAAATATTTGCCCAAAGCCCCTAGGAAATGAACAGCCAACCTTAAAATTTCATCGACTCGAAGTGCTCATTGCAATAGGAAACTAACTTTAAATACAAACGTCAGTTCTTACTGTACACACTGAGTCATGTTGCTCCCTCTGCAACCTTCCAGGACATAGTGCTGAGCAAAATGGGTGTAGTGTTACTGTAGCTGCACTTTACATTCATGTGACACCTGACATCCACAACGGTGCCACAGTGCTTCACAGACTACAGAGATGCTTTCACCCACAACAGAGATGTCTCTTGAGAAGGAGCAAAGCATTAGTTCGGTGACACTAAAGTCCCGCAACCGTGCTTTGAAAAAGGGACGGGAATACCATATGTACCTGAATCTACAAGGGCTATAGCAGGTAGGCAGGATGTAATTAGTAGAGTTGGAAATTGGCCAGGACACCAAGGTTACCATACCAGGGGATCTTAATGAGCACCATCACTTAGGGCCTCAGTTTTATCTTTCATCTGTGAGAAAACACCTGGAACAGTACAAGGACCTCTTACCTGGCTGGGGCCTTGGTTCAGAACCATCTTAAAGGGAAAAATACCTCCTCCTGAGGGACTGTTCCAAAGCACAATGAACTCAGATTACGTTAAATGTATGTATCTATAGTACGTCCGTGGACCTGGAAGAAGTGGGGTGGGTTGGGACTATCAAGCTCCTGTTCTTTGGGGTATTGTTTCAGATCCTCAAGGTATTGGAGAATTGTCACTGCACTTGCTTCTGAAGTTTAAAAACAACATCTGAACAGACTGTGGGCCTGATCCAAAGCTCATTAAAGCTGACGGAAAGTCTCCCACTGACTACAATTGACTTTGCATACTATTTATAGGTGAACAGGATGGCTCTTCTTTATTTTCCCTCTACTGAAGTGATATGTAGAGAAACCTTAAAGTTTTACTGGTTTTTGTATCAGGCAAAATTGTATCATTTCAGCTTCTGGACTGTGAATCTAAGGGAAGAAATTATTTGTAAGGAAATAGTTTTACCGATACATCAACCCAAAACACTCTGTCTTCTAATCAATTGTCAGCAGGTAGGAGACAAAGGAAGAAAGGCAATTTCCAGCTGGATTTTGCCCCCCTCTCACTTCCCCCCAGTGCTGGTTTGAAACCCACTGGCATTGGCAAATCTGAGGTTTTTGGAAAGCTGCAGTTATATTGCAGTTTGTCACCATCAGAACTGGTGTCAGGTTTGTATTTCCTGACATCTATGCAAGATGTTTGTGTCTCAGGTTCTTTATACTTTGCAGAGTGGAAGTTATTTGGAGCAAGGGTATTCTTTTAAAAGAGCTCGGTTGTGTATATTTTTAAGAGTCTTTTTTGTTGTACAGGTTTGGGATGAAGGAAATTGAAGGCAATATTATATTTGCAGTCTTGCGGTCTAACTACGCTTTCAGTTCAAGCACTTAGACAGTCCACCCCAGCACTCTCACCACTGTGCAGTCAAGTGGGGCTGCAGTGATGCTAGAGAAATGGTAGGAGAAGGATGGTCTTGTGGTTAAGGCACTGGACTGGGACTTAGGAATTGATCCTCAGCTCTGTCACAGTCATCATATGTGATCTTGGGTAAGTCGCTTAGGGCTTGTCTACACTTAAAATGCTGCAGCTCTGCCATTGTAGCGTTTCAGTGAAGATACTACTTATGCCCAGAGGAGTGGCTCTCCAGTCAGCATAGATACTCCACCTCTCTGAGAGGCGGTAGCTAGGCTGATGGGAGAATTCTCCTGTGAACCTAGCGCTGTCTACACTAGGGGTTAGGTGAGTTTAACTGTGTTGCTCAGGGGGATGGATTTTTTTACCCCGGAGTAACATAGTTACACTGATCTAATTTCCTAGTGTAGACCAGGCCTTATTGTCTCTGTGCCTCAGTCCCCATTTGTAAAATGGAGATAACACTTCTTTTGTCTATCTTGACTATCTAGGCACCAATCCTGCAACTGCATCTGCTCAGATGGTAGAAGTGCCTTATTGACTTCAATTGGACTTTGCATGGATACAGGAGCCTGCCTGTACAGATACATTTAGGATTGGGACTTTAGACTGTAAGCTCTTCAGGGCAGGGACTGCATCTTACTATGTGTGTGTACAAGAGGTGGCACAATGGCACCCTCATCTCATTCGGGAGCTTCTAGTCACTACTATAATAGATATCAATAATGACACTGAAAAAATACACACAACCATTTTGAAAAAATCTTCACGGTAGATGCAACCACTGAGAAAATAAAGCAAAGTTCAACTGCCAGTGATGTTAGGAAACAAGAACAATGAGAGATCTCAAAATGGAGAGCAATTTACAAAGGTTGATTTTATTAATTGTTTATATGACAACCAAAGAAAGAAACCAAGAAAGCACTAAGGGGAATTCAAGGCCCCTGCAGTGCAATGTTGTTTTTTATGACTACTTAATTCCTTAGCAACTTTGATTTAAAATCCGAACAGGTTTTTATTTATAAAATCATTACAATAATATCAACATAAACCACTTCATCTGCAGCAATACTGGGTATCTTTGAAATCTATTAGTCTGGATTTAAAAATGCTTCTTGCTCGCCACAGTAAAGTCTGTGGTTCAAAGAGACAAAATAAAAATAACATGCTCAGAACCTAATTTAATAGCATTTAATGATTCTTGTAAATTGTTATACAAACAGAATGCGGGACACATTCATTTTCAAAAGGTTACGACTGCCAATTGTAGAATCTCATATTTTCTCTCTACCTGTTCTCTTCAAATGAGGAATAAAGGAAGACAAAACCATATCACAATTTTTTGGCAACTAATTGCTAACAGAAATATATTTATGAAAGTATAAATCCTTTTGTCTCCTAATATGAATCCTGCACAATTTATTCTGCTCTATAAATACTTCAGCTGAATAGGTAGGATAGGGTTTTGGCTACCTGTGCCCATTTGGGATCACCAAAGACACTGTCACATTGTTGACACCACATCATCAGAATTCTGCCCCTCCTATCAAAGTTGTTTTGTCTGGAATGTTATTGCTATGTTTTAAATGCTTATTGGCTGCCTCTGTGCCTCTTACAGAGACCTAGGGTACGTCTACATTGCAAGAAAAGACCCGTGGTGGACAGTCTCCGAGTATGTCTACACTGCAATAGAATACCTGTGGCTGGCCTCTTTCAGCTGACTCAGGCTTGTGGGGCTGAGGCTACAAGGCTATACAATTGCAAGATAGATGCTGAGGCTCAGGCTGGAGCCTGAGCATCTACGTTGCTATTTTTATCCCCTCAGCGCAAGCCCCACAAGCCCGAGTCATTTGACCCGGGCTCTGAGACTCACTGCCATGGGTCTTTTTTTGCTGTGTAGACATACCCTAGGTCTCTGTAAGAGGCACAGAGAAGCAGCCAAACAGCATAATAGACATAGCAATAACATTCCAGGCAGTACAACTCTGATGGAAAGGATGGATTTTTTTTTCTGCACCCCTAGGGCCAGATCCAACCCCTGCTGAAGTCCATTGAAGGTTCCCATTGACTTCCATGGTTATTGAATTATGCCTTTAGGTCCTGATTAAGCAAAACAATTAAGCATATGCTTAAGTGCCTTGCGGGATCAGAGCCTCTGAGAGATTTAATTCAGTAACATCTGTCAAGTGCTTTGAGATTCTCCAATGAAAGACACCTACAGAACTGCAAACTATAATAAAGCTAAGGGGTTCTTATTGGTACCATGAACAATATAATAATAAATAATACTCTGCACTTCTAGAACACATTCCTTCCAAAGATCCCATCATGCTTTGTAAACATCGTCTTACAGTCCCCACCACAGGAACAGGGAAATAGGATTTGCTTAAGATTACATGCGAGGTATGTGGCAGCTCTCCTGACTCCTAGCCCAGTACTTTAAATGAAGACCACCCTTTGTCCCCAGTGATCCTCCTTTGTACCCATAAAAGACAAATGGCAAGTTTCTTCAGTAACTCACACCACAGTGTTCTCAACATTCACAGTTTAGCTGTGACACTTAAGATTCTAAACATGGGTCAGATTTTTTTGTAAACTCCCAGGTGTAAGTCAAACCGTTCTCATGTATACCAAGAGACACTTGTGCTGACTGAAGGAATTTGATTAAGATATTTCAGCTCCTTGGGCTGAGAATTATGAATGATGTAAGCTTAATTTTTTGGTCTTCCCATATACTGTACAAAGGCCAATTTTATTCTATTATTTTTGAAGTTGGACAAAGAAAAGATGCTGTAGGAGTTGCGGATGTTCTTACTCAAATGTAACTTGGAATGAAATGAAATGTAATAATTAACTGTCAGTCATCAGGCCGGATACAAAGCTGCTTACTGCAGAAATCAGGACATTTTTAAATACCTGGAGATTGAGAATTTATAATATCTTTAAATGCAAACTCTCTTATGTTATACTCTCTTATTTGTACAGGGCTATGCTGTAAAATTGAGCCTTTATAATTGTTTCCTGTTCAGCATTTCTAAACTAAGGCTCTCTAGGGCCAACCTATAATCCATGGTGTATAATGTTTTAAGATAATTATGGTACCCACAAATAAAGTACACTGTGAGTTTTATACTTTATCAATATATTTGCAGACTCTCTCTGCAGTGTGGAAGTGCTGCAGATGGATTTCTGATTTCTCAGAAAGAGTTCAGTTTCCAGTATATCTTTCCAGTGAGGAAGGACAAAAATATAGGACTAAATCCAATTATTAAAATCTAGGATGGGGGTGGGGAGGAAATCTGGGTCCCTACCTCTGCGATAGATTTACTGTGTAACCTTGGGCCACCTAATTTCCCTGTGTTTTAGATTACCTATGTGGAAAATGGGCTCAATACTTACACTGTGTGTGTGTGTGTGTGTGTATTTTATATACAATAAAAATGTGGCTTTTATTTACACACACACACGCTTGGCAGAATTCAGTTTTTTTCATAATTTCAACAGATAATATTTACAGTATTTTTAATCAATTTTTCAGATTTTTATTTATTTAAATTTTCACAGTTGTAGGAAATTGAGTGGTCCAACAATGGAGGGCTCAGACAATAATTATTTAATGACAGTAGACAGTAGATTTAATGGCAGATTCAAAACCGTAAAGCTTTATAGCCATTAAAACACAAATTGTCAACATCACATGTCAAAATATAAAACGTAAATATCTTTAAATAAAATGCTAATAGGTTCTCAAGCAGTATTTTTCTTTCTTTCCCTATCAGTAAATTTTGATTATCAATGGAAATATTTTTTCATTGGTTTATGTATACATGGCAAAATATGTTAACTTACATTTACTGATAAGAATCTAATCCTTCCAAGCCTCTCCCCAAATAAAAAGAGAAGACATTTCTGTTACCTTCTAGGAAACTGGCTAGTCCCTATGTGGACTTCACCTTTAGGACTGGCTATGTTTCTAGGTTTTCTTGATCTTGTTTATGAATGTGCTTGCCAGGGAGAAGCAGGGCTTAATTTGTGCCAGGACTTGCTAGGGCTGAGCCCCGGCACCTCTGGGCTTGCCATGTCAGTTATTAAAGCAAAAAATTGCTTGAGCCCCAGCACCTCTTTCATTACAAATTAAGCACTGGGGAGAAGGGTTGGCTGCTGAGCGATGGAGTGGGTCACATAACCCACCTTGTCTCATACTCTTCCCCTAACTCTTTCCACAAACACACAAGTTTCAGACATGTTGCTTTTTGCCGCCTCCTCTTCATCTCTCTTGGCATTGAATTTCCCATTTCACATGGCAGAAGAGGTGGGTTAGATTGGGGAGGGCTGGCAAGTCAGATGGTAAATCTTGGGCCCTGCAGTGAGGAAAGGAGCCCTCATCTACTTGAACTGGCACTGGCTGATTTGCCACCGTGTAACAAAACTCACTAGGAAGTATTATGACTTAAGCTTCTTCAGAGACTGGCACTGAAGCACGAAGGACTCTTACAGTCTCTCGCACTAAAAGCAAATAATCTATTTCAGCAGGCAGTTTTGCTGCCTCCATTTTTTTTTCATACAGGGTCCCAAGGTCCTTCGCTGTTTGGAACAAAGCATTGATCTAAAGATAACCAACACGATAACTATAGTACTTTTATGAATAACATTAGGCCAGGACTGAGAACCCATTTTAAATACACTTCGCTATGTCCTGTTCTTGTGGCAGTGGCATATTTATGCTCCATCACTTCAGTCCACATTCCTTTCATGTTAATTAGAACAGGCAGCTGTGACATAATCAAACACAAATGGCCAAATTTAAAACATTTGGAATGGCTTCTGGCTGCTAATTTTTCAGTATTCACTGCAATATATTTGTGTCCATGTTAATAATAATAAAAAAAATCTGCTGAGCAGCATTAAACTCCATGCTTAGAGGCATTAGAAACTGTACAATATTTACAGGCAGTCAGAAGATGATGTTTGGTCCAGATTTCAAACGCGGTGGACATATGTTACATGGTACTGAGATTGTTAAACAATTTACGTAGTTTCTGTCAATTAGTGGGGTGGCTTGCTAAATATTTCATATGGTAGCATTCTGAAAAGTTTGTGGGAACTATTGAAGCAATTTACCACTTGTATTTCCATGTACCATGACATATTCCACTCCAACATTCCCTACTTTTAAGTAGATAAAATTGCTTTACTCTTGACAACCGTAATGAAGATGACTGTATTTCTTCCATAATTCCTTTTGTGGATAAATGTAAAACCTCACAATTCTTCAACAGTACTATTCTGCTAAGAATCTCACCCACACAGTGAATAAGCACCAGCTTACCATTGCATATCAGTTACAGCCGTGATCAGAAAGATGCAGGCTGTAGGAGAGGTAGTTTTTCAAATATCCCTTCCTTTTCCTCTCATCGTCTCTTCTTTAATTTGGCCCTTCTGAAGTGAACACTACTAACATTATGCAGTGACCGTAACAAGACTGATCTTTGATTGCAGGCTCCTGACCAATGATCCAGCTCCACAATGCAGGTCTTGGGGTTTTTTTCTGATTCCATTGTAGGGGTTGACTTAGCAGTGTGTGATGGACAACTTTCGTGACTAAATTTGTGCTTTTATTCTCAGGGTGTCACATTTTTCAAGACTGTTTTACTGTGTGCCCCACAGTTTGCTTATTTTTTAAATATACAGACAAATGATTTTTCTAAAGTTTTTAGTTGCTGTTTTGTATTTAATATTATGGATATGTTTGTATAAGCTGCCAAGTAGGCACCGAACTATACCTTCAAAACCTCATTTTGCAAGCAAGTGTCTGGCAGTAAGATATGGTTTGCTGATGTCATACAAAGCCCTCTTTATTGTGGGTGTATAATCTGTCAAATATTCTATTCATTGCATGTTGTACACTAAGTGAATAGCAACAGCGCCTGGCAAAGAGAATTGCTGGAAATTCAAGCAGAGCTTCTCCTTCAGTATTCCTAAGAAGTGACTCAGAAGTCATGAAAGGCTAGTTGAAATTTTCATAAGTGGAAAGCAGCTTCTGCGTTCCAACTTAAAAACAAAAACTAAATATACAGAGGGTCAAACCCACTTTCGAGTGTTGCAGGTCAAGTAAAAACAAGGGGACAAAGTGTGAGCTGCTGTAAGGGGCTATTTCTCCACTGATGTCAGTTTTTTGAATAAAGGCAGCAAGGTGGCTTAGATAAAAGGAAGTGAAATTTGGAAATTGGATATTTCTTGGTGTGATTAAAAACACCATTAAATTATAAAATGTTGGAAATCCTCTATTTTCCCACTATCCCCCTACGTTGCATTGACAGAGATAGCACTTTGTTCTCTGGATACGCCTACAATCACCCAGCAGAAGTGTAGCAATTACTTTCCATTCTATTCTAAGCTATCCTGGAGAGTAATAAGATTTCACATGTTTCAGAGTAGCAGCCGTGTTAGTCTGTATTCGCAAAAAGAAAAGGAGTATTTGTGGCACCTTAGAGACTAACCAAATGCTCAAATAAATTGGTTAGTCTCTAAGGTGCCACAAGTACTCCTTTTTCTTTTTAAGATTTCACATGGTGCCACCTACTAGTTAGAAGAGGAAACTGCTACTAGGTGACTGGACGTCATAGGCTGCCTAAAGTTCAGAGGATAGAACAAGGAGCCCCTATTACAATTTCCATATGTAAAAGCACCGCAGTTGTTGTTGTTCCCTGCAAATACACCATCAGTCAGTGCAGTAGGAGAAAGAGAGGCTTCTAGCCACACGCTGTTCTGAATAGATGGAAATAAGGGTAGGGAGGTGTATATCCTCATGACACAGATATGTGGGATTTTAGTGATTATATTTAGCAGAACCTTCAAACTGAATGTCATTAAACTGTCAAGGCCAGACCCTGTGCGGTTGTGATTGAGCTTTGCTTCATTGAATTAATTTGGCCCTTAAGATTCTGGGTTCTATTGCCCTGGCCTGTAATCTGAGCAAAATCTAGAGCTGCTTGGTTTGCATTATTACGGTTCAGGGATGAGCTGCACCTGCACTCTCTCTTTCAGTGGGCAAAAATTGTGGAAGCTAAAATCATAGGCCACTTTTAAAAACTTGGGCCCAATTAACTTGCCCAAGTTAACACAGGAAGATTGATAAAGCCAGGAAGAGAACATAGATCTGCTGGCTTGCAATTCTGAGCCGTAAGCACACGACCAAAAGATAGAGCTCTATGTGACAAATTCTTCCCTCAGTTATATCCATGCAATCTCATTACTGACATCACTGGTTTTGCATATGGGTAAGTGAAGGCAGAATCTGACCCTGAAAGGTACAGAATCTCATGACAAGGACTGTGGCTTTTCATTTATTTTACAAAATAACTATAAATTGTTTAGTAAGGCAAATTGGAATTTGACTTTCCTAAAGAAAATGCTGTAGTGGGTGGAACATTTCAAGTAGTAATGCAAAACTCTAATCCCCTGAGACCAATATGCATTTCTCCTGCCACAAATGTTATATCTCTGTATCTAATCCATATAGACAGCTTTAATATATTTGCATTTTAACTTTTAAGTGCTAGACTTTGAGCAGGTAGTGATGGGTTTTGTGTTTCCTTCAGGGTCCATCAGTATTTTCATCTTAAAAATCTATTTTTAGTTGTTTACAATGCAGTCATAAAAGCTCCCTTACACATAACATGTCAAGACCTTAGCCCACAGGCATCTTTTTTTAATATAGGAGAATGGAAAAGGGTGTGTGTGTAAGAGGAGTTAGTGAGGTTTAAGATGGTTTATTGTTTTTCTTTCCTTTAAACTCTCCCAGGGACAAAGCAGTTACCAAAAGAGAACAGAATAATGGGCCATCTAGTACATTCTCTGTCAGTCACTTCTGTCAAATACTTTAGTGGCCAGTGCCTACTGTACCTGGCCAATTACCTATGCCATGGAGGGAAATTTCTTCTTGATGCCACATGGTGATCAGCTTGTAAACCCAAAGGGGAACAAGAGTTAGCTTTTGCCTAGTGCCCATGTTTCTTTTCATGTTGTCAACCCCTTCAAGGTAAAAACGTTTGAAATCCCATTCCATTTACTCTAAAAGTAAGAGTAAAAATACCTCTCTGATAACACTAATAATCTATCATTTATTTGTGTCTGGGTTTCAAGAGATTGACAGAGAAGACTTGGCCTTGAAGTGTAAGGTGCACAAGTTGCAGGGCAGGAAGGTCTTTTGGCTTTAGTTTGTAATAATTTTTTCAACACTTCATGCCCCTCCACCCCCCCGATTGTCTTTTGTGACCTCCCCAGCCCAGGGGTTGCAACCCACCAGCTGAGAGAAACTGCCTTAGGATAGTTGCAAGTGCTACTTTAATTTGTATGTATCTCTTCCTTTTTTGCATCTTACTGAGCTATTCCTTCCATTTTGAGGTCAGCCCTTCTGTGATATTTCCAGGGCCATTGTGAAGAGGTGAAGCCTAAAATTTTACTGCCCTGCACATTTTGTAATCGGTTAGGAAGTGTACTCCAAATTTTGAGGGCTACTTTGCCTCCCCTTGCACAGGAGCACTAGAGTGGGGAGAGGGCATGGGGAGCTCTTTGGTCCAAAGGACAGGCTATAATTTGGTTGCAGTCCTGGCAAAGGGTCACAAGGAGGGAAGTTCTGTTGATGCTTCTCCTTGGGCTCCCTCCAAGCCCTGTAGAGGTATAATGTCTTTCAAAGGCACAGTGCCTCCAGGTGTGTCTGCTCCAGAGGCGCTCTGGCTCATAAAAGCCATCACTGAGTCCTTCATAGAATCATAGAATATCAGGGTTGGAAGGGACCTCAGGAGGTCATCTAGTCCAACCCCCTGCTCAAAGCAGGACCGATCCCCAACTAAATCATATTTTATTAGAAATAAATCTACCACTCTAGCATTAAAAAAATGTATTCATGGCTCAATCCTGCTTTCATTTGTACCCATGAGACTTCTGTGGAAGCCCATTTGAGGCAGAACTTGGCCCCAGTATTCATGCGACACCTACCTAGAACTAAATAGCATTCTCACAGCTGTTGTGGCGTTGATATTGCATGTGCATAGACAAAAAGGTAAAACAAAAGAACCATGTTAATAACAACACAGGTTATAAAAATCACTGGTTGCTGTGAGGTCTCTTCTCTTGCCCTTTTATATGCAAAATTCTAGACTCTATGCGGGTTGCACATATGGAATTAAGTGCAGGATCAAGCCGTTCTAAATGGAAAGGGCTGAACACGGTAGGCATATACTTAATGTTGGCTTCCTTACAATGTTCTATGGATATACTTTACCCTCACTTTAAAGGGACACTGTCAACTGGAAAGCTAAACAATTTTTTTTAAAAGTAAAAGCTAGTATCTGATACTACACCTTCCCCAAGTCCACTTGCCAATTTTTGTGGCTATACAATCATATTTTCCTTGATTTTTCTCTAATTTATTGTGTGATAGAACCACATATGTATTAGAGAAAACTAACTATGGAAGTAATCAGTTATATACAAAGTGCTGTCAAATTAATGAAATAAGCTGAAAAAATACAGAGAAATATTTGTTACAAATGTCTCTTGTGTTACTTATGACAATAGTTGGCAAACATTTCCAGCCAGGTGTGATAGTTTTTAAGTTGACAGTGTCCCCTTAAGGTACTACCTTTTAATGTTGCTATAAAAAGTTTTCATTCTTAAGGCTCATTCATTCTATATATTTAGTTTTTGTTTTTATGTTAGAAGGGGGCAATATTTAAGAGGATGTGGATTAATCTATCTAGGTAGTAAACTAAGCAAATTGTCTTAAATGGAAAAAGTTGGAGAGTTTTGTGTGTGTTAAGAGTACCCAGTAGGATGGTCCAGTGATTGGGGGAACTAGTAGGACTTGAGAGACCTGGGTTCAAGTCCCTGCTCTGTCAGACTTCTGATGTGACCTTGGGCAAGTCAGTTTGTCTCTCTGTGCCTCAGTTCCTCATCTGTAAAATGGGGTAATAGCACTTCCACACATCACAGGGGTATTGTGAGGATAAATGCATTAGGCTGTGAAGGACTAGATGTTATAGCAATGAGGCTGAATCAGTACCATAGATACAACAGTAACTACTAGTAACAAAATTATGTTGAGATTTTCTGCCTTGGAAAATGGGTCAAAGAAACAAGGAGCCATCATTTTTTCCCACAAACAGATCATTCATTTCAGACTTTAGATATAACTTTAAATACAGTTCTTAGTAAGATTTCTCTGAGCTGGATGGCCAGTAATTTTCACTAAATTATCTAGATGTGCAACACAGCTGTTTTCAGTTGACCACCTTAATGAGCAAATGAAGTTTTACATGACATTATGGCATAGTTAGGTCTTCCTAATAACCCCAGATGGGCATGATGTAAATATTTAGATGGTTTAGATAGATACCTTTTAACTGTTTGGATTTCTCAGTTCCCTGGTTCATTTACCACTTTTATGCATATGAAGCAAAAATGTTCAAAGCCGAACAACTAAACATAAGATCCCCATGTGGTGATGTGGAAAAAAGGGCTCATGCAGTCCTTGGATGTATAAACAGGACAGTAGCCTTTGCATACAGCATTAGTGGGACTGGAATACTGTATCCAATTCTGGTGTCCAAAAGGATATTAAATAATTGGAGATGGTATAGAGAAGAGCCATACAAATGGATCAAGGACTGGAAAAAATGCCTTACTCTGAGAGACTTAGAGCTTGATCTGCTTAGCTTATCAAAAGAAATTCAAGAGGTGGCTTGATTATGGTGTCCAAGTACCTTCACAGGGCAAAAATACTTGGTATAAAAGGGCTCTTTAATGTAATGAATAAAGGGATAACAGGAAACAATGGCTAGCAGTTGAAGCCAGAAAAATTTGTATTAGAAATCAGGCACACACATTTTTTTTTTTAAAAGAGGGATGATTAACTATTGTAACAAAATATCAAGGGAAGTGATGGATCTCCATCTCTTGATGTCTTCAGATCAAGACTGTGGATGCCTTTCAGGAAGATGTGCTTTAGTTAAACACTAGTTATTTGACTCATTGTAGGAGTAAGTGATATTCTATGCCCTGTGATATACAGAGGTCAGACTTGGTGATCTAATGTGTTCCTTCTGGCCTTGAAATGTATTCATCTGTGATGGAAACTGAAGCAGGCATGGATAAACTTTTTCTCATGAAACAGCTTCAGTAAAAACAGTACTCTCTTAGCCAGCCATCAGCAATTTCAAGCCCTATCAGCCAAGCTTCCATTCTCGTATTTGCTACCTGTCATTCTGCACATCACAGTCAGTTTAAACTTTTCCTTTAAGATTTATATGCTGTGTATCTTATGGATAAATCTAGTATTCATGACCGTGCGCCTGATAAAAGTTGAGGCTGGGATTTGCATTAAAGGAGCTAGGCATCCAACTCTCTTGGGCTCTTCTAAACATCCCAGCCTTAATGGGCATGAATTTGGTCTGACCTTACACACTGGGGCCAGGAGTGATATGTGCAGGGAACCCTACATGAGTAGCAGTGCATGTTTGTGCCATCTGACACCAAACTTTTTTTTTTCGTAGTAGCATATTTTAGAGAGAAATATTTAAATATTGTTAATTAATATTATTTTTTGCAAGCTCTGCTTAGAAAGCTTTTTTGCCTTAGTGATATACAAGCCACTGAGTGACAGAAAAGTTAGTGCTAGTACAATTTTAAGAACTCTTAAATCATGTTTCTGTAAATCAGGGTTTATAATTGTTAGGTCCATCACCATGCACTCTGTCAGGTCAGAAATTGAGGCTGCATTCCTTTGACAGCTATGAACCCAAGCTCTCCAATGGGGTACATTACGTCATGTCAAGTTGTAGATATAATTACTAGAGCTTGTCAGGAATTTTCCAAGTAAAGTTTTTTGTTTTTGTTTGAAAGTGCTTATTCATCGAAACTGAAAGAGTTCACATGAAAGGATTGGTTTTGATGAATTTCCTGATTCAAAATTTTTTTGAAAAAAATCCCAAATTATTGAAATGTTGCATTTTGACATTATCTAAATGAAATTTTCATTTTTTGATTCATAATGACATTTTTTTAAATTAAATAATTTACGGTCACAATCTAAATGAAATATTTTGATGTTACTGAAATAAAACGTTTCTATTGACTCCACGTGGCTTGGTTTGTCACAAAACATTGAGATTTCTACTTTTTGGGACGGGGAAAAAATTTAAATCTCAAACTCTTGGACAATCGGAAAATTGTTTCCCCCAACTCTAATAATTGCCTGTTGTTTTTACAGCTTCAGAAGCGTACATGAGGTTTTACAGACAGATATATGATCAGGCCCAAAATGACAGGATCCTACCCTGAGAACCTTACAGTCTAAATTATACTGAACACAGCAGCAGATAACACTGAACAAATGTTTGAATGAGGAGGTGGGAGGGGAAGAAGGAGGTTGCAAGCTATGAGACCTTAAACTTGTCACTGGTCCAGGACTGGATATTGTAGGTTAGGACTTCAAATCCAGTGTAACTTTGAAGGAAAATGCCACATTTTTTGTGGGGGGAAGGAAACATTTTTGTGGTATGCCCCTTTTACTTAAAAACCAGCAACTGTCTTGTCTTATCCATTAACTAATACAGTGTTATCATTTTAGACTTTGAACTCTCAGATTAAAATGTCTTGTATTGTAAAGCTACAGTGTTTCCAACTTAAATAACTCCCTATTTTTATGGACGTTCATGTAAGACATAAAAAGAAATTAAGCTGACAAATGTATGCAGAAAGATGCACATCACTTGCTAATCGGTGATTGTTGCATGAGTTTAGTACAAATATGTAGTCAGACAGAAGGAGGTAGAACTAAGACTCAAGATGCTAGAAGATTTGGTATTACATAAGTAGATCTCAGTCAAGCAAGGATTGTTTGGTTCCTAGTGGGCTATGGGTAATTACAGTGTTAAATTAACCTGGCACATGATAAATTACGTGTAAACTTGGTCTTCACCTAAAACAAGCAGTGACAAAAGGAAAAATAAAAATAGAGGAGATGAAAGATTTTCAAAGTCTCTTTGAGGGAAAAAAATGTGGGCTCTGGGCCACATAGTGGTATTTTCCTTTTCCCATGATTTCCCCTCAAAATCCTCTCCCATACAATTCCAGGAACAACAAAGTTCCTTATTGTACGCTCTGTTCTGTCTGGAAAGGTGGCTTTCTGCGGAGAAGATACGCAGCCACCGTCAAGATAATGTACAGTTATAACCATCAGGATGCTTCTGTTGAGTACCAAGATTGTTTGTTTGCCCTCTGACAGGTTATGTACTTAATTCCTTGACTAATCCCTAGATACAGTGTCAGTTATGTTGCATGATCTTGATTGATTGAAAACAAATGGCAGCAATACACTATGTTCTGGTGAATTTCAAATGAAAGGAAAGGACCCTACCTGGATATTATTAGGCAGGGAGTTATCGGATGCATGAAGTGAGCTGTAGCTCACGAAATCTTATGCTCAAATAAATTGGTTAGTCTCTAAGATGCCACAAATATTCCTTTTCTTTTTGCGAATACAGACTAACATGGCTGTTACTCTGAAACCTGTCAGTGAAAGAAGAGCGCCCAGTTTGCTTCCTGGTTTTGGTTTCTCAAGTTTTTCACAAGGCATGAATGGAAAGGCCACATTTGTTTTCTTTTTCCTTTGGGTTTTAATCCACTTAAAAAAATTATTTTAATTGCAGATGAAAATCCCAGTTACATTATTGTGTGTGCAAAGTTTATCTCAATTATCCAACCCCTCTAAGTTTCTTTCCTCTCTTTTTTCATGGTGACAGTCCAATAAACCTCTGGTCTTAAATCTTTGGCTTCCACCAGGCTTCCTTTTTGACCAGGCGTTCTGGTCGAAAATCGGACACCTGGCAACCCTATGCATACTTGGCAGTGTCTTCCAAGGTGCTGAGTTTTAAATGAAAGTCGCTGTTATCAGTCAGTGAAACTCACCAAGCTATAAAACTTCCATCCTTCATTTTTAAGATAACAAGCATTCAGGTCTAGGTACTAAGGAAATTTAAAAAAGACTTTTGCCATGTACAGTTTGTTTTGAAATAAAGTATTTGTAAACATATGAGCATGCTTAGCCCCATGGTTTCCATCTTTTCCCCAGCCTAAATGATGCAAAATGAGGGCCCTAATCCTGCTTCCTGACCTGAAAAAGGATTTGCAGGATCAGTACCCCTGAGTTGTTCCTAATAGAGAAAAGGAGGAGTTTCCATCATGCTGTCCAATAATTTTTACGTAGTTGGTGACAAACTTTTTGCCATTATTAAGGTGACCTTATTTTCAAAATCAAAACACAGGACACTTTTTGGCAACCTTTTCAGAGTCAAAAAATGCTCCTGCAAAAGATGACAGTACCATTTTTTGACATGTGCTGGCGTCAAACTACTGTTAGTTCTCAGCGGTGACACATGCATTTTTCTTGAAGTGCAGGAGTTTTTCCAGCACTGAACAAGTGTCACTAACATTCACTTGAGCAACAGAACAGCTTTGATAGAGTCTACGCTCATTAGCTTTTTCTCTTCACTCCAAACACTCTTCCAAGCCTTCATTCCACGAGGGTCTAGAGCTGGGTGGGTTACAGATTTTCAGTTCACCAACAATTTAAAAAAATGTTTTGGGTCAAACTAAAATAAAACTTGTTCTTAAATTTTGGCAAATTGAAAAGTGGAAAAGTTTGTTTTGGGTCAAATGAAATGTTTTGTTTCGATTTTGATCATTTGATAATGATTTTGATTTGTAAATAAAATTAAAGGAAGTTTTGAAACAAAATGTCATTATGAAGCAAAAGATCAAAACATTTTGTTTTGAAAAAGTCAGAATGAAATGTTTTAAATTTTTTCCAAATATTTTGTAGGTTTTGTTTTGTTTTACCACAGCAACTTCGTGAAACCGTCATAAATTCACAAAATGTTTTGGTGTTGCCAAATCTGCAATTTTTGCCAAAAAAGTTTCAGATGAAAAACTGTGACCAACTCTAGGTCTCCACCTTCCCGCATGGATAAAGGCAGGATCCGCTACTTTACAGCCCCCACCTTCCTATCTCCAGACCTGCTTATAGGGATTAGGTGGAGCTGGTAGGATGGGCATTGCCCTGTCTGTAATCTTGAAAGGACTATTGAGAAAACTCAACACAGCCTGAGGCTATATTAAGTGTTGTGCTTAGCTCCTTAAAGGTGGAGTTTCCAGGGGTAATCACAGGCTGGAGATGGCAACAATGGAGTTGCATTGCAAGGGCAGCAGGGAAAACACTGTGCTGCAGGCCGAGTGAGATACCCTTTTGAGGCTCCCTGAGGTCAGTGTAGAGGGTCTGTAGTGGGGCTGACCCCCTTGCTTCTTCTACAACACAGCAAACCTGCAATCCCAATCAAAGAATTTGGAGGTGACCCCCCCCCACATGCACAGCTGTACACACATGGAGTTTCTTGCAGAAAGCAGTGACCAGGGCCCAAGTATAGATTTGAGGATTTGACCCATAGAAACTAAACTTTGCTCTAAGCAAGTGAGGAGGCTGTTCAGCCTGTTTTACTTTAAATAGCTCACTAACAGCTGCATAACTCAGGGTCATTGTTAAAAGGCTTCAGCTCTTGAAGGGCTCTTGAATGAAAGGTAGGTACGTGGTTAGCAAAATTATACCTTAACCTTGGCAACAACAAAAAATAATCCATGGATACAGTTCAGAATTTACAGATTAATGCAGGAGGGTATAATTAAAAGGGTGTTGTGGACTATGCTGATCGTTTCAAATCAGGGTAAGGGTTTAATGTGGCATATTTCTTGGCCTCACAGATAATTTTCTTGTCTACAGTCCTATTCTGTTAAGGTTATTGTCTTTCTAGTATGTCCTCTCTTTGTGTGTAAACCCACACACTACTACAGATAAAACTGTACTCTTCCATTGCTCTTCAAAATCTGGGCTTTATTGGATAGTTGAATAAATATACTTGTTTTGATTTCCTGTGACACAATCCTTTGTTGATCATGTAGTTTACTTTAATTGTTCTGATGGATATGTATATTTTGACAAGTGTGAAGATGGCTATGAAAAGTGAAGACACTTGGTTATGAGTAAGGGAAATACATTAATCAGTGTTTATAGACACATACATATAAATACAGGGTTTTATGTGTAATTTATATATAAATGTCTGTGTTAAAAGAACATTATTAAGGGTGATAGTCAAACGCAGAAGTTAGGAAATGCCAAAGTCATGGTTGCCCAGGAAACTTTAATTCGACCCTCTGGTATGCATGCATTAACAATCTTTAATTACGTGATCACATACTGTTTTTCCCACAGGAGGACTCTTGTCTTGTGCACGAGATGGTTTATGCTCACTTAAGTCTTGTCTGCATTGATGGTGGTGTGTAGGGTATGTGTAGCTACATACCCAGGGAAAAGCAGGCTGCATTCATGGTACAGTGTGTACCTATACGTGGCAGTGAAAGGCTCTGGCAGCAGGGAGGCAATGGAGAAACTGCCAAAGCCGTTTCCCTTCTGCCTCCCTCCACCAGGCCTTTGCTCACTGCTGAAATCTTTCCCTGCTGCCTCCCCCGCGGGGCCAGAGCCTTACTCACTGCCAGAGCCTTTCCCTGTGGTAGGGAAAGGCTCCGGCAGTGGTTAGACAGTCGAATGCTACACTGTTAAAAATAGTGTAAATGAGGATGGCACTGCTTCAGCATGTAGAGAGCCATGTAGGGTACATACCTACTGGGTTCAGGCATGTCTTTACTCGCCTAAGTAGTGCCTTGACATCTACACTGCTTTTTATACCCCTGCCTGGGGGGCAAGTAGCGTATGTTCTCTGTATGCCATCGTAAGTGTAGATGTGGCCTTAATGAGCAGCTATTCATTATTTTGTTTTCTCCTCATCATTCAATGTGTGGCAAATGCCTTATTTACTGCACTCGATTCAAACCCTATTCTGAATACAGAATTATTAATTTCTTCATGGGCTTTTCAGTGCTGCTCATTAGTATAATACTAAAGTGCTTCACTAGAGCTGGCTGGAAAACAGAAATTCCCTCATTGTGAAATGTTTTACATTTTAGAAAAAATCCTGAGGAAGATATCAATGCTGTTGAATCAGCATTTTCTCACAGAAAACTCTTTCAGAAAATTTTCAATCAGCTCTATGCGTCACAATCATTAATGAATTTATTTTCACAATATCCTTGGTAGATGAGAGGGTGGTATTATCCCCATTTTGCAGATGGGGAGCCGAGGCATGGAGATTAAGGTCAAAAGTGTCCACTAACTTTAGGTGTCCAATTTCAGACAGTTAGGATCTGATTTTTTAGAATATTTAGCATTATATAGCACTTTATATATTCAAAGCACAACTCCCACTGACTTCAGCTGTGAGAGCTCACTGCTTCTGCAAATGAGACTGCGGAGTCTCAAGTCAGGCACCCAGAAAAAGAGGAACACACAGTTAGTGATCACCGTGAAAAGTCTGGTTCATCTTTGAGTGCAGGTCCTACCGTGGGTACATACGCGCTCTGTGCTCGCAGG
Source organism: Eretmochelys imbricata (assembly GCF_965152235.1). Lineage (NCBI taxonomy): Eukaryota > Metazoa > Chordata > Testudines > Cheloniidae > Eretmochelys > Eretmochelys imbricata. Next base: position 24,610,485 of record NC_135580.1, on the reverse strand, counting down.
ACTAGAAGTTTTTCAGTAGCAGTGTCCATTGCTCTGTGCCCACACCCTTTGCCTCCTTGTGCTCTCGAGCAAGGGCAGAAGGGTGGCCTGGACTGTCCACCCCTCCTGTTCCTTTCTAGCACTCGCAGTCTGGGATGGAACTGTTGTGTCTGTAGCTTCCAGCTTTAGCTCTTCTACCCGTAGCATATTGTAATCAGTTTATTCGTTTTAGTAGATAGTTAGTAGTTTTGCTTAAATCTAGTTGGTGGGGGTTGAGGAGGTCCCCACCTGTTGTTCCCCCACCATTTGGGTCATTTAGAATGCTCCAGATCCCAGGCTTCCAGTCCTGCCTGGCCTCCCCTTGGGTCTTCCTGGTGAGTGACCCACACAGAAAGCTGCCTGTATTGCTTCAGGGAATCACACATTCCACTGAAGCACGAGATCTGCTGCTCCTTTTCCCCTCACACTGGCCAGTCTCCGGAGTTTAGACTCCACGGGCATCTAATGGAGCTCTCTGTGAGGTGCCTGTCTGATCTGGGACCCTCCCCCCACTCTTCGTCTCGTTGGCCAGAACCAGCACCAACACCTTCCATTCTTGAGCTTTGGACAGCTCACAAAGTGTGCAAGAGGTTCCAGCCTTTCATCTGGTCCACTCGTGTCCAAGTCAAGCTGGACAACATGACCACTGTTCATTATATAAACTCAGGGGGGAGAGCGAGGTCTGCCCCACGCCACAGGGAAGTGATCAAGCTCTGGCATCAAGCTCAGATCATCCTCTCTGCAGTGCACCTACAAGGGGTAATGAACTCCCTCGCAGGCAGCCTCAGCAGATGTTTTCATGGGGATTATGAGTGGGAGCTCCACTCATCAGTGATCCAGTGGATATTTTGTCAGTGGGGATTTCCATTTCTGGGACCTCTATGCAACCCAAGGAAATGGGAAGTGCCCAGCTTATTGCTTTTGAAATGCTCCGGGGCACAACTTCCTAGTGCAATAGCCAGGCCTCTTGCTGTATGCCTTCCCTCCCATCCCCCTCATGCTTCACAACCTCTGAAAGATCAAGTGGGATAAGGCAACAGGGATTTTAATAGCACCATGGTGGCCGCAACAGGCTATCAACTTGGACCAGAGGGTGGGTAAGCTCAAGGCCCTTATGGCGGACCTGCCTTTTACGATCTTCCACAGAGACAGAATATCCCCGAGATTGTACCCCGAGCCTATCCCCAAAGTTCCTTCTGACTTTCACTTGAACCTACCTGTAGGACACCCAAGTTTAAATTTTTGGCATAGTGTTATATTAAACTTTGTTTACTAATACCTGCTCTAAATTATAATTTGTACCATTTTTAAATTGAGAGAGAGAGAGAAAATACCCTGGGAGAGCTTTAGGGGTCACATTACAGCTGTCATTAATCAAACCACTGCTTTTGCTCCATTTCAGCAACACTGACATGGATAGAATAGAAAAAAAACAACTTTCAATGTAAAGCAGTAATGGAAATTTAAAATAGTTTCACACACTTCATCATCCATCCGGTAAGCTGTTTTACAAACAACAAGTCTAAATCTACCTAGCCAGAAAACTCCCCATTCCAAAATGACCACATTTCTAAAATTATCCCAGCCAAGAATTTAGTTTTATTTTTATGGGGGCATGAATTGATGTTTGAGGTGAGGATGTTTCGGCTGGAAAACAATTTGTTTAAACAAAACTAGATGTCAGTATTCTCAGTCCGCTATTTCCCTTCTTGAAGTATTGCGTGTGTTCCAATGGGATCTGATACTACTCTCTTTAAATCATTTTCTTGTTTGTTCTAGAAATCTTGGGAAATCTGGACTAAGAGTTTCATGCCTGGGCCTTGGTAAGTATGTTTACATTATTATATATAATATTCCGTCTTGACTTCAGTTGGAGTTATGCCCAGTTATACCAGTGCAAAATTTGAACTGACATTTATAAGTGTTCACAGAGTGACTCTTGCATGGGAGTATGAATTCCTGGTTACCTTAAACATTTGGGATGAGCTTCCCCTGACAGGAGGAGGTTGCAACACACTCATTAAGTGTGATGTGTCCCTTCTCTGGTGGCTGGCTCACCAAGAAGATGAGCCTAATATAGCTTTCAGTTAATGGAGTTACTCTTGTAGGTCAGGCAGTAGAAATCTGTTCTTTTGGTGCTGAAGGTACAAGGTACAATCTCTGCATATGACTCATGGTGAGAGTGATTACATATAATATAACATATTGGGAGAGATCCTCAGCTGATGTAAATTGACTTCAACAGCACCTTAGGATCTGGCACACAATAAATTATGTTACGACTACTAAACTCTTCTATATCATTTTTCATCCATAAGATCTCAAAGTGGAGCTGTACCTATTTATATCCGCTGAGGCTCTAGCCCGATATGTTTTTATATTACATGTAATAGATTTGTAATCACCACCACCATGGGTCATCTTCAGAGACCTCACAAAGGAGTTATCATTAATCCCTTTTACAGATGCAGAATCTGAGGCACTGCATTTTTATATATAATGTCTGTGCATATTTGCGCCTTTATTTAGTCTTGCAAAATGTATGTTTAGTTACATTTATATTACACCTGATTTGAAAAATGAAAAAACCCCACAAAGTTGTTAATTAATAAAGAAGTATTATACACATTCTGGTCCTGTAGGTATGGTAATGACAAAGGCTAATTCCCCACTATCTTGAATATTTTATCACTTAAACTAAAATTCTCCAATAAGAACATGTACAATGTTTTAGACTAATGTCTTGAGTCTTGCAAATATTATCTTTGACTTCAGTGAGACCACTCATGGGAATAATGCCAGCAGGATTTCATCCTAATATACTGCCGGGAAAAAAATTAGGATCCAGGTTAGTTAACGAGTTCATATTCATTTTTCTAGCTGCAAGTACAGTTCTGTGGTGAGAAACTGAAGTACTAGATATCTGGAACAAGTGAGGACGACAGCACTGAGAGAGCACATGAGCATGTGCTCAGTTTTTGCTAGAGGTGTGTTGAATGAAGTATTAAATATGATTCCCTAGAAATCCAGCTCAGCTATAATGTTGGTCAAGGGTGAAAAAAGGTGTTAAAATGCAGTAACATGGATGAATGATTTATAACACAATAATGTAGGCGCATAATTTAAGAAAGTGTGTGTGAGAGAGAGAGAGAGAGAGAGAGCTCTGTATAGCTCCTTCCCATACAATGATTGTCACTCATTACGTTCTTTCCTTTCCCAGGACGCTACCAATATATGTCATAGCAGCATTTCAAACCATATTCCTGAAGTGATGGAATGTATGAATGAAAACCTACTTGTTTGTGTGATCTTCATTTCAACCTTAATTCTGGTATTTAGTAAATTAGAGTGCTTGACCTTGCAACCTTAACATTTTTTTAGCCTGGGTTGTTTGGGGTCTTTTTTGCATGTAATTATTTATATCGTTTCCAACCTGTGCCAGATGCTAGTTACTACCATGGTCTGTGCCCAGAAGGGAATCCTCAGCCCAATCTTCAAAGCCTCTGAGTGGTAGTAAAATTACTTCGTGGTCTGTACTGCAACCCCAGAGGTCCAGTAGCTTGTATTCAGATTGTAATCCCTTTGACACAGGAGATCATAGCCAGACAATCTATGTAATTATGGAGCCCCCGTATTTAACTGTATCCAAAACCCTCTCTGTGGCTATGCACACTGAGGCCCTCACAGTGCAGAACTCTGTGGCTAGTTAGAGATTCAGCCTCCCTGCCTGACTTCAAATAAATCCCCCTCCCTGCCTCGCTCCATTTTAGTACACCTCTTTCCATACAGCAGAACCACAACAGTCCTACTGCAGCGAGGGCCCTTTGTGACCTCAGATGAGAGGCCAAGGTGACTGGCCTTTCTATGTCCTGTTGCACTGCTTAGTCTGTTGCATCTCCACTCAAATATCTGTTGTAGCTGCTTGAGTTATATGCTGGATGTTGTGGTGAAGGGGATTAGGCCTGTTTGAGGATTGCTGGGAGAGCCATTGGGAACCAGATTTTCTGTCTTGTGGTAAATTTTGTTATTTAAAAAAAAATCATCTCAGAATGGAATGAAAACAACAAAGCAAAACAAAAACAATTAATTTTTTTTTGGCTTGATCAAATTGTTTCATTTAGATTTTGACTTTATTTTCTATTATAAAATGTAAAATGTTTAAAAATTGAAATGAAAAGTAATTCTGAAATGGAAAATCAGCATGTTCCACTTCAGTTTTATCAGAATGCTTAGGTCTGTGTTTTGTAAATGAATTTTCAATGCAATCGACGGCTGTTTTGCTTTGGACACATCAGCATTTTCCAACCCAAAAAATCCCAAACATTCTGTCAGAATATTTCCAACCAATTTAGTCGCTGGATAGACAGTGTGTAGTACATATAACAACCTCTGCACCCTGGTGCTATCACTAAACCAATGCCATTAGGAGAGTTGGTGGCATTCAGTGAACTGTCCTTGGAAATGATGGGTCAACAGGACTAAACAGAACAGTATCAGTTTTGTTGGGCATCTGTGAAAATGCTGATTCTTGCTATGGTGATGTATGGTGTATGCTGCTTATAGAGGCTTTCATTCATTAAAAACATACGGAACTATAGAGACATTTAAATTTAAATAAGCTCTTTTATGAGGACAGCTGCATGGGACAAGTGTTCTGCTTTAGCTAATTTTGGGTTTTGAAAATGAAAAAAAGTGGCTGCCACTCTCGTATTGGACAAGAGGAATGTAAAAAGGGGCCGACTGGGCATGGATCCACAGACCTGGGCGAGTAAGTCAGTCGAGTAAGTGACGATCCATGTAGAGCCCCTGACATGAACTAGGCAGTAAAGAAAGTTTGAAGTTGACTGGGCAATTGTCGTTTGCTCTCAGGTTTGCAGACAGAAGCATTCTCCTGTCCTGTAGCACCTCTTCAGCTTCCATAACAGATAAATCAGATATCTTTGCCATGTCAAGTGTTAATTTAAATGACTTTTCTAAACAGTTTGTGTTGTGCTGGTCTCTAAGAGATAAACTTATTTGCTTAAACTCACAACAGTATCAGAGTCTAGTTTAAGGTTTACTAAAGTTTCCAAAGACCCAGTAATCTGCTCTCACAGTTTCTAAAATCTCACCAAGATAAAAGTATGCTTTATGCTGTACTGTAAAAAAGAAAAGGAAATAGAGAAAAACACGAGACAGAGCAGAGATAAAAGGAGGGAAATGATAAGGGAAATACATATTCCTTAATTATTCTGTAGTCTCTCTAAAGTCCTGGCTCCCCCACCTCACGCTCTCTCAAATGAATTGTCATGTATCACATGCTGGTAATGAATCAGCAGTGTCTATCTGGGGCCTGAGGCGTTTGGTAACATATACAACAGGTAAACAGCATGATATTTGTGAATAATCTCCATGGTTACTGCTCAAAAAGAGAAACAGTTAATCCATTAATCATCCCACACAAGCTTGGTACATGATCCATGCGTCTCATTCCCTCCACCCCAAGATCCTGAGTCACTCTTCAGTTGTTTGGTTGGCATGGAGCACGTATATGTACCACAAAATCCAGTACGTCTATAACTGAGTACCAGAGGAGAATTCTTTCACTGTAAGGGTTAGGGGTTAAAGAGCTCGTATAGTGGAAGAAGTAAGAGAGTCACGGGACTAAGTCTTGTTCAGTATTGGGTTTGGCTATTGTCTCAGTTTTTTAAATAGATGAATGCAAGGCCCAATTCAAAGCTCAAAAAAGGCATGATCGTTGAGGGTGCTTCAAAATCAAGTCTAAAGTGGATGAGCAACCACTCAAAGGCCATTTTGTGTAGCACTTACTTGGGTAAGTAGAATTACTCCCCTATGTCCATTCCACAGTATGCATCCGATGAAGTGAGCTGTAGCTCACGAAAGCTTATGCTCAAATAAATTGGTTAGTCTCTAAGTTGCCACAAGTACTCCTTTTCTTTTTGCGAATACAGACTAACACGGTTGTTACTCTGAAACCAGGTGGAAAAGGTCACCCTTTTGTAGTCGTGAATAGATGTTCAGAGAAAAATGTCACAGTTTCTGACTGTGGAAACTGCCTGTTGGGGTTTTCCTCAAACTTTTCCTAAAACTAACAAGATGACTGTGTTGGAAAGGCAAGCTATTACTTTTAAGAGTGTGTGTGTGTGGTGGGGGGTTTCTCCGGGTCCCGCTAGGAGGCTGTGTAGGGAAGCCTGCATGATCAGGGTCAGTCTGGAATGAGCCAACTTAAAGCAAGATGGGGTGAATTGTGCCTCACTGCCTTAGGGAGCAGCCTCTTTTCGGGTTCTCTGCGTGCTGCTGTCCTGAATTGTAAGAAATGAAGCAAGTTTACGTTGCAACCTTCCAATAAGAGTATTTTAGTTTTTATCTAACTTCCCTTTCTGAGTACTGTGAACATAATGACTAGTCCAGCTTCCAAGGAAGGAAATAACTAGATAAACCTAACCATGTAACCATGGTAAAAAGAGGAATTAATTCAGCTCACCAAACGGTACAACAGAAACCTCTCACCACAGACAGTTTCCACAGCCAGAGAGATGTTTTGCCATGGAAGTCTGTTCATGATGAGAAAAGGGTGACCTTTTTCTCCTGAAATGATCCCAGGTCACATCTATGATTTTGACTTTGGGTAAGATTTTGCAAATTAAGGTGATACTGGTAAAAATGACATAATTTGACTCTGGGATCAAATTTGCAGTGAAACTATTCAGTTTTGCACGCAAATGCACATAAAGCGAAAACAAGCCCATTTGCTGACCTTCCAGCACCAGTGTGCATTGACCAAATGCCACGGCTGATCCATCTGCAAAATGTGTTTCATGGCATTTACTTTAGTTTGAGAGAGTTGGGAGGGGCTAAAAAGGCAAATATCCTGGTTGTCTTGCTTGCACAGGGCCAAATTCTGGCATTTAGCCAATAGCCTGTGTTCTGAAAGGTGAGCTGTGCAGTCACTAAATTGTGCATTGCCCGAGGCAGTCTCCATTTACCCATGTGCTTCCATAAAAATGAGTCACAATTTGGTCCATAAGTAGTTCCAGAGATAAGATGGAAACAGAATCAACCCATTTTACATGATGAATGCTCTGCTGGACTGATGCTGGAGGTTTCCAGAATAACTTCTAACTAACAAAGAAAAAATTATTATTATTTCTCTTCTTGAAATCTATTTGTATTTCTGGGTCACTGAAGCTGTTCAGTAAGACTTCTGGTTACCTACGCTGTCACTGATCGATGAACTCCAGGATATCTTCAATGAACCAGAAGTTCCAATTTATCTCTGAGGGGAAGTAAAACTTTTGTTTTAAGCTACTTGTCCCTCATCTCATGAGGGTGGCACTGAGCACATAACTCTCAAGTGGACTCAGCTTTCATTTAACTTTTGTAGGTCCTCTTTAATGGCATGATTTTCCTGCTTCCCTAGTTTTTCTCCCCCAAATTTAAGTTTTCATTGAACCTGAAAAACTTTTACACATAAAAACAAAACAACTTGGAGTACATCCTAGCCCTTGGTTGATGGAAAATACACAAAGAATGACTTAAATGTAGCGAATCAAAGGGCTTGCCTGCATGTGGAGTTATTCCTGATTAACTATTCCTGGTTAACTTTGTCTGTGAATACTCCAATTCTGGAATAAGAGCGCTTTATTCTGAATTAGTTTAATCCACTTTGGAAATAAACTGATAATTCAGAATAAGGCACTCTTATTCTGGAATAAGAGCATGGACATATAGAGTTAATCAAGAATAGTTATCCTGTTTTAAATTTACACCTACCTTAATACAAAATAACTTCCCTGTGTAGGCAAGCCCAAAGATAGGGTCACCACTCATCAACTGTCTTTAAGGTTTCAAAACAGAAAAAAGATCTTATCTATTAGTAGATATGATGCAGTCCCAGAAAATAGATGATTCTTTAATGAATGCTGGTACCAGGAGACAAGGTCAGAGGTGACATTGCAGCCAAGGGTCTTCTTTAGTCTTCTTTTAACAAGGTTAGTTAAAATGAGTTAGTTAAAAGGTTAGTTTTTTGGTTTTGTTTTGTTTTTTACAATGCCCTAATGTGCTTCAAATTGTATCCTTAAACATCTTCAACATTCCTAGACTTTCCTTCCATTTTAAATTGCTCTCCATCCCCACCCTGATTTTTAGGGCCAATTTCTGCTTAGTTACAGTACTCTGGTGCAAATCTGGAATTACTCCATTGACTTCAGTGGAAATACTCAAATTTACACAGGTTTAATGGGGACCAGAATTTGGCCACATGGGCCAGATCCTGCCAGCTCTTACTTATGTGACTAGTCCTTACTCATGCCTACAGTCCAATGAAGTCAAGTGGGTAAAGACTATGCTGATGAGTAAATTTTGCAGGATTGGGCCCTTTTTTGGTAAGTGCCTGATTGATGCAGTGTTAGTTTCTTTCGTGGTGTTATGAGGGCAATTTTCAAATGGTGGGGCTTACTTTAAGTATGACTTTCTTCTACTGAAGGAAGCAGAAGGAAATGTAGAGAAAAGAGGGAGATACTCAAAGAGGTTAATTGTTTAAAAAGAAGTGATCATAAATGAAGCGGGGGGAGGGATAGCTCCCTTTTATGGACACCCAGCCAGCCAGTTAGCTATAAAGTCCTTCTTGGTAGCTGTTCTCTACTTGCTTTACTTGTAAAGGGTTAAAAAAGTCCAGTAAAAGGAAGGGAGTGGGCACCTGACCAAAAGAGCCAATGGGAAGGCTAGAACTTTTTAAAATTGGGAAAAAAGCTTTCCGTTTGTGTGCTGTTGTTGTTCTCCTGGAAAGAGGGGAACAGGGAGTAATGCTGTGAGAAGCTGAAGGCCAGATACGAAAATCATCAGATCATATCTAGAATTACTTATTTAACAACCCAGGTACGTAAGTAGATCAGGAATGTTTAGAAAGATGCGATTAGGTTTATTTCTGTTTATTTCTTACTGGCTTGTGGACTCCTCTGTGCTAACCCCAAATGCTTTTTGTTTTGCTTATAACCTTTAAGCTGGACCTCAAGAAGGTTATTCTTGATGTTTAATTTTTGTAAGTGGGTTTTTTAAATCTAGCAAAAGCCTAAGTTCCAGATGTATTTTTTTTCTTTTTCTTTTTAATAAAATTTACCTTTTTTAAGAACAGGATTGGATTTTTGGTGTCCTAAGAGGTTTGTGCACATGTTGTTTAATTAGCTGTGGACAACAGCTAATTCCCTTCGTTTACTTTCTCTGTTCTTCCCCGGAGAGGGGGTGAAAGGGTACCCCACAGGAAGGAACTTCCAAGTATGCCTTCCTGAGTTTCAAGGGGTTTTGCATTTGCGTGATGACAGCATCTACCCATCCAAGGTCAGAGAGAAGCTGTAACCTTGAGAGTTTAATACAAGCCTGGAGTAGCCAGTATTAATTTTCAGAATCCTTGCGGGCCCCCACCTTCTGCACTTGAAGTGCCAGCGTGGGGAATCAGCCTTGACAGAAGTAAAGTAGTTTTTTTATTTATTTTATTTTTTTCTCCAGTATTTTCTTTCTTAGAAACAGGGCTGTTCACTGAGGTTGTAAATTATCCTTAACCTGACATGCATTGTTTGAAACACCAAATGAGCATTTTATTTTCTGTTGGGAGCAATGTTAATAACATAACCTGTAGCATTGTGCTTCAGTGCTTATAATATCCTAAGCCAGCTTTTGTGCAGTTTGTACTTCACAACAAACACTGTTTCCTTCCTGGGATGCAGTGAGGGGGATATGTGCGCTTCTCTGACAGCACAGAGGTGAAACTCGTTGCATTGTGTGTTATCAATGCCAAAGCATCCTACAGCTGTTCACATGGGAATTAATTCTTCAGGATTCCAGAAATAATTAATGGCTTTGTATGCCCCTGCTGCACAACTTGCAAAACTGCTGGCCATGCCGCTCAGGAAAGGAACAGATTGCATATGTACAGTTCACAAAATGCTGTCAAACTTGCTGCTGCAGGCATCACCTCTTCCCAATGTTACGGGGGCCTCGTTACTCCAGGAACAATTAGTGTGATCATTATTGCTCATTTTCTAGTGGTGTGTGCTATGGAGTAAGTGCTGCTTTGAACTAACTGAGAGCTGATAGTAGCTTGAGATTCCCCCAAGAATCAGGGAGCATCAGATCAGGTAGAAACTGGTATAGCTGGACCATCTTTAATAACAGTTCTCAAACTCAGTTTGATGGATAGGGTAGATGGGGGGCTGTTATTTATTGGAAAGAGAGCACAGCTATTCAGCATCTGTGCCTAACTTTAAGTAACTGCAGGCTTCCCATATTCAGGGGGTGGCCTTGCAGCCATAGTGAGTACATAAAAGGAATGTACTGTTCCCAAAAACTGCAAAAAGAGATGCCTAAAATCAGTCTCCTACATCTTTCCTTCCGGTCCTAAATAAGGCTTTGTCTACACTACAGACCACTACAGACCTGCACTGCTGTAAGATCTCCCATGTAGCCACTCTATGCTGGCAGGAGACAGCTCTTCTGCCAGCATAATTAAACCACCCCAGTGAGCGGCGGTAGCTATGTTGGCGGGAGATGTCCACACTAGCGCTTTTGTTGGTGAAACTTATGTCGCTCAGGGGTGTGTTTTTTTCACACTCCAGACAGACAAAAGTTTGACTGACAAAAGTGCTAGTGTAGACAAAGCCTAAGTGACCTGATTTTTCAAAGGTGCGGAGCAACCAGCAGGAAGTATGTTTGAAAATCAGGTTACTTACTTGGTGCCCAAACATGAATTTTGGAGCTTTAGGCTCTGATTAAGGAAGCACAGAATTTTCCCATTATGTCTAATATTTAGAAAGTTATCTCATCTAACAAAAATGTGTTTTCTGTTTACCAGGAGTTAATTTTCATAACTCTCATTCCCCTTGCTTAGTCCGTCGGTTTTCTCTCTGCCTGAGTCAGAGCAAATATTGATTTAATTTCACATTAACAACAACGAAGATGCTGGGGGAAGTTTTCAATAGCCCAAATGGTGGGTAAGTGCCTAATTCCCATTGCATGTCAGTGGGAGTTAGGCATCTGAACACCATTTATGCCTTTAAAAATCTCCACTGCTGCAACTATGATAAAAAAATTTATTGGGGCCAAATTTTAAAACTTTGATGTCTGTTATGCACCTAAATCCATGTTAGTCATGTGGATATCAGAGACCAGCTGAAGTCAATTGGAGCTTCATAAGCTCTAAAAATCAGGCCATATAGATAGGTACCTATGTTTGTGCTGGGGCACCTATCTTTAGGGACCTGTGTTTGAAAATGTGGCTGGTAGGCTCCTTAAAATAAAGTGCAGCAAATAAGCACTTCTCCTTTTGCTTACATGCATTTTGATTCTTGAAGGCTATTAGCTCAGCTTACAAATTCTTTAAGTTAATTCTTTTATCTTTTGCCCAGCATGTAATTTCCATTTGTGACTTTTTCATCCGTTGTTTGTTTCCCCAGTCACCTCTTTGCTCCCTTATTTACATGCATTGCACTGTGAAACCTTTTTTCAACTTTGTCCAATTAATCAGCTGGGGTGCACTTATTTAACACATACCACTCAGAGAGGGAAGTTACTTAGGTTTGGTATTTGCTTTCATTGCTCAAGGATTTGTGCATGCTGTTTGAATACAGTATGCCTGTCCAGGGATATTTTGTTTATGAGCATTGTTCATCTTTAAAAAAATACACTGTCAAAGCACTGTATAGAATTTAAAAAATATTTTATCTCACTGTTCAGAATAACCCTTCGAAGCTTGGAACCGATCTTCCTTTCCTAAGCAATGTAGTTTTTCCTCCATCACATTTCTAGTTTGCTATTGTGAGGTTGCTTGTGAATATTAGGTTGCTGGAACAGATTGTACATATAGCAGTAAAACAATATTGAAGTATTGGTTTTGGGAAAACAATTTCTCTAGAATAGATAAAGGTTTCCTTGAGCTTTGCAAAGGGAAAGAGAGACAGAGTCCCCAGTGGTGACATTTGGAATCAGGAAATGCGGAGGTGGATTCAGGACTGGATTTCAAGCCCCCAAAATTCAGGGGCCTTTTGGATCTGGGGTTCTTGTATAGGCTCATATCAACTCTTTAACTAGAGAAGGGTCCATGCCATGAAGTCTGGATCTGGAACTTTTCCCAAGTTTGAAAATATTCTGAGCCTGGTCAAATTATGAGCTCACGTTGCAAACTTCAGATCTGGATCCATTTCAGACATCCTCAAAGACTGAGGGGGTTGAATCAGAGGCTGCAGTGTGGGCCTGTCCCTACTGCCTAGTTTAGTTCCTAATAAGCATGTGTGCTGTTTTAATGTTTGTAAATGCACCTAGAGATAGTGTAGCAGATATATCTTACACATCAGAAAAATAAATAATAAAGACAAATGAATGACTATTTATATTATAGCACCCAAAGAGACCACTCGTCTCAGGACCTCATTGAGTTAAGTGTTGTGCGAACACACAGGGAGATACGATCCCTGCCTTACAATCCAAGGCCTGAGAACTGTGTGACCAGAACCCTGGGCCCGCAAGGCATCCCATTGCACCCCTGTGGTTCTCCTTGCAGGAATGGAGCCTATGAAGATAAGCAACATAGACAAGGCAGAGTAGAGGAATGCAGAAAAATATATATGCAAATTTTAAAAACATAAAGAGAGAAATTCTCCCCATCTTCCCCTTGAGCTAATATTATTTGGCTAAATTTGTGTATGCATCATGGCAAAGTGGGTCCTGAGAAATCTTTTGGAACTTTTGTTTAGATATACAAGGATTAATTTTAAACCAAGAATTATAGTATTAATTCTGATTAGATTTTTATTGGAAAGCTAGCTGTGGAACTGGAGTATTAGAGCAAGCACATATTATCATATCTGCACTGCAGTACTGTGAATTTACCCTAGAGCAATTGTTCGTTTCTAAAGTAAACAACAAAGAGAGACTGTACCAGTCATGTTAGTGCAGATGAAACATTTCCAGCATTCATGCTAATCTCCATATGTCTAAACGTTTGAGTTTTTTCTTCTCTAGTACTTCTTTCCTCAGTGGGGTACGATTTATAGTACAGAATCATGGTTATCTATATTTAGAAGAGAATCTCTAATCCACAAAATATATAAATAAGTCTGTATGTGTATTTGAGACATACATACATATCTCAACAGTAACGTACACTTAGACTGTAGTGGTATAAAGATTAGTTAGAAGGACACTCGACATTTGTCGTATAGTTTTTGAAAAAATTTAACTCAGTTATAATAGGTTTCAGAGTAACAGCCGTGTTAGTCTGTATTCGCAAAAAGAAAAGGAGTACTTGTGGCACCTTAGAGACTAACCAATTTATTTGAGCATGAGCTTTCGTGAGCTACAGCTCACTTCATCGGATGCATACTGTGGAAACTGCAGAAGACATTATATACACACAGAGACCATGAAACAATACCTCCTCCCACCCCACTGTCCTGCTGGTAATAGCTTATCTAAAGTGATCATCAAGTTGGGCCATTTCCAGCACAAATCCAGGTTTTCTCACCCTCCGCCCCCCCCACACAAACTCACTCTCCTGCTGGTAATAGCCCATCCAAAGTGACCACTCTCTTCACAATGTGTATGATAATCAAGGTGGGCCATTTCCTGCACGAATCCAGGTTCTCTCACTCCCTCACCCCCCTCTAAAAACCACACACACAAACTCACTCTCCTGCTGGTAATAGCTTATCCAAAGTGACCACTCCCTACAATGTGCATGATAATCAAGGTGGGCCATTTCCAGCACAAATCCAGGTTTTCTCACCCCCCCACCCCCATACACACACAAACTCATTCACCTGCTGGTAATAGCTTATCTAAAGTGATCATCAAGTTGGGCCATTTCCAGCACAAATCCAGGTTTTCTCACCCTCCACCCCACCCCCCCCCCCACAAACTCACTCTCCTGCTGGTAATAGCTTATCCAAAGTGACCACTCTCCCTACAATGTGCATGATAATCAAGGTGGGCCATTTCCAGCACAAATCCAGGTTTTCTCACCCCTCCACCCCCATACACACACAAACTCACTCTCCTGCTGGTAATAGCTCATCCAAAGTGACCACTCTCCCTACAATGTGCATGGTAATCAAGGTGGGCCATTTCCAGCACAAATCCAGGCTCCCCCCCCCCCCCCCCCCCCCCGGAAACACACACACACACACACACACACACAAACTCACTCTCCTGCTGGCAATAGCTCATCCAAACTGACCACTCTCCAAGTTTAAATCCAAGTTTAACCAGAACGTCTGGGGGGGAGGAGGGGGTTAGGAAAAAACAAGGGGAAATAGGCTACCTTGCATAAGGACTTAGCCACTCCCAGTCTCTATTTAAGCCTAAATTAATAGTATCCAATTTGCAAATGAATTCCAATTCAGCAGTTTCTCGCTGGAGTCTGGATTTGAAGTTTTTTTGTTGTAAGATAGCGACCTTCATGTCTGTGATTGCGTGACCAGAGAGATTGAAGTGTTCTCCGACTGGTTTATGAATGTTATAATTCTTGACATCTGATTTGTGTCCATTTATTCTTTTACATAGAGACTGTCCAGTTTGACCAATGTAAATGGCAGAGGGGCATTGCTAGCACATGATGGCATATATCACATTGGTGGATGTGCAGGTGAACGAGCCTCTGATAGTGTGGCTGATGTGATTAGGCCCTGTGATGGTGTCCCCTGAATAGATATGTGGACACAGTTGGCAATGGGCTTTGTTGCAAGGATAGGTTCCTGGGTTAGTGGTTCTGTTGTGTGGTATGTGGTTGTTGCTGAGTATTTCCAGCAGGAGAGTGAGTTTGTGTGTGTGGTTTTTGGAGGGGGGTGAGGGGGTGAGAGAACCTGGATTCATGCAGGAAATGGCCCACCTCGATTATCCTACACATTGTGAAGAGAGTGGTCACTTTGGATGGGCTATTACCAGCAGGAGAGTGAGTTTGTGTGTGTGTGTGGGGGGGGGGGGGGCGGAGGGTGAGAAAACCTGGATTTGTGCTGGAAATGGCCCAACTTGATGATCACTTTAGATAAGCTATTACCAGCAGGACAGTGGGGTGGGAGGAGGTATTGTTTCATGGTCTCTGTGTGTATATAATGTCTTCTGCAGTTTCCACGGTATGCATCCGATGAAGTGAGCTGTAGCTCACGAAAGCTCATGCTCAAATAAATTGGTTAGTTTCTAAGGTGCCACAAGTACTCCTTTTCAGTTATAATAATAACCTATCTGAAGCTTTGAAATTGAAGTCTGTTTCCATTTGGATTTTTCCCCTGCATAACAGATGCATTGGGTTGCCCACAAATTAATAAATCTTATTTTCTTTTTTAACTTTATTGTTGTTTGGGATCAAATCCCTACTGTGATAAGCACTGTACAAACACAGTAAGAGACCGTCCCTTTTCTGAAGTGTAGTATAACTGGACAAGCAGGCAAAGGAGAAAGTAAGTATTAATATCTCTGTTTTAAGAACTGAGGCACAGAGAAGTAAGTGACTTGCCCATGGTCACACAGGAAATCTGAGGCAAAGCTGGGAACTGAATCCAGATCTTCTGAGCCCCAATCCAGCTACGCTAAACCCAGAATTAGAGGTGGCTGGCAATGGTCAGTGTATTCAGTGAAAATTTTTGAAAGAAATGAAAAAAACCCACCCAATTTTGCTTTTTCACAGAACTGGAAAACTTCAAAAACAAATTCAGAACAGAAAAATTTCAGCCTTCTCTACTCAAGGTCATTCTTCCAGTGTCATTTTCTTATCAAAAACCACATTGTTTGTTCTTGGGGTAAAAGAGCCTCTAAATTTATTTTTATGTTGAAGTTTCAAAGAGATACAAGAAAAAATATAAAAACAAATATAATAGACCTGCCATGTGTAAGGGTTTTCAGATTTATGGGGTAGAAAGGGGTAATTTTAAATCATGCCAAGTAATTTTATTTTAAAAATTACTGAAATATTTAGTTTAGAGAAACAGGAAATGGGAGGACAGCTCTTACTGTTTCTCTTATTGCCAATTCAGGGATGTGACTCCCACTCTTTTAGTCAGAGAGGCTATCGTAGGGACTGTATGTTTAAAACCAAGCAAAATAATCACAATTATTAACTATGGCTATTTTGCTATTAAAAAAGGGAAAAGACAACATTAAACAAAAGAACACAAATGATATGCAATTCTTCTTTTCATTAAATCTCTCCTGCATGTTTCTCCATGGAGTGTTTTTAACAGAGATTACCACTTGAATGAACTACATCTGGGGAGGCGTTCTTCGTGTGTTAAATTCAAACCAAAGTATACTGTTTCCCCAAATTATTGTGAATCCAGTTTTAGTATCTAATTAGATAATTAAACTGTTTATAGTTGGGCAAAATAATTTGTTTAAGGGCAGGTGAACCTTGTTGGTTATTATTAATAACCAGACAGTTTGTAATTGGGCAAAGTAAACAATCTTAACTAAATCCTATGAAAACAAAGACAATATTTAAATGAGTTATTCAGAAGATGCCATTTAGGGAGCTGTCATAAGAACCACCAATTAACAAATATTAAGAATCTTAAATCCTGTTAAATCCCATTATTTCTCTATTTACCAATATTCAGCCCCTGTCTCCTCTCCAGAAATAAATGGGTCTCACCATTTGGTGATTAACAGGAGAAACTGCTGGTATTTTAAATTACAACAGCATTTCTTTATACCAATAAAATCATTACAAGAGCTTTAAAATCTAATCCCTAATTAAGTAACTTAGTTAACTTGATCTCACTAATTCATGTTAAAGTCTTGGGGAAGTTTTCCTTGGGTTGGCTTCTTTTTGAGTTGTCTTAGCCCTCTTTGGTAGCTTTTTTGTAGAGAGATACAGGATGAGTTGCGGAGTGCTTGCTGTGTGAGCAGGGTAGCAGAGGGGGTGTGTGTGTGTGTATCTATCTATCTATATCTATATATAATGAGGGATGCTCACTTCAGAGTTTTATACGCTTCTCCTTCCTAATTTCATGAAATTTTAGGAGAAATCCCCTATTTTCGGCTTGGTTAGAATCAAAGTTCGTTGCTGCCATCCTTTTATTGGCTCCATGCCATGTTTTTAGGAACCTCTTCATCTTATGAATTATGTAGTTAGTTAATACATATGTACATTCTTTCTTGTCAGTTCTATTTCCTTTGTCTTCAGGACGGAGAGTTTCAGAACATCTTTAAATTTAGAATTCTGAATCTTTCTTTCTATTCAGTCCAGTCCATTTCAGAGATTTCTTTAGTTTTATTGGAGTTTAACAAGAAATGAAGTTTGGCTTTCAAAAAATCCAAACACTCTTGTTCTTTTTATAAAGGTTTTTTGAGATCTCAACACAATGTTTTAAATTTGAATAATTCTTGGAGCGTCTTTAGCTTAAATAGTTAATAAAGAAGTTGTTGATTTTTGCTACAGTTCTTTGGAGAGATGATTCTTGTCTTCCTGAACTGTATGAAGGAGTTGTTTGAGCACTGTCAGTAACTGATTAACTAATTCCCCATTAATATAAATATTCTACACTTCAAAGACTTCTTATATTGGTAATTAGTTCACTAAGATCATTAGACTCCATCCATGTTGGTACATAAAGCATTTTACCATTTACATGGCAAATTATATTAGATGGTTTGCATTTAGTTTAAATACTTGCAAATATGCCATTCCAAATGGTTTGCCATCTCAACATTTAAGAAATAAACACGGGTTTTCTACAGATCCTTCCCAGCTCCACGTTTTCTATAAGGTTTTAAAAACGCAAACAGAGGTTTTTCTTGCAAAAGGGTGAGGGCTGGGGGAGACCCACTTTACTTCTAGATTTTGTGATTTGATGAGGATCTTGGGTGTTACTTTTCTTTTGAAATCCTTTTGGCCACATTGTGTTTACCCAGCACAGTCTTTACAGTTAAGACTCCTATCAAATATTAAGGTTCACAGACTCTGTGGCACTTCCTCCTGGGGGACACAACAAGGTTATTGGGGGAGCAAGAGGATCTGATGGGCAGTGCTGAAGGGCCGGGGTCAGGAGGGGGCTGTGGCTGGCAGGGGAAGTGGATGGGCTCTGTGCAGGCAGTCTCAGCTTCTGGGCACACATTCCCTGCCTGTCTCACTCCCCTACTGCCACAGCTGCCAAGCGGCAGATACCCTAGTCTGTTGGGGAGGCCGGCAAGGGCTCTGCGAATAGCTGGCTGAAGGCTTCACCCAGAGTAGTGACCTGCTGGACAGAGCCCCCTCCTGACTGTGGCCCCAGGGCACAGAGCCCCAGCCAATTCCCTTGCTAGACAGTGCCTGTGTGGGGGAAGTGGATGGGGCCACACTAAAGGACAAGGGTCAGGAGGGGGCTGTGTCTGGCGTGGGGGCCTGTCTCTAGGGGTGCAGCCTTCCGCTCCCCTCCCCAGCCCTTCAGCATGGCCAAGTTCCCTTGCACAGGGTGAGTGAGGTGGGCAGGGTCCTGGCAGCCCGACTGCTGCAGGGAGTGGAAGGCTTCCTCGAGTGCTACATGATGAGTATCGCTCACATACCCAATGGGTACCAGGGGCAGCCCTCCCTTCTGCCCTCAGTGGGTACTGGGTGCCCCCCATGGGTACCTGGCACCCCCTCCTGTCTCTGCCACCTGTATGCATCTCTCCTGTCCCAGACCCCTGTGGGTGCCCTCCTGCCACCACCCCCTGTGGGTACTGGGCATCCCTTCCTGTCCCTGCCCCTTCTGGGTACAAGGCACCTCTCCCTCTTCCAGCCCCATACATACCAGGCAACCCTCCTGCTCCCCATGGTACTGGGCACCTCCTCCTTCCCAGGCCCCGGTGAGAATGGGGCACATCGTACTGCCCCCATGGGTACCAGGCAATGTCCCTGCTCCCTTGTGAGTACAGGGCACCCTGTCCTGCCACCTGTGGGTACTGGACACCACTCCCACCCCGCATGAGTACCGGGCACTACCCCTGTGGTACTGGGCACACTCTCCTACCCCAAGCTCCATGTGCTCTGCCCCTGGGAGGGGGCCATGCATGGGACATGAACCTCCAAAAGAGACTCCACAAAAACAGTTTGAGAACTTCTGTCTTAAGTCTCAGGGAAGGTACAGGCAAGCTTAGTGTCCTGACACTAAAAAAATTATAACAAATTGTATTAATTTCGTAATACTCATTCACAGAATCACAGCGATGTACTGAATGCTGCAGGTACCAACTCCAGTGCACATAGGCAGGACTGACCTTCCTGCTAAACCATGGCAGATCAGTAGCATAGTAACAAATGAGATAACTTGCCTCAAGAGCTCCAATTCACTCATTCCCACTATGTGCCTATGGGTTTTCTTGCTGTCCAGTGTTGGCAGGTTTGGTCTCAGCCTTGCCAGTGTCCATTAAACACTTTAATCTCAAGAGAAACTCTTGGAAGCAGACCAGTTCGGTAATTTAATAATTAGGCAAGTGTATATTAAATTCAGTGACAGATTTCTGTAAAGTGGGAGTTTGTTTTAAGCACTGATGTAGAGCCATGCTAATTTCACTTGTATGTAGTCCTTTATTTGGGAATTAATAGCTAGTGTATTGCTAAAAATAAATAAATAAAAAGTGGGTGTGTTATACAGCACTATATATTAATGATAGATTTGTAAAAATGCATGACTATCCTGTAAAGAATGCAGGAGGGGTCAAAAGAAGATCTTCACAGAGACCGGCTGTAACTTCAGTTTTGAACACTGTCTACAGTGGGCTGAAGACCAATTTAAGAAATGGAGTACTTGTGGCACCTTAGAGACTAACAAATTTATTTGAGCATAAGCTTTAAGAAACGTAATTTTAATGTAATTTAAACACAGTTCTAGCTAAATCACTTTGTAACATGGGGCTTAGTCCTGAAAACACTTCTGACTGTGTGCTGTTCTGCCGAAATCAGTGGACTATAATCAGTAGTAAGCACTATCCCTTGTAGTGTTCACAGGATCAGATCCAGGGTTTTGTGTGCCACTGTGGATAAGGCTAAATGGTGTTAAATCACTTTTAATACCATGTTCTAGCCCCTTTCACTGTCCAGGCTAGAACCTAAGTTTTTGTTGACAGTTCTAACACCATTTGGTGCCAGCCAAACCATGTTAGAAAATGTTCCAATTGCAACAGAGCTGAAACATGGTTCCTTTACTTTTTACTTTGGACTTTTTCTGTAAAATGTTGCACCATTGCATTTCTGCCAGCAGTAGTAATAGAGAGTACAAAAGGGTGGAGAAGGCTACAGACAGTTGCTGGCATTTTAACCATCATGTCATTTAACCTTTCTCAGAGAATATCTAGATGACACAGTAGTTAAAATGCAGGTGGCTGCTGGTCTGCACTTTTATTTATATTGTGGTGTCGCCAGGTACCACAGTGCTAGGCACTGTACAAATATAAAGAAACTGTCCCTGCCCTGAATAACTTACAATCTAAGCAAGCACTAGTGCTGATAACAATGGTGGGAAATTTTAGGGTAGCAATGGGAGAAAATTCTACAGTAAACATTGCCTTTTCAGTTCCTGGCTGAGCATACACAGGGTTATGATCTCTCACATTCTGTCCATCCTCTGGGTCAACAAAACACCACATTGAATGACATGAAGAGAAGAAAATGTGATTGTTGCTGGCACGCTGACAGTTTTGAACCCATAATGCATTCATCTCAGGGTGCATTTCTGAACTGGGTGCATGATTGGAATTTTTTAAAACAAGCGTTTAAAAGAATTATGCAAGCTAGAGAGCATTGAAATACAACTGGGATTCAAACATACAGCCCCATCGACATTTGATTCAGTGCACACTTCCATTTCATTGTGCAGTATGACCAATGGCCTTCAAAGTGTAATCTATTAGCGTCTCTGGTAAGTTTCACTTTGCAGCCTGTGCTGCAAGCAGAGCACAGAGAGGCTGAGGGAGCATCTGCAAGCTGGATATCTGACGCCGATCACTTGAAGAAAGAAGCAGACTAGGGAGGATATTTCCTGTGAGACTCTTGAGTCCTCTACAACTGCTGACCATGAATACGGGGATTGGAGGGGCTGAATGTCCAAGATCAGCATGAAGGACCACGAACGGAGGGAGCAGTTGCTGCAGGAGAGGCAAAGGGACAGAGATGTGTGGTGGGAAGTGAACCAAGACATTATGGCTTTGCTCAGGCAACAAACTCAGATGTCATAGGATATGATGGAGCTACATGCCCAAAGACCCTGGACACAACAGCCTTCCAAATCCATGGGAAACTGTATGGACACTGCTCCCTATATACCCCAATATGACAAGGGTCAGCATGGCATGAACCCTTTCTCCTGCCATTTCATGCTAGAGGAAAACACAGAGAACCATAACTACATGTACATTGACCTCTGATAAATAGAGGATGAGCCACCAAGCACAGTGGTTATTGCCACATGAATAAAACACTGTAATATGTTTTTAATATGTAAAACTGTATGTTTAGTTGGTTTTTATAAGTTTGGGTTATCCCCTTATACTGCTGCTAACATGTTTTTATCTTGTATATTTGTACTTTATCTTAGTTTCCTGTATTTTTTTGCACACAATAAAGTTCTGTTTTTTGAAACACAGAGTACCTTTATTAATTTACCTTACCTTAGTTCCTCCTGTTCCATTGACACATTGGGCAGGCCAGTTCCTCCATTGACTACGGTCACTCACTAATTGTGATACTTCTTTCTAGGTGATACCCGTGCACTTGTTGTCTTCTGCCAGCTTTTCCTTGGCCTTCCTCATTTGCTCTTTCCCTCGTTGTAGGGTGACCACATTTCCCAAAGAGAAAGCAGAATGCCCCCAGCCACTCACCCAAGCTGCTCCACACCCCACCGCAGGACTGTTGCCCATGGCTAGAACCCTTTTGGGGGGCCCTCAGGAGGCTGTCGGCTTGTCACAGGAACACTGCCGTGCCCCTTCCTCCCCCACCCGCTGGAACGCTGCATCCTCATAGAATCATAGAATATCAGGGTTGGAAGGGACCTCACCCCACTGCAGCTTGGCCTCCCCACTGGGGGAGGAGCGGCTGGCATCTCTGCTCGCCCCCCCCCCACGTTCCTCCACATTGCACCCCACTTTTTTGACAAAAGTGGGCATTTGTCCTATTTGCTCTTGCCAGCTGATGAAGTCAACAAAAGCAAACAGGACAAATGCCTCCTTCTGAGAGAAAAAAGTCAGGATAGCCGGGACAGGACTTTGAAAAGGGTCTTGTTGCGGCCAAAATGGGACATATGGTCACCCTACTTCACTGGGTACCCAATTCCATGCTTACTTAGCATATCTCCCGTCTTCCATATGGTGTACATATCCCAAACACCTGAGCCCCTTCTTTCTTTGATGATATTTTTTAACATGTCCCCTGCTCTGTCAGCTCCCGTACTCTGGCATTTGTTATTTTGTCTTTCCACAGTATGTGTTTAGACCACTTATAAATGCCACATTACAAAATTCGTAAGAGGCGTCAATAGCCCTCCCCTATTTAAACACTACACACACAGGCACACCAATTTACCAAAGTGTTACACAACACTACTGTGGCTAATAGTTAAAATGGTCTTTTAAGGCCTCCCTCAGCTGTATAGCTCCTCAGTTGGCTGTGTCTGGCTGTTCAAATTCAGCAGACAGCCAGTCTACCTCACCCCTCCACCCTGCCTGGTGCCTTTCCCCCTTCGCCTCACAGATATTACATAGTACACAACATGCAGCTATAACATTAGGAATGTTTGCCTCACTGAGATCAAACCTAGTCATTAAACATCACCAGCAAGCTTTTAATCTACCAAAAGCACACTCATCAGTCACCTGTTGTTGAATCTTTCCTTGGTGCCGGGAAGGCAGCCAGTGTACAGTTTCATGAACGAGGGGAACAAAGGGTAGGGTGGGTCCTCCAGAATCACTCTTGGCATTGCAACATTACCAATGGGATTGCATTGGTCAGGGAAGAATGTCCCTGCTTGCATCTTTTGGAAAAGTCCTGTGTTCTTTAAAGACTCAAGAATCATGCATCTTCCCTGACTAGCCCACACTGATGTCAGTGAATCATCCCTGCTGATCCACTAGCACTTGCATAACCCTGTAAAATTATCCCTTTTCCTTTATGTATTCACTGGCAAGATGAGATAGTGGCAGAATAGGGATGTGCGTCCTGTCTATTACCCCACCAGAGTTCAGGAAGCCTGTTGCTTCAAATCCTTCTATTTGATGCACATTGCTGAGGGTCAGAGTCCTGTGCAGCAGGATATGCTTAATGGCCCCTGCACACTTGGATGACTGTGGCCACCACTGTAAATTTGCTGACTCTGAACTGATTGTCCATTGACTGACCAATAGCAATCCACATTGCAAGCTTCCAGAGTGCAATCGCCACTGACTTCACCACTGGGAATGCAGATCTCATTTAGTGTCCCCGTACTGGAGGGCTGGGGCAGGCTCAGCACACAGATCCAGGACCATGGCCTTTGACATCTAAAAGTTCTGCAGCCACGGCTTGTCATCCCAAACCTGCATTACGATGCAATCCCACGAGTCAATGCTCATTTCTTGGGGCTAGAAGCATCAATCCACCCTGTGGAGTTGCTCTGTGAATGCCAGCAGCAACATGACATTTTTATTCACTATCTCCATCAGCATCCAATCACTGTCAAATTCTCTTCCTCCTTTTCACCACACCATTTGCTGTCATAGTACTCATTGACGTGCCATGAATATGGAAGAATCGTGCATCCTGTGTTAGCAATGGTCATTCGAATTGCACTGAGCTCTGAAGCGTCCATGTTTTGGTCAGAGAAATGGCGAAGACAGGAAAATGGCACACCGTACTGTGCCAGTATTAAAAATGTCATGATAAATTATGGGATGGAGTAAGCCTAATGGGATGGAGAAAATGGCAATGTGGAAACTAGTTCTCAGAAATCCCAGGACGAATTGCTGGTATCACACAAAGCAGTGCAAAATGCAAAGCACTGCATTGTGCCAGACGGTAGTGCTGGGCACTCTGGAATACCTACCCGTGGTGTACCGCATTTTCCATCAACACAACCACTCCTGGTGAGGATGTGCAGCACCAATGCAAGCAGTCAAGTGTGTGCGTGCCCATGTGATGTACAAAAGTGGGTATCTGTATGCCAACGTAACTTACATTGACCAAACTTTGCAGTTTAGACGCAGCCTTAAAGACTTGCTAAGCTGGGCTGCTACACCCACTTCCTTTGTGCGGCATGTGCATCACTGGCTGCAAAGCAAGACTTACGAAAGGCTTGAGTTTTCCTTTGAAGCTCATTGATAGCACAGCAGCACAACAGGGTAGAGCCGTGCAAGAGAAGAACCAGAGAGAAATGACAAAGTGAGGAGCAGATCCGTGGGGGATGTGAAGAAGGGTGAGAAGGCTAGACAACAGACCAGAGGGGGAAACAAAAGTAAAGGGGAAGGGCTAAAGAAGAGGGGTAATCAAGAGATGGGTAATGACTCTGTTACCAAAGATAAACTTCCTCTTACAATCTTTACTGACAGATCAGCAACTGAACATACACATCATGTTCTGATTTCAGCTGCACTGGTATAAATCCAGAGGCTCTCCAGTGAAGGAAAAATAATGTTACTTTGGGTTTATAGTGCAGCAACTGAGGTCAGTACTATAATTTTTTATCTTGGGAAATAGCTTAGGCTTGCTAAGGTAAATAAAAACCATTGTTCAGAGCAGATGGAATAGCAGCTGGCAAAGCAGTGGAGTGGTAGCACCAAATCGGGTAAATGTGCCTGGGTGGTGCAAGCAAAAAGCTTCACTGCATGGTTCCAGAATTATTCTGATAGTTTCTGGGTGCACACGTTAACAAAATGAATGCATATGCATCAGGGACTATTATCCTCTTACTGAAAATGGGTAGATCATAACTGTACATCCATTCCTGCTAATGGTTTACTTCCAACAACTAGCATGGAAGTAGAGTTAAATGTCAGTTCTACCCTTCCCCCTGTTAATCCCTAACAGTCCTCAGAAATCAGCTAAAATGTTCGCGGATGGGAGGAACCAAGCTTGCTCAAAATGGCATAGCTCTTTCGGAATTATAAATATAGAATATCGACATTCTACAGAGAAACAATAAGCAGGCACCTATCCCAGTTTACAGATAATTTCAGCTTAAATATTATGCTGTAAATAGACAAGGAGGTTTTCAAAAGTAGCACTACTCCCATTTAAAGATGAGTAAACTAGTGCACAGAGAGATTCGGGCCAACTTCTTGAGGAAAAGATTGCAACATTTCTCCCACTGGCTGATTTTCTTAAAAAGAGTAGCTGCTTGAAGTCGCTCAAAGGGTTGGTATGTTAAAAGTATTTAAGAGTGTTAAAATGTTTCTAGTCCCTCGTTAAGAATCATTTCTTCCACGATGCCCACAAAAATAAACAATACTTTTCATGTATGTATTTAGATTGTGGTGGTGTCTACAGGCCTTATTGTACGAGGTGCTATACACACATCGAGCACGAGGACGGTTCCTGCCACAGAGGCCAAATCTTTTTTTTTTGAAAACAGCTTTATGGTGAACCAAAAGATATGCAATTACCTACATCAAAAGTGTAAGCTTATTAGTTTCAGAGGGGTAGCCGTGTTAGTGTGTATCAGCAAAAACAACAAGGAGGATTTATGGCACTTTAGAGACTAACAAATTTATTTGGGCATAAACTTTCATGGGCTAAAACGCACTTCATCAGATGCATGGAGTGGAATATCCAGTAGGAAGATATATATTAACACAGTACACAAGTATTCATTGTTTTTGCTGATCTTATTAGTGTAACTCTTGTCCTCTTGTTCTTCCATCCCGCCGACAGCCTCCTGAGGGCCCCCCGTTTGTTACGGAGTTTGTCAGGCCACTACTAAGCTGTAAACACTTCTGTACGTTTCAAATGTGATTTTTGTGTTGAATATTTTGCACTTGTTGCAGATTCTTCACTGGATAAAATCGCAAGATAGAAAGGCAAATATCCTGGCTATGTTTACCAAATCTCTTTTTCAGAAGTGCTAGCATTCCCCCCAAGGCATTTAGGTCAGCTTTCCATACATTGTCTGAATGAAATTAACCCTATATAATTTTCTAGCATTAAGGCCTGATCCTGTAATGCTTATTCACATGAGTAATCTGATTGCTGTCAATGGGAAGGTTTGCATGGCCAGGTTCTATATGGTTGAGTTTCAAATTGGAAATGTATAATATATGTTGTGTTTTATATAAGTAGGCTCTCTCTATAAAATTTTAACTTCTAACTATAGTATAACTAACTCTTCCCTGTGGCAAATTCCTTGCTAAATGTATAGGTGCCCATCAAAAGTAATTGTGTCATCACATTTAATGCATACTACATGTACAAGTGTAACCATGAAGTTCATAGTAAAAGATTATTGTATCTGGATGGTCCTCATTCTTGTATTAAAACAATAACAAATAATTTTATATGTGGTGAACGTGTAATTCCTGAAGAGCTGCAAAAATAAGAACTGTGCTGTACACCAAACTGACATGGTAACTAGGTAACAAAGAGCAAATGGTAGTATGAAATGATTCCCTTTTTTCACACTTCAACACTTTGCTTTCCAGGTCATGTTGTGTAGGCTCAGATATTTAGGACAGAAGCAAGGGCTGTTAAAGCATATACTTATTTGTACTTATTTGCATATACTTAATTGTAGTATGCAGTGTGTGACTTTCATACTTTTTAGAGGCACGGTAATTTTACTTATATTGTCTAATTTTGACAGTAAAAATCCATACTTCGTGAAGCAACCTTCTAAATGATGATACCACAAACACTGTGGTTTAATAAATAGCCAATTAAATCATAACATTCACAGTTCCCACTGAAACACATACTCGTTAGAGAGACAGTGCTTGTTAAGAAAAAAATGACTCAAAGAATTTTTTGGAGGAGGGAAGGAATGGTCAAAATATTTTGTTTTGACAAAATCAAAATGTTGGTTTTTATTTAGACCTTTTATGATATATTATCTTATAGATCGGGGTGGGCAAACTTTTTGTCCCAAGGGCCACATCTGGGTTTGGAAATTGTATGGCTGGCCATGAATGTTCACAAAATTGGGGTTGAGGGCTCTGGCTGGGGGTGCAGGCTCTGGGGTAGGGCCAGAAAAGAGGAGTTCAGGGTGCGGGGGGGGGGGTGAGGCTCTGGGCTGGGGTAGGGGGTTGGAGGTGCGGGCTCTGAGGTGGGGCGGGGATTAGGGGCTTGCGATGTAGGAGGGTGCTCCAGGCTGGGACTGAGGGGTTCAGAGGGCAGGAGGGGGATCAGGGCTGGGGCAGGGGCAGGGGCAGGGGCAAGGGGTTGGGGCTCTGGAGTGGGGCCATAAATGAGGAGTTCAAGGTATGGGTGGGGGCTCCGGGCTGGGGCAGGGTGCAGGGGGTGGGGTGAGGGCTGTGGCTGCGGGGTGCAGGCTCTGGGGTGGGGCAGGGATGAGGGGCTTGGGGTGTAGGAGGGTGCTCCAGGCTAGGGCTGAGCGGTTTGGAGGGCAAGAAGGGGTTCAGGGCTGGGGTAGGGGGATGGGGCATGGGAGGAAGTCATGGATGCAGGCTCCGGGCGGCACTTACCTCAAGCAGCTCCCGGAAGCAGCATCATGTCCCCCTCTCTGGCTCCTAAACAGAGGCGACGCCAGGCGGCTCTGCGCACTGCCCCCTCCAAAGGCGCCGCCCCTGCAGCTCCCATTAGCCACAGTTCCCGGCCAATGTTAGCTGGGGGCGCGGTACCTGCGGACAGGGCAATGTGTATTGTCCCGTCGCTGCCCCTAAATTGTCCCAAGCACAAAAACGAGACTGGGAGACAGATACAAAGCAGCTGATCAGGCAGGAAGCTTGAATGGAGCAAGCCGAGTGCTGGGGCAGATCCTCAGCTAGTGTAAATTGTCACAGCTCCATTGACAGGCAGTGGAGCCACAACACTTGACACCAGCTGAGAATCTACCCCTGTGAGTGTGGAAACAGGAAGAAAGGAGAACGGAACTGGAAGCCAGAGTAGGGTTGTGCAGTCTTGAAAGCCAGAATTCAGAAACTTGAACTTGAGGGTTGATTTAAGAAGAAGCAAGGCCTGTTGGACGTTTATGGAGAGGGAGCTATGGCGATTGCTAGGAGATAGGGAGATGAAATCTATCAATCCTTGACAAAAGTTTTCAGCAGAGCTTAGTATGGGGCTCACTTTAGTTTCAAGTCATTTTCAAACTGATTTAGCTATCAGCAGTGTGCTCTTAAGACATTTCATCCTCCTTCACACCAGATGGAAGAACACCCTACCTTTCTGTGACACACCCCTTTAAGAAATGAAAGCACAGACTTTCTGTGATTCATTGGCCAATTAAATTTAAACAAGCACATCTCATTACAGAGATTGGCCATTTAAAAAAAATAATAATCAAGAGATTACCCGAGGAAAAGTATCATAATTATACTGTGTACTGTAAATTTAAACAAAATCCTTAACAGTAACAAATGATTTTATTCTTTCTAGGGACATGGGTCACATTTGGAGGTCAAATTTCAGATGACGTAAGTAATGTTTGGTTGAAGTAAAACTCATAAAATTGAATAAATGTTTTGTACAAGTCAAGTCATAGCAGAATAAGCAGAGTCTATTTCTGTAACAGGAAATGATAGAGAATTATCATACACAGGAACAGAAAGTTTGCACTTCTGCTACGTTTCACAAAGTCTTAGTGATTATGACATTTCCAAAGGTTAAATTTAATAAAAAAAACCTTTCCATTAAAAAAATATTCCAAACAGCTATGAAAAGAAGGATCAGCATTTACCACTGACAGTTGTAACGAGAATCTGATTGTTCCCACAGTAGATGTATGACATTTTTTTTTTTTGGCGTAATGTAAGTAATCCAGTACAGTCATAAATATAGGCACAGTGTCAGCGTATAATGAGGTGCCAGATGATTTTTGACATAAAAAGTATAGATGAAACAACTGAAAATATCTTTGGGCTTTGCACTGACAACACTGACTCTTGGCCGTAACGGATGGTTCTTAATCTCTGCTAATAATCCTTTGAAGGTGTTGTGTAACTCACGTATTTTACTAAGCTTTGGGAACTTCATGGACATTAGTCATCCATAACAAAAACTTGCAGCAGCCTCACTCGAAGCACCAGGAGAGAGAAAGTGTCAATAACCTTGGTGGAAGGAGAGAAGTATTGTGTGTTAAGATGTAGAGGATTTTCTAGAAGAGAGAGAAACCATTTTATCTTACAAATGGTGTGTAAGGGACTGATGAAAATATACAATAGCATAACAAAGGGGATTCTTCTTTATATTGCAGCGTTTTAAACACAGAGGGTAAAAACCTGGCCCCATTAAAATCAATGGCAAAAATCCCATTGACTTCAGTGGGCCAGGATTTCAACCTGATCAGCTATTTGTAGGATCAGGCCTTTAGTTATCACTGATATTGATCATTTAAAAACTCCTCATGACTTCTGGTGTTTGTCTTTTCATACGCAGCCTATCAGCTAAAATTAGAGTTGGGCCCAAAACAAAATCCAAGATCTGAACCTCTGCCCCTCCTCTCCAAAACTTTGGGAAAGTTCAGATCTGAACTCTGCAGTTCAGGTCCATCTCTAGTTAAAAAGCAAATCTAAGTAAAACAGTTTGAATAATTGGTGCTTTCAGTTTTATAGAACTCCTGCCTTGGAATTCTGTGATTCAGTCAGTCTAATCTTCGACATTAAGTCAGGGGACAAGGGGCTGAACTCATCCCTGGTTGAAGTGCATTGACTTCAGTAGGCTTACTCCAGGATATATCTGGCCTAATAAGTCTTGTACTCTCACTTATCTAAATGTGGTCATTTTAAATATTTAATATAGAAAAAAACTATTTCAAAATACTGATGGAACTTTGGTTCAGGTCTATCCCAGGTTGGTACAACCCAAAGTTGTTTATGTGATAGCTTCTCAGTGGCCATTGTGAAGTGGGTTGGTGGTCTTGGTACTTTTTTTAGATGGCAAGTATCTGTCAGTCACCACTGCATTCGAAACTAATTTGCATTCTACCAAGGACTGAATGAGCCATGGACTGAACTCCTCTGTCATCCCTAGAGGCACTCCTTCTGAGTGGGAGTTGTCATATTGGCAGGACCATATGGGGAAGCTCACATTACTGTGATCTGTCTGGTGGATCCATAGAAGACTTCAGTCTCCAAGGCTGTCAACCCAGCATATTTCATAAGTGATAAATTCACTAAAAATCAACACAAATGGAAAACCTCTCTTCAGTAAATGTTAGGAATCAGATAGAGTTGAATGGAAAATGATGGGGTTTTAGTATCCTATGAAATTTATTGGAGAATTATATCCCTGCTATAGAATTTTATAGGAAGGTTAAAAAAATTAAGAACTATATCCTTTCTATATTACATTCCATAGAGTTACAGATGAATATCTATAGGACCCTATTACATTTCTATTGGTTTCATCTCTATTAACTGTAAAAGTTTCTTTTCCTGCAGGAAAGAAATTTCCCTTAACACAGGTGAAAGGGATGTTGATATAAATCTATATTCTGGCTCTTCTTGCAATAGTGCACAGATATCGTGTGCATATTACTCGGGCTTGTTTTACTGTGGCTTGTAGCAGCTGCATGAGACTAGGTCAGGTCATTATGTCTATCACAAATGGGCCATGTCCTTATTTCCTAAGCAAGACTCCGTAATGTTCCTCCCTACAAAACATCATCTCAGAAGGTTTGTGGGATAGCCAGAACTAAAGTAGACTGGGGTTCTGTTGTGATTATTGGGCCAACAGATTTACCCTAAATTCAACTGTGAAAAGTATAGGAAAGTTCATAAGATGTCACAATAGCCTATGACTTTTTGCCTGCCTGAGAATTAATCATGCAAAATAAGTGAAGTTTTTTCAATAAATCAATGCTATGAACAGGTGCCAGAAAACCAGGCAGAAAAATTGAATTAGCCCAAAGAAAAATGGCCTTTTGACCATAGTAAAGGGCTATGGTGAGATCATACTTTGTAAACAAGAAAATGTGAGAATGAAGTCACCTATGCCAAGTTTGGCTTTATGGAAATGAATTTAACTTAACTCCTTTTGGGGGGTCTTAAAAAGAGGCATTGGGAAAAAAAGAAGAATCTTCGTCCCCCCAGTGCATCCCCCAACCTGCCAGAACTGCAACTCATCTCGACTCATTTCAGCTCCTTCAACCTGAAGTCATGAGGAGCAGATCAGGCCAAGGGACTTTCTTCCTGAGAGGAAAGCAGGCTGGCCGTTGGTCTTGTTTAAGGAACTTTGGTTTTCAACTATGAGTGCTGAAAGTCAGCATATTATCCTGGGACCAACATTGCTAAGACAACAACAGTGCATATCACATTATCATGACATCCAGTACTCGGCCTGGCAGTGGGGATATCTAATTGCCTGCACCGCAGAGGCACATAAGATCCTGTATTGTTTTCCCTTCCCTTTTTGAGTTGCTTTTGCCACTGCCCCCCTCTCCCTCTCTTCCTATTCTATCTCTCACTCTCTTGGCTTTTCATCGAATCCCAACATCAGCTACGCTGCATTCATCCAAGCCTGTCTTGTCTAAGGAGAAAGGATCCAAAGAGATGACATCCTTGACCAGAACATGAACCAGAGTCCAAGCAGTAGGTGTCATGCTCAACTTGCCAGCCAAAGCATCTACTCCAGTGGTCCGGTATTCAAAAAAACATCATTGACA
The DNA here is from genome assembly GCF_965152235.1 of Eretmochelys imbricata. Lineage (NCBI taxonomy): Eukaryota > Metazoa > Chordata > Testudines > Cheloniidae > Eretmochelys > Eretmochelys imbricata. The sequence goes on along the minus strand of NC_135580.1, from coordinate 24,578,737 downwards.
GCCATATTTCTCCCACCTTTTCTATCCTGTCTCTCGTCCACCGTGTGTCTATGTTGAAAACAGGAAAAATGAATGCCCGTCGCACATCAGGACTGAGAGTAAAATTAACTTTCTTTTTCATCAAAGGTTGTTAAAAAAAAAAAAAAAAAAGAGACTGATATTTTAACTCCAAAAGGAGAGAGACTTTGACAGGGTCTAACTAAATTTGTTTTGCATGATCACTAAACCACAGTTTTAATATAAATTCTTGTTTTAATTCTGTGCTCCTTTTTTGTGTGTTTAATCAATAAACTTTCATCTTGAATGAATGCTTTTGGGAGTTTGCCAAGTAACCGAGTAAAACCAAGGCCTTTGTAGAAAATAACCATGACCCTATTGCTGTTAAATGTTAGAGTGAAAGAGTTTACAAACACCTTTAACTCTGTAGGCCTTTGAGGTCAATATCAGTTCTCCACCTGCCCCCAGATTTTCAGGTGTGCATTTATATGCAAGCCTAGCCAGACCTTGGGCCTATATGGTGTGTGTGGAAGAGTGCAGTGCAGTGCTGCATAAAACTTCCACCATCATTTCCCATCAAGCAATAGCAATGACCCCAAGAGGACCAGTATTTCCTCTCTGCAAAGTGTGTGATTCATGATTTCCTTCAATCTAGGGAGCAGAGTCCAAAGGGCACTCCTAAACCTGGACTCCAGCATGCTGACTTGTGCATGAGCTTATCTTTACAGGCAGGAAAAGTTGCCATTGATTTCAATAGGATTATTCAGGTGTGTGAAGTTATTTGTGCAGGGTTAGGACTGTGATTGCAGCTTGCTACCCATCAAGTTTTCATCTGAAACGCCATATTTTAAAAACATTTTTAGTGGTGTGTTTGGTGTCAGATTGTAAGTACCATTGTGGCAGGTTTGAGTCTATTTTGAATAAGTTAAGAAAAAATACCCAGTCTTGAAATGTCCTGCTGACACAACACTCCTACCCTGCTCCATTTGTGATTCTAATTTTTCAGTGCTTAGGAATTCATCCTAAGTCTCTGAATTTTGTTCTTCTGGGAGCACATTTTCTGAGTCTCGATTAAAAAACAAATCAAGTTTATATTCTATAATATTGTAGATATTCTATACAGTATGTATCATTTAAATATTTTATATATTGTATCCTCAGTTCAGGACACACTGAAATGGTAGATATGTCTTACTTCCTCTCATATTCTGATGCACAGGTGGGCAGGAATACATGGTCAATATTTCCAGAAGGTGAGTAGTGATTTTTGGGGGCCCAACCTGAGACTCCATACAGTATGAGAGGAGCTCAGCACTTTCTGAAAATCAGGCCTTTTTAAGATGTCATAAGCTGGGCACTGAAAATCAAGGCACCCAAAATCATTAGTCAATTTAAAAAATCCCATCCATGTATTCCTTGGGGATCCTATCATAACCACACTGACTTCTGGGGATTACACTCCATCTGAGACATGAAATTAAGTTTCTAGGAAAGGGGTGCCTCTAGGGGCTGAAGAAATTTGATTCCTCCTGATATTGGGCAGCTCTGTTAGCTGGACCACTGAGCCAGCCCACTTTACATTTCACAATCCATTTTGGTCAAAAACCAATTAACCATATAACTAACTGGGGCTGGCTGTGGTTGCTTTAAAACAATTGTTTTCCTTTAGAAAACCGGGAGAGTCTGAACTGCTGGTTCCTCTCCATCCCTCCTTTTTGCTGGCCAGGGCTCTGTGCTTCATTGCAGCTGCTCTCCATTGAAGCACTTGGTGCTTTCAGAGGAGCGCAGCAGTGATTTGGAAATGCAGCACTGTATTTTAATAGTCCGTTAAAATTACAACAGTGCACAATCAATTCACCGCTGCAGTGCTGCCATTCACTTCAACTGGAAAGCAGCCGAAACCAAGCAATTTCCTTAAAATCAGTCCAGTTTGTCTTCCAATCTCCTGCACAAAGAGCAAAAGAATAGTGCAGATGTGCAAAAGTCAGACATGCTCCTAAGTCTCCCTTATTAAACAATTGTAGGTCCAGGGGATGTTACAAGCAGCTGTAGTTCATCTCACACCACATTCTGTCTCCTTTGGGAACTGCAAAATGTATATCAAAGTCCAATGTCAGCTGCAAAAACTGCACGGTGTATTTTGCAGAAAGAAAACTGTTACTTCAGATGTGTTGTACAAACATGTACGCCGTACAAACAGCCTTGGCCATAGCTGCTGTTATTGCTTTGTACCTAATAAGACGAACAGGGCTATACAATTCCTCTTTACTAGAAGCAGCAAGGAGTCACGTGACCTTCATAACAGCCTTTAGAATGGCTAGGCTTGTCAGCCGGCCTTAATGACTGAGGGAAAGGAAAGAACTAAGCAGGGCTTGTGGAATTGTTGTTTTTATTAGATATATTTCCTGCAGTCTAGCTGTTGTTGAAAACTCACACAATCGCCATGTTTAAGCAACATCATTGTGTTAGAAACCAACAATGGCAATTACATTCAGTGCTACTTCCTCACCTAGATACTGTATTGCAGCATATCCGAGGGTCATTCTCTGCTCAGTATATATGTATAACTACTACAAATGCCCATGGGAAATTCTCCTCTCAGGTGTAATTCCTACCCCTCCTCCACACGTACTGGGGTTCTAGATGGCGTGCAACCCATGTGTTTCTCGGGTAGTTGTGCAAGAGACCCTCTGCAGTAGGGAACAGAACTCTGCAGCAGCTCAGCAGCCTGTAGGGGAGGATTCTTTCCCCCACTTCCCTGCAGAGAATCCGAGCACACGTGCTGGGTATTCGGGCTGAATGCTGACTGCCACTCCTTCAGTAACACTGGTGAAAATCCAGGGAAGCTTCACTGCCTTCAGTAGAATTATGTTGGATTTAAACCTGTGAAACTGAGAACAGAATTTAGCCCTTTGCTTTTTGCCTGTAACAACTTATGTTGGCTTAAGAGCAGTGCCCAGGCACAATGGGACGATTTAAGGACACAGCCTTAAATCAGCCTCAATTCCATTGATTTTTGGTATGTGCTGCGCTGCATTCCCCCATCCCAAGCCACAGATGAGGCCCTAACATACCATAGTCACCATTAGGAACACTTCCCACTTAGTTCTGAGTGCAAGTCAAGGTGTTAAGACTGTTCCATAAAGCCCTGTTTGGTTAATGTCCCAGCTACCTGAGACTGCCTCTCCACTCATGCTTCTGTCACTTTTGAAATCAGCTGAGATGCTCCTTCAGCCCCTAGATTTGAATATCTGTGGGACGGAGTCAGGGCCCTCTGGATGGTGGGCCTTTGGCTCTGGAACTTGCTTCCCCTACTATCTGTCACAAACTGCCTTCTGGCCTCCTTTTGTCTGAATGTAGTATGGGGAGATCTGGGGTTTCACACTGGTTTCTACGTGAGTCAGTAAATTCTATTGCATTTGTACATGCACTGAGTGACTCTGACTAGAGCACTATATAGCTAAAAATAAATAAATACACTTGGGGATATATCTGACCTTTGGATAACAGGGTTTTAATTAACTCTGGTTCAGATAATCACGTTTTGACCAAAGGTCCACAGCCCTGCTCCTTGGGGCAGATGGTGAGTAGCATGTCAGGCATGCTGGGGATTGTTTCTGCAGCCACTTGACTAATCGTATGTCTCTGGCTTCCCTAAGGTTGCTGAACAGCTAATGACAATCGCTTATGAGAGTGGAGTAAATCTGTTTGATACAGCGGAGGTGTACGCAGCTGGAAAGTAAGTGTGTGTGTGTGTGTGGCTCAAGGTGTTGGAGTGTTCTACGCAGCCAAGTTTCACTTTGTTTAACTACTGTACCTACTTATTCACCGCCAACCTAACTCAGCCTTTAAACAAATGCAACTACAGAAGTGTATCAGGTTCTATTTTCAGTTACTCTGGTGTAAATCTGGAGTAACTTTTATGGAGTTACTGCAGATCGGCACTAGTGTCATTTAAGGTTTATTTTGACATATGTAAATGTATACTGGGACGCACTGGAGTAGTGCACTAAGACACTTCATAGGAGGATGATCTGCCTTGGATTTTGGGTGTTCCCAGTTTAGTTATGTGTTCAAACTCTAGATTAAACATCCTTGCAAACAAGAGCAAATCACCCAACATGGGGCCTTGCTTGTAGAGGTCTGATGTCCTACTGCTTTGCCAGTGTGAAAGATTGGCTTTAGAAACAGGTAAACCCTGATGTTACATATTCCCCTTTTATGAAATTCAGTTTGATCCCAAGTGCCTTTGTGCCCCCAGCCTCTTAGGAAGTTATTGAACTTCACCCCAGTTTTATCTCGCTAGAGGTTTTGGGGGTCCCCCAAGAACTTAGTAAAATTAGGGTTTAGCGTATACCCAGGGTAACAAAGTGCCACAAACTGTGTGAAAAGCGGGGCTTTTCTTTCATAGTGCTTCTTGTGAAATGTTTTTTCCTCTCCAGTTTTCAGAGTTCGCTGGGTGCTTTTTAAGGTTCTACCATACCATACAATACAATGAGCATAGCTCAGGTTTGCAGACTTTGACAAGTCTTTCAGCAAACCTGGCCCAAGCTCCTGATTTGGCGATTGGATGTGAAAATTTGGCACTCCCCTCCAGGTGAAACACTCACCATGCTGCCGGGGTGATTTCTGCTCTACTCCACACCCTGCCCTTGTCCTACAATGATACCTTAATAAACACCATTTTTCTAAAAAACAAACGCTGCTTATGTGGAACCTCATATTTCCTATGAGAGAGACTGGGATATCTGTGTTCTTTTTTCCTCTTCCACCTCTCAGGCAGGCACCTATCCTCTTGCCAGGAGTAGGGTACTTGGCTGCATTTTTCCCTGTTTCAACTTGAGCAGGGAACAGAGAGGGCTCCATATGCAGGGCCACCTCCTAAAGAGTGCATTAATCACTTCTGCAGGGCCTACAGCCATGGCCATCTTTAAGCTGGGGGCAGAGGATGGGACTTTTTGTCCAGTGTCAGTTATATGTAGTTACATCAATGTCATTGTGCTGGCAAAGAAGAAAGTGGTCCCCTGCCAAAAGCTTTTAAATCAAGTCCTGATTTTTTAGTGGAAGATAATGGGCCAGATCCTCAGCTGGGTAAATCATCCTAACTCCATTTACTTCTGTGCCAGTTTATACCAGCTGAGATGCCAGCTCAGTATCCACACTGAGAAAATAAACAGAGAACCTATTTTGGGTTCCCATTCTCGAAGGAGAGAACTGGATTAGACTAACAAGTCTAAGTGCATTGCTTGTATCTCACATGTAACCTACTCTGTGCATTTCACTATTGATGAATAGAGCCCCTCCCCGGCACATTGGAAAGTTGGTGCTTGTAGCTCCAGCCCCGGAGTTGGTGCCTAGACAAGGAGCCGCGTATTAACTTCTGAAGAGCCGCATGTGCTCCGGAGCCACAGGTTGGCCACCCCTGCTTCAGAGAGAGGGCATTTTCCTGCAGTCTCCACTACAAATAAATCCTCAGTCTGTTCTCTTCTCTCATGGGCTCCCTGATTCTTATAGAAAAACCAGCACTTAAAAGTGCTTTCATCCCCCTGGTTTGTGCTCACTACATTGCTCCCCTTCATTTCACTCTATATTCAGCTCTGTTTCTTGCATGGACAAAATGACCTTCAGCTGACTTTGTGTACACACCCAAAATGTCATGGGCCAGATCCTGGCCTCCATGAAGGTGGCTTTGTACCACTCAGCCTTAAAACTGACTAACTTTAAAAAGAACAAAGCCCTACTTGCAGGGTTGTGTTTTGGATGAACATGCCCTGATGCACAATGGGGCTGAAGGAAGAAAACCCTAACATCAACACATGCTTCAAGGCGATACTGGCAACGTAGTCTCTGCTGGCCATTCTCCCATTTGTGGGTAACAGGCCAACTTCCCTCCTCCACATCCCCCGGTGTAGACCCAGTATAGATGTCACTTGAGCAGTACTCACTCAGGCTGATGCACAGTTTCTCAGCTGCCTGGGTCACCCGCCCAACAGAATGACATTTCTGCAGCATTTGGGCCATATGTGCCCGTGCAAGACAGTTAAGGATTTGGCTTATAATTTTCTGCAATGTGTTTGGTAGACATTCTGTAGCTAAATTGAAACTTCAGTGTGTTTCTGACCAATCACTGTCTGACTTTGTGCTGATGTTTGGAGAGGGGAGAAATGCCATAATTAAAAACAAATCAGTTGACTCACAGTTGACTTTACAAGTGTGACATTTATATTGATTCGGCTTAGCACAGGGCACTGAATTGTTAAATTCCAACTCTCTGCCTCATAAGGACAGTGCAAAAAAGGCACATTCAGGTCAGCAAGGACATGGGGCAATGTGTCAAACAGAAAAAAATAAAGGTTGAATGTGAGCAGATTTTTTTTTATGTTACGTATCAGTGCTTATGGCAGAGACTTCCAATGAATAATTGGTTTCATGATTTACTTTATGTTGAGTGCATTTTTGTCTTTAAAGTATTTTATACTCAAGTGCATTTTTTTCCTCCCCAGGGCTGAGCTGATTCTGGGAAGCATAATCAAAAAGAAGGGCTGGAGGTACTGTATAGATTTTAGAGCCTGCCTGACAATTACTGCAATTGAAGTCAATGGCAAAACTCCCTTTTACTTCAGGGGTAGAAGATCAGGACCACAGAACATATCTGAATTCTTTTGTTTTAAAAAATAGTAGCTTTTTTAACATGTGCTGGATCCGGTAGCTGGTTGGAAAAGCTGGAATAAAAGTCCTAGGCAGAGCTGGTGGCACTTCCTATTACTAAGATTGCCCAATGCTTCCTGTTATGAACCCCTGTTTTCAGTTGTGGTTTATAATTTTGCCAAACTTCGTTTGGGATAAAATTTTCCATAACAGGTGTCTGTCTTGGGCAGAAATTTTTTTGGAAAGATTCAGCCATTTTTGAGAACCGGGTTGGGAAAAAATATGTTGTTTTACTGTTAGGAAAAGTTAGAAAATACCAGAATTCAGGTTTTCTGTGCAACCGTAATTCAGCTCCCTTGGGTGTTACATTATGATACAGTCTTTAATAACATCATTGTCACACTATTTTTTTCCATAGGACCCCTACCTCCTTCAGTGCACAGTATGGACCTGTTCTGGGGATCAATCAGGTTGCTGTGAAGGAGACTTTTGTCTGTATGTCTCCAGCCTCATTTGTTCTAGAAGCTGGAATGTGCAGTGATTGAGGCAGGGGATTGCAGGAAGAGAAAGGATGGGCTCCTGGTTAAGGCAGTTGAATGCTGCTCTGGAAAACTGGAGGGTGTTTTATCCCTACCTTTTCGACAGAGTTTCTATGTGATGCTGGGCAAGTCACTTAAACCAAACTTTTCATAGGTGGTCTCTAATTGTGTGCTCCTCATTTTCTGGGTTCCCGGCTTGAGACTGCTTGACTTTGCAATCTTAGCAATGGGTTTTTTTCCCCATGTAATGTTATATATAAAGAGATAGAAAGCATGATGGGATTTCTTTTTGAATACCTCATATGAGATTAGACCTAATTTAAATGATTCATTCATGTGTGTACACTAGCATGTATTTGTGTAGCTTAAGTGGCATTTACATGATCTTTAAAGATCTCCACTATCTGTCCTGTTCATCCCTTCACTAATGAATGATCCCAATGGCATTCCAATTCTCAACACATCAAATATAAGTATACTTTAGTGGGATGATTATTCAAGAGAGACTCAGTGTGCTGCAGAACAAAGTACAAAGTACAAATAAAAAATCCTGTAGCTGCTCTATATCATTAATCTCTTCAGGATCTATGCAGCATTTTAAGAGTTACTCTAAAACTAAAATAATTTTTATTATCTTAAACAAAAATGGGGAGATTTTCTAAAAGGATGCCTAAGCTGTACACACTGCTACATGTTTTTGCCCCTTTGAATATATTCAACGTAGGCACCTGGGGCACATTTTTAAAGGTATTTAGGTGCCTAACTCCCTAGGGAGTTACAAATCTGTCCCGTAGGGATAAGGTCAGAACCAGTTCTTTTTTAAGTCAGTGGCAGAAATCTCATTGACTTTACCAGGAACAAACCCCTGTTCTTGAAAACTTGCCCCCAAAATGTTCAGGCTTGTTTATGTAGTGGAGCCGTTTTGTTCAACTATACGTTCTGTGTGTGCATATTTAATGGAATTCACTGTCAGCAAGTGTGTCTAATACTTGCTGTGTTATTTTCTTAAGTATTTTAAACTATGAAACATATTTTGTTTAATCTTCCTTGCTGCAGTCCTGCAGCTGATTGAAGTCAGAACAAAATACTGGCCCCTGTTCAGTGTTCATTTAAATCATTGGGAGCCTTTCTATTGATTAATAGCCATGGGTCAGGCCCTTGACCTTGACAAAGATTTTGTTGTATACAGCAAAGTATTTTCCAGCCAATAGATCTTTGTTTTAGTAATACAGTACATTGGAGTTTATAGACAAACTTAGCAAATGGGTCATTCTTTTGGTTTTAATATCTCAAGGTCACTGTATAACAATATTCATACTGCTTCTCATTAAAGTAGTTTCATGACAGTAATTTACATCAGATGCTTTTGGTGACGTTTTCTACACTCTTTTCTCTTGACACAGCAGCATTATTGAAATCGCCAGAATAGTTTGATGTTTTATCATTAACCACTGTGGGTTCTTGTGACACTGTAATGCCTAACTGCTTAGCAGCAGCCACAGGCGGAGCATGTGATTTCATAAATCCCTTATCTGTGAGCTCTAGAATTCAGACTTTAAAACAATGACTAACATGTTTTGTTTTTCTGGAAGAGTTAAATGCTGAACTGAGCATTTTTTCTGATTTTTCTCTCACTACCATCACTTTCACACTAGTTAACTCCATTGATTTCAATGGAGTTGCAGCTGATTTACACAGTTGTGAGAGGAGAATTGGCCCCTAAATCTTAAGGAAAATACTAACTTTGCTTATATCTCAGAGTACAGAAGCTACTTTCCTTATTTATTTTAGGGTCCACATTTTGTTTACAATGTAACAAGGTTGTACTGCATTATTGATCAAACAATGAAAGTTTGATCATCTACGCTTGGACTGGTATAAGAAAGTGTGTATATATAGTTATTCATTAGAAGCAACCAGAACATAGAGCCATAGTTATGCATTGTCCTCCAGGCTAAAGTTAAGAACCTTCAATTGAGAGTCTCCTTTGAAGACAAACCTTATGACTGCTTTAGCTGTAAATAAAAAGAAATTGCCACTTTGGGAGTGGGACAACACCTAAAAAGGGTGGATTTTGTTTTGATCTTTACTCCATATGCCTGTTAAAAACAAAATTGCAACACACTTTCTTTTTTATGTATAGGAGGTCCAGTCTGGTCATAACAACAAAACTCTACTGGGGTGGAAAGTAAGTTTTATAATTGTTTTGTTCCAGATAATACAGTTTAATTCTGCATGGCTTTATCCATTTAAGGCAGGGGTGGGCAAACTTTTTGGCCCAAGGGCCACATTGGGGTTGCAAAACGGTATGGAGGGCTGGGGAGGGAATGCTGTGTCTCCCCAAACAGCCTGGCCCCTGCCACCTATCCTCCCTCTCCCACTTCCTGCCCCCCCTCAGAACCTCCAACCCATCCAACCCCATGCGCTTTTTGTCCCCTAACTGCCCCCCCGGGACCCCACACCCTATCCAACACCCCCTGCTCCCTGTCCCCTGACTGCCCTATCCCCAATCCACACCCCTGCCCCCTGACAGGCCCCCTGGGATTGCCGACCCATCCATCCCTCCCCCACTCCTTGTCCTCTGACAACCCTCTTCCAGGACCCCCATCCCTAACTGCCCCCCCAGGATCCCACCCCCTATCCACCCTCCCCCCCCGCTCCCTCTCCTCCCCGACCCCCCGGGACCCCACCCCCTATCCAATCCCTCCTGCTCCCTGTCTCCTGACCGTCCCCCTGAACCTCTGCCCCATCCAACTGCCCCCTATCCCCTGACTGACCCCCGGGACCTCCTGCCCTCCCCCCATCCCCTTACCCTTACCAGGCTGCTCAGAGCGGCAGGACAGGCTTATTTGAAAGCCTGGGAAGTGGGCGGGCACAAGCCGCGCTGCTTGCATGGCGGCGTGGCTGCAGGGGAGGGGGAACAGCGGGGAGGGGCTGGGAGCGAGCCTCCTGGGCTGGGAGCTCAGGGGCTAGGCAGGACGGTCCCGAGGGCTGGATGTGGCCCGCAGGCCATAGTTTGCCCACCCCTGCTTTAAGGCAACCAAGTTATATACAGGTTAGTGAAATCTCGGGGCTAATTTATTCTCATTTGAAGATGACTTTTAAAGAAGTCAGTGCTCAACAAAGATATTAACCTGGCATTAGACCCTAGCAAATGGTACCAAAAGGAATAACCCCTCTGCACTCTTTTGATGCAAGATAATTCATTTAGATTGTTCAAGTACAGTCTCTTAAACTTCCATTTCCAAAACATGGATGAAATCAGAAGGAGCACAACCAGCATAATACTACACAGGAGGAAAGCTGCCCAACCCTGCCAACATGATAACGTTTTATTTAACACGGTGTTAACTCAAACCCACAGCTCAGGGAGATATTTTTAAGATCACTCCCCGCAGTGAGCTCAGATAAAAAAGACCATCTTGTTTGAGATAAAAATGAGCCATTTATCTCTTAGTGTTGAGCTAAATGAAAGAGAGTTTGCCCTCTGTTGTGGGCTTGAAGCACAAATTTTACTGGTTTCAGAGTAACAGCCATGTTAGTCTGTATTCACAAAAAGAAAAGGAGTACTTGTGGCACCTTAGCGACTAACCAATTTATTTGAGTGATCACTTTAGATAAGCTATTACCAGCAGGAGAGTGGGGTGGGAGGAGATATTTTTTCATGCTTTGTGTGTATATAAAAAGATCTTCTACACTGTCCACAGTATGCATCCGATGAAGTGAGCTGTAGCTCACGAAAGCTTATGCTCAAATAAATTGGTTAGTCTCTAAGGTGCCACAAGTACTCCTTTTCTTTTTGCAAATTTTACTGGCTGAATTTACTTCTGATATGTTACCAGTGTTTGAACTATTGGTTAAATTATTCAAAGAAATTTAACGAGTTTTGCTTTTCAAACTCTGTACAACCTTTCTGTCTGTCTGCCTTCCTTCCAATCTGATCTGCGCAGTGTATTTTGTAACACACTGAAATCAAAGTCTATCAGAATGTCTAAGAAAAAATGTAAAGTTTACTCCGTATCATAATTTATAAAAACTGCAACATGTGGAACTGGGAGGTTTTCTTTGGACATGTTCTATAAAAGAGTAAAATGATTTTGTCATTTCACTGAAGTTATTTATCATAAATTTTGAAGCTGGAGAGAGAGGATATAGGTTTTGGCTTCTCCAGCAGACTCTGGATATAAATAAGAGAATGCTATGCATTTCAGTACTGTAGATTTATAGCAATGGTCTAGTTTTACTTTATTGAGCCATTGCTTTGCTTCAGACTCAAAATATGGTTGATATGTTACAAACACATACAAAATTAAACAGTCTGTAAGAAAGATTATAAAATGTAATATTGCCTCTAAATCTAGTTTAGATTTGAAATATGGGCCACGTAAAATGGATGTAATTTCTTGTAGTTTTTCCTTAGAAGTGAGATGTCTACAGAATATACACTACGCAAAGAGACTGTGTCATTGTTTAACAACTTTGGGCCTGACCCTACAGTCCTTACTCAAGCAAAATTCCTATTGACTCATCCTAATAAGGACTGCGGTATCTCTGAAAGCCCATATTAATTACTTTGTTGCAGTTCATAAAACTGACTGTATGTCTACATTTGAGGGAAAAGCAATTATTCTATTTTATATCTTTTTGGAATAGTTGTCAAAAGGTGGTGTGAACAAGAAAGTTTCAATAAGGTTGTTCTGAAGAGACCAGTTAGGACAGGGGATTGAATCAAATCCTAGTCCACCAAATTTAATTGAAGCTTGTATTGGTTTTTGCTTCATCTTCCAATTAAACTTAATCACTGCATTCTCCCACTTCTAAAAGAATGATACATTGCATGTCAGGTTATACATTATTATAGAAAGGATGAATGTTCCTCGGTTATTATTAATATGAATTTTGTTGCTTCTGGATGCTCTTGTCTCTGGGGTTTGGTTGTTTGTTCTCCAGTGAAGGGTAGCTCTGTTATTTGAGTTCTAATTTTCTCATTTCTCAAACATTCAAAGCTTGTTCTGACTGGAATATAAAATTAGCAAATCTAAGAACATCAGTTCTTTAGAAGTCTTATAATAATAATAATAACACCCACACTAATAGTAATTTTACCTGGTGTATCTTTGCAGAGCTGAAACAGAAAGGGGGCTTTCAAGAAAACACATCATTGAAGGTATGTGCTGTAAATGTGCCTTATCCATTCCAAGAATCCATCTGGCTTAAGGAACACTTTGAATAAGGAAAAAACAAAGATGAGATTCACTCCACTTGCATGAAGCCCAAGTATTCAGACTCAGTGCAGATGGAGTGTGAGGATGAAGAGAGGTGAAATTCACGTCCCAACCTGGGCCAGTGTGCAGAGCTGCTTCTCCAAACTGTGGGCTGGAAAAGCAGTCATAGTCCCTCCATGGTTTTTTGGGCATTGGGACATAAAAGTGGATCCACAGCCCCTCCCCTGTGCTGGCCTCCCCCAAATTGATCTTCCATGCCGGTTCCATTTCTTGATTGGAGATCAGTTTGTGGCAAGCTGGGGCTTCTCAGGCACTCCACTGCAGCTGTTCAGCCAGCCAACCTCTTGTGCAGTCCCAGTTCAGTGCCCTAAGTGGAGCAGAGGGCCTCATGCTAGCTCTCTGCACAAGGGGTGAAGAAATGCAATGCATACAAGAAACTTCAAATACTTTACGTCTTCAACATCTGCTTTTTAATCATTGATTTGTTAAACTTATTCATAAATGATCTGGAGAAAGGGGTAAACAGCGAGGTAGCAAAGTTTGTTGACGATACTAAACTGCTCACGATAGTTAAGACCAAAGCAGACTGTGAAGAACTTCAAAAAGATCTCACAAAACTAAGTGATTGAGCAACAAAATGGCAAATGAAATTTAATGTGGATAAATGTAAAGTAATGCACATTGGAAAAAATAACCCCAATTATACATACAATATGATGGGGGCTAATTTAGCTACAACTAATCAGGAGAAAGATCTTGGAGTCATCATGGATAGTTCTCTGAAGAAGTCCACGCAGGGTACAGTGGAAGTCAAAAGAGCAAACGGGATGTTAGGAATCATTAAAAAAGGGATAGAGAATAAGACGAAGAATATCTTATTGCCCTTATATAAATCCATGGTATGCCCACATCTTGAATACTGCATACAGATGTGGTCTCCTCGTCTCAAAAAAGATATACTGGCACTAGAAAAGGTTCAGAAAAGGGCAACTAAAATGATTAGGGGTTTGGAACGGGTCCCATATGAGGAGAGAGTAAAGAGGCTAGGACTTTTCAGCTTGGAAAAGAGGAGACTAATGGGGGATATGATAGAGGTATATAAAATCATGAGTGGTGTGGAGAAAGTGAATAAGGGAAAGTTATTTACTTGTTCCCATAAGAACTAGGGAGCCACCAAATGAAATTAATGGGCAGCAGCTTTAAAACAAAAGGAAGTTCTTCTTCACTCAGCGCACAGTCATCCTGTGGAACTCCTTGCCTGAGGAGGTTGTGAAGGCTAGGACTATAACAGGGTTTAAAACAGAACTGTATAAATTCATGGAGGTTAAGTCCATTAATGGCTATTAGCCAGGATGGGTAAGGAATGGTGTCCTTACCCTCTGTTTGTCAGAGGGTGGAGATAAATGGCAACAGAGAGATCACTTGATCATTACCTGTTAGGTTCACTCCCTGTGGGGCACCTGGCATTGGCCACTGTTGGTAGACAGGATACTGGGCTGGATGGACCTTTGGTCTGACCCAGTATGGCCATTCTGATGTTCTTATGTTCTTAAACAAATCCATTCAGCAATCTGTGACATATATTATTGTATACAGTTTTTTCAGGTATATTGCTCACCTGAACCCCTCATTAATTACACCACCTATCTCCCAGTATTGCTTGCCTTGTGCAGACTGCTGGAGGTTTAAAACATTGTTCTTGAGAATATGCCGGATCCTATTCTTTATAAAATGAATAGGAGTTCAATGGGATCAGCCCCAATATTTGCATTTGTGAAGTCTGACTGAGTTTTAAATTATCCTGTTGTCGCCTCTTGTTGGCTGTTTACTGACTGGGGATTTTGATCATGCTAGATAAATTTCCTTTCACCTGATCTGTTCAATAAAATGGCAAAAATGACTGGATATGGCAAAAAAGGCTGAAAAGAATCTGTGGTTGTACCGACCTCTTTACTGAAAGAAGAGAAGCATAAAGGAGAGAGGGAGAATTTGAGAGGGGCAGGACCTGAGCACACAAACCGAAACAAAGAACTCCTCTTGGTTTTGTGTATATGAAAAGGTTTAAAATCTGTGGGCAAGCCCCCGGTTGGTGAATGTCAATGTAGCTCCATTGAAGTCTCCGGAGCTCTGACGATTTACACCAGCTGAGGTTCTGACCCATAATCTCTTTTGAAATCTTTCTTTTATTCTCCATTGTTCTTATCATTTGTTCCATTTCTCCTTTGTGTATTCTTCCCATTTCTCCTCTGTATGTGGTACTTCACCTCCTTCTGAATGCCTCTGTTCTCCCCCCGCTCAGTCTAAAAGCGGGGGAGCTCCTCCCTCCCTTCCAGCTAGGAGGGCTTCATATCACTATCAGCACACCACCAAACTGAGCTGTGATTAATCAGGAGGGGCAAGGAGTCCCTGGCATACACCCTGGGAAACCCCAGCAAACTCAGTCCAGCCAGTTGCCACCCCCATCATCTTTTGAGTCTCTCTGGATGGTGGGTGACCTAAGGGGGTGGGGCCAACAGCTGATCTGAATTTATTTAATGTCATTTTTGTATGTAATGTGCATATAGAACACAGAAGAAAATCCAGACTCAGTTCCATCGTATTAAATGTGAGCAGTCTCAGCTGAAAACTTTCTATAGGGAGAATGCAGCTTCTTGGAAAGGTTTATGATTTCATCCAAAATTGACATCTTAAAAGCATTATTGAAGCAGTATTGGAGGCCCTTTGATTTAAAACCCTGAGTACAGACCAAAAAAAGGAAAGTGAATAAGTTAGTAAAAAGAGAAAATTGAGGAAGGGAGTGATTGAGTTAATACCAATAGTTCAGTAGGATGCAAGTCATGGAGAGGAGGAGGTGATAGCATTGCTCTGAGTCACCTTAAAGAAGAATGTTGGAATGCAGAAAAGGAGCTGAAACATGAAATAGACCCAATGGGTTTGGTCAGTTTATGGGACTGAAGTGTGAGAGTAGATGAGATGGCCCGTAGAAGCCAAAAGTTTAAAACCAGCGTCTAAATTTTAATGTGGCCAGGTTTTTGGCTTGCATGCCTCATCCCTTGGATACATGCACATGTCTGGACAGTGCCTTGCACAATGGGAAACCCAGTTGGCTTCTCTGTGCTCCTGCAATATACATGTTTAATAATAATAACACATATTTGTATGTAAAAATTGAGTTTGGACAAATACTTGGTTAATACACAATTATAGGTCCTCAGGTGGTTGAAGTTTCTGCAGATTTGGCTCTCGAGATCTTCCTATACTGCACCAAAATATTAAGGATCAGATTGTGCCAGACAAGCTCAGCCCCATGTTAAGCTCAGTGAGCCTTCTTGCCACTCTGGGGAGAGTGTGTGGGAGGATAGTGCTCTAAGAGGTGCATTTTTGTTATAGAGTTTGTTATGGAAATTAAGCAAGGACTATACAAAAAAGCTTGGTTGCTTAACAGTACATGCCAAAAACTGCTGATTATATTTTAGCACCCAGCACATGGTGTCCTTGTGCTTTAGAGTAAGCAGATACGTGTATAACATATAACATATAATTTCATAGCAGTGTAAAATATGCAATACAAATTCCATTCACAAGAGAAAACAGAAGCAGGTCAAATAGCTAGGAGAGATGGGTAGACTGAAATCCCTCTGGCTAGTTCATGACCACAGGGAGACAGTGCAATGTGTACACTTCCCCTGCATGTTGAGGCACTCCCAATGCAGATGGTCTCTCACCTCCGCAAGTTATTGCAAGGAATGGTGCTACAGCCAGGGCCCCACATTTCTGTATTTCCCAGAGTACAGAGCTGCTATTGTGTTTGGTACCTTCATGAAGGGGAGGGAGCTTACAGGAAGGGAGGCTTCTTCTGCATTCTGGCAAGAAAGAATCTGCCCCTATATCTGTGTTCATACACTACACAAAGGGATTTCAAACCACGCATTTCTTGTGCCTATTTGACCTGCTTCTGTCTTCTGTTCTGAAAGGAATTTGTATGATAGGTTCTTTATACTGCCACAAAATTATGTGCTATATGTCAGCCCGCTTATTCTAAAGTGAAGAACTCCATGCACTATGTGCTAAAATAAAATCTTGCAGATTCCTATAGAGAAATGTTTGGTGTGCATCATTACACAACCAAGCTCTTTGCTAAGTGATAACTGTCTGTTAAATTTCAATATCAAATTTCATATGAAAAATATACCCCTTGAGTAGATTTTATTTTGCAATAATGGAAATTTACAGGCATGGTGAAAAATGAAATACTTTTTATTGAGTTGTGAATCTTGGAGCTGAGTAGTCTTGCCTCTCACATATGAGATAAAACCTAATGGTGTCCTCTAGCTATTGCAAAAGCTGTTAAAATGTATGCCCCGTTCTTCTAGGTGCATTCACATTTGATCCAAAACATTGCTGGTGTTAAAAATAAGGCAAGTTAGAAAAAGAAAAGTTCAGACCTACAAATATTAACTATGCACAGTAACAATGTATTATGCTATAGAGATGGGCTCAAGCCTCAATACCTGGATCTGGAATGCCCCAACATTGGGGTGTAGCTGGATCCAGGGTTTTGTTTTGGCTTATTATACACAGCATGCACAGCAAATTATAAGGAGAAAATGTGAAGTAGTAGTTGTGGCAAATTATTTGCCACCAGTGCACAAGCTGGAATACGTTTGTGTGAACCATTCTCCCAGTAAGCCTGTTTGCAGATAGTTCACAAGCAGGAAAAAAAGGCTGAATACATTTAATGAATTGTTCACTGCAAACCTTTTGCCTTGTTACAGTTAAGATACTGATCATTTTAGACACAAAAGAAAGAGAAAGGAAAAGGACCTCTAACCTTCATGTGGAATTAAAATTACCAAAGTGGAGAGCCCCCAGGGACACACAGTTCAAGTTCTCTCTGAATATTGTAGAGCTGTGCATTCCGTGCTATGCTATCTCAGCAATAGCCAGTGGTAGTTATACTTTAATTAGAGGTACAGAGTGCCTGTGTGAGGTGTCAGGAACAGAGGGTTTTATCTATGAACCTTGACAAGAGGACTTCACTGTACAGCTACCTGAAAGATTTCTAAAACATTTTCAAACATGACAAGTGCTGTGATTTGTGGCAGAGGGATGCAGTTTGATCAAGTGCTTACAAAAATGATCATTCACTTTTTATAACTAATTTAAATGAGCCAGGTTCTCCATTTAAAAATACAGTACACTAGTTCTCTGAAGTGTATATTTTTATCTGTTTTCTGAATTGTTCTTATAATTGTGTCATTATGAACACCCCTGAACTTTTGTTTATAGCTGGCATAGCTCTGATTTACACCAGCTGGGGATTTAGCCCTCTGGAAATAAGCCAGTTTACATCAACTGAGGTTCGAGTCCTCTTTTGGGGTGGGCAAAGGAGGGGATTAAACAATTTAAAATAAATATAGCATTACAGTACGCCACATGGGAGCACTCAGACATATTACATGTTCATCTTACTGCTATGAAAAGACGACATAGAACCTTGCATTCCTATAGCATGATCAAACTGTAGATCTCAAAGCACTTACATGTATAATGAATTAAGCCTCACAGCACTCCTGTGAAATCAATAAGCATTATTGTTATTCCCATTTTATAGATGAGGAAATTGAGATACAGAAAGTGACTTTGTCCTGACACATCATAAATCTGTAGGAGTCAGGAATAGAACCCAAATCTTCTGGTCCCCAGGGCTACGTGGCCACAAGCCTGTAGCCTGGCTATTTGTGCAACATTATGAGTTTAGCTTGTTGTAGTTTGCTGGATAACTTTTGCAAAGAGAGGGTAAATTCTGTTTAACTTAGTAAAGGTGGCATTTGAAGGAGCCTGTTCAGTATCACATTTTTTTCAGGGTTGTATTAGTCTTGGTAATCATAAATATATAACAGAATGTCATGATTCCTCTCCCCTGGGTTTTCATTTCTGGAATGCCCCTGGAGTGGCAGGGCTTAATTATGTGGAACTGTATCAATGTAATGTGCCATCGGGTAATGCAAAAATACTCTCTGACAGAATTTTGATTAGATTAACTGAAACAACATCAGTGAACTCTGTCCGTGGAGGCTGCTAATTGACAGGCTCACCAGGATGGTGTCTTTTCCAATCCAAATTTGAGTGTAATTAAAAAAAAAATTCTTGTGGAGTGCTCTGAATTCTGCATGAAGCCAAACTTTGATATTTTTTTTCTGTGGCTGAGCAGACATGAGACATCATTGTCCATCTCCAGTGTACAATTTAGTATAGTTCTGTCTTGTGATATGTCGGAACTGTCACCTCTTTTGTGATGTGTTCCAAACTTCATTCTGGCTATTTCTAATGATATGTATTCTTTTTTTTTCTCTTGCTGCTTCTAGGATTAAAGGCTTCTCTCCAGAGACTGCAGCTCGAGTATGTGGATGTTGTCTTTGCAAATCGACCAGACAATAATACCCCCATGGAAGGTTAGTGAGAGCTTTAACAAAAGATTTTAATGTGATTGATTCTGGATAAATGGCTTGCACCAATCGTAGTGGAAAATGAAAATCTATTTACTAAGTACTGAGGTGAGGTAGATTCACTATAAAACACCTCACTCTTGAGACCTTGGAGTCCTTAATATTTACACTTATTCTAAATGCATTCATCTCTCTTAAACAGGAAAGTATTGAGGATGGTTTGTATTGCTGGGGTGGCTTTAATGCTGTTCATTTCCCCAAGATTATATCCTTTTTCTGATTTCATCAAACATACCTAAAATGAATTTGTGTTTGAATCTTGTGCCAAACTTCTTCATGCCAAATGAAATCTGCCTGCCCATTCCTATAATGTAATAAATCTTTTGCCCTGTTTATGTTTTCAGGATGTGCCTGTGATATTAAGTTTAAAATGGTTTCTGAGGCGCCCATCTTAGGGCCAGTTTGTGAATGCCTCACTGCCATTGGTGAGCAGTAATTCCCATTGACTTCAGTGGCAGTACTCAAGCAAGTACCTGCTTGCCAATGGAAATAAGGGGTTCAAAATTTGGCCCTCAGTGAGGGTATGCTGTATAGCTCAATGCCATACTTTGTTCTTACTTCAAAACCAGATCAAATAGATTGCATTTTTTCTGGGCAGTAGACAGTTGGAACTCTTCTCTTGTCTTCCACTCATAACGGACGTGATTCTGCTCCCATTGAAATTGGTGACAAAACTCCTATGATGCAGGATGAGGACTGATAAAAAAAAAATATTTCTCAGGGTGATCAGTGATGTTAGCTTGAATTACGAGATAGTATGATCCAGAATGCAGCACTTAATATAGGGGAGGCATCATGGGTAAAGTTAGGGTAAATTATATTTTTAATTATGATCCATGGGCTGGAGCTACATAGTTTGTGACCAAGGTTCTACCACTATGGGGCTACCACAGATGATAAGTGGAGGTTGGTAGAAGATCAAGGGTAGCGTGTGGCCCTTCCAGGCCTTGTCCAGACTCGAATTTGAAGGTGTGATGTTAGATAACATCTGCTAACAAACTTGTTTTTAAAGTACAGTGAGTACAAGGCACCCTCACTTCAATGCTAGGGGAAACCTCAGCTTTGTCTTGACCAGTTAGCATGCATTAAAAGCAGTGTGCCTTGACTGTGCTAGACTTTTAAACCATGTTTGTTAGCATGTGTTAGCTGGCACGTGCTAACATCACACTTTTAAATCCTAGTCTCAAGAAATCCATAGTTGACAAAGTCACTGTTACATTCAGTGGAGGAAAATGACTGCTATTCCAGCCCTTTGTTCAGTTGTTCATTTGCATAGTCAGTTGCCTGATTTGCATGCACAATTATGGTAATTAGACATGTAAATCAGGAACACAGTCATCTGAAAATCTGGCCTTTGAATTATAATTAAACTTCAGAGTTAGCACCCTATTGAATGGAGACCATTAACACTTCTCTTAGCTGTCAGGTGTTTTTCAACCTCATGTAGCCCTACACAGGTTCCAGTTAAGAATATTATCTTCTCAACCATTAGAACGAAAAACTTAATTAAAAAAAACAAACAAACCTTGCAGTCTGCAGAATCTGATTCTGTCATGGGTGGTAGAATAACTACATTAAACAGCCCAGGACTTTGATAACCCTGTTCTAAATTGTTAGCTTGAAATTCAGAGGTTTTGAAGCCCATTTGTTAACTAAGATAGGCTCCAGTTTGAACTCTAAATGGATTACATTAGCGTTAGACTGACTGACAACTCCCAGCAGCTAGAAGATGAGGAAATTGGCTTGAGATTTTAGGACAAGGGGAGATTTACTGATGGGTGATAAGGTCAAAAAATATGACATGTTGTATCTTGGAGGGAGAAATAACCATTTTGCTCAGTCAATTATAATATAAGACAGTGTAGAGAGTATTTTTGTGTAAGCATGTTATGGCTGCTCTCACTTATGGCCTTCATGTTCTTTATGGAGCAACAGAAGAAACCATAAGTGACTTTCTGAGTCACTGTTGTTGTTGTCGGCTGTATTTAGAAAGTATCTGGGCCTAGCTCGGAAATGAACAATTCACCAACCAATGTGGCCTACATTAGAGCACAGCAGACATGGGCAAATATTGCAAAACTTTGCTATGAATATTTGGTTCACTCTTCTAAATAAATTCATTTTGACTGTGTTTTGTGCTTTGTGTGTGTGTTCACTTTCTGAGAATGTTCTAAGAAATGGGTTTACTGGATCATGATGTTCATGCAAATAGCACATTTTAAGTGAATATTGGAGAATATTCTTGGGAAGTGAATTCTGAAGTTGTCAATATGACAAGCCAGAAACCTGATTCTAAGAGTTATGTTCATTCAGCATAGGCACAGGGACTGTCTTTTTGTTATGTGTTTACACAGCATCTACCACGGTAAGGTCTCGGTCCATGACTGGGACTCCTGGCTGCTACCCCAATACAAATAATAAATAATAATGAAACATTATGTGATCTATGTATCTACCCAAAACTAAGCCACTCAACTAAAATTTTGAATATTTGCAACGAACTGTTTGAATGAGCTATAGCTGAAATTTTTGTCAAGTAATTCTGAATAATTATTGAATTTGAGAGAGTTGTGAGATGTTTGACAACAACTTGCAAACAGAAAATAGGTGAATAGACAAGATGTTCACTGTGAATTCTTCATCCAACTCTGCTACAGAATACAAAACTTCTACAACCAAATTGGAAATTCATCCATTTAACAACTCTGCAAGAACAGTCCTTGAGTGTTTCATAGATTCGTAGATTCCAAGGCCAGAAGAGACCATTGTGATCATCTAGTCTGACTTCCTCTATAATGGAATACATAGAACTTCCCCAAAATAATTCCTAGAGCAGATATTTTAGTAAAACAACCAATCTTGATTTAAAAATTGGTCAGTGATGGAGAATCCATCACAAATCTTGTTCCAGTGATTAATTACTCTCACTGTTAAAAAAATGTATCCTTTATTTTCAGTCTGAATATGTCTAGGTTCAACTTTCAGACCTGGGGTTATATTATACCTTTCTGTGTTACAATAAAGAGCCCATTATCTAATATTTGTTCCCCATGTAGGTATTTACAGACTGTAATCCAGTCACCCCTTAACCTTCTTTCTGTTAAGCTAAATAGATTGAGCTCCTTGAATGTGTCACTATAAGGCATGTGTTCTAACCCTTTAATCATTCTTGTTACTCTTCTCTGAACCCTCTCCTTCTTCAAATGTGGACACCAGAACTGGACACAGTATTCCAGCAGCAGTCACCCCGTGCCAAATACCGTGGTAAAATAACCTCTCCACTCCAACTCGAGATTCCCCTGGTTATGCATCCAAGGATTGCATTAGCTCTTTTGGCCACAACATCACATTGGGAGCTCATGTTTAGCTCATTATCTACTATGACCCCCAAATTTTTTTCAGGGTCACTGCTTCTCAGGATAGAGTCCCCCATCCTGTAAATATGGCCTATATTCTTTGTTCTTAAATGTACAGATTTATATTCAGCCATATTAAAAACAATAATGCATTAGTATCCCTCAGTGGACAGGGTTAGTCTCTACCTAGATGGATTATCACCTATCTCACACCTGAACAGGCATAAGAAACCAATAGAATTGCAGAATTTTGAATGCTGACACAAATGATCTTGCGGCTCCACTTCCCCAATTATATTCTGCCTCACAGGATGAGCAGCATGCTGTGTATCAGAATTTTCCTTAGGCTACTTGTACCCCCTCGACTTGGTTTAGTCTTCCCATGGGGGTGTAAAAAGTGGTTGAAAACCAGAGAAGTCTAAGAGGAAAACAAATAAATGATGTTCTTGTGACGAGTTAGACGAAGGTTTCTAACCATCAGAAGAGTGAAGTTTTGGAACAGCCTTCCAAGGGAAGCAGTGGGGGCAAAAGATTTGTCTGGCTTTAAGATTAAACTCAATAAGATGGTATGATGGGGATGACATGGGTTTGGTAATTAAATATTCATGGTAAATAGGCCCAATGGCCTGTGATGGGATATTAAATGGGGTGGGATCTGAGTTACCCAGGAAAGAATTTTCTGTAGTATCTGGCTGATGAATCTTGCCCATATGCTCAGGGTTTAGCTGATCGCCATATTTGGGGTCGGGAAGGAATTTTCCTCCAGAGCAGACTGGAAGAGGCCCTGGAGGTTTTTTGCCTTCCTCTGTAGCATGGGGCACGGGTCACTTGCTGGAGGAGTCTCTGCTCCTTGAAGTCTTTAAACCACGATTTGAGGACTTCAATAGCTCGACATGGGTGAGAGGTTTTTTGCAGGAGTGTTGGGTGGGATTCTGTGGCCTGCGTTGTGCAGGTGGTCAGACAAGATGATCATAATGGTCCCTTTTGACCTAAATATCTATGAATCTAGGTCACACCATCCATTCTGACTGTGTCTCTGCCTCTCATGCCAAACTTCTCATCATGGTTATCTCATGTAATCTGCAACCCCCAGCTTCAACTGTAAGAAGCAGAGATCAGCTG
Source organism: Eretmochelys imbricata (assembly GCF_965152235.1). Lineage (NCBI taxonomy): Eukaryota > Metazoa > Chordata > Testudines > Cheloniidae > Eretmochelys > Eretmochelys imbricata. Next base: position 24,555,341 of record NC_135580.1, on the reverse strand, counting down.
TTAGGCCAGAATCTGATAAGTGTGTAACCCCATGAGACTTCAAAACAAGATTTTCCTTTGAGATTTAACTCATCCTCTGTCCTTCCTGCTGGAGAGGCCTTTCCATTACTCTGCAGTGTTGCCAATGACTTCTTACTGTACAGACCTAAGTAAAAAGACTTATCTAATGAGGACAGGCTCAGAGAAAAAGTTCCTGACCAGTCTGTGTTATGTCCTCCAAGACCTGTCTGTCTGAAGCCAAAATATCATTAAGCTGCTGTCCCCAGTGGATCCAAAGTTATTTCATGGAATGCAGTAGGCCAATTGTGCAGTGCCTTGCATGGAGTGGAGAGAATTCCTTCCTGAACCTACAAGTTCATTCTCTAGATGGATGCATCTACGCCATAGAACAGATTAACTGAGTAGGAAGGATTGCTAGCATAGTGTGCACCGGAATGTTGTCACAACCCCTTCTTTGGCTCTAATGACAGCTTGTATACGTCAAAAGATAGAAAAGTAAATTGATTCCACTTGAATCATTAAAGACAATCTGCAATATTAGCATCAGCAGAATTATAGTTTCTCTACAGCATTCTACAACCCTAGATTTCTGGAGGAGGGAGGCTTGAGGGAGGGATTTGACTATGAATGGTGTGGTGTTTACTCTTTTCATGTACTTTTTTTTTTAATGGTTCACCTAGTAAGCTGCTTCTATCCCACAGCATCTGTTGAGCCATCTGTCAGTTCTGCAATATCTGGCATGCACAGTACATGTTAAACTTCCTTGGGGGGGAAAAAAATAAACCCACAGTCATTCCTGATTCCTACTCCTTATTTATTCCTGTTTTTCCCAATATTCTCAATGTTAGTACCACAAGTAAATAAAACTATCCTTTGCTTGCTCGCTTCCATGATACAAAGCACAGTGAAACCTTTGAAATAAATAGTTATCCAGTCACAGCAGAGAGAAGAAATTCCTTCTAATATGCACAGTTATATAGGATTCCAGAGAATGGCAGGATATGCAGCTAGAATTTAATGGTAAGGACACAGTAGTTTTTTTAAGGAAGTCAGTAGTTTCAAAGTTCCATGCACATTCTTCAGTTCTTGTTCTTTTCATTAAAGCTGCAGTTGTCTTCCTAGGGTGCTGCTTTGGTTCCAGTGGAAAGTGGTTTATAGGCTGTAAAAGAGTATGTACATACCATTCAGTAAATTCAGTAATCTTAAATCATACATTGTTTATAGTACTAGTGGCCAAAATGTCAGGAACTTACATGTGAGTAAATAACATTATCATGTTGTTACTTTATGGGTGGCCAAAATGTAGGGAATTTTATCTGTCAATAAATGGTAAATAATAAATGCCTTAAAACTATTGAATACCACTCCCTTAGCTTGCCCATCCAAAAAATCCAGAAATCCAAATCCAGTATGCTGTATTTCTGAAGTAGGGCCAGGCAAACTAGTTTAGGAATAAGAACCAACCTCCTGTATTAATAGTATAGAACTCAACCTAAAAGTTCTGAAATTTTAACTTTTGTTTTCCTTACCCTCTTCCTTAACCAGAACTGCCAAAATACTGGAGGAGGCCATTCCTGGGGTATTTCCAGACTGATTGGAAACAGGAATCACCAGAAATCCTGAGTTAAAATCAATTCTCATAAGATTCCTAGCCATATATTTGTTGATGCAGGAGGTTCTTCTTTGAATGCTTGCTCATTTCCATTCCATGTTAGGTGTGTGTGTGCGGCGTGCACAGTTGCTGGAGATTTTTTCCTCAGTGCTGTTCGTGGGGCTGGCTCTAGCATGCTCTGATGCCGCATGCTCATGCACCGGTATAAGGGACCCAGCCAGCTCCGCACCCTCTCAGTTCCTTCTTACTGCTCGTGATGGTTGCTGGAATAGCTCCTCCTACTTCAGCAAACTCTTACTCAGTGGTCTTAGTTTAGTCCTTTTCCCTTGTTTCTCTATCCCAGTTCTTTATTTTCTCAGTTTGGACTGTTGAAGATCAGTTGTATATAGCTAGCCAGCACGTCTCACCCTGTTAATGGAGCTTCATCTACTACGATGCCAGAGTATTCTTCGGTCCCCAGTTTAAAGTCCTGTGCCTCCTGCACAAGCCCATGCCTGTGAGTGACCCACACTCCAGTTGTCGGAGAGAGACTCATATCAGGGACCACTGCCAGATCTGTCCGGACTTCAAGCCCCATACGAAGGACAGGGAGGCCAGATTGATGTCCCTCCTGACGGAGGCAGTGCTCCGTCCCTCATTGGAGCTGAGGTGGCTTGACTCGGAACCCAGTAGCTCAGCATCGGTGTGACATGTTCCTCCTGCTATGAGAGTATCTTGGCACCATTCTCCTTCACTGATGTTAAAGAAAAAACATCAGAAGCAGCTGGCCAAGAGGGGACGTTTCCCAACTCTGAAGAGAGCCAAGCACAGGGAGTGCAGGGGGAGTGTGACCTGAGTCTGGCCACTCCTCTGCCCCCACTCTGAGGGTGACACCGTCGACTCCATCTCATATGCAGGCTCTGTGGAGTCAAGTCCTGGACCATCGCTAGCACCAGAGGGGCAATGTGGCACCGGCAGGATCACAGTACCATCTACTCCGGAGGTGTTCATTGTGGCCAAGGAGCTGCTGGCGCTATCAGTAGCCATCGCAAGTGGAACAAGTGGTGGCAGCAGTGAGCAGAAAGGAGCATGTGGTCTCGGGCTCCCGTTCAGTACCAGCCTCCTTGGTACTGTGGAAGTATAACATTGTATAAGTATAACGTTGTATAAGGGGACATGCTGGATACATTGTATATGAGAGGGCATGCCAAAACATGGTACAAAGTATCTGAGGGAGCACACGTAGGGACAGTTAGCTTTTGAATGGAGAAGCAATTAAGATAGAGCCAGCACGTCTAAGAAGCAGGCATCAGAATGGAAGGTGTGAAGGGCAATTAGTTAAGTTAACTGGAAGCTGTTAAAGGAGATTGTTAAGGGTGGCAGGTAATTGAAGATACGTGACTGGTCTCAGGGATCTCGAAGGGTGGTGACTAAAATCTTTTTCTTCTTTTGTCTGTAACTTCTCTGTAACTTGTTCTCCAAAAAACTGTATAAATTAAGAGACACAAGCCCCACTCGGGGGGCTCACTTCTAAATGTATTAGCAGAGCAGCTTTGCTAATAAAGCAGAGTGGTCTGATAAATTGTGAGTCTGAGTCAAACTTTGACAGTACCATCTAGAGGGAAACTGTCCCTGCTTGCCTCTGCGCAGGTCTTCCCACCTTGGCACTGTTCCCTGGCCCCTGATGGGTACTGCCCCTCCATGGTCTCCAGAGGATGGCTGTAGCGGGGCAGCTCCCCCGCTCCTGTGAAAGGCTAGGGGAAGCAGCCACAGCAGGGGCCACGCCCCAATCAGAGCTGTGAGACAGGAGCTAAGTCAGTCTCTCTCTAGCAGTGGAGAGAGAAGAACCTTGGGAGCAGGGTACCAGAGGTAGAGAAATGCTGGGGAAAGGCAAGAGAAGCTGGGGAGCTCCAGCCTGGCAACTCCCCAGGCCTGGTGCAAGGCCTAAAAAGAGGTACTGGACTGCAGGGAAAGGCAGCAGGTCCAAACCCCCCTTGCCAGTGATGAGTGGTTTACAGACTTCAGTCTGCCTAGTGTGTGGGGGCTAGATGATGACTGGCGGTAGTCACTGAGGCAAGGTGGGGAATAAAGGGTTGGGGGTTCCCCTGGGAGGGGAGACCCAGACTGTGGATTACTGCTGGGGGCGGAACCCTGAGGAAAAGGGGCACGGGGGTCCGGGAGGGACATGGGGGCCAGTGGCAGGTGCGACACCGGCCAGGAGGAGGCGCTCCGTACCCTGGAGACCTAATTCCCAAGATGACCAGCAGGAGGCGCTGCGCTGGTGAGTCTCCCTTTGCTACAATGGCCCATTGTCAGACTCAGAAGTGGGGTTGTATTCCCACTCAAGGAACCATTTGCCAGTTTCCCCCTGATCAGCCCTACCCCCAAGTTGGTGGATCCAAGCGCAGGGGTACCACTGAGTACTTGGCGCAGTGGGCACTGGCCTATGCAGATGTAATGTCCATTTTGGGACACATGGGGGATTCCCCGATACAAGGGCCCTCTTCCAGATGCTCATACTCTGTAGTCTCAGAAAGAAGAGAGGCCCTGTCCCTCTCACCGGCACCCAACCTGCACTCCTGTATTGAGCCAGTATCGAGCCTTAGGACCTAGATCGATGGACCCAGTTGGTGCAGAAGGAGAAGAAGAGAACCCCCTGCCGGTACAGGCATCTTCTTCTTCATGCCTGGATGAGGCAGTGTCTGGGGCGTGTGTATCCCCCCTCACAATGACTTCACAGCTCACCAGGAGCTGTTGAAAAGAGTGGCCTTGAAACTTGGGCTGGAAGTGGAGGTAGTCAAAGAATCCTCCCGCAGCCTGGTCAATATTTTGACCACTGCAGGCCCTTTGAAAGTGACCCTCCCTCTCAATGGGACCATTATAAGACCAGTTAAAGCTCTGTGACAAACCCCATTCTCCCGGCCTCCTATCACAAAAAGGGTTGAAAAGAAACACTTTGTTCCCGCTCTAGGCTGTGGATACTTGGTCTCTGAGGCCAATGAGAGGGACAGACAGAGTTAGCAAGGAGTGACCTCCAAACCACAGGATGCAAAGAGACTAGACCTTTTTGGCAGAAAGGTTTATTCTACAGGGTGTCTACCGCTCTGCATCTCCAACCAGCAGACATTGCTGGGGAGATACAGTGTTAATGTCTGGGAGTTGATGTTGAAGGACTCTGTTCCCCAACAGTCAAGACAGGAGTTCTATGCGCTGGTGGACAAAGGGAAATCTGTGGCCAGGGCCTCCCTATGGGCTACCCTGGATGTGGCAGTTTTGGCAGCTAGATTCATGGTGTCTACAGTGGTCATGTGCAGATATTCTTGGCATCAATCCACATCTCTGCCAACAGAGGTCCAACAGTCCATCCAGGACCTGCCATTTGAAGTCACTTCACTCTTCTCTGAACAAATGGATGTGAAGCTTCACAGCCTGAAGGCTTCTAGAGCCACCCTCAAGCCCCTGGGTTTCTATGCCTGGTGTCTTCGATGAAACACTGCAGGCTTCAAAAACTGGTCTGCTTCTCAGCTCCACCACTGTGCTAGGACCCGTTTAAGAAGCAAAAGGGGGCTATAAACCCAGACAACTGCTCCCACCTGCTTCAGCCTCGCTACCGGGCCCTCACTCACAGATACTTGGGAAGCTCCAAGCAGAACTTTTGATGGGGTGCCTGAGGGCATTATACCAGTTCCTGTACTGGATCCTGCCCCCTTTTCGTTTTCAGACCGTTTCTCCCGCTTCAGCGCGACGTGGTCCCTCATCACCTCAAACTGCTACGTACTGAGTACAGTGGAGGAAGATTACACTTTCCAGTTTATTTCCATCCCTTCCTTCTATCCCTCTTCCCCATCCCTCTTCAGGGCCCTTCTCATGAGCCACTTTTAGACCAGGAGGCGCAAGCCCTCTTCCAGGTAGGGGCTGTGGAGGAGATACCTCAGAGCTTGAGATGGAAAGGGTTTTAGTCCCTTTATTTCTTAATCCCAAAGGCCCAGGGGGGTCTCAGACCTGTCCTAGACCTTTGTTTCCTTAACAATTATCTCAAGAAACTGAAATTCCACATGGTCTCCCTGGATCCAGGGGACTGATATGTTATTCCCTCCCTGGATCCAGGGGACTGGTATGTTGCCCTCAACTTAAAAGATGCCTATTTTCATATTTCCATATTTTTGGGCTACAGAAGATTTCTCAGTTTTGTCATGAACCAGACCCATTACCAGTTCACCACCCTCCCCTTTGGCCTGTCAGCAGCCCCTCGGGTATTCACGAAATCCATAGCAGTGGTGGCAGCCTTCCTCAGAAGGTGAGGAGTGCAAATGTTCCCTTACCTCAATGACTGGCTGATCAAGGGATGGTCCAAGGCCCAGGTGAGGGCCAGCATCCACCTGGTCTAAGCTACTTTCCAAGCACTGGGCCTGCTAATAAACAAGCAGAAGTCAATGCTCATCCCCGTTCAGAGGATAGAGTTCATTGGTGCAGTGTTTGATTCCACCTGGGGCAGAGCATTCCAGAGGCTTGCTTCCAGATAATATCATCTCTGATATCGCAGATCAAGGCCCACCCCATCATAACAGGCCATTTCTGCCTCAGACTATTGGCTCATATGGCCCCATGCACATACGTGATACAGCATGCGAGACTGCGCCTCAGACCCTTTCAACTGTGGCTGGCCTTGGTGCACTCACCAAACTGTCATCATTTGGACTTTGTGCTTACAGTTTCCACCCAGGTCTTCACCTCCCTGGATTGGTAAGGATCCCCCAGTTGGTGGTCTTGGGTGTTCCCTTCATCAGTTCCCAACCCCCAGTATCCTTAATCTCGGTGACTTGAGCACTTCAGGACTCAGGGCCTATGGTCTCAGGAGGAGCTCTCCCTACACATAAATGTCAGAGAGCTCAGAGCGGTCCTCCTAGCATGCCAGGTGTTTCTACCCCAGATTGCACGCAAAGTTATATGAGTCCTTACAGACAACATGGCAGCCATGTTTTACATCAACAAGCAGGGAGGGGCACACTCTTCCCCACAGTGTCAAGAGGCCATTCGCTTGTGGGAATTCTGCGTGAAACACTCAGTCCACCTCGAAGCTTCTCACCTTCTGGGAGCCTGGAACAATCTGGCAGATTACCTCAACAACTATTCATCTACATGATCTCTCCAGACTGGAGAATTTCCAGGCCTGGAGAATTTTATGTGGGTCTTGAGAAATAAACAATTTTTTTTGAGCGATTAAGATAATCTAATTCAATTTACCTGTGACTGAGAACAGGTTTGAACCTTTGGAGCATGTCAGAGTTTCTCATTGAATCATGCAAATTAGCAAGGAAAAAGCCTCTGAGTCATCTAGTCCACTCTCTGCCAAAGCTGGATTGCTCCCAGAAGTTCTAAGGTGTATCAAATCACTTAAAATTCTTATGTTAGGCATTGGACAGCTGAGTTAAATTTTTTTCAGAAGACTAATTAATTTACATTCAGAAAATCCGTTGGTGCAGATGATTGTAGTCTCCAAGGAGACAGACAAAACTCTGCTAATCTAAAAAGGTGAGACTCATAGTTACTATTATCAAAAAGTAATTTTTTCTGTACCCAAAGCCAGTGGCTCTCATCTTTCCAGACTATCGTACCCCTTTCAGGAGTCTGTCTTGCAAATCCCCAAGTTTCACCTCACTTAAAAACTACTTGCTTACAAAATCAGACGTAAAAATATGGAGGTGTTACAGCACACTGTTACTGAAAAATTGCGGACTTTCTCATTTTTACCATATAATTATAAAATAAATCAATTGGAATATAAATATCATACTTACATTTCAGTGTATAATATATAGAGCAGTATCAACAAGTCATTGTTTGTATAAAATTTTAGTTTGTAGTGACTTTGCTAGTGCTCTTTATGTAGCCTATCTAGGTGAGTTTATGTACCCCTGGAAGACCTCTGTGTACCCCGGTTGAAAACCACTGCCCTAAGCAAATACTAGAACATTTTTATAATGAAAGTAATTCCATATCAGGTGCAGTATTCAACCCACATTTATTTATGAAAGGCTCAAATTAGTTCACTTAAGAACTAATCCCCTTGTTTCCCTTCCTCTCAACTCCCAATATTGTCATTGTTTCATTTCCCACATCCCTTGGTGACTCTCCAGAGTGCCAGGTCCTCTTTTACCTTCCCCAACAACCCTCTAACAATTTCCCTTCCTCCCTCTCTCTCTCACTACCACTAAAAAGTGGGGGTAGGCCATGTGCCATGTGAATTACGGCTACTGAGTTTGCTAGTGCAGACAGTGTCCAGTAGGCTCCTCATTTCTGTGAGTCATCTGTACAAATGCACAGCCCACTATGCTCAGTTTAAGCAGCCTCGCTGGTTGGCTCTGGATTCCCAGTTAAAATCTCAGGAGTTCTGTAATGGCAAGTACTCTGTGGCTGAATTAAAAAAAAAAGCATAATCTTTTACAAGGACCTAGAAATCGCTATTCAGTTTCATAGAAATATCTAGAGACGGGCCCTGGCCAAAATCCCAAGTCACGATCTGGATCTGAATTTGCAGCTCAGAACTGTTTATCTAGTGGCCTGATGTTGCACATTAAATGCGAACACTCCAAAATTTACTAAAGTTCAGTATGAGTCCAAGTCTCCTTATCAGAGATATTTTCTTCTCTCTTCTGTAAAATGATTTCCCTTTTTTTAATGATTATAATAATAATTCCTTTTGAAAAAGAAACAATTCGTTGATTACAAAAACAAATATTGAGGCTTCTGGGTGGGTATATTGCATTTTTGAAGCTCCATGCATCATTAATCAGGTTTGGTTTATTATCTTGTAACTCTAGAGTGTGTAATTTTAACGAAGAGGCCTTTTAGGAGACCAGCACTTCAGTTATGGATGTTCTAACACAGGGATTTAACAGTTCACAGTTTTAAGCAGCAATAACCAATCTAAAGAATGCACTAGCTCTTTACATTGAAAATAATTCAATACAAACTACAGAAACCAACTTTGGAATCTTCATTTCATTTCTTTTTTGAAAATAAAATATTTCTGGATTTCCATGGAGGCAGCTCATCCTCTGTGGAAGAACCTGTGGGAGGTGCCCAAAAGAGGCAATCCCTCCAAGGATCCCTTTGCAGAGTTCATTCTCTGTCATTCCATTAAAGGGGGCCAGGAGAGTGAGGTTTAGGCTGCAGGGCCAGTCCACAGCCCATGAGGATTTGCAGGAGGCTTGGGCCATCTACGTGGAAGTGCTTTGCCTCTGCACTAGTTCTGCTTCCTTGAAGCCCCCACCTCCACTGGAGCCATGCTACCAGGGATTTCAACATTGGTGGCTGCCTCCATGAAAAGGGGTGCTCTCCCGAAAAGGTAATACACCTGCGGGTTGCATTCTGTTGTTTTTATTGCTTAAGATTCATGGAGCTGAAGTGGGAACAGTGTGCATCTCTCCCCTGCCAGCCTAGTCTCCACTCTTTAGCCATGCGTGGACATGAGACTCATGGAGAGGGGTGGTTCCACAGAAGTAGCTGAGCCCTGCTTCCTCGCATGAGTGAGATGATCAGTGTGTGGAATATGTCCTCCCTGTTCAGACAGAAGGAGGATGGAACTGAGCCTTGGGAAGAAAGATATAATGGGGACCACTCCTCTTCTTTTCTGTCTCAGAGAGACAGGCAGGGGGAGGACATTCCCTGTGATTAATAAGACACAAAAGAATACTACATGGTTTTTATACTTCTTATACCCCTCATGTCATGGGATTTTTAAACACAGTTTTTGTAGCAGTGGTTACAGAAAGGGGAGCTTTTAAGAATCTTTTTCTAGCTAAAAATAAATCACTTTTGTTCAGGGTTATCAAGTGGAAAGTGATGTTATGTTGCTGTTAGTCTGTGGCCGTGGTCTGTGGCTTTGGAATGAGTTATTGCTCTCTTCTGGGCAAGGAAAAGTTTCATGGAATCGGAATTAACTTTGAATTTAGATCACATGTGACACCTCACCTGTACCAGAGTGTTACTTATGAGAGCTGTTGTTAAGTGTAGAAGAACCAAAAGGCATTTGGAATTTCTTAACAGTATCTTTGTGTTCAGCAGAGAAAGAGAGATTCCCAGAGTGTAAGATCAAAACAGCAGCCTAACAGCTTAGCAGCCCGCACTCTTCTCTGCAGCTGAGAACGCAGCTTAATAAGAATACAGGTGCAAGCAGATAAACAACATTCCCTGTTGAAGCCTAGTCACCTCTAGTCAACTGGAAAATAGCAGCTCATGTGAGTTCCAGGTTAGCCCATGTCTATTCATTCTGAGGAGTAAGGCCCTGGCCCAACATTTGACAATGCACAAGGGGATTGCTGCACCCATAGAGAGCCCTATTGAAGTCAATGGGAATCTGCACATATTGTCAATGGTAGGATCAGGACTAACTCTTTAGGTGCTGAATTAAAATATTCTGCAAAGCACATGCTAACAATACTTTATTTCTAATACATCACGGGATTCACAGATTAATAGCAATTGCTTGTGTGCTGTGTACACAACAGCATTTATATACAAAAGGGGAGGAAATGTTATGATTTGTGGTATAAATATCTGGGGCTTGCTTTCATACTCTTAAGTAGTAGAACTAAGTAAATTATTCCAGTTAATTATAAAATAATAATTGTTGTCTTCATTTCATCTCCTGCCACACACACCAATTATAAAATACTGCTTATCTTTGGCCAAATTTTGTTTAATAAATAACAGTAATATAATAAATGAATAACAAAAACAATAAGCACTTCCATTTGGCCTTTCATCTGAGATGTCACAGCAGTTCATAAATATTCCTAACATCTGTGGTAGAAGAGGCACAGGGACCAGGATTTGACTCATAAGAAATAATTTTAATCGACTTTAAAATTGTTACAGTCTGGAGGGGATTGTGTTCCAGATTCTAAATAATTATTTATTTACAATCGATCAACAACTTCCCCCCGCAAACCTGATAGCTACTGTTTCTGTAGGACGCTGACATATTTATGTTCCCCTGTGCAGGCAGCCAGCTAGCTAACAGAGGGAGCAAAAGACCTATTCTCTATTCACAAACCTCTTCCCAGAACTATTCAAACATCACTACGGTTACATTTGTTAGATAAGATATAGACTTTGCCATGCTGACTTGTTTTCTATTTTTTAAAGGCTAGGGGGGAATAAAAATCATCATTTACCAAAGAGGGTAGGAGACAAAGGTTAGAAAATGTTGTATTCAAACTTCAAGAAGTTATTACTGCAATAGAATCATAGAATATCAGGATTGGAAGGGACCTCAGGAGGTCATCTAGTCCAACCTCCTGCTCAAAGCAGGACCGATCCCTGACTAAATCATCCCAGCCAGGGCTTTGTCAAGCCTGACCTTAAAAACTTCTAGGGAAGGAGATTCCACCACCTCCCTAGGTAACGCATTCCAGTGTTTCACCACCCTCATAGTGAAAAAGTTTTTCCTAATATCCAACCTAAATCTCCCCCACTGCAACTTGAGACCGTTACTCCTTGTTCTGTCATCTGCTACCACTGAGAACAATCTAGAGCCATCCTCTTTGGAACCCCCTTTCAGGTAGTTGAAAGCAGCTATCAAATCCCTCCTCATTCTTCTCTTCTGAAGACTAAACATCCCCAGTTCCCTCAGCCTCTCCTCATAAGTCATCTGTTCCAGTCCCCTAATCATTTTTGTTGCCCTCCACTGGACTCTTTCCCATTTTTCCACATCCTTCTTGTAGTGTGGGGCCCAAAACTGGACACAGTACTCCAGATGAGGCCTCACCATTGTCGAAGAGAGGGGAACGATCACGTCCCTCGATCTGCTGGCAATGCCCCTACTTATACATCCCAAAATGCCATTGGCCTTCTTGGCAACAAGGGCACGCTGTTGACTTATATCCAACTTCTCATCCACTGTAACTCCTAGGTCCTTTTCTGCAGAACTGCTGCTGAGGCATTCAGTCCCTAGTCTGTAGCAGTGCATTGGATTCTTCCATCCTAAGTGCAGGACTCTGCACTTCTCCTTGTTGAACCTCATCAGATTTCTTTTGGCCCAATCCAATAATTTGTCTAGGTCCCTCTGTATCCTATCCCTACCCTCCAGTGTATCTACCACTCCTCCCAGTTTAGTGTCATCTGCAAACTTGCTGAGGGTGCAATCCACACCATCTTCCAGATCATTAATGAAGATATTGAACAAAACCAGCCCCAGGACCAACCCCTGGGGCACTCCACTTGATACCGGCTGCCAACTAGACATGGAGCCATTGATCACTACCCGTTGAGCCCGACAATCTAGCCAGCTTTCTATCCACCTTATAGTCCATTCATCCAGCCCATACTTCTTTAACTTTCTGGCAAGAATACTGCGGGAGACCATGTCAAAAGCTTTGCTAAAGTCAAGGAATAACACGTCCACTGCTTTCCCTTCATCCACAGAGCCAGTTATCTCATCATAGAAGGCAATTAGATTAGTCAGGCATGACTTGCCCTTGGTGAATCCATGCTGACTGTTCCTGATCACTTTCCTCTCCTCTAAGTGCTCCAGAATTGATTCCTTGAGGACCTGCTCCATGATTTTTCCAGGGACTGAGGTGAGGCTGACTGGCCTGTAGTTCCCCGGATCCTCCTCCTTCCCTTTTTTAAAGATGGGCACTACATTAGCCTTTTTCCAGTCATCTGGGACCTCCCCCGATCGCCATGACTTTTCAATAAAGAATAAACAAAGCCATCATTAAAAAGTAGACACTCTTTGAATGACTATTTATCATATAACCCACTGTTTGAACATACTCAAAATTCTTTCACTATTCAGTGCCACGTTAGTTACCTGTTCATCATGCTCTTTATTGGACCAGAAAATGCTCACAAATTTAATTAGGCCTTTAAAGTGGGTGAAATACAGTGTGGCTATGTCCAAATGAAAAAAAATGACTGCAAGATCTACTGCATCCTTCCTTTCTATGCGGGGAAAAAAGAGTCTAATCAAAATAAAATGTAACAAGCTACCAATGAAAAAATAAGCTGTACATAAAATATACAGAAACAAAAGCATGGCAAGAGGGATAATTTCTAGTTTGATGAGATTTCTTCTCTGAGTATAGATGGAGACTTTATGTTTATCTGTTTCTCACTACCTGCAGAAAAATTCTCATAAAAACTCCCAAGATTTTCAGAGTAATCTACCCTCTGCCAAGCTTTTTTGCTTGATACCTTTACAAAGAGGATGAGAATGCTTGTGATATAAAAGGATACATGTCTTCAGGAACTGATACTCTAGACAGTTATATATGCTGCTACAAATGTAGTGTATAATTTAATAAGAAGCCACAGACCAGGCTTTCTCAATCCATCTAAATGATCAATAGCTACGATTCCATAATAACTTGACTGCAATTTAATAGGTCAAAAATCCATCACATAGATTTAAACTCCAATCAGTTTCTTGCAGCTTTCTTCCTTGAAAAAGACAGCTCCTGCTGGTTGCAAGACACCCTGTACTTTACTGATAATATGTTATTAAATATTAGGGATAGTTTCTTATGCCTCTCAGACCTCATCTGGCTTATTTTTGTCAGGTATCGTTTAAATGATATGCTATCAGAGTGGGTAAAAAATCAATCATGAGGATAAATATTTTTCCACATAATGGATTTATTTCTTTTTTAATACTGAGATGTTTTTGGCTGAATTGGGTTTCTGGAAAGAGGTTTAATGCAGCATTAAGTTTATAGATAAGCAAGGAAAGGGGTTAATTACTGGGTCCTGTGCTACAGAGGAGTAAGCTCTAATAGGAAGATTAAAGTTGTCAGACATCCTGCAGGATACTGTGCAGTGTGAGTCTCTTGATTTTTGGTGTGTTTTAAAGCCCCAGTTTCTGGAGTCATGTGAATACATAAACATCTCAGTTCAAACTAAGGCATAAGTGAGAACAAAGTGATGCGTAGGCTGAGTGAGGGTCCTCTGTGCAGTGGTGAATTTCACCCTCAGTGAGCAGTCATGGTACCTATGGGCTGTGTGTCCAACTGCTCATTTTTGCACACACACAGTTCTGAATATATGGGTCCAAGAACTAAATTTGCCTTTGTTTGTTGCTAAATTAACAATAGTGATTCTGAATGAATGACATATTCCATCCAGAAAGGCCGTTGTGCCCAAGCTCAGCAATAGACATAGCATTATTAAAGGTGGCCAGGATAGTGATTTTCCCATCATGATTAATCATGAAAATAACCAACCTCTTGTGGGCCTGCACTGGGACAGAGCAAGAATTGAGACAGGACAAATTTGGTTTCCCATAAGCCTGAGTCAGCTAGCACGGGCGTGGGTGTTTAATTGAATTGTAGCCATACCCCATGACACTGGGAAATCCAGTCATCAATACATGTGGTGTGCACTGATTCAGTGTCCGGGGGCTTGCACTGATTGGATTTCCAATGTTAGACACCAAATAAAGTAGCACTCCCAGAGTGTGAAATTCCCCGCCATAGAAAGGGTCAGCAGTATTACTAACTCCAAATCTTCAAAAATCTTGAGTCAGGCCCCAAAAAACAAGAGCGTTTTCAAAAACAATAAAGTTGGGGTTCTTTTTCTTTGCTCTCCAGCCTTTAGGGTACACTCAGGTAACATTTTCTAGCTTTTCTATGCAACCACGAGGGCCAGAAACTTAACTTTTTTTCTTTTACTGAAAGCTGTGATTCCCACACCATTGCTTGACTCCAGGAGCTGATGCTTTAAAAAAGCCAAAACACTGAATGATCAGTAGGAGGCCAAAACACTACTTAAGTCCTACTTAAGAGATCTACAGGCCTTGTGCTGGCCTTCTGCACAGGGGTGAATTTCACCCTGATTGAATATATTGCCCCACCCCATGTGATGTAGTAGATGACACAGTCGAGGAGCTTCCAAGTGCAGCCTGCAAGCTTAAGAACAGCCATGCTATCAATATTTGTGGTATAGCTGCCAAGCTGATCAAGCACGGCAAGGTTTTGATCTTGGGGTGGCTGACCCATGTTATCAACAAAGTATGGATTCATGAGAAACTACCCAATACTGGCACTTTGGGATTATTCTCTCATTTTGGAAAGGGAAAGGTGATGCTCTCGTGTGCTCTAATCACTGTGGCATCACATTGCTTTCCATGCCAAGCAAACTGTTCATGCTGGTTCTTCTTGAGCGTGTTAAGACTACCATAAGGAATCTATGCCATCTACATCAAACTGGGTTTATGCCCAGCCAATCAACCATGTAGCAGATTTTTACCATTAGACAAATTACTGAAAAAGTCCAAGAGTTTTGGTGCAGGAAGGATGAGGTGTATATAGCCTTTATTGATTTAAAATCTGCATTTGACTTTGTTGATCGTCATTCACTTTGTCTCTGTCTGTAAGCTGCTGTTGTGCCTAGCGAGCTCCTCAACCTTCTCATAGAAATGCACCACCAAAATGAGAGCTGTGTCCACTGAGGTATTAGGATGTCCAATTGGTTTGAGTACAACAGCGGTATCTGTCAAGGGCGCATGGCTGCCCCTGATCTGTGAAATAGCGGTGAAGACATGACGGTTCTGCTTTTAACTTGGGTTAGCAACTCGAGTTCAAGCCTATAGGGCATCCTGAAGTTGAACTCAAGCTGCTAACCTAAGTTAAAAGCCATGTTGCCGTGTCGTCACTGCTATTTTAACCCAAGTTAGCTAATGCTGTTAGCTACTCCAAGTTAAGAACACATCTCTGTTTGCGGTATTGACACCCTAAATTTAGGCACCCTAAATAAGTGGCCTGATTTTTTTTTAAATGTGCTGAGCACTCCACAGCTCCTATTGGTGAGACCCAGAGATTTTGCTGCTTTCTCAACCAGTGAGGTGAAATCCATTCAGCAACTTGTGGAGACCCACTTCTGGTTGAGGCATTCTGATCTAATGGACTGAGGAAGGAACTCAGGAGTCAGGATATACAATTTCTGTTTGTGGGGCTATCACTGACTCTCTGCGTGACTGTGGACAAATTAGTTAAACCTTCTGCACCTCAGGTACTCCATCGGTAAATGGAGAGAAAAATGCCTACCTAGATTTGTAAAGGTCTTTGTCTTCCATAGACTTCAAAGTATTATATAAGTGCTAAATTACATTATTAATGGTAAAAAATATCACCTCTTCCATAGTCCCACATAGAACTGATAAGGACTGTAAAATTCAGGGGTGGGGGAAGGAGGCATAATCTAATACTTTGACTGACACACAGTGACGGTGTAAATGGACAAAGAAAAATCAGCTGTACTGATGTAACCAACAGTCTGATTCGCCAGTTCTATATTTCATCCCTGGCATCTGAACAATCTTAGTAAAAAGCAAGAAGACGGCATGTATACGTGTGTTTTGTAAAATTAAATTAAAAAGAAATCTTCTGAACTGAAGTTTTTAGCACAGGTTTTTAGTCATTTCGTTTCCCAAACCTCTTCTACAACGCTGCCCTCTTGTGGTCTTAAATTTTAGAAAAATGTCATGAATAAGCATGAGCACATATAATACTTTGTTTAATAAGAAAATTTACATTCACTACCCACCATGGTAATTCTCCTAAAATTTGCATGTACCATGCAGCTTCATCCATAAACCGGAAAAAAGATGCAAACAGGGGTGTTTGAAGATGGAATATATTATTACATAGGCTACAAAGCTATTATTTTAGGGTTGGTTTTAGTTTCATGTTGATCATTGACCAAAACTGCTTAGCCCATTATGAACTATTAATAGCCACATATTTACTGTAAAGGTGGGTGGGCCCAGGGAAGATCCTTCCATCTGGACATCATCCATCCTTGGGAGATTCACAATCTCAACCTGGATCCAGCTGCTAACTTGGCAGCTGCCATCTATTTCTATAGTAGCCTGACCCCAGGGCTTTATTTCTTATCTCATGCATATCTTCTATAACTGGAACTCCATGTCTTTAGTGGTTACACCCCATTTACATTATTAAAGTGTATTCAAATCAAGTTCTAACACGCCAGTTCCAAACACCCAGAATTGTTGAGTTTGAAATCTGAAAACAAGCCTTGTAATTTGGGCCTGACTCCCCTGTAAAGTTGGGTGCATGTACTAAAAAAGCAAAATTAATGATGGGTAATATTAACATCCTGTTTTAGGCTGGTATTTATTTAGTGATCACTATATAATGTACTTTCGCATGTAAACCATCGTGTGCTCTGTTATTTACAATTGTTTGTAAATATTGTGTTAATTTGGGTGGTAAATAGTTGGATTAATGTGAAATTTCATAGAGCTCTCATCTTTTTCTTCTTGTACAGAAATTGTCCGAGCAATGACACATGTGATAAACCAGGGGATGGCAATGTACTGGGGAACCTCACGCTGGAGTGCTATGGAGATCATGGTAATGTAGCTTTTAAAAAAGTATCACCAGTTTCTGTTACGTACTCTAGATCACATTCAGGGCTGCAGAATTTGCCAAAATGCAAAGCAAAGGTTGAACAATAAGCACCTGTCGATACTGGTTTTAAAGTTTCTGAGCTGGTTTTAAAATCTGTTCAGCTAAACCAATTTTAAAACCAGTTACAGTTGTTGTGTAGACCCACTTTTAGGTGTATTAAGGTGGCCTGACCTGTTTTTACTGAACTGATTTCACAACTCCTGTTGGAGTTCTCCAGATGGGCTCAATGGTCCTGGATGCTTCAATAAACTTCCCCAACAACAGTATCTGGGAATGTGTCCCATCTGGGTGCCAGGGGATGATGTTGCACTGAATATGATTCCAATATTGGGGAGAGTTTTTCCATGGATAACTCAGTCAGCTGGCCACACAGCCATATTAAATAGATTTGTCAGCATTACTATCAATTTCAGAAATCTCAAGACTAGAAGCAGACACTTTTCTAGTAAAAGACACTGTAATTGTTATCCCTTATTGTGATGAAAAAAGGTAGACCTGTAGAATTTGAGTCCTGACTGTTTAAGTCCCATAGACATTGAAGCCAGTTTTTCAATTCTGAGGAGTTCTTGCTTCGTCAACCAGGGCCAAAAGACGAATGAGCCTGGCATCAGTCAGGAGGTCAACGGGAGCTCAATAATGTATCAGTAAATTATAAAATCATTTGGCTCAAGTCTGAGCCTGAAGTTTACCGTGACTCTGAATTTGACTACATCAGGGATTTTTGCAGTGGTGTAGCTATCCCCAATGCACAGCAGTGTATATGTACTGCGTAGATGCAACTCGGCCCTCGCACCAGGATAAGTCGCACTGGCACAAGCCCCACTTGACACCAGTGCTGCGCACCTACACTGGCTGTTTGTATGGGTGCAGTTATGCTAGTGCCCAAATGTAAGTCCTGAATGTAGAGGAGCCCTTTGAAAAATAAACAATAAAAAGAATAGATTCCACGGCGGCTTGGTTCTTTCAGACATACTTTAGGCATCCACTGTCTGTGCATCGGTGAAAGCACAACCTTGTCTAGGATAAGAAAAAGGCTTTGGGTTCTTTTAAAACATAATAGCTGTGACAGTCTCCCCAGGGAGCCAAGAACAGTAAACTGCTGTGAGCCTTGCTGGAGCTTAAACTGAATGACAACTTACTGCCACACCAGTTTGTCTGCCTCACCAGCAAACAACTTGAGACTCTGCCAGTCTCAACCTTGTCTAAATCTTCACAGTGAACCCCTGTTCCCAAGTTCTCCAGAGCATCTCTCTGCAGTGTCCAGCTGCTATCACTGGACATTCAGTGAAATTACCAAGTCCGCTGCCTCCAAAGAAAGTGCACACACCAGCCTGTTAAGTTAGCTTTAAGTCTGCCCCTAAACAGCACTGAGATGATTTTATGGTAAAACCAAAAGTAAGTTTGTTAATAAAGAGCAGAGATTTAAGTGACAGTAATTAAGGATAATAGAAACCGTAAATGGTTTAAAATAAAGCAAATATAAAACATTTTCTAGAGTCTAACAGTTAACAGATTACAATCCTGGTCTCAGGCAATTTCTCACTGTCAGTTCTCAGCACCTTCAACCCACATGGCTGGGGATCTACCTTTCAGAAGGTGCTGGCCTCTTTGTCCCTTAAGTGATGGCTTTTTGCTTCTCCTTATATCTCCCCAAAATCATTGTTTTGTTCCCAAAGTGAGGATGACCCCCTTGGGTTCAGACTCTGGTCATGCTGTTTGTTCTTTAGCAAGCGGGGGCCTTCATCCTGTTGGTGTCATCACTTAGATGCAAATGTTTGTCCATTGTTTTTTGCTTGTAATCAAGCCATGTTGTTTCCTCCTTCCCCTGTTAGCTCAATCACTCTGTTTACCACAGATGCATATATTATCCATTGTCTTTGGCTTACGAAGCTTGACCCTGGCGGACTGTCCAATATACATTCCTTTGTCTAGGACAAATCTGTTAATGAACTTTACTTGGATTGCTTGGTCTAAACATATTTTAGAAGCATATATCCAGCACACCTACATAACTCTTGACATGCTAACTGTACGTACATCATACAAGAATATTAATCACCAGAAAGTCACCAGTTTTCATACGATACCGTATGAAATACTCTTTGGATAAATACGATGACAACAGTGTGTTATGCATAATGAGTTTGTCAGGCATGGTAACAGTTGTAGTCAGACAGAGAACCCTTTGCCAGTGGGCACTCAGAGGGTCACATTGGATAACCCATGTTGATTAACTGCTGTTTAAAAACTTGTTAGCTCCTAATGCAGACAAGTTGTAACACCTTTATCAACATGTTGGTTGGTTGTAGTCAACCCAAGGCTGCTGAGTATTGCAGCAGTGGAAAATGTAATGGACTTCTGGGATGGAGATCCATCAGTTTGAGGAATTTTGATTTCACCTTGTAGAGAAAAAGGAACAACTGTGTGTTGTGTTTTCAGAGCTAAGTACCATGAAAGCAATGTGAGCATGTATGGTCAGCATGCAACCTATATTTCACTGCAGTGACATTAGATCTTATACGCGCCTACAGGTTAGTTCAGGTGTGACGTGAGCAGAATCTACAATTGCTGGGTATTTTTAATAATTGATTCTTAGGGTTACTATTAACCAGTAAGGGTCTGATCCAAGAACCTCTGAAGTTAGTGAGTCTTTCCATTGACTATAATGGGAGTTGGATCAGGTCCAAAATGCCCTGAGAATTTGTTGTATTTGTTTGAATACACAGAAAACAAAACATCAAAAAGCTATTTGAAAAGAAACTTGGGAAACGTGAATATCGATATTGCATCTGACGAGAATGTGGGAATCTACTTTGCAGCAGATTCTTTATACCTAAAAAGGTCTGGGACATGCACTGATTTTGTGGATGCTTAGTTGATTGATATGTTATATTCCACAAGGATAGTCTCTGTTAATACTTCATTTTATTTTACTGATTTTGTACAGGAAGCCTATTCTGTAGCAAGACAGTTTAATATGATTCCACCAGTATGTGAACAGGCTGAATATCATCTTTTCCAGAGAGAGAAAGTGGAGGTTCAACTGCCAGAATTATACCACAAAATAGGTAAAGTTTTGAGATTTGCTCTGTTCTCTCATTTCTTACTCTTGAGGAAATGATATGCTAATGGCAAGGATACAGAATCATTTCCTGTGTGTCCCTGTTAAATAGAAGTGTGGCAGAAGACAAACATCTGCCTAGCAATCCAAAGAGGGAGACTGGCTCGGTATAGCTCTAAAAATAGATATCTGTTACTTTGAGATGCTAATTTCTAAAGCCCAAATGGTACCCCACATCTGTGCAGAAAGGGGGGCCACCCTGCACTCCTCTCATCTCTCCTGTGCTGAAGGGGATGCGTCTGCCTCCATAGCACAATCTGCCCCTTCAGTGGCTCCAGGCCACTCCATGGAGTCTGTGGTCAGGGGTGGGGTGGAGACAAAGTGGGCTGGAAGAGGAGCAGATTGGCCAGGGTGCACTTTATCCTCCCCTCTGCTCCTGTGGAGAATGCACCAGCAGGACTATCTTTTCTCCAGATCCACTCCCTGGATGCCAGATGCAATGCAGAAAAAGGGGTGAGACAGCATAACAAAGAGAAGTAGGGGGCATTGCCACCCATCAGTGAGACACAGGAGCCAAGACAAGGGGCAGGATTGGGATACCTCGATAAACTGGGAAGAAGAGGAGCCAGCATGAGGCAAGCAGCTGCCACAAATAGGACTGTGCCAGTTGCTCTAAGAGGGATCACAGAGCCTTTTTTAAAACTGTGAAATAACCTTGTCCAGGTCCTTTTAAGGAAGAGACTGTTGTTACCATTACATTGCCTGAACATCACTAACAACTGTCATAGGAATAAGCGGTACACTTGGTCTTTCGGTTTGCAGTCAGTCACATTTATGATGTACCAATATGTCACCAATTCACTGTAATTTCCTTATCCGATTGCTTGGTAGGAGTTGGAGCAATGACATGGTCTCCACTTGCCTGCGGGATCATCTCCGGGAAATATGGAAATGGGGTTCCTGAAAGCTCCAGGGCTTCACTGAAGGTATTTCTCCAGAGCTCAAGAGAAGGGGATGCATTGCCTTTGTGAGGGCTTGAAATGAAATATAAACTGATTCATTGTAATAAAGATGCCCCTATGCCCAGCTCTGTTGATAGGTCAGCTCAGTTTCTCTGGCAACTATAGTCCAGTAGGAGTAAAAATCTGTGTTAAAGAAATTCTCAGTTTCACTGCCACAGTTTAGTCCATCGTTGTGATCCTGTTGATTAGCTTTATGTGGGTATTCTGGGCCAGATCCTTGCTGGTGTGAATTGACCTAGATGTACTGAATTCAGAGCTCTACCAGTTTACACCAACTAAGGATTGATTTGGCCTTCTTTATTTTTCTTCATTCTGATAACAGGGTTTTCCAGCCTCTGAGGGCAGAGCCTAATAAAACCATCTTGGACATAAAGATATAAAATTTAGGGGAGCCCAATTCTGGCAGTGCCTGTGCCTTACCCTATCACTCTCCTGTTTGAAGGAATTTGATTATGTAGGCTATGCCTACATGATCATAACAGATATTCCATGTCCAGGACTCCAAAGGAAGTAGAATAATGCTCTGCAGCTGTCTAATTAAAGCAGGAATTGTAATGGTTTGTGCTCTCAAATGTATGTTTGTTCGAGACAGAGAACTTTATTTCAGAGGTTTTTATCACTAATGTTACCCAGCAGCAGGAGAGCACCAGGCCATAATTACAGGTTGGAGGACAACAGGATTTTGTCCTCAGCATGACCCACATAATTCCTCTGCACAAAGCCCTTTTTACTCAGGCTTTGCCTGAAGACTCAGAATACACCCCTAGAAATTAGAAATGTAAAAGACCCACCAGATTGCATAGTCCATCCCCTCTGCTAGAGGAGGAATGCAGCATGTCAGCGTGTCTGGAGTGGCTCATGACCCTGAGTGCCTACCTCAGGGCAGATTGTCAGAAAACAGGCAGATACCCCAAACTGGTGGTGTGTTCCACAATTAGATTTCACCAAGCCAGTGACGAATGTGAACTCCTGGATCACTATACCAGTCTTACTTTGGAGTCACAGACAGTCCCCTTAGCCTCTCCAGTTTATCTTGCCACCCAGACAAACTGGACTTTGTGATAAAATGGTTACTTTCACCAAAAATCACATCACATTTAGGTTGGTTCCAGTCCCAAGATACCAGTCACTTACACCAAACTTGCCACTGCTAGCCAATTCTATAGTAAACTAACTAAAAGTTTATTAGCTAAGAAAAGGAAATGAGAGTTATTGAGAGGTTAAAACAGATACAATATATGCACAGGTGAGTCACAGTTTGTAATTCCAAATGGTGGCAGTGATGTAACAAACTGCCAGTTTCCCAAAAATCTTTTCAGGGTACCCCGATTGTCTCTGGGGATCTCTGCTTTACATCTGGTACACTTCCCTGTAAGAGTCCAAACAGTCCAGAGATGAGGATCTTTCCTTGAATCCATACTTTCAGCTTGTTTTCTGTGAGAAAAAGCTATCAGTGTCACTACCCAGGTGGGCTTTTCCTTTGATGACAGAGACTGAGGAATGCATTTTGAATCTTTGACCTCCGATCATCACACACAATGACCACTTGCTTTGAAATTAGCACTTTTCTCTTAAAGTTCTTCATTTGCATTCCATAAGGCTTCTTTCTCATTTCATGGGTTATTTAGTTACAGGGGTATACACAATATAAATGTTTGCTACTACATTATAACAGGATACAGATAAGTGAGAACAATGCAAGTAACATCCCACTAGTTTTCATGAAGTTTAAACACCAAATACAGTTACACATTTAACAATCACTTTGATCTATACTAATATGCAAGTGAATTGGCCTGGGGCTCTGGCATGAGCTGGCACCTGGTCCACAGGCCATAGAGTATTTTGTATTGTCCTATCCAGTCCAACAGGTTCTAAGATTTCATTGTAACCAAAAGCACTTTGCAGCTAGCTGTCTCTTTCAGAACATTTTAAAAACCAAAATGGCTTGGTCTGTCTACACTGCACCGCAGTGCTCGCTACGGGCATGTGAATAGCAGTATCTAGTTTGCGTTAACATAGTCCTATTTAAATAAGGACTATGTTAACATGCCACTAAGTTCCTTTTAGTTTGCGCCAGCAGCGTCCAAACAAGGCAGTTACAGTGCAACACTTGGGTGCCCTTTTCAGTTCACACCCCTGTTGTCCACGTTGCAGCCCACTGTAGACACAGCCTCAGCTTCTCTCCTGCCAAGAGATCATCTTGGTGCAGGAGTGAGAAGGGGCATCAGGAAATCAGTTATGACTCCTTGATTCTTAGGTAGATCTGTGCTGGCCTGGGCAAAGGTTAGGACAGCCAAGAAGCTGTCTGAACCTAAGGCAGCTAACTATAGTCCCCAAGGGAGTGTATGCCAGTTGAGGATAGCTGGAGTGCAGTGTGAGTCAGTCACAGCCCTCCCCATCTCCAGAATAACCACTATACTAGGGGGCTAAGGAGAGGCAGGCATTGGAGCTGGGACGAATCAAGATAAAAATGGTGCAATGCAAGGGAGTCTAATCTTGCATTAATGAGAGCACTGTTACTTGGCCACTGAGGGCTAGATTCACAAAGGGACTTAGGTGCCTAAGACCCACATTTAGGTGCTACTGGTGTTCACAAAATCCCCACTCGGCTACCGCCTCACCCTATAGGCGCCTAAACTCACTTGGTAGTAGTAAAAGTTCCCTAGGCACCTACATTTCTGCCTCTGAGCATGCGCATGGCTGCCTCACTCTAAGCAACCAGACACCTATCTCCCACCTAAGCCCCAGTGTGGTTCACAAACCAGGGAAGATAGGTGCTTGGCTGCTGAAATCACAGGTAGGGCTTGATCTGGTAGGCATGCTCGGAGGCTGCCTAACTCCAGAAATAGAACAGTGGGAAGAGCAAAACTGAGAATTACTCTATAGCCTGTGGGTAAGGCACTCAGCTGGGAGACCCTGGATTCAGTCCCCCTACTGCAGTGACTATTGATACACACTGATACAGCTTTAACAAGAGAGATTGAGGGAGCCCCATATCAGAATATCCCATAGTTCAGTGGTTGTTAGGGTGCTTGCCTGAGATGTGGCAGATCCCTGTTCAAATCCCTTTGCCTCATCAGGCAGAGGGGGGACTTGAGCTAGGGGGTCTCCCACATGAGTACCCTAACCACTGCGCTAAAAGTTATGAAGGAGCTCCCCCGCCTCCTCCTCTTGCAAGAAACACCTTAGGTGCCTAACTCCAGGCGAGGGTTCACAGCTGAGAATCCCAAGCAGAGCTAGGCACCTAGCTCAGCAAAAAGGGCGGGGCTTACCACAGAACCCGATGGTCAGCATCTCCCATTGACTAGCTTAAGTGGCTCCCTAACCAGGTGCTGGCTTTTGTGGATTGCATTCTAAAGTGCCTCTCTCCCCATTCGTTGTATAAGGCGCCTAGGCACCTTACTCAGGCTTTGCGAAGCAGTGGTGTTCCTGTGATTTTTTAGGTGCCTAAAAGTTAAGTGCTACATTGCTCAGTGACAAACTTCCTAAATCCCTATGTGAATCTAGCCGTAAGTCCCTTCTACATAGTAAAAAAAAAAAAAAAGCAGGACTTCAGAAGGGAATGCATAGCTAAGTGCTTTATTAGCATGATGTGGACAGTGCTTAATCTCTATAATCTCGGATTTACACATTCCCCACTCACACCCCATTTTGAATAATGCACACTTGCAAGTAATGGAGTAAGTGCACAGGAAACTCCAGCCTTACTGCTGCTCAGGATGGAGGGCTACACCTTGCGCTTAACCTTATATCCTTGCATAACTCTCACTTGCACTGTGCTGGAGTGCACCGTCTTGCACACCTGGCTGTGCACTGAACAAGGGAGCAAAGACAAAGGCATTAAGTCTCCCACCTTCCCTCTAAAGATAGTAAATATAACTGGGTCAGATCTATCCATCCCTGCCCATCCCGGCTAATATCCCTGATTTATCTTCAGTTAGTTCCATAGTGTTGCACCAGAGATTTATTTGGCCCACTATCACTGTTTTGTGTGAGGAAGTTGAGGCAGAAAGAGGTAGTGACTTGCCCAAACTCATACTGGGACTTTGATATGCCAGAGATAAATCTCAGGATCCTAGATTTCGGTCCTGTGCTTTTACCTCAAGATTTGTTCTTCCTCTCTTGTCTAATATTTTAGAGTATCTCAGAGCCCCAGCCCAGTCAATCTTATGAAATGTCTCTATTATTTTCTTTCAGTGCCTGGAAAAAACCCTTTTATGAATCACAAAATCATAAACTATCTGGGTTGGAAGGGACCTCAGGAGGTCACCTAGTCCAACCCCCTGCTCAAAGCATGACCAATCCCCAACTAAATCATCCCAGCCAGGGCTTTGTCAAGCCTGACCTTAAAAACTTCAAAGGAAGGAGATTCCACCACCTCCCTAGGTAACGCATTCTAGTGCTTCATCACCCTTCTAGTGAAAAAGTTTTTCCTAATATCCAACCTAAACCTCCCCCACTGCAACTTGAAACCATTACTCCTCGTCCTGTCATCTGCTGCCACTGAGAACAGTCTTGATCATCCTCTTTGGAACCCACTTTCAGGTAGTTGAATACAGCTATCAAATTCCTCCTCATTCTTCTCTTCTGCAGATTAAATAATCCCAGTTCCCTCAGCCTCTCCTCATAAGTCATATGATCCAGTCCCCTAATCATTTTTGTTGCCTTCCACTGGACTCTTTCCAATTTTTCCACATCCTTCTTGTAGTGTGGGGCCCAAAACTGGACATGGTACTCCAGATGAGGCCTCACCAATGTCTAAGAGAGGAGAACGATCACGTCCCTCGATCTGCTGGCAATGCCCCTACTTATACCTCCCAAAATGCCATTGGCCTTCTTGGCAACAAGGGCACACTGTTGACTCATATCCAGCTTCTCATCCACTGTAAACCCTAAGTCCTTTTCTGCAGAACTGCTGCCAAGCCATTTGGTCCCTAGTCTGTAGCGGTGCATGGGATTCTTCCATCCTAAGTGCAGGATTCTGCACATGTCCTTGTTGAACCTCATCAGATTTCTTTTGGCCCAATCCAATAATTTGTCTAGGTCCCTCTGTATCCTATCCCTACCCTCCAGCGTATCTACCTCTCCTCCCAGTTTAGTGTCATCTGCAAACTTGCTGAGGGTGCAATCCACGCCATCCTCCAAATCATTAATGAAGATATTGAACAAAACCGGCCCCAGGACCAGCCCTTGGAGCACTTCACTTGATACCAGCTGCCAACTAGACATGGAGCCATTGATCACTACCCACTGAGCCCAACAATCTAGCCAGCTTTCTATCCACCTTATAGTCCGTTCATCCAGCCCATACTTCTTTAACTTGCTGGCAAGAGTACTGTGGGAGACCATGTCAAAAGCTTTGCTAAAGTCAAGGAATAACACGTCCACTGCTTTCCCCTCATCCACAGAGCCAGTTATCTCATCATAGAAGGCAATTAGATTAGTCAGGCATGACTTGCCCTTGGTGAATCCATGCTGACTGTTCCTGATCACTTTCCTCTCCTCTAAGTGCTTCAGAATTGATTCCTTGAGGACCTGCTCCATGATTTTTCCAGGGACTGAGGTGAGGCTGACTGGCCTGTAGTTCCCCGGATCCTCCTCCTTCCCTTTTTTAAAGATGGGCACTACATTAGCCTTTTTCCAGTCATCCAGGACCTCCCCAGAGTGCCATGAGTTTTCAAAGATAATGGCCAATGGCTCTGCAATCACATCCGCCAACTCCTTTAACACACTCGGATGCAGCGCATCCAGCCCCATGGACTTGTGCTCATCCAGCTTTTCTAAATAGTCCCGAACCACTTCTTTCTCCATAGAGGGCTGATCACCTCCTCCCCATGCTGTGCTGTCCAGTGCAGTAGTCTGGGAGCTGACCTTGTTCGTGAAGACAGAGGCAAAAAAAGCAATGAGTACATTAGCTTTCTCCACATCCTTGGTCACTAGGTTGCCTCCCTTATTCAGTAAGGGGCCCACACTTTCCTTGACTTTCTTCTTGTTGCTAACATACCTGAAGAAACCCTTCTTGTTATGCTTAACATCTCTTGCTAGCTGCAACTCCAAGTGTGATTTCACCTTCCTGATTTCACTCCTGCATGCCCGAGCAATATCTTTATACACTTCCCTGGTCATTTGTCCAGTCTTCCACTTCTTGTAAGCTTCTTTTTTGTGTTTAAGATCAGCAAGGATTTCACTGTTAAGCCGAGCTGGTCACCTGCCATATTTACTATTCTTTCTACACAGCAGGATGGATTGTCCCTGTAACCTTAATAAGGATTCTTTAAAACACAGCCAGCTCTCATGAAATGTATTTGAAGTTTATTGCAGCCTAGTGGCTGCAAGGCACCTTCTATAAATAGAAAAGGAGTACTTGTGGCACCTTAGAGACTAACAAATTTATCTGAGCATAAGCTTTCCTGAGCTACAGCTCACTTCATCGGATGCATTCAGTGGAAAATAGTAAACCTTTCGAGTCACTCAGCAGCTGAAAAGCAACTACTCATAAAACAGGTTTGTTTAGTGCTATTCAGTGCTTCCAGCAGAATTTTTAAGATGACAAAAAAATAATCTTGAATTCCTTGGACGTACAGGGTACTGTATGCTCTAGAGAAGAGGTTTTCAACCTGTGGTCTGTGGATCCCTGGAGGTTTGCACACTGTCTTTGGAAATCTTAGGGGTCCACACCACCATTCAAAAATTTTTAGGGGTCCACAAATGGAAAAAAGGTTGAAAACCACTGCTCTAAAGTAACTACCAGAGCTATTTCAATCAGCCCTCTGTGCCAAAGGCCTTACACTTAATTTGGCTATGTAACAGCTCTGCTCAGGATGGGGCTTTTGGCAATCTGAAGATTAATAAATAATAGGGGTAAAGATACTTTCCCAGCAGTCCCACCAGTCTATATTACTCCAGCAAGCCATACAAAACCTTTCATTTGCATAAATACAAGGTTTTGTCAGCAGCACTCACTGCTGGGGCTTGGAGAGAGTGGGAGTATAGGGACTTTATTACGTAATATGAAACATCAGGGAATTTGCAAGGTACATCAGGAGGCTTTTATAACAAAGGAATCATGTTTTAAATATGAATGTATTCCCCTACCACAGAATTGTATTTAAACAGTAGTTTTGGAAGGAAATTCTAAATATATAGCAAGCGGGCATTTTGTCCATCGTAAACTACTGTTATGCTGACAGAATATCTTGAAAAGCGCCTTGCACTGGTAATAAAAATGGTTATAGCTCTGATATATTATGCATGAGTTAAGTAGCGTGCAGCTTTTACCTTCATTAGCTTTCTTGCAGAACATCCTAATTTTATATCTCCTTGCCCCCTTTTAAATCCTCATCTCTCCATACTCCCTATTAATTAAATTCAAGGTGCGAGGCTAGATAAGATTACATTTAGAAGCCCATTGTTAAAGAGGAGCAAAATTCTTTAAAGAACTAAGCAGTAGTTTTTTGAATTCTAAAATGCTGGAGCATCACATCATACTAGACTCAGATACAATTCATTCTTTGGTTGGTGATATGTAATTATCAAAGTGAGTTATTTAATCTATTTAAATAGGGTGTTAGCTCCATTATTAGAGTTTAATCCCATAGATTGTTCATAATGCAACACCTAACTTTACTACACTATACTCTTGTACTCTTTAACATTACACAGCATGCTCTGCCCTGCCCACGCTGTAAAGTCAGGAGGAAGGAATAACTTTGTGGGTGATGCTCCAACCTGGGTTCATGGATTCCAGCGGGAGCATTCTCTGGCCAGAGTGAGGGTCTCTGTAACAAGGAAATTGAGAGGGTTGGGGAAGAAAAGCAAGGTAATGGGAGGTTAGAAAGGAGTTTAGTAAGAGTTCACTCTTTGAATGTTGGTATTAGCTCACTTACCCACCCTGGACAATGAGCAATCACAACGAAGCTGAAACATCAAATGCATTACACTTGTCTTTAATTCTTTGTCATGCTGCTGTCCTGCCATTAGCACCAACAATTCAAATCTCAAATTATACACAGACATTGCACAGACTTGTTTTATCTATTAAGATGCAGAAAGGTAACTTTCTGCACGCTGGACCTGCTCTAGGGTTAAGTGTGTAAGAAAACAGCAGAGTAAGGTTTTTCGTCTTGATCTGTACCATGAAGATTAATGGTACTCTGTTACATTACAAATGGAATCAATCTGACATGCCAGAAACTACGTGCATCCAGAACTTTTCATTTTTATGTCTTGTTTCACTGTAAAAAATGACATATAGCCACCCCAAAAGGCAACGCTTTCTCTGGTTATGAAGCCGTCTTAGTACTTGCTGTTATCTCTGATGTACTGTCCTTATTATGGCTGACAGTTTGAAAAATGGCACCGCATTAAGACATCAGCGTTTAAACAACATTTTAAAAGACTCAAGATATTTAACTAAAGAATGTCTTTTGGACCATCTCATGGGTAAAAATCAACCTTCTGCAATAAATGTAAAAGGATGAAGGATGGCTCCCCACATTAGCTCTTCTCAACTGTTTGAGGCTGAGAAATAATACAGCAGCACTAAGATGAGTATCTGAAAGCATTTCACACATACACTCTTTTATAGATGCTCATGTAGGAGCCAGTGGAGTCAGCAGACCTGGGTTGTGTTCCTGGCTCTGCCACTGAATTGCTGTGTGATCCTGTGCCTTAGTTTCTCCATCATAAAATGCGGATAATGCTTAGTCCACCACTACAAAGCACCAAGAGATCTAGGGATAGGAAGCACTATAAGAGCTCCAAGGATCTTAAAGTGCTCTACAAATATTAATTCATTAAAGCCTGCAACAACCTTGCAAAATTACCCCTGTTTTATTATTACCAAGTAAATACATATAAAGTGCTTGGTGCTGCACAAGACACAAAAGAAATCACTATCTTTGCCCCTGAGACCTTGGAATCTTAGTAGACAGACAATAAACTTTAGGTTTCACAGGTAAAAAAGTGAAGCACAAAAACCTGACTTGCTCAAAGCCACACAATTTATGGAGGAACTAGCAATAGGATCCAGCTCTCCTGTCACCCAGTCTTGTGTTTCAACCAGAAGATCATTCTCATTCATTTCTTGTAGCCTTTATTAAATTATACTCCTTTTGAATTAGATTGTTTGCCTATTCAATAGATTTCAGCCAATCTACTTAAAGAATAGAATTCAGCTCTCTATTACACATATGATATGCATAGAGAACAAGGTTAGAATTATCAAAATATTGTATTTGATCGCAAAGAATCTATTTCCTCAATGAAATTCACAAATCAACGTATAAAGATATGTTGTAAACTGGCAGCGTTCAGATGTGGATCCAAATTAGGTTTACACTAGAGTTCAAGGTTGAGGGTGAAGGTTCAGGTTTGGATTAGAGGGAATTGAAATCTCAAATTGTTCTGATTAATTTTTATAAACATTGAATGGTGATAGTTCATAAAATCAGCTGTTCTTCCAGGATCCTAACACCCTGAGCCAAAATCTAATGAGAAGGGCTGAGATTTTGCTTGCATCCTCCCCAAATAGGAAAATAAAACCATTCTGGGTTTGGATCCAACCAGGAACCAAAAGTGAATGGGGTGGTTTCACATTCCAGGGTCCATATTCGAGGTTTTAGTTTTAGCCCATCTGTCGTGTAAACGAAACAAAATATCAGTGTGGAATCTACAAGACGACTCATTTTCATGCAGCAGAAGTTTTGTATTATTCAAGCTCAGTTACTACCTCCTGAGTGGGCTAAGATTTAAAAAAATAAAATAAAAAAAGCTGCCAGTAACAACTCTGAATTTTTAATTGAATTTGTAATCACTGTTTGCAGTGTGGTTGTAGAGACATGACTTAGGCTTTGTCTACGCTACCTATCTTTTAGAGACACAGGTGTACTGCTGAAAGGCGCCCAGGGTAGCTGCTGTTTGATGGCAGGAGAGAGCTCTCCCACCAACAAAAAACTTCCACCCCCAAGGAGCGGCAGCAGCTTTATCGGCAGGAGAGCACTCCTGCTGACAAAGCACTGTTCGCACTAGCGCTTTTCATCGGTAAAACTTTTGTCATTCGGGGGTGTGTGTGTTTTTTTTAACGCCCCTGAATGACAAAAGTTTTGCCAACGAAGTGTCAGTGTAGACAAACACTAAGAGCTCTGTGGCGCTGAAAAGCTTGTCTCTTTCACCAACAGAAGTTGGTCCACACACCTCGTCTTGGTAATCAGTATTAGTTTTAACCTTCCAATATACTTGATTCCTAGTGCTACCAGTGGCTAAAGGAAAAAATTGTAAGTGAAGAAGGAAGAAAACAGCAAATAAAGCTGAAAGACCTTTCCCCAATTGCAGATCGTCTTGGATGCACACTACCTCAGCTAGCAGTTGGTAAGAAATACTAAAAGTATAATTTATTGCTGCTTTCTCCCCTCTTGCTTGATACTTGACTTGGTTCACATCATAGTATTAAAGAAAAATAAACCACTCAAACTAGTACAGTAATTCACATATACTAAATTTTGTGCTTTGCTGATCTTTGGCAGATCATTGCCAACTGTCTTGCACAAAGCCATGGGTACTCCATTAGTATTCACTCATTCCATTTAAGTCTCTGAGTGAGGGATAACTTAAAAGCCTTAATAGCCAGAGAACCAGCAGTATCCTTGGGACCTGCTACATTTCAAATGGCACATTCGAAGTGACAGTGAGTAAAGATAGCTTTCTGTTTCAGAAAGATGTGATTTAAATCAAGCGATCACTCAGAAAGACAGATTAAGTCAAGTGATCATTTAGATAATAGGTTTCAGAGTAGCAGCCGTGTTAGTCTGTATCTGCAAAAAGAACAGGAGGACTTGTGGCACCTTAGAGACTAACAAATCTATTTGAGCATAAGCTTTCGTGAACTACAGCCCACTTCATCGGAGACCAGGATGCCGGGGATGGATGATGATTGATGATGTAAGATGCAGTGCTACTTTATAAGGAGGCATGCACTGACCGAACATGATGAGTAGATGAAAGGGAAGAAATGCTTTAGAATAATGTAAAATGCCAGTTTAAACTACTACTCTGTATTCTTGACCCATCATCCTCTAACAAAGACAATATCCATTTTCTTATAAAACAGCAATAAAGTGAGCTAGCAATTACTATGAATTAATCACAAGTGCCTTGGTTTCTAGCAGCGTCCCAGGAATGTGGTACCTTTGTAATAGCCAGAGACCTGATTGACTCGTGTTTTAAAATACAGCTAACACAGCAAAGAAACACCTTTTTTCAAAAGGAGAGGTCATTAATCATTAAGTGTGCTGTCTTCTCCATGTTTGCCTTGCGTCATTACTGAAATGTTGCACACAGACGGCTGTCAGAGACATGATCCTGCAGTTTAAATAGCTTAAGTAACCACTCCTGTCCCCTCGCACCAAACAAAAATCCTGCTCCTACATCAGTTTATTAGCAGCTTAAGTGGTCAGGATCTTCCATCAGAATCATTATTTCATACTTTAATATCTAGTCCCTGTGCATAAGACTAAAAGACAAAGTCTTACCTATAATCACAGGGAGTAAATGAATGCTGACTAAATCAAGATGCTGGGCGATTACCCTTTCAGCAGTTTACCAGTATAATATATAAATCAGTGGTACATGCTCACTGGGAACACTTTTTTTCTGATCATCCCATCTCAAAAAGGATATATGCTGAAATAGATAGGGGTTGGATGAATACAAACAGAGACATGGAAAGACTCCCATATGTTAAATAGTTTGGGAATGTTTAGTTGAGAGGGGAAATAAATCAGGAAGAAGATAAAGATAAAGCTATACCATATAATGAATAATATAGAGAAGGTAAATTGAGCAGTCCTATTTACCCTTTCCCATGTGAGAACAAGGAGACATTCAATGAAACAAAGGCAGCAAATTCAAAACTGAAAAAGGGAAATATTTACACAATGCCTAGTTAGCCTGAGGAACTCATTACCACAACGTAGCAAGTGCTTATTAACATTTTTTAAGGAATTTGACTTTTACATGGATAATTAAAACATTCAGTTATATTAGATGGGATCCTTCTTTAAAAAAAAAAAAGTGATATAAACTCTCATGCTTCAGGACACAAACCAACCACTATCTGACAGGGATGAGGAAGAAACTAGCTCTATGGACAGGTTATTCTATAGTTATCTACTAAGGGGTTTCTTGCACCCTCTTCTGAAACATGTTATTGACCACTGTCAGATAAATAGATTCTGGACTAGACTGATCTAGATGCAGTATGACAATTCCTGTGTTCCTAACAGTCATGTAAACTTATTCCCAGCATGGTGCCTGCGAAATGAAGGTGTGAGTTCTGTTCTTCTAGGATCTTCCAATCCACAGCAACTGATAGAAAATCTTGGAGCCATTCAGGCAAGTAGTGTATGAATAAATCCTAATAATATCAAGAGCATTTACTTACTTCTCTTCAAAGTTGTTTCAAAGTAGCATTGTACATACCCTGAGTCTAGGATGTTCAGTATACTGAATTTAAAGGTTTAATACATTTTCAGTTCCAGTTCCTCTGCAGTCTACTGATAACTTTAATTAAAGAAACAAATATAGTCTACTTCACTGGAGCCCACAAATATTATTTTCCAATCTCCGGTAGTCTTCTACAGGAGAATTTAATAATCGAGGTCTGCGCTGATATTAAATACCCCATAGCATTTTTCATGAGGGGCTTCCTCAGATATCCTTGACCACAAACTTCCCTCCCATCACTGTTCAATTATGTTTAACATGTGTATAGTTTACAAAATGCCCTGAGATCCTCAGAAGAAAATTACAGCAGATCTTCTAGTATACAGTCATTACAATTTGGGAAGGAAGGAAGGCAGGCACCATATAAATGTAAACTATTTACCCTACAGAGACAGAGAACTCCTACATTATTTTATACAATTGGTTTAATTTTGGAAAATCTGTTTAATCCAGAATACCCATTAAGCAATCCTGTTAACATATGGGCTTTATTTTTTCTTCATCTGTAGGTTCTTCCCAAGATGACATCACACATTGTAAGTGAAATAGATAATATTCTAGGGAATAAGCCCATCAGCAAGAAGGACTACAGATCATAATGCAATGCATGGTTACACAGGACTGCATGGTTAAAATAGTGCTCTGTATATAGTACAGTACTGACTTACTATCCAGTCATTAGACTCATGCAGCAGCTTGCTGCTCAGTCTCTATTGTTACTGGATTTTTCAAGGTGTGTGCTGTTGCCACCAATCTGCAGTAAAATTCAAAAGCACAGTTGATCTCTCTTACAACTGAGAATATTCTTTGTATATTCTTATCTCTGACTAAAGTCATTGACTTACTTTTCTCTTCGCTCCTCATGCTTATGCAGTGAAGTACACATATCAAGCAAAAAAAAAACCCAACCACAAAAACTATTTATATCCTTTAGGTACTTGGTAATTAAAGAAGGATGTACAGATATATTTTTTCAATGAACAAAAACAAAACTTACAGTTTTAGTAAAAATGCATTCTAAGAAATTTCAACTATAAAAATTCTTCAGCTAGATCATAGAATGAGCGAGTTCAAAATTTTCAAATGCAATTTTTATATAGGCTTTAGGCTGTAGCTGAAAAAGGACCTTACAGTAAAAAGTCAGAAAATTAATTACTACATGGTTCTGCTTCTAAATAGTCCAGTTAAGAATTCTGCATATTGAGTATGCTCAGCTGTTCATTATATAATTCACAGTTGGTGTAAAATATCAGAAAACCAGATATTTGTTTCGGTGAAAAGGTTACATTTGCTCTGACTGTATTCTGGAAATCAGCCATAAGTAGTATTTTTAAACAATGAGTTTTGTGAAAGTGTTTAATCCTTACACAGGAAACACTGGTGCATTTATCAGTTATTCTGCCCATTTTAAGAACAGCTTCATAAATATAGTAACCTCACTTTGCTTTGTAAAATGCATTTACTGTTACTTTAGGAAGTGTATACGTATGCAGTACATGTGTGAAATACACTTACTGAAGAGTACGGTTATGTACAGTACATATAAGACCCTTGTATACCATTTTTCCTAACTTCATAACACAGGAGAGTTGCACACATTTTTCAGATGACAACAACAGACCATAGATACTGATATTTTTAAAGTTAAAATGTTTTTCTTCCATTTCATCCCATGATCTATGGTATGTGTAAATGAACTTAGCTGCTGTATATTAGAACCGCAATCTATCTTCTGCTTGTACACAATAAAAGCATTTTGTGCATCTAACCTTTTAACGAGAACATTTATTACAATCAATTAATTATTTTGTTTTTAGGACAAGAAAATACATATATTACGCTCAGCAGCAAGGTGAAAATAGTTTTGCAAGATCCATAAAAATATTAAATGAGATTTTCCATTGAAATGAAGGAGATGTAAATGATTTCTTTGACCCACAAAGATCTTACTACTTTTTCAGTGATCAGCTGCCCAAAAGAGGGCGCATGGAGCAGAAAAAAGCCCATTATTGTTAGATGACGGGGACATCCCATACAGTACGTTTCACCCACAGCTTTTTACTGATCAGTGCCACATGCTTAAAATGTTTAATGCATAGTTTAAGACATATTTAAATACATCAGTGCAGTTTCTTGGCTTCTTAACTCTTGTGTGAAGTGAAAGGGCTTCAGGAGTTAGTATACGTTACAAAGGTGAAAAAGTGAAATGCACTCTTTTGCAGGCTACTGACTGAACTATTCCCTTATTTGTGCCGGTCCCTTTTCTCTTTTAGGACACATTCCTTGTTTCCCCCTCAGTCATACAGGAATCCTGCACTCTCTCTGTGTAAACCAAAATTAAGAATTCTTGCCTGTTACAGAGATTAATGTAATAAATACTCATTAAAAAGGGAGATGGCACTGTCCATTATTCAGAGAGAAAACTAATACGAAGAGTCAAGTGGTCTAATAATTTGGCAGATAGCAATGGAATGCCAAGTAACAAACAACTTTTAGGCTAACCTTCACTCTACTTATGGCATTGGGAGCATCTCTAAGCCAGCTGTCAGGGAGAGGTTATAATAGCACACAATCTTTGTCACTTTAGACACTCCTACCATCGCTGTGATTTATAGACACTGATCTCCTCTAAAGGGAAACAGAGAGAGGGGGAAACTGTTATGCAAGCATGACATGATTTGGAGAAAATGAGGGGGGGGTTAAATTAAGAGTCCAAAAATGATTTGGGTTTCAAATATTTGTTAAGCTTCTTATCCTATAACATCATATAATTCTCAGGAGAAACTCTAACCTGATAAGATGGTCTCCAGGCCTTACAAACATAACCATTCCAAAAAAACTAAGCTAAAGAGAAAAGATGTTAGTAAAATATTCAATGAGCTGACAGTAACAGCATTTCATTGTTGGTAACCTGTCACCTAGAGAAAAATACCAGCAACTTCCTAAAAGGCTGAAAGTCTAGGTCCCTCTCCTGCAAATCCATGTTCTTAACTATGCATGTGAGTACTGTAGTCCCATTTAAGAGTCAGTGGTACTATTTGTGAGTTGGATGCATTAGGGCCCAACATTTATTCTGCCATGTTCTTCCTTTTTGGTTTCTATCCTCCCCACAACTCTACCTCAGTGCAGAAGTGGGAGTTTGTTGTTGTTCTCAAAGTACAATGAATCCCACTATGCTAGGTTCTGTACAAACAGAATAAGAGGCAGACCTTACCTGTGATGTCAAGCCCACCATTCTCCAGTGGCCCAGGGCAGAAAAGACCACAATTCAAGGTGAAAACACCTGAAAACAGTCTAGAACAATTTTCTGAAAGATAGCTTTCTGCAGCAGCAGCAGAAAAGAACAAAACATATCCAAACTTTTTCCTCTCTGAAAGTCATCTTTAAGCTTCTCCATGTAAAATACTTAGACAAACCCTGCATACTCTAAGGCAAGCCAGACCTAATACTTGCACCACTCTAGAACTGCAAACTGGAAGTTCTGCAGAGGCTTTATTTAAATATTAAAAAGGCAGTTAATCTTCCTTGTAGATGAAAATATGGTACAGTATCACATCTTGTATTTCAGTATTGCATTTTATTTTAACCTGTCCCTATGTTCAGTTTTTAGGATGCCACAGATTTGTATAGGCAACACAGCCATTGTGTTAGCTATAAGTTTTGGTATTAGAGGGGCTATGGGGGGGGACGGGGAAGAGAACGAGAGCAATTGAGCTTTGAGCAAATAGAGCAGTTTGGGGTTGTTGACTAGGGACATTGGTAGGAAAATCTAGCATATCCCCATCCCAGTCAAAAAGGGGTTAAAGACATCCTCTATGCAGTCAGCCCCAATCCAGCACACCTGTGTGGTGTGTCAAGCCTGGAGAAGAGCAGGTCCTTAAAAGGGAAAAATAAGAAGGAGTCCTTGTGGCACCTTAGAGACTAACAAATTTATTTGGACATAAGCTTTCGTGGGTTAGAACCCACTTCATCAGATGCATGGAGTGAAAATACACTAGCAGGATGTAGGGCAAGGTCAGGCTGCCACAATCACAGAGCTCTACTTATAGTTTGCCAACTGAAAATCTTAGAAATTTAGAAGGTAAATATTAAGAAGCCCACTACAGTCAGTATTCTTGAACTTTTTATTAAAACGTTTCAAATTATAAGTATTAAGAGATGGATTGTCACTTTTTGTAACTAATGGGTTAAGCTCTTTTATACATATCAAAAAACCCATCATATTTGCAAGTCTGCCACAGAGTTCAGAGCACGGCTATTTTCTGTGCTTTGGAGTGATAGCCTAATCCAGTTTATGGAAACTCCAACAGAAACATCTGACAAATCATCCTTATTATGATTACAAAGTAATTCCAAGGAGTTAAGCTTATAACAGTTTTTGAATTGGTATTATTTCCTTCCTTCTGCCACTTAAGTTTGATTCATTCAATTTTATTTTTACAATATCTTACCAAGTAACCAAAGCTAAATTCAAAGTTTGCTTTACATTTATTGTTGTAAAAAAGCTCAAGTTTTCAGACTGCTTACACTTGCCACCCTTAAGTCTTTAATGAAATTGGATCCACCCACAAATATGAACAGATGACCACTGTTTTGTCTATTTGGAGCCTGTAGATAGCAGGGCAATCAGTCCAGATGAAGCACTTATAGACAGAATGTAGTTTCTGTGGGGAGAAGGTTAAGGATGTAAACTTAAAGCTACCACAAGTAACATCTCTTGCAATAAACATCTACAGTAGGAGTCTGAAGAGAAAGAGTGGAAACAGAGTTTTGCTACATTTGATTTTTTTAATAGATACTGCATACTTGAAGTCTAGTTTAGAGACAGATGCTATTAGGAATTAAGCCTATTTATAAGTGTGTTAATTTTAAAAAACATCATCTATAAAACCTAGACTAGCCCCCAAAGAGAAGTTTTAAATGCTGTTAACCAGGCAGCATATCTTGACTACTGCATCAAATCAGTGCTGCATAAAGTAAGCTACTTCAGATCTGGAGGAAGTGATTTCACATTCAGGAAATGACTGCAGAGTAGCACAACAGCCCACAGCAACTAATATTTACATTTCCTGACAAGAACATATCATAGGGCAGTTCCATATTAACATGAACTAGCTTACTGCAGCGCACACCATTGCATCAAGTTATCCATACCACAGCAGCTTCTTCATATGAGAACGTTCACCCAAGAATGTTCAATGCTAAATGAGAACAAAAACCATCAGCATGCAAGTACAGGTTGGAGCTGCCTTGGTAATCTCTATTTAGGCTGTTCTATAACTTAATGCCCAAATGTCATTGGACAAACTAAATTACGAAACTACCTGGCTATCAATAAAAAGCTTGTGAACAGTTCTCAGCTTGTTTACAGTGAAATAGTAAAGGATACACAGTGGGGTTGAAATTCTTCAACAGAAAGAATGAAGCAATGATGACCAAGACGAGAAAGAGGGTGTTGTTGTAGAAGATAGAAAATGTTGTTGCTTCGTAATCCGCAACTTCGTTTTTCTTCCACAGAATTCTATGTATAAATGCAAATAAATTTTAAACATTTGTAGATTAATACAAATCTGGACACTAACACCACTACTGCAGCACTCCTTCAGAGAGAGCACCTTGTAGGACAGTAAAAAAAGGACACACTGAAACCTCTCGATAAAGTACCTTTTACCATGACAGAATGAGTTACTGTACATCAAGTCACCATAATAGGACTATGTCATTTCTGTCACCGATAAATTAATAAAACCAGATGCATGCAATGCTGTTTAACATTGTTGTGTCTCTTCTTCTTTCCATAACAGAATATGAAGAAACCACAAGGGCACAATTGTGTCCCAAATAACCAAGTTTAACAACTATACAAAGACATTCCCTGCCTAGCTGCATACATACTGCTCCTCTGACTGTTTTCAGGCTGCTTCTACAACAGAGAATGCAATCAGGGCTACTTGAGGCTTGACAAGCTAGTTACAGAAATACTAACCCATATTTATTGAGTATACGCGTACATACTTAAGTCATTTTGGACCCAGATTCTTGAAAAACATAAGGTCACAAAAACTGAACCTTTATTACTAGATTGAGATGAATACTCATTTTGCAGGTACAGTGTCCATGCTGTCAATCCAAGGGAAAACATGGTCCTTGCTCTAAAAAGCTGATGGTTCAATTCCCAGAAGTATTCATCAGCACCTCTCAAAAGAGTCATAAGTGTCTTAAGTTTGTTTTTTTATAGCTATCAAACAAAGTATTCCTAATATACCCATCACTAAAGTTCTTAGTCATTAAATTCAAATTTGAGATCCACTTTGTCTATCAAGGGTCTAACCTTCACCACTCCTTAATACAGCTTCTCTTTTTTAAAAAAAAAAAAAAAAATCCATTATTCAGACTCAGTTATAGGAACGCTTTTGTGAAAAGCTGAGTTTTCACGTTCCAAAGACAGTCAGTCTTGGCCTCTCTGATCCTGTCTTGATAAATGGTTCCAAAGACAGACTTTCTGTTAACAATCCTGCCTCAGCTCAAAAGTGCTTCACCATAGGATCTATCAGCTGCAGAGTTCCCACGGACTGTAGATGTCTTCTCAAGTCATGAAGGAAGAGACAGTGACTAATATCCTATCAAGAGCCTTTAAAATTAGGATCCTAGTCATACAAAATATTATGAAACATTACAGTGAGAATTAAAGGAGATTACCTCTCATCCTTCTCTTTGCGAGACATCTTCCTATTGTCTGCCTCAGAAAGTTTGCGAGTAACTTCTTTGGAAACAGCATCTTCTCTCTTTTGGGCTACTCTGCAATGATATGAGTTTTGATCAGAATCAAAATATGAAAGTTTAATAACTACAGTTTCTTCTCATTTACATTATGGGAGTCAAAAACAAACCAAAACATTTAGCAACTTTGTATCAAATTAAACAGACACCAACTGAAAGCTAGTTGATTTTTAGAGAATTAATCAAATGTAGTTTCTGGTACTACAGCTGCCCATGAGACCTTTACCAAAGTTGGTTCTTTTCCTTTTCGTTAAAAATGTCTTTCCACACAGAAATGGGATAGACCTACACAAACAGGAGAAATCGATTGCCAATGTAAGGGAAAGTACCAACTTTCTTGTAAGTTTGGTGTTAAGGCCATCAAATCAGACAACTAAAAAAAATATTGTTTCCCTCTGATCTTTCAGCTATAGTGATCTCAGGAGTTACATGCAACAATTGTAAGAACAGACTTAAGCATGATTTTCAAGTAATAGTCTCATAAACCCTCAGCACACTGACGTTTTGAGACAGCAGTCATTCACTTGGCTGAGGATGCTCATCTCCACAGTGAAACCAATGACATTCTAATTTTTCTTCTGATGGTTTAGGATTTTCAGCAGAAATTTACCAATCAAAATCTGAGCTTGATGCTTAAGAACTCCATTCAATCAAGAGTTAGGACAATTCACTGACCAATGCAATATCAGAAGTCATGGAAAAGCAGATTAGAACTTCCGAAGCTACTCCAATCCTTATGTAAAACAAAAAATTTTTTAAACTAGAATTACATTTTGGAGCAGAAGAGGAGACGCGTTCTTAGAGAATCTCCTTCATGCAGTGGACACACCCTGCATCCTTTAAGATACTCCTCCGAGTGGCAAATGATGCTTCAGGGAGTTGAGCTTTATTCAATACACCAGAATTGGATAAAAATTTGAATAAACAACCCACTGTAAATGTTAATTTCACTATCTCTGTTATGAAAAGATACATTCAAATTGTTAGCAAGCTTACTTGTGTTTGAGAACAAACTTGACATTCTTGTATGCGAAGGCTACCAGATATGTACTGACAAGGGTCATTACACTGTACAGGACTGCAGACTGAACAAGATCCATGTGCCATATCCGCCAGTACAGCCCTAAAAAACCAGAATATTCATAAAGATTTATTCACTTCCCCATTAAGCGAGAGAGGTTCCGAACATTTTTGTCTTCACTACATTTGCTCTAGAATTAGTCATATGTGTTGGACGGAAATAAGACAGCGCTGTCAATTTTTTAAAATGTCACTTTCCTGAGGCAGAGAAGATCTATGTTTTTAGGGGCTCATC
The DNA here is from genome assembly GCF_965152235.1 of Eretmochelys imbricata. Lineage (NCBI taxonomy): Eukaryota > Metazoa > Chordata > Testudines > Cheloniidae > Eretmochelys > Eretmochelys imbricata. The sequence goes on along the minus strand of NC_135580.1, from coordinate 24,513,634 downwards.
TGTGACACTCTCACAGCAAGGGTGCTAGTACTAGGGTGCAGTAGCACCCCCTGGCTTGAAGTGGTTTCCATCATATACGGGGTTTATAGTTTTGTTCAATGGCTTTCAGCACCCCCACTACACAAATTTTTCCCACGCCTCTGCCAAACAATTAAGTGCAGGGAAGCTGAAGGCCAAGTTAGTCACGGCAGGATTTGGAAGGCGATGCCTCTCTTCACCTTGCTGGAGCAAATGCCCCAGAGGGCGTTGCAATTTCAGAGCGGGCGGTGGGACTCGGGATCCCCCCCCCGTGGATACACGAACGGCCCCATGGCAGATTCCACGAGAGCCGCTGGTTTGCTCCGGCCTCACGCATCACGTCTCCCTTCTCCAGGGCAGGAGGCAGCCGGCTGCCAGCGCTGGAAGATGGGCTCAGGGGCTTGCCGCTGCCCGGGGGCCCCGGCACAGGACGTAGCCGCGATACGCCCGCTGCTCAGACCCCTCCACCCCGCAGCTCTCCCCCCACTAACGTGCCACGTCGCCACCACGGAGGCTGCCTCGAGCCGCGACCCCTCCCCCGGGACCGCCGGGCCGGAAAGGAAGCGGCGGGAGCCGAGCCCGCCAGACACGGAGCGACCGGGGTGAGCCCGCCCGGCCCCTCAGGGATGGCGGCCCAAGGAGAGCCCCGCTCGCTGGCTCGCCGCGCGGGCACTCACAGATGGGGATGGCGGACACGATGAAGGCGTTGCCGAAGAAGAGCGCCGAGGACTTGGCCGAGAGGTTGCGGCTGAAGTCCTGCAGGAGCAGGTCCTCCTCCGACTGCTGCCGGGCCCCGCTACCGCCTTTCGGAGCCATCGCCGAGACCTGCCGAGCGAGAAACCCAACCGCTGGTCCTGCCCGGGACCCGTAGCTGAGGCAGCCAACGTACACTCAGCACACACAGCCGAAGGGCGGGGGGGCGCCTCTGCCCCGAGTCCTTCCGGGGTCAACATGCAGCCTCTCCTCTCCTCCCGGCCGCGAAACGCCCCGGAAAGCGGCTAGTTTCCGCTGTCTAAACGAGCGGATTCCGACAAGAGCGTCGTATCAAACAAACGCCGGAGAAAATATTTCCGACTCCCAGCAGAGCGGGGATCGCTTCCGGGTCACCAGGCCCGGCCGACGTGGAAGGCGACGGAGGGGGGGAGGGGTCACTTTCCACGTGCCTCGAGAGGGGCAGGCGACGTGGGTGTGGGGTGGAGCGGCGTAAGCGCACAGAGATGCTGAAGAAGCCGGCTGGTGGGCGGAGCATCCCCGCCAGTATCCGGGCCCGGGGGAAGGTGCCCTGGGCCGCAGCCGGGAGCCTCGAGTTCACGGCCAGCCCTCACCCCGCCGAGCCCTCCAGAGCCTCGGGCCACCCCGTCAGGGGACGCCGTTATCGCTCGCTCCTTTCGCGGGCCGCTAAGCGCTGGCGCGAGCCAGGCCTCTGATGCGCCAGGGTCGGTCCCCGCCACGTCCCCTCTCTGTCACCACCAGCAATGAACTCTGACTAGCGAATTCGCCCATGCAGCCTTTTGCATAAAGTGTCACGGGTGCAGCTGCGCAAGAGATGGCAGCTGGGACTGGCCCAGGGGAGCTGCCTCGGTCAGTCTGTCCCACGGTACCAGTGCAGCCCTGAGCGCCTCCCCCTGCTTGTGCTCTGAAGTGCCACAGCAGCGGCCCACGGTGACCTCACCCTGCTGGGTCGTTGCTGGCCTTGCAGTGGTTTCGCACCTACGTGTCAGCCCTGCAACACAGCACACTGACCTCGCGCCGAAAGCGCTTCGCTGCACCAACGTGAGCATGCAATGTCGGGAGGTCGCCGCTCTACGCAAAGTCACCTAGGAGCGTACGGACTGTATTACACATTATGAATACCGTTGCCTCAAGATCTCATCGTCTTGCAACGCTGCTGTTGCCACCTGCTATGATTACTGTGGCTGAGAGCACTGAGATCTGCCAGCTTGCAGGATTGGGGACCAAGTTTTTTAAGGTAATGAGTGAGTACCTCCTGTGATAATGTCATAGGACATGCCCTACTAGGACGTTTTTAATTATGAATACTGAATTAGGCTAAGTACATTGAAAAACTAAGAAACCAGTAAGAAAGCATGTATGTGAGAAACTGGAGGAAAGAGAGCACTAGTAAACAACATTTACTGTTTGTCCTAACCACCCTTTTAAAATGTAGTTGGCATAGCTCCTTTGCAGCTATTTCTCTCTCGCTTGTTTCAACTTTTGGAACTTTCACAAGTAGGGTTGGGAGAATATTCCATAATCTAATAGATCTTGCTATTAGGATATTTTCCTTGGTGTAATTTTGTTCCATTACTTCATGTCCTCTAGGACAAAGCAGTTCTTCTCTCCGTCCTTAGTATTTACACATACATTTACACATACATGAGGATAATTTACAAAAAAATTATTATTGTTTAGCCAAAATAGAAATGGTTAGTTCTTTTAATCTTTTCTCATAAATCAGTCCATCTTGAAGCTCTCTGCTTAATTTTCGAATTTGTTGTTCTCTCTGATGTGAGAAAACTTAGGTGCTGTAGGGAAGTGGTACCTGAAAATTTCAAAATTAATTTGAGAGATACATCCATGAAAAAATCTAAGCATGGTTGACTCTTTCTGGACCTCCTTTTGTTAAACTGAAAATTCATACTGAAAGTTGATTTAATTATTTGAAATTTACCAAAATGTAGACCAACAAGACTGCTTAGAGTGGCACTGTATTGTGATAGCAGGGCTAGTGTCAGTGATGTCATGCTACCTATGGGCCAAGGGGGAAACAACACATCAGCAAATGACAGGTTTCAGAGTAGCAGCCGTGTTAGTCTGTATTCGCAAAAAGAAAAGAAGTACTTGTGGCACCTTAGAGACTAACCAATTTATTTGAGCATGAGCTTTCGTGAGCTACAGCTCACTTCATCAGATGCATACCGTGGAAACTGCAGCAGACTTTATATATACACAGAGAATATGAAACAATACCTCCTCCCACCCCACTGTCCTGCTGGTAATAGCTTATCTAAAGTAATCTTCAGGTTAGGCCATTTCCAGCACAAATCCAGGTTTTCTCACCCTCCACCCCCCCACACAAATTCACTCTCCTGCTAGTGATAGCCCATCCAAAGTGACAACTCTTTACACAATGTGCATGATAATGAAGTTAGGCCATTTCCTGCACAAATCCAGGTTCTCTCACTCCCTCACCCCCCTCCAAAAACCCACCCCCATACACACACAAACTCACTCTCCTGCTGGTAATAGCTCATCCAAACTGACCACTCTCCAAGTTTAAATCCAAGTTAAACCAGAACATCTGGGGGGGGGGTAGGAAAAAACAAGAGGAAATAAGCAAATGAGTCCCTCCCCCAGTTGTCAGTCATGGCTTGAAATATAGCTAGGGCATTTATAACCATTAGGTGGTGCCGTTACTTCTTCTCACACTTAGTACCCTTAGCCTGCAAACATTAGTTCATGCTGTACCTCCCTCCTATTACAACACTATTTTATTTTAAGCACTATCGGTGAGGTTTTATTTTTAGCACTGTTTTGCATTTTCACTAAATTGTAAAATCCAGTAATTAGTAATGGGATTCCCCATATAGTCCATTCACCCTTGTCTTAAAGCCATTTTTTTGCCTGTCTCTAGACAATACAACTGTACTAGCTTGTAGTTGGAAGGATTTCTTCACACCCCAAAAGGGTGAAAAATTTAATTAAATAACAAAAAAAAGCATAAACTCTTCAAAAAAGACGTTCCATAGGTCCAAGTTTTTAATGGTATTTAGGCACCGAAGGATGCACAGAGGCACCTTAGTGGTATTTTCAAAAACACCTACGTGCCTAACTGCCATGGCACCTAGACACTTTTGAAAATCCCATTAGTTGTCTGTCTTAAGGCGCCTAACTTCCTTTAAAAATCTGACCCATAGTGTCCCAGTTCATCGCAGCATCTTTAGGTTACACTAAATGTGTTCTGGAAATGCTTTATACTATACAACAGACCTCAACAGTCCTTTGGCAAATGCTGTTTGCCCCTAGATGGCACTCTAAAATTTCTATTAAATATAAAGTAAGAAAGTAGTAAGGAAGACTGGGAATATTGAGATTTGCCTGTGGGTTCTTCTTAAAACAAACAGTAAAACAACCACATGTTTACTAATGATACTATTTATTTATGTGACTAAGCAGTGTGCAAATGTTCTAGTCAAAGGAACTTTCTGTCTAAGACATGTTATTACTCAGAGAATTGACCAGAGCGTTACATACATTTCTCCGTTTTAGTAGTGTGGGTAATTTTTTTTTTTTTAAGCAATATAGCATGTAGGATAGGAATCCAAGTTCCTGTCCCAGCACTGGGTACACACAGGAGGGAGAACCTCACTTTGGAACAGTATCTTCTTCCTTCTGGTCAACTAGACCATTTGCTTTTCAAATCCAAACTGGCTGAATAAGTATTGTAAGTAGGGATTGTTGTAACCATGTCTGAACCATATTTAAATATGTTTTTAAACATAGTTACATTGCAAATACTAAAAGAGTTTTGTCTCCAGTCTGAAGAGGCTTCAAGAGCATGTGGTAAGGAAGTTAGTTTTCATTTATTTGGTTTGATAACTTTGTTCGCTTATGCCATTTGTTGAAAGCTGGATGAGAGAGAAAACTTATTGTAGTAAAGTGGTTATAATTAAGGCTACATTTTAGTCACAGGTATTTTTAGTAAAAGTAATGAACAGGGCATGGGAAGTAAACAAAAAATCATGGCTCGTGACCTGTCTATGACTTTTACTATATACCCCTAACTAAAACTTGTGGGGGGGAAGGGCTGTGGGTGCTTGGGGAGTATGTGGTCCAGGGGCACTGTGGGTGCTGGGTGAGGTGGCCTGGGACCCCACTAGTGCTGAGGGAGGATGGGCAGCAGCGGCCCACTGGTGCTGGGTGGCGTCGGTGGCTCAAAACTCAACAACAGCCATTTCCTTTCTGAACACCTTTGCCTTTGATTCAAAACAAAGTCACATCTAAAACAGGGTCCAGTCACAGTCCTGCAAGACTTACTCTCATCACCAGTCCCTATTCATGTAAGTAATGCCATTGAAATTAATGAAACTACAGGCCTAAGGACTGCTCTCATAAGGTCTATTTGCATGAGGAAGGATTTGCAAGATCAGACCTATAGTTTTGATATTAATCACTGTCTGAAGGAAATTGAGCTGTCCAAAAAATTTAATTTACGTTTCTGGTGAAACAGTTTAAAAAAAATTTTTTTTCACTGATTTTGACAAAATTGGGACATAGTGCAAGCTTATTCCTCCTCTTCTGTGTTTTGCTATTTTCCAAAAAAAAAAAAAAAAAAATTTTTTTAGAAACAATAATCTTTGTAAAAATTGTGAGTTTTCATCTGGGGCATGTGTTTCAGAAATTTGTCATTTTTCCTCCGGAGGGGAATTTTAATATTATTCTTTCTATTAAAGTTTGTGTTTGTTAGTAGAACTGGCAAGTGTTTGCCCATCAACTAGTTCCCACATTGTCACAAACCTATTAAAAAACTCCACGCTTGCATGTGCCCAAGCTGTTGTTGCTTATATATACAAACAGAGAAAGGAAGACAAGTTTTAGAGGCCCTATGTCATGATCTTCATTAGCATCTGGTAAAGAAATGCAGACCTGTAGCTAAAATTCTAACACTTTGTCCTTTTTAGTTGAACCATCATAGAAAATCAAAGACACAGCAGCATGAGGAAACCTTGGAAGATCAGCCAAGACTTGTTGTCTGAATTACTCTTCACCTCGTAGTCTCTGATCTTGTAAGCAGATCCAATTGCAGGATCAGGACCTTAGTTCAGTCTTGTCTAAACTACAAAATATTTCCCATCCTGAGAGGGTTTTCATGCACAGTTCTTGAAAATCTTTTCACTTAACAGTTCATTTTGTCTGTCTATGCATTTATGCCATGCACATCATTCCTGCTGTCTGAGTGCGTTCACATAGGAATATATAGTGAAATAGTGAGAGACCCTTAATAATAATGTGATGAATCCTGCACATAGCACTCACGAAAATTTAATGCAGAGCTAAGGTTGTGTCGTGAGTGACAATTGCATATTTCCTGGTTTTCAGACATTTGTTTTTCCATAATTCTTTATTTCTTGGTTTTCAGAGGTTTAAGTGGAGATGCATTTCACATTCTAGAATGGTACAAGTCACTGACGATCAGCCTTAACTCTGCATTAATGAAGTTTTTGGGCAGTGAATGTTGTTTTTTGAAGAAGTGGTGGTAGTGAGGGAGGCATGGTTGAGGGGCATTGTGTGCCTCTGAAGGAGGAGTGAGGATTGATTGCCTTCCCTGGGAATACCACACGACAACTCAGACCTAGCTCTGCCCTTCTCCTGGGCCCTCCATAACCCAGTTGGACTGGAGGGCCATGGGGAGCAGGGAACGTGGTAGCAGATGGACTGTGAGGAACAGATCTACCTGCAAAGGCAGCAGGGGGGAAGCAAGAGAGCTCCAGGCTCTACTCTTGGGGAGTTGAGGGGGGCTAGTGAAAAGGGAGAGGCCTTTGCAGCCTCGGAGGATTTCAGAGGTGTAACATACCCCACTCATCTCAATGGAATGTTCTCAGCTGAATAAGAATATAGGGATGAATATAGCCTGGCCCAGTAGCTCAGAGAGATTTGAACTGACCCATTTATCTCAAGGGTGTTCTCTGCCCACCTCTCTCAAAGTCTACACCAGCTCTGCTGTCGAATACCAGTTTTCAAGACAATCTTTGTATACAGATGAATTTTAGAGCAATTTGAATATTAAAATATAAAAATCCTTATTGGAGGGGCAGTCTGTAGCTGTTGTATTTGAACCCCTGGACCAAATTACTCCAATTGTACTACAAAGAACACCCTTTTCCTGTTGTGGCACACTGATATTCAAGGCAATTTCACTATGCTTGTGAATTTTACAGCATTTTGAAAATTAAAAGAAGCTAATTTTGTGGGAAGCTGGAATTTAGGAACCCTGTGATCAGTGACACCAAATTTGTACAACAAATGCCAGCCCTGGTTGCCACATATCAGTTTTTAAGGGCAATTTACCCATACATGTGGATTTTAGAGCACTGTAAAAGTATAAGCAGCTCATTTTTGTTTGCGGGGAAGGGGAGCCTATTTCCCAGGAACCCTTTAACCAAGTGACCCCAGATTAGCATCACAGATTGTTCCAAGATTCCTGTTGTACATGTGAAGACACCTCTCCATCATTCAGCTACCAGCTCTCTATACACAGGATCCACTCTCCTGCTAACTCTGGTAAGCTTGGAGAGGTCATAGAGAGGAGGGAAGTTAGTGGGTCAGCATTCTTACCTGAGTACCTACTCTTACAGAGTAGCACTCCCGCAGTGCATGTGCAAATCATTCTCCAGTGCATCACCCAGGCTTGAGCCAGCTTGTAGATCTAACTTTAATCCTAAATAATTTTTGAAATATTGCTTCCGTAAAGGGGCAGTGGGTGCCAGACTCTAGCAGACTTGAAACCTGCCCTGGTGATACCAGTTTGGAGTAGATCAGTGCACTAGTCTGATCTGCGGGTGTATGCAAAAAATGTTATAAGAAGTATAATTTTGATATCACGTGATTTTTTTTAGGTGACGTTGTATCTCGGAACATGTTGCTGAAACAACCACAGGTTTGGACCATAAACCCTACACGGAGCCCCAATAAGACAAAGGAAATTTCAAGGAAATCAGAGTACAGTAACTCCTCACTTAACGTCCTCTCGCTTAATGTTGTTTTGATGTAACGTCCCTGCTCCATTACAGAACATGCTCCTTTAAAGTTGTGCAGTGCTCCCCTATAACGTCGTTTTGCTGCCTGCTTTGTCCACAGCTGGCAGCCCCCCTATCAGCTCCCCTGTGCCCCCCCCCAGCGCCTCCCGCCCGCCTTCCCCTGCCTCCTGCCCGCGGCAGTCAGCTGGTTTGCTGCGTTCAGGAGGCTGGGGGGAGGAGTGAGGATGCAGCATGCAGCCTCCCCCCTCCCTCCCCTGCTTCCTGTCCGCGGCAATGGTGTTCAGAAGGCAGGGGAGGGAGGGGGGAGGCTGCGTGCCGCATTCTCGCTCCTCCCCCCAGCCTCCTGAACGCCGCAAACCAGCTGATTGCCGCTGGCAGGGGGAGCAGGGGGAAAGCGCTGATCCTCAGGGTCCGCTGGCAGGCAGGAGGCGCTGTGGGAGGGGCTGAGGGGAGCTGCTAGAGGGCTGCCAGCCTGTTTAATACCGGTTTTAAATTGCTTGTTAAAAATTGTTTAAAATATATATAATGCCTTTTGTCTGGCAAAAAAAAAAAAAAATTCCCTGGACCCTAACCCCCCTATTTACATTAATTCTTATGGGGAAATTGGATTCGCTTAACATCGTTTTGCTTAAAGTTGCATTTTTTTGGGAACATAACTACAGCGTTAAGTGAGGAGTTACTGTATGCATGTGGATTTTAGAGTACTTAGAAAAATCAGCTCTTAAAGAGTAAGCCGGTCTCAACCTTCACTGTGGTGGTGCTACTAGCCTAGTACATTCTGAAGATGCAGACAGCAATAAAGGTCGTGAAACTGAAGGGTTCTGCTCTGCCAAACCCACCACCTTATACAAGGCAAAAGCTATCATAGAGACCACTGCAGCCCTAGTGGCTCCAAAAGGGCCACTAAGTGGTATATTGGCATTTCAATCTTAGGTGGAGGATTGTGTCGAATGGACCCTTGCAAAGCAGCATTGCGTAAAGCCCATTTACTCAAGTTGTGCACAGAGGGGAATATTTAGCCCATAGTTCAACAGCAATACTCTCCCTATATGTGTAAAATTCCCAGGAGTTCTATGCTTTCTCTGAAAACAAAATATTTCCATACGTACCAAAAGTATAGAATATCAGTGCCAACATCAGCCATTTTGACCTGAGAGCAGAATTTTGCCTAGTGATATAAATGTTAATGCTGTCATCTCTGTTTTTGGAAAGTAGGCCTCCTCTTAAGTTGTAAAACACTGGGAATAGCAGTAAGCATTCTGGAAATGCAGAGATTATCTGTACTACTGTGCTACTCTCCTGCTTTCTTTGAATCTCTAAACTGGAAACAGTTCAAAGTGTTTTACAAGGACACTGTTATTTCCTACATGGGATTTGTTTTGTCTATTTGATTGTCTTGTTTATCTGTGTTAAATGTAGGCTGCAGGCACAATCAGTGTTGGATTAAAAAGCAAAATTTTCTGAGACCTGTGGTTAATAGTAAATCAGTCAGCTCTTTAAGACAGTTGCATCTGTTTGCCTTAATGTGAATCTATATTTCTCAATGCCCAAGAATGATTGTCATCAGTATGACAGCCTAAAAAAAGCTAAGTCCTTACCAGACTTGAACATTACTTTAATTATAGAGGCTAAACTATACTATATACTATACAATACTAGTGACTCCATAATTAGTTTCAGAGTAGCAGCCGTGTTAGTCTGTATCCGCAAAAAGAAAAGGGAGGACTTGTGGCACCTTAGAGACTAACAAATTTATCTGAGTATAAGCTTTCATGAGCTACAGCTCACTTCATCGGATGCATATCTTTCTGAAAACACCATCCTAGCCACTATGGATGTAGAAGCCCTCTATACCAACATGCCACACAAAGATGGATTACAAGCTGTGAGGAACAGTATCCCCGATAATGTCACAGCAAACCTGGTGGCTGAACTTTGTGACTTTGTCCTCACCCATAACTATTTCACATTTGGGGACAATGTATACCTTCAAATCAACGGCACTGCCATGGGTACCCGCATGGCCCCACAGTATGCCAACATTTTTATGGCTGACTTAGAACAACACTTCCTCAGCTCTCGTCCCCTAATGCCCCTACTCTACTGGCGCTACATTGATGACATCTTCTTCATCCGGACCCATGGAAAAGAAGCCCTTGAGGAATTCCACCATGATTTCAACAATTTCCATCCCACCATCAACCTCAGCCTCAACCAGTCCACACAAGAGATCCACTTCCTGGACACTACGGTGCTAATAAGCTGTGGTCACAGAAACACCACCCTATACCAGAAACTGACTGCTATGCCTACCTACATGCCTCCAGCTTTCATCCAGACCATACCACACAATCCATTGTCTGCAGTTAAGCTCTACAATACAACCACATTTGCTCCAACCCCTCAGACCGAGACAAACAACTACAAGATCTCTATCAAGTGTTCTTACAACTACAATACCACCTGCTGAAGTGAAGAAACAGATTGACAGAGCCAGAAGAGTACCCAGAAGTTACCTACTACAGGACAGGCCCAACAAAGAAAATAACAGAACGCCACTAGCCATCACCTTCAGCCCCCAACTAAAACCTCTCCAACGCATCATCAAGGATCTACAACCTATCCTGAAGGACGACCCATCACTCTCACAGATCTTGGGAGACAGGCCAGTCCTTGCTTACAGACAGCCCCCCAACGTGAAGCAAATACTCACCAGCAACCACACAACAGAACCACTAACCCAGGAACCTATCCTTGCAACAAAGCCCGTTGCCAACTGTGTCCACATATCTATTCAGGAGACACCATCATAGGGCCTAATCACATCAGCCACAGTATCAGAGGCTCGTTCACCTGCACATCTACCAATGTGATATATGCCATCATGTGCCAGCAATGCCCCTCTGCCATGTACCTTGGTCAAACTGGACAGTCTCTACGTAAAAGAATAAATGGACACAAATCAGACATCAAGAATTATAACATTAAAAAACCAGTCGGAGAACACTTCAATCTCTTTGGTCACTCGATTACAGACCTAAAAGTTGCAATTCTTCAACCAAAAAACTTCAGAAACAGACTCCAAGGAGAGACTGCTGAATTGGAATTAATTTGCAAACTGGATACAATTAACTTAGGCTTGAATAAAGACTGGGAGTGGATGGGTCATTACACAAAGTAAAACTATTTCCCCATGTCCTCTCTCCCCCTCCTCCCCAACACTCTCTGTTCCTCAGATGTTCTTGTCAACTGCTGGAAATGGCCCACCTTGATTATCACTACAAAAGGTTTCCACCCTTCCCCACCCCTCCATGCTCTCCTGCTGGTAATAGTTCACCTTACCTGATCACTCTTGTTAGTGTGTATGGTAACCCCTGTTGTTTCATGTTCTCTGTGCATATAAATCTCCCCACTGTATTTTCCACTGAATGCATCCAATGAAGTGAGCTATAGCTCACGAAAGCTTATGCTCAAATAAATTTGTTAGTCTCTAAGATGCCACAAGTACTCCTTTTCTTTTTCCATAATTAGTATTACTTGGAAGTTTTCACTCAGAGTTAAGTGCTCCTTAGGTGTGCAAATCTTTCTGGCAGTGGGACTAATGTAGTTCTAATATGCAAAGGAGGGGTAGGATTTGCAGGGGCCTGTGCAGAGGTTGTTCATACAATGCCTAGGCAATAGGTTGAGGTATGTCAAGGATAGAGTCTATTGCTACGCAGGCTTTCCTATTTTTTGTTCCATCCTTGAAAAAGGTTTGTTAGTGCTGAAGTACCAGCCATATAGTGGCTCTGGAATTGCTCCCTAGACTGGGTGAGCATTCCTTCTCTTCCCAGTGACCAGCCCCATGCACAGATATCTATGGCCAGCCTGTTGTTTGGGCTGTATGTTCCGGATGGGAGGCTTTGGGCCTTAAGTTATGCATGTGCTACAGATCATCAAAATAAAACCATGTCCAAACACACCAGAACTTTTCAGTTCTGATCTGAATCTAAATTTGGTGAGTGTCTCTTCCCAGTTCCTTTAGTAGACCAAATGATCTGCTGCAGATCAGACTGTTACGCTGCAGGTCCGTATGTCTTCCAGTATTTCCAGTCTGTCATTTGGGCCTGTACTCTCAAAGTGAGACTTTTCCCCATCCTGTCAATATCATTTTCATGTATTAAAAAAATCTTATAGTGATTATTACAAGCTATGAAGGCATTTCCCTTTGTTCCCTTGTATACAATGTGACCTTTTTCACAGATTCTGATTACATTTGCTTGGTTATGCCCATATAAACGCTTGGGAACACAGAGATAATTTCTGCAGGTAGTAGAGTACTGTGAATATTGCTTCTCAAGCTCTCCAAACATCCTGTATCGTTTGTCTTGGTTTAGCTCTATTAAGATGATGAAATATTTTTTACAGCCTGATAACGTATACTGTTCTAGTTTAATTCAAAAACTCATGATAACTCCACGACCATGGAAAAGAGCCTTGAGATTAATAGTTTGCTCATAAGAGCTTTCTGCATTGATAAGACTTTTGGTTTTCAATTTTTACTGAAAAGGCCCCAGGTTTTACAAAAACTATTTAGTTTTTAGTGATTTTTTTCACCCAAATTTTGGACTACTTAAGTACATGAAAATACTGATTATACTAAGAAAATCCAATAAATTACATTAGGTTACTGTGTTTATGTTAATCTTAAATTAGTGTAAGTGCATATGTGAGGTTGTCTGTTAAAGAAATGCAATGTCATGGAATGGAAGATACATACACACATGCATGTTCATATGTGTAAATACTGTTAATATACAGTTCATTAAACAAACAGTATTAAATTGCTTTTAAACTTTCAGTACTCTTACTTTTCTCCGTTTTTTGCTTTTTTCCTGTTGTCCTCATTTTACCCCAGTATTAAACAAGACATTTACCCAGAGAACTGTGAAATTAATTTTTTGCACTGATTTTCACCCATTTATAAATATTTGTGGTAAACACTGATGAATTCCTGGGAAATTTTAAACAACTTAAAAACTGAAATTGAAGAAGCTTATGTAGTGAACAGATTGAGTAGAACCATTTTTGCGATCACACAGCATTTACATTAGAACACTTCTGTACTGCTTATAGTCCATTATATTACTCTGTCCTTTATGACAATTCCTCATATCTTGTATAATTATACAGTATGTTAATTAAAACTGTATCGCTAAAGATTTTTAGGCTAGGGTTATCAAATTCCAATTTTAACAATTGTGCCAAAAAGAAATATGAACTAGAATGCATCCTCTGGGAGAGCTACGAAAATCCCATCTGTAATTAAACAGATGTCACCTTTTTGGTGAAATATACTATCCCAATGAAGTTTGCACAATTTGAACTATCTTAGAGACCGTATAAAACATGGTGTCCAGTGTGGAAGTTGCTGGGCTACACACCCATATAACATAACAAACCATATGTCCCTGACATGGACTTCAATATGCCCTTTCTGTTCTTTCCCTATTTAACATGATTGTCTGAGTAAATCACAGAACATAAAATCGACAGACTACTGATATTTTAGAACTACTTTTTTTATTCCAACTGGCTGCAGAATGTGAGCTAGCAGGGCATCTATCCTGCTAACAGAAAATCAGTGTCAGTGATATTTTTTTCTGTTGCATTAGGAACAAACCCTGTCAAATGTTCCTCTCTTCAAATCAGTTTAAAGATGAAACTCGGTTATTTTAATATGATCAGCAAGAATTCAGTGAGTGTTTCCTCCAGATTTCCTGCACCTGTGCAGTCAAGTTTTGTCTCAGCTTGTGACCTCTGTTCCAGCATGATATATTTTCAAACTGAATCACATTCATAATACCACTAATACCAAAAGTACCCACCTGTTTCTGTTGATTGAAAGCTGCCCTTTAATCAGCATCCTAAACTAAGATGTGCACTTGGCTGACTTAGCAGCCATTAGTTTTCCTGTCTGGCAATCCTCTGTCTTGCTCTGCTCCTCCAAAAGAGTCATTCCTTAGGCACAAATGCAGTATCTTTTACTTGGTTTCAATAAGTGTTTCACCACCAAGTCCTTCCTCACACAGGCATGACTTCTTGGACTTCCATCATTTCCTTTAAATTTGTAATATGCTATATGTTCTAACCTCACAGTCTGTGGACCGTGCTGGTCACTAAAAGCATGTCTACACCTCATCTGGGAGAAAGTCTCCAAGCCCAGCTCCATAGACTTGTTCTAGTAGGGCACGTGCTAGTGCTCTAAAAATAGCTGTGTAGACTGCTTTGATATGGTTTGGGTTATCAAGCCCACCCCCCACTTTCTCCAGTGCTTCAGAGCCCGACCTCCAGTCCGTAGTATGTACACATGCCCTTTGGGTATGTCTACACTGCAAGTGGGAGGTGTGTTTGAAGCACATGTAGACATATCTAGATCACAGCTAGCTTGACTAACAATAGCAGTGTAGCCGCACCAGCATGGCCAATGGCATGAACTAGCCCCCTGAGTACAACTCTGCCCAGGATCTTGAATATGTACTCACACAGCTAGCCTATGCTGCTGCCCCTGCTGCCATAGCTACAATGCTGTTATTACTGAAGCTAGCTTTGTTTTTAGCTAGATCAAAGCTAGTGTGGACATGTGCTGCAATCACGCATCCCAGCTGCAGTGTAGACACTGTAATAAGCCCCTTTAGCCTGAGCGCCTTTATCTTTCAGACATTTTCTGTCATCCTTTCTTGAGAAAAATTGTATGTTATCCCAGTTAGTGATGAATTTCCAGTCACTCTGGTTCTGATCGCCTCTACTAGAGACTCCTGTATTAATGTCCTGAACCAAAACTAGAGACCTAAACACCACTGAACATTGGTTAACTTCAGATCTAAATCCAAGTCTCGACTTTGTAGCTGGCATCTGTTAATGTTGTAATGGGCCAAACCTGGACCTAAGTAAGGAGAGAATATGGCCCTAATTTAGGATTTGTGTGTGATTAGTTTCTTCCCTGACCCGTACACAAACATATATTGCTGAAAATTTACCCTTTGTGCCTTCTAGATTAGTTTACACCAAAAGTTAGGTCCTGCATTATCTTCTCAGACAATAAGAGACTTTATTCAGTTCTGAATAAGGATAGCAGGATGAGACTTGTTTCTGGGGTAGGGCTGGGGATGAGGAGTTTGGGGTGTGGGAGGGTGCTCTGGGCTTGGACCGAGGGGTTCGGAGGGCAGGATGGGATCAGGGCTGGGGCAGGGTGTTGGGGCGCGGGGAGAGGCTCGGGTGCAGGCTGCGGGCAGCACTTACCTCAAGCGGCTCCTGGAAGCAGCAGAATGACCCTTCTTCGGCTCATATACGGAGACGCAGCCAGACGGCTCTGCACGCTGCCTCGTCCACAGGCACTGCCCCTGCAGCTCCCATTAGAGCGCCATTGGAGTGCATAGGAACCGGAGCGGGGCCATGTCGCTGCTTCCAGGAGCTGTGTGGAATGACCCCCGACCCTGCTACCCGGCTGGAGCGCCAGAGCGGGGCTATGCCGCGATTTCCATGAGCCACATGGAAGGGCCCCCAACCCTGCTCCCTGGCACCGAAGCGGGGCAAACCCCAGATCCCTCAACCCAGCAGGAGCTTGAGGGCTGGGTTAAAACGGCTGGCAGGTTGGATCTGGCCTGTGGGCCGTAGTTTGCCCACCTCTGACTTACGGAGTAAAGCACTAATGTTGTAGGCCCTGATTTTGTAAAGGCATACAGTCAGACAGAGCCTCAGACCTGCCCTGAAACTTTGGTTTACGCCTCATAGGTGTAAAGGTATATGTATACAGAGCATTTGCAGAATCAGCCTCTGACTTAGCAACTGAAGCTCTATTAAATATTTGTTATAGAAACAAAAGTGTTAGCAGACATTGTCAGACACAATATACTGCAGTGGTGTCATCTTCCAGATGGCCACTTTTGAATTCACTGAAACTATTATTAGTGAATGATTGTTACTTATATGTGAGACAGTAATTCACCTACTCAGGTTAGTTCTTAAAATTCTTGGAAGTGTTTCTAAGTTAGTGTTATTTGATGTAAATTAAAGTGAACTATAAAACCAAGAATGTTCCAACTCAGTTTAGTTTAAATAGGCACCAGCCTACATGAAAGGAAACATGGGGCTGCCATCCACACAATAATTTTTACCATGTGGTAGGACCCTTCTATTAGAGGTCACATGTAGCATAGAATTAGCCCTTGTCTAAACACAAAAGTTGTACAGATTTAACTAAATTTGTTTGTGTGCCCTATATTGGTTTAGTTTACGAATACAGCTAAATGGATATAAGGCATTCTTAAACCCATTTGAGAGAGTCCACTCAAAGGGACTGCACTGATTTAGTTAAATTGGTGTAACTCCCTTGTGTGGACACTCAAATAGGTTTAAAGAGTGCCCACCCAATTTCTAAACTGATGTAGATAAATTAGTGCAATTTTTGTGTGCAGTAAAGTGCTTATAAATTCTCTTTTGGTGAGTAGACATGAATTTTATTGATGAAATACCATGTTGTTAGACCTATATTACAGTACATGGTTGAGATGATTGAGTTTTGCACTGTACTGAACTAGGTTTTAATTGAATCCATGATTGATGCTGCAGTCCTACAAATAACCAAGGTGTAGCATGGTTCGAAAATAATAATAAAACACAATTCTGTCCAAGATCACTATCTTTTAAACGTGACAGAAGTTTACCATGCTAAGGGTGCTGTAATCTGTTGGAAAGGGTGACTTGGTCCAGTCTATAAGTACTTACGGGGGGGGGGGGGACGGGGACAAATATTTGATATTAAGCTCTTCATCTAGCAGACAAAGGTTTAACAAGCTCTAATGGCTGGAGATTAAAGCTAAACCAATTGAGGCTGGAAGTAAGGTGTAAATTTTTAACAGTGAGGGTAATTAATCACTGGAACAATTTACCAACGTTGTGGAGGATTCTCCATCCCTGGTAAGTTTTAAATCAACATATGTTTTTCCATAAGAGGCTCTAGCTCAAACAGGAATTATTGTGGAAAAGTCCTATGGCTTATGTTTGTGCAGGAGATCAGACTAGAAATCTAGATGATCACGGTGCTCCCTTATGACCTTTGAATCTATGAACCAGGCCCCCCACATTGTTCAGAATTATAGTGTAGACAGGACATCAGTTTCCCTCTCTGGTTAGTGCAACACTGATGTTTATAGTTGCAGTGGACAAAATCACCTAGAAAGACATCCTTAAAAAGACTGAGGGATTTTGCATACAATTAAGTGGCTTTGTTTGCTTGATGAGTTAATGGCAAGCAATGTCTATACAATAAACTGCCTTTATGCCTCAAATAAAGTTCTTTCTTTCATAATAAGGAGTTTTCAGAATTTGGAGCAGTTCTTCAGGTGACCAACTCCCGTGGCAGAATTGATACCTAAATTACAACAAAAATTAATTACATATTTCCAAAAATCGGTAAGTTTCATTGTACTAATAAATTGAAAACAGTGGACCATCTTGCAGATATATAGGCCAGTGTGCTTCGAGGCCCACAGTCCTCAGCCCACAATCCTAAAATACCAAGATGTGTCTGTAAAAATGATCAACAGCTAAACATTTTCAGGGTAGAGACTGTCTGAATCATTAATTCCACATCCCCACAAATGAATCAGACTACACACACAGATACTTCTTATGAGCAAGCCAGAAAAGAGCAAGCAGAAAATGTATATTGTATCTGTGTACTTCTTATGGGTAATACAGTGGTTTCACTAAGCATTCAAGACCTTACTTGCTAAAAAGAAATGCATAGTTGGGTCACATTCTTAATATGAGATTTTGAGCACCAATCAGAATGTGGAATTTATGATGCATAAGGGGAAACACACTTCTGATGTGGTTACATACTAGCACAAGGGCTGAGCTCCTACAACCATGAATACCATGGGATTCTCACTCACTGTGGTTTTATGATGGGGTAATTCCATTCACTTCACTGGAATTGTTCTTGGTTTCCATCAGTATAAGTGAAAGGAAAATCAGGCCTATACTGTATTTAAAAAAAAAAATCAAACAAGTATATTTATTTTTAATCTGCAGGAATAATTCATCTGAACCCTTAATTTAAAAATAAAAATTAAATTAGCCAACTTTCCATTTACACAGGAGGACCAAGTGGGTGGCACAGAAGAAAACAGACTAGTCTGAGACTTGATTCTGATTGTAGACTTGCTCATGGATAGTACCAGAAAGTCAAATAATCTGTGTGTCTGATGGGTTAACAGAAGTGTCTGCTCAAAACGGTTGATGCAGAAGGACACTGCTGTCCTCCCAAAAGACAACATGTGTTAATCAGATATATGATACTACTGAACTATATGAGATTTGTGACTGCATCAGTCAGCAATGGGGTACAAGCAGGACTACGTTAATTATGTAGTCCATCCATGCATCCGAAAAAGTGTGGTTTTTTTTACCCACGAAAGCTTATGCCCAAATAAATCTGTTAATCTTTAAGGTGCCACCAGACTCCTCATTGTTTTTGTGGATACAGACTAACACGACTACCCCTCTGATACTTGATACTCTTATGGTGAGTTCATTATGGTTTATTTACAGTGTCTTATCAGCTTCATGTCCCATCACCATAAGACTTTCACCAAGCTTCACAGCCTACCTCCTTGGCACAGGAGATGAGAGGTCTCACCTCTCTGAGATCCTGGTCTCCTCTGCCCTTCCTTCCTGTCCTTTTTCCTGTCTCCTGTTTATCAGTCCCCAGCTAATAAGATGAATCCCCTTGTTAACTGGTTAATCACCCAGTCCTAATCAATTATCTTCCAATTTGGCCCATGCAGGGAGTGGGACGGTTACAAAATGCAGAGTGGTGAGCCAGCCCTAGACTACTCTCACTCTGTCACAGCTCCCAGTAGGAGCAAAGGTAGGTCAACACTAAGCACTCAGATTGGAAGCAGACTTAGAAACAATTTTAGGCTAATGCTGAGAGCTTTTGAAAATCTCACCTCATCCTGTTTGGACCTTGCAGTTTCAGCTACACCGAGGCTAAAGCAACATTGGGAAAAATTATGAAAATGATCAGTGTAGAGAAGGTCAAGATTCACCCACTAGGTGGCACCATAGCTAAAGCTATTGCCCTGGACCTATTTCACAAACCTTTGCTGCCTTCCTCCTGCGGATCTCCATTACATTCAGGACTGATCTTCATCTTCTTTATTTCCTTTTCTTCATGTGAGCATTCCAAGTACATTGTTTGATTTTTGAAAATCAAAAATTAAAATCACAGGCTGTAGGGTTACAATTATCAAGGCTAGGATAAAGAGGGCAGGTGGAAATAGACATCCAGGAACTGGAGTTTGCCAGAAGTCCACATTATTTATTTATAGAAAATGCTATAATTTCTTTTTTTAAAAGTGGCAGTCTAACAAAACCCAAACTATGAAGTATTTTGCACTAAAAATGGACCCAAATAAATGAGAGTCCCAAAAGATAATCTACCAGATTCAGAACCTCTCACTGACATTTGGAGCTGAGATATCTCAGAGTTTCATTTTCCAGTTGTTAACTTGTTTAATGTCTGCATAATTAACATTCCTTTTCTCTTGGAACGTATATAACCTGACTTGCTGGCACATGTCCATATCAGAACAGGGCTGGGGCATTCTTATTATTACTGGGGTCGATATTAGCATTTAGAAACATAGAATTGTAAGACTGGAAGGGACTTCGAGAGGTCATCTAGTCTAGTCCCTTGCACTCACGGCAGGAGTAAGTATTATTTTGAGCAGCCTTAACAGGTGTGTATCTAACCTGCTTTTAAAAATCTCCAATGACAGACATTCCACAACCTCCTTAGGCAATTTATTTCAGTGCTTAAATACCCTGGCAATTAAAAAGTTTTTCCTAATATTGAGCCTAAGGTGCCCTTGCTGCAATTTAAGTCCATTGCTTCTTGTCCTATCCTCAGAGGTTAACGAGATGGTGCCTTTTGAAGCTATCAAGCACAGGCCTCAAAAGATACCATCTATTTGATTACTTTGTACAGAGTGACAGCTTGTTAATAAATAGAAGTTTGTATAGATGTATTATTTCCTTGGATAATTAGCTTCACTCCTTGGCTTCTGCACAATGTATTTACATCTCATTTATCCAAAGCTTTTAAACATTAGCAAATTATATTTAATGGATGTGAAAAGCTGACAGGAGAGTTTTGATCAAATATTAAAGTAATTCTGGCTTTGTACTCCACTTCTTACTGTAAATAAATAATTAGTAGCTACTCAGTGGTTTAATTAAAGAGAACAGGAAGTTTATCCATTCCTTTCTCTCACCTTTTCATAAGAGCTGCTACACAGCAAAGAAAAAAGGCAATTCTACAGAATCCTTTACAATGATGAAAGGGCAGTAGACTGGGAGTCAGGAGACCTAGTTTCCATTCCCATTGCCAGTGGTTTGCTGTTTGACCTTGGGTGAGTCACTTCACTCTTTCTGGTAAAAATATACAGCAGACCGTTTAAATTGTGTAATATTGATAATATTTAACATTTAGATAGCATTTTGTCTCCGTAGATCTCAAAGTGCTTTACAACAGTAATGATGCTTTCCCATTTTTTAAAGCACTCGTAGAGCTAGTTGTGAAAATTACTATATACAGTAAATGAAAAATATGAAATGGTGGTTAGATCAAGGAAATGATACAGGAATCCTGGTGTGAAATTCTGGCCCCATTAAAGTTACTGGAAATCTTGCAATTACTTTAATTTGAGACAAGATCCCATCCTTGAACTGTATTCTTGACTTTTCTATTGACTTGTTGTATAAACTTGGGAGATCACTTAATTTCTAATTTTTCCAATCTATAAAATACAAAGTGGGAACAATAATGCTTAAGTACCTCAAAAGGTATTGTGAAGCTTGACCTTTGTAAAATGCTTTGAGAACCTCTACTGAAAAGCAGCAGGTGAGTCCAAGTTTTACAAATAACCTCAAAACTACTTTTCTATATTAATTTCAGTGTTATGTGGGCTTTCTTAGTATGGGTGTTAGCCACAGAGCTTCTGTTTCTAGAAGCTAAGCTCTTAAAATAACAAGAGCTTAGCTCTTAACATGCACTCACTCATGATCACACTGTAATTTCACAAAGGAAGGTAGCCTTCTTACTGTACAAACTGGTTTGCATGCTGACCTTGCAACACCTTTGTCTGAAGAGACCGGCTCCGGAGCTATACAGAGATATGTGCTAAACAAGACCTTCATTCAGAGCCTTTTCTTTTCAGTAGTTTCAAAGTTCACCATTCCCATATTTTGAAAAAATGAAAATGTAAACACAAAGTTTCAGGCAAATGACTAAACTAGATAATGCAGTTGGGAAAAGTATCTTCAAGGATTAAAGTATTTTTTGCTTCAATAACTTGTTTTCCTAATTATTAAGAAGTCAGTAAAAAATGTATGTTTAAAAACTTCGGGCCATATGCTTCCATGGCTTGTGCCCTGGAAAGTGTAGTAACATGCTGTGATGCTTGCCTCCAAGTTCTATGCATAAACTAAAATCTCCTATGTAGTATTCTGACATACAAAACTGTGGACAATCTGGAAAAGATCTACCAACTCCAGAAAGAGGGCATAATCTGAGGAAGTCTTTGAGTGGGTGGGACAAATCCAGAGTATTAGCTCTGGAAAAATAAAGAAAGGGTCCTGTCTTGTTCCTGTAAAAGTAATTGTCAAATCTCCTATACACTTAAAAGATCATGCCCTAAATCACTGCAGAAATCTGATAAATTGATGCTGCTTTGACTTAACTTGCTGTAAGCAAAAACCCTGCGCCTTGGTGTTGCCAAACATAAATGTTTCTGAGGGTGTCTGAGCATACAGAGACCATCTGTAAATGGTGTGTGAAGTGATGGGAATCTGAACTCCGACACCAAGGGATTTAGAAAAGTTTGCTGTATGTTTTCATATGTCATGGCCCCTTGCTGCAGTTTCTGCCCAACAGCTCCTGTAGTAGAGCCCTGCTACATAGCATCCCCCAAAGTTTAGCTGTGGGTTTTTAATCTTTTCAGTAGGTGTTTCTGGCGACACCCACTACTAACATTGTTTCCACCTGACTTGATGGCACAATATCTATTTAGTAACACAGCTCGGTTTGATAGTCATGTTCTGGGAATCTTAGCCCTTTCTGCACCTTTTTATTACAAGTAGGAGCATGTAGCTCAAAAAGTTGCTTTATCTTCAGATTCTCTAGGATAACTCTGTTTCCCCCGAAAAGCAATAGGAGGAGGAAGAAACCTGAGCGTCTCCTCTCATAGTTTCTTCTGCAGCATCCAGATCAAGCAGATGGGATTGCAGAAAGGATCCTGAGAACATACACAGACAGAACACATGCACGTCCCCACCATCCATGTGATTAATCCGACTTTTTTGGGCCTCCATGGCAGGAATAAGGTGGCCAACTTTCTAATTTGTGGAAACCAGACACTGAGTGCCAGAAGCTCCCCTGCCCTCTGCCCCACCTCTTCCCCCTAATGCCCCACCCCTGCTCTGCCTCTTCCTTCAAGGCCCTCCCCACCCCCATCATTTGCTGCTCTCTCCACCTCCTTCCCCCTGACAGCTGAGCAGTAAAGGGGTGACTGGGGCAGCATGGGGGAGGGGCAACTGCATTGGGAGGGTGACTGGGGCAAGATGGGAGAGGGAGAGCTGCACTCCGGGAGTGAAGGGGTGACTGGGGCAGAACAGGACGCAGCACACCAGAGGGGAGGCACAAAGGAGGCTAAGAAGGGGATCCGGGAAGTGAGCCCAGCCACCGGTATCGATACTCAAAAGCCCTGCCCTTCAGGATCCCTCCCCGAGGTGCCAGCCACTGGTACCTCTTTCTACAAGAGCAAGGAAGTTCATGAGTGCTGCTCCAGCAGCAGCTGCTCTTCCTGCCCTCCCAGCGGCACAAAGGAAGCCAATTGTGGTCGGTTACTGAGGTAACTGGACTTTTGGTGTCCCTGTTTGACCAGACTGGTCAAAACCTAGACACCTGGTAACCCTAGGCAAGAGGGGTCTTTTGTGAGCCTTGCTGCCATTGGGTGTACCTACCAATTGTCTCATACGCTGGGGTAGAAGCTATGGGAAAGAAATAATGAGCATTCTCTTTTGCTGGGATAGACAGTAGAAGTACATCGAGTTAGGATAGAAGCATTCCACAGAGTGATTCTTTTTTGGCTCCTGACTCACCTTTCTTCACCACACCCAGATCTACAGAGCCCCAGTTGTGTAGATTTGAATTTCAGAGGGCGATAAGAGGGAAGGAAGTAAGCAGCACATCTGCTGCTCCCCCTTCTCCTTCTGCAGCATTCTCCCAAGTTGCACCCACTTTAGCTTCCCTCCATGACAGTAAGATCAGCTTAATGTGGTGCTTTGTGTTTTGGGAAATTATACATATCATTCTGAAAATATCCAAATGTCAAGGAGATTTTATTTTTATCAGAAGGATGCATGTTGAAGCCTGAACCCTTCTTTTTTTTTTTTTTTTTTAAATAGGAACATTTGAGGCTAAAACTGAGAAGCTTCCTCTCTGACTCCAATATAGAAATGAAGTGCACATACTGAGTATTCCATTACTTAGATGTCAAAATCATTAATTACAGCACTCTGATACAGTTTACCATTTGAAAGAATTAATTAAAACACACTTGCTATTGCCAAGGGCATGAAACATGTAAATAGAAATGAGATCATATCTTCATGGTGGTCATGGTTTCTCTTTGTATGCTCTGTAGCCTCTGAAAGTGCTGTGTGATTCTGCACCGTGCCAGGCTGTATCTCCTTAAATTATGTCTGTCTACAGAAAGATAGATACTCTGGGCGAAATTCTTACCTGAGTTACACTCTGTCAACCCCACTGAAATGAGTGGGAATTGTGCATACTTCTCTAAGTGCAGAGTTTGACCGTATGTGTTATTTATAGTTTACATATAAAATATGCTGTTCCAAACAGATTAGATAATTTCTGTGTTGGTAGTTTTTAAAAAATAAACTGAGCTGTGTAGTTAGTTCAGTCTGACATAAATGCAGACATGGCAGCATATTCCATATTCTGCATGTTGTAAAGCTCTTGTTTTGTTAGTCAAAGTATAGTGTAGTTACAAAGACTACAGGCTTGATCCTGTGTAACATTTTGGAAACTCAGCACTCCATAAATATGTAATAATAATTATAATGAAGATTTGTGTTTCATTTATGCTACAGATGGGATACCCTTATAATCCACTCTTTAATATGCTACTCTCAAATGAAGTCAGCCCCCAGCTTATGAAGATAAATCCCTTAGTTTTAATATAGCAATGACATAGAATATTTTTTCTCTCTGCATTTAAAAGATATATTTTCAAATTACAGTCTGAGTTTAGTTATTTAATCTAAAAATGACCTACACAATTTTGGGGCCCAATCCTGTATGTTCCTCTGCGTCCAGAACTCTCACTAAAGTAACTAGGCATCTGGGTGTACAAGGAGTGAAGGATTGAGCCCTTGTCTAAAAAAAATATTAATTACACTACAATGGCTTCTATGTTGTATTACTTATCTCATTATAATTCACTGTAACTGGGTAGTTAACTACCCCGCAGGTAAATGGAATTCTGGTGCTATCAAGTCCCTTGAAGTTGATGGACACATAGCCAGGCCTTCTGCTGAAACCCACTAATCAAATATATGCATGTGACTCACCATAGAAACATCTCAACCAATGGCACCAACATATTGAACTAATCAGTCATGTTCTGGCACATGCACAAAGTATAGCGACAAAAATGACAGCATGGTAACGGCTGTGCACAAAAGCTAAATTAGAAACGTGTTGTTTACAAAACCATATATAAAATATGCGAGATAAAGATATCCTAAGAAAAATGCAGAAAAGACCAAATTGCTTGTATATTATAGTAATAGTACTTCTATAATGTTTTCCTCTTTAAAATGCTGTACAAATATTAATTAATGGCTTTAGCCCCAATTCTTCAATGAGCTCAGTGTAGGCCCATGCCTGTGCCACATGGTGCTCCATCACAGTAAAAGGGGCTCTACCTGGTCCAGAGATCTGCCCACATGGAACCTCATTGACTTCAGAGGGGCTCCACACAGATCCACATGGCGCTCATTGCAGGATTGGGCCCTTAGATTTGATCTGATCATTCATGGTGTGAAATCCTGGCCCCACTGACGTCAATAGGAATTTTGCCATTGACTTCACTGGGGCCAAGGATTTCATCCATGGGGTTTGTGTCTCCTAAACCAGTGGTTATCAACCAGGGGTATGCTCACGCAGAGGTCTTCCCGGAGGTACATCAGCTCATCTAGTTATTGCCTAGTTTTACAACAAGCTACATAAAAAACACTAGCGAAGTCAGTGCAAACTAAAATTTAATACAGACAATGATTTGTTTATACTGCTCTATATACTATACACTATACACTGAAATGTAAGTACAATATTTATATTCCAATTGATTTATTTTATAATTATATGGTAAAAATGAAAAAGTCAGCAATTTTTCAGTAATAGTGTTCTGTGACACTTTTGTATTTTTATGTCTGATTTTTGTAAGCAAGTAGTTTTTAAGTGAGTTGAAACTTGGGGTTATGCAAGACCAATCCGACCCCTGAAAGGGGCATAGTAGTCTGGAAAGGTTGAGAGCCACTGTCCTAAACCATGAGGATTGAGGTCATGTTACATTTATTCAGTTTTAAGAGAATAGTACCCATCTCTCTCTCACACACATATACATCTAAGCACATATTTTATTCACATGTAAATAGCTATTTGGGGACCTAATCCTACAGTCTGTGCAAACCCTAAACTCTCATTGGCTACAGTGAGAATTTGTGGTGTAATATACAGGTAATATAGGATGGGGCCTTTATATTTATTTAATGGTGTCCAAACTGGGGAAGTATTTTTTTCCAAACTGGACACCATTAAATTAGGCTTGAATAAAGACTGGGAGTGGGTGGGTCATTACACAAAGTAAAAACTATTTCCCCATGCTAATTCTCTTCCCCCCTCCCCACTGTTATTCACACCTTCTTGTCAACTGTTTGAAATGGGCCATCCTGATTATCACTACAAAAGTTTTTTTTTCTCCTGCTGTTAATAGCCCACCTTAATTGATTGGTCTCCTTACAGTTGGTATGGCAACACCCATTTTTTCATGTTCTCTGTGTATATATATCTTCCTACTGTATTTTCCACTGCATGCATCTGATGAGGTGGGTTTTAGCCCAGGAAAGTTTATGCCCAAATATATGGGTTAGTCTCTAAGGTGCCACAAGTAATCCTCGTTTTTTTCAATGTAAATAGTATCACTCCCTCTCCACTTCTGCATTCCCCATTTCCCCTGGCCCCTTGCTTTTTGTCCTTCCAGATCTGACACTCATTGTAAGCTACAGGCAGAAGCCGACTCTTTTCTCAGGAAATTATGTCCAGCGAGTGGGTGGGTGGATGTGTGTGTGTTAATTACAGGATCATTACTTTATGGGAGCCTTCCAGTTCTGCTCTCTGTGTTTTACTGGGTGGGTGGTTGGTTGGTTGGTTTGTTTGCTTAAAGTGCAGCTCTGATTACAGTGAAAGGGGAGGGGAGGACTAAAACATGATGATTTGTTCAGTATGTGACCGAAAACGGAGTCTTTCCGTGCATACTTCTCTCCCTGTCTGTCTCCAGAACAAAGTGACCCTTCAGTCCGCCCCTGTGGGGCTTTCAGCCGCACAGAGAGTACAGAATGCGAGCTATACAAACAAACAGGAGCGTTCTCTCTCTCTCTCGCTCTCCCTGTTTCGCTCACACACACTAAAGGAGGGAGGAGTGTGGATTCCTGGTACGGAGAGGTGCAGATCCGATCTCTTGCCTCTTCATAGCTCCTCCCAGAGTCGTGCAGCTGCCTGGCAAGTGCTTTCCGGAAGCAATATTTAAACAGCTACAGTGTAACATGTGAGAAGCAGGGGGATCTGGAGGGCCGCGGCGCTGCGGCTCCTGAGGGCGGAATGGGTGGTTTGTCACGTACAGATCGGCAGGCGGGAAGGCTCTGAGAGCCAGATGAGCTTCACACGCTGCAAAGCGCAAGCGGAAGAAGGCGGCTGTGGCTCTCTCCAGGGCACTAGCTCAGCCGAGCCGCTCCAGCCAAGCAGCGACTCCGCTGCTGACAAAACCCAAGGCACGGTCTCCTGCTTCATCTTCCTCCCTCTCAGCCCGGGCGCTGCTGCTGGCTCTCGGGTAAGCCACGGAGCAACTTCAGGGCTGCGCTGTGACAGGAGGGTCAGGTATTGTGAAAACAGATGGTCGGAGGGAAAGTAAATGTCTGATTGAAACAGGCGGGCGGTAAAATCCTTGTCCCCAGCCTAAGAGTCTTGTTTTAAAAGTGCCTTGAAATTAATCCTGAATGCGGGGGCCTCCCTCTAGCTGAGCGAGGGGTTGGCCGGTCCGTGCGTGTTGGCGAGAGGGTGACAGAAGTGGTGTGGTTGGCAGGTCAAAGCCTGGGGAGGATCCGCACTGTTTGTGTTGCCACGCTGATTGTGGGGCTCGCTGCCTGGGAGGCGCAGCGCAGCTCCGGAGGAGGCAGAAAGTCCCCAGGCGGCCAGTCCAACCGCGTCTTTGGCTGGTTTGTTTGTTAGGGCGGCTGGGGAGTTGCTTCCCCAGCAAAGCGAAGGGCAGTAGGTTTCTATGATGGCGATTCCTAATTGTCAGGGGCTTAGTTTGCAACCCATGAGACCTGTCTCTGTGCTGAAACATGGCACGTAAGGTCTCAACGCAGAGCTACTTGAGTTCAACATTATTTCAAGATAACGTTGGTCATTTTGTAATGTTAGAAAGGTGCCTAAATATAGATCGCTACAGATTGTAATGCTGATTATTCCCATTGGTTTCTGTTTTTATAGACATGTTGAAGAACTCAGTTCTATAAATCCAAACAAACTGTTCTTTTAAAAATATAACACAGACCCAGAAAGTAGTCGAGTGAGCAATAGCAGTATTGAAATAGCATTAAAGATACAGCTGAAAATGTCTTTAAGTCCCCCAGTTGTTCCCCGGCAGCATAAGGCTCCCTGAACCACTTACATACCACACAGGCTGCTAGACATGGGTGTAGCAGAATGCAACTTCCATAACTCTGGATCCTCTTGTATTTGAGGGCTTAAACCTAAGTCAGATGGATCTTTGAAGTTATTTGAAGCTGTAAGGTGTTATTTTATGGTTCAAGTAGAGAACTGATTGATAGTGACTGTGGAAGAGTAAAAATGTGATCCAGCTGAACTTGTGTTCTAGTTGGCAAACTGGTAGTCACCTTTCAAAGTAACCCTAAGAACTTAAAATCAGAGGACACAACAGCATTTACCTAATTTTATTTTATTTTTCCTGACAGTCCTGATAACACTGTACTCAATTTAATGTGAAATGTTTGTGAATAAATACAGTACTTTACTGTAAAAGTATGCAATGAAAACTAGATCATTTTGTAGAACAGACCTTCAGCATGGAAACAATAATTGGATTGTATTTGGGTTTTCAGAGGTTTTGCTTCAGAATAATCAGTTACTCTCACTTGAATGCATATTTTCATTAAATCATAAATTTTGATGTACTAAACAGTAAGATTTTAGGCTACATATGGTGAGTTTGAATAGTTTTTAATTAAATGTAATCAAATATCAAACTCTTGGCTAATAAATCAGTATTTTGTCTTCCAGTAACCCACTAGAAATGTAATTATGTATTTGCATTTTGGAAACATTTGGTTTTTCCCTCTTGTAAATCATTGACATTTCCATTTTTTTATAAATGTTTCCCTTATTCCTGAGAAATTCACACTCCTTGATGTCCTTTCATGAGCAGTGCCGTAGGCAAGCAAGCTTGTTGGTGTGTCACACAAGGGTGATTGAGTGCAGTACGTATGTATGAGTCAGACTGAGAGAGAGTATATGGGCATTAGGGACTGTGTGAGGCTGTATCTGGGCATAAAATGGGAGTGTCTAGGCATGTATGAGACTGTGGTGTGTATGTGTGGTGGGAGGGAGTGGTGGGTAAGTATTTGCAGTACTGCTTAAAGACTAAGGGTGAAATCTTGGCCCCTATTGAAGTTAATGGGAGCTTTGCCATTGACTTTAATGAGGTCACAATTTCAACCCTAGAATTAAAAGTGTGTGTATGTGGGCATTTGAGACTGTATGAGAGCAAATGTATCTGCATGGGGAGTGAGAAGACATGTGTCAGAGAGAGAGAAAAAATGAGAGCGTGTTAAAAGTGGTGGGGACATATTACATTGTATGTGTGAGAGTGTGAATCTCTGGATGGGTCTGTGTGTATATGAGACAGAGAGAGAAGGAACAGTGCAATGCTTGCTTCTATACAATATGATGAGCCAAAGCCCTTTTTAGTAATATGCATCAGGATGGGAAGAAGGGCACGCTCACAGCAAGGCCTGTGTTTTTTGGTTGCACTTTTTCCCTCCCCTTCTTATCTATGCACTCCCTATCTGTGGCCCCACAAAGTCATGGGACCTCCTTGTCAACCTCCTCCTAGCCCTGGACAAAATGTCCAGCTCCAAAACCAGGGAGAGGAGGTTGGCTGATGGGATTTCCTGCGACTGTGGGGCCTATTTCCACTCCTCAGTCCGTTCGCGCATCTGGGCAGAGTTCCTCTGGGCAGCGTCCACTGGCTCCCTTGACACCTTTGAGGAGCAGTGGGCGCTGTCCGGGGTTGTCTGCTCGGTGTCCCCGTCAGGTTCCCTTCATTTAGCCCTGTGACCGACTCCCATTCCTGTTCTATCTTTAGTTGTCCCCCTCAATCCATTCTCCCTGCCCCCTCCAGGGACTGTGTGCATGTCTGAATGTGTCTCTGAGACTGTGTGTGAGAAGACTGCAAGTGTGTGGTTGAGCTTAATTAGTCTCACTTTAGTTGGTTTCATGCTTTACATGCCTGGGGGCTACCCACAAACACAGAAAGAGGAGGAGTTTGCTGTTGCCGGCCTGAAATTCTCTCCAGGAGTGATCTTGTTTGTGTCAGCCTTGAACAATTAGAGAGATTAACTGTCCTGTTTTCCCTTCTGCCCTAGCTTGGCTCTTGTGAGGCTCTGGGAGTTTGAAAGTGATTTGGAAAGAGCAGAGTTCGTGTCGGATGGATGCTGAACTGGAGCCAGCCTGTGTTGTGCAGCAGGCCCACTGTCCAGGGATGAAGTGCCCTCCTTCAGAAGACTTCTCCCCACAGATAGGGCTGTCTGATAAGATCCCACCAGTAAAGCCTTGCTTCAAGAAGAAGCAGCAAGTGCAGAAGAGGCTGGACACAGAAACTCTCAGGGCTTTGCGGCCAATCTTCACCAGTTTGCTGGGAGCTGGGAACCTGGATGGGGTCTTTGTGCACAGGGGCCAAAGTGGAGGTCATAGCAATTTATGTGAACCCGTTGTGAAAAAGGCCCTAGGACTCAGTGCCCCTTGTCCCCAGCCGGGCAGCAATGTGGCTGTGCTGATGCCAGGAGCTTCAGATGTGCAAGGTCAAATCCCAGAGACTCATCCTCCCTCTGGTCACCCTGAGCAGGAGATTCAGTCTGGGGTTCAGGGCTTCCCATCCGAAACCAATTCCGGGACTGCTGTTGATTCCACTAATGAATCATTCCAGCATCACCCCTTTCACTCAGTCTCAAGTGATGCTGCAGCCTGTCCAGTGTGCCCAGACAAGATACTCGAAGGCTACACATCTGGATTATTCCAGGAGAATAGCTGCTTGATGCAGTACAATTTGAACCCAAATGATGAATTCAATGCTGGGCTCTTCCAGGACAAAAGCGAGGAGGCTTCACTTGATCTTGTGTTCGAACTTTTGAACCAGCTGCAATATCACACCCACCAGGAGGATGAGATAGAGATCTGTGTGGATTTTCTGCAGGGCAATTGTATTTATGGCAGTGACTGTCCCAAACATCATACTGTGTTGCCATATCACTGGCAGATCAGGAGGACTGCTACTCAGACCTGGCAAAGTGTGACCAATGACTCTCAGGAGCATCTGGAAAGACTCTACTGCAACCCAGACAATGACAGGATCAAAGTGAAGTACCGGTAGGTAATTGCATTCACTTACTAGCAAAGCCAAGTGCACGCAGCTAAACTGCAATTAAGAAAAATAAAACTCAATGCTGTTTCCCATACGTATGGGGAACAGATTGGTATTTTTTTTCAGATTTTAAAATATGCCAGTATTTGCTGAAATGTATGGTAATATTGCCTGTAGTCTCCCTGTAGTGAGCTAATTGGGTCCTGTGCAGAGTGCCATTTTTTGTCATTTATATGCTGAGTGTTAAAGTTCCAACACTAGTAATGTTCCACTCTCCTCCAGAGAAACACCACTACCAATTATTCCTTCCCTTCCGAATACACTCTTGTCTTCTCTGTATCTGACTTGTAAGACTGTGAATTTTTCAGGAAAGGGTCTGTCTTTGTCTTTTACAGCATGCAGCACATTGTCAATGCTAGCCCAGTGATAAATAATCATACCAGGGAACAGCATCTGTTTAAGTGAATTTTAGGTTGGGAGAAAAAGAATGGGATAATCTACTTGTTCAAAATTTGTCTATAATAACAAACTCAGTCCACAGTACTGGAACATCTGAATGCCTCTGCTAATATGATCAAGGTGATACTTATCAGACTTGAATGAAACAGCCACCTGACATGAATGGGGTCATTTCATACTTCTCCTAAGGTCCATAGCCCATTGAAGTTAATATTGGAGTTATTGGCAATACTCCCTTTTTAGTCAATAGGCACAGACCAAATCTAAGAATTTAATTTTATGCCTGTTTGCAGGCTGAGTAAGACTGACAAATATGGATTTACATCTAGAAGGCTTTCATGCCAGAGGGACTAGAAAGTTGAAAAATGAAAGCTTATATTCTATAGTAACTAACGTGGTCAACAGAGAATCTTGGTATGGCTTGTATTGTTCAACATTGGCTCTTCAACTCCTGAATTCAAACTTATCTCTGCATTAGAAACCTCTCACTTCGAGCTATTTTAAAGAGGACAACAGAATGACTGAAAGCACTGCTGCATTATTTCGGTCTGAATCACTTATAATGCTCAGTTAATGTGAATCCAGGTTAAACACATACATTCCACGTACATTTTTCGTTAGTAATTCCAAGCAACTTTTCAAATTAAACAATTGGTCCTTTCAGTTTAGGAATGGTGTAAATTTCACCAGCATACAATGTTTGGTGATAACTGAGCTATTTGAATGTGAACATTCTTATTCAAAACTTTTAAAAGTGCTATTCTCCAACTTTAGGAATTTCACCTAGGAATATCATACTGCATATTAGAAGTCATAGTTTCCTCTATTGCAGGGGTCTCAAACACGTGGCCCACGGGCCACATGCAGCCCGCGGAGCTATTTGCTGCGGCCCGCAAAGCTCCCCGGGGGGGGACCCCCCCCATTATTTCCTGCGGCCGCCAAGCTCCCCTCCCCCGCCGCCCCCCCAGCACACCTCGTCCCCGCTCCTCTACCTATCTCCAGGTGCTTCCCACTGCCAAACAGCTGTTTGGTGGCACTTAGCGGTTTCCAGGAGGGAGGGGGAGGGGCGGGGAGCCGCATGCTCAGGGGAGGAGGCGGGGCAGGGGCGGGGATTTGGGGAAGGGGTTGGAATGGGGGCGGGGAAGGGCTGGGGCCAGGGACAGTGGGGGGGCAGTGTCAGTGATGTGGCCCTTCGGGCCAATGTACTAGTCTTCATGCGGCCCTCCTGGTAATTTGAGTTTGAGATCCCTCTATAGATATAGTTTATTGTTGCTCTATAGATAGTTTATTGTTCTCTGAAAATCAAAGACAAGAGGATAAATATTTTTCAGATTCAGTTCTCACTTTGGTCTTGATCCCACTCCCACTGAAATGAATGGCAAAATTCCTATTTACTTCTGTATTGCAGGATCAGGACACAGGCTGTTAGAAATAAGTGATGGAAAAGATCTATTAGATTATCAAGTCTGTACCCCTGTAAATGCAAGATGTAGGCCAGGTCTACACTAAAAAGTTAAGTTGACCCAACTACATCACTCAGGGGTGTGAAAAATCCACCTCCCTGAGCAGTGTATTAAGCCGACTTAACCCCCAGTGTACACAGTGCTATGTTCACAGAAGAATTCTTCTGTGACCTAACTACTACTACTCAGGGAGCTGGATTTACCTGTGCTGAAGGGAGAACAGTGAGTGCCTACACTGAAATGTTACAGCAGCACAGCTGTGTAGCATTTCAAGTGTAGACACTTCTCGAGTGGAGGACTGAGATATGGAAATGAAACTATACTTGCATGAGTCCTACTGGAGTGTAAGTCTGCTGCATTAAATATTTCCCTCTCATGCCTCAAATGAAGGCCATTGTAGAGAACTCATAAATGCAAAGCTCAAAGTGTTGGAGATATGCTGGAGGAAATCTGTTGCATATTGTAGTTTCTCATATCTTTTCTTATTTTCCTATTGCTATCTTTTGTGCCCTGCCTAAGAAGCCTGCAGTGCCACTTATTCTGATGATAGAGTGCAGAACTACCCTTTTGTCCACATACATAGAATAAACCTTGAGTTTAGTCTCTAGTATCTGCATCTCTTCAAAGTGTGTGTGTGTGAAAAACTTATAGAGTGGCATTCCTTCTTCCTGAATGTTTCAGGGTCAGAAATGTTTCTGTTTCAGTTACAATGCTGAGCTTGCCTTTTAGATACCAGAGGCCCAAACCATTGCCCAGTGAAGTCAGTAGGAGTCTTTCCATTGACTTTACTGAGCACTGAATTAGCCTCTAAGGCCC
Organism: Eretmochelys imbricata; assembly: GCF_965152235.1. Taxonomy (NCBI): domain Eukaryota; kingdom Metazoa; phylum Chordata; order Testudines; family Cheloniidae; genus Eretmochelys; species Eretmochelys imbricata. Next base: position 24,480,046 of record NC_135580.1, on the reverse strand, counting down.
TAGCCTCATCAATTATAACTTCTCACCCTTTTACTGAGAACACCCTGGAAAATAATGCCAGCACCTAGGTAGTTCATAACCTGCATTGAAAATTAAAGCAAGGTAGAGAAAAAGAAATGCAATTATATATTTTAGGGAATAATCTAGAACCCATGAAATGGAATTAAGTCTCAGAAAAAAAATGCCTTTTTCCTCAAAAAACCGTAACTTGCAATCAGATAGAATCCACTATATTTTAATTTTACAATGTTGTGGTTTACATTTTTTTTTCAGCTAGTTTAAATTGTATATAACTGGCTATGAAAATTGCAAATAAATCAGCCAAAAAAAAAAAGAGAGAGTCTGGAAATAAGAAAAACAGATCTAAGTAACTAAAATCTGAGCTCCGCTAATAACAAAGTTCCTTGTTAAGTTTTCCTTTTAAAAAAGAAAAAAATCCCTCACAAATTCCATTGCTATACACATGAGATGGCTAGTCTAAATCAGTGTCAGGAGTGAATAATTAAAAAAAAATTTCAAAACCCCTTCACAGCCACTTTAATCCTCCCACTTTCCGATTGTAAAACTGGCAGAATAGTGCCCTCCCCTTTTACGCTTATGATGCTAATTTCCAGTCTGGTGAGTATTTTGGCATCTTGGTACATGGAGTTTCTGTCTGTCTAAACTAGTCAGAAAGAAATTTGTCAGGATTAGTGTCAAACACATTATGATCTGTTGCCATGAGTAAAGTTAGAGAGGCAGTGTAATCCCGGAAAATCCAGAAATGCTGGGTCAGAACTGCTCTGAAAGTTCTATAGCCAGCTAGGGACTTGCTGAAGTACAGAGACAGATCTTTGAACATCCAGAATTGGATCAGTTTTAAACAACAGCCTCTCAATGGGTATTGTCCATTTCAGTTTTTGGGGGATAAAAGAGGAGGTAGCATACTGAGAGTATAAATAAGTTTAATACTTTTTAGTTGCTAAACTTCCTCACCAAGCTGCTGATCCTGTAGTCTTTACCTCAGTCTCTCCATTGACTTCAGTGGAGATCTTGGCCTTAGTCAATATTACAGAATCAGGCCCCAGAATAAGGCTTAATGTACACTAGCAATTTGCAACATCCTTTACCCTTTCTATTAAAAGATTTATGTTGTTGTGGACTCAAGATCTAGCAAATGCTGTACATCCAACTATTTAGTTCCTTGAGGGATCTACCTTGGAAGATAATTATCAGCATGAGCCTAGACACAGAACTTACTCAGCATTGTGACTTCTAATTTTGTACAATGAATCTGAAAAAGACTTTTTAGGGGTTGAAGTGTAGGAGGAAGCTCTCTCTGACAAACAGTATCTCTTTATGTCTGAGACACCTCCTAATCCTTTGGATATGGATTGTTTGGGGTCAATATGAGTCTTCATGGAGTTCACTTGTGGTCACTTCAACCTGACTTTTCCTGTATTCCAAAAGCAATGTTGTGTTTCCTGGCAACAAGTTGCAGATAGCGGCATGTTGAACCTTGCTGAGAGGTTCACAAACAAGCTAGAGCAGCTCATGGTTCACATGGTTACCACATTATTTGGCTAAAGCTATTAATCTCTTGTGGTCAGACTAGCTTTACAGGCCTATCTATGCAGATTGCATAAAACAAGGAAATGTCTGTTCAGCAGTTTGCATGGCCAAGAAAGGCCAAGCAGAAACCAGCCTCACTACTAACCAGCGAGTGGTAGTTGTTTATTTTCCCCTTGTTTTGTACATAGTTTACATGGCATAGTTACTCATTATTACACTCTGTATCCATAATATTTTCATTGTGCAGAGCTTCAAGAAAGTTCATGGTTCTGGGCATTGGCTCAATGAGGGTTTAAGATCTAAATTAAAATTATTGTATTCTTTAGGTATATATTTATATGGATCTTTCTCCTTATCTGTTATGTTACTCCTCTAAATACACATTCAGTTGTTGGACTTTACGTAAGGGAATGCAATCTTAAAATAGGAAATGTAATGCACCTTGTTTAAATAGTTCATTGTAATGAGGATGCCTTAGACCTTCAGTTACTGCAATTTGGCCTCCAACTGAATATATAATTTCATCATAAATGGGATCTCTCTGTTTTTCTCTCTCTTAAATCTTCAATGTGTTTGGAAACAAATATCAACAACTCTAAGGTACTTGGGAATATGAACTTCAGCAGATTCAAAAATTCGGAAGCACTTAGTCGTCTTCCTCATACATGCAAGGAGAAGCCCTAGAGAATGTCCAGATGCAGACTGTGTATTTGAGAGAACAATGCCAACTACCACTTTCCAGCGTTAGAGTGCCCAGGCTATGATATTTTAGGATACTCTTCAGTAAGGGGTAATATTTGCAAAGTTAAGCTGGGGTTTTTTCAGTGCTGTATAAATTATGCATCTATTTCTGCAGAAAATAGGAAAAGTTCAAAGGCATTATATTAATCATCTTTTCAAAACTAAATTTATCATTATAAAACCATCATGTAATATTTAGCCAACAAGATCCATCATTTGACTGAACATCCCAGCCCCTCTGTTTGGGAAGGAGACATCCTTGCATGCAATGGAATTTCTAGCCATCCATTCCATTGTACTTTTTTCTTCTTACATTGCATGATACTGTTAAACAAGAACAGCTCATGGTTCTTTTCATTTGTTCATGTGGAGAAAAGCACCCTAAAACTGGACAAATATAAATTAACATGCCCCTGACACTTTTTTAAAATGTCATTAGGGTATTTCCATATACTTCTAAAGTCCTTTATAGCCAAATAGAAGCCTTTTTACCCCCTCAGGGACTTCTGACTTCATACCATTTGCTTGGATTGTTAAATTAAGCAAGTTATCTCTCTGATCAGCACAGCTGTTGCAATGTATGAGATAACTCATTATATGTTATTGATAATACCAGGGATGAGAGAACAGCTGAAATTTACTGTGTCTTGCCACTTCTTGATATTTCTTGATTATACACAGCTGAATGGATTTGAATTTATTTTTTAAAAATTCTTTGCTATAAAAAAAGCCTGAGAGAGACACCAAGCAAGAAGTGCGTGAAGTGATTTTTAAAATGTGCCTTGTGCTTTATGATAATGCAGTCCAATGAATTCTTATTTTCCCTTTGTTATATTACCATTTACGTATGAAATAAAGCTAATTGGCTTCTAGCTATAAAAATCTGGAGATGTTATAAGGCCTATGTAGAGCTGTCATAGGAATCAGCAGCAATCACTCATTTATTCCCTTTCTCCTTTTGCATCAATAAGCAGATTCGAATTTTGAAAGCAGCTGTCACCTGGCTTCTGGTTTAGGTCAGTCTGTTCCTTGTGTACTTATGGTAATAAAACAATCCTTTCTAAAAGCAAAGATTTATAAGTGTTAAATCAGGTTGCTTGGAAGAATTGTTGATAGGTAATCCAGCGGTCACAATATTGTGTAATTGCCAACCAGTGCAGTTCATTAAGGATGAATAGCAGAAAAGAATTCACTAAAATAGTTTTAGTTGGGGCCTTCATCCTGAAGTCCTCTTTAACTTACACCAAGTAATTATTGAAATCAGTAGGAGTTTGATATGAATATGTACTGTACAAGCAGACCCTTGCAGCCAAATTTAAAAAAATGGCCTGTGATTTTGGGTATCTCAGTTGAATGCCCAACATGAGATGGTAAGTTCACCACCCAAAAACTAAGGCCCCCAGAGTCAGTGGCCTCTTTTGAAAATGTTATTGATTTGTAACTGATCATCAAATACTAATGCACTTGGTACAATTTTTGAAAATTCTATCCATTATCACTTTTAAAAATGAATGTATGACTCTTGAAGCAGTTTTAAAGCCTTGGGGACTAAAGTTCCCTATCCACAGAGCAGCTTTCCCAGTGTCATCCTTCTAATATGCCTCTGTATTGTTTTAGAGAGTTCATATTTAGTAGAGCTGGTTGAAAACTTTTAGATGGAACAGTTTTCTGTCTGAAAATGCATTTTCATTGAAATTACAACATTTTTGTGGAAATATTTTGTCTAACTGAATCATTTTGAATTTCTTGTTTTATTTCAGTTTTGTAATTTTGATTCATTTTGTTTTGACTTTTATATTTTAATGATGCATTTATTATATATATGAAATATTATTTTGAAACCAAAAGATTCAAGCATGTTATTAAAGCAAAACATTTCAGTGTTCCTGAATCAAAAAATTTTCAGAATTTTCATTTCATGGAAAGTTTTGAAATAATTTCTTTGAAATGTTGGAATTTCCTATGGAATGGAAATTCCATTTTTCCAACAAGTCCTAATATTTATCAGTGACAGTTGAATTTTCCCCTTGCCTGGTCAATCCTTGGACACTCTGAGACTATCAACCTGAATACCTACAGTGGTGGTACTTTACCTTATATTGACACGTTTAAACTGCAACCAGTGAGCAGAAACTCCACTACCAAATGACGATTTATACTCTACCACCTGGGACTCTATGGGACTGCATTGCACTGATACCACTAACCTAAGTTTGTATAGAGCACCTGACAACTTTCAGAACTTTGGTTCTACTGAACTGTGTTAGATTCAAACTGGTAATGTAGAAGTGAGTTACTAGTCCTTGAAGGAAGTCCCCCACATTCCCAGCATTTGATTTTTTTCATTGGCTTATTAGCAGAGAAATGAAAAAACACCTAATATGTTATAAATCTTGTATTGCTGTGGTTTCTTTTTAATGCCTCTGAATAATACCTATTTGGGTGGCCAAAAAAAAAAAAAAAAGGGCAGCAGAATGTAGAGAAGATTAGAATACTATTGATCATTCCCCTTTCAGTGACACATCCATAATTACAATAGATTCATTTAAGTCCACAGTATAAACTGTGAGGCCATCATCCCATATGGTTATAAAATAATTCATGTGATATTTTCCTTGCTTGCTTAGAGCTATAAAAAATTGTGAGAAACTTCTAGGGAAGAATACCGGCATATATAATGGATGGGAAAGTGCATCTGATGACCTTTGACCCAGTTGTTAAGATTATTTATTCATTATTTTTTCCGTATTCTTATTTGACATTTTTTATAAGTGGTTCACAGACTTCATTTGGTTCAGATACACAAGCCTGAGTTTGAATTTTATGATTCATCAGCTTTCAGTAGAGAATCTGAACAGTCAAAAGTTAATTGGTTTACATTAGCGTATTCCTGGGAGATGCAAAGAAAAAAATCTGGTAGCTTATTAGGCTGGATAGTACTTTAAGATTATAGCAACACACATACATTAGAACTAAAGTCACCCCATCAGTACAAAGATGCAATCTTATCAAAGTCAATAGGGTTGTACTAGTACCTTGGTGGGCAGAATTTAGCCCATTCTATACAAAATAATAATATGGCTTTTAGATTTATTGGATTTCCAAATGAACAGGTCATAGATCTAAGGCTGATTGCTTTGGTGAAACCTTGCTTATTTTGTCAACGTATATAGTTACTGTTGCTAGGGTACAAAGAGTCAGGCAAAGGGAGTGTTAATGAAGGGTTCTGTTTTCTAACAGCAAGTAAGGGAGAATTTGTCTCCTTGATTATACTTAACTGCTATATTCTGTTTATCTACTGGGAACACCCCACTTGACCAATGATGATGAATCAAAGCATAGTCATCACAAAGAGTGGATCAAACACGAGACCAAAGATGTTGGGGACAAGGTGCCCTTTTATTTGACAGAAACCCATAATTCAGAAGTGCTCTGATGAATGTGTTTCTGTACTCGGGAGAAAAAAAGAGCAGTGTAATAAACTCCACCTCTTTTGAGGTAAGTAGACATACAGGGCCAGATTCCGCTCTCAGTACCTTCATTGACTTAAAAAGAAAAGGAGTACTTGTGGCACCTTAGAGACTAACAAATTTATTTGAGCATAAGCTTTCGTGAGCTACAGCTCACTTCATCAGATATATTCAGTGGAAAATACAGTGGGGAGATATATATACACAGAGAACATGAAACAATGGGTGTTACCATACACACTGTAACAAGAATGATCAGGTAAGGTGAGCTATTACCAGCAGGAGAGCGGGGCGGGGGAAACCTTTTGTAGTGATGATCAAGGTGGGCCATTTCCAGCAGTTGACAAGAACGTCTGGGGGGGATAATCATTGGGAAATAGTTTTACTTTGTGTAATGACCCATCCACTCCCAGTCTTTATTCAAGCCTAAGTTAATTGTATCCAGTTTGCAAATTAATTCCAATTCAGCAGTCTCTCCTTGGAGTCTGTTTTTGAAGTTTTTTTGTTGAAGAATTGCCACTTTTAGGTCTGTAATCGAGTGACCAAAGAGATTGAAGTGTTCTCCGACTGGTTTTTGAATGTTATAATTCTTGACGTCTGATTTGTGTCCATTTATTCTTTTACGTAGAGACTGTCCAGTTTGACCAATGTACATGGCAGAGGGGCATTGCTGGCACATGATGGCATATATCACATTGGTAGATGCGCAAGTGAACGAGCCTCTGATACTGTGGCTGATGTGATTAGGCCCTATGATGGTGTCTCCTGAATAGATATGTGGACACAGTTGGCAACGGGCTTTGTTGCAAGGATAGGTTACTGGGTTAGTGGTTCTGTTGTGTGGTTGCTGGTGAGTATTTGCTTCACGTTTGGGGGGCTGTCTGTAAGCAAGGACTGGCCTGTCTCCCAAGATCTGTGAGAGTGATGGGTCGTCCTTCAGGATAGGTTGTAGATCCTTGATGATGTGTTGGAGAGGTTTTAGTTGGGGGCTGAAGGTGACGGCTAGTGGCGTTCTGTTATTTTCTTTTTGGGCCTGTCCTGTAGTAGGTAACTTCTGGGTACTCTTCTGGCTTTGTCAGTCTGTTTCTTCATTTCCTTCTTGGTAGCCTATGTGGGAGCAGAATCAGACCTGTTGTTCCAGATTTTCAAAAGGTTGATATAACAGGTTGATATTAAGGTTGATCACCCTTGAACGTGAAGGGTTCTTGCATGTGCATTTATACTACTTGTGCACATGTGAGGTTTTCTGGGTTGAATAGGTAGGTGTGCATTCCAGAAGATACACCCGTTGCATTGACCTTTAAAAACTGGCCCACATTAGTGTTTATTCATGAATAAACTTTGCATTTATTGAGCGCTTTTTCATCTGAGGATCTACAAGTATTTGAAAAAAATATTAATTTTTAAATGTTTTGAGTAAAAATATTCAACCAGATTCCTTGGTTCATTTGGCCTGCTTTTTTTCCATTCTGGTGATACAAAGCAGCCATGAGCCCAGCCTACCGGTCAATTACTCTTGGTTTCTGGCTGGTTTGTGTCACCAGAGTGGTGCAAAGCAACCAGAATATTCCAGTGAATCTGGCCCATAAACTCTACAGACCATATCCTCGGCTGATGTAAATGGAGCTATACCAGTTTACACCAGCTGAGGATTTAAATATAAATCTTCAAATGCAAATAGAAGGGACAACTGGGAATTGCGCTCTGAAAACCAGTACATCCAGTAATGTTTGGAAGATTTGCATAAGTCTGACATCAGTAGTGTCATTAGGAGCTACAGTCTCATCTGAGTTACACATGTATAAATCTGGAGCAAGCCCATTGTAGTTATTGCACATTTACGTCAGTGCAACGATAAACTTTGGCCTTTTACTTCCCTACTTTATGAAGGAATTAAAAAAAAAAAAAATTTCAGCTGATGAATGTTTGCAAAGTTTGTGGAAAGTAGTAATGCTGATTTACAGTCAGAAAGTAAAAGTTTTGCATCATTGTTGATGAAGGAGGTTAAGATTTAGGGGTGAATTTTTCTTGCTGTGACGTGTTTTCTTTCTGAATCTTATTTACTGTATATGATCTGCATGGCTTATAGTCATAGTCATAGCTGAGAGAAGCTATGTGACGTGGTGAGAGGACAGATTAAGCAAAGTACTCACCAAATAATTTCCTGCCCTGCTTGTCATCTACCCTCTTTCATTTTTTAGTTTAAGAATGTTTGAAATAAAGATAAGACCACGAGTGGACATCATGTCTACCATCTTTAGTGTTAGCAATTGCCTTCATGCAAGATATTGCAGCTGTGGGGGATGCTGTTCATTCTTCTGATAGGGAGCACCCAAAATCCAGTCACATGCTCTATTGCTACACTACCAAGACGATGAGAAAAATTCCTTTAAGACTCATTGCAACTAATTGGCTTGATATTTCACAACATTTTGCTAAATGAGACAATGTGTTGCAATGACTTTTTTTTTTTTTTATTTGGGGGTGGGAAATACCTAAAAGGGTTTTTGCCTTTTAAAGGAGGGAATAATGGCTCTGATGGTCAGACCAAAGGACTTAGGAGTCAGGATTCCATGCTCTGTTCTTGACCAGGATCACACAGGATTTCAATGGCAGAGTCAAGTCTCATAACTTCTCTAGCTCACCATTTGCAGAATAAGGGGGATAATAATACTTAACTGTTACTTCCTGTGGGAGTTTTACTCACTCACTTTTGGATATAACTTTCAGATCCTGTGAGCTGATACTGTGTAAGTATTTCAGTAAAAGAGGCTTGATTTTCAGAAGAGCTAAGCACCTACAACTTAGCAGAGAACACCATTGAAAATCATGCTGAACTTGCCATATATGTATTCAGGAGCCTAACTTTGGGCACTCGGGTTTGAAAATTGACCTTAAATTTTTTAAAAAAAAATTTGGTAGATGATCGAAGTATTGCAAAATTAAAAACTTGCAATATCCCATTCAATCTCTCCCTCTCCCTTTGCCAAATGCAAACCTGGTGTAACTGGGAGCAACTCTGAAGAGTTTTTGGAGTTACACTTGTTTACAACAGTTTTGAATTTTGCCCTTTCTTTTAGTTAATTTGGCACTACAATTCATGAGGTTCTGTCCTGCTCTCATTAATGTTAATAGGAAAACTCACTCTGCTTCTCATCTAATCTACATATTTAAGGCCTGGTTCAAAGTCTACAGAAGTCATTGGAAAGACTCCCATTGACCTCAGTGGGTTTTGGATCAGGTACTTATAGAGCATGACTCACTGTGGTATCTGGGCCCATATCCATTTCAATAGGAGCAGAGTTGGACCCATGTCTTCCAGGATCTGAGGCTGTGATGTTTAAAACGACTAGCAACCATACTAAAATAATTTCCTTTGGGTGAAATTCAGCCTTATAAAGCGCAGCTTAAGTAGTTCATAAGCTTTGTGCTTGCCATCTCCACAGGGCTGGATTTCGCCTTATAACTTTGCACAACTATTTACTTTGAATAAGAGAAGATAGCACTTACTTTAAAAATTGGCAGGGCTACCCAGGAGGTGTGAATACCTAACAAGTATTCTTGTGACTTGTATTTGACTGAATTTGATTTAACCAAGCTTGTAAATTTTAGCACGAAAGGACTTCATATCTATTTGGAGACCCAGTTGATCTGTTGTTCTCTTGAATAGCTTTTAGACTTTTGCTATTTCAGGGAGGAGCAGGGTTTAGTCAGAGAGGAAATCAACAGTTACATACTTTTAGATAGTGTTTAGCTCTTAATCTTGCTTCATATCACAGCTGGTCTGATGGGAACTGAGTTTCATTTCCTGTGCAGACCTTTGTTGATCAGTGCACCTTTTTTTTTTCTGTTGTCTAATGTATGTGGTAAGTTTCATGACATGTATCTGAACTTAGGAGCAGAGTTTAAAACCCACATACCTTTTCACATTACTTCCGATTAAAAAAAAATCTTTTTCTCTTAAACTTCTGTTGGCACATAGTATATACGATAGAATCGCCTGGATAGTCCGTAGATCGTTCAACTCATTAAACTTAAGTTCATCAGGAGAATTAGAGGGCCATATTCCTTGAACAGAACAACATGTGATTTTAATTTGCTGTTAGTAGGTGCATAAGAAGCTTGCTTTAAAGGATACAAAATAGATATCAGATGGCTTCGTTGCCATTCTCTATGGATTGGGTGCAGGGTAACAGTTATCCAAATTCCGTTCTGCATTGCACTGGGGCAACTTCATTGAAATCAGTGGAGTCTCATGGTCTAACTGAATACAGAATTTGGCCCTCCTTGTGTGTATGCAATATATATACTCACTTAAGTGATGTTCACTAAAGAGAGTACGGAATATTTACTCTCATAATGTAAATAAAATTCCATTAAACAGCCCAGTTTTTTATAAAAAAGAAGCACGATCTAGTTAGTGGTTAAAGTATAGGACAGGTTATTAAGAGGTCTCTATTCCTTTCATCCTGAGGGAATTCTGCACCACTGCGCATGTGGAATTTGCACAGAAATTAATGTTTTTTGCACAGAATTTTCTTTCCCTTCCCAGAAATGGGCTGCAGAGTTGCTGGCTGCCATTAGAGGCTGCTGGACCCAGCAGAGCACAGCTCAGCTCACAAGTAGAAGACACTGCCAGAGGGAGGGGGAGGGAGCTTGAGGGTTCCTGGCAGCTGCAGATCCCGGCATGCCCTGAAGGAAGGAGGCAACATGCAGGAATCTCCACACAAGCCCGGCCCAGCATCAGGCTGTTTCTCCCTCTGGATCCCTGGGCTCTGGGGGTTAGGGGGTGCGGGTGTTGGGGGGGGGGGGGATTGGGGGGGTTGTGCGGCTGGGGGGCAGGGGAAGTGTTGCGAGCATTTGCCTGGGGAGGACAACTGGGGACTTACAGTGGGAGGGAGTGTGGGTGTCTGGGCTAGGGGGCGCTCTGAGGGCTAGGGGGAAGGGGTGAATGTGAGTGTCTGGCTTGGGGAGGGTCCCGCAGCTGGCTCTGGTGGGGAGGAGTGTGGGTGTCTGGGGTGGAGTGCGCCTTGCAGCTGGGCTTTGAGGGGAGGAGGTGAGAGTGTCTGTTCCCCCTGCTGTGCTCTGGGGGGAGGGGGGCAGAGAAACAGGAACTGAGTTGTGGTAGGGGTTTCTTTAACTCTCTACTCCTGGAACATTTTTTTTTTTCTCTGTATTTGTTACAGGCATAGTTGCTGATACGTATTTTGAAATAAATTTACCAAAATAATTGAAACTGGTGTGATTATATAGTGCTGTTTTGACAAATAAAATATGCAGAATTTTGCTGAATTTTAAAATATTGTGTCCAGAATTTTTAATTTTTTTGGCACAGAATTCCCCCAAGAGTAATTCCTAGCTCTACAAGTGATTTGCTGAGCTAGTTTGGACAAGTCACAGCTTCTCCATGTTTCAATTTCTCTGGATGTAAAATGGGGATGAGAATATCTACCTACCTTATACGGTTGCTGTGAGGCACAATTTGTTAATGTTTGTAAAGTGCAGTAACCGTCTCAGTTGGAAGGTGCTACAGAAATACCAAGTAGTGTTTTATTATTGGTTACATGTTGTACAGCTAAATATGCAGTGGGAGTAGCTCTTGACCCAGCAGAGTGTTTGAATGAATTTCCTGCTTTCCCAAATCTGTACCGAACTCTTGTGTCCACATTTCCTTTCCTGTTATTCCTGCTAGTGACATTTCCAGATAAAAACTGAATAATATAACTTGACCAACATTGATAGGGGTGATCCTTTGATCTCATCACCAGCAGTACCCTCCCTCATAATACAACATATCCAGAAATGTTACTGGAACATGGAGGACTCTATTGCGTGGAGTTAATCATTTGGAGGAAAACTCAAGGAGGGGTTGAGAGGGCACACACTTTATCCCTTCCCCACTAGGATGGGTTTTAATTCCCAATCCAAACATAGTCCATTATACATTATGTAGGACCAGCCTCATTTTATATCCACATTTATCTGTCCCATGCTTACCTGCTGCAATCTCACATTGTTAATTATTTACATCAGAAATATTAAATCATAATACTGAGGTTAAACATGAAGTTATTTCGGCTAGGGAATGGATCCCATATAATGTTAAACTTCTGGCGCTCTTACTTTTCCTAAGTCCCTGATTTTAGTCTTTGTCTCACATTTAGGCCTTGCACAGTTGAGAGATACATTGTCATATTTAGTTTCATCACCAGTATCTGAGAGCTAACCCAGGAATGTAATCATGCAATCACCTGCTGTATCAATCACAACTAATTTTGTTTCTGGGCTTTGCATTACATATGCTCGAAATAGGTCTTTTTTTGAGGCACAGAAGGAAATGTTTTAAATGAAGCACTGTTAACAGACAAATAACTTTGTGGACATTTGTTCAGGTTGCAATGCATGAGTACCAGCAAATGTTACAATTGAAAAGGTTTAAGCATTTTAAAATAATGGAAACATTTATAGAAAGGTAGGTAAATATTCAAAGCCATCCACAGAACTTAAATAAGAGGACCTGTGTTAAATAATATCTTGCCTGTTTTAAACATTTTCATTCCTAGATTTTAAATGTATGTCAATTATGAAGTTTTACAGGCAAGGTTTAGAGGGACCTCAAAAAAGTCAAACATTTTGGGATATTCAAAGATGTCTAGGTGACCTGGGCCCCCAGCTCCCACCAAAATTATTGGGAAGTGGGCATCTCAATGTCCAATTCAGTTTTGAAAACTTCACCCTTTCTAATATATAGATTGAAAAAGTATCATTTTTAAAGCACCTATTATTTAAAAGAGATTTGACTTTCAGACTTTTAAAGAAAAATCTACTGTGCTGTATCCTGAAATAGGTAGTGGATTCCATTTTCATGGCAATTCAGGAAATTAAAAATAAATAAATAAATAAGGTTCCATTCACGCTACAAAGAAAACCAACTCCCAAAACACCCACAATGACTGGATGTATCACACAACCATGTAGAGTCATCTCAAGAACCTTGGCCTCTTAGCGTCAGAAATATAGGCCTGTACTACTTGTGCTAAGGGAAAGCCCCTGAATGGCACAGTGGAGAATAGAAGGACTCTTATGTTCTATCTAAGCTGCAACCAGCCACCAGTGGATAAAATTCTCAGACTGTAACCATTACAATTAGATACACTGATCATTACTACATTTTCTTAATTACAACCTGTTTTATCCACTAAGAAGAATGTTTTTGAAGGGGGAGGAATAAACTGTGTTTGAGCTGGATGGATGGGATCTCAACCTGATTGCCAAACAAGTGTTAAGGAGCTGCCCTTCTATTGCTAAATGGGAGGGGAATCTGGCATGGAAAAGGCTGGGAACCATAGAGCTAAAAATTTACAAAAAACATTGCACACCAGTAAAAATCAGACTGATTTTTCAATAATAGTCTGAAACTAAGAAATATCTTGACTTATTTAACGAAAGCTTTTCAGAACAATTCTTAGCCTTCAGAGTAAACAGCAATTTTCAGGCCAACCTATTTTTGCTAGCCAGAGTTATAAGTTCACTAAACATAGGACTTACAATGGGAACTAGTTGCAGACTCAGCTGTGAATAGGCTCTCCATAATTACAGATGTAAGGGGGGGAAAGTAATTGCAAGTCAGTTTATTGGATCAGTATCTGACACTGTAAACCTCATAGTTACTATGGGAAAGAATAAATTGCCCTTTTGCTCTGGCTGAAGAACTGTCAGTAGAAAAGTCATAAGAAAAACTCCCAAGTTCCCATTTGCTGGTGCAATTAAATGATTTGTGCATTCATATTGAGGGTTTTCTATGTGCAGCCATTATGCTGAGTTTTGGAAAGTTGACCCGTTAAGTCTAAGTTGCTGCAACCAAGACACTACTAAAACAACCACAGAGTTCAGTAAATTCCCCTAAAATTAATAAAAAAATTTCCCTCATACAGCTCATCAATATTGCATAGTACTTCTTTATTTCTCATCACCTTGTAACGCAGTTGAAAGTATATGTCAGATTCTGTATTTTAGCACCGTTAAATATGTTATTAGAAACATCAAAGTAATGTATCAGTAACCAGCCATGGTTTGGATGCCTGTGAAATTTGTTTAGCAGCATTCAACATTTTATGACTTTGGTCCTCCAAGGAACTTTATCACTTATGTGATATTTTAGGCAGGGCTGTGGTCTTGAAAACACATTTTGGGTGGCAAATATGGCTCTTTGTGTTTTTGGATTATGTTTTACTCTGTACAGTATTTGCATTGATATAAGACTATTGTAAATCTTTGTCCACTGTATACTCACGTTAGTAAAATCAGCAATATTTGCCAAGTAAAGAGCTTTATCAAAGAAAATATTGACATCTAAATAGAGCTGTATACATAATTCACCAAACATTTTTAAAATTGCTTTTTATTTTTTTGCATTTCACTGCAATTTTGTGAATAGGGCTGAATTTTGTGGATTAAAAATTGCAATGTGTCATGCTTTGGCTTCAAAGTAAGATAAATTGGGAGTGAATCTGAGCCCATGTTTTATTCCAAAGCAGTCTTATTGTGAAAAGGAAACAAACAAAAAATGCTTGGTCTTTTCAAAATTAGATACTTTATTCAAAGATGAATTTTTGTGTCAAAATATACAAAGGTAAGTGTATATTTTAAGATAAAAAACAAAAATCCTCTGAAACAGAATTGCAAAATTGTCATGAAAAATTTTACACACAAAAACTCACATTTACAATGCTGCTTGCAAATACTTCAGATAATATAGCTCTGCTTTTCAACGGAAATGATATCCTCAAGATTTCACACATTGTTTTCAAATAAAGTAGTTTACAGCTTATTGTTACAGAACAAAATGACTGCATACCAGGAAGGTGCTTTTTTCACTCTAGAAAGTGTATGTATTCTTGACTTGCATTCAGTTTCAGCAGGTTCACACTGGTAATTTATTACAAGTAGTGCTGGTTTTCTTATTCGGTTTATTTTTTATTAGGGCTGTCAAGCGATTAAAAAAATTAAGCGCAATTAATCACATTGTTAAACAACACTAGAATACCACTTATTTTAAATATTTTTGGATGTTTACTACATTTTCAAATATTAATTTCAATTACAACACAGAATACAAAGTGTACAGTGCTCACTTTATATTTTTATTACAAATATTTGTACTTTAAAAAACAATTGTATTTTTCAATTCACCTCAGACAAGTACTGTAGTGCAATCTCTTTATCATGAAAGTTGAATTTACAAATGTAGAATTATGTACACAAAACTGCATTAAAAAATAAAACAATATAAAACTTTAGAGCCTACAAGTCCACTCAGTCCTACTTCTTGGTCAGCCAATCACTCAGACAAACAAGGTTGATTATCTCCTGCAAATTGTAATGCTGCCTGCTTCTTGTTTACAGTGTCACCTGAAAGTGAGAACAGGCCTTTACATGGCACTGCTGTAGCTGACGTTGCAAGATATTTACGTGCCAGATGCATTAAATTCATATGTCCCTTCATGCTTCAATCACCAGTCCAGAGAATATGCTTCCATGCTGATCATGGGTTTTGCTTGATAACTATCCAAAGCAATGCGGACTGACGCATATTCATTTTCATCATACTCACTCTCCTTACAGTGTGTATGATAACACCCATTTTTTTCATGTTCTGTGTGTATATAAATCTCCTCACTGTATTTGCCACTGAATGCATCCGATGAAGTGAGCTATAGCTCACGAAAGCTTATGCTCAAATAAATTGGTTAGTCTCTAAGGTGCCACAAGTACTCCTTTTCTTTTTGCGAATACAGACTAACACGGCTGCTACTCTGAAACCTATTGTTATAAGTGTGATTAATCGCGAGTAATTTTTTTTAGTTAATCATAAGTTAACTGTGATTAACTGACAGCCCTATTTTTTATCATTTATATGCAATGTTTGGTTCGTACATACTGTTCTTTCCTAAAGTATAGGATATTACTCTTAAAATAATGCTGGATAAGGGGACGCATTTCTGAATCAGTGTGGGTGTTTTGTGCATTATGCATTGATAAAATATGCTGTGGATCGTCAGATTTAATTAGTGTATCAAGATTTCATAGGGTAGGAGGAGGTACTGATAAGAAGACACAGAAAGTACTAAAATAGCCCTCCTTTTTAGGATCTAGTTATTTTTCATACCCAGATTCAGGTTGGAATGATTTCATATGTTGGCAATACATGTAATGAACAGATGGTTAATTATTCTAGAGATTTTGCACATTATACTATCTTCTCAACAGAAATCCTTTTAGAATCACGGCTATGACATGATATCATTTAGATAACAGTATTGATTAACTTGCAAAACGTGCCTTATATGTAGTAATTTATAAATATGAAAGAGGTGAACTTTTACCAGATGGAGACATTCTATTACACAATTCTACTGCTGCAGTGAGACTGAAAGTTCTCAGCAGTGAATCACACTTCTCTGAAATGAAATGGGCCAAATTCATCCCTGGTGTAACTCCATGTTGACTTCAGTGGAGTTAGAAAAGGGGTGAATTTGGCCCAGGGTGATTAGGAGAGTGAAACTGGTGGAACTATTCTGTTAATAAAAAAAAAATCATTTTGTATTTTTCTCATACCTGTCCTTAAAGATTATATAAAAGCATACTGAAGAACAAAGAGAGCTAAGCTAAAAACAATACCATGAAGCATTCATTCAAATAATACTGGGCCAATTCCTTAGACTGGGAGCTCGTGGAAGCAAGGGCCATTGTCCCTTCTTGTATGTCTGGGAAGCATCTAGCACAGGGATCGGCAACCTTTGGCAAGCAGCCCATCAGGGAAATCCGCTGGCGGGCCGGGACGGTTTGTTTACCTGCAGCGTCCACAGGTTTGGCCAATCGCAGCTCCCACTGTCCGCTGCAGGCCAATGGGGGCTGCAGGAAGCGGCGTGGGCTGAGAGATGTGCTGGCTGCTGCTTCCCGCAACCCCCAATGGCCTGGAACAGCGAAGCGTGGCCAGTGAGAGCTGCAATCGGCCGAACCTATGGCACTACAGGTAAACAAACCATCCCGGCCCGCCAGTGGCTTAGCCTGACAGGCCGCGTGCCAAAGGTTGTCGATCCCTGTTCTAGCACTTCAGGATCCTAACTGCCAACAAAACACAGAAACAGTAATACTAAATCCTGAAATGTGCTGCGTGCTTACAGCTCCCATTGGGAGTTCAAAGAGAGTTGCTTGTGTTCAGCACCTCTCAGGATTTAGATCCATTCCTTGTGATTCTTTGATAGGAAAACACAGACTGAAAGATGCATAGCAATGACGTGAGATAAGCTGCAGTCTCTCCTGCCTTTCTCAAGCAAATCAATAAAATGCCACTAACTCATGTTTAAGTACCCATTACTTTTGCTATAACAAGTGTCAAATATGGCAGGTTGTTTTTTTTTTTTACGAGTTGAACATGCAAGAGTTTTTAAACAAACTATATACGTTTCAAATATTAGACATGTTTTTGCTGGCTGTAGTCAGTGCAAAAAAGAAATACTTTACATTGGGTTAAATGCTATGTTGATAATACTCAAAAGATTCATTCATCTGAGTTATTAGTTCTTAGTGAAAAACTATCAAAATGTGAAAGCATGTAAATAGTTCATAAGTGAAAACCAACAGCATTAGCTAGGCAGTATGCTAATCCTAGTCATTTACTAAAGAAATCTGATTCTTCTTGTAAGGGTGGAGTGATACTGTGTAAGCAGCTTTGTGCAGCCTGTCAAGAATCGATCATTTATTTTATAAAGACAGATATAGGTATGCTTTGACCCCCCCAAAGCTGTCTCTTTGCACTGTGATCAGTGTTCCTGTGGAATCGTTCGTTCCTTTGAATGTCCAGGTTTAAGCTCCCATTTGCTAATAAACCTCTGATCTTTGATGTATTTCTCGGTTGGCTACTAAGCAGTAGTTTTTAAGTTACCTGGCTTTATTATTTATTTATTGGCTGACAACACAGAAACTTGCTGTAAAATAATTTTATGGCAGTTTATAGAAAATGGAATCCTGTTTTCAAAACACTAGGCAGAAAGTCCAGTATATGCACAAATGTTGTGATTTGCTGCTGTGGCTCCCAAAAACATCTCTTTTCAAACAACTATGAAAATATGCAAATTGTCAAAGAAGAAATATTATTTATTGTATTACTAAACACCCGTGTATCTCAGTAAAAATTTATACTGCACTTTATAGAATGTAGATGAGACATATCCCCTGCCCATAAAAGCTTACAACTAGGAGCTACTCATGCAAGAAGTAAGTTGCTTCTCAACATGAGTTAAACATCTAACATTCTATCCCACCACTATAAATAAAGTTATTCACATCTGAGTCATAAATATTTTATGTAAATAAACCATTACACATTCATTAAGGACAATGGAATATTTTAAGATCTTTGAAGGCTATTATCAGCTAGAGGTGAAGTTCATAATTTCATAAACCACTGCTTAGGCCCCATTCTATAGTCTTGCAAGAAAATTCCCATATGCCCTGTCTCTACTGGCTTAGAAACTCTACTTGGGATCTGTGTACATGGAGCTTCAACTGGAGATGGGACTTAAAGACTTTATGTGAATAGCCTTTTTGAACACAAATCCAAACACCCTCAAATTTGAGAGAGATGTTTAGATTGGATCAATTCAAAACTTTGAGGGTCAAGACTATCTTTGCTGTTCCTCTGAAACTGGTTTCAATAGTTTGGCTGGCCAGTGGGAATTGTTTGCTTGGAGCAAAACATTCTTTAAAACATTGGTTATCTCCCTTACTAATGGCTGGCCAAGTGGTGTTAGAAGCCATTTTTGCTGAACCATACTGACGCCACATTTAAACATGACTCCTACATCAGCATAACAACCAATTCTTTGAGGTAAAGAATATAGGCTCCGACTCCTCATAGGTAATATCAATTTTCTCTCATTATACTTCTGAAAGCACCAAATTACTTTATATAAAGTTGCATGTTGAAGTGTTGATTTTGTAGCGGCAATACAGCGCAGAACAAAAAGCAAATATTTCTCTGAGTAAGCTTCATAATAGTAAAATCAATTTTTCTTTTCATATTATGCCAGTTCTTTTCTCCCGCACATGTGATGGAAGATAATTGAACTCTCCGGTGGATTAGCAGCAGATGCTCCTCATCTGGAGACATTTACATTTCCGCTTCTTCCCTGAAGCACTAACTTTCACAAGAGTAACCTTTTGAATAGTATTTGGCTGCTTCATCAAACAGGGTTGTGTGATGTATTTGCTTGATAGTATGCTACAAATGTCAAGGATGCATATATTGATCTTTCCATAACTCCTCTATAGTGAACAAATATCTCTGTACTAGGAAGGTTTCTTTTCTTTCTATGCTTATACAATATTTCTTCAGTGTCCTAATTGATATATTAAGGGTTAGATTGCACATAGCCCTTGTGTGTGTTGGAGGAAGAGCTAGGAACCTTCCCCTCTTCTATTCTCTAAGCAAGGAATAGGTGGTCCCTATAATAAGAGGATGAGTGCAGTGACAACCCCCTCCTAACACTTTCTACAAAGAGGGTGGAGAGAAGGCAGGGTTGTGGCTCCATTACTTTTCCTCCTCATTGGCCATCCAGAGAGAGTGAAACATCCTGCAGCATCCTAAGGTATGGAGTAGCAGATACACAACCTGGAGTTCTGGAACTTCCTGACCCCGATGCACAGCCCCAAGATGTTTTAGCTCATGCTGTACACAGCCATGTTTTGTCATCATCTGGCTAGAAATAGGGAGACCCAAATTGTGCCCACTTACATCCCATGCAGCCCTGCTGAAGTCCATGTGGTTGCTTGAGGTATGAGTACAGAATTTGACCCTGAGTGCTCAGAGTTCCACCTTAGTTTAGCTTGCCAGTAGTGGATAAGCCTGGTGGAATTGAGACATGTTTTAATAGCATTGTTTCCAGCCCTCTCCCCCTCAAGTTGTTCTTGGATGGATTAAAAATTGAAAATTCTTTGTTTTTCTTATTCTTTCCAGGGGACATGAGTTTTTGGTAGATCTGAATATTATGAACTTGTATGAAACCATTGAGTTTGACCAAATGCGGAGGCTGTCCACACCATCCTGCACCAGTTCCAATTCCAACTACTACACAGTCTGGAAATACTTCTGCAGGGACCACTTTGGCTGGAGAGAGTACTCAGAGGTATCTGAAACTTTCCATAAACCTGTTTTGGACCAAAATCCAAAATTATATTGGAAGCACCTGCTCAGGTGGAGTAGGTATCATTCAAGTGTAGTATCTGTATAATATTTGATGCCCTTTCTCAGGGGGCCAATACTCTTCATTTGCAGGGGGCTGGATAGTTTTCATCTCCACTGCAAGTCTATTGATGTATAGCAGAGCAAAGATTTTGTTTCTCTGTGGTCAAAATTCACTCTGCATCTTATGGCCATAGAAAGCTTCCAGGACTGCAGAACACCGCAGTCCTTCTTCAAAGTGCAGGGGCTGTGGGCTGAGGCAGGGAAGGAACAGGGACTAGGCCAGTGATTCTGTCATTGGCCAGATTCATTGACCAAAGTGTTGTGAGGGTGCTTCCTGTTGGTTTAATCAACTACGCTAGTGCAGAGGTTGGAGTAGCAGCTGTGTGACTACTTAACCCCTACCTATAGGTTAGCAGTGTATTTTAGTTTTTCCCAGCCCCAGTCTCCACATAGTTCCCCTGCTCAAACTCATTTACTTGGTTTTAGTGAACTGGGGCAGGATATTGAATTTCATCTGCTGAGCTTAATCTTGCCATAGGGGCACCTGCATTGAGACAGCGTGGAGCCACATTGCCCCAGGTTGGATTGCCAAGAGGGACTGCGCCTCAAAGAGGCAGAATCCTTCTGAGTTCCCCAGCATGCAGAAGCAAAGCACCCATTCAGACAACACAGACCACTCCCTCCTGTGTGCCCTTTTCCCCTTGTATAGCTGCAGAGCTGCTGGGTATAGGTTGGTCCTGTAGGATTAGATTTATTTTCAGCTTGTACCTAGCTTAGACTTGTTCCTGTAAAAACACAGAAGTAGAGAACCAAATCTAAAGAGCCACTAAACCTCTGTAATGCTTTCCTCTTTTTGAGTCTCTATGGGCTCAGAGAGCAATGTTTCCAAAATCCTCTGGTATCGGAGAATGAAACTAGTTAGTTCAGTGTCACCAGAATCATGAGAACACTACTGCACTTTTCTACACAAGGGTTTATAATATTTCTGTGCATTAGTCTCCAATTCCTCCTTTAGAAACAGCCACAGAAACGTAGAAGATTACTTAAACATCAGGGGGACTGATGAATAGAATCAATATTGCATATAGCCAGCAGAGACAGCAATAAAATGAGAACTGTGCTCTGCTGAACTTTTGTTCCACAAGTGACCTGTGATAACATTTTAAATGTGGAAGCTGACTAACAGGTACAGTAACTCCTCGCTTAACATTGTAGTTATGTTCCTGAAAAATGCTACTTTAAGTGAAATGATGTTAAGCGAATCCAGTTTCCCCATAAGAATTAATGTAAATAGGGAGGTTAGGTTCCAGGGAAATTTTTTTCACCAGACCAAAAAACTATACAGTACTATCAAATTTAAGAGCAAATTAAAACATGCTAGTTTCAGGGGAGTGTGGCTAATCCCTCAAAAACTGATTTTAAGGTATGAAAGAATGTTATATAGAGATCTATCCTTAAAGGAAAACTCTTTTCATTTTGATCTGTTCATTGTTCTGAAAACTCACTTTGGGAAGGCAGATGAATGGTTTAATGCTGGGATTCCTGTGTTCAAATCTTGTCTTTACCAGTGACTTGCTATAGGAGCTTCAGCAAGTCACTTAACCCTTCTGTGCTTCAGTTTATCCTTCTGTAAAATGTGGATGCTAGTATTTCTCACTCTCACAAGAGTATAGTGAGACTTATTTTAAATTTGTCAAGCATTCTGAGATCTTTGAATGAAGAACAATCTAAATGCAAATGAATAAAATGAATATGTAAGTCATTAAATGTAATTCTCCATTTTATTAGTGCTTCTGAAGCAGACATTTGAGGTTTATAATGTGATTAGACAAATACCCATTTAACATTTTAGCTGGGTAGTTGAACTGTTATATTAAAAACACTTTACAAAAACAGTTGAAGATAGAAGCAACGTTAGTTCTTTTGCATTAGGAAAAAAAAGTAAGTTATGGTAACTTTTCTTTCTCAAACAGCCTGTTGTACGATTGATAGAAGAAGCCAACTATCGGGGTCTGAAAGAGGTTCGGTTTGTTACCTGGCACAATCAGTATATCTTGAACATCAAAGATGGCTTCCAACAAAACGCATGTTTCCGAAGAGAAATTAAGAGGAGACCCCTTCTTCGCTCATGTGTTGTGCTGATGCCATTCTTACAGTAGGTATCCTATGGGGGGTGGAAACTTTTTACTGTGAAAGGGTACTTTTCAAAGATCCTTCAACAATGGTTACTTTCCTTCTTTAACACGTGACAGAGGGAATTTTTCCTTATCTATTATTTCTAGATTTTCCTAGCCAGTATGTCCAGTATTATTTACTGCTTGCAACTGAACTCAAAATCAAGTGCTTTGGTACTCAATCTAGTAGGATTTATGAATGAGTGATACTTATTTTTTATGTATAAATACGGGCCCTGATTTAGTAAAGCATTCTTATGGAGGAAATGTGCTTAAGCACATATTTAATGCTTAGCTTATGCTTAAGTGCTTTCCTGAACCAGGACCATAGATTTCACTTAGAAAGATCCCAAAGCTTTGCAAACGTCACCAATGGATTTATAAACATGTAGCAGAATCACTTCACCCCGCACACGGTTAGTGCAGCCATCTCTGTGGTGAAACTCTACAACTATTTAACAGCCCACAGCAATGCTGCTCAGCAGTTTAGAAGTGGAAGCAAAGAATAACTCTAGTATTAGGCTTAAAGTTCTTTTCTCTGAATTTCTCATGCACAGTGTAGATTTCCTTGGGCATGGACTGGAGATGTTCACTGAAAAGTAACAAATAATAACAGTAGCAAAATATCTCAATTATAGCACTGTACTGTAGTTCAGTGCCAATTCTGAAATGACCCTCCATTGTCCCACAGCAGGAATCAGCCTGAGCTGTGAATTCCAGAGCTCAATGTGCATTATGTTTCAAAATGTTTGAAGCTGAGGTTTAAGTTCAAGCCTATCTCTGAAATATATTGATTTATTGATCATGGAGGATTGTGTTCCATGACCAGTGGAGCAGGGAAATGGCATGCCAACGTTTAATGGCCTTTTCTGGCCTGGCTCTTTAGGAGTGAATGCCTACAGGGCACAACCCTACTGTAGCTGAGCACAAACCTCTGAAGTCCCCAATCCATTGAAATCACTGGGAGTTCTGCCTGAGTAATGATTGAATGCTGTATTAGTAAATCTATCGTTTACAGTGAAGTAAGGCATACCAGAAAATAGTTGGAAAGTGCTGGCCGCAAAATGTAGGGGACATGATAGGAAGAAACTGGGTCTGTATTTAACTTACTGCACCCATGAGTAGCCATCTTCTCCCCTTGAATATGATTTCTAGCCTGTACTCAAAATCTAATCTTCAATAGTGTGCAACTCTACACAGGTGCACATATTTGGTAGAAGGCATAAGGAGCCTTCCAATCCTCCCACCCCTGGCATCCTTTCTGCTCAGGCAAAGTCTTGTTCGGGAGAGCAGGCACTGATTTCTGGTAGCAGCTTGTGTTGTTGATTAGTTACTTAAATGGGATCACTCTTGTACTTCTATCTAGTGCATGCTGCAAACCGTGGAACGGTAGAACTCCAGCTGCATGGGATGTAAGTCAGGGCAGGATTTGGTCCAATGCTTCAAGTCAGTACTTTCAAAAATGTCACAATAATATCAGCAATGTTGGATACTACAATGTAATTTCTGAAGTCCCTACTTCTACTGGCTTGGCCTGGGAGCTCTCCGCTTC
Source organism: Eretmochelys imbricata (assembly GCF_965152235.1). Lineage (NCBI taxonomy): Eukaryota > Metazoa > Chordata > Testudines > Cheloniidae > Eretmochelys > Eretmochelys imbricata. The sequence goes on along the minus strand of NC_135580.1, from coordinate 24,456,310 downwards.
CGGCTACTAGGTGGTACTGTGGAGAGCCAACCTTTAGCTGACTGCTCCTCCTTTGTCTCCCTGCCTCAGCTATTCCATGCATTCTAATGTAAGCAGGAAGGGTTGAGGCAAGGAGTGAAAGGGAACTCTTGGCCCCTGTTTCTCAGAGTGGATGAAAGGTGGGGAGGACCGGCCTGCTGTCATGAGGGAAAGCCTCATCAAGTTCACCCGAATCCGTCGTGGCCCTCCTGTGGCTGAGTATCTTCCTGTCCCCATGCTCCCAGCTTATGTAGAGAATCCTGCCATCCAAGGCTTTCACAATGCTGGCATCTATGTACTTAACACCTTGCAGGATGAATAACATCCTTCCCACTAGGGGATGCTGGCTTGTTTTTGTTGTTTTCTTTTTTTTAAAAAAGGACATAATTTATGGATGTACCTTTTGGGCTTCTGAACATGAGAGGTACAGATGTATTTGAAGCTTGCCAAACTGTTGTCCATATTTCTGCTTCTCACTCTCTTTAGTGATCACCAAGCCATCAGCTCCGGGCTTCATAAAAAACAAATGTTTAAAAACACTATCATTTTCAAGAACAATTAGAGATAAAGCATGCCTTATTTTATCATCCTCTGCATTGTGGGTGAACTTGTTCGCCCAAAGGCCAAATGAGAAAAGTGCTGCATTGTAGTCCTTTTTGATTAGAACTCATAAAAATGCCATTTTTGTGATCTCACCAGCACAGCTGGAAACATTATTGTCGGAGTCCAGTAGTTAGGAACATATTGTCCTCTTAGCAAAGGGGTGGAAGTCATTAGTCTGACTGGCAGCTTGTCATGCTGGGCCAATCAAAGAAGATTTAACTGCTGTGTTAGGGCTAGAATGCTCATTAGCTCGCTGAATTGTTATAGCATCATAATTGTGAGGTGAACGTTAATTTGTTCAGGGCCTTGAAACAAGTAATTGTTCAAAATATTTTCAGTTATAGTCTGGTGTGGGGAAAACCAAGAACTATAAAACGAAATTGGAAAAAAGGGTAAATACATAAAAACATGGACTTCTAGTTATAACACTTCTGATTCTAATCTTAGGGGGAACATAAAGACATGAGGTGCTTTCCTTCATCTCCAACTGATATTTTGCTCTGAGTGCCTGTTTTACTACAGTTTAAGGGTCTGATCCTGAAAGATACTGAGCATCTGCAGCTCCCAGTGACTTTAGTGACCTCATGGTGAAATTTCCACTGTCCTGTCATAAACCTCCTTAGTTCTTAAGGCAGTACCCCTGAGACCTGATGATTTTCACAAATAAACCAGTGATCTCACACCACTTATTAGTGAAAGATAGCAGTGTGCTGTGGAGGGTGGGATGGGGGGGTCTTAGTATTCAGACTTTATTACTTTATAAAGTATTCTATAGTACTTCATTAGTTCACTATCAAGTACAGTGACTGCCATTAAAAAGTCAACATTTTCCACCAGTTACAAACAGTGATTGCCCCCTTTTTTCCTATACCTAAAATAAGAGAGAGGATAGGATCCTAAGTTTAGGATAGGATCCTTAATATAGGAGTGGTGATAAATGTCTGATAATGGTTGACAAATGTTGACTTTTCATGTATTATAAATACCTACAATTAATTTATACTTGTCAAAATAAAGGAACAAAGTACGGTAAGGATATTGCATCACTTAATGTTTTTATTGTGTTTGCTTGTTTACTCTCGAATCTGTAACATTTGTTAATTTGCAGGGGGTCTTCCAATCACTAGCGTGAATTAATGAGGTTCTGTTGTAACTTTTTGTTACCCACTGACCTTTTTCACCTTATGAGCAAAAGGACAACAACCCAACCCCCATTGTAATATCACAAACAATTACTACAAAATCATTAGGAAGGGACATTTACAATCCATCCTCTGGGTTTCCTTTAAACTATTAATGAACATAGTGGGCCAAATTCTGAGCTCAGTTAAACTGGTATAAATAAATCCAGAGCTGAAGTCAATGGAGTAGTTGTGTTTTTATAGGGCTGTAACTGAGACCAGAATTTGGCTAGTTGTTCTACTTTTCAGCATTGTACAACAGATGAGAGCTATGTAAGGAGATACTTTTCAGAGTAGAACTACACTTAAATCTATCTTGTTAAAAATGGTCTTATGGAGATCACTGTTTTTTGTTGTTTCTCAGAGACCCAAATCAAATCTGGTAAGTTTTTTTTAAAAAACAGCCTTTTCTAACTATTTTTTAGCCCTGTAAATTCAGCCTTTAATCAGAAAGTCACATTGGGTTCTTTCTAGCTTACACATCACCAACAATAAAGATTCTGCAATCAGAACATAGTTGACAATTCTGCTGATAATGCACAAACAAGAATAGAATCCAGCTCCCATAGTTGTTGGCTCTGCTGGAAAAGGCAGGGAGAAAATAATTTAGTCTGTAAAGAGTCTCTGAATACACAGAGAGCAGACTGGTTGAGTAAGAAATTGCCAGTTTTACACAATTTTCAATTAGAACTACACTTTAACCAAAGGAAATTGGCTGCAATAGTGTTGCCTTCAGGAAATTCTTTGATAGATAGTGCCATAGTAAACTTTAAAAAAAAAAACAAAAAAAACCCACAAATTTGGCATAGGGAGCTAAATCTTGCTTGCCTTTCCCATCCACTGAGTTTCACTGACCTAAATTCAACTACTTATATAAGGAAGGCAGGCAGGATTTGGCCTGAGATGTAGACAAAACTCAACTCACCTCTAATGTAGCCAATTGATAAACAGAATGTTCTCAGGTCTGTCTGTCCTCCTAGCCAGAGGACACAGATTTTCCCTGTTTCAGTAGTGATACGTTTTGTAAAATAAAAGTGACATAGTAACTTTCAGGGTGTGCTTAATATGAGCTCCACTGCTTGGGATTAGATACACAGCTGTACCTTGTGTCTCAAAGCTCTAAATTAGAGATTGGCAATTTCATAATTTGACCTTGGCCAAGTGGTATTGCTTACTCATGACTACTCTTTACTGATCACCTGTGCCGTGGCGTGGCCCTGGAATCAGAGGAAAGTGTCCATATCAACTTCCTGCCTGCTTCCCCAGTGCCTGAGTCTGGCAACTATAAAATGAGTTCAGGTCAAGCGCTTAGCTGATGCAAACTGACATAGCTGCATTGACTCCAGTGGAGCTACACCTGTTTACATCACCTGAAGATCTGGCCCTCAAATTTTAAGCTCATAGAACCTGACTCTGCACAGCCGACTTCAACCATGGGACTACTCAACTAAGCAAGCATAATTCAGTTGGATAAGGCTTGCAAGTTCAGGTCCCTAATCAGGTGACTATAAGCCAGATACTATGCTAGTTATCTAAACTTAGGAAGTCTTAAATGTACCAGCCCACAAGCCTGAAACATGCTTCAGAACTGGAATTATTTACAATGGGTGAAATTTTGGCTCCACTGAAATCCCTGGCAAAATTCCCATTGATTTCAGCAGGGCCAGGATTTCACCCTCTGTATTTATTTTTGTGCATTTTAAAAATCCAGCCAAATGTATGTGTAGCAAACACTTACAGTTTTCCTCCCTCTGGCATGAATGGTCCTTTGCTGCCACAGCCTTTACAGACAGCAGCATTGCTCCTCCCTTCCACGTGTCACTTCTTACCTGGCAGCACTCCCCGCAACAGAGACTGGTCCAAGACAAGAAAATAAACAAATGCAGATATGCTTCTGGCCTATGCAAGTAAAAGCAACTAATTCTAGAGAGCTTTCCTCAGGACAATAATATGCAACACTGAAATTCAGCTATCTTTTGTGGTATTAATTATGTTTACCCATTATTTATCCAGGATCATAAATCATGCATGCCTTTTCTTCTTGAAAGGTGTTCTAAGGGAGTTATCAAAGTGTTCTTTTTTTGTTCTTTTTTTCTTTTTAACGGAAATGGTTAATGAATCACAGAAAGTTTATAAAATAATTCCACTTCCATTTGGTAGCATTCTATCTGTAGGAGAGATTTAGAAACAATTATCTGCCACTGACCCATGTAGCAACTCATTCTAAGTTTCTCTGCAGATTAGAAGCCCTACTAATTACTATGACAATAGGTTTCCACCAGTGGTGTTTGCACTGAGATTTTTCCCCCTTAGTGAACTGATTCTGTACTCAGGCAAGCTTATGAGAGTTTTGACATTGGTTTGACTAGACATAGGACTAGGGACTAAGCAGATACAATGTTTGGCATGCCCTTTTTAAACAAGAATTTGAGCTATATAAACTTCTGCATTGTCGTATAGCTGTAAAGCAGCAATCATTTAAGAGATTCTCATAGACTAAGGTCAGAAGGGCCATTGTGAAAATCTAGTCTGAACCTTGGTAACTAAATAATCATAGTTTGAAAGTCTTATTTCTGATTTTTTTAAATGCAAAATCTTTCTCTTTCTCAAACTAGGACTCTGGGTGGCAATCCTCCAATACCTTCTACATCAGCTGAACCAGCCTCTTCACAAGTCTTATCTCCGACTGCTATTACCTCTCCAAACCTTTATCCTGAAACTTGGATTAGTATGGATCCAGCTCAGGACTTCATCCAAGTGCCTGTTTCTAAGGAAGATAAAAGCTACAGAACCATTTACAATCTGTTTCACAAGACTGTGCCAGAGACCAAATATAGAATTTTGAAAATACAAAGAGTGCAAAATCAGTTTCTCTGGGAGAAATATAAAAGGTGAGTCCATATAAATAGTCTTTTTTTATCATGCTGGAAAACTTTCCTTCTGAAATAAAAAAGAAATGATGGTGTTGGACATGAAATATAATCTGATTGTTAAATAGAATATATAAACTTAACCAAATCTCGTCTAAAAAAGATAAAAAGCAACAGCTTTAAGTGGAATAATTTTGCTTGAAAAATAAACATCAGTGTACATATTTCCTGAAAACTTGTGTGTAAGAAGGTTTATGTGCTCTATTTTGACATATTGAAGAAGTGTTCATTTTCCCTTTTGCAGTTCTAACATTCAAGATGATAACACTAATATGTGGAGAACCTTTAATTCATAGAGCTGCACTGAAAATTCATCATTTTTCTTTTTCTATTCCAGGAAAAGGGAATATATGTCTAAAAAAATGACAGGGTTTGACAGAATAATGAATGAAAGGCACCTGTTCCATGGTACCTCCCAGGACGTAGTGGATGGAATCTGCAAGCACAACTTTGATCCACGAGTCTGTGGGAAGCATGCCACCATGTTTGGACAAGGCAGTTACTTTGCCAGGAAGGCGAGCTACTCTCATAACTTTTCCAAAAGGTCACCCAAAGGAGTTCATTACATGTTTTTGGCTAAAGTACTGACAGGAAGATACACAGTGGGCAATCATACTATGAGAAGACCTCCACCTGTGAACCCTGGCAGCATCACCAGTGACCTTTATGACTCTTGTGTGGACAATTACTTTGAACCTCAGATCTTTGTCATTTTTAACGATGACCAGAGCTACCCTTATTTTGTTGTTCAGTATGAAGAAGTTAGTAACACTGTCTCCATTTGAAAATCCTTCATGCTGCTAAATTATTCATTATAATGAACTTTTATCTGACATTTATAGTAGTTTTTGTGAAAAAACATGGACTTTGCAGAACTGATTAAAGTTAGTGGCTTGGAGGAGGGCTTAAAAAAATAAAAAAGAAAAAATCCTGAAGTGACCAGTTGTGCACTTGCTGTTTGATTATATATGCGCAAATTGTAAATATTTCCCCATCCTTTTGTTATAAAACCCTGTTTATTTATGTTAGTAAATATTCATGTTTAAAAAAATGTTTGGGTTAAATTATTTAAATTATGTTGTGCTTATGCATATAATTGTTGGTTCATAGTTGACTTGAAAATTTCTAATGTCCTGATCCCAAAATCTTAAACTTTTTTAAATGCAGGATCAAGATAACTTGCAGCCGAGAACTACTAATGTTGAATTTTAAACAAATTTTGGAACATTAAGGAAGTTCTTGAGGCCCGAAAAAAAGCTAATATTATGCCAATATTTAAATAGGATGACACATAATTAAATATAGGCCAGTCAAACTAACAGAGATCCTGGGCAAAATTATAGAAAGGCTGTTATGGGATGCAGTCCATAAAGAATGAAAGGATGGTAGCCTAATTAATGCATATCAACATGATTTTCATAGAATTTTAGGACTGGAAGGGACCTTGAGAGGTCTTCTAGTCCAGTCCTCTGCACTCAAGGCAGGACTAAGTATTTCATGGAAAATAGGTCTTGTCTAACAAACTTGATATTTTTATGGGATTACAAGTTTGGTTGGTAAAGGTAACAGTTGACATAATATATGTAGACTTTAAAGGCATTTAACTTTGTCCTGTGTGACATTCTAATTTTAAAAAATTAATGTGGGCTACATTAATTTTGAAGACCGCTAAACTGGTGAACTCATAGATCTTAAGAAAGTAATTGTAAATGAGGAATCCTTATCCTATGAGATGTTTCTAGTGAGGCCCCCATAGGGATCTGTTCTTGGCTCACTGTCATTTGATATCTTTAGCAATGATCTGGAAGAAAATATAAAATCATTGATGGTAAAATTTGCAGACAACACAAAAACTGGTGGAGTACATAATGACGGGATGAGTCAATTATACAGACCAATCTGAACTGCTTGGTAAAACGGGCTTATTTGAACAACACGCATTTCAACACAGCCAAATGCCAGGTCATACATGTAGGAACAAAACAAAACAAAAAAGGCAGGTCATAGTTACAAGAGGGGAGATAGTATCCAGAAAGGCTGAAAAGGATTTAGGGATTATGGTACATAACCATCTGCAGATGAGCTCCCAGTCCAATGCTGTAACTAAGAGAGAGAGAACATGAGCCTCAGATAGATAAGCAGAGGAATATCAAGTAGGAGTAGGGAGATAGCATTGCCTCTATGTTAAAATACATATATTAGCGAGTCTCCAGTTCTGGAGTCCATATCTCATAAAGCATATTGAAAAATTGAAAAAGTTCAAAAAAGAACTACAAGAATAATTTGAGGTCTGGAAAACCTGCCTTATAGTGAGAGACTTCATCTGTTTAGGTTATCCAAGAGAAGGTTAAGGGGTGACTTGATCATGGTGTACAAGTAGTAGCATGATTCCTGATAGTAGCTCTTCAATCTAGCAAAAAAAAAAAGCATAATAAGATTCAATGGTCAGAAGCTGAGGTTAGACAAAATAAGACTAGAAATGTAGCGCAATATTTTAACAGTAAAGGTAATTAGCTTTCAACTTACCTAGGGACATGGTGGATTCTTTATTCTTTCTTTAAGTCTTTCTAAATATATGCTGTAGCCCAAACAAAAGTTTGATGCAGAAGTCACCGGATGAGGATCTAGGGTCTGTGTTATGCCGGAGGTCCAACTAGATAATCATAATGGTCCCTTCTGATCTTAAAATCTGTTAACCTGATCTGCATGAGCAAAGCCCCATTGGCTTCAACTAAGCTTCGCACAGATGCAGGGATTTGCTCACACAGATCTCATTGAAGAATCAGGGACTTTTCATTTTAAAGAGATGAACTAGGGAAGAGAGAGCATTCTCCATGCCAATGGTAATAGAAGTGCAGCAATTCCTATATTACTATAACTGAAAACAAGTCACATGTAACATACTAGTAACCATTATAGACCTGATCCAAAGCTCTCTAGTGTTATGGAAAGACTCCCATTGACATCAGTTAGCTTTTGATCAGGCTCCATTAGTTGAATTGTTCACAATTAAGTTTGATTACCTGAGCCTGTAACATTACACTTAATCTCTCTATGTAGATATATTTTATTACAAATCTTTAAACTGGAATCTGAAGTCATTTTAGAACTACGATTCAAAATCCATTAAAATCTGAACAAGTAAAGAGCAAGTATGTCCCCTTCCAAATCTTCTAAGCCAATCACTTGGTATCCTAATCTACTAGTTTCACCTGAGTGACTCTTGAGATGCTGTTGTAATACAAAAGGGGACACATTCTGTAGCATTTAGAATTCCACAAGATACTTCACTTCCTGCAGACATCTGAACAATGAACATATTAATCAGTGTTACTGCACACAGTGCTGTCCTAGTGTTTAACTCAGTCTCAGTTCAGCAGTGCAGTTGATAAATACTTCAAGGACACAATCAATGGAAAGTTTCTTACAAGCTTTGTCTACACTAGAGTTTTAAGAAGTGGTTTTACAAAGAGAACTATTGTGTTGGATTTTACAATGTTAACTGAGTGTAGACAGAGTGAGTTTAGTTTCACCTTGACGTATGTGGTTGAGGTGAACCCCACGAGTATTCACCTCAACCAGCTACATTGAGGTGAAACTGCAACTTGCCTTGTCTACGCTCAGATTTTACAAAGGAGAATCAGGCTCTAGGGTCTTTGCATTGCGATAGAGCCTCATCAGACATCTTTGGAATTGTTCCTTTGCTGCCTTCCAATACCCTTTTGCATCCATGTTCTCCTTGGGGCCTAGTAGAACCGATAGTTAATAAGTCAGAGACACAAGAGTCCCTCTGTCACCAACGCTGCATACTCTCACCCCACTGCCCTGCTGTTAGTTGCCCACAGGCACCGGCTTTTATTTTTCCTGGTGGGTGCTGCACACCTAGCCCCCCCCTTACCCCTTACTCCAACTCTTCCCACCACTGCTGCGCTCCCTCCCACTGGCCCTCTGCTCGCCGCACTCCCCCTAGCTCCTCCCACCAGCCGCCAAACAGCTGATCAGCACTGTGGAGCTGGTGGGTGCTGAGCACCCTCTATTTTTTCCCCGTGGATGCTTGAGCCCTGGAGCGTCCACAAAGTCGGCGCCTATGTAGCTGCCCTAGTAGGATAACACTGCACACTATCAATTATGCATTGTTTGGCTCGCCAGAAGAGTGTTGAGCTTGGGAGCTGAAGCTCCACCTAGCAAAGTCATCAAATTTAAGTAGCAAATCTTGGCATAAATTAATCCTACTCGTTGTAGCACAGCCCACCCTCTGCTCCACTGAGGTGTGTAAGTAGTTTGGTAGTTGCACATCCACTCACCACCATCCCAGCCCATCCTAAGCATTTCCCTCTGTCCTAAAGGAAATCTCTGCAACGTGCAGAAGGTGTGGAGTGTCTGTGAACAAATCACCACAGGTTGTTCCCCCACCTGCACAGCAGAACCCAGGTATACCCTCTGTGCTTGGGACCCTTCATACCTATGCAAAGCAGCAGGAAGGATTCTGCCTTTTATCTGAGTATGGCTGACTCAGCAAAGAATCATGCTAAATAGTGTAAGTTAAGGTTCTTACCACACTGTCACTACCCCAGGGCCCTGTGTAGATTTGCTAGCTGACTCAAGGAGCAGATTTAACAGGTGCCAGACAAAGCAACATCCAGCTCTCTTCTACTTGGGGTAGGAATGTTAAGGGGAAAATAAGGGTCTACGGGGTTCCAGGATTGTTGTGGGGTGCACAGGCCTCTTGGAGAGTTGAGAGGATGGCCTCTGGGGGGAGTAAAGCCACAACCACCACATTGGAGAAAAGTGGTTAACTGGGCACAGCTGCTTTTCTGCAGTGGCTCTGATTGCAGGAGGATGGTAGGCAGCAGTGTTTGTTTGGCCTAGAAGCCAAATAGGGAGCGGCCTTGCATGGACAGAGAGGGGTGACCAAGAGAGACAGGAGAAAGATATTGCTGGTGTTGTGCTTCTCAAAGAATTAGGTAAGGATTTCTCTTTCTTCTATGCACTTGGTGCTGTTTATGTTTCAATTGTACTGAAGCATACTACCTAGCTGGGGGACTCAGACATCCGAGGACTTGTCTACGGGGGAAAGTTACTCTGGTATAACGCAAGGTGTGAATTTCGACCTGTCTAGCTCCTTCTGTGGCCAGGCTTAGCCTAGGAGTGCCTTTTTCATTTTAGCCTTTGTCACTTTGGGAGGAGTTTAAGTAAAACCAAAAAAGCCACTCTCTTTCTGGACTGAGTGTCCCTAGGGAGGATTATACTAATATAAAGCTATCAGTTTAACTATACCAGTATAATTAACAGTATAACTGGTAAAACTTCCTTGTGTAGACAACCTTCTGAGTTATGGCCTTTTTACTTTTGTAGGTCTCAGTCTCAGAGACATCATGCCTGCTTCTCCCTTTGTCTGAGTCTGTCCTTCCCCCACCCTCTGGTGGACTATAGAGAGCTTCTAGAGAGCATTTCCAAATGCATTTCAAGGACAGTTAGTGAGAATCAAACTGGCAGTCAGGTTTGTTGTGGAAATGAAAACCTGACATGTGGCGGCTGCTACCTGGCTGTGTTACCCCACACTCTCTCCTCTCTCAGGGGCAGCTTCTTCTAAATCCTCTGCAAAACTGTTCCTGAACTGAAATTACCTGCTACAGTAGCTTGTAGAATATAAAATCAGAGTGGGATTTTAGCACTGTGTGCTCCATAATCGATCCTCTCATCAGTAGCTCTGCCCATGTGGCAGTGTTCCCTCTCTACTGGGCTTCTTTTAAGTAGTGGGGGGGTCTAATTGTGGGGGGTGGGAGGACTGGTACTCTTTCAAGCTCCACTCACAGGATAAGCTCCACCCACACAAGTCACTCCCTATTCTTCATCATATGATCCTCCCCACCTTTCCTTTACTGTGATGAGCCATGAAATAGTTAACAATGTTGTCTTACAAGGTACTGTCATTGTGAATCACAGTTAGCACCCACTGAAATGAACAGCGTAGTTCACAGCTCCCTGAATTATTGCCTAGGTTGGAAGAACCTAGAGCAGACATTGCTACCTCAGTTACACTCTGTTCACATGCTGAGACTATTTTGTCAAATATAATAGCTGCTAGGGACAGGTATGTCTTCACTGCAATTAGCCCAGGCTAGGCTAGCTCTGGTGGAGCATCCCCACTACCAGTCCCTACCCAGGACAGACCCAGGTGGCTGTGTCCACACTGGTGCGGCATTCACCCATGTGAGGAGCTAGGATTTCTGTGGGGATATCCCATGGCTTTTTGAGCTTCCCTAAGCTGTGGTGCTCTATGAATTCTTTTGCAGTGTATTGTGGGAGAACATGTCTGTTCTTCGTGGGCCCCTGTGTAGAAGTGCTCTTAGCCCGGCAACTCACTGAAGTAACCACGCCCAGTGGGCAGCAAGGCCTGGCACTGACTCAGGCAGATGACCTGTCCCTGCTGTAGTGACTAATACAACTCCTTTTGGTAACAGCAGCAGATGCAGGGCATTAGACATGGAGCAGGGCATTTTGGCAGCAGCTTGTTCCTTCCCCGCCCCAGAAGGCAGCAACGGCGGCAGTGTTCCCTGCTGAGATCACACAGGCTGTATGCGGACAGGGAGTAGTGGAAACAGCTAATGTGGGTTTTAATAGCTATGGAATCCCCCTGTGCTGTCGGTGCTGAGGCCATAAAAGCTGGAGGGGCCTACTGAGCTACAAAAGGAGACATGGGAAGTTGGCTCTGCCTAAACAATCGGTCAGGTTTCTAGAGTTCCTTCTGTCTGAGAAGTCCTCCTGCATCATAACCCAGGAGTGGTGTAAAATTTGGGCAAACATCAGAACTCTCAAGTAGGATGCATAGAATCGCCACCAGGTATGCTTTTGCAACTCCCTCTCTCCCACCCAGGGCAGCCGGACCCCTAGACCTGTAGTACTGTTCGATCTTAATAGTACTCTGGTGTTCAGACTCCCACAGGTCATACCGTGGACTTAGTATTTAGGCTGCCTCTAAAAACACATTAATGCTAGTGTCAATGTGAGAAAAAGCACACTAAGAGTTATACATAGCCACCTGCTTGTGGGCATTGCTCAGCTTGTGCTAGTAATCCCTGCTTTTCAAGTGTGCGCCACCCTAAATCACCAGTTGCATGTTTAGCTCCCCAGCTTAGAATCCATCTTGGATCGCATGTGGTCGGGGAGGGAAAGGAAGAAGCAGTGGCAGTGAAAATGGAGGTTCACCCACCCTCAAGTGAATCTTTGTTTACAGATTCCACCTAATAGCATGTCACGTCCCCCAGTGAAGTAGTGAGATTAGTCATAAACAAAGCCGTCCTACCTTGTGTCGAAATACCCCTTATAACAATAACATATAGTCAGTGGCAGCCCATGTCTTACTCAGCTACAGCAATGCTAGTTCTCTGCTTCATCCTCCCTGGGCTGTTCCCCAATTCCCCCCACCACCCTGCAAGACGTGCTGTGACTCCAGCCAGGATTGTCCTGGCTGAGCGCTGAAACAGTCAGCCTCTGCTCCAGCTCCTCTGATCCTTCCAGCGCCTCTAATCCCAAAACCCCAACCAGCAGGGAAAGGGAACTTGGTGCTTGGGGCCATGCCAAGCACCTCATCAGAGAACAGGCCCGTTACTGATGACTAGCCATTGTGATCCTGGGACTTCAGGGCTTTGATTTTCTCCCTGCAGTCAGAAGCCTTCCAGTGAATCTCCTTCTCAGCCAGCTTCTTGGAGATATCCTCAAAGCACTGTTGATTTCAGGTACATCTTTCCAAATGTTGGGTCTTCCTGACCTCACACCAGAGATCCACCGGATCCTTGGTGTCAGCAAGTGGCAGCACGCTGGGAGGATGATTTCCCAGGGGGCATCTCTGTTCAACTGCTGTGGAAGAGCAGTAGAAATGTAGCCAGGCCTGTGGAGTGTGGGGGTTAAATGTCAGCCTTGTGTATAGAAACTGGAAGGAGACTTCTGGTGTAGAAGAAGAGAGTAGGTGGAGGGGAAGAAAATATGACCTGGGGGAACTGTGGGAAGACACTGGAGGAGTGTCAGCATGTGTGATTGATTAGTCTGTGTCTTTACTGGAAAGTGGGTAGGTTAAAGTGGAAACTAGGCTCAAGCTTAAATCCAGTCCAGCTAACCCAGGTTTAAAGCACCACCAAATCTGGGCCAGAGGTTTTTGTGAATAATGGCAGGTTGTGTTAGGGACAACACCAGGGTTAGGACCCAGGCTTACTCTGTACAAAGACATACCCCTACATACATCTCCCTCTTCCCCCCCCCCCCCCCCAGCCCCGCCCCTCCGAGTGAAAGCTTACATTCTGAAGAACAAGAAGGCAGCATGGAAGAGATGCTTGCATGTCATCTGCCCCAATCCAAGCCCTGCCTTCAAGTGTCCCGAGTGATGGGGTACCACTAGTTTCCTTGGGAGACTTCCATATTCCAGTAGATCATTCTGGCAGGAAGATTTTCCCATCAATCTTTTGGTTTATTTAAAAAAAAAAAGAGCACTTTTCAACTGCAGAATCGTATGTCCAAGGAGGAGAATGTGCAAGCTGGAGAATTTGCTACAGCAAGCTAAATGTAAGTGTACTCTGACGCTACGTAGAGAGCAAGGAGGTGGGAAGGTAGCTCAGTCGCTGAACCCAGTCATCCTTGGTCTCCCTTTTGTGATTAACACCAATACCATTGAGAGCAATATTTGTGATATGGACACTCGTTCAATGGGCACTGGACTGAGACTCTCTACCCTCACTTCATTTGGGACAGCAAACAGCATTGGATGTTAACAGCTTCCTATTGCTATTGGTCAGGTTTGGATTTGAAATAGTGACATGGAGGTGAAAGGCTCTGGAGGCCTCTATCAATAATCCCCTGAAAATGGTTTGTATAACCACTATTTCCAGCATCCTACTAACAGACAAGTATGTGCAAATACTTCCAGTACCTAACACACATTTGCGGTATTTCTTAACTGTTCATTAAATGTTATGACATCATTAATATCTTCTAAATTATGGTTCTGTGTTTCCCAAGTATAGGAACCAGATTGAGTGATTTGAAAAGCTCTGTTTGTAATGATTATTTTCTTCATTTTCCCCCCATGCTAACAGTGCGTTAGCACTTCGTAATGCCATCAGAGGAAATGCTGAACTTTCACATACAGCTTCCTCTAAGTTCAGAGGACCTGATACATTGGGTCAGAGAGAAGAGAAACATCCCATGTAACTCCACGGACTGCACTGCAGTCACTCCCAATTTACACCAACTTAAGTCAGAGGAGAAACTTGGTGAAAGTCAGTGTAGGTACATGGGTGTAAAACTGTTTTTTAGTGAGAAGAGAATTGAGCCCAGAGTCTTTTGGTGGAACCCAGCAGTCTGAATCCATTTGTCTTATTGCAGAAGTACAGATGACTGAATTTTACTTATTTTTCAGTAGTTCCCCATCAAACAGGATTGCTACAGAACGTGAGAATGGAGAAATGTGTGACCAGATGCACTCCTGTATTCACACATCCTACACACCATTGTACTAATCTTTGTACAAACTATGCCTTGTAAGGTATCATTTGAAAATTAACAATTTGCTGGTCGATAATATCATGGGGCGATGTACATAGCAATATTATATGTAAAGTTATGAATATGAGCTGGACTCATGTCTGAAGTGTGGTTATCAGACAAATCTGGGGAGTGGTTAAGTCTGTTTCTCAAAGACAAAGGACAAGCTGATGCCTATAGCCAGATGACATCGAAGTTGATGGGAGGTCACCTGACAAGTGGCCATTCTTTGGCAAGGAAGGGGATAGGAGCAGGTTGATCTGCATTTTAGCAAACAACTGCATGGAACCTCTTTCACCACCAGACCCTTGTCTGGGGCAGTGCAGAATACACTTTTTGGGGGGAAAATCTGGGACTGAAAGTGTGTTGGGATCACCCTGCAAGTGGTAACCAAGGCTGGTGGAAGCCAGAGTGTAGCTGATGTGTGTCTGGCAAGCTGCAGCTATACACGGACGCTCATGGTGTTACCTCCATGCTGTTTGGCTGTTTGTGAGCAAGCCAGGTGAGAGCTACAGCAAAGCATTGTGGGGCACCAGATTTTCAGGGCAGGGGTGATGCTGCCCCTCTCTGGTCTGGAATGCACACCAGCATGTCATAACATGTCTCTGTCATGAAGTGCACGCTTTGTAGGTACAAAGCCTCGCACGAGAAAATCAGAGGGTCTCTTTTCCAAATGTCATGAAAAATCTTTGGTCCGTTAAAGAATCCGACATTAACTGGTCCTCTTCTGCCCCCAGGGAACTTCTACAAAATCAAGCTTTTGTTTGGTGTGGCAGGGGTTCTGTGTGGTTTGTGTGTAGGAAAACAGATATTTCTGATCATATGTTGGCAAATGCTTGTTGAGATTAGTTAGTCAGTGATACCGCCAAACTGTTCCTCATTTATTTGTTTTAAAAATGCACTTTCCCTTAAACTACGTACAATTAAAAAGAGAGAGAGTGAGACAGATAGATAAATACCCCCCTCCCATGCTCCCTGTTCTCCAGTTGATCTGTCAATCCACCCATGACAACACTCAATACTCAGCTGGTCTAGGTATAAGGGCATTGGGCTGGCACTCAGGAGACCTAAGATCAGTTCCCATATTAGCCATTGGTTTCCTGTGTGCACTTGGGCAAGTCACTTAATCCAGTGGTTCTCAAAATACCTCACAGGTGTGATGATAAAATCCATTAATGGTGTGAGGTGCTCAGATCCTATATTGATGAAGGCCACATAGAGACTATTAATCTCTTTCTAGACCCCCCAATGCCCCTTTGTGAGCTTCCACTCTCTCCTCTTCATGTGCCTGGGAAAAGAGGTGTCTCTTACAGCTACCCTGAACACTAACAGCAGCCTTGGGATCTGCCAGGCTGAGAGGGGAAATGAATTCCAGACTTGAGGAACTTCCACTGAGACTGCCCTGACTGCAGTCCCCTCCCATGTTAAAGTAGGGGGAGCAGCTTGCGTGACCTGTAATATGGTAGGTGTCATACAGGGTTAGCACACACGGTATGATATGAAAGCTCTCTTCTGTTGGATTGAAGGCATTCTAGTGAATATTTCCTCCATACATCAGCTTGAACAGGGTGCTGGAACTAGGGATGCTGGGAGTGCAGCAGCACCCCCGGCTTGAAGTAGTTTCCATCAGAGACAGGGTTTACAGTTTGGTTCAATGGCTTTCAGCACCCCCACTGTACAAATTGTTCCAACGCCACTGAGCTTGAAAGCTACCAGCAGAAACCTTTGCACACAAGCAGCTGTCTTGCTCTGCTAGACACTCCACCCACACCTGAGCTATGCAAAACTCCTTGTCATCCCAAATGAGGCCTGGTCCCCAGTGAGTCTTATATACATTGGCAACTCCCACATTTCTCTCCCAACTAGCCAAGTGCACTGACTGCCCCCTGTGATTTCAGATGGTTGAGGTTTTCCTATATTTTAGAATTTCCTTTTTAGTTCATAAAAATAGCTGCAAGTGCTGACGATAAAAAGTCCTTGCTTGCACTGCAGGGTATTGACAATATTTATGTTGTTTCCATACCAACGTGTTTAGAAAGTACAGAGTATCTTTCAAAGACTTATCAAATTAGCAACTTCTTACCAGATGGTGATCAAGTTACATGATCACACTGAGTGCATAGGGCCTGATTCTCCTCTCACTCTGGTGTAAGGCTGAAGTAATGTCACTGAGATCAGTGGAATGAGAAGAGAATTGAGCCCATAGTTGCAATTAAAAACTCATGGACCCCTAGCAGTAGGTCCTCACTGCAGAGTTAACTTGGGCTCTTGTCTGGGTGTTGCGTCTAATGTCACTCCTATCCGCATACCAAACCCTCTGACCCAACTGTGGTGGGGCTTTAAACCCGGGCTAGCTGGCCTGGCTGGTGGTATTATCTAGAGCCCCAATGCTGTTTGTTTGTATATTACCTCAGACTTTGCAGTGAGGAACGTTAGCTAAATTACTCGAGTACTGATAGTCCTCGAATGTCCTTCGGGAGAGAATTGAGGGAACACAGACAATTTCTCCCACAATTCAGCAGGGAAGAACTATAGAGTGGCTCATTTTACTGCAGGACAAAGAACCAAGGGATATGCCCCCAGAAGTCCTAGCGACACACACGGGTGAGCACAGCACCAATGAGGATACTAACTTGGGTAGGCATTTGCAGTTTAGCTGCTGATACCCTGCCGATCACCCAAGTTAACTCTGCAGTGAAGACATACCCTGGGAGTTGTCTACAAAGGTTGGTCTAGTCACATTCTTAAAGCAATGCAGTTTAGTTTGCATAAGAGACCAAGTTCTGTCCTCAGTCACAGCCATGCAATAGAGCCATGAAGGAGTTCAAAACATTTGCCTGTGCGTAACTGAGAGCAGAATTTGGCAGAAGGAATAGGAGACACCAATAGATGCTAATTATGTTGATTAATTGCTTCACACAAGCATCTTCACCTTTCTTCCACACAACTGCTTGCACAAGGGCCACCTCCTCACACAATCCTGCCCCTCTTCAAACCCTTCCTCGGGACCCACTTCTAACATAATAGCTATAAGAATAATCAGAAGATAATGGACTTGATCCAAAGCTCACTGAAGTCAGTGGGAGTCTTTCCACTTACTTCATTGGGTTTGGGATCAGGTCCAGTGGCTACTTAGAGGGCCAGTAGGAATAGCTGATCTCTATTTATATTTAAAAAATGATCTGAAACCCACAAGTTGTGGTCACAGCTGGCCTGTCTCAACGTGTTGCTTTTACTTTCCCCACCCTCCCCACTTCCCTCTTATTATGTGTTAACTTAACTTGTGCCTTGTATTAAATTAGAGTGTAGGCTCTTCAAGGCAGGGTCTATGTCCTATTCTGTACATGTACAGCACCTTGCACGATGGGGTGCTGATTCTGTATAGGGCTTCTTGGTCCTACCACAGTACAAATGAATAATAACATTAATTCTTGCATCCCAGTAGGAGAAGAAATGGTGCACAGGATGTGTCAAAAGTCAAGGGTAAAACGAGATTAAAAAGTATCATCTGTGATGATAAAGAGCTTAAAGATGCATGTGTTTAACCTGTAGGTGACGGCATATGTTTAGGAGGAAGGCATTAGAATGATCAGAAAATGCAGTTAATTTATAGCAGAGATGATCCATGGAAGAGAGCAGTAATAAGCATGTATTTGTCAAGAGGGAGTTTCTAAATTGGGTGGGGCTGTCAGGCTTGGCTAGACTTAAATAGTTATTTCCAGACTTGTGGGAAACTTTAGGCCAGACTGTAAAATGTAGTATGTACACTGGCAGGGCCCTGGCCCCACAAGGGCTTGATTAACTTGCAGTTTATTCACACACACTGTATGCTTCGGAGGATTCACTGGGTGAATGCTTTTGCCTTTCTCCTCTGGGAATTTAAATCCAAATCCTGATTTAGGCCAGAAGTGAAAATTAACTTGGTTGTCTCTGCTTTAGTCATTAGAGAATGTCTGTAAACATCACAGAATTAGCACCATGTTCATGTCATGAAATTAGTTATGCTGGCACGAAGGCTAAAGACATATCACTGACTTGAAAGGGAAAAACACTTCAGAAGAGTGTTTTAGGCTTGGAAATTGAATGGAAGAAAACGAAGATATTCCAAGTGAAGGTTACACTTAAACCCCAGACATCTGAAATGCAGAGTAAAAGTAGCCAGATAATTCCAACCATGTCCCCACCACAATCTGAATCATCCTCCTAACACAGGGGTGGGTCTAGTAACATTGTAAGCTCTCTGGACAGGGGCCATTGCCCTGGTTCTGGTCTCTTTACATTGCTCCTGTGATGTACAGGGGACAAAAGTGGCCAGAATTTCCCACTGGGGAATATTCCTGGAGCCAGGAGGTCCCTGGGTGGCTCTGGGGTAATAGAATGGCTCTGTACCACAATCCTTAACAGCCCCTAGAGCCAGAGGCATGTGAGGAAGTGATTAGTTTGAAGGGACATGGGGATGGCGGGAGGGTTCATGTATAGAGAGCCAAGCTGTGGGCTATTGCAGCCTGGGTGTAAATTAGAACAGCCACTGTTATCTTGTGTGCCATTTCTAAATTCAGTGCAGTGAGTGCTGGAGGCATTCATGGGGTAAGCGAGAGCATAGACAGACACAGTGAGTGACTTCCTGACAAGTTTGCCCTGGGTAGCTCTTCCAGTGCCTGCCAGCAATCAGAAAAGCAGTATAAAATGGTGGAGATACATAATTCAAGGAAAACAGAAATGCACCCCTGAAAGAAGTTACTGAACAAGACTGAGATGAAATGCTTGGGCTAATGCTGTGATTCAGCATAAGTATTTTGACTTTGTGTGGTGTCCATTCTATTGCCCATGAAGAGAACAAGGTGACGGTGCGTAGACGTAGCTGAGAACAAGGATAAGGAATTGGTTAAAGGGGAGACTACAGCAGGTCATACTGAAAGGTGAACTGTCAGGCTGGAGGGAGGTTACCAGTGGAGTTCCTCAGGGATCGGTTTTGGGACCAATCTTATTCAATCTTTTTATTACTGACCTCGGCACAAAAAGTGGGAGTGTGCTAATAAAGTGTGCCGACGATACAAAGCTGGGAGGTATTGCCCATTTAGAGAAGGACCGGATCTGGATGACCTTGTAAACTGGAGTAATAGTAATAGGATGGAATTTAATAGTGAGAAGTATAAGGTCATGCATTTAGGGATTAATAACAAGAATTTTAGTTATAAGCTGGGGAAGCATCAATTAGAAGTAACGGAGAAGGACCTTGGAGTATTGGTTGACCAGAGGATGTCTATGAGCTGCCAATGTGATATGGCCGTGAAAAAAGCTAATGCAGTCTTAGGATGCATCAGGCGAGGTATTTCCAGTAGAGATAAGGAGGTGTTAGTACCATTATACAAGGCACTGGTGAGACCTTACCTGGAATACTGTGTGCAGTTCTGGTTTCCCAAGTTTAAGAAGGATGAATTCAAACTGGAACAGGTACAGAGAAGAGCTACTAGGATAATCCGAGGAATGGAAAACCTGTCTTATGAAGGGAGACTCAAGGAGCTTGGCTTGTTTAGCCTAACCAAAAGAAGGTTGAGGGGAGAAATGATTATCCTTCTGACATATTTATAGAAAGCAAATACCAGAGAGGAAGAGGAATTATTTAAGCTCCGTACCAATGTGGACACAAGAACAAATAGATATAAACTGGCCATCAGGAAGTTTAGACTTGAAATTAGATGAAGGTTTCTAACCATCAGAGGAGTGACGTTCTGGAACAGCCTTCCAAGGGAAGCAGTTGGGGCAAAAGACCTATCTGGCTTCAAGATTAAACGAGATAAGTTTACGGAGGAGATGGTATGATGGGATAACATGATTTTGGCAATTAATTGATCTTTAACTATTCATGGTAAATAGGCCCAACGGCCTGTGATGGGATGTTAGATGGGGTGGGATCTGAGTGACTACAGAAAATTCTTTCTTGGGTATCTGGCTGGTGAATCTTGCCCACATGCTCAGGGTTCAGCTGCTCGCCATATTTGGGGTCGGGAAGGAATTTTCCTCCAGGGCAGATTGGAAGAGACTGGGGGAGCGAGAAAGTGGAAGAGCTGTAGGGTTAAGAACACAGGCGAACTCTCCCCTGCTGGGCTCAGGAGCCTTCAAGGCCAAGGAAACGGTTAAAGCTCCGGCACAAGCTGTGAAGTTGATAGGAATGCACTTTGTAAATAAATCACTGCCTGTGCTACCTGAAGATCTCGAAATGATTTATTTGTCTGGAAAGAGGCAGGAGTGGAGCATGCCCCTGCCACATGAACTGAGGACTAAGTCTAGTTAAGTGAATGCTGTTTCACAGGTGTAAGTCCAGAAGAAATCAGATCAGAATCTGGGTCTTTGCATGTTACTAGTGACCAGTTGTTTAGCCTCACTAATCCACAGCAGTAAACAATGTGAAAACCAGCTTCAGAAGGCACTTCTTCCTGCTCAAGACAATATGCAGGAGGCCAAAAGAGAAGGGAAAAACAGACTGTCAAATGTACAAAAATAATCAGTTATTTATACTCCTGTTAGCACTTTATTGCAACTGACAGAAGAAAATCTTTCCCATCTTCAGGAAAGTGCATTTCCTCTGTTGCAGGCTTGAAGCAGATTTGTGATGACAGAATCCTCTAACACTGTGACAACAGTGTAAACAGTGCTATTTCAGCCATAAGAAGAGTATTGTTGGGTAAGGAACCTCCGGATCAGAGCTCACTTGCCAACGAGGATGGAGGGAAAAGTAAGTAGGTCTTTTATTAATTTAACTGTATTCTGTTTCAGATGTCTCTGGAAAATGTCAACTATAAAACCCTGATATTAAAATATGTTGAAATATATAGGCTTATATTTATGCACTCTTCAAGCACAATGTATACTTGGGTAACATGATCCTCTCTTTCAATAGCTTTCATTGCTTACGCAGTTACAGAATTAGTGTGAATATCTCTCTCAGCAGCATTTTAAAAAGAGCAATACAGGCAAGTAAAATCCAATGATTTCTGGGTATTGAGTGTCTCAGTGGTAGGCTGGGAGATCAAACCCAGCTCACATTAATTTGGACCAGTCTACACTGCAATGTAAGCCCAGGATTTGTAGAAAATGAGTTAGCAGATCCTGGGTTCGCTAGCCTAGGGCTTGAGCATCTACACTCATTTGTAACCCTAGGTTAGGAATTATTGAATCCTGGGTCCCATCCTGGGCCTCCAATGTCTACAATGCATTATGTGGGCTGAGTCCAACCGCCCATATCCCAGACTTCCTAGTGCCTTCCCAAAATGTGGCTGCTCTGCTGGGCCGGCTCTAGGTTTTTTGCCACCCCAAGCAAAAAAAATTTTGGCTGCCCCCCCGCCCCTTTTTTTGGCTTTTACACATGTACCTGCCTGTACCTGAATCGGGGTCCTGCCAAAGGAATTAACAGTATTGGAATTCACCCCCAGCTTCCAGCGGCAGCCACACCCTCTGCACGTCCCCCTGAGCTGTGGCATTAGCCAGCAGGTCCCTCTCGCCGCCTGCAGCTACAGCCCCCTCCTGCATGCCTGAGGGCACCAACTAGCCAGCTCGCCCCGAGTCCCCCACATTAACTAGCGGCACTGCTGGCCCCACCCACCATGATAGATTTGCACCACCTTCTTTTCCCTTGCAGTCCCACCCCGCTCTGATCCTTCAGAGGCACGAGCGTGCAGGGCTCCCCCCACCAGCCACGGATGACACTGCAGCCCCCAGCCCGGGGAACGATCCCAGGAGTAACTTGGCTGTCGTCTCCCTTCTCTCTCCCACCCTGCTCGCCTGCTGCACATGCGCTCCCCATGCAGAGAGAGACCACAGGGAAGCCCTGCCATTGCTCAGGAAGGCGGCGGGGGCGGAAAGCAATCCCTGCCCATCACAGGCTCCCTGCCGAGAGCTGTCCCCTCCCCCACTAGCGCTGCGCGCCCTTGTAGCTTTCCTCCGCCCTCCTGCTTCACCCCTTGCACAGCCGCTCCCCTCTCCTCCCAGCTGCGGTGTTTCCCCCCTCCCCCAGCCTCGCTCAGTCACCCCCGCACATGTGCATTCCCCCACGCGACCCCCTCCACACCGAGCCTTGAGTGCTCACCCTCTTCCTACAAAGAGGGGCGCCCTGTGGCTTGGCTCACCGCCAGCTAAGCGCCGTCTCCTCTACCTTGACTGACTTTGCCACTTGACAGCGAATCTGGACCCAAGGCGGCCTTAGCTGGTCAAAATCTCTCTCCTGATCTCGACAGAGCGACCCACGCGGTGGGCTTTTCTGGGGGAGAAGGATGGCTGGAATGCCACCCCTGGAAATGTGCCACCCCTGGCACATGCTTGCTTTGCTGGTGCCTAGAGCCGGCCCTGCTGCTCTGTTCTTTAGTTCATGGTGCAATGTGGGAAAACTTGATTGTCCACCAAACATGACTGTCCAGAGGACAAAGAAAGTCAGCTTGTGAGATTGTGGAATACTTCTGGTGGACTCCCAGAGCACGAGTCCAGTGGGGCTGTGTCCACACTGCAAAGCAATAGGGATTGAACTCTGGATCCTGCTTTGACTCAGACTCTGTGGGGTCCAGGCTGGGTCCAAGCACTGGGTTAGTGCAATTTGTGTGTTGATAGAAGGGGGATTAGGCTTGAAGCTGTATTTACCCCTTAGGGGTCCCAGAGCCTGGGCTCCAGCTCAGGCCTGGACATCTACACTGCAATTGTATAGCCCTGCAGCCGGAGCCCCATGAGCCTGAGTCAGCTGACCTGGGCCAGTGGGAATTGTGCCATTGACTCCAGCGGAGCTACAATCTGTGTTACACATCTTGTTGGCCATGGTCCCAATTCTTGACATCATGAATCTGTCACCACAAGTGACACTTCTGTTGGCAGTCTCAGTGGAGAGGTCAAGAATTGGGCTTGACCTATAAACTACTCTTTGACCCTTAGAGAGAGTCCTTCCAGGTCAGGTCTGAGGAACGTTGCTGAAGTGGTGTGGGAAAGCTTACACTTTTGTTGTCTCTGGTGCACAGTGTCACAGTTGCAGGACTAGCTGCACCTCTATCCCCTTTGTGGTCTCTCTGAGTGTGCTGCTCAGGTAACAGGCCTTGTGCCTTTTCCTCTGCTTGGGTCGAATTCCACAATTCTCCCACTTTTAGACTTCTGAGCTACAGCACACTGTACATCTACCTTTCTTACCCAGCTGTATTCACACACCCATAGTTCTTCCCTTTGGGAGTCTGTGACCAGTGATATATGGTGATCAGACAGCCTTCTTAAACCAAAGCATCATTTATTTGAACAGGAGGACCAAAGCATTTAGAGAGAGAGGATTTTAAAACAACCAACCATCTACAAGTATGCCTATCTTACCTAAAGTGTTATCATGCCCTGATGGTAACCTATGCAGGCCTACCTTCTCCAGACACCCAAAGGGTGTCTTTGATATAATCTGGCTTCCCTCTCACCCCAAAAAACAATTCCCTGAGCAGCCCCCTTCCTCTTGAGAGGGAGTCCCTTTTTAAACTGCTACAGTTCTTTTGATCTTCCGGCTCCCAGGCCTTGGCCCTGCTGTCAAAACCAGTCCTCTTAACACCCCTTCAATGTTTGCTGAAAAGTGACTTTTTTCCTGAACCATTCTTCTTCCCTTTCTTCTTGTTTGTGCTCCCCATTAAACTAAAAATAAATTCATACAGCAGACATCCCAATAACCAAGTCAACATACAACATTCATAAATTATTACAGAGGAGCTCCAATTCCATCACACATAGATGTTTATGGATAAACAGGGGACTTCGGTCTTCCTGGTGATTATCACGGCACCTCCTGTGACCACAAAAAGGATCTGTTTTGCAGCAACTGAAATTACTATTCAAAGTCGCAAAGTAGTAAGGGCTGTGAATCTAAGGGCAGAGTGTACAGTTAGATTTGTGACTGTGGACCTATGCTCACTTCTGATTTCTTTTAACACTGCATTTGACAGAATGCTTTTCATGGTTCATGTTCAGTCTAGCAAAGCACACTCGCTGTGGGGCCCAGTCTCAATGTGTGAAACCATGGACATGAAAGGGGGTGGGAAATGAAGATAATTCATGAATGTCTGATTCTTATAACAGCCTTGACAAATGTTCGTCCTTCACAATGGCAACGCCGTCCATAGAGAGGTGTCACAGGAGCTGGCTGAGAACACCACACACTGCATAGCAGCAAACATGCTGCCTTTTATTTCATGCTCACCAAGGCTATAAACACACTCATTCCTTTGGCTCTTGCCATATTCTGAGCCATCTGAATTGAGACACTCTAATACATGCATTGATGTGAATTTGGACACAGATGAGCAAATGTATTTATTATTAACACTGTCTGTGCCACATACAATCAGATATTTAACTGGGTCATGAACAACAGTGGAGGTCAGAATTCGGCTCTAGGACTAAGAATTCCAGTATGACAGGGTGTCAGTGTTCTTCTATATATTCCCCTGCTCACAGGTATTGGTCCTGCTGGGAGAAGGTCAGTGACTACAGCTGACTCACTGGGTTGCATGTATGGCTTGTTAAACTCTATACTGAAGGTGGATTTGGAGAGGGAGCGGGAGGGCAGGTCTGGACTGTGAACAGTCCTTGCTGAAGATGTGTGCTGTTACTACAAGAAGAAGTCAGCTTGACTCCTCATGGTGCAAACATATACTTCCCCTGCATCTACTTTTACTTCTGCTTCAGTTCTTAGTCACAGGCTAGTCATTGCCTTCCTGAATAAATCTTGATTAGCAGATGAAAGGAAATCTGAGACTTCTGTGTATAGCCTTCATCCTTCCACCTCTTGTGCAAACATTTTGAGGACCAGCAGTAAGCTAGGTGTTCTGAAGCACTAGAAAGAGGCAGGGTAAAGCTCACTTCACTTCTCCTGAAACTGTAACACTGATCTAGCATGTCATGAATCATTGTAATGCTTTTTATAGTATACATGTCCTCAAGAGCCAAGTTTAATCCCGTCAATCATTCTGCTCAGGGATTCTGAAGGGAACACAACCACTGGAAAGATCTTTTCCCTACCAGTCTGTCCTTTCCATGACAGGTGAAGTGTCCCCACCAATTTGCATTACTTATCTATCACAGAGGAAACTGTGGTTTTGACTGGGACACTTTCTTATGCTCAGTATCCTTCAGTGTGCTTTGAAGATCCATGGCCAGATGACTGTGTGTCTTATGGCTGGATCTGGGGATTTGGCAACCAGATGTTTCAGCTTATAGTCACAGGTCACCTGGATATTCTTGCTGCTGCGTTGTTTAGATTTCCTGTGCAGCTCTTGCCATGTGTGAACAGTTCACATTCCTTAGCACATTGGTAAAGCAAAGCTGTAAGATTGCTGGTCTGCGCACTTCCATCTCTGGCATTGGGGATGTGTCTGTTTAGCATAGTGAGCAAGCCTTGCCTTCAGGAACAAATGTGTGACATGAGACTGTGACTATTCCAGAGTACAGTGTCACTAGGGTTTGGTCAAGAGTTCCAAAACAAACAAAGCCTACGAGTTCTCAGGGCTAAAAGAACACTGTGTCTCTGGGTGAACATTAGGTGAAAAGTCAAATTCCAGTCTTGCATTCTGGTATCAAGCTTCAAACAACATCTCAACCATCAGGACATGACAATTGTGGAATTAGGTCAAGATAAGTCTTAACAATTTCTCCCAGCTGGCACCAAGTTAGTTTCACCCCTGACAACTTCTCTGCAGGGACTTGTACAGTCTTCTGCCTGTGAGGATTTCATAGGAGCTCAGTCCTTACACTGCTACCATCCATTCATTTCACACAGCTGGAAAGCAGCCTAGCTTGCTTTTTCCATGCTATGTCTCAACCCCAATCAAGGTCACCAATCAGGAAAAGGTTCTTTCTTTTTCAGCCCTCTAAAAAGTGCTCCCATGGGGGAAAAGGGGATTCCCTGTTAAAAGAGCAGGCAGACGCTTGCTGACCCTACGCTGCTCCTCAGCAGCCTCTGTGCTTTCTGGCGGAGTTTCCAAAGCTGGGGAATTGGCCAAACCGCCATGCCTCACTATGTGGCAGAAAGTGGACAGCTTACTGCACCAACAGCCAGCAAAGGGAGCTCTTGTTCAAGGGTCCTCTTCTTTCGCTATGACCAGAAAGTATTGGGACTGGGTAAGTTAAACCATGTGCTCAGACGCTATGGCCATGAGGGTTGTGTAAGTTCATGATGGTGGTGAACGTAACCTAGCAGCTGTTTGTTCTTGTCCTCTGATATACCCCTGCAGTTCTCAAGGATGCTAATGGAGTTTGCAAGTGAGGCAGAACTTGGCTAGTCTGTGTTCAATAAACCAAATGTGGGAGCTTTAATATCAGTGTTTAACTTTTTGAAAAATTGTAGTTAAATCCTCATAGGATAATGCTGGTTGATAGATTAATGTTTTACAGATTTATTACTGGCGTGTACCCAGGTGAGTCTTTGTACCTATACACCCATGCTTTCTGATCTTTGATCTAAACTGTTGAACTGTTATGGCCAATTAAAAAGCTGTGCTTTGTCACTCATACTTTGTCACTTATATGTCAAAATTACCCAGTGAAATTAATATATTCAAAAAGTTGCTCACATTCTAGTAACTCTTCCGTGCTGGGAGCATTTAAAAGCATGAATTTACTGGTGTTAACGTTAGAAATATCCCCCCCCCCTTTTTTTTTTTTTTTTTTTGGTTAACTTTGCAATGTGAGCCAGAGGTCTGTGTTTAGGGACTTGTGTTTATAACATCGCCATGACAACGTAGCACTTAATATTATTACAAGTAAGCTACAGACCATCCTCCTTTCAGATCCCCAGGCACATTTTGATTATGATCTGTAGTTCTCTCTCTCTCTCTGTGTGTGTGTGTGTGTGTGTGTGTGTGTGTGTGTGTAAAATAAATATCTATATAGATATAGGAAGAGCTGAATAGTAGAGTCCAGATCCACTGTGCAGATCTGAGTGGAAAATTTTGCCTTAAAGTTAACTACCAAGATTCTCGGGCCTAGGTTTATTACAAAAGAGTTGTGATTTAGTGGGACACAATCATGCCAACATTCATATACTTTTCTTTTGTTTCAATTTGTGCTAGTATCACTACATGGATTATTAATAAACCAATTTAAATCAAATTCACTATTCCTCTCATTGTTTACACTGTTATACCCTCAGTTTGGATAGTGAATCAATTTCACTTTTGTTTGGTCACTTTCATTTTCTGGCATTCAGGTATTACCAGCTGGCCTCAGTAATTGAGCTGCAAGAAAATGTGATTCCTTATATACACATTTTATTGATTTTTTTTTCCCCGTTTCTTTTTAAAGACGGGTTAAATGAAACAACTGACTAGATACTGAAGTAGGAGTAAGATATCTAATGCACGTTTAGGTGCAAAGAGTTATCTAGGTTGAAATTTGGGCTCACTGCAATTGCACCTGCAATTGCTTAGAAGTGCAAAATTGGAAGCATTTAAAAATAATTAGCCCTAAAAAATCCCATGATTTTAATATAACAAAGATGATGTAGAAAGTTTTTGAAGAACACACCATTCACTAACAAATTGCTCCTTCTCCTAGTCCTCTTCCCCCTCCCCTCATATAACAGCAAGGACAGCAGGCTCCCCATACTGAAGGGATGTCTCCGCTGTTGCTCGCTTTGCCCTCCTGGGAAGACCCTTTTGTATGCTTCTTCCTCCCCGTGCTCCACCCTAGGGAAGGGAATCTAATCTCACATACGCTGTACCTCCCCCATAGCCTCTCTCCAGGGGTTGTTGGATGAAGGGCAAACTATGGAGAGATTTCTCTACCTTTTAGCTAAGTAGTACATCTGAATCCATTTGCAGCACCCTATGCTATGACTTCACATCTTGGGCCAAATACACCCCAACACAGTGGGTTATGACTTCAGTGGTGTGGCCATAGTTAGCATCAAGGGTGAAGCTAGCCTCTTATCTCTACACATGGAATGTGCCGGATGCATTGAGCATCAGCGTAAATTACATTCATTAGCATTACATTTCTTCTGCCAGTAATAACTCCAAGGATTCCAACTAATGAGTGAGTCATGACATTTCTCTCTAAAAATCTTGTGAGTTATTCCTGATCCAGATGAGTACTCTCCTACAATTCAGTGATCTATACATATAATTTACAGCCCGTTTCTCCAAAGCAAGCTGATCTGTACTCACCTTTAAAGTGTTCAGACAGGCAACTCAAGTGACTTTGTTAAGTGGGAAAAGACAGGATGTGGCTATGGATATTTAAATGGGGATTAAGGGCACCTCTTATGGACATTTTGCAAAGGGAAATTGAATCCATACGCAGATGTATGTGGGTGGGCTCTTAGGAAGCTTGCTATGGTGTGCTGGAACTAATTGTAGGGGACAAGCAGCTCCGTACTTGCCCATGGACTGGTTACAATTTATTCCTATCAAATAAAATATTAGTGGTCTCATCACAAATAAAACAGAGTTTCAGAAGAGGCTCTTCCCCATGGACTTTAATAGTGGAAGATCAGGCACCAGCCGCTTGATTGTGGGAAGTGCTGAGGGCCCTAAACAGGAGCCAGGATGCTCAGCCCCTCCAAGAGTTGCTTGGCAAAGTGTGTGCCCAGCTTTCCATTATAAAGTCTTGGGGCTCTCTTCTTAGGAAAACCTGCTCATTTCCAAAAGGAAGGAAAGAAAACAGCCTGTGAAGAAGTTTAAATATCAGCTATAAAGCCTGAAATTAAATTTAAACCACAGTTCCACTGTATATTGGAGAGCAAGTTTCTTTGAAGCGTTTGGTGTATCCATTGTTAATTTAGGTAGAAGGGAGGTTGGGAGGGCTCATTTTGCCAAATTATACCCATTCAAAATCATGGTCAGGTCTCATGAAATCCACACCTGGTTGCAGAATTGGGCTCCTGAAACTGCGCTTTCATTTTAGAAAAGCAAATTTTCTACCCATATGGCGACAAAGAACCTTGATAATGAAAACCGAATGTAACTGATGCAGTGTCGTCTTCCTAAGTCTGCAGACAGCTTGAAACAATAGCTCGGTTATGTGAATTTGCCACATTCATCTCAGTGGATTAACTCTGAAACCTAAAGATGACAGTTTTAATGTCAGTATTAACTATTTCAGTGATGATCCTTTGAGCAGAAACATCCCACTAATGTGCTTATTTCAAACTGCCTCCCCAGGTACCCAAATCTCACCCCGCCCTTTCTAAATCCCCAGCTGCCAAAACCTCTGGCTTCTTCCCCAGGAGACCTTGGGTGCTACTGTTGTGTGTTCTCACTACAGAAATCATTGACATGTCAGAAACAGACAGCATAAAAACCTGAAACTAATCTAAAATTAACACAGGCTACTGTATGGATTGTATTCATTTTCATATTTAATCTAGCAGGGACTGTCTACTACTGTTCATAGAGTGCTTAACACAAAGGGGCCTTTTTCTCAGTTGGTCCCCTACAAATAAATATGTAATACCAATTTGGGGCCTAAATATTCCAAAAGTGGCTGGAAATTTTGGGTGCTCAGCTTGAGACACCTTAAAGGCTCCTGGTTTTTAGACATTGACTTGCAGAGGGTAAATGCTTAGTAAACCCCTTTTAAGGTGCCTCAACTTGGACACCCAAAAATGGAAGCACTTAAAATCACTAATCGCTTGAATATATAAGCCTGCATTTAAAGGGGATCAAGCTGTTGTGGGATCTCCAGTCTGCCCCCCTGAGAACTGCAGAGTTGAGCAATCCTGCTGAGGCAAATCAGCTGGCTGGGCAGGGAGAGCACAGGAGGGGCCTTCAGCATGGTTTCACCAGCTAGTGCAGAATTCAAAACCATGGCAGTTTCAGTTGGCTCTGGCAGCAACCTGAGTTCTGAGCTGTTGTATATTTGTTTTTCTATTTTATTCCTCTGGTAGCCCTGGAAGCAGGGGGAAGAATGACTTTCAAACAAGACTCTTTATTGTTTGCATAGCACGGACTCCCACTTAGCTAGAAAAACATGTTATTTATTATTTCCCTTGGAAAACGATGGTTCGGATTAAAAAGAAAAATGTTTAGCAAAAGTCTGAAAGAAAGCACCACTGAATTCTCCCAGCCCTAGGCCTAGCCCTGGAGATATATTCTTAATTAAATGTCTATCAAATACAAAAGGCCTGTATAAGAAGGTATCATCGGGGTGCCATCCAGCCATCAGTTCAGGGGCCAGGGAAAGCCCCCAGCACTGATGGGATGGTCCTATCAGGCAGGGGGTTTGAGCAGCAGCAGAACAAGGATAAGAGGATCAGAGTGGGGTTCTGGGCAGCTGTGTGTAGCCCTGTGCAGAGGAACAGTTGGAGGTGAAGGGTATAGTCCTTGCATCTGCCGTTACTGTGCCAGCACATGGATCTGTGTGGTGATTCTTCCAGCTGAGGAAAATAGCAGGCGAGAGTGGTGGCCCTGGAGCTGGGCTGGTTCCTGCTTGTGGATTGGAGTGGATTCTCCCACCCGCCCTCACCATTCCCTATACAAAGCCAGTTTGCTGAGCTCTGTATGCGGTGGCCGTGCTGGTGAATTTCATTATAGCAGAATATGTGGAACTACCTTTGAAAGGTGGTGATCTGTCACTTTTTAACCAGGGGCTTTTCACACAACCATGCTAGAGCTCAGGGGCCTGTGTGCTTCCACAGAAGGAGATGGCAGGGAGTGGTGTTCTTAGCAGATGAGTAAACTTGGAAATATCTCTCCAGCTGTATTTACTGGTGACTTTTCAGAGACTTTCTGCTCTGGGAAACAAAAAGGCATCTTAATTGACAGATTTGCTTCCTGAGCATATTCAGAACTGGGGACAAAACCAAGTGCCTACTGCTTTCTACTCCTGTTAGCACAGCCGAACCCACATAGCTAAACATGAGCGGGATTCGGTTCCTTCTTGTGTGTCAATAAAATACCTTAACAGGCTCCAATACTTATATATCTATGCAAATCTCCCGAAGACGCATGGGGTTGCACAAGTGTCTTTTGTTAGCAGAACCTTTAGTACTGGTCATGTACAAGAAGGAAAGCCCCCAACTTGACTACTCAGCTCCCAGGTTGGCAGATGTGGGGTGGGGAGAATTTTCCTTGTAAACTCCGAATATCTGATGTGGAAATCACTGGGGACAGTAAACCTGGAACTCCACAATGCCATTTAATAGTTGATTTGCAGAGCTGTATGGCATTCTTTCTCCACACGCACTGTTCTGATTTAGGACCTGGAATGTTCCTGACTGCTTTAAAATGTGATAGTTTTCATCTCATCCCGTATTGGAAAGATGGCCTAGAGGGAGTGTCTGGCTCATCTGAACCACTTGGGGGTAGCTGCATAGATTGAGATCCATTAGCCCAATGCATTCTCGCTATGCAAAAGCAGTAGAATTTTTCAAGAAGGAAGCTTGTAGAGCAATTGCTGAACATCTTGGGTGGTGGGACAACGTGCTAGATGGTGTGTGGATAGGCTGGTACAACATAATTACACATTTGATGTGGTCCAGTGAGTAGGGTCCTAGACTGGAAGTTAGGAGACCTGTGTTCTATTCCTAGCTGTGCTAGCGATCTAGTGTTTGACCTTGGCTGAGTCACTTCATCTCACAGGGTCTCTGTTTCCTCTCCTGCCCTTTGTCTGTCTTGTCTATTTAGAGTGTGACACAGACTTTCTGGGACACGTACTTTCTCCCACTGGTTTGTACTTGCCTGGCACAATGCGGTCCTGATCTCTGTAGGGGTCTGCGGACACTACTGTCATACAAACACCTGGGGCTTTGCTTTCATATTGAGCAGCACGTTTTCCACATTCATAATGGGAGGGTGGTGTGCGGCATCATTTTTAGGTAATCTTTCCACTGGCATTGGAATGTGCAAGGTCAGCATCAGTACCTAGAGGACAAGTCCAGCTTAGTCGGACAGGGTGTGTGCACTTGTAAATGGCAATGATTTAAATGTGCATTGAATTTAAATTTAATAAGATTCCTGATTAATTAAATATCAACTGATTATTAAAAACAGCTTTATTGAAGATTAACCTCCCGGAAAGAGATAAGCATCGGCACTTACTAGACAACAGCTGTTCTTGATTAGGGCTGTGAGAACTTGTGAAAATCACCCTTCCTTTGCATGCAGACTCTCTTCCCAAAGAAAACGATCCTCTTAGCTCTGCTGTTTTTTTCTGCTTAACCTGGAACTCTTGTGCTGGCAACCGGGGGGCCTGTGGAAAGGCTGTGTGTGTCTGGCACAATTGCACCTTATCAGTACATATGTTCCTGATCACCTAATGGCATTCATTTAAATCAGCTGTCTGTTAAATCTGACAGTAAGAAAGGATTTGGGTACCATTAATGTAAGGTGTTGCCACATAAGGTGTTGCCAAAACTGCTCTCCCTGACTGCATACAGAGCTAGTTAGCTTATTTAGTGCACATTGGGTTAAATCCTGCCTTTAAGCTCTGTCCTGAGCTGAGGAAGAAGACCCCTTGTGCACCCAAGGGTTGTGGAAGAGGTCATGACAGAAAGTCATTAGCTGCAGGAGTCCCAGGGTGAACACAGTACGTAGGGGGTCTTGATGCTTCCTAAGGGTACCAAGCGTTGTGAGGCACCTCCCAAATACCTGCCCTTGTGTGAAGAAGCTGTGTCTATGCCTGCCAGATGTCAGCGTCCCAATTCCACTGGCCACAGGCAACACAAGCCCTCCCACTAGGCCTACGCAACCTGCCTCTTTGCAGGTTAGCAATAGGCACACCCAAGCCCTCCGAGAATCTCCCTGGAGTGTACAGACCCTGGTCCAGTAGTTGCTTACAGTAGCCACAGATTTGCTGCTTCCAAAGAAGCCATACACCCCAGCTTGCCAGTTCTATCACCAATCACTGCTCCACTTAGCACACAGCACTGAGATATGCTTGCAGTGAAAACAAGTAAAAGTTTATTTTAACAAAGTATAGATATTCAAGTAGTAACAAGTAGAAGTATTGGGAAATCATAACACACATTCTAGAACCTAGACACGCTTAACTAGACATTTTCCTTCTTAGAGAGCAATGCTCACCCAAAGTCCTTGGCTGTAATCTTCTGTTCATGGGCTGGGAGTCAGGAGTACTATGTGTTGTTCCTAGCTCTGCCACTAACCTGCTGTTTAACCTTGGCTGAGTCACTTTATCTCACCAGACATCCCCCTCCCACCCTTCATCTGTCTTGTGTATTTAAACTGTAATTTCTTTGGGGCTGGGACTCTCTCTCACCGTGTTTGTACGTGCCTGGCATAATGGGGTCCTGGTCTCTCATAGTGTCAGTTTGCCTCTTCAGTGAAAGAACCCAAGTGTCTGTCTGTCTATCCCCAGGTATATAAAAATAAGTCATCGTCTTTATATATCAACAGGATACATCCATCCCCCCACAACCACTGATGGTTGTTTTCCCCTGTATACTCCTTTCTTGTAGATTTTGCAATTTCTTAATCAGCATCTGGTTTAGTATGCAAACAGGCACATGGTGTGAGGCAACAATGACCAGACAGGGAGATAAGCATCTGTTATCCCCTACCTGAAAGGAACCTGTCTGAGACATGTCTCCTGCTGGTTACCTGCCTTCAGAACATAATTCTTCATATAGACACACAACTCCTTAAATATTATCTGTACACACATTTTGCAATGATTGACAACCAGTGAGCTACCAGCTCTCGGTAGACACCCCATATGC
The DNA here is from genome assembly GCF_965152235.1 of Eretmochelys imbricata. Lineage (NCBI taxonomy): Eukaryota > Metazoa > Chordata > Testudines > Cheloniidae > Eretmochelys > Eretmochelys imbricata. The sequence goes on along the minus strand of NC_135580.1, from coordinate 24,422,363 downwards.
CACCCTTTACTGAATTATTATGCTTATATCCAACCCAGGGGATCCCTGTAAAACCCTGTGCATTCCCTATGCCCTTTGCCAGTTGGCATCAAGAGGTTCCTGGATCATGCTACACCTGCAGAAAAGGGGAAGTTCATATTTCCCTGCCAGCAAAGCCATGGCCCTGCTCTATCCACGTGCTCCCTCTAGACCCGCTAATGCCCTCAACAGTACTAATGGGACAACTTGTGCCCCCCCCCATTCTACTAGCAAAACTATGGTTGCCTCCTGTGTGAGTGGGCTGAGTGTCTCTTTATGCCCTTTGTACCCAATGTGCACGCAGTGCCCCATAACAAGCCAGTCATAGTTCGGGTCTCTGCTACTAACAGATCAAATTGTGGGGTCTTCACTCACACCAGTAAGCAGTTACTCACATGAGTGGTTTCACAGAAGTCAGTGGGACTACTCATGTGAGTAACTGCTCAGAAATGAAGGAACGAGCCCAAGGCCAACCCTTCTAGTTGTGGAATGCAAAGATAAATGAGCTTTGTAGAGTCCAAGGGCCAATCCTGCATTCTTTTGAGCACCCAAGTCCCCCATCCACAGGGAATTCAGGTTCAGGCCCCCATCAGCTGTATAATCAGAGAACCAATGTAATCCAGTGCAAGACAAAAAATATCCACAGCTGGCTCAGATAAATCACTTTGTACCATAATTGTTCTCCTGCAGATTGCACATGATGCATTGCTTACCCATCTACACACAGTTTTTGACAGGTTTCAGAGTAACAGCCGTGTTAGTCTGTATTCGCAAAAAGAAAAGGAGTACTTGTGGCACCTTAGAGACTAACCAATTTATTTGAGCGTGAGCTTTCGTGAGCTACAGCTCACTTCATCGGATGCATACCGTGGAAACTGCAGCAGACTTTATATATACACAGAGAATATGAAACAATACCTCCTCCCACCCCACTGTCCTGCTGGTAATAGCTTATCTAAAGTGATCATCAGGTTAGGCCATTTCCAGCACAAATCCAGGTTTTCTCACCCTCCACCCCCCCACACAAATTCACTCTCCTGCTGGTGATAGCCCATCCAAAGTGACAACTCTTTACACAATGTGCATAATAATCAAGTTGGGCCATTTCCTGCACAAATCCAGGTTCTCTCACTCCCTCACCCCCCTCCAAAAACCCACCCCCATACACACACAAACTCACTCTCCTGCTGGTAATAGCTCATCCAAACTGACCACTCTCCAAGTTTAAATCCAAGTTAAACCAGAACATCTGGGGGGGGGGGGTAGGAAAAAACAAGAGGAAATAGGCTACCTTGCATAATGACTTAGCCACTCCCAGTCTCTATTTAAGCCTAAATTAATAGTATCCAATTTGCAAATGAATTCCAATTCAGCAGTTTCTCGCTGGAGTCTGGATTTGAAGTTTTTTTGTTTTAAGATAGCGACCTTCATGTCTGTGATTGCGTGACCAGAGAGATTGAAGTGTTCTCCGACTGGTTTATGAATGTTGTAATTCTTGACATCTGATTTGTGTCCATTTATTCTTTTACGTAGAGACTGTCCAGTTTGACCAATGTACATGGCAGAGGGGCATTGCTGGCACATGATGGCATATATCACATTGGTGGATGTGCAGGTGAACGAGCCTCTGATAGTGTGGCTGATGTTATTAGGCCCTGTGATGGTGTCCCCTGAATAGATATGTGAGCACAATTGGCAACGGGCTTTGTTGCAAGGATAAGTTCCTGGGTTAGTGGTTCTGTTGTGTGGTATGTGGTTGTTGGTGAGTATTTGCTTCAGGTTGCGGGGCTGTCTGTAGGCAAGGACTGGCCTGTCTCCCAAGATTTGTGAGAGTGTTGGGTCATCCTTTAGGATAGGTTGTAGATCCTTAATAATGCGTTGGAGGGGTTTTAGTTGGGGGCTGAAGGTGACGGCTAGTGGCGTTCTGTTATTTTCTTTGTTAGGTGAACAGTGCTCATAGGGCAAAACTGAAATGGGGTATTACCAAAGAGTTGTCAAAACAGCTCCGAAGTTGAGCTACATGTATATGGATTAGTTCTGTCTCCAGCCTGCTTAAATTATAGCCTGCATACCTGCAATTTTTGGTTAACGGTTCTAATGTATTTTTGTGCACAGGCATTAGAGCACCAAGGCTTCCGCTAGCACCACATGCTGATGCTTTGTTCTCAGAGACTGATTTACCCTTCCAAAGCACGCCTCTAAAAACAACCTGTGGCCTGTTATGCACAAGGCCTCATGCGGCCTTTCTATGGCGCTGTCATACAGGGGTATGACATCAGCATGCGGGGGTGGAGTGGGGGAAACAAGCTACTTAGCCTGGAAGCTCCATAGGAAATAGTTGTGGTGAGGAATCAATGAGGTGCGTTCAACCGCGTTCAGCACTTTGTGATGCCTTGTATCAGGTTAGAATGAATTGCATTGTATTGGGCCAAATTTTGAAATACAGATGCCTAAAACTGTACACACAAAGCCATATTTGTGCTGGACAATTGTGCATTGGTGAAAACTTAGGCACAGAGTCACCCGCTGAAGATTTTGCACAGGTGCCAAATTCACACAACTTTCCCTGGCCAAACATGGGTAGCTGCATTTGGCACTGTGCTCCTGTTCCTAGCAGCTTTCTTTGGAAAACACAGACTTTTCTGTGAGGTTCCTTTCTATGGAAATCACAGGAAACAATATGCTGTGAGGCACATCTGCTTGATCTCCTCCCGAATCTCATCAATGTCTCTCAGCAGGGATTTCTTCCTTTCAAAGGTCTCCCATCAGCACCATGTGAGATGTGGTATGGCACATCCCGTTACGCAGTGCACTGTACGGTAATGCTGACTAAAGAGCATTTTTTGCAAGCCTCCTACTCATGCTTTCTATCATCCTGTAAAACTTAACACCCCTGTAGTATCTTAGCTAAAATATAAGGCAGATTTGTCTCCTTCCTGAGATGGAAAGGCCTCTGAGCTCCCATTCTTTCATCATGCAAATGTGTAGGGCAGAGGTGGGCAAACTATGGCCCACGGGCCACATGAGGCCCGCAGGACCGACCTGCCCGGCCCCAGAGCTCTTGGCCCAGGAGGCTAGCCCCTGGCCTCTCTCCCACTGTTCTCCCTCTTCTGCAGCCACACTGCCACGTGAGCAGTGGGGCTGTGAGCTCCTGCCACTCTGAGCAGCATGGTAAGGGGGTGGCAGTGGCATGCATGGGAGTGGGGGGATTGAGTAGAGGGTCCTGGGAGGCAGTCAGGGGACAGGGAGCAGGGGGCGGTTAGGAGAGGGAGGTCCCGGGGGGCAGTCAAGGGACAGGGAGCAGGGGGGGGGTTGGATGGGGCAGAGGGTATGGGGTGGTCAGGGAACAGGGGGGGGCGAAGAGGGGGGGGTTGAATAGGGCATGGGAGTCCCGGGGGGCCTGTCAGGGGGTGGGGATGTGGATAGGTCAGGGGACAGGGAGCAGGGTGGGATCCCAGGGGGGCAGTTTGGGGTGGGGGTCCCAGAAGGGGGCAGTCAAGGGACAAGGATTGGGGGGGTTGGATGATTTGGGGGTTCTGAGGGGGATATTCAGGGGGCGGGAAGTGGGAGGGGGTGAATAGGGGGTGGGTGGCAGGCTGTTTTGGGGGCACAGCCTTCCCTACCCAGCCCTCCATACAGTTTCACACCCCGATGTGGCCCTCAGGCCAAAAAGTTTGCCCACCCCTGGTCTACGGCCAGATTCTAATCTCCGTTGTGTGTCTTGTATTGCAGCATGACTTTAAACAAAACACCCTCCTGTGTCCCGGAAGCATGGACAATCGCTGACTTTTATTAGCTACTCAGCAAACTGGCTCTAAATTAGGTTTAATTAAAACTGTTGGATTGAAGGGATCTGTTCAATTTGTAGTCGCTTCTTGGTTGTGACTCATATAGTCTCAAGGAGAATCTAAGATGAAAATAAGAGTCACATAGGGCCAAATTCTATTTAAGTGAATAGTCCCACTGAAAGCTGGGTACTATGAGTAAAGAGAGAAGGATTTGGTCTATAAACCATAGATCCCAAGGTCAGAAGGGATCCCTGAGATAATTTAGTCTAGTCTGACCTCCTGTATTACACGGGCCATGGAACTTCCCCCAAATGATTCTTAGAGCAGATCTTTTAGAAAAACATCCAATCTTGATTTTAAAATTATCGGTGATGGAGAATCCACCATGGCCATTGGTAAATTGTTCCAGTATCTAACTCTTGTTGTTAAAAATGTATGTCTTATTTCCAGTCTGAATTTGTCTAGCTCAACTTCCAGCCATTGAATCGTGTTATACCTTTTTTCTGCTAGACTGAAGAGCCAGTTATTAGATATTATAGACAGTAATCAAGTCACCCCTTAACCTTCTCTTTAAGTTTGAGAACCCCTGATTTAGTTTTTTTTGCTGGGACCCTCTGACAATATTTCAGATGACCCCCTTACACCCCCATTCCATGCCACCCTTACATCTCCACTCTCCGGCTGCCCAGCTCTGAAGGCAGTGCAGAAGTAAGGGTGACAATACCACAACCCCCCTACAATAGGCTTGTGATCTCCTTTTGGATTGGGACCCCCAGTCTGAGAAACGCTGAGCTAAATAGATTGACTATCACTATAACACGTTTTCTAATCCTTTAATCATTCTTGGGACTCTCCTCTGAACCCTCTCCAATTTATCACCATCCTTCTTGAACTGTGGGCACCAGAACCAGATACAGTATTCCAGAAGCCTCCTTTCCACTGGCAAATACAGTGGTAAAATAACCTCTTTATTCCTATTTGAGATTCCCCTGTTCATGCATCCTAGGATTGCATAGCTCTTTTGGCCACAGCATCATGCTGGGAGCTCATGTTCAGATGATTATCTACCAAGACCCCCCACAAATCTTTTTCAGAGTCACTGCTTCCCAGGATAGTTCCCCATCCTGTAAGTATGGCCTTTTCCCCCCAGATGTGTATATATTTACATTTAGCCATATTAAAACACATACTGTTTGCTTGCACCCAGTTTACCAAGAGATGCAGGTCACTCTGAATCAGTGACCTGTCCTCTTTGTGATTTACCACTCCATTTTTGTGTCCTCTGTAAGCTTTAGAAGTATAAATTCATAAGTATACATGAATGATGTGCATCGTTCTGCTCCAGCCAGAAAGCTGAGAGCTTGCTCTTTCCAGCACTTTGCTTTGGGTAGAATACCCACATATGAAGGAGTTAGAGACACCCCTTTCTGAGATTATGTTTAACCAAGTTTTGGCTTGCACGCCCCATAGCTGAAGCCTGAGGAACTCGAGTAGTAATGTGGCTAATAAAATCTAAGCTGGCATTTTGTGAATAGGAAATAAGGGATATGAAGAATCGCCCCCAAAAGTAATCAAGGCAATTCTAAAAATTCCCTGTGATGGGAGAGTAAAATGTATCAAAAAAATTACATAAAAGTGGAGTCAATGAGCCCTTCCTCTCTTTTGTGACTCATAACACTTACGGGTAAATGGCCCTCATTGTCTGAAACAAGTCATACTGTTTCTTACCCGTGACAAATCCAATAGTTCTATTATAAAGACGTGTAGCAATTTGCTGCTGGTGAGAAATGTTAATGTAACAGATGCTGTTTTATGTAGGTGTCTGCATTCTCTAATATTGCTGTCACCCTGTCCTTCCTCACCACCTGTCCTTTGGGGATTACTCATCCCGTTGGTAAATGAACACTTTTACCTGCAGAGTGGGTGGTAGTGTTCCGCAGAACCCTTGCATGTCAGCATCAATCCGCTTCCTGTGGGGAAGCTCCCAGGTACATGAGGCCAGAGCAGAGGTACATCTTTTGCCTCATATTCCTGGTACAGCAGGAAGCATTTAACAGACCTGTATCTGACTGGAATGTAGGTAGTTTGTTATGGCATTCAATGTGTTGCAGTTTAAAAGGTGACACTACTGACATCTTTTAGGCCATGTCTACCCTAGCACTTATGTCGACAAAACTTTTGTTGCTCAGGGGTGTGAAAAGACACCCCAGGAGTGATGTAAGTTTTGCTGGCATAAGCGCTTGTGTGCACAGTGCTATGTTGACACCATACGATTGTAAGTACAGGGCCTTACATACACTTGGGCATACATGTTACAGTCCAGCTAGTATATGTGGATTGCCTAAAACCTATTTTGTGTCCTGTCATGCCTGAGCAGACAGCTCTGTGTGGACTAGGAAAACAGGGTGTTTCTGAAAGAGTTCTAGCGAACATGTTTTCAGACAAAATTCAACACTTTTAAAAGCATATTAGCTTGTCCATACAGTCATTCATGATCAGCTAACAATGTTTTTACTAGTCTAGCTTGGGCTAGTGAGGTGTGATGGTAGCAGATACTGAGAGCTTTACGAGACACGCCCCATCTCCAAATGCTGACATGTACAGACAGATAAATAAGACACGTGAAACAGGAGCTGTGATACACAATCGGGAAAGATGGTCTCAAGTCATCACTCAGGGAACAAGAGTTCCATTTCTACCTATCGTCTCAAGGTGACTGATTAGGGAGGTAACAGAACTGGACGCTGTGGCTCTAGCCCACAGGGGAGTGGAAGGAATGTTTAGGAGAATGAAAGACACAAACAGTCTCAGTCTCATCCATCACCTCCCTCATACTACCTGTGGGAGCAAAGAGCTTTTCCTTCCCATCTGAACTGCTTCAGAAGAATGACAGGCTGCTAGTAACTTCTCTGGAAAAGGTTTAGGACGAGTAAGCACATTTTTCTAACAATTTTTGCTGAGGGCAGCGTTGGCTTCACCTCTGAAGCATGCATAGCAGCCAACATTTGACTCCTTTTTGTTTTTCCTCCAACTAAACCAGTGTTCTGATGGCTGCTTCCAGCTTCTCCCCTCACCCCCTCTGTCCCATGCAAGTTCCTCTCCTAGCAGCAGGTCAGCTGGCCCCTCCCTGCTCCTTGCCAGCTGCCCCTGTCTAGGCAACCAGAGCTCCAACTCTTCCTTGCACTGTGAGCAGCTGATGGGTGGCTGCAGGAACAGGGGCTGGACTTGGCTGCTGCTGAGAGAGGAGATTTGGCAGGGGAGGGACAGAGCCGCTGCTGAGAATAGAGCAGCTGAGGAAAAAGCTACCACAACACAGCCCCAGGGCACTGACTAGGATACCAGCTCCCCAGGACTGTCTCAGCCAAACTGGGGCTGTCTCTGTGAACAGTGTTGTTATTAGCTCTTCCAAAGATCATTCTTCATTTTGAAAGTTGCACACAGGCCTTTCCCACTCCCCTCCTGGAAGGGCACTACAGTCCTCCTGGCTTGGCTGTACATACCTCCTCTCTCCTATGCTGTGCAGAGGGGATTTCAGTGCTAAATCTCTTCCCTATTTCTCAGTTACGCTTCCAACTTTCACTAGGCAGCACAGACTCACCCAGCACAGTCCCTCCTGCAGCCAAGCAACACCCTCCCTTCGCTCTGTGAACAGCTAATGTTTCCTGTGTGTACTGGAGCATGGCTTCCCAACCTGATGCTATAGGGAAGGGTGCTATGCAAACATCTGTAACAAACACTGTGGAACTGTTGCCCTCTTGCATGAGCATGACATATACATGAAAAGTGTAGTAAAAAACACTGTGAAACCTCTTTGAGTAGAGTGACCAGACATCCCATTTTTAAAGGGACAGTCCTGTATTTAAGCCCTCCTGCAGCTGTCCCAACTTTCTTAAAAATGGGCAAATTGTCCCGTATTTTCTGTCTCCCCTCGTCCGTACTGGTGGGTCCTGCTGCTGGCCAGATTCCTGCTCAGGAGCCGCCTCCCCCCCAGCGGTGAGTATGGGGGTGGCCAGGCTGGTGGTGGGGCAAAGCTGCAGCCCACAGGACCAGCTGATCCTCCTACTGGTCCGTCAGCGCAGCCCCACACTGCGTGCCAGCTCTCGGTCAGCAGGGCCTCGCTCTCCATCCCGTTTCAAGCTGGCACTGGCTGCACACTGCAAGCTGCGGTGGCTGGTGAGTGAGGGCAGGCACCAGCTGGTTACATGTCGCCTCTGCTGCCCACTCATCGGCCCTTTACGTGTTCCCCCTCTCGCTGTCCTCTCCCTGCTTTGCCCCTTTCCTCCCCCCCAACCCTGCTGCTCCTGGTGGGACACGTCCCACTCCCAGCGCTGTGCAAAGAACTAGCCCCTGGTCAGAGTGCTCAGTTCACCAACAGCCTGGCCGGCGGGCTGCTTCCTTCCCCCACTGCCTGTGGCCGGGCCAGCGCCTCAGGAAAGCCCAAGACCCTCTGGCTGCGGGCATTGGCCAGGAGGAGCCGAGCCCTGTGTGCCAGAGCCCCACATAGCGCTGGTATGGGGAAGTCTCTCCACCCCTCAGCTAAGCTCTGGATTGGCAGGGGGAAAGAATTCCAGCCTGTTCACACTCCGGCCCTGCAGGCTCCACAGCAGCCCCCCAGGCAACGGCTCAGCACCCTCTTCACCTGCTCCCCGCTGCCCTGGGTCCTGCCCCCAGGGAGCATGGGGCTGCTCCATCCCCTAGGCACCCTCCTATGCTGAGCCACCTCTCTGGCCGGGTTCACCGAAGCCCCTGCAGTCAGGTTCCCTGGACCCTGGTGCACAATGCGTCCTTAGGGCTTAACCCCTTCCTGCCTGTGCTGTAGCCAGGGGACAGGAGGAGGCTGGGTTATGTAGGTGGCCAGCAGCAGCAGCCTGGAGGTGTTAACTGCTTTTCAACACTGTGCCCCGGTCGCCCCAGCGGGCCACAGCCGAGCCCCGGGGGAGCAGCTGCTCCTGCAGTTCTTCAGGGGCACCAAAGAGTATCTGCCCCTCCTCAGGGCAGGAATTGCTGCAGCCCCCTGTGCTGGGGCATCCGGGCCCAGACTGGCTCCTCGGGGCGGGGCGGGGCGGGGGAGGGGGGCGAAAAGAGATGCGTCTTGGGCCTCCATGGCTCTCTTTCTCCCCACCCTGCTCCTCTGACCCCCTCTGGGGCTCCAGGGGCCTCCCTCCGACCAGCTGTGGGCCAAATGCACCCAATCCATGCTGCTACCCCCGAACTCCTGTGTGCCGGGGGCAGGGTCTGTGTGCCAGTTGGCATGGGGGGGGCAGCAGCAAGGTGGGTGCCAGAGCTGGCCCATGCCCCTGGCTCAGCCGCACCCCTCCCGTTTCCCAGAGCCCCGGCTCCCCCGTCCCTCCGTGTGCTGCTGGCGGATCCGCCTTATGTATGTTCCTGTGACTGTTGAGCTGTTACATTAAAGCAGAGGAGCCCCAAAAACACTGTGCAGGCAGGCAGGGACAAGCTGCTTCCAGCCACAGAGGAGCAGGGGTTGGGGGGGAGGGGGGGAAAGAGATGAGCTCTGCAAAGACGTGGGCGAGGACATCCAGCCACAGGGGAGGGTGGGGAGGGATGTCCTCACCCATGTCTTTGCAGAGCTCATCTCTTCCCCCGCACCCCCTCCCACCAACCCCTGCTCCTCTGTGGCTGGAAGCAGCTCCTGTCCCTTCCCTCCCGCACAGTGTCAAAAGACTGCTGCTGGCCACATTCTGGTGTGAACCCTGGCAGAAATCTGGGGAGGGGGACATGTGACCCTGCATGCCCCCACCACATGTTGCCTTGGGAACATGCAGCACCAGGTCCGTTCCAGGGGCCCAGTCAGGCATGGAGGGCAGAGATAACTGCGCAGGGAGGGTTGGGTCAGGCAGTCACCTCTGACCCCCCATGTGAGAGGTGTACAGGAGTGTGGATGTGTTACCCCTCCCCATGTGAGCTCTAAAGCCTTAAAGATGAGAATTGTGGCAGAGCTCCAACCTTGTCCCCATGGGTCCCGTGCTTCCAGGCAGTTTATGCTAGCTACACAGGTTCACTGCAACCCTCCATGTAGCCCTTCTCTCTCTAGGGCCAGGGATACAGTCTACTGAGCCCTTTTCATCATAAGCCAGCAATGGAGGTTGGTGAGAGAATTCCCAGTGTCTCTGTTGCTCCCACAGCCTCATGCCAAAACAGTTTAGCCTCCTGTCCTGACAGGCGCCTGTTTTCCCCTCCCAGGAGATGTTTCAGTTTTGGTGGGTTGGGGGAACCCAGGCCCACCCTCTACTCTGGTTTCCAGCCCAGGGACCCTAATGGTAGCAGCTGTTGGTAGCTGACCTTTTACTGCTAGAGTTGCTACATTTCCCTGGGCCACTTCCCCACAGCTTCCCTACTTCTCCCTTACCAATGACTTGAGGGTGTCTTCATTAACCAGCCCTTCAGCCACACTTCTGGTTCCTCTCTGCCTGACTGGAGTGAGCCCCTTTTACATTATCAGAGGGGCCTTAATTAGAGTCAGGTGGTCACATTACCTTAATGGCCTCATCTGACTCTTTGCAGGTTAATTGGAGTCAGGTGTTCTCATTAGCCTGGAGCAGCCCCTGCTCTGGTCAGTCAGAGAACAGAAAACTGTTAATCCAGTGGCCAGTAGATCTGCCTTCGACTTCTCTGCTGAACTCGACTGGCCTGGGTCTATCACAGAAGGTAAATAAAAAGAATCCAACTATGTAGTATTTTTTTTTTTAACATCAGTCAATTTGATGTTAATTTGAACGTTTGTACTGCATAGTTCTGATTGATTGCCATTGAACTTGCTTGAATAGGAATCATTTTACCAGGTGTCCTGTATTCAGCATAAGGAAATATGGTCACCCTATCTTTGAGGTACAATTACTGAGCACGTCCACTGGCCATGTATCAAAGCTTAATATGAATCTTCAGCCAAAGAAGAGAGGAAGTTGAGGCACCAACATCACTGACAACAGTATGGACTAGCTGCCTGCCAAGTGTAACTTTATCAAATTGAAGCCATTTTAAAACTATATGAGCACCAAAATAATTGCATCACTTAAAACAAACAAACCATGTCTCCCATGTTTCCAGTTCATCCATTTAAAATGAAAATAAGACTGTAGAGCAGACACAGTGAAAAGTCTCTTTGCTGTAGTAAAGGGCAACATAACTATTTAATTTTCATGACCTTGCAGCCATGTTGTCATAGGTTGTGTGTAATCTCCTCACAACCACAAGCTAAGCAGTAACAGCAGCAGCTTGACCAATGTTAAAAAGAGATTCCTCTGAGGAAAACCAAGACTATTGCAGGAAGTGGAGTGGGTAATTTCGTGGGTGGTGGTCTACCTACCTTCTGGGTCAGTACAGAACAAATACTCCAGTGTGACATCAGGGGTACTGGAGGAGTGTAGAACTTGACTGCTTGTGGGCACTCAAAATCTCAGAATGAGGATGTTAACCTTCATGTCTTGGACAAATTCCAGCTTAGATATTTACATTCTGTCTACCTAAAGTTCCCTGCAGTTTCAGTGTTCAGTGCACACAGTGTTCTTCACTTCTAACCCTAAACTGCTGCTGTGTGCCTTTAAAGATTTGCAGCAGCACATTTGCGAAGTGGAAATGCTTTAATGGTGGGTGAAGTGATTATTGTATATCCGTCACAAAATCTGGATCCAGACTTCAAATACTCCAAAGTTCGGACATATTTGGGTCTGGAATTTTGATTATAAAAGTAGAGGCCATTTGAGACATTAATATCCAGATCTAGGTTCAGAATTCTAATAACCCTCAAATTTAGAGATGTTCAGGTAATGTCTATTCTGTGTATGTATGGCTTGGTTTACCTCTGCCTTCCACCAGTTTTATGTGGATGTCACTAGACCCGTATAATGGAATAGTGAATCAGGGCCAGAGTTGGTAAAACATTTTGTAAATTTTCAGGAAGAAAGTCATCTTAGAAAGGTAAGCAGTAATATTTCTATTTTATACTACTGCAGGATTTCTTTTGTTACTCATTTCAAGCTAAGTTGTGGAGGGAAAAAAGAAAGATTAGGGCCCTTTTTTTTTCCCTGAAACCTTGAGAATGCATCAGTGCAATACTACAAAACAATAGTCCAGAGTGCCAAATAAGCACAATTGGCCAGCATCTTCCTGAAAACACCTTAATGAAATTTCTGTCATGTCAAATTGCGTGAAGGACTTTAATGGATGTGGGATTATTTACAACAAATACCCTGATGGAATTTAGTTCTTTATTTCCTTTCCCATGAACACAACATTTGCTTAATCAGACTAGATAGCCCTATTCATTCTTACAGTTGTGGAGTCTGTGCACAAACTAGTCACCTTTCCATTTGGTCTGTGGGTGTGATCTTTGTTGTCACTGCAAAAACTCCTATTGACTTTAATGGTTATTGGATCAGAGTCTTTTTTACATTAATAAATCTGCCCTGTAAAAACATTCAGTATGTGTAACAGAGGCTAGAAATGAAAATCATGAAAGCTTTTTACAACACTATGTGGCCTTTATCTTTTCTAATTCACAAAAATGAACAATTATTGAGAGCAATATAGTAATTAGATGACAAACGTTTTTTGTATTTAAAAGCACACTGTGCATTGTAGCATGGCTTTCAGGCTCATTTATCGCATCAGTTGAATACTACAAGACATTCACCACTTGAAGCAGTCAAATGAACAATACTATTGGCAATCTGGTTGCATAATGGTGACCAGCTGCACCTACTAAACATTCCTGCTTGGTTTTCATCATTTCAGATTCCCAATATAAGCTCTAAAATGTTGACGCCCAAATATGGGCTGAGCCCTTTAGTGAACTTCACTTAACCTTTCATAAGCACACCCAGTCACATCTGATCCCATCCGCATCGGCCGTGAGCCAGAAAAGGAAGGCTCCGTCCTTCTACCACACACTCTAATGAAGGATTTATAGGGTTTCCTTGTAAAAGATCTATTATAAGGGGGCAAGCCAATTTTTTATTTTCTACTTAGTTTCCGAAACCTTTTTGCAATAGTCAGACATAGCGATCTGTCACAAAATAATATTTGTGACTTGATAAAATGTATTGAAAGTAAAAATGCAGAAGGTAGACTCAGAGACCACCGTTTCCTCCCTAAGCATTGTATATATCTGGTATACTTTGCTTAAAATGGCAGCCTTATGTGATCTTACAAAAGGCATCTGAACAGCTGGCCACAAGGAAAAGAAGTCTGAAGTAGGACAGTTGCTGTTCCGCTAATGAATTGTGGGTAACTTATCGTGCTTCTGAAGAGTAAGACAACAGGGGAAACAGAAGTTCTTCTGTTATCTACAAACTGGGTACAGTGCATGCAAGTACAGTACAGTGTGACTTCTCCAAACCAGTATTTAATTCCTCCACACTGGAACGAGGAGTGATTAAGTTTCACAGTGTCTCACTCTCCAGCTCTCGACGTGCTGTGCTATCCAGAATAGCATAGAAGAGTTTCACAAGGCAGACTCCTATCCTGTGAGTGCTTAGCGGAGACCATCAAATTCACTTAATGTGGGACTGCAAAGTGTGCTTATACCAAGATCTACATGGCTTTTAAGAGGGATGAATTTAGGCATCAAGAGCGCACAGTGATAGACTTTACTTTCAGAAATCACAGTAGCTCTGTGTTTAAAAAAAAAAAAAAGGGGGGGGGGGACTTCTTTGAAAAGGGGAAAGTAAAAGCTATGCCAGCTGAACCCTTATCTGAACATACTTGCTTTTCCTACCCACACAGCGTAGACTTTTAGCTACGGGTTCATACACAATAACTAAAAATTAATTAAGATAATGTGAATAATCAGCAGATTATTAATCTGTATGTTCTAAAACAGGAGAAGAACTTTGTTCTCCCAGAACGAAGGAGAATTCTGAACTGTCAATAACAAAAGAAGGATGTACCCACATTTAGCTGCCTGGATGAAGAGTTATGCATGGTCTACATGCTTATTTCAACAAAGTTTCTTGAAGCTCTATCAATGGCTGACTGTAATTTTTTAAGCAGCAACTGATCCAACCATGCTAGACCTTTGTCATTGGACTTGCCATATTGCAACAGGCTGATGGCCCAATTCATTTGATGCCCTTTGATTCTGCATCCGTGGTCTGTAGATGATGGCCAGTTTATTCTGTAGTCTGTATTTTAGATATTTCTATCATATCTTCTTTCCTTTTGTTCTCTTTAGAAATTCTTCTCTGTTATACCCCATAAAACCACAAACTTCAACTCCTTGACTACCCTGTTCTGTTACTAAACTTCATGTAACCTCGCTGGTAACAATGGGATTGCACAATGTAATTAAAGTAGAATATGGCTCATTATTTTTAATCTCCCTGTACAGCTGGCTTTTCTCTAGCCACTTTCACTGCTTTTCCCTGTACCCTTCTTTTTCTGCTACTGAATGTTCTCTCTCAGATGAGGGACCAAATTCATCCCTGAAATAAATAACAAGAGGGCTCAGCTCCGCTGCCATTATGTTAGATTTGAATTTAAATGACCAACGGTGAATGTAAAGCTGTAATCCAGGAATCTCCATTGGTTTACAAAGTGCATCTAATAACTATCAGTCTCTGTGCTATTCTTAATGCACCCTAACATCCTAGTCCCTTTCTGGCAGTCACTGGAAACTGGGCACATGGTTCGGTTGGCTGTCTACAAGGATATTGTGCCTGGCAAGATGGTGGGGCTGCATGGTCACACTATGGCTGCAGTACGAGATTTAATTCAAGCACAAATGACGACTTCCGTCAGGCCGAGTTCAAACCGTCATAGAAAGGTTGGATCAGCCAATATTCAAAATAAAGCACAGGTCCAAACTGTCTCAGCTCACAGCAATGGAGGAGGAAAGGGAAGAGACCAGGAATATGCCTTTTGGCTTCTTCATGCTCCCAGTACAGCTGCTAGGCTTGATTCACCCTTGGAGTGTGGAATGAATGCAGCATGGTACACCAGAGAGAAGACTGACCCTGATGAAGGCAGAAAGCAGAACCGTTGCTCTCATCCCCTGGGGGTGGAGCCAGGGAAGGGTAGCTTTAAACTCTAGCAGTGGATCCACAGAAGTCTGACAGGTAGGGGCTTCTCAGGAGGCCCTACTTTGTCCGGCCAACTCCAAACTTCTTGGTACCACAAAGGATTGAGGAGGCTCATGCCCTACTGAGCCGCTCCCACCCATCACTTAAATTCCAATGCTGAGTGCAAGCAGTCTGTGTTCTGCTACAGCAGCTGTATCATCGGGTAGCTGCTGGCAACTGGTCGTAAGCCCCTGGGCAAACTCATGCCTGAAGTCTGTGTACTGACATCAGCAATTAATTTGGCCTGAGGAATCTTCTAAGTGATGGGGACAGAATGCTGACAAGCCACATTGCTGGCAGCCACTGGGGGATCTCTGGCTGTCTGAGCCAAGGTCCTTACTTCAGGCCTACTAGGCATCATGTAGAGTTCATCCACTCCTTCCCAGGTGCTTATATTTCCTCCTCAGTAATTGTTACAACAATTAGAACTCAGTGTGTGAGCTGTGCAGCTTATTCTTACAACACACGTTCTCTTGCCCATGTCCCTATTGCATTTCATATGCCATTATATTGCTCAAGTACCTAGCTTTGTTAGACTCTTCTTGAACTCCTCCCAGATTTCTTCTCTCTTTAACAAATTGTGCCACCCTGCTGCTCATTTCATCATCCAAATCATTAATAAATATATATTGGACAACCCTGTTCTTAGCACGGATCGCTCTTTCCAGAAGGAGAATGGGCTATTTATCCTCCTTTTTGCTTCCTGTCTCTTAATCAGTATTTAATCTGTGACCAGATTTTTTTCTCTCACCCAACAGATAGTATGTTTCAGTCACTGGAAAGACTTTATTTTCTCTCTTCACAAGAATGCTAATAGGTTAGACAGGCAAAACTGAACTCACAAAAAACATAATGGATTGTTTTAACTGCTTTGTTATGCCTATTTGGTAGGCAGTGTTGTTTGCTGGTTAGAGCAGGCACTGGAAGCCAGACCCTGTGGTTTCTAGTCCTGACTCTAAATATAAGCCTTCTGATAGTGTTATGATTAGGATGTAAGTTAACTAGTGCAAACAAAGCTGAAACCTTCTGCAGACCAATTTGATGAGAATCCTATCTACAGGATGCAAGATTCAGTGTGAAACTTCTGTGCATCTGCCCTGCCAGACCATCTGGGGGGATTCAGCTCCACAGAGGTGCAAGAACTTTGAGAACATGTCCAGAACTGGGTGGGGGGCATTGGCAGAGTGTTAGGGGAACAGAGCGTGGATGGAAAATTCCTGTTGAACAGGAGGAGGTGGAACCAGTGATGATAAAGAGGAAGACACCTTGATTTCCTCATGGGGTTCAAATTCTTATCACAGTCAGCATCAAGCAGTTCACACCCTGCACTGCACAGCTCTAGCACAAGAACATAGTAAACATGCCAGCATTCCAACCTGACCCTGGTAGGTTGGGGCCCTCACAACACAGGGGACCTCTGCAGCTGCAAGTTTGGCAGCTTGTCTGAACTGGCCTGAACGATGAAAACCAGCATCATCCATCACTGTGTATTACATATCATTTTTAAGTTTGTGTTGCAAATTTTGATGCTATTTCAACATATGGTAAATTTGGGGGGTTTCCCCCCCTTCCTTTGCATTTTAGTAATTTCTACCATGCTTTAAACTGAAACAGAGAACATCTTTCCCTGAATAAAGCAGGGGTAAGCAACAGGAAGTGAGTCTAGCCACAGCAAATCTGTACTTGTTTTGTGAGGGGAAGATGGGAAGAATGAATATTGCCCTGTGGCATCCATTTCCTGTCTAACGTTCTCCAAAAGGCAGCTGGAAGATGCCCAAGAACACAGATGTATGTACGTAGCATAGGCATCCCGCTTGCTGGGGTGGAAAGGAAGTCTGTGGACTTTCTTCCCATTTGTAAGGGGCCTGATTTACTTCTCCTCCTCCCTATCCTCTAAACAATGGAGAATTACCTGAATTCTCTTGCTATGGATTGCCTGACCTCCAGACCAATTCAAAGGTAACTGCTGAATTTCATGCACGAAAGGAGCCCAAGTGGCAAAACCTGGACTCTGAATCCGAAGAATGAGTAATAGCAATGAAGTGGGCCAGCAGCATGTGTGAGGCTACATCTGCAGTTGGAGCTAGAGGTGTGAGTCCCAGCTTGAGTAGACCTACTTGTGAGGGCTCTCATTGAACTAGCATGGGCAGTGGCAAACTGCAGCACTGACTAGCTGCCCCTAATACAAAACTGCCCACTCCTCATGGGTACCATGAGAGCTAGCATGTGTATGTCTACTCAAGCTGGGAATCACTGCCCCCCAGTTTTTGCAGTGCATAGTAGCTGAGAGGGAGCCTAGATAGCCTTTAATGGAGCTTCCAGAGAAGGTACATAATAAATGGCACCTCTGAAGATGCTGGCAAACCTTGTGATCTTTGTCAGGACACCTTTAAACTCCTTGACCTTTTTGTAACTGTCGTGGATTTTAACTTCTTTCTTGTGAGAGTCTGAATTTCTTGCAGCATGCTAATGCAAGCTACATTGGGTCAAATTCACCTTTAGTGTATTTCCACGGAAGTCAATGGAGTTACTCCAGAGAAGAATTTATCCCATTAGCCTAAGTGAATTGAGTCCCACTCCGGTCCTGTGACAACAAAAATTAACCTACTTAAAGACTGACTTATCTAGGAACCAAATTTTGTCTTAGGTTAGGCACAAATGGCTTCTGTGGGAGTCTTGCCTGAGTAAGAACTAGGATTTAACAAATAACTACTGGGTTGTATGGCCCTGCTGGTGCCAAGCGCAGAGGCACAGCCTTCTGAAATGTGCTTGCACAACCTCAAAAGCTGGGTGTCCTTTTACATTCAATAAGATCAAAGCAAGTGCTGACTCTTCATTCCTGATTGTGTTTTAGATTAAATCTATTGGTTATAATATTTGAATAGGTAGCTTTTGAATTCTATTTTGTTAGTATGAAACGGCTCATAAATTGGGTTTCTAATGAAATACTGGCTAGGCCCCTCTAGAGCAAAGTAGTATTTGGCTCCTTCCCAAACATTTCTCGTGTTCTTTTCATGGGGACACAAACAGGAAGCTCTCCTATTATAGCCTCTTTCACTATGTACAAAGGCACCCCTCTCCTTTGTGCACACATGAAGTATGTCATTCCATGCGAGGCACGTGCCAACTGGAGAAGGTGCATTTCCTAACCTAAAATGGAAACAAATTTTCCCAATCTGTTTTTACTAGAGCTGCTAGTTACAGGAAACTTAGTCAACAAACACTGTGCCTTTTACTGTTCACAAATTGTTTGCAGACTTTGATTTTGTGAATCTGATGGTTGTTTGAAATTCTTTGTTTGAATGCTTCATGTGAACAAATTTCAACCTATGAATTGCTTTGCTTCACTGTCTGAGTCTTCAGGCAGCTTTAGCCCAATGCAGGGGACAAGTACTGTACAGAGCTTCTCCAGTATCAGGGGAGTGCAAAGGTGTAGCTATTACATGCCAAAATTTGGCCCTCTAACTGCTGCGGAAAGCAGGCTGGAAGGGACTGTGAAGGCTCCTTGTAAGTATAGAGGGTGAGGCCTAGGCTAGTCTTCAGGTACAGGAAGATGGTCAGTGTATCTAGAGGGGAGTACTAGTTTGTGGATGAGAAGGTCATGATATTTGCACGGTGCCAAAGAGAAGGAAGAACATAAGGACTGCGCAGAGAAGAACCATAGTTATGATGCATTAGTTGCATTATGGTAGTATCTGGAGCCTCAAAAAGATCAGGGCCCCATGGTGGTAGGCACTGTAAAAAAATAAAAAGTGAGACAACCACGGCCCTAAGAAATTACAATCAAATTGAAGACCACCCATGACAAATGGGGAACATCCGGTGGAACTGGTGATGGATGAAGACTAGGCTAACAGCAATAGAAACACAAAGCCACTTGCATCAACTATATGCATAATCTGTAGATTTAAGTTCGTGAGTGAGAGAGAATCTCTAAGAGGCCATCTGCCTAGCCATTATCATTGGCCATCATGTTAGAGGTGGGACTTGAGATGGGATTGGAAGGACAGGGTAGTAGCAGTGGCTTTGCAAATTTATTTGGGGCAGATGTTCCTTGCTGAAAGGGCAGCATGGAAGAAGGCATCAAGGTTCCGTGCTCACTGCCAATGAGGAGAAACAGCATCCCCTGCCAAGACATCCAGCTCACCACCAGGGTGAGTCTGTGGTGTCAAAGAGGTCATTCTACTGCCCTTGGCATGTCTGTCCCTCCTGTGTTTCCCTGGGGTTGCTCTAATTTATGCTCAGGGCCTTGTCTGTCCTTGGATCGGCCCAAAATTTCAGAGGTGCAAAGGTGGCATGATTAATTAGAGTATTTAAGTCCCATTGGCTTCCACAGGAAGTTAAAATTAAGCATGTGCTTAAATGCTTTCCTCAGATAAGACACTAGTACTGTAAGTCTCTTACAAATATCCCAGACATCCCACCTTTCAGTTGCAGGATGATTCGCATAACACATGAACCCGGGGTCACCCAATGAAATTAATAGGCACCAGGTTTAAAACAAACCTAAGAAAATTATTCTTCACACAATGTACAGTTTACCTATGGAACTCATTGCCAGGGATGTTATGAAGGCCATAAGTATTACTGGCAAAGAGTCCTGTGGCACCTTATAGACTAACAGATGTATTGGAGCATAAGCTTTCATGGGTGAATACCCACTTCGTTGGATGCATAAGTATTACTGGGTTCAAAAAAAGAATTAGAGAATTTCATGGGGGATAGGTCCATAAATGGCTATAGGCCAAGATGGTCAGGGATGCAACCCCATGCTATGGGTGTCCCTAAAGCTCTGACTGCTAGAAGCTGGGAAAGGAGCCAAGGGGATGGATCACTCAATAAATTGCCCAATTCTGTTCACTCCCTCCAAAACATCTAGCACTTGTCACTGTTGGAAGACAGGATATTGCTCAAGATGGACTCTTGGTCTGACCTGGTATGGCCATTCTTATGTCCTTTCCTTAGCTTTCCTTTTATTTTTAAAAATCCATGCACTGTTATGACATGAATATGGGACTGAGTTGATCTGGCACTCCTTCTCTCTGCCAAATATCTTGTGGTTTTTTTCAGGGATACAGTAAAGGTAGTTTCAGCTATTTCTCTAAATAAGGATCTCAGTAAGTCCCAGCTATTGAGCATGTGATCATTACCAGTTTGGACAAGTAAGTGGGTTTTCCATCTTCTGAGGTACGTCCTCTTTTTGACACACCTGGATGAGTCCAATTAGCGTTAATGGGAATTGCATGCACACACCCAGTGGAGAATACACTGCAGAACCTTGTGAACTCTCTCAGGCTGCTAGACCAATTCTAGGTTACCAAATTTTGGGGATAAGCACATAAACACAAGGAAAAAACAACCGTGGATACTGTCACACAAAATCTGCTTTGTTAATTTACTGTGACAAGGCGGTTGTAAGGGTGAATTGGTGTGTTCATGTCAAATGGACCTCCTCAAAAACCTGTGCCCGAATGTGGAAAGAGGAGAATTACGGAAGCCTACCAGCAGCTCTTCAAGGCCTGTTCCTGCACTGTTGAAGTCCATGAGAGCAGGAGCAAGGTCTTAGTGAACGTGCGCGGAGCCCAGGCAAATGTGATATGCTTATTGGCCCCAATTCTCTACTAGTCCATCCCCGTGTTGAGCGTAGGAACAGAAAGGGGAAGGGTGGCTTTAAACCACCTTTGTGCTTCCTGTAGTCTTGGAACAGGGCTGGGGTAGGTCTTCTTGGAAACCTCTACACTAGTGCGAGAGCCCCCTTCCACTAGCATTCCCCAGATGTTCCCCAGAGCCTATTTCTGCCTCCTTATCCTCAGGCTTCAGTCAACAGAGACAAGGCTTCATTGTTTCCATCTCCATGCAAATTAATTTAACATGTTTTGAGTTTGGCTTCACTTGACCAAACCACATACTAGGCCCTCCCATACATGAGAACTATCCACTTGGGGGCAGGAAGTGGTGCTGGCACTCTTGAATAAGAATGACAAAGTCATCCCAATGCACGCAGCAGCTGTGTTGGGGAAGCCGTTCGCATTTTTAGAGGCAAGATTTCATTATGTCAAATAAGTTTGTAACTCAACAAGAAAAATGTCTGTCAGTACTAATGATACATTCCAGCTCATATTGTCAGTCACACAGGTAATGTGCACCACTGTACAGGATACACAAATTAAGGACTACTTACTGACCTCAATCTCCTCATGAAATGCCCATGACATGGAGAACAATTAAGGCAGTTTCTGTGTAAGATTAAGGCAGTATCTGACCCTTATAAATTCAGCTCAATCTTCCTTTAAAATGGAAGAAAGCTACTTTAGTGCTGTATTATCAAGAGACTGGAAGAAATAGATTATCTAATTCAAAATCTTCTGCTTTATTAAGCAGCTCCATTTCCTTCCTTGGGGTCATTGTACAAGGTGTCCTTGCTCTTTTCTCTTCCTTTAGGAAGTATTTTTCATTCTTAAATTTATCATTTGCCCCTTCTGATAAATTGGCCTCATCCTTTTGGTGTAACACCCTTCAACTAGAAATTTAAAAAAAATATATGCTGGATTATACAATTCTAATTGAGGGAAATGAAACTTTCATTATTTGCTTCCTTTATGTAACACATAATGGATATCCCAGTCCCTGTTCCATGGAGCATACACTCAAAACTTTCTCTACATGAGAATTGTACTAATTTAGCTAGCTTGATTTAGAAATCAGTTTCGTTAAATGGGTGCAATCCGTGTATGGAGACTCACACTTATTTTGATTTGCGTGCCTTCTACTGAATTAGCTGATGGCAGTAAGGAATTTAGTTAAATTGCTACAATTTTTTTGTATAGACAAAATATAAAGGTCAAAGGTAACCTAAAGTTGCCATGACGTGTTGCTAAATCAGTATAAATTGGTGCAAGTAGGTGTAATTTAGGTGCTAAGGGGAAGGAGGAAGGCAAGGCTGTAACAGGGATACTGCCAACAAGAGGATATAAAATGTAAGATCAAGTGGCACAAAGAAGGGAAGTGAAGGTTTTATTTTGTTGGGTGCTTTTCCTGTTACAGCCCTGTCTGTCTATTCCCTCATCATATAAGTTACACCCACTTATTAAGTCAGTGTAAGGTGGTATAATTTACAACACCATTTGTCACCGAATAGGTGGACAGCAGAAGGAAAAGCTGCTGATGGGGAAATGTATATAAAAGCAGGCTTCCTGCATGTGCATCTTACACCTTCCAACCAGTTACTTTGCTGCTATAATTCAGCCCAAATTACGTTCACGCAGAGCATGTCAACCCCACTGGCTTCCTTACATAACTTACTCAGCCCTTTGTCACCTCTGAATTTGGCCCTATGTGTGGAATTTAACAATGTTGTCTTACCACAAATATAAGATGTTTGTTTATTTTTTATCCAGTTTTCCTTTTCTATTTTTAGAAATCTACATTTTAACACTGTGGCCCAAATAGTTGGGATTACCCATTACCAACAGTGAATTGACTGTTGATGCCACAGTGCAGAGAGCCTGTCAGAAATTCAGCCTTAGTGCCAAAAATTAGGACCTTGTGTTTTGTCTTATATATTTTAATTTCCTTGTGTAGCCATGACACGCCAGACCAGCTGCACTGGTATTTTCACACATCATGTAATGTAATATAACCCGACAGGCTTAGCTGGAAATGATGGGCTTAACTCATCCCTTGTGTGTGCTGCTTTGAAGACAAGAGAATTATAGAAGGTATGAGGATGGCCCAATATATCAACTCACAGCTGGGATGTATTGGTCTGAGAAAAGTCAGGAAAAAGAGCTGATTTAAACAAGCCCTGGCAAAAGCAGTAATTCTGTAGGGATATTTTTAATGTTTTAAATATAGATGAAGATATCCTTGTGACTAATATTCCTTAGCAACTACAGTGGAGTTAACTTTTATTGGTCATTCATTTATTACACATCAGGGGCAGCTATTGCTAGTCTAGTGCTCTGAGATTGGCTGGAAGTCAGGAGATCTGGATTCCATTCACAACTTGGCCACTGACTTACGAAATATCTTGGTAAGGACATGGCTGTTGTAGAAGAGGTCCTGAGCTGCTGTAAATTCCAGTATGCTCTGGATGATCCTTTCTTGGAGTAGTGGCTAAAGCGGGTGTGATGGGCTTTGTCTCCAGTTGCTCTGATCCCCTTTGCTATCCTCTGGACAAAGCAGAGGGATCTGAAGAGTGTAATGTGGAGCAGCCCTCACACTGCTTTAAGTGTTGACACAATGGGTGCTCAGGCCAACATTGCTTACAAATCACCAAAATACACCATACATTCTGACCCTCTCAGGTAAGCAGTTCAAACACCATAGGTGCAAATCACATGCTTCTCCTATTCCTCTGAACATGTATGTACAGTGCTCAGACAGCAGCCAGTGAATGGATTATTAGAGGTCTAAATTCTCCCCTCACCAGTGGATCCCTAGAAGCTAATGACGTCACAGTGAGTATGCTGGCACCAATGCCTGAGCATTCTGTTATTTTGCAGCATGAGAAAAGCAGGTCACAGGGCAAGCAACAAAATAAAATGTACTGAACCGCAATCCCACCAGCAGCAGTATGTACTGTACTCTATTCAGTTCTACCCGAGAGGTCTGGCCTGCAGTGAAACTCACTAACTCTCCATTGCCAGCAATGGGGATGCTCTGAGCAGTGTACTTTAGAGCTGCAATCAGTGTGCATGACTTGCACATCTGAGCTTTTGTCTGCCTCTTCTGCTTATTGGTCCTCAGGCTTCAGGTCATTCTCTCCTGCTCTAGCGTGGTGTGCCCAGAGTCTTCAACCTCCCCACACTGTTGTTCATGCGGGCAGGGTTGCTGGGCTTGTTTGCCAGCAGGGTTGCCAACCCTCCAGGATTATCATGGAATCTCCAGGAATTAAAGACTATCTCATGTGATGAACTCTCCAGGAATTCATCCTACCATAGTTGACAACCCTATTGGCCAGAGGAGTCAAGTTCCTTTGTTACCAGATTTGCCCATTACTTTGGGGTACGCTCATTTATTAGGGTTACTCTTCGGCGTGGGGGTGGGGTTCTGTAATTCTATCAGTGTACTGCTTGTGTCATTTGTGTTCTCATACGGAGCTCTACTTCTCCCTGCTGCAAGTTCCCGCCCAATGGAGCTGTCCTGCAGGACCTAGGTTCCTCAGGGCTGGGTTCCTCCAGCCCCAGAATCAGATGAACACCCCTCACACACACATTAACAGAGCGCATCTGAGCGGACCGGGTCAATCAGCACTCCCAAGCTGACCCCTTATATGCCCTTGGACTCAGCAGGCTGGGTCGAGCCAAGCTGCTGACCACCGATGCCACAGGTTCGGCACATCCCTATCCCTACTTTCACATTAAAATTGTTCTGGTAGCAACTCACTGGATAAACAAATCCCACAGGATTTTTGGACGCTGCAGGGATCTGTAGCTTTGCTGCAGAGCGAATGGGGAAGCCAAAAACAAAAAAGAGAGCGCGGGGTGGGGGGGGGAGCAACCAGCTTAACCATAAAAGTTGTTTATTGCCAGGTAATAACCTTACAAGGAGAGCCAAACAAAGAAACAAAACATACATTTAAATCTATCTTAAATTTGATTACAAAAGTCAGGTTTAGAAAATTATACCTGATCACACAAGTCAGTGTTAAAGAGCTATACCTAGAGTAGAAGGGAAAAAAACAGAGAGAGAGAGAGTGAGTTGGATTTCTCTCCACTCTGTGAAGCTTGAACTGGTTGGGGTTCCCAGGTGGTAGTGGTACCTTAGGGTCCGGAGTGCTGGAGCCAGGCAGAGTCCCCAGCACGATCAGTCAGGAGAAGATGAAGTCCAAATGCAACTGATGCAGATTTTGGATCCAGGCATCAGAACATTTACTTGAGCGTGGGTAGGGGTTTTTGTAGGGAAACAACAATGGTTCAGGGGAGAACACTAGATTTGTTTATGGGTAAACTGATGGCTCAAGGGAGTATACCAAAGTTGTTTTGTTCAGGCTAGACAATAGGAACTGATCATTCCTGGCTATGGGTGATGCTCCTTCGAGGGACCTCACAATGCAATTAGGCAGCTTCAGTATTTTGGATACCAATAAAGGATTTATTACTAGAATTGGTCTGATAACTACTGAGCTGGGTGTGTGTAGGCATGAGTTCATTAACATCTGGAGCAGAGATCCTCCATCGTGCAGTACTTTCCTGCTTTTCTGGTCCCAGAATTAAGTGTGGTTCTTGCCTTGGAATCTCTGTTCTTCATTCTGTATGCTAATAGAGATGCCTCCCTGTCCCATCTTCGATGCAAACGAGGCTAGGGGAGTTGCCTTAATCCTGTCACCCTTGTCCAGAGGGGTTTAGGTGTGTCTCTCCCTGTCTTTTCATTGCTTTTTGTAAGTCTTTCTTCTGATTGGCTTTGGTTCAAGCAGAGGCTGGGGTGGGGGGAAGGTCTTTTGTGAGTCAGACAGGCGGGTATTGCACCTGGGTTCCCCAAGAACACAGAGCTGACAGGTAACACCTTATAGGTGTGCAGATGATTTGGGAAGCCCCAGACGTATGGTACCAGATTTTCTATTTTTGATCTTGTTCCTTTAGACTGTGCTCAGTACCCAATCTGGTGAACTTTCCTAATACATTATGGGTCACTAACCAGTAGGTCAGTACTAGAGGGTAGCTCCACCGGAATTGCCTCATCATTCCACAACCCAAGTCAGGCCCTCCCATTGGCCCTGTGACAATTCAATTACAAAAGGTATTGTAGGAAGCAAATGCCGTGAGTAGTTAGAACAAAACATTCAGTGATCTCTCAGATGTGGCTACTGATGCGATTTAGGGGTATGCTGTATACTTGCCTGGAGCGAGTACTGGGAATCATTTACCAGCCTAAGAGAGAGAATAGAGTCTGAGGAACCCAAGACATGTGATCATACTTCAAATATCTGCACAATCTGTTGTACCCAACCCCACTGCAGGTGTTACTGTCAGTGCTGTGCTACACCAGTCCCTAAGGGTCTGGTAGTGGGCTCAGTGCACCACATGCTCCGGGACAAGTGCGGTAGGTGCTCTAAGCACTGGGTTCTTCAGCCTCTAGCCCTTGAGAATCCACTCAGGGCACTCTCACTTTGTGTAAGTGCAGATTCCTTTACTAGGGCTGCCAGAAATAAAAGATGTGAACATCCCAGGCTCGCTTGCTTTAACAGCTACCAAAAAGGAACCCAAAAGTTCCCAACCCAGCCCCTCTGGGCAGTCCAAGCCAGGCGTATGAAAGTAACAGAGAAGTCCCATTGTAACCCCTCCACACTGTCTGGCTTCACCCATGTGTCTTCCTGCTAAGGCTACGTCTTCCCCCGGCCAGCAGCAGGTCCAGCTCTGGTCTGTCCAGCTGTCAGACCCTCCAGTCCTACCTTCAAGGTTGTTCTCCAGCCTTCTCTCCACAACCAGCTGTCAGGCTGCTGTCTCTGGCCAGTGCTTCTGCTCTAATCCAGCCCTCTGAATAAAAATAAAATGATTTATTTTCCATTCCTGTACTCTGCTGGCTGAGTGTTAAACTGGGAGTTAATGCAGTACCCTGTTATGAGCCAGCAGGATCATTACAGTATTGTGGGTGGTGCCTGTCTGTTGTAGGTACATTCCACAATGTTTAATGTATTTACCCTCACAACATCCCTGTGAGGTAGGGCAGAACTATTACTCTCATTTTACAGATGAGGAATTGAGGCACAGAGTAACTTGTCCCGGGTCACACAGGATGTTTGTGGTGGAGCAAGAGTTGAACCTGGATCTCCTTTGGTCTCAATTAGTGCTCCAACACCTGGACCATCCTTTTTCTGCTCTGAGTAGTGTAAGTGGATAGAGTTTGTTTTATGGGAGGAGCTTGGAAGAGTACCACTACTTTTTTGTTTGTTTCCATTTTTAACGCTTTCCATCCAGCTAACCACAGATAATAAGTCTGGTATCTCAGGCGCCAGGCATTCTCAACAGAGGCCCCTCAGCTGTAAAACTTGCTCCCACCAGAAGTCAGGCTGACTGAGTCCTGCAGCCTGCAGTGCCTGATGCAAGATTATTCTCTGTTGACTTGCCTTCTAGCAAACAAAAGGGCTGCAAAATTACTATGGCAATAGTTCTTTGGCAAGTAACCACCTAAACGTAATTTGTGGATAATTTGCGCCAGGCATTCTCAACAGAGGCCCCTCAGCTGTAAACTCCTTGGGGCAGGGACTGTCTTTTATTTTGCGCTTTGCAGTGCACCAAACACAGTGGTCCATAATCCTGGTTGGGGCCTCAGAGCATCACTGCAATATAAATATTTAGCAATAATAAAATGCCTTTAATTGTAGGGAGAATGTGGTTTGTTTCCAAACTGGAAATGTTGGTCTTTTAAATTTGTGACTGTGCCTAGATACTATAATGAAAGGTGCACACTAAATAGAGCAGACAGTAGCATGATAGCGTCATTGCTCTGCAGGCATTAATTCCAACTAACCACAAAAAAACCCTCTGAACAGCTTATTAAAATTTAGGGTCTTGAGTCATAGCTGCGTCCCAGAAACTAGGTTTCTGCTATTTAAAACCTCTAATCCATGTGACAGGCAAGTCATGCTTGAGTAACGGGATAAAGGAAGGACCCACAATGGAAAAGCTGAGCAGTGAGGAGCATAAAGACAGTGAGACAAATTCTGTCCTGCTGGACACCTGCACCTTAAGTCACTAAACTGATTTTGTCTCTCCACCCTTTACACATACATGATGCGTACTGTGGGAGTCAGCTCCCAGCTTGCTAGACTCTAGACTGTCACAACCCCACTGAGGGAAATGGGAAGAGGCATTCACCCATTGTACTGTTGTGTTTATCTGGCTAGAGATGGCTTTCTGCACACCTTGTGTAACACTATGGCCGTCTTTCACTCACATTCAGTAGTAAATGGCAAGCAGCAAAAGGTCAAGATGCTTATTTTTTTATATAATTTTGTATTATGTAGGGGAAAAAAATCATTGACTGTAAAAAAGATCCTATAAACTATAAAATGTGAGACTTAGCTCCCAATTTTCTTGTGGTAATGGACATGACTAATCCACAGTGATAGCACTGTGTACTGGTACAGCTGGGGACTCCATAGTTTTTACCACCATAAAGTGAGGTAATTTCTTTTAAAAATGCTAATGGAATCAGAACAGGAGAAGGCTAAAGCACCTCCTAAAATTACTATCAGGTATTTACTTGTTTATATAATCTTGGGTGCATGCAGCATCAGAGTTGAGAATATTATCTTGTTTTCAAAACCAGAGCCATTGACTTAAAACTAGACACTTTGGGCACCATCTTCTTCTTATTTACACTGGTGGAACACCATTTAAGGCCTTAATTAATCCCTATCTTGGTTCAGAGCCCAGCCCAGTGGGAAGTGACTTATACCTTCCTTATCCTAGGGCTGGTAGGGGGCCCCAGCTCATGTTAGGGCAACCCTCAGGGCTGTCCTAACTTGTACCTCAGCCACCATGGTCTCTGTGGGCCTTAAACAGACAGGAAAAAGATGGGGTGTAAGAACACCCTAGTCATGCCTCCTCCTGGCCCATCCTGACACAGCCTTGAACTTCTCCTGCACTGAGGGATCCTGCAGGGGAGCACAGAGCCAGGCTAACCAGCTCTTTGCTTGCAGTAGGGGTGTTCTGCAAGAGAATATTTTATTGTTGTTTTGCAGCCCCTCTGTCAATAGAGTGGGAAAAGTGGGGCTGCAAGGTACCGTTGATGGTGCCTGAAGTCACTGGAGAAGCACTGTGTAACCGAGAGGAAGATGAGCTCCTTTTATGACTTCATATTGACAGACTAATGTTGTTTTAATTTTAATTTCAAAATGTTTTGCTCTTATAGGAAAAGTTTTATTCACATGAGTAGGGCAAGTCGGGTTTACATTTGCAAAGTGCTGCACAAGCATTGCATTCCCTCTACTAGACCATGCTGCCTTATTAAAGGTTCGATCCTAAAGGATCAAAGTAACTGAAACATCTATTCTGACCTCCTGATTTTTTTCCCTGGCAACCAGTTGCTAGGCAGCTAATACACCTGGAAAGTAATTTATCTCAGTCCTTATCCACAAATGAAGCGGTGTAGAAGTCAGGCATCAGAAATAATGAAGCCACTGTCAATGCCGTATGTATCTTAGACTTTAAAAACAATGGTGGGGGAATTCACTGCTTGTGAAAATGAAGGACCCAAAGTATGGGCTAGAGCTAGGCATAGTGTAGGCAGGTACCGTAAGTGCTTCTTGACACATAGCTCTGCCAATGTACTTCGGCCTCAGCTAGTGCACCTGAACACCCTACTCTTCTTGGCCTCTCACTGCCAATTGTGCCAAATTGTTTGTTTGGCAGTTTTTTTAGATGAATAGCAAATACTTCTAATGACTATTATGCAAGCAATTTATAGGTGAAAATTTGCTTTTACAAATCATTAGGACAATTACAAATAATAAATGTGCAGAAATCATGACCTGATCACAGATGATTCACAAACAGTAATGACAGCTAAATTAATTAAATAAATTGTTCACGGTGCATAGATCACCTGGCTCTACTTTTTGTGCTTTAAGAGATTCGAAGTGACAAACTCTTCAAGGTGCATGTTTTTCTTTTACCTTGGGTTTCCACTCCAAGCACATCATAGAATCAACCTGCCCGATTCTCTCTCACATGCATCATTTAACTGTCTGCTTCTCCCTTTTGTTGCCAGACTAATCAATATCTGAATGGAAATGCATTTAAGGTTCATTACATTATACAGTCACAGATCCTGATTCTGATCTCACGCTGATTTTATTCTGTTGTAACTTCATTAACTTTCAATGGAGTTAACCCTAGTTTACACTGATATAAGCATCGATAGGCTCAGGGCAACAGTTTTCTTTTTTCATATGGTGTTCGATATACTTAAATTGGCTGTCATGCCATATATCTATTTCTATTACATGCATCTGTTATGTTCTAAAGATGTAATTGTTTGCCTTTTAATAAACTACATACAAGTTATCTTTTTGTTGTGAATATCATTCTAATCATATTAATATATGAATAAATTGCACAGTAGACCCTAATCCTGCTTCCATTTGAAGACAATGAGAGTTTTACCAATGAGTTTAATGGGAGCCTTTCAGATTCTGAGTTACAGTTCTTATTGTACGGTACTGTCAATCTAGCTTCACTGCAAAGCATAAGATCATAATTAAGTTTTGTTAACCATCCAAATGTACACATAATTAAAGTACACCCTGTGCTATCCTACTGTAGGGTTGTCACCTATTTACAATTGTCCTATGGGACACATCAGGTCACTTGTCACAACAATGCAACATTTACATTTTCATATCATGATGTGTTGATGCATCACATTGTATTGACCCGTCATGATGTAACATCACCAGGAGGAGGAGGAAAGGTTAAGACAACCTAGAACAAAGTAATTAATACCACCATTATTAGAAGTGGTTGATTGGGTCAATCCAGAGCAGCAGAAGGTGAGTGGAAGTCCAGAATAGTATTCATCATAATACAATTTTAGGAGGGCCTGCAAACCTTGACTCATGAGACTAATCCCAACTGATTACTGATATAGGTTGGGACTTTATTTTGATATATAATCTTTCATGAAAACTGGATCTCAGAATGCTTTATGGAAACAAATACAAGGGAATGGGCACTATATATTACAAGTACACTCCACTGAAGCTGCTGTTAGTCATATCTGTAGTGATGACTTCCTGGCCAAATCCAAGGGCTTCTTTCCTTTTACCTTCCAATCTGTCTGCTGGATTCATACTGTCAGTCACTCCATTCTCTTTAGTACTCTCTGCTTCCTGACTTTTCAGTGTCTTTCTTGTTGGTGGTTCCTTTTCCTATCTAACCAGTTCCATACAGGTTCTTATACCACCTTCATTATTATAGGATCTGAGTGCTTTCCAGTAGCGTATTAAGCATCAGGATGACCATTTGTTATGCGTTCCGTCTCCATCCTCTCCTAAGAGGGAGAACTGTGTGTGCAGTGGAGCATTTTGTTGTAGAGGGAGTTTTGTTAGGTTTTTAATAACCACACAGCAGTGTGTATAACTTAGACAAGGCAGGTCACCTTGCACTTGGAGAGAAGGAAGTGAGATTTGTGTTGGCCCTTAGTTCCTGTGGGAAGCTTGTCCTGGCCCCTGAGAAAGCTCCCTCCCTTTATAGAGGAACTTTATCCTTATGGTAGAAAGTTCCATTTTGCTTGAGGAGGAAGGTTGTTGACCACAGTCCTCATCCTGAAATTTTGGGTGTTCCAGCTTTGCTGGGCCCAGGCCACTGAGCACCTTGAAGAGAAGGACCAAGACTTCGAACTCTCTTCCACTGGTGTCCCTGGGGCTTGGTCTGTGGCCCCATCCTCCTCTCCCTTTACATTAAAATGGATGAGAGACTATTTGAGCTCTTATGGCTTTAACTCCCACTTCTGTGCTGATGACCACTACACCTGTCTCTGTGCTCCTGACCTGTCCCTCACTTCAATCTTACATCTATGAATCTCTTTCTGACATCTGTCCCTAGATGTCCTGCTGCCAACTCAAATGCAATATGAACTCATTTGCCTTCATATCCTCCCTTCCTTTTCCATCATGATCATGAAATCCGCTCTGTTGCCTGTCTTCCAAGCAGACACCCTTGATATGCTTGACATCTCTCCTCTCCTCTTCAAACATCAAGTCATTGTCCAATCCTGCTGATTCCTTTTCTATAACATCTGCATCCCTATTTCTTGTCCTTGGTTTGGTAATGTCCCACCTAGAGTACGGCAACCTCCTTCCCTTCAGTATTGCCATATTTCCATTCTTCGCTGGCATCACACTACCCTCTGCATCAAATGAAAACTCCCTGTCTTTGCCTTCAGTGCTGTGTGCACAGTTCTGCCCCTTCCCACAACTCTCTTTCCTCTCCCACCGTTCTACTCCCTGACTCCTTTATGCTCTGGCAGCTCCACTAGCTTTCACAGCCTCTGTGAGTCCCTCTCCCACAAGCGTTTCTGCACTTTTGCCTACACTGTCCCTTTGTCTGGAATTACCTTGCTGGCCCTGGTCCCCATCCAGCCTGCACTTTCAGTTCCCTCCTTCCCACTTCTGAACCCATCCTTGTTGCAAAAATGTAAAACGGGGCATAGCCACGGGTGTGCCTGAGTGAGCTGTTGCCCACTCACTTAGCATCCAGGCCCACCCAAATCTGAGCAGGGGTATAGTGCTGCCATAGAGGCCCCAGAGCATCACTCAGGCACCTGAAATCCAGGATGGAGCTATGCACCCACCCTTCAGAAAGCTAGGCTCCGGCAGCTCTGCCTCGCCATTTTCTGAGCCGCCCCATGGGCATGTCCAGCTTGGCAGGTGAAGCCCTGTGTCTGGAGCACCAGGGCTAGGAAGAGGGCATGGAGTCAGGGGAGAAGCTGAGCTAGCACAGTCTATTATTGCCCATTCACCCGAAAGTTGGGGCCCACCCAAATTTCCACTCCTAGCTATGCCACTGATGTAAAAAAAGCAAATCAAACAACCAATACAATTTAAAAACAGGAACTAACCAGCTGTGTAGCTACAGCACCAGAAATAACCTCATGTCATGACCTTCCACAATGCTGAAAACCTTCTCCTTCCTTTGACCCCTCCTACTTTGTCTCACCTCACTCTCCATTTGTTTTGGAGGCCTAGCCTGCAAGGCCAACACAGGCTCTTGGATTTTAATTCTCAGCAGAGCGCTATGGATACCACCCTATGCATACCTATGGGGTGGTCAAACTAAACAGTAGCTTTATCTCTCCATTCCCCTTGCTGAGCATTAGGAATGATAAGGCATGTCACAGCAGAGTTGCTTTAGGGTAACAAGGCAAGGCTGCTTCTGTAAACTGTATTAATACAGGTTTCAGAGTAGCAGCCATGTTAGTCTGTATTCGCAAAAAGAAAAGGAGGACTTGTGGCACCTTAGAGACTAGCCAATTTATTTGAGCATAAGCTTTCGTGAGCTACAGCTCACTTCATCGGATGCATGCGGTGGAAAATACAGTCATGCATGCATCCGATGAAGTGAGCTGTAGCTCACGAAAGCTTATGCTCAAATAAATTGGCTAGTCTCTAAGGTGCCACAAGTCCTCCTTTTCTTTTTGTATTAATACTGTTTATTGGATGAAAAACCCAAACCAAACAGAACAGCCCTAAAAGCACAAGGCCTTCCACCTATCAAATAATAGGCTTTTTACCAGAAAAGATAAAGCACCTGTTAGATTATTACAACTGGCCTGTCAGGCAAGCAGACCCAGTCACTTATACTGAGAAAAAGAGCTTCCCTCACCAGGCCCCCAGCCAGGGTCAGGATCCCTTCCTGCATCTGTGTTCTGCTTGGGGCGCTGTGAGGGATTCCTAGACGCACGCTGTCAATGCCCCTGCCTGGTGATGTCGAAGTACTATGCGAAGTTTTATCCCTGTCCTATGTTTGAGCTGCCGCCTCCCGGGAGACAATGGCAGGGTCAGACTCCGGTTGTCGCTGCGTACCTTGCACTCATTTTCTTGCCTGTCCGTTTGGCCTTGAAGCCACTCCTGCCGCCTGCAACTTGACTTCGCACCGTAAATGGTGATTCGGCCTCACGAACCTCACAAAACTCTCCCCTTAAAAGTTATGCTAATATTAACAGGGTCGGTATATGTCTACATTCATGCTGCGCCCCCCCACCCCCTTAATTGCAGGATCACGTGTCTAGCAGGGGGCTGAGGTAGGTTTATTCTTGTCAGTTCCATATGATCGCTTCCAGAAATATGCAGCCAGTAAAGCGTGATGGTGGGTGCGGTGTCAGCTGTTTCTGCGCCGATTTCTGCTTTAGGATAATTTGATGCTACATTTAGAAAACACCACAG
Organism: Eretmochelys imbricata; assembly: GCF_965152235.1. Taxonomy (NCBI): domain Eukaryota; kingdom Metazoa; phylum Chordata; order Testudines; family Cheloniidae; genus Eretmochelys; species Eretmochelys imbricata. The sequence continues at coordinate 24,388,593 of NC_135580.1, read as the reverse complement.
GTCATTTCAGAGCAAAAAGCGATGGCAGTAGCAGTTACTCATGCTGCATGTATGTGCCTGTTCTCCCTACTCCCACCCCACCCCCGCTTTTCTACCTCTCACGTTGTGGTTGTGTGCGTTCAATACCGATCGCTCCATTTCCCGAGGTGTGACTGCTTTACTGCAGGCTCAGTCACCCTCCCGCTGTGTAAAAGCGGTGTGTAAAAGCGGTGTGTGTGTGTGTGTGGTATAAGTGATAGGATCTCCTCTCACACAGCCGCAGAGTCGACTCAGCGTGGGGGGAGGAAGAGCCCTGCCCTGCCCTTTCCCTACAGCTCCCGGCTGCTGCGTGACTACTCTCTTTCACAATCATAACACTGTGGTTATTTAAACGGATCTCAGCGCCGATCTGCACGACACCCTTACCCTGAAATTTACACAGCAATAGCGTGACAGGAGCTGAGAACGGTCCCCAGCTCTCCACCTCCTCAGCGCCTTCAGGGCCCCCTCCATACAAATCACTCTGCCGGTCTCACGCAGGCGGAACATATGTGCAGAAGGCAAATCAAACGCTGGAGGTTTTTTTTGTTTGTTTTTTTACACTAATCAAAGGACCGGGCGGCCGGGCTCTCCCTTTAATACGGCGCGCAATGAAATACCCCCAACTTCCTAAAAATGTGGTTCAAACCGCTCTGTGCTGCTTCACACGCAGCGCAACCCCCTGCCATCCGCCCCCGCACATCATTCAAGGTGAACCCACTGCGTCGGGTGCTTTGGGGTGATGCAGGCGGTATTGCAGCGCGATGGAACTGACTCGACACTAAGCTGCCTCCCACCCCGCTTCCCCCCAGAATGGGCTGCGTAGGGGTAGTCAGATTGCACCACTGGGGGGTGGGGGGTGGGGGGGCGAACCGGAGCTGTTCACATATAGCCTGTGGAAAGGACTGAGAAACCCGTGGCTTTCGGCCACGGTTAAAAGAACTCGTCAACCCTCGATTTTGACCTTTAAACATATGTTCCTCCTGCGTGAGACTGCATGATTTAGTAAGTTAATGTCTGTAAAGCGCTTTGAACGTTTAGGGCGCTACAAAGCATTACATGGTGCTGAACTATTAAATGGGTCTGCGGCGGGGGGGGGGGCGCTGTGGAGAGATGGGCTACTATTTCGGGTTCATCACGTTCTTAGAAACACACGCGGAGAGCCCATACGCCGTTGTAATAGGTGCCTAATCCCTGTAGGGATTTTAAAAAACCCTAATGGAAATCAGTGTGTGTGGATATACACAGACAGAGAGAGAGAAACACCATGAAGCCTGCGTGCGTGCGACATCTATATTTGGCTGTCTCATCTACAGCTAGCGACAGCCAGCCCCGTCGTGATTACCTAATTTCTAGTTCTGATGTTTTGAGATAAAGGGATTCAGTGACGTTTCCACCCTCCCATGTAAATAGGTTAATAAGAGGGTGGACGCTTCTTTAGTGTCCTGGTGTCGAAAATTCTATTTATGAGCTGCCTCGATTGCATGTCTGGCTTGATCGCGAAAATAAGAAGCGCTCCTAGAGATGAAAGGGGCCCGGCTGCTTTGCTTGTGCCACGCTCAGGATTCGCGAGTTAGCCCAGCTTTAAGGTCTGCACGCAAAGCTCCCAGCAGCGCTCATGGGGAGTTAGTCACCCACGGATACACGCGAAGTGCAGCCGAGAAATCGGATTCCCCCAGGGTGGGGAGGCACCGGTCATGCTCTGGAGATCAGAGCCGGCCTGGGCGATGATGGCCTGCCCTGACGGGGAGCCGGGCAGCTGGTGCCCAGGATCTGGGCATTGTCCTGCGCTGCCCATGGAGCTGGGTGCCTGTGGTACCCACGGAGCTGAACCGTCGAACTCCGTGCCTGGGAGCTGAACTCTGCTCTGGTACCCAGAGGTAGGCACTGCCCCGGGAGCTGGGCAGTGTCCCGGGAGGTAGATGCCCTGGCAGCGGGGTTATGCCCTGCAGGAGGAGCTGCGCTTTCCGTGCGGCCGCCCTGTGCCGTGACACGTATGCGCGCCTGGCACGCCAGGGCTGCCGCCGGGCTCCGGGATATTGCGTGATGTGCAGGGATCAGCGAGCTGCTGAGGCACACGCAATTCATGCTCCTGCCCCAGTGACCCCGGAGACCTCTCCCTGCTTCCGGGCTGGCGTGCAGGTGCTCTGGGGCGGGAGGAGCAGTTAATCTCTAAACGCTTAGCTTCTGCTTTCCAAGCCCAGCCAAGAGAGTCACGCTATTGCTGGGACGGGCAGTGAGTTCACTAGGGAGGAGGAACACGCAGTCTCCTCGTTATCAGGGGAGTGTAACAGCTGGGAGAGAAACCCGCTTACAGCAAACCTAGTGGGAGCTCTGCAGCCTGCTCTCCATCTCCCCATAACTCATAAACTTCTCAATGAAACGTCCCCCAGACCTGCTCTGGGGGAGGGAGCCTTTCTCATTTAGGGATCAGGCTTTTCAAGTCTCTGCAGCTGGTGAAAGAGGATTTTGCTCTGGGTGTGCGTGTGTTCGTTGCACTGAGGGACTGTAAATCTTATTCTATCTTTTAACAATAAAAAAACAACCCTCCCTCATTCAAACTGTTCCTGTTTGGCCACCCTGCTTCGAAGTAACCACGTGTAAATATGCCTCCCTTCCACCGCATATCCTAAGAGGGGAGTTTTGTTAAGAGTTCAAATCAGATCTCTAACAATAAAAGGAGGAAAATTCAGTAACAGCTGCCTTCACTCTGATCGTAACAAACTGTGCCTAAGTACACACTGTGTACACTGCAAAACATCCCCATTTTAGGAGGCACAGTCCCTAGTTTGCAGCAAAACAATTACCATTCCCCACTCTCCGGTAATGCAATCAGTTTAAAAGGGGCAGGAAACTGTGTCTATATTTCTCCCTAAATATTCTTGTCAATGCTGGCATGTATATATAACGAGCTGGGCTCTGAATAAACTTCACCCTGGCTGGGTCCTGAGAGGGGTCAAGCACACCTACAGCTCCTAGGTGGGATCCTGCTCCAATTCAAGTTGATAGCAGAAATTGCTATTGACTTCAATGAATGCAGGATCAGGTCAATAGACTTCCATGGGTGTCGCATCTCTCTATTGGGCTAGCTACATAGTGTTCAGAAGTGAACTAGAACCAGGCAGAAACCCCTAACGCTATATTTCCTTGCTTATTTTAATTCATGCTCTTTAATGTATTTTGAAATTTTAAGAATTTCACCAAATAAACAAGGGTACTTTGTTCATATTTGTAAAAGAAATACATCAAAACTCTTTTGTGGGATCCCTGAATAAATGCTCACACATTGCAGTGCCCAGCTGTAGTGTATTGGCAATGCTGTATGCTGAAGTTTGCACAGCAAGTTCTTTCCTTATGGTTATGACCTTTGAAGTCACTGACTGATGTGGATGGTCAGCACTACATGGGCTAGGGGTCCATCTTCAGTTAGTTTAAACCTTAATGTTACCTTAGTGTAGTTTTATGCATATAGTTTTGTGCTAGACATAACCTCTCTTTCATATAGAAATAAACAGAATTAACAAGTAATGAATGGGCCACACACAAATGAAATCAGTTAGATCAACAACATTGTGCAATGATTGTCTTATTTTTCATTACAGGAGACTTGCTGCTAACCTTTTTCCAGTTCAGAATTCCAGCAGATGTTTCATCACATATCATGTCTTTGCTAAATAATCAGACCCTCTGCTAAGACAATTTGTCTAATTTAATATCATAGTTTAAAAATGAAAGGACAGTATTGTAAGTGTATATTGCTTATGAAATGAACAACTTTTAAAGATGCAGTCATGAAGCCAGGAGGACGTTCTGTGGTCAAAGCCTCATCCGCAGTACCAGAGAGTTATATGGGTTCACATGAGTGCAGGAACTAGACAAAAGGTCTGATTGACCACAACTGTTTAAAAAAAATCCAGAACAATGACTTCACCAGTGTGTGAACTAAACCCATGGTTTGTTGTGGCAAGGCTTACAAGACACAATAAAATAAAAAGCCCCACATTCCTGGCCTTGGTGTAGATGCGGGAGGCTTCACATAAAATAAACACAAATGAAAAGAAGCTAGTATAAGATATGAAATTAATTCAATAGAAAGTCATAATAAGAACTCCTATTTTGATTCTCACATCTTTCATTAATTTATTTACTTTTTGTTGCTCTACTGTAAACTCAGACAGATTTCATTCAGGGCTGGCAAAGCAGACAGTTCATATAGAGGGTGAACAGATGTCCTAGTTTACAGGGATTGACCCAGGCTTTAGAGTCAATTCTAGGGTCACAGACAGCTCAAGTGAAATCAGGATTTTCTGTTTTCAATAAAACTGGGTAGGTAGTCAGCTGGTTATCCTCTCCCTGTCCACAACATGTGGTGGGCCTGAATATACTGCTTCTCCAACTGTTGACCACTAATGTTAAATATGGATTAAGGAGTGGAGTGTAGGTCACCACAATCCATCATGCAGCAGTATGGCAAATTCAAAAGTAGCAGATGCTTGAGATGACATAGGTGGGCCCCGCCCCACACACATGGGAGCAACAGCAAAATGCTGTTTTAGATTCAGTTAAGATTCTGTACCTGAGGCGCTCCACAAATCTCTGTAGAACAATAGGGATGGTGGCAGTTGTACTTGATTATTACAGGGGCTTATTAGAAGAGGTGATAAAGCAAAGTCTTGCCTGCCCTTGTTTGTGCCCGTCCAGGAGGAAGTTAAAGATAGTTCTTTTGGAATAGCAAGGGTTAATTCTGGTGTGCTAGTTAACATTTTCTCACTCAATAAAATACAGTAACAAGTTGATAAATCATACCTTTACATCAGCCATGACTCCAGTCATCAGATACAATAGCTACACATAATCATTATTATCTCATTGGCTTTTTGTTTTCTAATATATAAAGCACACATTAAAATGTATTAACTGTTGCACATGTGTTTTGATGGAAGCATGTGCTGTCTCTGGACAACACCCCAAACAGTCTGCAGACCGGGCAGTCTCACTGGATATTATTTCATAACTTAAAGTAGTATATAATTTGCCTCTGCAAACACAGCCACCATCTGTTTGTACACAGTTGCATCACCTCTTGCCCCCCTTTTCCTTGTCATCATTCACCGGCATTATCTTGGTGGGGGGGGGGGGGGGAGAATGTGTTCTTAACGTGAGTTAACAAACGAGTGAAACTCCTCGTGAAGAGATGGAGGTTTATAATTTCCACACGAGCAGGAGTTACAGCCTGAGCGAGCCTAGCTTTGAGCAGCTAGATCAGATGAAAACACCCGCTCCCTACTGCCCCCACCGCTACCGCTTCCCCTACCTACTCCACACTGCGCTTCTGCCTCTCCGGCTGCCCACTCCCGCCACAGCGTCAGGCTTCCCTTTCGCCTGGCACGTGACTCTCTTCCGCCTCTCTTACGTCAACTCACGCGTCGTTACGCCCCTCAATGTTGCGCGGTTGCCGTGGTTACCAGAGAAGCCGTTGGAGTCCCCGGCAGCGCGAGGACGCCGAGGTAAGAAAATGCCGGATCCCCGCCCCCCAACAACCTGCATGTCCCCCTCTCCCCGCGGCCGCTCCTTTTCCCCTCGGGGTCACCCACCCCCGCAGCCCGCAGGCCCCGGTCGGGGTCAGGGGCAGCGCCCTGCGATCCGCTGCGCTCGGGATCGGACCCTGCCGGCGAGGCTCCGCGCAGCTTCCTCGGCCCACGCCGCCCCACTGTGGGCCAGGGCCCCGCTGTACAGACCGGCCCGGGAAGCCGGCCCCCGCCCCACGGCGCTTACAGTCCGGGACAAGGCCGTGGGGCAGTAGGAGGAAGCAGCACACAGGCACCCAAGGCAGCCCTCTCAGCTCACCAGGGGGGCCTTATGCTGCCAAGCTTTTTTGTAGGCATCATGAACGAGGAGAGTTGTCAACAGCTCGGGCTGGTCCCAGCGCTGCCCCACGGGGCTAACGTCTGGCTTCTTTCCACTCCCACTGCAGTCAGTGGCCAAATTCTGCTCTTGTTCTCCCCCACCGTGCCCCACTGAGCTCTCGCCTGCATGCACCAGCTCTATCAAGACAGTGGGACAAGACTGGGCTCTGGCTCAGACTTATGCAGAGCACCACTGAAGTCACTGGGCTAGATTGTGCTCACCCTCATGTCTGTGTCACCCTACTGGCATCCCTGGGTCAGATCTTGCTGATGCCCAACACGACTGCACTGAAGTCAATGAACCAAATTCTTCTCTCAGTTGAGATTGTGTAACAGCAGAGGGGTGAGCGGAATTGTGTTGGTGGAAATGAAGGTGGAATTTAACCTGATATGGCTAAATAATGTTAATGTTTCTATAGATGGACTGCTTCCAATTTCATTAGAAACTTTCATTCTTAAATTCATAGATGAAAACAGAACAGAGTACCAGTGGAATAATTCTCATTTGTGGACTAGTCTACACTAGAAGCCCTACATAGGTGCAGCTGCTCTCCCATCCGCATAATTACTCCACCTAGGCGAGAGGTGGAAGCTGTGTCAGCGAGAGAGCGGTTCCCGCAGACATAAACACTGGTGTGGACAGTGCTTAGGTGGATGTAACTTGTGTCGCTCAGGGAGGTGGCTTTTTCACCCCCGAGTGACGTAAATTACTTTGGCTTAAGCAGTAGTGTAGACAAGCCCAGATCCTTTAAGCTGTAGGAGGACAAGAGAGAATGGGGCTATATATGGTGTGTGTAGTTCTGTCTTGTCACTATGTACAAAATGATGAAGCCTTGAGCAGGATTGCAATAAAATAGAAAAAAGTACACATACAACTCCTCTGAAAATGCTGCCCAAGATATTTAAAGTTTCCCCCCCCATCCTTGTTAAAATGAATTCTGACCATTTAATCTCCAGGGGTTTTGTGTGGCCCTGCTTCATAAGTGTGCCTGAATTCTGGAAGGCCATGGATCGACATGTTCCTGTGCATCCGTTACCAGAAGAAATCCAAAAGGTAAGAACTATGAGAAATATAACAACATCAGGGGTCAAAATTCTTCAATGATTATGAATATTTCACAAGTTGGAAGTCATTTACATAGTCTAAAAATGCTCTACAAATACAGCATCTGATCCAGTACAGCGATTTCTATGTGCCTATATTTACTGCCATGAGTTTGGGATGAGTGCAGAACAAGTATGTATTAGTCTTCTCAAATGAGTGCCAATAAAATTGTATACCCTCCAATTCCACTTCATATTTTGTCTTAGTGTATGTGAATGTGGACGTATAAAGATTATTGTTTTTCCTGTTTGAAGTATATTGGTGTGAAGGTAACTGATGTCTTTGGTATGGGAGGAGCTTATTGACACCCACAAGTGGAGACTAAAGTCACTTTTTATAATGGTTTGCAGTTTATACTACGGTTGGTAAATAGCAGTTTGTGCGGGTTTTTGTGACCACGTGGTATAAATATAGCAAAAGATATACACAAAGTGATTTTAAATCCTATGGTAGTTTTATGATTAACTGTTCTTCTTTATTCTCAGGCAGCAAATGTCTGAAAAAGTGGAAGTTGCATGAAATCTGAATATAATTCCACTTAAGACAAGCTGATTGCTTCAGTATATGTTTTAAATGAAACTCTTCAACCCATGGGACATTCTGTTCTTATTATTCTCCTATTTTTACTGTGTTCATATATACTCAAAATGTGCAAATAGTGCAATTTTCCAATGGGAAATTTTTAATAATTATTCTATGCAGTGCTATTGTAGCCATGTTACACAGAGCTCTCTGTAAACTCAAATGCTTGTCTCTCTCACCAACAGAATAAAATATATTACCTCACCCACCTTGTGTGTCTAATAATTATTCTGCCATTTACTTGTACACATGGCAAGCTGTGTTATTTTCCAACTAAATCCTTGCTTTAAAGTTGACTCACAATAACCTTTTTTTTGTAGTCTCAGAGTACCTAAAATTGAGGCTTGCTTATAAATAGGACTGTACTGAAATTTGGCTTTGAATAAAGAATTGGATCAGTTTCAACAGAATACATATTCAAAGTTGAATAGTTAGGAGGAAACCTCTCTTTCTCCCTGTAGTCCTAGATGTGTGATCAGCTCAGTCATTTCTTTTTGTCTTGTAAGACTGGGGGAAATTCAGGGTTAGGAGAGAAGGGAACAGGAGAAAGTAGGGGTAATATGTCAGAAAAGGGAGTTAGAGTGACAGAGGGGAGCGGGGTGGAGAATTCAGATGAAGAAGAAAATAATACAGGGGAGAATAAAAAAGTCAGAAAGGAGAAAGAATTACAAAACATAGAACTTCAGGTTAGTAAAAGTTTGTTTTTCTGTTTATATCCATTGTTCAGCTTCTAATACAGTTTTGGATAAATATTGTTTTTTTGCTGTTTGGCCAAATACTAAAACTAAACATTCAGTTACACCCCTGCTTGTAGCTTCAGGTCTTTATTTCATTTATGTCAGAATCTATCTAAACCTTTAAAAATCTCATAAAACAGGGGGACTTAGTTGCTGGCCTTTAAGATGAAAGGCCAATATTTCATTATTTTGTAACTGAATATTTCAAATATAAGTGTTTAGCCCTGTGTTTAGCATTGGGGCACAAAGATCTGTTTCTAAATAAGTAGGTGAATAAGGAAAAAAGATTCAGGTGCATTGGATAGGTTATTTTTCATTTTTTATAAGTACTGAAACATGCAATTCCTGTACTATAGTAACTTTTGTCAGTGGAATCTAAAATATGGGCCAAAGTGGGCTGTATCCCAAGGTCATGCTCCTTACAAGTTATTCAGACATCTAGAAATAATTTAAGGTTCCATTCTTGTCATTTCAGAAGCTACTAGCATGACTTATTCAGCTGACTAAGAACGGGTCAGACCACTAAAGCTTTCTTTCTCCTGAGTAATTTATGCTCCCCAGATGTCTACTGTATAGAGTCAGCGAGACATAATATGAATGGCTATCCATCTTGGTTCAGTTCTCCACTTGTCTTTGGTGAGCTAAAAGAAGTTCAGCATAGCCATGGAACACCATTAGTTTTTCAAAAAGTTAATACAGCTCAGAGCTGAATCTACTCCTAGAGATGCTATAGTGTAACAGCTGGAAATGCTGCCCTTCAAAATTATTTATACTTCACAAACTTCTTGTTATGCTTTCATAGTATCTGCTGTTATGTAGATCAGGTCCTTGGCACAGATTCTTATGGGTCAAATTTATCTCTGGTGTCAGCCCATTTTCAATGAAGTTGGTGTTATGTTTTTTGTTTGTGATTTGTGCTACTTTGGCTCTTTTAATCTTCAAGAGCTCTCTCACGTATGTGGCTATCAGTGCACTTAGTACATTAATGTAAAGTTAAATAGAACATTTTTAATGTCCATCTATTGGCCATCTCTTGCCTTGATTGCTGTAATCTTTTCTTACCTCCCCTGATCTCCACCACTTTGCCCTCCAGTCTGTTGAAAACACCATGCTAAAGTCATCTCTCCTATAACTGCTTCAATCACAACTCCTCTTCCTTGATTAACTTAACTGGCTTACTGTCTTCTACCATGTCAGATTCAACCTCGCCATCCTTACTGCTGAGGCCCTGTATGGTCCTTTTCCCACTTACATCCATAGGTGCTGGAACTACAGGTGCTGGGGGTGCTGCTGCATCTCCTGGCTTGAAGTGGTTTCCATCATATACACGGTTTACAGTTTGGTTCACTGGCTCTCAGCACCCCCACTGTACAAATTGTCCCAGCACCCCTGCTTACAGCTCTGATCTTTTCTCCTCCTACTCTTTTTACTCTCTGTTTCACCCAGTCTTCCTCCTATAGTACATTGGGGAGAGAGGGCAGCAGTCTCTTGACCAGCTGTAGATAGTGAAAAGCACTGCGAATCACCACTGCCATCTGTGAATTCAGAAACATTGATGTATTAATATCACCTTAAGGTACTCTTATCTAATCAGTTTAACGATCTCAGGTCTTTATAGATTATCGTCATAATATTCCAGAAACCAAAAAAAACCCTCTTCTCATTCTAAGTACTTCGTGTATAAGCAGTAAAAAGTTTTGTCTCTGAACTTTAAATTGTGATTAACATAAAATGGCTGTGCTTGGTCCTCTTTTTGGCCAAGTGAAGCAAGGACCTACACTCAAATTGATAGCAATTTTTGGTCTGTCTGTATGGTGGTAACTTTTGAAAACCACATCTGGTCAATTCCAAAATTTCAAGGGAATAGTCAAGACTTCAATGGACAGAATGGTGTAGGCATCAGTTGGTAAAAATTGGAAAACTAAAAAATCCTGATTTCCACTGAAATCACCATTTGGTCATTCAGAATACAAGGGTGAGGGAGTGACCTAACAAAGATCTGTGGGAGGGGAGCAGAGTCACTCTGGGTACAAAGATGAGGAGCTGACCTCATTGGCCTAAGGGAGGGCAGCAGGGTCATGCTGGATATAAGGGTGAGGGAGTGACCTCAGGGTTAGAGTTTAGGGTGAGAATAGGATTAGTGGGCCCCTCACCCCCTTCCAGCCCAGCCCCTTCTTTCAGCTGAATTCCTCACCCCCAACTCTGGTCAGACCCCACATTCGGGCCTTTAATCTCCATTCTGGTTAGGTCCTATTGCAGCCAGGCTCCCTGCCCATCCACTCTGGTCTCTCTTAATTTGAGAGAAAATTGGGAAAACTGAAAAAGCCTGATTTTAGGGTTTAGGATGAGGGGTAGGTTGGGGCTAGGGAACAGGGGATATTGTTAGGGCACCAGAGAGCTTTCTTTGCCAGCAGCACTAAATGGGCACTCTGTGGGCCCAATTTTAGTGGAACTCAGGCTGCTAGAAGCTTCTCTGGGCCCCTCAAGAGGGCCTCTCAGGCCCATTCTGGCCAGGTGTGCTCCTACTCTACCAGCCTTCCACTCCAGACAGGCCCTCCCCCACACACTCTGATCAGAACTCTATTGATTTCGGTGAAAACTGGAAATCCAGAAAAGCCTGATTTTCACTAAAATCCAGATTTCCAGTTTTCACCAAAATCAACAGAGTTCAGACAAGAATGGGGGGCCCTGGAGCCCTGCCATAGTAGGACAGGGTCTTGGCTGAGTTTACGGATTGGCCTACATAAACAATGAAGTGTGCAACCCTCTAATATTGTCAAACTTTTTAGTTTTGAAAACTAATTTTATTTGAGGTGAATGACTACTTTATACTTATCAGACACTGTTTTGTAGCCTTAATATACTTGGGGCTTGTTGTCTCAATTAATTAAAGCCCTTTCCTATGTCATATCACAGAAGAAAATAATTACATTTGTTTAGGTTCGTAACTATCAGTAGCTGTTTATAATGGGGTTTTTCAAAGATAGTAGTATACATGATTCTTCTTACGTTCCAATTTAAAACTCAGTGACTTTATCAGCAGTCTAACAACATGATAGCAATGTCAGGAACAGTACAATGCTGTACACTTACCAGGGAAAGGCAGTCACAGTTCTTTTCTCTTACTGTTTAACTGATGCAGATGCACTTTAGTTCTAAACATTTTTTTTTCTAAAGACCCAATCCTGTTAGGCTGAATTCAAAGCAATTGAGGATGTTGAGCACTTAGCAAGATCAGGCCCTAAATTAGCTACATTTTCACTGACGAATCATGTGTTTTCATTGTACTCTAGACCAGGGGTTCTCAACCTTTTTCTTTCTGAAGCCCCCCCAACATGCTATAAAAACTCCATGGCCCACCTGTGCCACAATAACTGGTTTTCTGCATATAATAGCCAGGGCTGGCGGTAGAGGTTAGGTAGCAAGCAGGGGGGTACACTGATGTAAAATCCATTGATTTTAGTGCAAATTTTAGGTGCACAGAGAATGCAGGATCAGGCACTAAAAGTGCAACCTGACTTGAAGGAGTGTCACATTTTTACTTTATCTAGGAAAAATAAATTTTAGAACAAACTTTATTCATTAACTCAAAAAGGAGATTATTTTTAGTACTTCAGTTTAATATATCTGAAAAGCTCCCAACCATTTAATTCAATTAGTAAAACTGAAACAGATCTGTACTCAAGGGTCTGAACTGGAAATTTTAATGTGAGGGAGTTCTTTACACTGGGACAGAGTAAAGTGCCCATAATTGTTTATTTGAAAGACAGAAGTGGTGGTACTTCAAGAGAGCACAATGTTCTTTTTGGGATAACAACCCCCTCCTCCCTCTCCATAACAGCTCATGTTGTCCTTTTTCAATATAGTAATTTTAGTGCTTTGGAATCTTATGATATTTGTTCTGAATAACAGTTTCATATTTCCAAGCACAGATTGTAACTGCCAGGAAAAATAAACTTGATTTTTTAGTTTGTTCAGAGCCACTGTCATTTTATTCTGAGTCAAAATTAAGAGATAGGAAATAATGCCTGTCCTGGTAATCCCAGAGGAAATATCCCAAAATGTTGTTTTATCCAGTTACATTTAAAATGCAGCATGTTACTGAACCTTTAAATAGTGACTCTTTAGCTAATAATTTTTGACAAATTACTTGCCTTTTGATTAAATGCAATCTTTTTTTCTATTCAACCCCAGTTTTTAAAACATTACAAAATGTCCTTTCCGGCTCTTTTTGTGTGCGCACATGTGTTTGAACTTCTCTTTTTTCCTTTCCACCATCCTTAGCACAAGGGATTTATTTCTTTTAACTTAGGCTATGCTTGCAGTTTTTCTGATTTCTGATCTTTCTAAGTCATACTGCTTTATGATACCTTTGACCATAAGTAATTGAAACAAAGATAAAAAGCACGATGTGATCTCCCATATGCTCAGTCACTCTATTTTGCCTCTCCAGCTGTGGCCCCATCTTCCTTCTTCCATGTGCCTTTAAGATAATACGTATACTTTGTGCATAACTGCTCCCTTGAGCATCTCTCCTCTAACTCCAGCCTGGATATCCTCTAGTCAGGCCTGGATCTGCTCCAGACTGGTTCATACCCTTTTCACTCAAATGAAACTGCTCTCATCACGCTTGTTAGTGACTTTGTGTTGCATGAATTACAGATCCCCTTCCATATCCTCACTCTCCTTGAGCTTTCTGCTGCTTTTTGACACTGTAGGGCATATAATCTTTTTTGAAACTTTGTCCTCTTCTGGTTCTCCTACTGCCTCTTTGGTGGTTGATTGGTCAGTGTCTCCTTCAACAGATCGCCCTTCTCACTTTCTCGGGGGTCCCACACAGGCCCTCTCTGAGGTCTGGAGAGGACTGGGCCACTTCCAGCTTTTGAGGCTCCTAGCCATAATAAAAATAAAAAATGATGACACATGAAAACAAAATAAGGCACCAAAAAAAAAAAAACAGAGTGAGACATAATTTAATTTTTTTTTTACAAATGCTTTTCTAGCCTTTTTCTGGGCAAAAAAATTATGTCATTTACCAGATCACATATCTTATTTGCTTAAATTTGCATCTCTAAGCTGAGAGAGTGTATCACATTTTGGTCCGATAGGGATGCACATAAAAACAAGTTGCGAAACTTATCAAATGCCACAAAATTTACAAGTGTCTAATGGCCCTCCTGGATTCCCCCTCTGATTGGCCCTGGACACATGCGTCGATCTGAGGCCCACTTTTTCTCTGTCTACATCCTTTGTCTGGGTAATCTATCTATTCACATAGCTACAAATATCAGTTCTACCCTGATGACTCACAAATGCAACCTCTCCACTCCAGACCTTTCTCTCTTCACTTAATCCTGCAGTTTAGCTTTTCTCTCTGACATCTCTTTCTAGATATCTCACCATCAGTTTAAACTTAACATGGGCCATGTCTACACTACCCGCCGGATTGGCGGGTAGTGATCGATCTATCGGGGATTGATTTATCGTGTCTAGTGTAGACACGATAAATCGATCCCCAATCGCTCTGCCGTTGACTCCGGAACTCCACCAGGTCAAGAAGCGGAAGTGGAGTTGACACGGGAGCGGTGGCTGTCGATCCCGTGCTGTGAGGACGCGAAGTAAGTGATTCTAAGTCAATCTAAGATACGTTGACTTCAGCTACGCTATTCTCGTAGCTGAAGTTGTGTATCTTAGATCGATCCCACCCCCAGTGTAGACCAGGCCATGGATAAAACTGAACTTTCTTTCCAAGCCCACCACACTCTCTCTCTCTCTCTGTTGGCAATGTTACTAAACTTCTTGTTACTGAGGCCTGCAACCTTTTTAGACTCTTATTTCTCTTGCTCTGCACATTCACGCTACATCCAGATCTTGCAGCTTCTTACTACACAAGATTTCTATGATCTGATCTTTTCTGTCTGTCCAAGTAACTAAACCAGTTCTCCAAGCCCTCTCCTAACTTGACTACTGTAATCACCTCCTTTGTGACCTTCCTGATACCCACATCACTCCCCTCCAGTCAATTCAGAATGCACTGTTAAAATAATCTTCCTATTGTTCTCACCATGTTGCCCCCGCCCCTCCCCTCTTTGAGTCTGTGACAGGGTATACCTACCCCATACCAGCCCCCAAAGGGTCTTTGCAGGCTGAGGAAGTCCCGCCCCTCTGGCTCTGCTGGGCATGCTCAGCCTGGAGGCAGAGTATGAAAGGAAGCAGCCCAACTAAGTCTGGGCAGGCTGCTGAAGGGGGAGGATGCAGACTCTTGCCAGGGAGCTGCTATCGGCTGCGACTCCAACTACAGAGCCATAGCACGCAGAGTTCCAGATGGACTCCAGGCTGCCTGATGCCTCCAAGGACCATATTTTGAGGTCCACCAGGACCGCCTTTATTGGGTGACCCAGATGCCCCAGATGGGAGAAGAGCTCCACCAGCTGTTGATCCCCTGCCAGTTTCGACGGGATCTGTTATGGGTAGCCCATGCAGTGCCCTGGGCTGGGCATATGCGGTGTGAGAAGACTTTGCAATGAGTGGCGCTGAGATTCTTCTGGCCGGGTATATACCAGGAAGTGCGGGACTTTTGTGCCTCCTGCCCCAAGTGCCAGCGTGCTGGCCTTCGAGAGGATTGGCCTAGACTTGATGGGGCCTTTGGAGAAAAGTGCATCGGGGTTCCAGTATACCCTTGTGGTAGTCAACTATGCGACCCGATACCCGGAGGCTGTCTCGCTATGGACCACCATGGCCCCCGCCATAGCCACAGAACTCCTTAAGATTTTTGCCAGGGTAGGAATACCCAGAGAAATCTGGACAGACCGTGGAACGAATGTCTCATCCAAGCTGATGGCCAAATTGTCGTCTATTAAACATTCGAGCTCTCAGGACATCGGTCTATCACCCACAAACCGATGTGCTAGTTGAGAGGTTCAACGGAACCCTGAAGGCTATGCTTTGGAAATTCATGGACGACGACCCATGACAATAGGGTAAGTTTCTGCCTGCATTGCTGTTTGTCATGTGAGAGGTTCCCCAAGCCTCCATGGCATTCTCCCCGTTTGAGCTCTTTTACGGGAGACAGCCAAGGGGAATCCTGGACCTGCTCCAAGAAACCTGGGAAGAACAGGAATCAAGGGTCATGAGGTCAGTGTCCTACATCCTGCATCTGCGAGAACGTCTCCAGCAGCTGGGAGAGTTTTCCTGGGAAAATTTGCTGCAGGTGCAGCACACCCAGGAACTCCAGTATAATCAGGGGGCCAAGCTATGGACTTTCAAGCCTGGGGTTAGGGTCTTGCTGCTATTGCCATCTTCAGAATCAAAACTGCTTGCTAAATGGCAGGAACCATTTGAGATTGTTTGGCGCATGGGGCCAGTAGACTGAGGTCTAGCTCCCTGGGCGACGAAAAGACCTTATGAGTATACCATGTAACCTTTTGAAAGTCTGGAAGGCGTAGGAGGGTCTGCTAATCGCCACTACCCCCCAGAACCCGAATTGGGGCCAGTGAACCTCCCGACCCAACACCAATCACAATGGGGCAAGCTCTGAACAACAAGCAAGGCTACAACAGTTGGTCCAGAGCTTCCCCTCCATTTTATCTTCCTACTCTGGATGGATGAGTATCACCAGCCGTCAGATAGACACCGTGCCCGGACAGAAGGTCCGCAACCAACATCGCCCAAGTGCCAAGTTTTTATCAACGTTAGACTTGACCAAGGGGTACTGGCAAATATCCCTTACCCTGACATAATAAGAGAAGACAACCTTCCCTATGCCCTTTGTCTTATATCACTTCATCACCATGCCCTTCAGGCTAGATGGGGTGTGGCTGCATTCCAGCATTTAATGCAGTATGCAGCCGCATGTATTGATGACATAGTGATCTAGAGCGCAAGCTGGGAGGTACACCTACATCTCTCAGTGGTTCTACAAGCCCTGAAGGAAGCAGGACTCACAGCAAATTCCTCCAAGTTTTCCCTCGGGTGGAAGGAAATGACTTACTTGGGATATACGGTGGGGGCAGGACAACTCCATTCCCCGAGGTCCAGGCCCTAAGAGATTTCCCCGCTCCTACGACAAAAAGGAAGGTAAGGCAGTTCCTTGGCTTGGCAGGGTACGACTGGCGGTTCGTGCCAGACTTCGCCATGATCGTCACCCCCCCTCTCCGACCTCATGAAGAACTCCCGACCGCGGAATGTTCAATGGTTGGAGGATTGTGAGAGGGCCTTTCAGACCTTGAAGGAGCGACTTACCCAGGAGCCAGTCCTCTTCCACCCAGACTTCTCAAAACCATTCATTTTACAAACAGATGCTTCGGAACTGGGGTTGGGCTGCTCTCCTCTAACTTTCTTCTACTGCCTGCTTC
This sequence comes from Eretmochelys imbricata, assembly GCF_965152235.1. NCBI lineage: Eukaryota > Metazoa > Chordata > Testudines > Cheloniidae > Eretmochelys > Eretmochelys imbricata. Next base: position 24,371,891 of record NC_135580.1, on the reverse strand, counting down.
CCTGAGCCACTTCCCCATAGCCCCAGCACCTTCTCTGCCCCTTTTTGTCAGGGCCCCAGTCTGGCAGTCGTCAGCCTAGAGCTCTCCCAACCTCTGCTGACCCTGCCCAGCACTGCTCTGTCTTAGGTGCTTCTCTCAGAACCAGTTCTTCTCACTTCATTCTCCAGGGAGAAATTCTGCTGCTCTCTGCCCTGCAGCCTTCTCATAGGGCCCAGCCTGGCCCTGATAGGCTACTTTCAAGCCTCCACTTGATTGGCTGAGGCTCTGCGCAACCATTCTGGCTTGCTTTAACCCCTTCCACGCTGACGTGGGGCAGCTGCCCCACTACAGGAGGACAAGGGGGAAGGACCCCCGCTGGGTCCTGTCTCGAGGGGTAAGGTGTGTGACAGGGTGTACCTACTCCACACCAGCCCCGAAACGGTTAACTGTGCTTTGCAGGCTGAGGAAGTGCAGCCCCTGCCGGGTGTGCTCAGCTTGGAGGCAGAGTATAAAAGAAAGCAGCCCAATTCAATCTGGGCAGGATGCTGAAGGGGGAGGATGCGGGCTGCGGGCTCTCTCCAGGGAACTGCTACAGGCTCTGACTACAGAGCCATGGCATGCAGTGTTCCAGATGGACTCCAGGCTGCCTGACGAGCCTGCAGAAGAGACCTCGCCGGCAGGAGCTACGCCAGCTGAGGACCCCAAAGACCATGGGGAACTATGGAGAATTGCTGAGGGAGAAAGGGTAGGAAGCAGTCCAGGGGACTTAAACTCTTCTCTAGTGCGTGAACCAGGGAACCAGTCAGCGTGTTTCAGGAGGATCCCTGTTGACTGGGTGGTGAGCACCCCCACTATTGCCAGGGGCCTGGGTTGGGATTTAGAGGAGCAGGGAGGGCCACACCCTCCTAAATGGTGCCCCAGTTCCCCAATGGGCCAATAGATCACACAATCCCACAGAAGTGGGCTACTCTGACTCCGGCCATTAGGCCATGCTGTTCTGGTGGAAAGGCCGCTTATTGACTCTGGCCATTGGGCCACGCTGCCCTGAGCAGAAGGGCTGCTTATGGAACCTGGCCATTGGGCCAATTCAAAAAATCTGCTTTGTGTGTATATTCAGAACTAAAGTTGCTTATCTAACTGACAAAAGTAAGTTTTACCCCTGCATCAGAGAGACAACACCATTGTGTGTATGGGGGGGGAAATAGCAGAATTCTATTCTGGTTTACGTAGCATCAACATAATTGTAAAATATGTATGTTCCAGTTGAAGAAACTCTACTGTCCCTGATGAATGAGCCGGAAAGAATAAGCTGAGTTTGCAGGGCTATTGTTGGAAAAAAACATAATTGTACTGGAATTGATCTGGAAGTCTTGGAGAGACTAGAATGGAAAGCCCAGGGATAACTGACTAACCAAATATCTTGTATGTCTGAAAGCCTTACCACGTTTCCCTGTGTGTTAGCTTTTCACCAAGCTTTGCTGAAAGTCTTGCAGTGTCTTGCCAGTTAACTCTGCCTCTCAGTTTAAGAAATGGTGGTTCAATCAGTTGTCTATTGCGTGCTGAATAATTTCTCTTTTGATGATGAATAACTTCACACCTGCCAAATCATATAGAGTTTCCATATGACACACATGCCATGTAAGCAGACCTAATGATGATCACTATTTTACTCATGGTTTTTGTGAACTCTGAATGTACTTTTGTAAGACTTGCTGGATTGTATCACTTCATTCACTTCCAGCTGTTCTTCTGGTCTGTTTAAGAGAAGATGAGTTGTTCGGAAACAGCACAGAGCAACACTATTCTGGCTCGGACAGTCTGAAAGTCCCACTAAGAATTAGCTTTCTAAAATACAAACTGGGTGTTTTTCTTTATTTTGAACTGTTTCCCCAGAAAATATACTTCAGAGAGTCCATCTTCTCTTTTGGGGACACCTGGGTATGTATGGTACATTAACAAGTCCAGGCACCTTGTAAGGATTCCAATAGGCAGAACTACTGGGTTATAGTTTGATTTAATTTTGCTAATATAGCAAATATTTTAGTTATTATATGGTAAATCAATAAATAGACTTCTGATCATCAATAATCCTTGTGGTAATCATTTAAAATTAGTCCTGTTTTAGATTTGTTCAGTTTGCTAATTAGTTTCAATACATTTCTTTAAAGCATTCTGATGACTAGTTCTTTTTCTAGATGTCCCAGGATGAGACGGTGTGTAAATATTGTGGAGTCAGCTATCTGATCCTTCACGAGTTTAAGCTGATGGAAGACAAAGTAAAAGCAATGGAAAAGGAGATGAAGTTTTATGAAGGAAGCGTAGAGCGGGAAAAAAGACTTCAAGCACAACTACAGTGTCTTAGTCAAGACTTTGAACAGTGCATGGCTGAGAGTGAATCAAAAACAGAAAGGTTGGAACATGATATTTGTCCTTATATTTTTTCATATTAACACTCTCATCAATGTAGTTGAAAGGATGGTTTCAGAATGGCTTTCCTTCCAGAATCAACCTGAATCAAGTGTAGCTCATACCTGAATACATTTTAGTATTTTAATTTAAATCATAGTTTGAAGCATTCCTTAGAATCAAATATTTACTACCTGAATAGTTTAGAGCCAGTCAACAAATTTAAGTGAAAGAAAGGTCAGATTACTTCAGAGAAAGCTATTGACAAAGATGGAAAATACCTTTATTACTGGAGTCATAATTTATCTAAAATTGTTCAAATCAAATTTAGACTATTATGGTTGACAGAATAAGGATTTTACATTTCTGAAATGTGTACTTACTGCCTTACAATAGGTACAATAATCTGCTAAAGAAAAAACAGAAACCTTGCACTGAAAAGCTTACAATTCAGTTTCCAAAAAGAATTATTTAGAGCACTGAAACTGATGTGAAATTGGTTAGTACTATATGTGTGTAGTTTTGAAAGGGCTTCTAAGTTCTTATTTCTAAGTCCTACTTGGGAACCCATCTTACAAACATTTACTGCCATGCAAAATGCAAGTTATATTGTGGTAGTCCCATTAACGTAGTGGGAGTTTTGCCTTCATAGGAACTACAGTAGATTGGCAGTACCAAATGCATAAATATTTCATTTACTATATTTTATCTGTTGGTTGATTTTGCTTAGTGCCTACATTCATCATCATAGCAGTAATAAAACTGGAGAACCAAATTAACAAGTTCATTCAGTCAGACAGTTATTCTCAAAAAGGAAGAAAAAGTCCTTTTACATTAAAGGGCATAATCAACTTGAATTCTAGACAATTTAAAAACATTAGTTACAAGTAGTTTCAGGTACACCCACTGAGTCCTCTTCCCTCAGTTTTTATGGTTCTACTGTCACTTTTTTTTTTTAAAGAGGTCTTTCTCTTCCTTGTGACTATGTGAAAACCTAACAAGCAACAGGAGAAGCAGGGAAATTTGACTATACATCTAGTTCTGCAACATATGTTGTTTTCACTATGTTTTAAATATCTGTCAGCGCTGTACCACTCTCCAGTATTAAACTGATATGAAATGGCTTTAAACTGATGGTCTTGGGTGCAGTGATCAAGAGTTATAAATGTTTCCTTTCTCAATTAATACAAATAGGTGAGTCTGCATTTTCTTCTACCTATTTATCAGCAAGTATTATTTTAAAGCTGAAACCAGAAGCATTAGTTATGAAATTCTGTCCTTTTCCTGGGCCCACAGTGTAGCTTTAGTTGTTGCATCCGCAAACTGATTATTTAATATTGCACCATATATGTCAGCTTAGTTTTTGGAAGACAGGAGAAAGCTAAACGTGGAAATTGTGTTTTTAAAAAAGCCTTTTCCTACTTCTGTTCCTGCCTTCATCCTTCTTACTTTTTCTCCCACTATTTGTTTGTCCTTTTTTCTACCTTTCACCCACACTAACTATAAATATTTTTTCAGATCTAAGTTCCTAATTATGCATCTTATAGTAGTCCATCTTGGATATTTGTTGGTGATGATATAAAGAACTTGGTTTGGTATGGAACTTGTTTGTTATCGTCATTATAAACGAGTTTCCACAATATGTTGATTTCTTTTTATTTGATACTGTAGGGTTGTTGGAGATGTACTATATTTCACCTTCTATTGTGGATATGCCATTACATGTTTTTTGGTGATCCATCATGACACTAGCAGATTTCTTACCAAAATAATAGTGTACCTCCACTACCATCTTTTGTAAAAGAAATTCAGTATTTTTTGGCTTCTCCGAGCCCGAAAAGTTTTGAGGAGCTGGTTTCCATTATTTTCTCTCATTTTTCTGCTTCTCTAACCAGACTTCACTCTATATTCTGTACCATTTCTTGTGCCCTCATTTTCTGTGCTCTTATTTGAACCAGTATGTATTTTCCGGTTGTAGGTTTAGAATATGATTCTAATCTAAACAGTACCATTTTGTTTTTATTTTAATTTTATTTTAATTTTATTAATTAGCAATAATGTGGTGTTTGTGAAAGGTGAGTATGTGTTGCTGATTTCGCTAGACACTGAAGTCCTCTGACCATGTAATAGTATGGCATGAGCAGCAGCAGCACTGAAAGCTTCCCTGCAATGCCTTACCACCCTACATTGGCACTGTTCTGGAGAGACCATCTTTAGGGGTGAAAGAGTGGTTGTAAGTCTTTGTCCAGCCACTCATCAGCCTAATTCTAAAGACTGTCAGTTGTGGTGTTAGCTTTTGTGAAATGGACTGAAACTGCTAACTCATTACACATTGAGCATTAACAAGCCCTATGATAGTAATAACTTTCATTTAGAATTCACTTGGAATGTCTTAGAAACACTAGAGAAGAAACACTGAATTGCACTAGTGGCCTACAGGGAAAGCACTCCGTCATCCTTTAACAGTCTTGTGAGCCATGCAAGGAGACTAATAATTTAACATGACTGTAACATTTGAGATTGAGTTAGAGAACATCTTCAGCAGTCATTGCCAATAAATCTTTACTCCTATAATATGTATGGCCACTCAGAGTTACATAATACACTGTCTGTAGCCCTTTCCGCTTATTGCAGTGTTTTTGATTTTTTTTTCCATTCTGGGCTCAGAGCTTGGAATAAAGAAGAAATAGATTCTCTGTTTTCTTTGGTTCAAAAACCCTTTTTAGAAGCATGCATTTGCTTCTAATTGTTTTTACAGCCCTGAGCATCAGTTACACAGTGAATAACGGTAACATTCAGTGTATTAGCAGATGATGTAGCAGCACATTCTTCTTGCTTAGAGCTGTTTGCTAGGGGTGAACTAAATTTTCCATTTATCAGTATTTTTGTGACAAAGCTTGAACAGTTAATGAAAATTTCACCAATGCATTTTTCCTCCCGGAGGCCTTGCCCATACTATAGGCTTGATTCAAAGCCCACTGGAGTCAAAGGTTATGTCTACACTTGAAGCTGGGGGCAGACAGGCCATTCATCTGGTTTTAAGCTGGATAGTCCTCTTTTTCTATGATTTGTCCCTTCTCCAGTTCAAAACCAGATGTGGTTTTGTCCAGTATCACCGAAGGGGGATGCCATTTTGAAAAGCACGCCGCTCCACACCTGCAGGCATGACTTTTCTGCATCTTCACACCAGCAGGGGGGTGGGGTGCTTTCAAAATGGCTTTCAAAATGTGTGCGAGGTCGCACGTGTGTGCAAGGTCACGCTGGTGGGGGTGGGCCCATTCCCTTCCCAGAAGTACTGAAATGTCCAGTATTTTGAGGATGTGGCAGTGGCCATTCTAGCTGGGGGTGTGCTTCTCAGCTCAAGTAGACATACTTATGCTAGCTCTGATTGAGCTAGCGTGCTAAAAATAATAGTGTAGCTGCAGTAGCACGGGGAGCAACAAGCAGTGGCCTGAGTCTGGGAGGCTTTGTACTGAGGGCAGCTAGCCTATGCTGCTGCTCACTGCTACCATGGCTGCACTACTATTGTTAGCATTCTAGTTCCAAGTGTAGTAGTAGCAAAAGGAAGTTCTCCCATTGACTTAATGGGGTTTTGATCCAGCTGTATTTGAATAATAAAAATAAATAAGTTATTGTGCCTCATTACGTACCTTTTCTAAGTATCCCGGCTCATTGCTGCTGCCGTATTAAGTTGTTACATTTACTGACCACTCAGTGCATTGCCATGGTCCTGGTTTTTGCATGGGTGAGATGGGGCTGGCTAGAGAGGGAGGTTTCATCAGTGGCCAAAAATGCCTTTTTTAATTTGTGGTTGGCCAAGAGACTGGCTGTGTTTCTCTCAGATACAGACCCCATTCCTTTTTTCCTTTTAGATTAGACTACTGTGAGTTGCTCTACCTGTTGGTAACGCAGAGTGGGGCTGGGTTGCGCCCCCTCCCTACCCACTGTGGGGGCTGGCTTGGGCCTTGCCACACACCCTCCCAAATGTTCCTCCATGCCCCTCTAGGGAGGTGTGTCCCACAGCTTGGGGACCACTTCCATAGAGAGAGAGCCATATAAGTACCTAGATCAGGGGTGCGTAATAATTTTTGCAGGGGGGCCACTCCATGAATTTTGGTAAGTCATCACGGGCTGCACATTTCTACTATATTAATGGAGGGTGCAGAGTCTGGGAGGGAGTTTGGTTACAGGATGGGGTTCTGCCTGGGGCAGGGGGTTAGGGTGTGGGAGCAGGTGCAAGGTGAAGGCTCTGGCCGGGAGGTGCTTACCATTGGAGGCTCCTGGCTGGTGGCGCAGCAGGTCTCAGGCAATGGATGGCTCACTCTGGAACAGTTATTCCATACTGAAATTGGTCCATTGTGGTTACATGTCTGTCTTCAATAGGGAGTATTGCTGGCATATGTATTCCTTTCTGCTTCCATCAAGAGTTACTGTATAGGAGCAGTGATAAAAATATTCCTTTGAAATCACTGTATGACTTTTAGTAAATACCATAAGATAGTGGCCTGAGGAAACGAATAATGAAAGATACTATTATTCAAAACTAGGCATAAAGATTACGACATAGGGAGAGTGTGGGATTTGTAAATTAAATCTAATGGAGAACTCTTCTTGTGTGTGAATGAGCTGTATATCTTCATGTTTGCATAATGATTTAGAGTTCAGTGGTCTGTTTATATTGAAGCATGGCATATTCTGTATTATGCTGACATGGTGGGATATAACTAGAGACACTGAACAATCTTTTTTTTCAGAAATTATGATATGGTAGATGGTCTTTCATTCTGATTAAATGGAATTTCCAGTTAACAGAATATTCCTTTTTAATGATAATACTGCTGTCTAGTGAGCTGCAGAATTATAATGAGCTCATCAGATTACCAAACAGTCCTATGGAGATGGGAAGAGGCACTATGTCTAATGTGAAAGGATCTAAGCCTGCTGTTTACCCAGTGGCAAGGGCAGCCATGAGAAGTCCAGTATAGCAGCTCAGCATGGATGGAATACGTTTAACAGGTGGTGTGGGAAGTATTTCTTATATTTCTTATTTGTATGATCACTAAAGGGAGACTTAGAGCTGCTACTAGAGAAGCAAACAGACAAAACTAGCCCAAGACTGAGATTAAATTCAAAGGCCTATCATCAGTAAATTGTTAGAGCCCTAATTAAACAGAATTGTCAACAGAATTGTCATCCTGATTAATAGCAGTCTTTACTATTAAATAAGTATAACTAGGTTTGTCAGTTGGTTCTCTGAGAGATACATTCTGGGTACCCACCAACCTGTGTGTAACATGTGTGTATTTTGGTATCTGCAGTTGTGTATACTAATACTGTTTGTTAAAAATTTGGTACAAGGCAATTCTTTGTGCTGTATTAGTTTATGTACGTTTAAACTACACAGTGTGATATAGTGACTTAACATGCCACGTCATGTTGCTTTACCAAGCTAATCAGTATCCTTTTAACCTAAAAGTAGTGGGTATTTTTCCAGTATTTGTAGTTTGGTGTGAATGGCAGATATTCTGCTTTTGTCAAGTTCCAGAGGTAACCTAATATAACATGTCCCATGCAATAAATCACATGGTGATACATCATAACTGATGTAATGTAACAGGATGCAGTGTACCTATAATAAATAAGAAATAGTTAATCAGAAAAGTAGTGAATAACAAGAGCAAACATGTATTATAGGAGTTGTTTGAATATTTGTCTCTGGTGATATGCAGTTACTTTGGTCAACAATTGCCTACTATCAGCATGTCTGACTACATTTTTAAACAGTGTTTAACCTCTTATGTTTGTCTCATTATTTATTCCTCTGTATGTCTTCTGCGTTCTGAATTGTTCTTACTTTAGATACATAGAGTACTTCTTCCTCTTATAATATCTTCTTGGTATATCTGAACCGGAAAATCTCTGTTTACGACTGAAGTTTTAATCCTGACTAACACTGAGAAGACATTTGTGTGAATTGACCTAAAGCTGAAGGATCTAGCACTGTGCATAAGTTATTTGTAACATTTCATCTGATATGAGTGTATCAGGAATGAATTTTGTGAGTAACTTATTCCATACACATTATGGATGGGTCATAAATAGGAAACTCTCTGGCTACATGGACATGTGATTTTACATGTCGTATCTTACTAAGATGCTGATGGAAGATTCAGCACTCAGGAATGTCTTGCAAATTTGCATTTTGTTTACTTAGCTGCATGCCACAAAATGCTGTAGTCCTTATTGCTTTCTTTTTGGAATCCATTTTCTTGATGACCATAATCCTGGCTTAAGAGAGAGTCCATTACAATGTTTCATGATACATGCATGGCCTTATTATATCTATGATATTTTTGTCATGTATGTTGTCTGCCATGATCCTCATGGAATGTAATTAGGTTATCTAGACACCTCTGGCTGGCAAAACATAATAGTGCGTCATATGATACTATAACTAGTTTTTGACTTGGACAAACTTTATATGGAGCTGAGATAATGAGGTGTTTATGGGGATGATGGCATACATGGAAAGTACATTCTGTGGACTAAAAGTAGTGGACCTGTCTAGCCAGATCTGAAGGGGCAACAGCATGTTGGGGGCAAAAGCTGTCCCATAGTAAATGAAAAGCAAACAAAAAAAGTCAGGATACAATAAATCCTGCTGCCCTTGTAAAATGCAGAGCTAGTCTGAAATTTTTCACTTGCATGCTGTTCTGAAGGGTAGGATTTTGGACCTTAGAGTACTGCATATGTTTGTACTTATCTAGTATTTGGAAAAAAACTTGTAGTTGAAATTAAATTAAATTCCCCCATAGGAAATGATCATGAAAACAACTTTGTTTGATAAATTTGGCAATGTTTTCTTATTTTGTAAATCGGGGTCTAAAATTTGCAGCCCGCGGGCCATCTGCGGCCCATGAACCTCTCCAATGTGGCACGCGGGGCTCCAGCAGTTTTGGGCCCCACCTCCCCCCCAGGTGATTTACAACGGCCTGGGGTCCCGGCAGTGCAGAAGAGCTGAGCAGCGTCTGCCTGCTCGCTCCATGTGTCTGCCGGCCCATCCCTTCAGCCCCGGGGCGGGAAGGGGCTGTGCCTCCACATGCTGCCCCCACCCTAAGCACCCCTGCGGCCAATGGGAAGCTGCGGGGTCGGTGCCTGGGGGCAGCAGTGTGCGGAGGCCCCCTGCCCCACCTTGGAGCCCCAGGTAAGCGCTGCACCCTCCGACCTCCCTCCCAGAGCCTGCACCCCCTCCCCACACACCCCCTCCTGCCCCCAAACTCCCTCCCAGAGCCTGCAACCCAACTCCCTCCTCCTGCACCGCCACCACCTGCCCCAGCCCAGAGCCTGCACCCAGCACCCAAACTCCATTCCAGAGCCTGTACCCCAGATCCCCTCCCCCACCCAAACTCCTTCCCAGACCCAACCTCTCACCTCTCCTGCCCCCAAACTCCCTCCCAGAGCCTGCACCCAGCACCCAAACTCCCAGAGCCTGCACCCCAGTCCCCTACCCCAGACTTCCCCAACCCAAACTCCCTCCTAGAGCCTTAGGCAGGTGTGGGGTGGAGTTTTTTGGGGAGTGGAGTTTTGGGGGGCGGGTTCTGGGCGGCATGAGTGACATTACTGGCTCGCTGGGAGGATTTGAGGACTGGCAGTGGCCCTTAGATAAACTGAGTTTGAGACCCCTGTTGTAGATGTGTTGCATTATCAACATTCTGTGCTTGTTTACGTTCAATAAGGTAAAATTTTGCTTGTTTTGAAATTAGAACCTTAAGCCCCTATACTTTTCTATTCAGTTTTACAAATAATTTTTGGTTTCATTAAATTATTTCCGTTGTATCCCTTTTTATGCTAGCATATTTTAAATGAGAAAAAGTAAGACCAAGAAAAACATGCTTGTTGTTGGCAGCAGGTGTTTGAGATCTTATATTGATACTTTTCGCAGAAGGTATAAAGAGTTTATGAAGCAGACTCACCATACTGGGCCCTGAGGATCCTGCGTACATCTGTTGTGTTCAGGCAAAATGAATGTCCCACTAGACTTTTACTTGGCCTCTGTAATTTCTCAACCTCCTCTAGTGTCTCTCATAAAAATGAGGCCACCGTTTGGTCCTTAATCTTTACAAAATCATGAACTATGCCAAATCATAGCAATTTGTGTATTATATTCTTCATCTTTATATCAACCTGTGGATTACTAGCCGAAAGGTTTGTCCTACTTAATGCCAGTGCTTGAATTGTATCCTGGGTGTGGAGTTTTGGAGTGGGATGGTTGAAGTTTTCCAGAAGTTCAAGACCAACAGCAGTTTGAAGGCTAAAAGTAAAAGGACAGGTTTCACACTTAGTGTATCTCTCCCTGAGTTTAATGAAAGCAGCTCACAATTCTTTTGGGGAAGACTCTGCCTTCTCCTCTGTGGCTGTGGAGAGCCTTCCTGCAGCAGGATTTAAGATACAGCAAGCTAAGGCCTTTTTACTTCTGAATGAGAGCATCCACACAGGCGTTTAATGTGCTTTCATGTATCCAAATTAAAGTCACACCTTTTAGTTGATTATCTTAACTTTCCTGAGTGTCCCTATGTAGACAAGCCCTGTTAGAGTTTGTCAGAGAATATATCCTGACTACATGCCAGTTCTCCTTAAAAAGATACTGATACCTTATAGAGAGCTTTGGAATATATTATATTGGTTGCTCCTGTAGCGCATAATTTTCTGGGTTTGTGTTCTTTATTACAAGGTAATTTATCTGCAGTTAGCTTGCTCTTGTTTGCTTCTGCTTCTTATCCCCCCAGTAGTCCTCTGTTTTAAATGTCATATTTCAGCATTGAGAAAATGACTGAGTCAGAGGACTGTGCTGTTAAGTAGGAATAAGAGGCAGATGGACTCCTATTTCCTTGCCACCACAATTAAGAATAAAGAACAAGGCATGAGAAATATATTAAAAAAAGCAGAATTGTTTCTAAATGGAATGCCTTGTTGAAAAACAGTTGTGTAAGAAACAGAGTCATTGACTGAAGTTTAAAATATGTCTTAGAAAATATACTCAGCTGTTTCTGTCATGCCTTCGAGTCCTATATGGGGAAACATGAGAAGAGTTCCACATCTTTTACTAGGGTAGAGAGCCTCACTGATTGACAAAATACTATAATCACCACTGTAATATATTTGTTTGCATTGCATTGATGTGTATCACTTGGTACATAAAAAGGAATAATTTCATAAAGTAAATGAGAGTTCTGCAATGTGATACAGATGTTTCATGTGGGTGTTGGAATTTAGCATGTGGGCGCTCCTTAAAGGCTCAATTGTGAAAGACAAATAGATATATTATTTTGCCAAGAGGTGGCACATGGATATTGAATTCAATGAGCACATGTGTTTTGCACAGATCAATTGCCAACAGAACGAAGCAGTGTGGTGCCCCCTTTTCTTTGTAGAGGGAGTGAGCATGTGCTCAGTGCTATAATTTTTCAGGGCCTTTATTCATACAATTTTACTTCATTCTGAAAGCTGAGGCTAAGAGGAGAAGTGCACAATAGTTATATTATATTATACTTGGAGAAAAGGTATATTTGTTTAGAAGAGGTATGGAATTAACTAAGAAATAGTGTATTTGACTCTTTTTAATGAATCAGTAATATGTGCCAATTTAATAGTGCATATTATTTTAATTAATCAGATCATAGCTTTATTAAATACAGTAATAGCATTGGGGTACTATACCAGCCAGCAGAAAACCAGAAAGTGGTTTCATATAACAGGGGTTTTTTTGTATGGGTTTTTTTAATATTTGCAAAATAATAATCTGTGAATTCTGTTACAGGTGATGGTACAGATGGTCTCTGCTTGTCTCTGTTGTTGCTCTCCGAGAGAAATTCAGGCCTTGTGCTGGCCCTCTGCACAAGGCTAATGGGGTTTAAATGGGATTTATGTGATGCCAAGGCCTTGTGTTAGTCCTCTGGGTTGAATTAGGGGCACTTTCATACTTATGAAAATCACAGACAAGAGTTAGATGAGTTCCAGGAAGGGGATAAATTAACACAATGTCCTGGATAGTACTAGGAAGATGATGCCCTCTCTCTCTGACTACTAGATTGACTCTTCAAGCTAGGAAGAGGTATGCTTAATTGACAAAATTAAACATTCAGTTCTAATGTTAGTAAATGAGCAGAACTGATTCATAGGTCCTGCCCTTCAAAACTGATAACCTCTAGTCCAGAGGTGTGCAAACTACTGCCTGCAGGCCACATCCGGCCTGCGGGACCATCCTGCCCAGCCCTTGAGCTCCCCACTGGGGAGGCTAGCCTCTGGCCCCTTCTCCACTATCTCCCCCCTCCCCCCCGTAGCAACACCACTGCGCAGGCAGTGCTCTGGGCGGCGGGGCTGCGCGCTTCTGCAGGTCAGCGGCAGCGTGTCTGTCTCCGGCCAGGTGGCACTGCTGCCAGACATGCTGCTCTGAGGGGCACAGTAAGGGGAACGGGGCGAGAGGTCCCGGGGGGCAGTCAGGGAGCAGGGGGTGGTTGGATAGGTGTGGGAGTCCTGGGGGGCCTGTCAGGGGGCGGTTGGGTAGGGCAGAGGTTCGGGGCAGGGGGCAGTCAGGGGATGGGGAGTGGGGGGGGGTTGGATAGGTGTGGGAGTCCTGGGGGGCCTGTTGGGGGTGGGGGTGTGGATAGGGGGCGGGGCAGTCAGGGGACAGGGAGCAGGGTGGTTGGATAGGGGCGGGGGGGGGGGTCCCGGAAGGGGGCGGTCAGGGGACAAGGAGCAGGGAGGGTTGGATGGGTGGGGGGCTCTGAGGGAGGCAGTCAGGGGGCAGGAAGTGAAGTGTGAGGGGTCGGATAGGGGGCGGGGGCCAGGCTGTTTGGGAAGGCACAGCCTTCTCTACCGGGCCCTCCATACAGTTTTGCAACCCCAATGTGGCCCTCGGGCCAAAAAGTTTGCCCACCCCTGCTCTCGTCTTTAAGGATTTATTCCTCTGTTCAAAAAGGGCTCTGAAGGGTCTAACCTACTTCTCTCCCAAGCTGATTTCCAGCAGTGTGTTTGTTCATCCAAAAGCAGATGTGTTTAGTAACTTTATCTGGGTCAGACAAAAGGCATTATTTAGAAGAGATGAAAAACAACTGTCAATGGAAAGTGGAAAGAGTCATGTTAATCTGCAGGAGAACAATTTTGCTTCCTTCCTTACTAAAAATATTAATTAAAAATAATATTTTAAACTCTTTTTTTCATAATTTTGACATCTGAGAATGGTCCCACATACTGCAGAAGATTAATGGGTGGAGAAATGGTTAACTACCCTCTAGGTGTTTGAGCAAGTAGTGCTCTTTGAATCTATTTAAAGTAATTTTGAGAGGAATGTATATTTTAGTATAAGGTAGAAGGGAATTTTTCCTACTTGAAAAATGTAACCTTAGAAAAGTGCATTCTGTCTATCTATAAAATTGATACAGTGATACCTATCACACTGTGGTGTTGTAAGGCTTGCTTACTTAATATATGTAAAGTGCTTTGAGACCCTTGGAAGAGGGTCAAGTGAAGTGCAAAGTATTCTTCACATTCATGTTCAATTACTATAAATTGTGTGTTTTTTAATCTCAGTCTATGTCCTGTTTTACTGATTGGCTGAAGGGGGCTTGCACAAGCAGCTAGCTGATTGTTTTTGAGGAAATTCTTAGCTTTCATCAAAATGAAAAGTTTCTAGCCATCCTTTCTTGCTAAGATAGCCTTAGAGAAGTAAATGAATTGTTCGCTGCAGTTGGCATCAACAAGCAGCTAAGCATTTTCAGCAGGAAGCTGGAGTGGGGAAGACCTAAAAATTTCCTTGACATATACTTAAAAGTGAAATGAGTCAATTAAGTTTAGGATATATCTTCTCCCAAATTCTTAGACCAGTCTTGTGTATAGAGGTATGAAAATGATGACCAGGATTAGTTATACTGTGTATATTGAAGCAAGCAGTTTTGAAGATCTAACTAGAAATGCTACAGCTCTCCTTGTTAAAACTCAGATTTAAAAATGCCTTTTTCCCTAATCTTGACAAACTCAGAATTGGATGAAAGTTTTAACACCTTTAGCTTGATTTTAAACAGTGTCTGTATTAGTGGTAAGTAAGGTTTTCAACTGAATTAAGCTAGCTCAGTTGAGCTAACTTAATTAGAAAAAAGGCACCATTTTCCTAGTCTACACGAGGACTCTGAGGCTAGGATTGCTCACTCAGGCCATGCTTCAGGTACACATGTAACTGCTGTGACAGATGAGAACTCCCCTCGCACATAGTTCCTGCACCCCCACCTTGCTGACTGTGCCAAAAGTGTGCGTGTGGGATTTGGGGGAAAGCTGCTGCACCAAATGGGACTCTTGCAGCCTGCTTCTTTCTTCCTGTCAATGCATGGTCAGTTCTAGCCTCACGTTTCAATAAGTGGCACTGGGAAGAAGTCCTTCAACCCCACACTGCCTGTGGGAAACCCTTGCCTCTTCCTGGTCCCCACACCAACTAAAGGAGACCATGCACAGCCAGAAGACACCCACCCACTGTGAGAATCAAAATAGATCCAGAGTATGAAGCTGAAATGTTGCTAGGGAATGGGAGAAGTATCAAAGTCAAGGCTCCCACAAGCCAGTGGCTCATCACGCTAACGCAGTTAGGCACATCAGTTTCATAGCCAACAGTACACCAGGGAGTGATGTGTCCAGCATCACATCTGACCGTCTTTGAATGTCCTAATCTGATATATCAGGTTCCCATTTTGCAGCTTGGTGAACTGGGAGTGACCTTTCAGTGTGAGATGAAGGGAGACTGAAACCTACAACTTTCAGGATGGAAGTCAAGTGACTTAACCACTCAGCTGCCACATCTTTAAAAAAGTATGGAGAAGTATGGAGTTTATTAATTGGGGGGGGGGGGGGAAAGAGTATTCACACAGGAAATCTCCTATGTATCACCAACTGAGATTCTTTTTTTCAAATCATTCAGTGGCCTGTTTAATGTTTGGTTCAGAACATTAGAACTATCATTCTGGATTAAACCAATGGCCCATCTAGCCCAGTATCCTGTCTCTGACAGTGGACAGACCAAAGCTTCAGGAGGAACTATATAGAAAAGGGCAGTTGGAGTGATCCATCCCTGTTTTCCCCTCCCTTCTGGCAATCAGAGTTTGAGGTCACCGTGAGCATGGGGTTGCATCCCTGACCATCTTGGCTAATAATAATTGATGGACCTATCTTTCATGAATACACCTAGTTCTTTTTTGAATCCAGTTATACTTTTGGCCATCATAACATCCCACAGCAGTGTGTTTCACAGATTAATTGTGCATTGTATTAAAAAGTAGAAAAAAGGGAATTTTTAGGTCCTCCCCACTCCCCATCCATCCTAAACTTCCTCTTGTTTGTATTAAATGGGCGGCCTATTAATTTCATAGAGTGACCTCTAGTCTTTGTATTGTGGGAAAGGATAAATAACACTTTTCTGTTCACTTTTTCCACACCATTCATGATTTTATAGACCTCTATATAACCCCCTTAATCATCTCTTTTCTAAGATGAGCAGCCCTAATCTTTGTAGTCTCTTCTCATATGGAAGCCATTCCATACCCTGAATCATCTTTATTGCCCTTTTCTGAACCCTTTCCAGTTCCACTCTGTTTATTTTTATATATATCTATATCTTTCTGTATGCCCTCTTTATTTCAATTGCTAGTTTTATATTATGCTATCAGTGTCACACAGTTATAGCATGAAAAATAGATAGGTTACCAACAGGAAAGGAGTTACAGCAACATTCCTACAAAATTTTAGGCACTCTCCTATGTTCTTGCTTACATTTCTCTAGAAAATAAAAACATATTATGTAAATGCATGAAATCATACAGTTGAAAAAATGCTGTTCATTTAGTTCACCTCCTTCAGTGCTGGTTCATTCCTCGCAGTATACATTAGTTTTTCCAATCAGTTATTTAAATGATTCAAGTGATGTAACTTCTTGGGCTTTTCATTGTCTGTCCCACCTTCTGCTATCACAGGAATTCATTCATGTGCTATATACCCACAAGATCCTAACGTATTATCATTGCTTAGCATTCCAGAGGAAGAAAAAAAAATCCTCGCTAATATGCTGTGGAGGGCAATCCCCATATTTAAATGATGTATCTAGTGTTATTTTTACCCAGAGATACCAGACTTGCATATAAGAGACAATAAAATACTGTTGTATAAATAAAAAGAAAAGGAGTACTTGTGGCACCTTAGAGACTAACAAATTTATTTGAGCATAAGCTTTCGTGAGTTACAGCTCACTTCATCGGATGCATTCAGTGAATTTCCACTGAATGCACCCGATGAAGTGAGCTGTAGCTCACAAAAGCTTATGCTCAAATAAATTTGTTAGTCTCTAAGCTGTCACAAGTACTCCTTTTCTTTTTGCGAATACAGACTAACACGGCTGCTACTCTGAAACCTGCTGTATAAATGTTTCTCAAATAGTAGTTGATTGTGTACATTCAGAAACTGATTCAGAAGAGAACTTTTAATGTGTTTAATACTCTGTTTCATGGTATACTTTGTGAAACTCTGTATGATCCAAATTCAAATTTTTTTATTTTAATATTCTTGCTACAGTTTCACATTGCCAACTGCATGTTACAAATTGACTAATATTTTTGTTTGTTCATACTGCAGGATCAAGTCAAAACTGCATTTTGTCAAAAATACAATTATTATTCTCCAATAGTATAAAGGTCAGATAGTTTGTTACACTGAGTTTTTTTATTGGTTTTCTGACTGCTCTTTTATCAAAATGATATTGTGTGTGTGTGTGTGGAGAGAGAGGGGAATTAGACAGAGGAAGAAGCATCTCTGGCCACTTGGAGAAGGGGCCAGATTGATATTTATTAGTGGGTTCAATTTAGTCCTAGCATCTCTCTCTCTCACTTGCTGAGAATCTTTCTTCCGCTTCCATCCTTGACTTTCCCTTGATGTTAGCCCACCTCTATCATTGTGGGGAAGAATGGTGGTGGTGGCTCAGAGAAGCAGCTGGGGATGAAACGCCTCAGCATACAGCTCAGAAGTGACTTCATACTGAAAAGCTAGGGAGTAAGGTGAACCAAAGGCATAGAGCTCATTCATTGCACATTGAGGGAACTGGAAAGGGAGTTGGAGACTTCATTTACATTTCTCATTTACTAGCTCAGTGCTGCAGACCCTGTGTGAATGTTTATTTCTTTAAAAACTTTCTTTCCAATAAAATTTATAAAGAGTATAATTTCTTATGTTATTTTAAAAACCATTAATTTGTTACCAAGTTTGACCTGACAATATCTCTTTAAAGCTGCTTTGGAAAACTTTTCTTTGATATTGCTGGCTTGTGTTCAGTTAAAAACTCCCATTTAGGTGGCCCCCATAACACTTTCTGTGCATATAATTCTCAAGTCTTTTATAATGTTAATTTGTTAATTTTTAAAATAATATAGTGAGCTGGACTCTCCTCTTGTACCCTTCTTACCATGGTATAACTCCATTGACTTCAGTGAAGTTACTCCTAATTTATACTGGTGTGGGAAGAAAATCAGGCTGATATTTTTCAAATTGAATTTACTGCTGGTGAAAGATGCTTAGACTCTGAAGGCCTTTGTTCCTCTGCAGAACAGGTTGAGAACAGATAGTGGCAATGCAGTTTTCTCTTGACCATTCCACCATTGTATTATAATCCTGTTCTGGAGGTTCATGTCTAGAGGGAAGAAGGTTATTCAGCTTCTGGGCGCACTAAATTTTTTACCTCTGTCAAGTCAAGACTGCAAAGAAGAGTGCCAATTAGTGCCAATTGTGAGTTTATTATCAGTCCACACAGCAATGGAGGGACCACCAACTCATTTCCCACAGACCACTGAACAGTTGTCAGAGATATTACCTTCATTTACTGTCAGACTGGGCCAGATATGAACCAGCAACACAGAAGTGAAAGATTTCATATACCAATACATTACCAGTCTCCTAAATCATCTAGCCCAACTACGATGGATGAACCACTGGAAAAGCATAATTTGGAAGTAGTTTGTGAATAGGTCCATCAGAAATATGCTTCACAGTTTTATATATTCTACACCCAATTAATAAATTAAATATTAGCGTCTTCATATAGATGCAGATTAGTCTGCATATGGAATTGAAAGAGACATGTAGAAATGAAAACGATGTAGGGAATGCACAGTCCTGTCTACCAATAACATTAGGAAGGGGCTATTGACCATTAGTACTACTTCAGGACATATCAGTGTGCACTGAAGAGTCCCTTGCAAATACTTCTCTGCTTTTTCATGATATTCTTTTCATTGTCAGCACCAGTTGTCAACGTATCACATGCAGCTCCCACTCAGTGCAGACTTCCTTCTGTGTTCAACATGAACATATGTTGGTTGTGAAGAAAAGATGTTCAGTTTCACAGTTTATGTGAAATGTAAGAATGTAGAAGGGAGCACTGTGTTCTCAAGATTCTCTTTTAGTGCCAGGAGTTAATGATCCATTGAGCTCTGTAGGTCTCTGTGGTCCCTCATGCTAACTATGGCTAAATTAACAAGTTTATTTCCCGCCCCCCGCAATACTGGGAGACAGTATGCAACTATTCAGATTGAACCCCAGCAGGAGGTATAATTATACTTTTTATCTATTAAAGTAGGTCTCCTGATAGCCACTATCTCCAATCAGATTGAGGTTTTTTTAATTTTTATTTAAAGTTGGAAGCTTTTTCCTAACAAGATCCAGTATTGTACTTTTAATTCAGACAGGTAGTCCTTATAACCATTAAAGCATTAATGCCTAAGTAACTTCAAGAAATATTTATCTTTCAATTAAACATCAAAGTCTAGTCTGCAATGATAATCTCAGGACATAGTAGTCATGGCTCGTCTATTGAGATCTGTTAGATGGCCACATAGTCATCAATACATAAATTCACCAAATTCTGCATATTGGTCATCCAATCTTAGTTGGTCTGGTCCCTTGGTATAACTAAAGGTATGTCTGTACAATGCCATGCCCAAGATAGTCTACCTTAGCAAGTTGAATCTAGTGTGGATAACAGTAACAGTGAAGAAGTGCAGAGTAGATTTCAGCACAGGTAGTACAAGCCCAGCAAGGACCCTTTAAATATTAAAACTACAATAGCTTTCTTCAAATACTCTGTAACTTTGCTAGTGTTCCAAGACTTGAAAATGAAAAATAAAAGTAACGATCCATAGAGCTTCCTGGCCAGTTCTTTTAAAACTCTTGGACGCAAGTTATTTAGATCTCATGATTTATAATAGCTTCTGTTTTAACATCATTCTAAGTTACTGTTGGAGTGGAAAATATTTCATCATCATCATACAATTTAAATACATCATCTGTTTTTTGCTCAAATACAGAGCAGAATTATTTATTGAAAACTTCTGCTTTATTATTGACAGTTCTACCATGTACATCTAGTAATGGATCAATACCACCATTAGCATAATTTTGTTCCTAATATACTTTAAAAATTCACTGTTTTGTCTTTAACTCTGCTGGTCACAGATTTCTACTAATGTGTGTTTGCTTCCTTATCAATTTTCTACACTTCCTAGCTTCTAATGTATATTAATTGCTATCAACTTCCCCTTTTTTCCATTTGATAGATTTTGTTTTTAAATTTTATATAGCTGCTTTCACTTCCCATCAAAGCCAAGCTGGTGTTTTAACCAGTGTAGCCTTCTTTCTTGATTATGGGATTGTGGCTTTTTGTGCATCTTATAAAATGTTCTTAAACAATTAACAACTAGTTTTCAATTCTTTCTGTTTAAATTTATTTGTCCAGGTGATTTAGCTCATAATTGTGTTAAAACTTTGTGTGAAATTGGCCTCTTTAAAGCACCCAATATATATATTACTGGTTTGAACTTTATTCTCTTTGGATGTGACAAATGTAATCAAATCATAATCACTTGCATCTAAGTAATCACTATTTTTTAGTTTCAGAGATCAGTTCTTTTTTATCTGTCAATATGAACAGGTCTAATATAGAATTCCCCTTATTGGATGCAACACTTCTTGAGTTAGCAAAAAGAAAAGGAGTACTTGTGGCACCTTACAGACTAACCAATTTATTTGAGCATAAGCTTTCGTGAGCTACAGCTCACTTCATCGGATGCATACAGTGGAAAACACAGAAGATGTTCTTATACATACAAACCATGAAAAAATGGGTGTTTACCACTACAAAAGGTTTTCTCTCCCCCTACCCCACTCTCCTGCTGGTAATAGCTTATCTAAAGTGATCACTCTCCCTACAATGTGTATGATAATCAAGTTGGGCCATTTCCAGCACAAATCCAGGTTTTCTTCCCCCCCCCCCCCCAAACCCACTCTCCTGTTGGTAATAGCTTATCTAAAGTGATCACTCTCCTTACAATGTGTATGATAATCAAGGTGGGCCATTTCCAGCACAAATCCAGGGTTTAACAAGAACGTCTGAGGAGGGGGGGGGGGGTTTGTAGGAAAAAACAAGGGGAAATAGGTTACCTTGCATAATGATTTAGCCACTCCCAGTCTCTATTCAAGCCTAAGTTAATTGTATCCAATTTGCAAATGAATTCCAGTTCAACAGTCTCTCGCTGGAGTCTGGTTTTGAAGTTTTTCTGTTGTAATATCGCAACTTTCATGTCTGTAATCGCGTGACCAGAGAGATTGACGTGTTCTCCGACTGGTTTATGAATGTTATAATTCTTGACATCTGATTTGTGTCCATTTATTCTTTTACGTAGAGACTGTAAAAATGTAGAGACTGTCCAGTTTGACTAATGTACATGGCAGAGGGGCATTGCTGGCACATGATGGCATATATCACATTGGTAGATGTGCAGGTGAACGAGCCTCTGATAGTGTGGCTGATGTTATTAGGCCCTGTGATGGTGTCCCCTGAATAGATATGTGCGCACAGTTGGCAACGGGCTTTGTTGCAAGGATAGGTTCCTGGGTTAGTGGTTCTGTTGTGTGGTATGTGGTTGCTGGTGAGTATTTGCTTCAGGTTGGGGGGCTGTCTGTAGGCAAGGACTGGCCTGTCTCCTAAGATTTGTGAGAGTGTTGGGTCATCCTTCAGGATAGGTTGTAGATCCTTAATAATGCGTTGGAGGGGTTTTAGTTTACAACAGAAAAACTTCAAAACCAGACTCCAGCGAGAGACTGTTGAATTGGAATTCATTTGCAAATTGGATACAAATTAACTTAGGCTCACGAAAGCTGATGCTCAAATAAATTGGTTAGTCTCTAAGGTGCTACAAGTACTCCTTTTCTTTTTGCGAATACAGACTAACATGGCTGTTACTCTGATTCTTGAGTTAGGAAATTGTCATATATATATATATATATATATATATATATATATATATATATATATATATATACTTCTTAGAAATTCCAAGAATGTTTTAGTACTGGCAGCATGAGAACTCCAGTGTGTGTCACTCAAATTGAATGACAGTAGTTCCTACAGGCCCCAGTTATGAATTGGGGCCCCTTTGTGATAGACACTATGCAAACACAGTAATGCAGATAGGTATAGCCATTTCCCACACCATTCTGCTACTGTACCTCAAAAGTAACTTGTGATACCCCTGTCATGGCTCCCATAAATGGAAAATGCAAGCTGTAATTGCATGGAATTTTGTGGTGTGTACACTAGCAGCTATGTTGAGACCATCAAACTCATTTAATTTGTAATCTGAACTGATTTAAATCCATGTCCCAAGTGGTTAACTGAGTATGTCACATAGACCCTGAGGACTTTTAACGAATTTGATGTACTTTTTTTACTGTACGTTTTAGAATGTACACATCTATACTGCTCAAATAAAACACATTATGAACTTTAAAAGTGTACGATTTGGTAATGTCTTGTTTTTCTTTTACTGTTTTGCTTTTTAATATGGAGACATTTATTAAAAATATTATACTTCATATGCAGAACAAAATTACTCACTACATGGAAATGAGAGAGGGAAAAAACAATGAATTTGAACTTTACATGAAGTAATGAGATTTTCATTGCTGATAAAAGTAACAGCATTATATGCTAGCAAGTTGAATCCTGCTGTGCGGCAACATTTGATTTACATTTGCAAACATGTGGGAAAGGATGCTAACTGGAGTAGTTTTCAGAGTAGCAGCCATGTTAGTCTGTATCCGCAAAAAGAAAAGGCGTACTGATGGCACCTTAGAGACTAACCAATTTATTTGAGCATAAGCTTTCATGAGCTACAGCTCACTTCATCGGATGCATCAGGAGTAGGTGACTGAACAAAGATTAAATTAAATTCATCATTTGCGTGTGAATTCCTTTGCTTTATGCCTGAGTATATTTATTTGACTATTTTGTATTTGTTTTTTAAATTTGATTTAATAATTAACAAGTAGAAATCTTTTGAGTGTCTCAGTTACTTTTTTCTGTAAAGTAATGGACATAATAGAGATTTGAAAAAAGCTTTGAGGATTTTTAAATGAGAAACTTATGTATTATGCAATGTTTTCTTTTAAATTTCATATTATATGGGCCCAGTCTTGCATCCCTTAGTTAGGCAAAAATCCCATTGAAATCAACTTAAGTTTTGCATGAGAGAGGACTGTAAATTCAGACCTTTTAGCAGAACCAGCCTTACTTATTTTTAAACAGTGTGAGAATCTTCTAAGGGTGTCAGGATTCAGAGTGTTAGTCTGTATCAGCAAAAAGAACAAGGACTACTTGTGACACCTTAGAGACTCACAAATTTATTTGGGCGTAAGCTTTCGTGGGCTAAAACGCATCATAGGATCTAATCACATCAGCCACACCATCAAGGGCTCGTTCACCTGCACATCTGCCAATGTGATATATGCCATCATGTGCCAGCAATGCCCCTCTGCCATCAACATTGGCCAAACCGGACAGTCTCTACGCAAAAGAATAAATGGACACGAACCAGACGTCAAGAATTATAAATTCAAAAACCAGTTGGAGAACACTTCAGCCTCTCTGGGCACTCAATTACAGACCTTAAAGTGGCAATTCTTCAACAAAAAAACCTTCAAAAACAGACTCCAATGAGAGACTGCAGAACTGGAATTAATTTGCAAACTGGACACCATCAAATTAGGCTTGAATAAAGACTGGGGGTGGATGGGTCATTACACAAACTAAAAACTATTTCCCCTTGATAATTTTTCCCCTACTGTTACTCACACCTTCTTGTCAACTATTTGAAATGGCCATCCTGATTATCACTACAAAAGTTTTTTGTCTCCTGCTGATAATAGCCCACCTTCATTGAGCTGTCTCGTTAGAGTTGGTATGGCAACTCCCATCTTTTCATGTTCTCTGAAATGTTCCTACTGTATTTTCCACTCCATGCATCTGATGAAGTGGGTTTTAGCCCACAAAAGCTTATGCCCAAATAAAGTTGTTAGTCTCTATGGTGCCACAAGTACTCCTGGTTCTTTTTGCTAAGGGTGTCAGTTTCTTCAGTTCTCATTCTCCATCACTTCCTCAAGATGAGCCTCTCTCTCTCACCTCATCAAACTTTTAAAAAGAGAAACATTTTTTGTTAGTGTCTCATGATCCCACTACTACAGAGGCCAAGGGATAAGGGACATTATGAGTGACTGCGCTGTTCTCATGTCTTGTACCCTTCTGCCCTTTTAATATTTTCTGTGCAAATGCAATTTCTTGTAGATATACATTTTTTCAATTTTTTTTTGCTAAAGAAGTGTTCTTCATTTATGAATAGCTTCAAGTCAGAGCACAAGCAAGATTTAGATCAGCAGTTCTCAAACTGTGGGTCAAGACCTCAAAGTGGCTGGCATTAAACTTGCTGAGGCCTGGGGCTGAAGCCCAAGTCCCACCGTCTGGGGGCTGAAGCCCAAGCGCTTCAGCCCTGGGTGGTGGGGCTCAGGTTACAGGCCATCCGCTTGAGGCTGAAGCCCTTGGGCATCTGCTTTGGCCTCCGCCCTGGACAGTTGGGCTTTGGCTCTCGCCCCCTACGCTGCGAGGTGGGACTCGGGCAGACTCAGACTTCAGTCTCAAATTTCATTCATGATATTTAGGAAGCTCTTCAAGGCTTTACTTTGGGTTTTTCTTATTCTGTTTCAGCTGTGTCTTCATTGCCAAAAAAGGTATTGTTTTTTACAGCAAGATAACTAACTTCTGTCACTTATCTCACAGTAAAATCCTAGCAGCAACAAGGCACAAGCGGCGATGTTTATCACAATGTAGCTAGACAAGGCCAATGCTATATCTCCCACCTGCATAGGAGCTCTCTTAAGCTTGGTCTACACTGTACAGTTTTGTCGACAAAGTCAGGTTTGTTTGACACAACGGTGGAGGAGTATGCACACTAATGCTCCTCTCACTGATTTAACTTTCCTGCTAAGCCGACATAAAACCACCTCAATGAGCGGCATAAAGCTTTTTGCGACAAAGTTAGAGCAACGCAGTATCAGTGTAGACACTACACTTGCTTATGTCTCCCTAAGTGGCCTCCAGGAGATGTCTCACAATGCCCATCATGACTGTTCTAGTGAGCAGTTTCTGCTCCGCTGCACTGCAGCCAGGTACACAGGCATGCGCCCCTGTCCTCTTAAATTTTTGAAATTTCACTTCCTGTTTGCTCAGCATGGACAGCTCACATTTCATCTTCCCAGCTGACCATGCTGGCTTTCTGCAGTAAATGGGCTCCAGCATGGAGTACACTGAGTTGCTGAATATGTTGGGTTTATGGGGAGAGGAGGATGTGCAGTCGCAGCTCTGATCCAGCTGTAGAAACTTTGACACCTACAAGCAGATTTCTCAACCGTGCCACGAGCAGGGGCACAAAAGCGACACGCAGCAGTGCCATACTAAGATCAAGGAGTTGAGGCAAGAGATGCCAACCATTGCTCTGGTGTGGCACCAAAAACATGCTGCTTCTACAAGGAGCTGCATGCTATCCTCAGCAGAGACCCCACCTCCATCACCAAGAGCCCCATGAGTACTTCTGGGGGACCGGAGGCAGCGGAGGATGAAGTGGTGGATGAGAAGCTTGAGTTGGAGGAGGATGTGGGACAGGCAGCAGGCTCATCCGGTGGCATGGTGAGCCAGGACCTCTTTTGGACTCCGGAGGAGTCTAGCTAGTCCCAGCAGTCCGGCTCTGGCATGTCTGAAGCAGAAAAGGGGAGTTCTGGTAACTACTCATTTTTCTTTGATAGTGTGCAATTACATGAGGTAGAGGTGCCTTTATTTTGTTACATGGTGCACATGGGAGAAGGGATGGAAATTAACAATACCAGGTGCTGTTTACATCTGCTTTGTATTCCCCTGTTCAGCTATTCAGTGGGGGCCCTGTGGAAAAGTTTGTTAATGCACACCGAGATGTCCCGGGAATCCTACATAGAGATCTCTAGGAAACTTTCCTGCATATACTTTACAATCCTTAGATGAAGGTTCCTTGGCGGAGCTGCTTTATTTCTTCCCCCAATGTAGGCAATTTTGCCGCTCCAATCAGTCATTACTTCTGGAGAAACCAAATTGCACACAGGCAGGCAGCATACAGACCAGGTCTGAAACTTCACACGTGCAGGAGACGCAGCCTTGCATCTTCGGTTACCCTCAGTAGTGTGATTTCAGCTTCGATTGCCCCTGCCTGTGGAAAACGGTGCCAGTATTCAGAATAATGTTCCAAGGCACTTGTATTGATCCCACCCAGACTTTTTGTCCCATCTTGCATCCCTCCTCCTCCCCCTCCTCTGGGCCAAACTCACCATGTTTAGAGCTCTAGCCGAGCTATTTGCTTGCCAAGGGAAAGTGAGAAAGAAGTGTATGTAACTTCTATGATTCAAGACTGTGAGTGCACACACAATACTGACTCTGTGCATTGTTTCTTTTGCTTCTGTAGATATACACCTTGAGGGCCAGCTCCTACACACTAGTGGAACCCCTCAGTCTGATAAGGAGGCAAATGAGGAGGAGTAAGGAGGGCATGTTTCAGGAATTGCTGCAATCATCAGATCAGTCCAGTAGCAAGCACAGGGCATGATGAGAGAGACAATAAATGAGAACGTACACATGGATAGCCAGGAGAGGAGACTGGGTCAGGAGAGGATAATAAAGCTCATGGAGGACCAATCAGAGATGCCAAGGTCCATGATTGTGCTGCAGGTAGAACACATTCATGCTTGACTCCCCTGCAGTCCATACAGAACTGCCATCCTTGCCCTCCCCAAACTCCCTCCACACTTTCCTTCCATGTTCCCGGCCCATTGTAGTACCTCTTGCACTCCACCCCAGGGGCATTTTCCATAATGACAGCTGGACTTGCATGCAGTGGTGAGATCCGCACTTCAGAGAGAGCTGCTCACTGTCATGTCCCTTGTAAGAAATGTTAATCTGTGTATTGCTGTTTAATAAAAATTGAGTTTTACAAAGACAGTGATTCTTTATTTGTGACCTACAAATTACCACTGTTTGATTACCACTGTTCGAATTTCTGTTGCAATCACCATATTTGCAGACTACAATTAATGCTCAGGCAGGAATCATTACAGGGGTCATTCAAGGTGGCGAGTAAACAATGCCAAGCTCAGTTCTTTACAAAAAGACACATTACTGAGGCTCATTGTCAAAATGCTGCTTCAAAGCCTCCCTAATTCAAATAGCTCCCCACTGAGCCCCTTTAATAGCCTTGGTGTCTGGCTGCTCAAAATCAGCCACTAGGTTGATCCACCTCAGTGCTCTACCCCTGGGGAAACTTTCCCTCCTTGGCTTCGCAAATGGTATGCAGAGCACAGCAGGCTGCTCTGACTATGGGACTATTTTCCTCACTGAGGTCTAATCTGCCAAAAAGGCAGTGCCAGCAACCCTTTAATCTGCCAAACACTCATTCTGTGGTCATTCTGTACCTGCTGAGCCTGTTGTTGAAGTGCCCCTTGCTGCTGTCAAGGTTTCCGGTGTATGGCTTCATCAGCCATGGGAGTAAAGGATAGGCTGGGTCTCCCAGGATCACTGTGGGCATTTCCACGTCCCCCTAAACTTCTGGTCTGGAAAGAAAGTCCCTGCATGCAGATTTCTATACAGTCCAGAGTTCGTGAAGATGCATGTGTCATGCACCTTCCCTGACCAGCCTGTGTTGATGTCAGTGAAATGACCCCAGTGATCCACCAGCACCTGCAATACCATAGAGAAGTAGCCCTTTCCATTGACGTACTCCGTCACAAGGTGATCTGGGGCTAAAATTGGGTTACATGTGCCGATCTATCGTCCCATTGTAGTTAGGGAATCCCATTGCTACAAAGTCATCTACTATTTCCCATGCATTTCCCAGAGTCACAGTTCTTAGTAGCAGGAGGAGATTAATGGTCCTGCACACTCGCATCACTGCAACCCTGCTGGTGGACTTCTTTCCAGACCAGAAGATTAGGGGGATGTGGAATAGGGGATGTGGAAAAAAGCACCGACTGGCGGGATTGGATTGTGACGTAAGTATGGGATGACAAGCAGTGGCTGCACAACTTTCGTATGCGCAAAGCCACCTTCCTTGAAGTGTGTGTGGAGTTCGCCCCCACCCTGTGGCTCAAGGACACCAAAATGAGAGCTGCCCTACTGGTGGAAAAGCAAGTAGTGATCACTGTGTGAAAGCTGGCAACTCCAGACTGCTGCCAGTTTGTGTTTTTTTCCTGAGCCCAATAATGATGGTCCACTGTGTGCAGCTGCTCTCTGAATGCCAACATCAGTCTTGAATTGTTTCTTTCCTTCTGGCTCCCCTCACCAGGTACAGCAACTGCAGACTTGCTGGAGTGACTGCATTTAGGGTTTGTCTGCACTGTAGAGTTAATCCAAGTTTCATTCCCACACAAAACCCCTTGAGTGTGGTGGTGCTTTTAATTTGAGCTGGCTACAACTCATGTTAGCACCACTTGTTAACTGCTAATCTAATCACTGTGCAGCTCAGGTATAGTTTTGCAGTGTGGCCACTCTTAGGGCTTTTCTACACTGGCAATTTACAGTGCTGCAACTTTCTTGATCAGGACTGTGAAATACACCCCCCTGAGCGCAGCAAGTTTCAGCGCTGTAAAGCGCCAGTGTAGACAGTGCACCAGCGCTGGGATCTACGCCCCTCGTTGAGGTGTTTTTTTAGAGCCCTGGGAGAGCTCTCTCCCAGCGCTGCGCTGCGACCACACAAGCCATGTTAAAGCGCTGCCAGGCAGCGCTTTAGCATTGTCAGTGTAGACTAGCCCTTACTCAAGCTATGTTAGATTGAGAGGAGTTAACTTGAGTGTAGAATACTCAAGTTAACTGCAGTGAAGACAGAGCCCTAGGGCTTATCGTCACTGCAATAGTTAGGAGGAAGTGAAGAGGCAGTGGAGTGAGAAGAAGGAAAGGAAACAAGAAAGTGTGTGTGTGTGTTTGTCCCAGGAGTCTTGATAATTATATTCTAAGTTTCCTTCCTGCCCCTGGATTGTCATCTCTTGCTTTGCAGTCTCTGTCTTAAAATCCTCAAGGTGGGGACTAGTACCATAGTTTCATTATTTGGTTCTAAAGTGCCACTGTGATAGAGCACAGATCCTGAGAGAAGGAAGTGCTTTATATCGCTTAGAAATGACTTTACCAGCTGGTTAAGGAGATGTATTGATGCAATATACTCCAATGGTGTCTCATTATGATCTTTCAACTCCATCTCAAAGTCAGTAGTTCTCTGGTCCAGAAATCAGTTGGCTTCATTTGCTGAAGGAAAAAAAAATACATAAATGTATATTAATCATGGCTGATCTTTAGTTAAGGTGGAAACATTAAAACACAGTTCCAATTCACAAAAAGAAAAGGAGTACTTGTGGCATCTTAGAGACTAACCAATTTATTTGAACATGAGCTTTCGTGAGCTACAGCTCACTTCATCGGATGCATACCGTGGAAACTGCAGAAGACATTATATACACACAGAGACCATGAAACAATACCTCCTCCCACCCCACTGTCCTGCTGGTAATAGCTTATCTAAAGTGATCATCAAGTTGGGCCATTTCCAGCACAAATCCAGGTTTTCTCACCCTCTGCCCCCCCCCTCCCCCCCCAAACTCACTCTCCTGCTGGTAATAGCCCATCCAAAGTGACCACTCTCTTCACAATGTGTAGGGAGAGTGGTCACTTTGGATAAGCTATTACCAGCAGGAGAGTGAGTTTGTGTGTGTGGTTTTTGGAGGGGGGTGAGGGAGTGAGAGAACCTGGATTTGTGCAGGAAATGGCCCACCTTGATTATCATACACATTGTGAAGAGAGTGGCCACTTTGGATGGGCTATTACCAGCAGGAGAGTGAGTTTGTGTGTGGGGGGGGGGGGCGGAGGGTGAGAAAACCTGGATTTGTGCTGGAAATGGCCCAACCTGATGATCACTTTAGATAAGCTATTACCAGCAGGAGAGTGGGGTGGGAGGAGGTAGTGTTTCATGGTCTCTGTGTGTATATAATGTCTTCTGCAGTTTCCACGGTATGCATCCAATGAAGTGAGCTGTAGCTCACGAAAGCTCATGCTCAAATAAATTGGTTAGTCTCTAAGGTGCCACAAGTACTCCTTTTCTTTTTGCGAATACAGACTAACACAGCTGTTACTCTGAAACCAGTTCCAATTCAGAACTTCCAGACTTTCTAACATCTTAAATCTTCTTTAGCTGTAGTTGATTGCAGCGTTCGCTCTAATTTTTCCCACACATGTACGGAATAAATTTTATGTGCACCAATATGGAGGTGCTGTGTCATAGGGAGGGGGCTCAGGGCTGAGACAGAGAGTTGGGGTGCAGGAGGGGGTGAGGCTCTGGCTGGCAGTGTGGGCTCTGGGATGGGGCCAGTGATGAGGGGTTTGGCGTGCAGGAGGGGGCTGGGGCTGGGGGTTAGGGTGCAGAGGGGCTGAGGTCTCCAGCTGGGGGTGCAGGCTGGGGTGAGGGTTTTAGGGTGCAGGCTGCCCTGGGGCTATGGTTGAGAGAGAGAACTCCCCCCCCCCAGCTCTCCCCACAGCAGCATCTGGTCTGGCAGGAGAGGTGCCTCTCCCTACTGCTGCGGCTGCTCTGGGGCTGGGGCCACAGGATAAGCGCCTCTCCCCTGGCCCTAGCAGGTCTGGGGCTGGGCTGGGTTGGGGCACCTCTTCCCCATCCTCTGCAGATCCGCCGGGGCTTGGCTGGGGCCAGGGGAGGATCTCCTCTCCCCCCGTCCGCAGCAGGTCAAGGGGGGCTGGGCTGCGGCCAGGGCACCTCTCCCCTTATCCGCGGCAGGGCAGGGGGCTGGGGCACCTCTCCCTTCATCCAGGGCAGGGGGCTGGGCTGGGGCCAAGGGAGGTGTGTCTCTCCTCGGCAGGTCTGTCTGCAGTCCGGGCTGCATCGGGCTCCGCATCCCTCACAGGTGGCCCGGAGGAACGGCAGCAGAGGTGGGCTCCTTTCCAACTCCTGGCAGGCAGTCGGCAGCTTCTGCCTGCCGGTGATGGAGGAAGGGGGCGGAGAGAGGAGCCCTCACCCGGCCAACTGAGAGTAGCGGTGGGGTGGGAGCATAGAGAAGCGGTGGGCCCATAGGAGCACGAGGGCGGGTCCGGAGAGGAGCCAAGGGCCGCAGCGTAAGTGAAGTGGAGCGCTGGGCGGGCCGTGAGGCCCCTGCTGAGCATGGGCCCGGTGCCATTATAAACCCGGTACTGGCCGGGCCGGGCTGGGGGAGGAGGCCGCAGCAGGTCCAGGGCTGGGGGAGAAGCATCTCTCCCCGTTGCAGCCCTGAGCGCCTGTGCGGCGCTTAATGGGCTGCTGCGTGGCCACGCAGTTTAGAGGGAATTTAGTGGAGGGAATAATCTGAAATTTAATCCTTTTGATATCAATACCATTGGTCATCCTCAGTGCCCTCAGAACACACTTATAGAGAAAGAGAGAACATCGGACAAAAACAGTTCTCATAAAATTTTGCTCGTTTTTTAAAGGGGCACTGTTAAGCAACACAGGCTCAAACTCTAGGTTTGGTTTAAAAAATAAATGGGGATGGAGAGGAATTGTTTTACAAAAAATTATGATTAACAGAAAACAATCAGAGTGGGGTTGCTTAGGTTTTTTCCAGCCTAGCAGGAAACGTTCCCCTGCAGTGCTTGGGTTTCAAACACAACAACATTGTGCTCAGGAATGAGAACCAAAAAGTGCAATTGACTACATAATAATGTGAAATTGACCAATTTGATTTCATTTTCCCTAGCTGAGTGAAATTCAGAAAGTAGGTAAACAGAACAAATGGAGATAAGTACATTGGATTTTATACATTTTTGGAGTTTCATTTTTGTCATGTTGATAGTAGAGTTACAGATTTTTTTAATTTTTTAATTTTAACAGTCTCTATCTAGTAGACTTCTGACAGCTATGCAGTTAAACTTTGTACTAAGCTTTAAATCATGTTGTATACTGCATGATAAAGACATGATTTTGGGTTTGATATCCTTAGTTTTTAATTCAGAATTGCTGTAGCTTTTCAGTAATATTATTTTGGTCAAAAACATATTAGTTGTGACAAAGAAAACCTGTACAAATGAGTTTAATATGAAATTTCCTTTCAGAGTCTAACTATTCTTTCGGACCTCTATAGCTAAAGAACCATAGTAATCAAAAATGAGACACAACACGTTTTAGGGTTGCCAACCCTCCAGGATTGTTTTGGAGTCTCCAGAAATCAAAGATTAGTCTTTAATTAAAGATTATGTCATATGATGAAACCTTCAAGAACACATCCAAGCAAAATTGGCAAACCTAATTTTCATACTATTTTACAAAATATTATTAATATAAAATATTGTTAATTACAAAAGTATTATTCTTATTTGTCATAGCATAATTTAGATCCAAATGCCGCCTTTTGTTTGTAGGGATAGGACAGGATGCTGAAAGGGCAGGAAGAGGGTGAGACTTGAAGCCCAACTTGCTGAAGATGTAGTCTAGAGCTCCATTCTAGAGACAGTTGTTCTCTTTGGTGAACCTCCTGTCAGGTGTGAGGAAAATCTTAATTCTAATATACTTTTTCATGTACAAACATGTTTTAGACTGTATTACCCATATAACTATATAAAGAGTACATCTTCAACTAGCTGAGGTCAGAGCTGATGTTTGGCATTTGAGTGTGATAGTGAGAAATTGGAAGTGTATATTGTAAGTAGTGCTATTGCGGAACTGAAAGTGAATTTGCAGTGGAACTATGGACTTGAGTGTGATATTTGGCTAAAGATATGTGAGCTAATACTGCTGTGGATCTTAATGTTGGCGTAACTAGTTATTTTCTCTTATTTTTAGTGATTATCTTGCTGGGAAATGCACTTGAAAAATCTTAATTCTAAATTGAGGATTATTTTACTGGGTATATAGTACTAAGGAAGAAATCTTTACACTGTAGACTTGTGTGAAAGACCTCCTGTCCATTTTCAGGCCGTCTTCTTCCTCAGAGCTCAGATTCCCTGGGTTTATTAAACAGAACAGAATATTTCTAAGTAGTCCAATTTTCCATTTAGGTTCCAAATCTTTACTATTTATTTATTTATTTGACTGATGATTATGCTGTCACTGCCTTGTAAGATGGACAGATGACATAAATGCTACAAGATATTGGGAGCTTAAAAATAATTTATTTGTAGACAAACATGTTTCTTTACATCAGCTACATCGCTTTTGATTATTAACAGTACAAGAATTTTAAAAATCCAATTTACTTGTTACTATGGAAGCTATTTATTTAAATAAAAAACAATATATTCCACTTAGGCTTCTTTGTGCTACAATGTTTGGTTTTGAACATATCAGGGGCACGGTTGTTTGTTTAAAAATAAAATTGGTTATATTGATACTGGACTTTCATTTTTAAAAGATAGAAGCATTTATATAGGTCAGTGGTTCTCAAACTTTAGCAAGCCGAGGATCTCCATTTTGATTTAAACATTTTTGGGGATCCCCAAATTCCCCACTCAGCTCCAGGTCCCGCACCCACTCCATCCCTTCCCCAAAGCCCCACCCCACCCCACCCCTGCTCCACCCTTGCCGCTCCTCTTCCCCACCTCTTTCTGCCCCCTTCCCCAAGGACGCCCTATCCCCGCTCCTCCTCCTCTCTCCCAGCGCCTCCTGCACGCTGCTGAACAGCTGTTCCCTGGCGTGCAGGAGGCACTGGGATGGAGGTGGAGGAGTTGAGCGAGGTGGAGAAGTTGATCAGCGGGTCTCGTGGATCCCCTGGAGTACCCTTGCAGACCCCCAGGGGTCCACAGACCCCAGTTTGAGAAATGCTAGTGTAAGTCTTAGGTTTTGTGAAAGATTGTTCCTACAAAATATGAATTTGGGGCTAAATTTGAACTGACTACATCTTTTGCCCACAATGGTCAGGACATATAATTCATCTCCCTAATCATAATAATAACACAGAAATAATCCATAGTCAACTCAAAGGTGTCTTGCTCCATGCCTTCAAAGTCAGTAGACTTAAGTTCTGGTGAACAGTAAGAGGAAGTACGTTCAGCAACTGGAGATGTTCCACTTAAACATACCATGTCTAGTCCTAAAGAGTGTAATTTCTAGCATTGAAAATTTGACATTTTTTTATAGTGAGAAGTTTTTTCCTCAAAACTAGTGCAAGAAGTAGAATCTGTGGATTTTTAGTTGTGCAAATAGTAACACTATATAACTCTTTTATTTATATATGTAGAATAAATCACTTAACTGTGCAGTTGAAAGATAAACAAAATGAACTACAAAATCTGAATGAGGCCTTGAGATGCTTTCAAGAAGAGAAGGAAGTTGCACATAAAAAGTTGCAGCTGTTCAGGTAAGAATTCCTAAAAGGCAATGTGTTAGATCTTTCTTCTGTGAAAAAATGTATAGTACAATCAGTTAACAGGACTTGTCAACAGAATTATAGAATGACAAGGAAAATAGGGCAAATGAAAAAAGTTTGGAAACATTTCAATGTTTGTTTTTCAGAACATAGTAAAATAATATTGTGTTAACAAATACAATTTGGTCATTTTCCAATTGTATTATTGACAATTTTGTCATTAATCTCAATAGAATAAATGATCAACAGAGTTAAAGTTCTTGTGATACAGTAGCATGTGGAATGCAGCTGCAGTACTGTATTTCTTATAGCTGGTTGCAAAGAAAGACTTTTAGCTGGTACACAAATATATATAATCTGAAAACTTTTCCTTTATATTCTAAAGCCATGAAAAAGAATCACAGAATATCCATTTGTCCAATCAAAAATTGTCTTCAATTTTACATAAATGAGGGAGGGAGAAATATTTTGATGTGTTGTGAAGACTGTGTTAAATGTTTAAACATCTTCAATATATTGAATAATTGTAACATAAAATACGACGGAAGGGAAAGTTAGTAGTAGTTTTTCTTGGTAAAGCCACAATTTGAAAATATCTTCCCAGACGTTTTTATTTGCTTTTTAAAGAAATGATTGATCTTGTAAATATTTTTCTCTTTTTTGCAGAAAAAGATTGGAGAACCATCGGTTAACTCTAAACAAGACTCTTTCATTACTTCTCTTTATTAGAAGAGAGCTAGTCATTATTAAAGAAGTTGTATCTAATAAGCTAGACAACTGGACTGTACTGAAAGAAGAGATTTTTCTACAAATAAAAACTATAAGTAAAGCCGCATCAACAGGTAAATCATCAACTTGCAATAATATGTGAGTAGTATACATCTTGATAGTACTCATCAGCATGTATTCTTTGACAGGTTTCCATGCCCTGTTTATGGTTTATGTCCTGCACTCTGTTTTTGGTCGTGTACATGTTTGGCACCGTCCGCCATTTTGAATTTTTTTTTATTATTCTTTTATTTTTGGATGGGAAATGTTGTGTGCTTGTGTTTTGACATGCTTGGCTGGGTTTTGTGAGAGAATTTTAAAGAAAAGGAGTTTTAAAAAAAATAAAGATTGGTGAGGTTTATGAAGGAGAGAGGGTATTTTTGCGAGCAGTGGTTTTAAAATTGGGAACCTAGATACTACGGCCATGTCCTTTTACAAGACACCTGGAGACACCAAGAAGCCCAAATTGTTTTTGGGTGCCCCTGATTGTGTTCAGAAGGATGACCCGTTTACACTTATTTTGCTAAAGAGACAGTGCTGACGTTGAACCCCATGTTTCAGCCTGAAATTGAACCGAAGAAACAGGAAGAATTTATGGGGTCATCGCCAGTTGTAAAAGAGGAAAAGAAATTGCATGCAAAAAAAAAAAATTTAAAACCACAGCTCACAAAAATATACGGTTTTATACACATGGTCAAGACGCTCATTGGCTAGAGTTTTATTCAAATAATCCTCTCCGCAATAGCCCGTTTCTGGAAGGAGGTGGTGGCTCTTGTTTTAAAATCTTGGTATGATAGGATTGGTTCGAAAGAATGCATTCTATGACGTAGCTGTAGAACAGCTTCTGATTGCTTCAGCATAGTTTCCTCCCAAGGCTCTCCGCCCAGAACAGCTATCATTTCACTACCGGCAGTCCTTGGGGTAGGATGCTTCACTCTGTATGTGTTCAGTGACACAGACTCTCTTGTTGCTTTATTCTTTCTTTTTTCTCTAAAAT
This sequence comes from Eretmochelys imbricata, assembly GCF_965152235.1. NCBI lineage: Eukaryota > Metazoa > Chordata > Testudines > Cheloniidae > Eretmochelys > Eretmochelys imbricata. The sequence continues at coordinate 24,335,926 of NC_135580.1, read as the reverse complement.
CCTTTCTTCTTTTCCCCGTGCTTATTTTTTCCTCTCTCTCTATTTTTGATAACCTTTTTACTCTCCTTCAAACTGTTTTCTTTAAAACCCTCTCTCCTTAATAAACCTAACCAAAAATCTTTCTTTTCTTTAATAACTAACCTCTACCCTTTAAAAACCTCTCTCCTTACTAAACCTAACCAAACAATCTTTATTTTTTGAACTCCTTTTCTTTAAGTTCTCTCACAAAGCCCAGCCAAGCATGTCAAAACACAGGCACACAACATTTCCCATCCAAAAATAAGAAAATAATTTAAAAAAATTTCAAAATGGCGGATGGCGTCAAATGTGTGCATGACCAAAAACAGAAATGGAAGGCGGGACATAAACCCTAAAGGGGCATGGAAACCTGTAAAAGAATACATGGTGATGAGTACTTTTGAGCTGTATAGTACTTTTTCGGTAAGATATTTCAATTTTTGGATTATGAGTATAAAACTGTAAACTAAAATTGCAGAAGATAGGCAACTGGGATGGCCCATGGGATATGTGATGTGATAGACTTTCAGTTGTGGATCTTAATGTGGCCCAGGCAGAAGTGTCTGAAATATATGTTGGCTCTTTGTGGTCTATGTGAAAGGAGTTGAACTAAGTCCAGTTACTAATGGGACAGATGTCTGCATCATCACCATTGCCACACTCCCCACTATTGCAGCTGGCACTCTTGCCCATAATTTAGCAAGGCCAAAGTTGAATGGAAGCTGAATTTAACTACAAAACCCTAAAGGTAATAAACCAAGAATTTTGAGTGTTACAAGCAAAATTTGACCTGATTTTTACAGAACAGAGTAGTGGGGGCAGTTTGCATTACTTGTACTTTCTGTAAGGTCCTCAAACAAGCCCTAAATTCACCTATATGTTTTAAATAAAAATAGAATTATAGAACTCAAAACCTGCTATATGAATATAAAATGGGTAAACAGTGTAGTAAGTCTGATAATAGCAAGTATAAGAAGTATTTAGTAGTTTGTCTTGAAAATGTCAAATATGTTATAGGAAATTATATTTAAAACGTACTGTCCTCACTTCATATAGCATTTTCAATTAATCTAAAGCTTGAGTAGGGAATAAACAAATATGTTGTAACATACATTTTTGTAATTCACAAAAAGCAACTTATACCTCCTGGATCTGACATGCTACATTTTTCTAGCTGTATTTACCATAATTTGTTCTACAAATTTTGGTCTTCAAAGCATGGACTTCAATGTAATTAATAAAGTAGCTGTCCTGCTAAATGTACAGATATTGCTGAATGTGGCTTTCTGGGCCTACCTTTTTGAGTAGTTGGTAAAGAAATGTTTGTAATCTTTTGCCACAAGGCAGAAGTGCAAAATTAGGGACACTTTTAACCTTTCCTTGAAGACACACACACACGTGCAATGAAATTATTTTTGATTTTTGGAGTGTGAATTGTTATCTGAGTACTAGATACCACAGAGTCAAGATTTTAAAAAATAACTAAAATACACCTCATTGTGAACATGTGCATGTACTGTCATTTGAGCTGTGCTTTGCTGTTCAGATATTTTGTAATTCATAACATATTTTGAATTCGTTCTGATTTCAATCTTTCAGCTCTCACTTGGAAAAATTAAGTTACATAATTCAACTGGCAACTGAGATAAATGATACTTAACAAAGGAAACTACTTTTGATGCTAGTGCTTTTTAAACATGAAACTTTATTTACCAATTCCAAAAATAAAATACAAATGAACAATTAAGATAGAGTAGTAATGCTGGCATCAAAGTAAACTCCAAACCAAATACATTTACGGGTATAGCTCTCTTATTTTGTTGAGTGGTAGGACCTTAGTAACCACAGTAGAATAAGTAAGAATGATACTAGGGAAAACATCTACTCATAAGGCAAGATACCCCTGGTTTTTTAATATCCTGCAGAATTCTACTTATTTGAATAGCTACAGGCATCTTCCTAATCCTTCATTCAACCAAATGGAAGTTAGATTGGTCAAAATGAAAATATGGGATATTTTCTTGTACCTTCTTTTCCTCTCATAATGTGTCTAATCATAAAATAGTCTTAAAGCCATTATAGAATACTACTTAAAAGAAAACTGTTTTGTTCTGACAGTTCGCACATGGGCAGTGAAAATTTTCTGTGATAATTTTTGATGCGTGTTGACTTTTCTGAACCTGCTGTGGTCATCCATAGAATGGAAAAATTACATCATTTGTGCCACTCCAGTAGTGGAATTCTTGTCAGAAGCCATTTAAAATCCTAAATGTTATTAACAATTAGTGAAGAATGTAACTGTTTAACATTTAAATATTTTGTTTTAATATTAAACAATCAGGTTCTGCTTCTGATGATTAAAAGCATTCTTTCCTGTCACAGACAATATTACTTTGCAGCAAGATAGTAGCTACCAGCAGGAAGTTTAAGATTTTAATTAAAATCTTCATTTTCAAATACATTTAGCTGTTTATTATAAGGAATGCTTCTTGCAATTTCCAAACAGTGCACAAAGCAAGATGGGGGCAATCTGGCTTCATTTTCAATTATGAAGCCCATTATATCATAACTTCACACAGCATGTAAAATACTTGGCATTTAAGAAAAGGCTTCTCAAGATGGAACAGAAAGTTGCTAAAAGATATTCTAATAGCACATTTAATTGTGAAATGTTTGGCTATTCTTTGCTGAAAATTATAGGATCAACTATTCAATCATTAAGGGCAGATTGAAGCACAGGCAATATGTGTGCTTTAGCCTAAGATCCTAATATTTGAAGATATTTTAATTTGCCATATCTCTCTGTCTTCCTATGGTGTCATACTCATTCAAGATGGTTAGTTTTAGAGAGTCTGAGACTCATAGAAGTGCAGGACTGGAAAGGACCTTGAAGTCATCTCATCTATCGTTCCTCAATTATTTTTTGTCACGGTCCAAGTTTCTTTGTCAAGATGTACTCAAGGTCCAGACTCCAGAGAAACATTTTCACACCGTAATAACAATAATGATAATAATAAGTACATAAAAAGATTTTGCAGTCTGTTCAAAAGCATCTGGTGGTCCAGATTTGGCCTATGGTCCGCCTATTGTCTACTCCTGTATCATGCCCCCCCACTATAATTGTGAGATCCTACTCTTATTTATATTACATACAAATATAATAAATATTAAAAGAATGTTAGAGTTGCAAAGTCAAACACTCGAAAGTTAAGAAATGCCAGATTAAGGTTGTCCATTACTTCAGTTGCAATTGAATCAGACACTAAGTATCTCAAGTTGGGCAACCAGAAAATGAGGAACATGCGGTTAGTGGCTACCTGTGAAAAATTTGGTTTCAGTGACTTAACTAGCATCACATAGGAACTCTGTAGCAGAGGGAGGAATAGAATCCAATTCTCCAGGATAGCGTTCAACTGCCTTAACCACAAGACCATCGTTTTTCTTCCAACACTTCTCTGCCTCAATCACTATACACATTCCAGCTTCTGCAACAAATTCGGCAGAGGATCTACAGACAAAAGCCTCATTCATGACACACCCCTGAACACTGTTCATAATGTGCACTGAATGAGGCAGTGGTGTGATCATATAATTAAAGGCTGTTTCATAATGCATACATGCCGGAGGGCCAAATTAAGGTTCCATGAGGCAGTATTAATTCTGGCATTTTCTACTTTTTGAGTGCCTGACTTTGCAATCTTAACATTCTTTTAACATAGGGGGGTTTTTTTGTATGTAATTTCTTAAATTTTGAAAAAAGTAAACCGAAAAGACACAAATTCCATCATGTGGAATCATGATGGCCCCCACATGGATCATCAGCAGAGTTGGGACTTTTAGAACCATGGCACAGACCTCTACCACTATATCCAGTGGAGCAACTGTAGCAATATTAGCCTTTTGTCCCCTATTTGGGCCAGCCACTGATGGGGGATGAGACATACTATTTTATTGCTATTTGCTAGACACCAGAAGGATGTTTGAACTCAGGAATCCTGAATTAACTTCCAGGTTCTGCAAGGCAGCATGTGCTTAGATCTTTCTACCTCTGACCCTAGAATGCAACCCTCATTCCCACAACCTGTTGTCTTCTGTCTGTTCTCCCTGTTTCTATCCCACTCTGCTCCTGTCCTTCCCTAGACTTGTCCTATTTCCCCATTATCCCTGTATTTGTCCCTGTAACATTTCCTTTCCTACATCTTTCCCCTTATTGTTAGCTAGAAGGAGGGATCACTGACAGCACAGGAGAGAGAGCCTCTCTGCTTTTGGTGTCCAGTGCTACATGTTCCCCAGCAGCATGGAGGAGCAGTTGCAAGAAGTCCTGCTGGGCCCCAGGCTGAGCATGTTTATTGTTGGTGGTACAGAGCTCTGTGAGAGTGGAGTATACTCAGCACAAATGTTCAGATAGTTTTGCTGCTAGACTCTAAGAAACCTCTAGTTAGTGCATGTAAACAGTGATTTTCAGAGTTTATAATTTGGACAGATTTTGGTGGATTTTCACTGGAACAGCAAAAGGCACCTTTCTGACCAGAATTCCTCTTGCCAAATTTCAAGTCCACATTTCCCAACAAATGCACAGGATGCGAATCAGAGCATTCTCACCATGCTCTGGGCACATGCTTTTGCAGTAAGCTGAAGAAGAGATCTGTGACACCACCTCAGAAGATTGTCTGCCTAGGAGTTAAGATAGATTACAAGGAGAGCCAGAAACTTCCTGCTTCAGGAAATGTTCAGTAGTATCCAAACGCTGATCTCTGCAGTGTCATCTGAACAGGATATCCTCTGTCTGAGTTTACCTGCATTTCCTAGGTCTACTAGTCTCTTGCATTAGATCATTCTCTGGACAAAACTGCATGTGAGAACTTCGAGATTTCTTCAGCGTTTTACCATAGTAAATGCATGGAAAAGTAAATATAATGATTTGAGTAGTGCATTCCCTTCACAACTTAGATCCTTGTGTCTTTTCCCAGTTTTGACCACCTGGAAATCACAACACATAGAGCACATAATCAAGGACAGAGAAGCTACAAAGTGCTGATTTTGCCAGAACCTGAGAACTGGTCTTCTAGGATCACTTAAGAGCTTGTCCTGTTATAGTGAGAAAGTATTGCAAATACAACATATATAAACCAACAGGTTGTGACAAAATTCTCATGTCTAAACACAGAAGCAATACAAAGTCTTTCCTATGAAGAACATCATTTTAGAGTCCTTTAAGGGTATTTCCAGATGAGCAGAGTAGCTCCTGAAGCAGCAAGCTTTCCAGTTCAAATAAAGAAGCTAGGCTACCATGAAGTGGACTTATTTGAATTCAGTAATGTAAAACCAAGGTGTTTGTTCATAAAGGAAGCAGACCAGAGATCAGTGGAAATAGACTCACTAGTTTCCAAATGGCCAAATCTGGAGGTTTTTTCCTGTGCAACCAGTAGGAAGAGTATTTCAGAAGATCAAAAAGGAGAAGGCATCAGTACTACTGGCCACCTCGAATAAGGCTGTGGTTCTTGACCTAGTAGAACTTTTCCAGAGACCACTGTCTTTTCAGCAAACAGACTCTGCTCTCCCAGAAATGAAAAAAGTTTTATGTACTCACCATAGTTTGTCTCATGTCTCTGAGGTGTTAGAATACTTACTGTAATGAAAGCAGGATTTTCTTTGAGTTCCATTAAAGCACATCTAGTTGCCATCACAGCATTCCATTCTCTGGTACAAGGCTTCTCCATATTCACTCACCCTGCAACATCGAGATTTATAAAGGGTCTGTCAAACCTCTTCCTAAATGTTAGACATCTTACTCCTATCTGGGACTTGAATTTGGCTGTCAATGCTTTGATGAAGCCACCCTTTGAACTATTAATAACCTGTTCACCTGTGAACCACTCCATGAAGATCACATTCATAGTGGCTCTTACCTGTGCCTGAAGGAATGGAACTGGGCGCTTTCATGGCTGACCCTCCAAGACTGACTTTTTCAAAGATAAAGTTTCTCTTCAACCACATCAATGTTTTTACCCAAGATTACTTTGAATTTTGATATCAATCAGTTTATCTCCTTCTTTTCTCGCCCAAGCTTCATGAACCAGAAACCCACTTTCTAAATGAAACCCACTTAGAGCCTGTTATACAGCTGTTAATGTCTCCTGCCTCCCTAAGGTCATTGCTCATTCTACAAGATTGTACTCCACATCTGTGGCCTTGCTAAAGGCTGTGTCTGTTATGGAAACATGAAGGGCTACTGCATGGTCTCTGATTCACACTTTCTTGAAACACTATGCCTTGGTTGATGCTACCTGGGCAGATGTTGCCTTTGGCTCTGCAGTCCTACGGACAGCCTGAGTCTGATTTCTGAATCCCCCACCTCCTTCAGGGGGTACTGTTAGGGAGTCACCTCAAGTGGAGCACACACAGGGACACTACTCAAAAAAAAAAAGAGGTTACTTGTATAGTAATTTGATTTCTTCGAGATGTGTGTCTCTATGCGTGCTCTGCTACCTGCCCTTCTCCTCTCTGCTTCAGAGTCTCATCTTCTTGGGACTTTGTAGTAGAGAAGGAACTGAGGGTGGTTCGCCCGCAGAGCCCTATATGTTCTTGGTATGGGGCATGAGGATATGTAGGGCACATGTGCAAGATGAACAGGCACTGCTGACAAAAATCTCCAATTGAAAGTGAATGGGGTACTCATAGAGACATGCATTTTGAGGAAGTCCAGTTACTGTACAAGGTAAATAATGTCTCCTTATCTGAATCTAATAGCTTGTCCATCTGGTTGGCTCATCCTAACTAAGATGGGATATTCTTCTGAAATAATAGGTATTCTTCATGCATCCCATAAGTCTTTTCCCTCATTCAGCCAACACAGAAATGAAGACTGAATTCTCACACTCATGTTGGGACAAAGAGATTAATCCCCAGGAAGTCAGACATTCCAACTCTGTTGGTTTTTCTATGGTGTAGCATAGACTTGTGCCTAAGACCTCCAACTGTCACATCACATATTTTCAGCATTAAACAGCATTATAAATGTAAAGTTATCTAGGTCTCTTATAGATCACCAGAAGATATCTACATTTTTTTTAGCATGGTATGCCTATCCAAACCAAGTTAGGCCTACCTTTCCTAGTTGGGGCCTAACCACATGCTACCAGCTTTCACAGCCCATGTGTTTGAAACAATGACATCTACCTCCTTGTATTTCTTTTCTATCAGCACATGTACAATTACATGGCAAAGAGGTCTCTGATATCTCTGCTCTAAAAGGACCATGATCCTTACTTCATTTTACAAGAGGGAAAGGACATGCTCCTTTACTTTGGAGTCATTCATAACCAAGGCTGATCTCATCTAGCAAATATATTTATGTTATATTATTATTATTATACCATTATTATGGTATCTGAGGACCTTACTATCTTTAATACATTTATCCTCACAACTTCCCTGTGTAATAGGGAAGTGCAATTAACCCTATTTTAAAGATGGGTAACTGAGGCACAAAGATACTATGGGCCATATTTTAAAGGTATTTAAGTACCTGAAGATGGAGCTAGGCATCTAGTAGACTTTTCAAAAGTGCGTCAGCACCTAACTTGCATTGATTTCAATGGTAGTTAGACATCTAGGTGCTTTTGAAAATTCCACCAGGCACCTATCTGGATCTTTATCTGCTTAAATACTTTTACAAATCTGGTCCTAAGTGACTTGCCCAAGGATACCCAGGAAGCCTGTGGCAGAGGACAGAATTGAACCGAGGTCTCCCAAGACCTAGACTAGCACCCCTACCACATCATTCACCTTTCTAACATAATAGGAAATCATTTTCCCATCATTGTGTCCAAATCCTGAACACCGAAAAGAAAAAAATGTGGCACACGTTGGATGTGAGAACAGCATTAAAAAAAAAAAGCTTGATGGGATTGACCTGTTCAGAAAACACCATCTTGGTTAATTCCCTTTTACCCAAGATGGTTCTGCCTGATTACATCCAAATGCTTCATAGCAAGGCACATCAACCACTGCTTCATTGAAGCATATTCAGCTGTAGGTAAACCCATCCCAAAAAAGATCAGAGCCCACTCATCCTGTATTGGGGCCTGAATCAAAAGGGTGACCTGAGAAAATCTGCAGGATTACCACCAGGTCATCCTTCAACACTATAGGCCTGACCTTCAATTTTCCACCTTTGGAAGGAACCATCCTTTGGAAGGAAGATGCGCTCCAAGTAGTTCCAAAAGTACTATTTTCATGGAAGAAGTCTTATCCTTTGCCTTATTATCTGTCCTATTGATCCTTATTGCTCACTATGTTCATACTTAGCTCTGAGTGGGCAAGTTCAGGATCTAGAATGAAAATTGGTTTCTTGAACACTACATTTCTGGGATGGACTTCTCCCTCAGCCCATGCCACCTGAATTTCTCTGGGTATTTCTAAAATAATCACTACTGGGGATGAAGCAGATAGTTACTAGAAGTTATGTAAGTGGTTGCTTTAGGTATTTTTCATAAATGTAACTGTTTCAATAAGCTATGGAAGTATTCTTGTGGTGGAAGGGGTGTGGCCAAGCCCTGTTGCTGATGAATAAATTTGAACTACCTTTGAAATTTGCTTAGAAAGAGATGTAACCCAAACAGTCACAGAAATAAAATGATCAGGTAAAATTTTTCTCACTGGGTTAATTATTGAATTTTCAAAGGTCTCTCAATAGCTTCTTAGTCACTTGAAAATGTATGTGTGGTTTTGTTAGACTGTTTAGCTTTGGAGAAAAGGAAATTACCTACCCGTAGTTCTTGTTCTCGGAAGGTAATAATTATTATAATAGATCACCACTCACCCACTTTATCTTCTGAATTAGGATACTTTTTAATGTTCTGCACTATAATAGGAACTAGCAGTTGAGGCAGTTATGCCTATTATGCTGTTTTGCCTCAGAAGTGAGTGTAGGCATGCATCACGCACTGAGGTGTATATTCACTCAGAACACCGAGCTCGGAATGTTCTGACCCCAGTTACGTGCAGGGAGCAGGCACCAAGGGGTGAGTACTGTAACCATCTGAAGACAAGTATTTACAAGCAAGTTGCTTTCTTTTACTATTAACTTTTGCTAGAATAATAGATTTAAATGTTTATGTATTGCCTTTTGAACCACGAACGAATCTTTTAACAATACTGAAGACTGAGTGTAGTGCATGGTACTAAGGGTTCCACTCTTCTTGTTTATTTCCTGCCTTATTTCACACTCAGTTGTTTGTGACATTGCAGTTGATTGATTGCTATTAAAATTATTATGATGTCACAAACCGAGGACATTAAGAACTCTAGAAACAGGCTCTGTATTTTCTCCCCTTTTTTATTCCTATGAAAATAAAGAGTCTATGTAGTCATATGTTTGCATAATTTATGGTATTTAAAAGTATCCACAATGTGCCAACTGTTCTTTTCTGAAGTACTGTTCGTTTTATTAATTTGTAATATTCTTAAATATGTATGCTTCCTTTCTTGAAACAAAAGGATGCTTCAGTAACGGTTCAGGTGTCCAGCTATAACATTTCAGTTTTGTTTTATTGTCCTGTAGCACGATGTAAGAATTACTCATGAGACACTGTCTTTCCATTCAATTATTATTCCAGTCGAAGTGACCTGGAAGACATTTATATATTTACAGAAGTAGCCTACCTGTTTTCTTGTTAGTAATTTTAATTCCCAGACCCTTTGTATTAATTAAATTACAAGAAAATAATATCTAGAATGATTTATTTTTAAGGTTAATGATATGGTCTGTTGCAGGTCCCCTCTATAGGTGTTATGTGTCCTGCACTGCACACCACGTATCCCTTTCAAAGTAGTGAACTACTTTACTTGTGTGTACACATCCTTGAAATCCAGCATTTTGGATCAAAATCCCTTATCCATAATCATTCATCAGTTCCCATTCTGGTACGTTTTCATTGTTTTTGCAAGTTTGCCTTTTCATGTAGCCTTGACTGTCTCTGGGATAAGTGTTAGGATTTAGAAAATTATTATTTTTAGTTTAGTTTAAAAGTATACAGTGTTTGGATCACTTATAGTGCTACTTTTTTGTTGTAGCTTTCAGGAATAGTCTTCGGAGAACTTGTCTTCTATGTCATAGATATAAAAATAGGGTTTATGAAATGCTGCTCTTGAGCCACAATGTCCTGGACTAGTTTATACATGACATTCTTAAAAACCTTTAAAAATGATTATGTATGGACATTATTCAGCCCTGGATAATTAATGTCAAGTGGTAACCTACATTTTAATCATTTTTTGTGTACCTTGCAATGCCTTTGTCAATAAATCAGTATTAATAAGTATTAAGATAACAACTGGGATAAGGCATAGTTAATGGAAATACTTGCCTGCATAAACTATTAAAAATCTGCCTGTGGACCACACAAAGAATTATGCAGTTGTTGGTTTGACAGACACAAATGAGACTTAATCTCAATGTCAGGAACATTGTAACTAGTAATATGAATAAAAGTAGTACAAACACAACTGAACACCCACTGCTGCAGGTTCAAAAATAAGCATGTATCAAAAGTGAACCTTGTTCTCCCAAAACAAACATTCTTCTTATCCATAGGTACAGATTGGTGCATTAAAAGAGGGTGCTCTACATTTCAGAACCAACATTTTGTATGTAATGGAAGAGCCTCCTTTTCCTGGCTTTAAAGTAAACAGAAGAATTAAGGTTTCAGAGTAGCAGTCGTGTTAGTCTGTATCTGCAAAAAGAAAAGGAGGACTTGTGGCACCTTAGAGACTAACAAATTTATTTGAGCATAAGCTTTTGTGAGCTACAGCTCACTTCATCGGATGCATGCGGTGGAAAATGGAGTGGGGAGATTTTATATACACAGAGAACATGAAAGAATGGGTGTTACCATACATACTGTAATGAGAGTGATCAGGTAAGGTGAGCTATTACCGCAGGAGAGAAAAAAACCTTTTGAAGTGATAATCAAGGTGGGCCATTTCCAGCAGTTGACAAGAACGTGTGAGGAACAGTAGAGGGGGAAAATAAACATGGGGAAATAGTTTTACTTTGTGTAATGACACATCCACTCCCAGTCTTTATTCAAGCCTAAATTAATGGTGTCCAGTTTGCAAATTAATCCCAATTCAGCAGTCTCTCGTTGGAGTCTAAGTTTATGCTCAAATAGATTTGTTACAATTCTTCAACAAAAAGCTTCAAAAACAGACTCCAGCGAGAGACTGCTGAAATGGAATTAATTTGCAAACTGGACACCATTAACTTAGGCTTGAATAAAGACTGGGAGTGGATGTGTCATTACACAAAGTAAAACTATTTCCCCATGTTTATTTTCCCCCTCTACTGTTCCTCACACGTTCTTGTCAACTGCTGGAAATGGCCCACCTTGATTATCACTTCAAAAGGTTTTTCCCCCCTCCCCCCTGCTCTCCGGCTGGTAGTAGCTCACCTTACCTGATCACTCTTGTTACAGTGTGTATGGTAACACCCATTGTTTCATGTTTTCTATGTATATAAAATCTCCCCACTGTATTTTCCACTGCATGCATCCGATGAAGTGAGCTGTAGCTCATGAAAGCTTATGCTCAAATAAATTTGTTAGTCTCTAAGGTGCCGCAAGTACTCCTTTTCTTTTTGCAGGAGAATTAAGTAACACATAGCATGCCCTATTTTTCATTCTTTGGGTACCCAAAAAACACAATTCAATTAATTGGGGTTTGGGTGCCCAAGGAATGCAGGATTAGATACAGTCATAGTCTAAAAGTTTGTCAGTGTAAGGTTTTAATACATATATTTCATAGACTGATAGATACAGAAAAGACCTAGTTCATTCCCCTGCCAGTATAAGTTTGTCCCCTACAATGTATTTATTTGATTTTTGTCTTGTCTAGTTTTAAATGTCTTCAGCAACAGGTCTTTAGGATCTTTCTGCTCAAAAGTAACCTTATAAAATAAATACAAAGCTTTGTATATATTTTATCAATTATTTTTTTTAACTATGCAACTTACACTCAGCTAATATCGGCAACCTTATGTTTCTCTTCCTGTCATCCTTATCTGCCTGCTCTCCTCTACCCTGTGTTGTAGTCTACATTCACTTGGTGCCTCTTGCCCTTATTTGGGGCCGAAGCCTACAACTTCTTTCAAGTGGTGTGGTTGGAACTTGCTCCTGCACAGAACAAGTTGTAGGATTAAGGCCTAAGACTGTAAGCTCTTTGAGCCTTTCTTTTGGTTTGTTTGTCCAATGTCCAACACAATGGGGCGCTGCTCCTAACTGGTGCTCCTGGGCACTACTGTCATATAAATAATAATAATTAATAATATGAATAAGTAAAGGTTGTTGGACTAAAACAGCATATCACAAAATATTTTTCATGGCTCTAGGAGTCTTGTTCCTGGAGGAAATACTTTGGAAACCAAGGATAGTAAATAAATAGCTTGTTTTAACAAATATATTTGAAACAGGAAGGCGGGTTATCTTATTTACTAGTTAAATGTTATGATTGTATGAAAGAGTTTTGTACTGAAATCATATTTTTTTCTGTGTACTAGAACAGTGGTTCTCAAAGCTGGTCCACCACTTGTTCAGGGAAAGCCCCTGGTGGGCCGGGCCGATTTGTTTACCTGCCATGTCCGCAGGTTCGGCCGATCGCGGCTCCCACTGGCCGCGGTTCACCGCTCCAGGACAATGGGAACTGTGGGAAGCGGAGCGCGCCGAGGGATGTGCTGGCTGCCCTTCCCACAGCCCCCATTGTCCTGGAGTGGCAAACCGCGGCCAGTGTGAGCCGCGATCAGCCGAACCTGCGGATGTGGCAGGTAAACAAACTGGCCTGGCCCCCCAGGGGCTTTCCCTGAACAAGCCCAGCTTTGAGAACCACTGTACTAGAACATACTTGACTGAAAAGAACCATTTTAGTGTACCCTGGAAAAGATACAAGCATGTTGACATAAAAGTCATTTGACTGACTAGTGCCATTGCATTCTTAAATACTTGACATGCTAAACTAGCCAATCTTATTTTACCATAGAGAAAACAGGCAACAGTATGTGCCCTTTAAACTTGCAGGGGCATTCTGGTTGTGATGTAATCTCTCTTCATTGGCACCCAGATGCATGCAACTAGGGAAAGCTGATAAAAACTCCTATTATTAGAAGTTCTAAAGAATGAGACTGAACTTCTGTAATAAACATCTTATATTTCTTATTATACCACCTAACTACTGAAAGAGTCATAACCATCATCCAATAAAACAAATAAAGGCTTAAAGTATCACAAAAGATATGTTTTTACTATGGGATAACTAATGCATGTTCTCTATCTTGTGGTAAAATCCCAGGGGAGACAAGGCACTGTAGTTGTTATCGTGAGGTGTGAGGTCAGTACTATTCCCCCACTTGTGATTGACCTGTCATATTTACTTTGTGGTAAACATGACCTGTGCCTTGTTTGTACTTGGCTCTTATGGCAGTATAGCTAATATGTATTAGTTATCCCACAGTAAAAAACCCCATCTTTTTGTGGTGAAGACATAGCATATGATTCTTCAACAGTAATAATTAAAATGAGTAACAAAATGAAAAATAAAATCTGATATTATTCTCAAAGACTGTATGTCTGAACTTAGTTTTTAAAATATACTTTTAAAAGGGCTATTTCCATGGATGTCTCCACTAAAGCTCTACGAACCCTTCCAGCTTTGATTTCAAAATGGTTTATACATTTTTTTGTATTTCAGAAATGGGGTCTGAGGCTTCAAAGGTTAGAAAGGTTTGGGTTCAAATAAACCCCTGTTGCTCATTGTTGAATTTTGTTGTGAATACATAGGAAAGGTACAGGTTTACTGGGGTGGGAAAATACCGTGGACCAAATTCAGCCTAGGTATATGTAGGAATACCACTCACTGAAGTCAAAGCTGCAACAGGTGGTCAGAATCTGCTCTGTCCACTCTCAGCAATAATCAGTTTGCTGCATTCTGTGCTAGTTGTTTGTAATTGATCAGATTTTTGGGTGCCCCAAAACAAAGCCATCTTCAGAGATATAAATCAGTTCTGCAACCATCAGGCAAAACAATATACTTTTTAAAGCAACATTGTCTCCTTGGAGCTTTAAGGATTTATACTTTTAACATGTGTTTTAGATATGAATAAAATCCTAAAAATTATTTTACTTGTTTTATAGTTATCTTTGATAGTTAATTATCTGGATTACTTCATTCAAATATCAAAAGTGAATAATGAAATAGTTTTGTTAATGTTTTATTTTTCATATAACAGACAATTTTGAGTTAATGGACATAAAAATATATAATAACAAATGAACTTTATTTTTTTAAAACTCATGAGCTCCAGTCTACCACAGGTGAGACCCTTAACCTGCATGGAACCCTTTTGAGTTCAGTGGGACTACACGCAGGCCTAAGACTGCCCATATAGATCAAGTTTTAGGACTGGCACCATGTAATGTAGTGTTAAATGTACTGAACTGAAAAAATGGGAAGTTTATCCTGAATATTTGAAAAAGAAAATATTTAGTCTCAGAGTGGGACTTTGTGTGGTAACTTTCATCTTGGAAATATGTTTGGAAAATGGAGGTTATGGAAATTCGGATGTATTTTTACTATTCTGGTGCTAATGTGTGTCTTTCTAATAAATCCATATGAATTTTATTTTGAGATCTAAGATAAATTGTACATTATTATTTATTAAAACTAGTATTATTCATCCTGTAATATCCATCAATATCTGACCAAAAAACCCTGAAAAAAACAGAAAACAAACCCCAACGTGAGCTTTTAGGAGTTTATTTTCATTTTACTGCTCAGGGAGTTTACAAATAAAAGGTTAGTATTAATGGAACTTGTATGCATAAATTCCTATGCTTATTCATTTCAAAAGAAGGATCACTCACATTGCATTTCATGCTTAATATTTCAACAGCCTAGTGCAAGTTGCCTGAGAGTAGATGCATTGGAAAAGCCACCTCTTTCATCCATGTTTTCAGCAGAAAGATGCAGTGCTGATGTAAATATCTTACAATGGCTTTGTACCTTAAGTAAAATTATAGATTGAGTCCTTAACAGAAGACAGGCATTGGGATTATGGCAATGTCTTTGTATTTTAGAATGTAAATTTATTAACATTTTACATAATTTTTTCCTCAGAAGTATCCAGACTGAATCAAAGGCTGGCAGAATTCCAGAGGGATAAAGTGTCCCTCCAGGAGGATGTGAAACATTTGAAGTTGGTGTCCGAAACAGTTAAGCTGAAAAGTCAGCAGCTTCAGACTTCACTTCAACAAGAGAATGAATTACAAAACAGATGTCATGAATTACAGAAGGAAACATTAGGTGAGAGATAGAGTTTTTGTGTCTTAAGCAAATCACTACCTGCAATGAAATGGAAAATCAAACTACTTTCTAAATTTTACTCATACCCCATAATGTTGTTGTTAGTATCATTGAGGTAGCACTGAAAGGCCCTAATCGGATCCCATTGTATTAGGCATTGTGCAGACAAACAGGAAGACATGGTCCCTGCCCAAAGAGCTTACAATCTAATTTGAAACAAGACACAAGTGAGTGAAACAAACAGAAGGAGGACAGAGAGGAGAAGGAGTGAGGGCATTGGTAGTAAGATTACACAGTTACATGGGCTAGCTGTTGCAAAACTTGAAGATTCTAAATAATTTGAAAGCATTTTTAAAACAAATATTAGCTGTCTTCAATTACCCTAGCCATTGTTAGCTGGTTGATTTCTTGTAGACATCACAGTGGAGGTATAACTTTATAAACTTTTATACATTTTTCACATTTAATTATTAGTTTTCTATGTAAATTTAAATGTTGTAAAGTTTACATATAGAACACTATAACTAAGCTGATGCAGGGGCTCAGTAGTGTCTGTGTATGGTTATTAATCTTACAGTTTTCTGCAGTGCCTGTGTGCCAATGCTGCACAGGTATATTAGATCTGCATTATGAGGCCCATAGTAGACTGTAAGGAATATCACTTTGCTCTTTGTGGATTCTAGAAGCTCTTTTTGGAAACTGGTTTTTCTTTCCATCTTCTTTCCAATTATGGTGAAAAACTTTAATAAAAAAGATTTTTTTTTTTAGCAAGATGCTCTAAAAGCTGTCTGGCTTTGGGGAATTCACTCTTTAAAAATAAATGGTTACTAATTACTTTTCTATTTTAATAGCTATTAAAGCACTGCCCATTTTTAAGCAAGGTTTACATTCTGTTCACAACTCCATCTGGAGACTGATATGTTTAGAACATGTACAGATTGTGCTATTCTAGATACAGCTTTGACTCATCCAAATGGCACTGTTATTACAGAGCAAACTGCTGCATGCAGAGTATGTAATTTCAAATCTAAAACAGCAGTTCTTATTGTTAATGGTGTTGAATGAATTTCACTCCAAAGCCTTACATCAGTGATAATATTTAATGTGGGATTGAAAAATAGTAGGGCACAGATGGCTTTTACTGACTTGTCATCCTGTATTAGTGAGAACAGTCTTTATTTTGTTAGGGATTCGTGGTACTCTTCTACTCTTAAAAATCCTGGAATGTAAAAACACATGAAAGATCTCAAAGTGGGCGAACAATATACAGAGGATGGTGAATATGAGCCAGTGACTTTGAGACCCAGTCCACACAAGTCATAGAGGGTTAATACTTCTCCCTTTTTTGGTGTTTAGTTTTATTCACAAAATGAACTTTAAATGAAACACAAAATCCAGTTCAAGCCTTTTCTTCAGGATTAGCTGCTCCCAGAATTCCTCCCTGTGGACTGCTGAGTTTACACCTTGTATCTTCTGTCTTAGAGAGCCACTGTCTTACATCTGGGTAGAGTACTGTAACAATGAAATAGCAAAATACATGTAATGCTATCCAGTAGGCTCATCAACTACTAACGGGTTAGGGTGAGTTCAGGTAAATGCTGCTACCCAGTTACAGTGAGGTTTTTTCCTCTTTTACCTCAGAAATCTTTGACATTTTCAGTCACTGGACACTACTGACTCATCTTGGTGACCTAACTGGGTGCAAATAAATGCACTGTTATGGTTTAAATCTCTTCTCAAACTATCCTTAAAGAACTGTAATAAACACACACATCTCTGCCTTCAGAAACCTCACAAGCTGTTCTCTTTTTCCCTCTTTAATATATATGTAAAATACTGGGAAACAGTCTGGACTAAAATGCCAGCTGTGTGCAGACAGCATTTGCTGTACATATTTTTGCATCAAGAGCAAACATTACTATCTCTTAGCTGTGTGAAGGAAGTGCCTGGATAAAGAGGAAAAAGCTAACAAAAAACTCAAATAGGATGGACTTAATGTTAGGGGTGGGGTGGGGGGGGGAGTTCAACATGTTAATTTTAACAAGGAGGATAGGAGATAAAGTTATATGCCCCTAGACCACTAAGGTTCTCCTAACTGCTACTGGAAACCCAGATAGGCAACAGCTCCTAAAAATGCCTCCTTCCATATACAGTTGACAAGGTGGTTTCTCCACTCTTAATGGATGCTGATCTAGCCAAAATGGTCTATGCATTTGTAGTTTCCAGGCTTGACTATTACAATAACTATGAACATAAAGGCCCTATAAAATCTTCATCTTGTCCACAATGCAGCATCCTACCCATTCATCAATATAAGCACAAACACATCACTCCTGTGCTCTGGAAGTTACGTTTGTTCCCCATTGAATACCAGATCAACTGGATAGTCTGGGATCTAATTTTTAAAGTTGTCAAAGGGGACTGGATCATCTCAGAGATTTGCTTCCAATTTTAGATGATGTACAGTGACAACTGCACTCTTCAGGCAGGGAACTGTCAACAAAAATAGTGAGTCTTATGGGAGAGTGGGACAGAGCTTTCTTTCTCACTGGCTCCTGGTTATCAAGCTCACTAGCATAAGAACCCAGTATGACCCAAATTCAGAATGTAAAACCTGTTTCTCCTCCATAACCTTCCCATGATGATGAAGATGTGTTTTGTTTAAAAAAGGCATAATGTCATGCTTGGCAGCAGAGAACTAAAAACTGCGTTAAATGTGTACAATTTTTGTAAGATGGAGACTGCGATGATGAATGAGTTATAAATACTTTAAAAGACAGATTTTTAATGTGTTAAATTATGGTTTTGCCTGCATTTTGTCTAGATTCTGCATGCCCCCTTTGACTGATGGACTACTTTAGGATTAATTTAACACTTTGAATGTAAAATTCAGTACTATGCACATTTCACAAAGAAATTGTATGAGGTTCCTTAATTATTGTCAGTAGGCTGGGATTATTATTACTGAACTACAGTGCTCTTGTCTAATTTCTCAAGTGTTTGCTTTTCTTTTCTTGCTGCACAGTCGCACACTTGGACATACATGTGAGGGTAGGAGGTGCACAAATTCAAAAGACAACGGAGGAAAAGGAAAATGAGTCAGGCACACATAACAGCTTAGAAATGCCGAATGTCAAGCATATTTGAAAATGTACAGCATGAAGAAAGCAGTCACATGAAAGATGGGTTTTGCAGGCAGTGATCTAAAAACCAATATGAGGGTAATAATTTTACAAATCTGAACTGTTCTTAAACAATGTCTCCAATGTATGATGCACCAAATGTGCTTTCCTTCATTAGGCATAGAAATATCTTTGAACATCTATGTAGCTCTTTCTTTTGTTCAGATCAATATGCCTGTTCTTCCTCTCGAACAAATATTTATTGTGAGAAATGCAAAGAATACTTCAATGTTTCTTATCTCCCTTTACCATAAGTTCCTTGGAAAACCTTTTAACTCTTCAAGATCACGGGTGCCACAGGACAATTGTTAGAGTTTAGTAGTCTTCTCTAATAACTTTCTTTTAAAATTAACTTTTGTTTGATTTTCTTTAACAGCTGTCTAATCCAGTGGTTCCCTAACTTGTTCCGCCACTTGTGCAGGGAAAGCCCCTGCCGGGCCAGTTTGTTTACCGGCTGCGTCCGCAGATTCAGCCGATCGCGGCTCCCAGTGGCCGCAATTCGCTACTCCAGGCCAATGGGAGCTGCTTGAAGCGGCGCGGGCCGAGGGACATACTGGCTGCCACTTCCAGCAGCTCCCATTGGCCTGGAGCAGCGAACCGCAGCAACTGGGAGCCGCGATCGGCTGAATCTGCGGATGCGGCAGGTAAACAAACTGGCCCAGCCCGCCGGGGCTTTCCCTGCACAAGCGGCGGAACAAGTTTGGGAACCACTGATCTAATCTAATCATATTGCTGCTCTCATTAAAAATAAGAAGGAAAGGGCTAGATTCCTCTGACTACAAAGTCCATTTAGCACCACATAAGTGCCCCCGAGAAACTAACAGAGAAAGTTGCTCTCCAAGCAAGAATTTGAAAATTAATGGAAAACCAACATACTAGTTTGTTGGGCTTCATTGGCAGCATGGCCATGAGATATGGGAAGGAATTCTGGGCTGAAGAGAGAGGGAACAAAGTCTTTGAATGCGGAGAGAAAAAAGTTTTGAGCAGCAGGAAGACACAAAAATGGAGAGAGTCAAAAGGCCCAACAGTGGCAAAATACAGAAGAAAGACAGATGGGCTATAAATGGCATAACATTATCAAATGGGTTTTAAAAATCCTCATTTGTGAATTTTCAGCCACTGACAGGATCCATATTTTTATTTAAGTATAAAGGGTTGGGTTTCTTAAAAAAATGTTCTAAAATGTGTGTTAAACTAGAGTCAATTAAGGGTTGCATTCACCCCAGTGAAAAGGACCAGTGCAAGGACTATGTACCAACTGGGTCCCACTTAAGCCCTATTTAGGCATTATTCTGGCCCTCTGCACAAAAATGTTTTTTATCCTAACTGCACTGCTATATACCTCTGGCTTAGCTTACCCAAACCGATTTTTAAAATTTATTTTATAATCCTGCAGTCTAGTATTCTTTTTGCTTTGTTACTCAGTGCTATACACTGTTAATGGCTTTAATATTTTATAATTATTATTATTATTATTATTATTTATTTGTACTACCGATAGTACCTATAGGCCCCAACTAAGATTGGATTCCCATTGCGGTAGGCATTTTTCTGACATATAGTAACAGTCTGTTCTTCTTCGAGTGCTTGCTCATGTCCATTCCATATTAGGTGTGTGTGCTCACCACATGCACTGGTGATGGAAGTTTTTCCCTCAGTGGTATCCTCAGCAGAACAGCTTTGGCACCCCCTGGAGCGGCGCGCATATGCTGCGGTATAAGGGGCACCGCCGGCTCCCCCCACTCTCAGTTCTTTCTTTCCACCAGTGTTGGTGCTGGAACGTCTGCTGCTTCGGCTAGCATCGCATTTCGTTCAGTGTTTCTTCCGAACGTTTCCTGTACAATAGTTGTAAAATAGTTAATAGTTCCCTTATTATTAGTTCTAGTTTAGTCGGTCCCGGACGGGACTCAGCCTAGGGATGGGGCATGCCCCGGTCCCCATGCTTTAAGCCCTGCAATCATTGTAAGTGGCCCATGCCCATCAGCGATCTGCACGCTAGTTGTTTGAGGTGTCCAGGCGAAGGACACATAAGCGACAAGTGTCACACCTGTAAATCCTTTAAACCCCGAACAAAAAAGGAGAGAGACATCCATCTCAGAGCACTCCTGTTGGAGTCAGCGCTGACCCCGACACCGTAGCAGAGGTCTGACTCGGCCCCCAGCACCGCAGCATTGGTGCGGAGCGCCACACCAGTGTCATCTTTGAGCTGGCACTGGTCCCCCCCTCCCCAGCTCTGGCCAAGGAACTGAAGAGAACCACAAGGGGAAGATCTCCCACTTCCCATAAGGGAAAGGACAGGGCTGGAGGAGAGCCAAGACCCGTGTTGGACAGGTCAACACCTCTGTCAGGGAGTCGGGCCCCAGCTCAAATTGAGCGGTCCAGCCCATCCCATCCCATCCCTGCCACCCTGGACAGTGACAAGGGCCTCCGTCATCTAGATGTCCCGTCTACACCCAAGGCCCTGCAGGCAGCGCAGGAAATCCTGATGCTACCAGTTTTGCCCACACCAGCTCCAGGTACCTCGGTCCAAGAGTAAACCCACCTTGGGACCTTACCGTGTGTCCCCACCTCAGTGGCACCGCTCCTTATTGCCTGCTTGGAGCCATTATGCCTTGGAAGCAGGGAGGCAGGCTCAACAAAGCCCTCTTCGGTCTCCGGACCCGGGCACCCACAAAGGGATTCGAGGTGTGGCTCGCCGGTAACCTGGCACAAACCTGCCGAGGCATGTGCCCCTCTGGCAAGAGCATCGAGATTGGCCTTTTGTGTCTCCAAGGCCTTGGCACTGGTCACGCGAACCGTCGTTTGAATGTGGCCACCAGTCACCAACCAGCCGATGCCCGTCACCGAGACACAGATCCCTGCGGTTGGGGAGATCCTCCCGACGACTGGCCCAATTCAGCTCCTGGTCCCGTTCCATGTACCGGTCGAGCAGCATGAGGCATAGATTGCTGGATTACTGATGCCGATCTGCCAAATGTCGACAGTCCCCAAGTTCCCGCATGATAGACTTGTCTCGGTCGGTCAGGTCTATGTAAAGGCGTAGCGGCTGGCACCGCACAGAGAGGGAATGCCTGTCTGCCTGATCATGGTCGCCTGGTAGAAACCACTGAGCAGGAGTCCTTGACAGCGGGACAAGCCCTGGCACCAGCGGTACCATCTGCATCTTTGGCACCGCAACCGACCCCATGGCCCCAAGGCCGGTGGCGGCCTGGTACCCCTGGAACCCCCCAGCCCTCGCAAACAGTCCGGTTAGTGGTGGGGGCCTCAGATAGGCCATTGGCCTGAGCTTCCCACCGTCCACCAGAGTGGAGGCCCCAGAATGCAGGACCCCCGGGCCCAGGAGGACCCAGAGGAACAGTTGGCTGGACCACCAGGGGACGTGGCAGATCCCATGGCACTGGCTTTGTCCTCATCATCACCAGACGAAGCTATCACGGGTCCCCCTCACCCAGTTCTGCAAGATGATGCTAAGGCTCATCAGGAACTAATGAAGAGGGTCGCTTCCAACCTTGGGCTCCTGGTGGAGCAGCTAGAGGAGTCATCAGACTCCCCATTTGATGTCCTTTGCTCCATGGCACCTGCCAGAGTGACTTTACCCCTACATGAAGGGGTATCGAAAATTACTAATGCCCTATGGCAAACCCCCTCCTCCCTGACCCCCATCTCAAAAAGGGCTGAATGCAAATACTTTGTGCCAGCTAAAGGCCACAAGTACCTCTACATGCATCCGGCCCCAAACTTCCTTGTAGTTGAGGCTGTTAATCAGAAGGCGAGGCAGGATCAATCCGGGGCTACGCCCAAAAATAAAGACTTAAAGAGACTGGATCTGGTTGAGTGAAAAATTTATTCGTCTTCCAGCCTTCAATGGAGAATGGCCAATCACCAGGCCCTCCTTGGCCGCTACGACTATAAATGTGGCAGCAAGTTCGAGGTTTCGCTTCCCAAAGGATCCAAGAAGGAATTCTGGGCGATCCTCGAGGAGGGCGTGTCTGTGGCCAGAGCAGTCCTCCAGGCGGCTTCAGACATGGTGGACTCTGCAGCTCACACCATTTGCATACAGAGGGCATCCTGGCTGCTTCTCTCTGGCCTGTCAACAGAGGCTCATCAGTCAATGCAGGACCTCCCCTTCGATGGCAAGGCCCTGTTTGCAGACCAGACAGACAGTAAGCTGCATGGGCTAAAGGACTCCCACACTACCCTGAAAACTCTAGGGCTGCACGTCCCTGGTCCAGCCCATAAGCGATTCAAACCTGGCCACCAGCTCAGGGCCAAGGGGGCCAACCCCAGCAGGAGCTGCCCCACAAAAAGAGCTGGGGCTACAATCACCGCCTGAGCCACCCACCTTCACCCTGTGCTCAATTAGGCTCGACCCACAATAAGCAGCGGGGGCAAGCGAGCATTTTGAGGGTGCAACCGAGGGTGACCTACCGGACTATACCCCAGATCCATGTCTCCTGCTTTTCTCCAACTGCCTTTCTTTTTTCCTCCTGGCATGAACCACTATAACCTTGGACTGCTTGGTCCTCATTTCAGTGGTACAGGGTTATACCCTCCAGTTTCTTTCTACCCTCCACCCCGCTTCCCTGTCCTTCTTCAGGAACCCCTCTCATGAGAGTCTCCTCGCACAGGAGGTGGAAGAGTTGCTGCAGTTGGGTGCGGTGGAAGAGGTTCCTCACAAATACAGGAACAAGGGTTTCTATTCCTGGTACTTTTTAATCCCAAAGGCCAAGGGCGGGGGGGTCTACGGCCCATCCTGGACCTGCAAGAGCTGAACAAATACCTAAAGAAACTGAAGTTCCACATGGTCTCCTCCATCATCCCCTCCCTGGATCCGGGAGACTGGTATGCCACCCTTGACTTGAAGGACACATATTTCCACATAGCGATCTTTCAAGGTCTCAGACGCTTCCTATGATTTTTGCCAAAGGTGGTGTCTTCCGTCCTTGTTAATCAGGACATCTTCCTCTCTGTGTTTTGTCCCAAGCTGCACACCTCTGGGGAGGAAAGGAGGCTGCACGCCCCGGACATCAGATGTGCCCTGCCATTTTACCTGGAGCGTACCAAGCCCTTTGATTGGTCGACGCAGCTCTTCATTGCGACAGCGGACACGATGAAGGGCATTCTGATGTCATAGCAGAGGATTTCCTGCATCACCTCCTGCATCCAGACCTTTTACGATCTGGCACAGGTCCCACCACCGCCAATTGTGAGGGCCCACTTGACCAGAGCTCAGGCGTCCTCGATGGCCTTCCTGGCCCACTTTCCCATTCAGGACATTTGCAGAGCTGCAATGTGGTCTTTGGTTCACACGTTCACATTGCATTATGCCATCACTCAGCAAGCCAGGGACGATGCTGGGTTTGGCAGAGCTGTGTTGCAGTCTACACATCCGTGAACTCCTACCCTCCTCCAAGGGTACCGCTTGGGAGTCACCTAATATGGAATGGACATGAGCAAACACTTGAAGAAAAGAGTTACCTTTTCTGCAACTGTTGTTCTTCGAGATGTTGCTCCTGTCCATTCCATAACCCGCTGTCAGAGTTTCCGGCAAGAAGGAACTGAGAGTGGGGCGAGCCACTCCAGAGGGCGCCAGAGCCAGTCCCCTACAGATGACCACTGAGGGAAAAACTTCCATCACCACTGCATGTGGCGAGCATACACACCTAATATGGAATGGACAGAGCAACACATCTCGAAGAACACCAGTTATGGAAAAGGTAACTCTCTTTCCTTGCTCCAAAGAGTTTACAATCTAAGTAGACAAGATAGTTTAAAGGTGGAAGGAGGCTAAGAGAGAGGTTAAATTTTGTCATTTGGCATACAATGGAAAATCTCCCAAAATTGAAATCTGAAAGATGGCTGTTCCTGCAGCCCGGATGTCCTAGTAAGAAGTAAATACAAATTGAAATTATTTAAATGTCAGTCTAAGTACTGTATTTTTTTATTGATTTGAGGAATAACTAGCAGGGGAAAATTGTTATGGTTATACCATTTAGAGCCAGCATGTTAATTATATAATTGCATGGTTTTTTCCCACAATTACTGTAGTAATTTTTAAGGAGCCGTGTGCATAAATGCTTATTTTTTTTTCTAATCTCTGATTCTTTTCCCAGAGGTCAGTATGACCAGCAAACTATTCAACTGACTTTCTTTTTCCCCTCAGGAAGTCTTGTATACCTTCTAACTTTCAGTAAACATACACAAATTGTGACAAGTCAGGGGGCAATTAGATCATTTTTATATTTACATTTTTTGTAAAAATCTAGCTTGGAAGACTTTCAGTGTGTTTCTGTAACTTTCAAAACAGCTTGTCCCACAAGACTGGCCTGAAGAGAAAATATTTGTATTTTGCCATACAGACTTTTCAAGGGATTAATCTGTGTAAAGGAAAAAGAGAAAAATATGGAAATATCTCTTTCTCAAGTATACTTCAATATTTCATTTGGAGTTGCAAATGAAAAATGCCAGTATGCTGCATGTTAAATTTCCAGTGGTGCTATACTGCATGTTTGCTCTCTGTTCTGGGGTTGCAACACTGTTCAGGTTACCCCTCCTACCCCCCAAACAGAGTGGCCAGGCCAAATTTGTGTGAGTGATGTTGAGACCTGGCACATGGGGTCAGAGCACCACTCACTCAAATTTGGCCTGGTTGGCCCCCTCGTCATCATGATGGAGGGGCAGTTGGACCAAACCCAAGTGATGCTGCAACCCCATTCACCAGGTCACAGCACCTAAAGTAGGAAGCCGAGCTCAGCCAGCCCTGCAGGGCCGGAGGCGCAGCTGTCTCTGCTGAGGTAGGTGCCCATGACATTCCCTGTCCTCCAGGCCTCCCACACAACCCTTCAACAATTCTGGTGACTCGTTTTTGAGTAACCCTGCTCCAGACCTTTTATTATTTTATATACTTGTATTATGCCCTCTCGTTTGTCTCCTTTCTTGGGTAAACAATCCCACTCTTTTAAATCTTTTTTTTTATATGAGAGTTTTTCTAGGCCCATGACCATTTTTACGTCTTCTCTGAACCCCGACTTGTTCTGCAGAATTCTTTGAGATGGGATGACCAGTACTGCACCTAATATTCAGATGAGGTGACACCATTTTATATAAGGCATTATAATATTCTCAGTGTTATTCACCATCCCATTCCTTATGCAATCTAACATCTTATTTGTTTAATTGACCTTAGCTTCACATTGATACTGACTCTGTGACAGGTATCAAGGTCCCACATTGGCAAGGAGGGGTTAATGAGGACGTGTGGATGGGATTTTTTTTTTCAGGAGAACAGGCCTTTAGGTGTCCGTCATGTTTCCTTCCTTTACTCCCTGCCATTCCAAAAGCCTCATGCAGTGATGAGGTAATCTTCTCTCTGGCAAAGAGGGTTGGATGTGGGTCCCTCTGGAGCTCAGTGCTACTTCTTCATGTTTCCTACCCAAAGAGATGAGGAGGCTTCCACTGCACAGCTCACAGACCCAGCAGCTCAGAAATGTAAACTTTGGCTCCTCTGCCTGGTAATACATTACACAGCCATCAGGCTGGCAGATGAGTTTCTGTTCTGATTTTCCAGTTTTTGTTCACCAGCATGCATACTGTAATATATTAATTTTAGAGTACTGAATGCCACTGTCCCCAGCTAGGATGTGGCAGGCCAATGCAAATAGATCAGTTGTTCTACTGTCGCTATTCAAAAATATCTATGCCTTTCGTTTACCAAAAGATGCTCTAGTTTTGGAGCCATTTGTCCAGTCTTAGAAGATCCTTACTTTTTCTTAGTATAGGTGGAGTTGGTAGCACCACCAGTAGTTAGGGTTGTCCAGCTCCTCCCATTGTAATACCCTGTTTTTGGTTGCTTGTAACTTTGCCAAACTTGAACCTTTCTGGCTGAAATTTGCCAGTATTGCCAAAGCTGTCCATTGCTTATTAGATATTGGGACCATAGAACCTATTTTCTCTCACCAGGAATTCTCAAGTGCATTCTCCTTGTTAGTTGTAATTATAAAAAAGAATGAAGGATTAGGGGCAATGTTAGACTTAAAGCATTTCAACTAAAATGTGAGAAGGACTTCCTTCAGGTTAGAGACGTTACTTTTCATTCTGGCTGTGACAGCCATCAGTAGATCTGGTGGACATAAATCTTCATACTGCTGCGTGGCCTTCCCAGCATCAGTTCCTCATATTCTTTGTTGTACAGAACCATTTACCTGTATAGGGTGCTGCCATTTGGACTGTGCTAAGCCCTGAAGGTATTTCCAGAGATCTTCATTATTCTCATGGCAGACCTGATACCATTCTACTCAAGGCTTTATACAAAGAGGAATAGTAATTTCACA
This sequence comes from Eretmochelys imbricata, assembly GCF_965152235.1. Classification (NCBI taxonomy): domain Eukaryota; kingdom Metazoa; phylum Chordata; order Testudines; family Cheloniidae; genus Eretmochelys; species Eretmochelys imbricata. The sequence goes on along the minus strand of NC_135580.1, from coordinate 24,309,045 downwards.
GATAATAATAATTCAAGAGCTCATGTTAAATGGTTTAATCATAAACCTAGAAAAAATCATCTTCATACCAGCAGATCCTTTATTCCAGGGGTGGGCAAACTTTTTGGCCTGATGGCTACATCAGGGTATGGAAATTGTATGATGGGCCATGAATGCTCATGAAATTGGGGGTAGGGGTGTGGGAGGGGGTGAGAGCTCCAGCTGGGGGTGTGGGCTCTGGGTGGGGCCGCAAATGAGGAGTTCAGGGTGCAGGAGGGAGCTCTGGGCTGGGGCAGGAGGTTGGGGGGTGTGTGTGTGGGGAGAGTGAGGGCTCTGGCTGGGGGTGCGGGCTCTGGGTTGGGGATAAGGCATTTGGGGTGCAGGAGGGGGCTCCAGGCTGGGACTGAGGGGTTCGGAGGGCAGGAGGGGGATCGGGGCTGGGACAGACTGTTGGGGCATGCGGGGGGTGAGGGCTCTGGCTGGGAGTGCAGGCTTTGGGGTGGGGCCGGGGATGAGGGGTTTGGGGTACAAGAGGGGGCTCCAGGCTGGGATCAAGGGGTTTGGAGGGTGGGAGGGGGATATGGGCTGTGGCAGGGGAATGGGGTGTGGGGCAGGGCTCAGGGGTGCAGGCTCCAGACAGCTCTTACCGCAAGCAGCTCCCGGAAGCATGTCCCCTCTCTGGCTCCTGTGCGGAGGTGCGGCCAGGTGGCTCTGCGTGCTGCCCTGTCCACAGGTGACGCCCCGGTGCTGCGGGGGTGGCGTCTGCAGACGGGGCAGTGCGCAGAGGCAGTGCACAGAACCGCCTGGCCATGCCTCTGCGTACTACATAGGAGCTGGAGGGGGGTCATGCCAGCTGCTTCCTGGGAGCTGTGCAGAGCATGCCAAACCCCTGACCCCACTCTCCGCTGGAGCGCCAGAGCAGGGCAAACCTCCAACCCTATTCCCTGGTGGGAGCTGAGGGCCGGATCAAAAGGTGTGACAGGCCAGATGTGGCCTATGGGCCGTGGTTTGCCCACCCCTGCCTTATTCACTGGGGGTTCAGAGTAGGCAAAGTCATCCTATCCAGTGACAATATTTGTATGTTGTCCAGATCATGTCCAGAATAATGCAACACAAATTCTCAGGTTATCAATTTCTCAGATTATTGGGAATAATGGTATTTTGCATGGATGTTGTTCAGTCGACAAAGTTACATATGTAACCTTTCCTGCTTTTCCTTCTACAAGTTTGGGATCATTTGAGGAGTTTCATGTCTATGGGAGTAGTGTTGATGCAGGAGTCCTGCAAGGTCTTTTCTTTGGTGGTGATTAATGAGGGAGCATATAATGCATATAATGCATATAATGCAGAGTACTACTCTTCTACAGCTGTTTTGAGAGACACAGATTACTGGTGGAAGTCTGCTAGGCTCGGGAGGTCATTGAAGAAACAAGATTTTTCAGGGTCTGTGGTCCACACTAAAAAGGAAGACAAAATATTAATTTTCTGGGACTATATGCAGAACAGCTAGTTTATCTATATCTTCAGGACCACTTCTTAGGAGTCTGCCCGCTTGTAAGAATAGACAAGAGCACTACCGGAGCTTACCTCACTAAACTAGAGGATGGGCACATGCCGAAAAGCCTGGAGACCCTGATGACACCTCAACTACAGCTCCAAAAGATATGGTAGGAAGTGGCCCAGGGAGGACTAAGTATAGTCCTGTGGGAAGTCAGCATGTTTTGGTTGGAGCCCTGCTGACTTGGTGGCGGAACACTCTGGCACTGTTAAGGCACTGGGCCGGGAACCCAGTGGAGCAGGGTGGACCCTGGGTCCTCCTATCTCAGATGCTGACCCCCCTCCAGGTGGCGGCCCATCAACTCTTGCAATAGGTCTTGCCACCCTGCAACTCAGGGCAACTCTAGCAACTCTGGCTGCTAGGCCATGCTGCCCTGTGAATCAGGGTAAACCACATTGACTCTGGCTGCTAGGACTTGCTGCCCTGCACATCAGGATAAACCCCCTTGACTCTGGCCACTAAGCCTTGATGCCATGCGAATCAGGGTAAACCCCATTGATTCTGGCCATTAGGCCTCACTGTCCTGCATACCAGGGCAACTCTATTGACTCCAGCCACTAGGCCTTGCTTCCCTGTGAATCAGGTTACCCTATCGATTTTAGTCTTTAGATCTCACCACCTTGAGGCAAAGGACAGCTTGAGGGATGGGGTGAATTCACTCTGTACTGGATGGGGACACCCACCCCGTCACAGCATGCTAATATCATCCTGAAAATTTTCCACTACAAGAGTTCATAGATCATAGAGAGAACATCACTGCCAACTATGCTTTCATCAGAGACATAAGTTAATGAGTGAGAATAAAGTTTCTCTCTACCTACTTCACAGGGGTGATTAGGGGATTAACTAGTTAATGGTTGGAAAGCGATTTGAAAATGTAAAGTGCTACATAAGTGCTAAATAAAATTACTCCTTTATTTAAGAAGTCTTGTAAAGTGTACTATTATATTTTCTCTCCTCTTCACTCTTTCTTTACTTAAATGTGTTATTGAGAAGAGGGATTTCTAACAAAGTTAACGTAATGGGTTCACTTAAAGTTAACTCAGCAATTAGGATGATTGTGTGGAATCTCCAACATCTCAGCAATACCATGCCAGTAGCTAACGGGTCACCATGACCGCCTCTAGTTTTGTTGACTATTATACTGTTTGACATAGAATTAGGTTATGTTATTTTGCCCATGTCAGGTTTTTTTTTAAAGTGCTTGTAACTGAAAAGTGAAATAACAGATATCCTTTGTGGAAAACATAAGTGCAACAGATTATACAGAATTCCATCTTAATGTTAGTATTACATTTTTGCAAAATGTAAATAAGCAGATATAATGTCATCTGAGCAATGCTGTGTGACACATATTTTTTAAAAAATCAGTAACAAAATTTAGCAAAGGAATTGCATAATATAGCCTTTCCTAAGGGCAAATGAAATGTTTAGTGTTGCTGTCTGGTAGAATTTGAAAATGTAGAAAGGTGAGAGATGTAGAAAGATTTTTAGGTTGGGTATTCTCCCAAGCCCCCTTTGGCCTCCTAAACTGCTCATTAACAATAACAAATATAGTGTCTGATCCTACAGTGACCTTCATGCAGGTGAAGGGATCTGTTTATGTGGTGCTTATTGCTAGATTGGGGCCATAGTGCTATCAGGTTTATGTTACATGATAAGTACATGTTCTTTTTATAAAAATAAAGTTTCTTGTTTCAAAGTAAACATAAAACTATAAAATTAGTTTTACCTTGTTTTAAAGGAAGTTTACTATGATTCAAAAGATAACCATAAAGTATGAACTGAATCTCAGGTACATCAGTGGAAATCAGGAGTAACTCCATTGAAGTCAATGGATTTACACTTGCAGGAAACTGTTGTAAATGAGATCAGAGTGAAGCCCATGGTGTCCTTGTTTTGTTTTGTTTTTTATTTTCATCAACTATTTTGAGTGTATTGTCACACATTTTGCTTTAGTACTTAAATATTCTCAGTATTCAAAAAATGAGCAGAAAACTGGCAGTTTATGTAATTATTATTCCTACCAGTCTTTTTTAAACAGAATTTTAATTTCCATAACCAGGATTTTGAAACGCATTTTTGCTATATTTCTTGTTTCTCAGTCAACGAACAATTGTAAAACCATTGTGGGCATTTCATATTACAGCAGTCACTCAGTAGCAGCTAATGCAGTGAAGGCAGCAAATGAGTTTCTGCTAGAATCCTTTGTTTTCCCTAGCTCACAAGAGTTTCTGAAGAATTATCCTTTTGGCCTGAAATTTACCATTGTTCTCTCAGCCAAAAGATTGAGTCGTTGGTTGATTTGTTTTAAATTTCATCCAATTTTGTCCAGTGTTTTTGGAGTTAGTAGTTCAGTAAAATATACCAGGCCACACTATTGCCCCAGAGCATATTAATTAGAGGGGAAAGAGACAGCAGAGCTAAAATTTCAGGATAGAATAGAATCTAGTGGCTGATTTTCTTCGAGATGAGAAGGACTTGAAAAAAATTATGATGACTTGTGGTGGAGACCCCATGCATATTCCCATGGCCAGAATCAGCAAAGGAGCTACAGTACCACATTGTTCTGTGAGATGGGGCTCATTTCCTTACTCTCATTTCTGCTACCAGCCAATATGTGTGACAGTGGGCAACTTCTTTGCTGCACCTGACCACATTTATAGAGTGTCTCTCTTTCACAAGGGTGCTGATATTTTTTTCAAGTCCATCCTCCCATTCTGCCCTGGCACTGCGGCCCTGCAACCCATTTGCTCCCTTCTCCCCCCACCCCCCCACTGCGGCCCCAAGACTGGAGAATCTCTGTGTGACGTGCCCTCCATAAGGCTTTATGGAAATATGCTTATGAATGTATATATATGACATAACTGGAATATGTTTTATGCTACATATGCCCAATCAAGAAGCCCTTAAGCCAACAATGAACTTGGAGACACCAGTCCACATCTAGGAATGTGGGTTAGCTGGTAAGGAACTCAGTCATGCATGAACATGTGACTTGTCTAGGTGACTCCAAAACTCCATTTTGTAGCTGGACTTTGCGTAGGAGAGAGGAGCGGGTCTCCACCCGCAAGAGAAAGTCTATTTAAACCCCTGGGCGACTCCTCCATTTTGTCTTCAGCTGGCTAAAGAGAGAGCCTCTCCACCCCCAAGGATACCTGAAAGAAACTGGAACAAAGGACAGTAACTACAGGGAGTGTGAGTGATTGCTGGACCCAGAGTAGAAGGAGTCTAGTCTGTAAAAGACAGCTTACTGGAACTGGTGAGGTTTTTATCTGTATTCAGTTTTATTACTGTACTAGACTTAGACTTGAATGTTTTATTTTATTTTGCTTAGTAATTTGCTTTGTTCTGTCTGTTTCTACCTGGAACCACTTAAATCCTACTTTCTGTATTTAATAAAATCACTTTTTACTTATTATTTAACCCAGGGTATGTATTAATACCTGGGGGCGATGGGGAGGGGGGCGCAAACAGCTGTGCATATCTCTCTATCAGTGTTATAGAGGGCGAACAATTTATGAGTTTACCCTGTATAAGCTTTATACAGGGTAAAAAGGAGCTATTTAGGGTTTGGACCCCATTGGGAGTTGGGCATCTGAGTGTCAAGGACAGACACACTTCTTAAGTTGCTTTCAATCAAGCCTGCAGCTTTGGGGCACGTGAATCAGACCCTGGATCTGTGCTGGAGCAGACTGGCATGTCTGGCTCAGCAAGACAGGGTGCTGGAGTCTTAAGCTGTCAGGGAAAGCAGGGGCAGAAGTAGTCTTGGCACATCAGGTGGCAGCTCCCAGCGGGTTTCTGTGATCCAACCCATCACAGTGAAACCAACCCGTCACACTCTATCACCCCCGGACATGGCCTTGGGGCCTCAACAGGGAGTGAGAGCTCCTCCAGCCCTGAGGCCGTGGCAGGGAGCGAGAGCTCCTCCAGTCCTGGGGTCGCAGCTGAGGTCTGGGTCCTGGGGCTTCCTTCGCTGACCTGGGCTTCTGCAGGGGAGACCAGGGTCAGAGCACTGGGGCTTCCCCCGCTCACCCTGCTTCACTTGTTGCTTCTGCCAGGGACTGGGATCAGGGCTCTGGGATTTCCCCTGCCTGCCCCGTCCCGCCCCACCTGGTGCTTCTACTGGAGTCGCAGTGCTGGGGCTTCTGCTGCCCTGCCCTGGCTGACACTTCTGCCAGGGCCCTGAGTCAGGGAGCTTGGGCTTCCCCTGCCCACCCTGCAGCTTCTGCCAGGGTTCTGGGCTTCTGCTGCCCTGTGGCGGATTTCTGCTGGGTCCCCACAATTAGTTGGGGCCCCTGGGCACAGGCCCCCTTGGCCTTGGATAGTCCATCATTGGTGTATGTATTTATGAATGCTCCTAACCAGTGTTCTTAGTGCTGTAGAATCATTATAAAAACATCTTGAAAAAAACAGAGTTAAAAAAAAAAGGCTAAAAGAGCTCTCAAGCTACTGGTATTAAATAAGCTTAATACCCTTTCTTTCCCTCCATTCCAAAACTGTTTTCTGCATCCTGACTTCCTAGCGTGAGAGAATAGATCAGGGGTTCTCAAACTGGGGGTTGGGACTCCTCAGGGCGTCGTGAGGTTATTACACGGCGCTGTCAGCCTCCACCCCAAACCCCGCTTCGGATCCAGCATTTATAATGGTGTTAAATATATTCAAAAGTGTTTTTAATTTATAAGGGGGGTCACACTCAGAGGCTTGCTGTGTGAAAGGGGTCACCAGTACAAAAGTTTGAGAACTACTGGAATAGATCATAACAGCTATGCAGATTCACAATTCCCAGAAACCTTCCAGAATCACAGAAATCTTTAAATGACTAATTGCCAAAAATCAAATGACTATGAAATGCTATCCTATTAGCAGCTGTCCCCATATGAAGAGAGGCTCAGAGCTCTTTCTTTTGCCTAGCTCATCTAAAATAATTTGATCCTTACTTAATCTCTATGGAGAAAGCAGTCACATCAGAGTAGAACTTGCTGTGGTAAATTTTGGATTGTTGCCATGTGTTCCGCCTTACATCTGCTTGGTGTTTAAAGCCAACATTTCCTTTTTTTTTATTCTGTAGGCATTCAAGGCCATTTACTTCATAATTCAATGTCATTCTGAATGACAGGAAATTAAAGCTGAGTAGTGTAGTTTTGGAGGTCTGTACAGAACAATACATTGTTGAGGAATGCCCACTTGGAGAAACTGAAGTAACTGTATAGTGCAGGTGGTCTAATCTAGCCTTGATTTACTTGGCCGCAACTTCCTATCCTTAGAAAAGTCAGGGATACTGAGCATTGGAAAACAAAGGTCATGGCGTTAGTCATTACCTACTGTACAGTTTTGTAAAACAGATAACATAATGTGGGTAACCCAGCCATGTTTTGTCATGGCAATTTTAAAAACAGCCGTGAGGAAGTTATGACAGAAAGGCCAGCTGTCACATAAACATAGTTTTAAAATAAACAAATGTCACAGTCATTGATTTGTATCCCAAACCACCAGGACTCTTCCAATTTGTGTGTCATGTGCTAAGATAACTAGATCAGTTCTGAATATAATTTTTGCCATGTTGGAATACATCTTTGTTAAATTAACCACATTTTAGCAAAATTATCCTGCTACAACTTCAAATTTAAAAGTAAATTTGCCTCCTTTTATCTTTGGGAATTAAAGCTTTTCTGTTGAGGCAGTGTTGTCCTTAAGGGTATGTCTTTACTGCAGGGTTAGCCTGGGTGATTGGCACCTGGGTTGGCCTAGATGAGGTGTGAGCAGTCCCACTGCAAAGCCCTGTCCAAGTTATTGTATCCTCATTGGTGCTGCACTCCCCTCTGTGTATCGTGAAGCCTTTTGGGGACACATCCCACGGTTCTGTGTCCACAGCAGAGAATGGGAAGAAAGGCTATCAGCTGCTATTGCATGCTAACAAAAGTTGACAGATTGAACTCCTTAGGGGATCTGTGAAGTTCAGATTTTCCATCCATGACTTGTAGTGATCATTTGTCTATATACATTGAATCATATTTATTAAAAAGAAGTTAACATTTCTGAAGATCTCCTTACCTTCTCTTAATCATTTTTATTATTGTGAGCTTTGGTTTATAAGGATCAGAATAGAAATTGTTTCAATTTCAAAAGATTTACTGTCTTAGGAAGGGCTAAAAGCATTGCCAAAATTAATTAAGCAACATACATCAAGTATTATATCAGAGGTACATATGCACAGTGGCAATGGAATTTTATATGGTGTGAATTTTTATTACTGTCCGTTTCTAATTCAGTGGCAGGGAGGCACATATTGTGAAGATGTTTCTACAGTTAATTTATTTTCTACCTTGATTATATTGAGCCTGATCCAGCTCCAAATTAAGTCAATGGGAAGACTTCATCCTGAAGAAGCTTTTTATTATTTCTGATGGTTTGAGATCTCTCTCTAATACTTTGTATTATTCCTTAAGATGTGCTAACAAAGCTAGTATTAAATGTTGCTGCTCTGAGCTTTCAATAGCTACAGTTAGTATTGGAAAGCCAACTTCATAAAAATGAGTAGATATTTCAGTCAATAAGGGCATGCTGTTAGCCAGACAAAAAAAGGGGGTCATATTCTCCTATCAGAAAATGATCCTGGGAGGATTTACTCTCTAAGGAATATTCAGGGTTACCTTTTAATACCACATTATTTAAAAAAAACTAGGATTTTAAAACTCGACTGAGCAAACCACTGAATGTGTGGGTTGATCACAGAATGAATACGAGTCAGTGTGATATGTGGCTATGAAAAAGGCAAATGCCTAGGATTTATTAGGTGAGGCATTTCTACTAGAGATTGAGAAATATTTATGCCATTGTACAACGCATTGAGAAGACCTCATTTGGAATACTGTGTACAGTTATGGTCACACATGTTCAGTAAAGATGAATTTAAACTGGAACAGGTGCAGAGAAGAACTACTAGAATGATCAAGGGAATGGAGGGCCTATCTTATGAACTGGAAGAGGTTGGCTTGTTTAGTCTAGCAAAAAAAGGGGATATGATTGCTGTCTATTAATATATAAAGGTTAAATACAAGGGAGGGTGAAAAGCTATTTAAGATAGAGGACAAGAGCAAATGGATAGAAACTGGTGGTGAGCAAATTCAGGCTGGAAATTAGAGGAAGGTTTCTAACCATCAGAGAGGTGAGGTTCTGGAAAGCCACTCAATAAGAGTCGTGGGGGCAAATAATTAGTTTTAAGAAAGAGCTGGACAAATTTATGAGTGCAATCATATGATGGGATTGCTTGTGATGATAGGAGGTGGGGCTCAGTGTTGTTTGTGCCTAAAAGCTCATGCTTCAGGTTTCAGCTGGCCACCAGCTGGGGGTCAGGAAGAGGTTTCATTTCCCTCCCCCCACCCCCCGTATTCTGCTTTGGTTTCTTTGTTTATCTCCTTCCTCAGCAGTGTCAGGGATGACCATGGCCAGAGATGGAACATTGGGGCCGGTGGATCATGGCTCTGAGGTGCCACTGAGCATTCTTCCTCTCAAGTGCCTTTTGGCTGGTTCTTGCTCACATGCTCAGGGGCTAACTGATCCCCATATGTGGGGTCAGGAAGGAATTTTCCCCCAGGTCAGATTGGTACTGACCTTAGGAGTTTTTCACCTTCCTTTACAGCATGTGGGAATGAGTCACTTGCCAGGATAATCTGGATATATCTCACTTAATCATTTTCCTGCCTATGGGCCTTGGGCACTGGTGCATCTTGGCCCCTCCCATTCTCTGCCTGTGGCACGTAGTAGTCTAGTCTCCTGTGGACTGTAATACTTTGGTCTGATTTTGGTTGTTGGGTTTAGTGTGGTGGTGGAGGTGGGAAGGCAGCCTGTGATACACAGGAGGTCAGATTAGATAATGTGGTCCCTTCTTGCCTTAAAATCGATGACAACAAAATGTACTGCAAGGAACCAGACCTGCACTAATGGGATGGTCTAGGTGAGGTAACAGGTGTCTTCCATCACTTAATTTTGTGAGGTTTTTTGTATAAAGAAGTTATATGAAACAAGTAAGACGTAGCAGCATCTGTACTGCCACTGCACTTTAGTTAAGGTATTTCTAAAGTGGAAGAAGCTAGAATTAACCTTATGGCTCAGAGGGAACATGCTGGACTGTCTGTTGGGAAAAGGGAAAAGTCTGATTTCTTAGTGAGCTACTGAAGCTGATCAATGTTGTAGCTTTGGGGATAACATTTAGCTGAGAGAAAATGTGAAATAAAAACAAATGTGGATAATCTCTGATACTTCTAGTTGTAAAGTGCATTTCATACTTATCCTTCTGATTTCTGGGCCAAATTCTGCTCTCGGTTACATATGTAACCGAGAGCAGAATTTGGATCAGTACATCTACAGTTTAAAGCTTTTTTGCATTAACCTCAGTTGAATTGAATATATTGCCCTGTGAAATAAAAAAAAATCTATTAATGTAAAGTCAATTTCTTGATATTTTGGATTCAGTTTGTTAATTCATTCAGTCTGTGCTAGAACAGGAATAAAAATAAGTCTTTCTGAATTTGAGTACATGGCAATGCTGCACAAATCTAACTGTTCCAATAAATCTACTTTGTTTTTCATAGGAAAACCCAAGCATATATAATTTTCTATTGTTTATCAGCAATGAGAAATCAACAAAAATAAGTCATAAAATGATGTTCTTTCTTCAGGAAGGTAGATACTTTGCATTATTCATTACAGCTGATTATTGGAAGCTTAATTTATAATTAAAGTTTATAATTAAAAACTATCAATTTACTTATCACAGAAAGTTTTGATAAGTCAATTAATTTTACTGGGTTACCTGGTTGTTGGTTTTTTGTTTGTTTGTTTGTTTGTTTTTGTTTTGCTATAAAGAGCGGCTACATAAGTGAGAGGCAAATATAAAACACCACATTATAAGAGCAAATGATGGGCATACAAATACAGAAATGAAAACAGATATATTTTGTTGTTTCAGATTTAACAAATCAAGTAGAGACAATTGGACTCAAGTTTCAGAAAGCAACAGCTGAAATAGGCCACTACAAAAAACTACTCATGTAAGATATTTTATTTTATTTATTTAAGGCCTAGTTTTGCTGCCACTTTGTACTCAAAACTGCTCTTCACCCTGTGATTAACTTTAAGCATGTGACTAGTCGGAAGCCAGTAGGTCTTTTCAAAGCATTCAGTCTCATCTCCATTTTGGTCCAGATGCAAAATTATTTGCTAATATGAACCTGTACTCAGTCCAGATGTATCCTCTGTAATGGTATTCTGGAAAAGGATTAAGCACTGACCACTTGCCCTTCTATGATCTAAATGGGATGATATAGATTTTTTTCTTGAATACATTTCTTATTTTTATGAAACAAATATTTGTGCTCAAGACAATAATTTCACAAGAATAATTTGCTATCTTTCATTAACCTGTGCAATGTATGTTCTCAGTGTAGTCTAGGCCTAATCAAAGATCAAGTCAAATATAAAGAATTTACTGTAGCAAAAATGAAAAGAATGAGCTTGCAGTATTGATAGATGTTTTAAGTAAGCCCAGAATCAAAAGGATCAAGAAGAGTAACAATTAAGTAGGTGTAAGAGCTGGAAATTTTTAAGGCTTCTTGTTGTTATGGTATTATTTCACCAATTAATAACCATGGTTAAATCTGTTATTTATATTTTAAAAGGAATATGTCATTTTGCTAAATTATGCCCATATTACATTCAGATTTTTAAAAGTACATTTGGAAGGGTTTTTCACTGTATCGTTAACTACATTTAATAAATGTGTTTTTCATACTGAGAGCTTGCATTACCATTAAAATACTTTATTGCTAAGCTTTCTAAATATTTGTAACTTGTTATGATCAGAATCTCTGAATGTGGAACTGAAAACTAACTACGTATCATAAAGGAAACCTTGTTTAAATTTCAGGAAAGTCCATAAAAAGATTGTTGATAGATGGTCTTAAGATTGACAATACTACTAGTTATCTCTGACTTTAAAATGTGAGATGGTAATAGTTATTTTTATTAGTGTAATATAATAATTTATTCCACTTCTGGATTTTTTTCTATAGAACAAAACATTTTCCATGGTTTGTAAGAAGTGTAAATATATGTGCACGCAATGGAAATTTTAAAGTTAAAAAACAAAACATAATCCAAAATACATTTGCCCCAGTCCTGCCCCTTGTTAAAGTCAATGGCAAAACTCCCACTAACTTAATTTGAGAGCGTGGATCTGTCTCTATGCTCAGACTTCTGCTGACATAGCTATGTCAGTTAGGGGTGCCAAGAGATGTTATCCCTGGCCACAGTGTAGATGCAGCTGTCCTGCAAAACTGCACTTTTATTAGTATAGATTGTTTCACTTGGAGGGGTGTTTTTATTATACTGATACAAAGTGAAGCTATACACTTTTTTTCAGCCACCTGTCCATGCTGCTGTGTTTTTATTTCAGAGTATTTAGCCATACTATTAACTATATTTGTACTCTGTTCAATCTTAACTGGAAAAATACAGTTAACTTGTTAGTGTCATATAATGTAGCTGGATTGGTGTATCTCTTTGCTTTTACTAGAACAGATCAGGGCTATGTTGTCCATCACATATCCTTTTACCTTGTCTCAGTTTTTTCAGAATTATTGGAGCTAATGTATTTAAGGAGTAGAATACCTGAGACATCCTTTCGAAGCAAATAATTACATAAAATGTTGTACTGAAGATGGGGAAGAAACATGGTGCAGAATGGTGTATGTTTCATTGTCTAATATAAAGGCCAATGTAAAGACCTAGCAATCTTGTCCACCTTTAGCAAAGATTCTGTCTGTCCTCCACACAGGTCTTTAAGATAAGTCTATTAAACTTCCAACGTTCCTTTTTCATGGTATGGGAAAAAGAAAATTAAATTAATCTCACCCTCCATTTGTGTTTCTAGCAATAATGACATATTTTAAAATTCTTATAATGCAACCACTTATTTGATGGGATACTATTCTCATCCTCAATAAACTAACAAAAGTCACTTGTCTGTTATCTGTCTCTCAACATTCAAAAGAGGTTGCCTACAAACGTATTTTACCTTCTTGGAGCTTTGACTCGGAGATTCAAAAATTACAAATCTCCTTTTACACCTGGAGTAGAGAGATCTTTTTTTAAAAAAGATGAACATATTGACCTATAAACAGTTATTGTGTGGAAAATACAAACTATTGTTTTGTGAGAGTGCAACTTAAAGGTTAAATGTAGGCATCATTCAGTCAGTGATCTGGCCATTGCATTGCATGGCCATGTGACAAACTCCTATCTGAAACAGGGTTGTGAGTTGATGTTAAACATCGTAGTGGCTCATTCACCTCAAGTAATCAATAAATGTTACTGAACAATGTTTTGTTCAATCATCACAAATAAATTCAGTCTTTCCTTATTTAATAGTGCTGTGAGCACTTAAAGCATTTTGTAAATTAAAACGGTCTTTACTTTCATGTGACAGTTGATAGAAATTGATATCTGGATGAATTCATTGGCAAGTTAGTTTTCTGTCCTAGAAAATTCACATGTAAGGTTGGTAAACATAGAAAAATTGAAGAAGGTTTTTTAAAAAACAACAACTGTTTTTCCTCTCAGTGGTTTGGAACAGAATGTTTAAAATTGTGATTTTTTTTAACATTTCGTTTTTATCCTGATTTCATAGTGAAAGATATGGGCCAAGATTTTTTAAAATGGGTGCCTAAAGTTTGGCTCCTGACTCAGTGTTTAGGCACCTAAATAAGTGGCTTGATTTTCAAAAGTGTTGAGTACTCAGCACCACTTCAGTGAGAGTTAGACAACATTATTATATTTTTTCATAATTCTCCTCAACGAAGTTACTACGTTTATCTCTCCATCCAATAGAGAGATAGCGATATATGCATATTCGTGCGTGTATGTATATTTGCAGAGAGAAAGAGTTCATAATAGTGGTGTGGTATAAGAGTGTTATCGGCATGAATTTGGAACATCTGCATTACTCATGAGTAGCAAAGCTGTGAAGTCCTGATGCAAAGGCCATTTAAATCAATTATAGACTTTCTGTTGAGTTCAATGGGCCTTGATCAGGCCAGGGGTGAGTTAGTCAGATCATCCCAAACTAGTTTAAATCAAACTTCTTATCATACCATATCATAATGGATTCTCTATATGCCATATGTTATAGAAAAACTATTTCAGGAAAGTTTTAGTTGATTTTTAGAATTTGTATTGGTACTATTTCTTTTTATTTGTTTTTTTAATCCCTCAGTTTGCAAAGCTAGCTATCTTAGTAACCGTGAAACCACTTGTACACTGTTCAGAGGGATTCTAACAATAGCCTAAAATAGCCTTTTCTGTGACATAAGTACCACAGTTTTAAATTATTTTATCTTGGGATAAGAAATGATTCCATGGTCCTTTTGGGAAGCTGGAAATTTCCCTTTTCTAAGGAAATAATGTTCTCATTTCTCAGTGAATGGGGTTGAGGTAATGGAGCTTACAGTTGTAATATTTCTAAGTATAGAAAAGATGTTACTGGTCCAAGACTGAATCTTGCTTATCCAGACCTCAGATGGCTGTAATTTTAGGGAGAAATTCTATATGCCTGGGAGGAGGACACGTTTCTCTGGCAGGTGTTTTCCTTTCCTTTTTTTAATGGCAGTTGTTTGAAGCTACTCAGAGGTTTAGAGGGTTACAATAAGATCCGGGAAGGTTGATTAATGGACAGGCAAAGATGAGGTTAGATTCTCAGAGCTGCATGACAAATCCATAAATTGCATGGCTCTGCAGTTTGTCCAATGGATAGCATCTCCACATATGTGGCATGTGTGTGTGTAATATGTGTTATGGAGGCTTAGGAAGAGTTGTGCTGAGAAATGCACCTTGGCTATGTTTACACTAGGGAGTTGTACAAAAAAAAAATGCCTAATAATGGAAGACCTAGTGTAGACCTTACAGGCTTAGCTAACAAAGTGTGTAAGGTAATATCTTTTATTGGACCAACTTCTGTTGGTGAGAGAGACATGCTTTTGAGCCACACGGAGCTCTTCTTCAGGTCACATGGCTACAGCTACATTGCAAATGCAGCCATGGGAATTTTTTCTGGGGTTCCCATCAGTAGGAAATTTTTGTAAAATTCCCTGTGTAGACATGGATTTAAAGCAGGACTAAGTTCCGTCTGTTTCATACTTTAATGATTGATAGGGGGTCTCCAGATCTGGCCCAGGAACTTGTCATGGGACAACTGAATTTTTCATGGAAGTTTTTTAGTAAGAGATATACTAACATTTTCAGAGGAAACATTTAAAATGCTGCTATATGTCTTAACTGAAACTGAAGCAACAACCTTCAGGCAGCCCTACGCACTCCCATCCCTGCTCTCTCTTCCTTTTGTCTCCCCAAAGGGGATGAGTGGGAATGTGAAAGGCAGGGAGTGCCTGGTTATGTGAGGATTCGGAATGTGAATGGGAGGGTTGGCCTAGCAGAGAGCCCAGTGTCTCAGTACTGAGGCATCAGCACACCGAGGGCTGCTAGATATTGCTTCCTCATGTCCCAGGGGAATCCTTGTTGCATCAGTGCCTCAAAACAGAGGTAGTTGACTCCCCTCCCAGGCATTCCTCCACACATCCCACTCATTTGCCACTGAGACTCCTTTCCCCATCTCACACACATACCTGTTTTTCTCCCCTTAATTCCTACCTTGGTTCATCTTCAACAGCACCAAAGTGAGTGAAAATGTAGAGGGAGACTGGGGGTGAGTGGGGATGGTAGGAGAGCAGGGATGTGGGTAGAGGATCATATCCAGGAAGAGTACTGTGGGAGGACATGGAAAGGAGCAAGGCTGTGATTGAGGACCATAGGGAGAAACTGAGCTGTGTACAGGGAGCCATGAGGAAGGAGTGCATTACTGTGTGGAGCAAGTACTCTTGGAAGACTTTGGACCTTTGTAACACGGCACAGGGACAAGAATGATCAACACAGATAGCTGTCAGAGTTGATATAGATTTCTTACTTTAAAAAATCCCTCAGACAAAACCATTGAATAGTTAAGGTTTCTCTAGTGCACATACCATTAACCAACCACAAAAAACAGGAAATTGCTAGTTAAATCTTACCCAGCCCTTGCAACCTACAACCATGATTTTACCCTCTTCACATTTTCTCACCCACAACATAAATCCTTCCTCCCTTCAGCTCCATCCAAAGCATTCAACCTTAACTCCCACCACAAACATCAGCTGTTGAAAAAATACATCACTACACCTTAGATCACCCAAATAGTACCACTATAAACAGTGACTTCCCAGAATAATAAACAATACTACAAACATTTCAATTTCAAAAACAGAAAACATCCAACAAAACACACTTAAACATAACCATCACCTAAACATTTTTACCATACTGCTTACTTCAACACAAAATATCGTTCCTAGCCACTCCATATGGTCAGAGTTAAAAGCTGTATTATTTGTGTGGAGGTTGAGGGAGGGAGGCATGTGCATTGCAAGTGAGGTAATGTGGAGAAGGAGAAATTGTGGTTGTTGATTGTAAGGGCTGGGTAAGGACTTACCTAGTGATTTCCTGGCTTTTTTGGGGTCATTTTGGTGATACAAGCACTTGAAAACCAGTTAAGGTTGCTCAAAAAAGCTGTTTATTTGAAGAAATATAGTATGTAATGTAAATTTATTTATTTTATGAAGACACTGAACTTGTCTGACTCTGATTCTCTGATTCTAATTTCTCTCCTATAAGGTTTTTATCCATATCTACAGCCATTCAGTTGTTAATCTTTTGGCCATTGAGCTTTGAGCTTACTTTTTGAGTGGTACATATTTTTCCCAGCCATGCATATGTATTTATAGTGTAGCTTGTTGGTAGTTTCAAGACTTCTTTAATCAGAATTATACATATGAAATATTTAAAAAAACAAGATTGATTCCTTTTTAGATAAGCATATTCCTCATGTTTAGTGTGGGCCTCGATATCATGAAAGCAACCCAAAACTTTAAAATTCTGATGAACTGTTGAGCTTGGTGATTTTACTGTTGACTATGATGACATACAAGGCTATGATAGCTTAGATCAAGGATATACTGTATAATGTGGGTGACTATTGATTTTTTTTTTTCTGTTCCTTAATAACAGAAGCCGTGTGCACTAGAAGAGAAATAATTTAGTTGTCCATCAGAAAGCCTGGTAATCTGAAAGCCTTTCTCTTCAATTGCCTTAACATTAAGCGATTCTCAATGTCAACAATCTTCCCTGCTAAGAGAACCTTTAAATAGTAATAATATTTAGAGTTATGGGGCCTAATTGAATCCAATCCTCATTGAAGCCAATGAAAAGACGCCAAATGACTTCAATGGGAGCTGCATCAAGTCCATAACATTGTACATGTCCAGAAGCTATATGAACATTAATTAATGAATCCTCACAACAACCCTATGAGGTAAATAGTAATATCTCAGTTTTGTAGAGTGCAAAGCTAGGTCCCAAATGTTGTGACCTACTGAAGGTAATACAAGTATTGCAGAGTTAGCATTCAAAATCAGGAGTTTGTCTGTCACATTTCTTAGGGCTGTGCTCAGTTCCCTAAGACGCAAATGAATTGAGCTGCTAATAAAATTTCAATGCACCAGTGCCCCTTTTGTGCTATCTTTTCTAGAGAAGCTGGGATAATTAAAAAATAGTACTATATAAATGACTTCTGTGTGCATTTTAATAAGGAAACCTAATGTGTTTAATTTACTTTGTCCTATAATTTGTTAAGATGAATTGGGTTTCTTCTGTTGGCTAGTCTTCACGTCTGACTCAGTTTGGAATATGTTTGCTCTGTTGTGTGGTATATATTTGTTCTGTGTTTGTTTGGCACTTTTGCTGAGCAAATTTAAAGTTTATTTCCTAACTGAAGTATGGAGAAGTTAGTGTGAATATAATTTAAAATGTGATTGCTTTCCTCCGTTGAGTTGGCTGTGTGTTTACTTCTCCATTCCAAAGACAAGACAGTGTTTTTCTCTCTCTTCTACTTCAGGGCTCAGTCTGTTTACTTCACTCTGTGGAAGGATTTTGTTGGTTAATCCTTACTCTTGTACTGAACACTGTGTTGTAATGTAAGTCAGTCTATCATCAGGCCTTTGATACGTATGTGCAGTATAGGGAAATACAGTAAAAAGGTAGCAAGTCAGGAATCTTTTAAAAGTTAATTTAGTGCTCCTGAAAGTTGCCAAGTTGCACTGGAAACTGAAGTCCCCTTTAAGTACAAACTTCCACTCAGTCCTCCAAATTATTTTCTGCCCTAAACCCTGTTCTGAAAGATCGCCTTTTACAACTGAGAGGATGGTAAAGTCTCTGTGACCATTCAATCCTTCATCTCTCTGGTTGTACTGTCAATACTGGTTGCCAGTTGTGGTGGTGAATAGTGATTTCTGTGATGTTGATATCAATACACTAGGAACCCAGAGCCACAAGCTGTCAGGAGCAGAGACAAGCAGCTGCACAGGTATGGCCACACCATGTGTGGAGGAGAGGGAAGGTGAGACCCAGCTGGCATTTCTCTCTCCCTCCACCCACCTTCTCAGACCCAGAACTGTTTAGGAGAGAGCCTCCAGGGACCCTTTGTTCCAAGCAGCCTACCCTACCTGTGTAAATACAGGGAAGAAAGAAATTGTAGCCATAGATTCAAGTCAGCAGGAGCAGAGACTAAGAGCTGCAGCAGGGATCTTTGAATGCTGATGGCATACATCATCATCATCATACTGCTTTCTGCAGTTTTTGCTTTGGACATTCTTTCCTCTCTGTTAATTGGCTATTCATTCCAACTCTCTCCTTTCCTCTCCTTCACATTCTCTTCAGTGCAGCCTCAATTCACCTGCTCTCCACAATCCCCTCTTTGTCTCCTTCTCTTTCCTTCCATGATCACTCTTAACCTCTCTCTTAATTTCCCTGTGGCTGTTGGCCTGTCCCCTGAGCCAACGAAGGAGTGATACCATGCCCAGAGTCTGGTTCAGGCCCTTTTCTCAGGACTTCAGCTTTATTTCTTCCACAGTAAATGAGTACAGCCCAGCGATCATCCCTTCCCCCAAACCTAGGGTCTTCTGCAGAAGACCTATCTACTTCCTATGGATTTCCACTTTGGAGGCCACTTGCCTGGGAGTCATACCCTGCTCTAGGGCCTCCTACAGGAGCCAAACTGAATCTTGACCCAGGGGCTTCTTTCCAGAGCCAGCCTACTCCTTGCAATGCTCTACCCCAACTGAGACACTTGCTGGCTTTTATAATCACCTGATCCCTAGCTGTGAGGCAGCTGATCCCAACTCCCCATAAAGGGACAGCCACCTGTGAAAGTCACTTGCCCCTTTCTTTGTCTTTCTGTTTACTTAATCCCCTTTCAACAAAAGCCGCCCCCCACACACACAAATAGCAAACAACAACAAAAAATAGTATTGTGGAAGTAAAATGACATTTGCAGACCATCATATTGTTCATTCTGATTACGTGTTATATTCCTTTCCTCTGATCCTTTGTCTGTCTTGCCTATTTAGATCATAAACTGTTTGGGTCAGGGACAGTCTCTTACTCCATTTGTACAATGCCAGGCAATGGGGCTCAAATCTTGGCTGGGGCCTCTTAGTACTACTGTAATAATTAATTAATAGCTAGGAACCAGAGTGAGACCGCTAGTTTGTTTCACATAGGCCCCCACTTACAAATCTTAAATTAGAAATCTTAAACTTGAGGATTACTCAAACTGGGGCTGACAGTAGTTACTAAGGATCATCCACCAACTGGGGATACACAGAGGGCATTGCAAACATTCATACCTTAGTTCTTGTTTAAGTCCCTGATTCCAGCAAAACACACATTCCATTAAATTTACAATGATTTAACAGGACTACTCGTGCGCTTAAAGTTACACGTGTGCTTCACTGGTAGGCCTGTTTGAGACAGGATTAAAAATGTGTGTGTATATGTTCAGTATATATGATATATCTATTCAAAGATGTACAGAGAGCATGACAATACCACAGTTTAATAAATCTCCCTGTAGGGAAATTTTTCATGGTATTCAACTAAAATAAAAAGCGTGAAACAGTTAACAAATGAAGTCCAAATCATTTAATGAGTAAAGGCTTTGATTTCTTGGGGCTAATGTATACTTTATGAATTGTTATATTTTAGGATGAAATCAAAGGAAGTTGACATCTGTCAAAGTGAACTTCAAAAGCTGGAGTATGAAAATGGAATGTCTAAATCCAGGTTTATTACAGAATTGTTTTTATTTTATATACAAATGATGAGAAAGATCAAATTATTTTTATTTTTATTATTTTAATATTCCTCATTTTTTAATCACAGATCTTTTGGTACTTGTAACTTTTATTTTTTCTGATTGTATTTGAATGATCATTCTAGTTAACTTCACAAAGATGTTCTTCGGCCTTCTTTTTCCTTTATTTTTTGTCTTTGTGTAATATTCTCTTTTACAAGCAAAAATTATCTCAGGATATCTTTTATCTATAAAGAAAAATGCATCAGCTGTGATATTTTGGTGATTTATTATTAATTATTATTATTATTATTATTATTTATTTAGACTTACTAAAGATCTAAAAGAAAAAGAAGAGTCTTTGCTAGTTTGCCAACAAGTATGCAAATGTTTACAGGAAGAAGTGGCAGAGAAAGAAAGGCAAGAAGAAGATCTAAAAAAAAGAACCAGTTGCTCAGAGAGTGAACTGGAAACAATTAAAGCTCTTCTTAGACAGAGAGAGGAAGAAGTAGTAATGCTGAAACAAGAAAGGTAATCAGAAATGACTCACCATGCATACTTTTGCATAGCTTGATTTTTGCCTAGATTTTCTTTCTGAGGATATCTTGAAATAAAAAGTCCCCTAAAAGTCAAATCTTCAGACTTCCTTACTTTTATCAAAAAGGTAAAATCATTATAACCCCATGTGTAGTATGTGCCTAATGTAAAGAGCATGCTACAATATCTATCAGAAAACAGCATAATGAATTTTTAAAACAAAAAACGTGTAGTAGTTACTGATATTCACATTTATTACAGTTTAAATTAAAGAGCCCCTTTAGTTTAGAAGCAACTGAAAAAACAAGATGTTATCAAAGCATTGCAGTTTTATCAGTCTTGTTTCTGTCATGGGATAAGGACCTTTCTATATATTGTTTGTAAGTAATGCTGACTTTTTGTCATGGCAAAAAATGAGAAAAGTCATGAGTTTGTTATAGCAAAAATCTAAGAGTCATAACATTAGTTAAAAAAGGAAGAACCGCACCATACAATATTTTAATTAAAGCTATGTTTGTATTCCATTACAATGGCGTAATAGTTTAAAAGTATATAAAGATAGCAGAATATCCAGCTACATGTGAATTTAGATATGTTCTATAAAACACTCGCTAGTATATCTTGTTTTGATTAATAATGTTACACATTCCTAAATTATTTAGTTGTACAGATTTTCTTTAATCTCTAAATACAGTAAATTTTTATACCAACAGTTGGAATGTGCTCCAGAAGCCTAATTAATGGATAACAAGAGCATTAAAATTGCCATACTGGATAATGTAGCCTAATGGCTGGTATCAGATGCTTCAAAGAAAGGAGTAAGAAATACTACAGAGGGTAGTTATGCAATCACCTGCCCACAGAGAAAATTTCTTCCTTAGAAGAATGAGAGTTAGCCTTCCAAAGATCTAGGCTTTTTTTATTGTAATTCTGAATATTTGTGTTGTCTAGATCAGTGGTTCCCAAACTTGTTCTGCTGCTTGTGCAGGGAAAGCCTCTGGCGGGCCGGGCCGGTTTGTTTGCCTGTCGCGTCCACAGCCGCTTCCAGCAGCTCCCATTGGCCTGGAGCAGCAAACCACAGCCACTGGGAGCCACGATTGGCCGAACCTGCGGATGCGGCCGGTAAACAAACTGGCCCGGCCAGCCAGGGGCTTTCCCTGCACAAGCGGCAGAACAAGTTTGGGAACCACAGGTCTAGACAAATAGCCAATCCTTTTGAATCCTACTAAGCTATTGGCCTCAGTAATACCTGTAGCAATGAGTTCCACTGGCTAATAGAGTTATATATGTAATTTGAGAATGATCATCACTTGTTACTGAGGAAAAAATCCTCTAAAAGTCGTAGGGGGGTTTTGTCACTAAGTTCTGGGCATGGCAAACATTTCACTTTGTTATACTTTGTAATGTTATTCTTCATACCCCTGAGTCTCAATCCATCCTGCAAAGTCAGAAGCCTTCACTACCATATTTACTGAAGTAGTAAGCTTTGGTTAAACGTTTGGGCATGTGCATGCCTGAAGGGCTACAGGTATGAATAAGAATTATAGTGTAATCTTTCTGTTTTGATGCCGGTCTCTTAGTTAAATCATTACAAAATTAAATAATAAAAATAAAAAAAAAATCCGTACCTATTTCCCTGAATTCACCATCCTCTTTGACAAGCCTTCCAAAAGTAGCTTCCAAACAGCAAAAAAGGTGATAATCCCTTTCATTGGCCAAAAAATACTGCATTTTGAAAGTGTTATCTATGTGGAATAATGCTGCACTCTCATCCGGTGTACTGATAAAGTGACTCTACTTGCAAAAGAGGCACTTTGAAAGCAGTAGTTGAAGCAGCATTTAGTCATATACATTTTGACATTGCTAGCAGCTAAACCTCTCCAGATCTTTTTTTGGGTTGCACACTTTGTTGCTTCTGTAGCCGCAGCTGTATGTTCAGCAGCCCCTCCCTACACACACATACCACTGTGGTCTGAACTCTGTTGATTTTGGTAGAAATCAGGCTTTTCCAGTTTTCCAATTTTCACCAAACTCAAAAGGATTCTTTTGGGGGGTGAGGGGTATGGCTGAAGTGGGGGGAGTGAGGGGTGTAACTGAGCGAGGGTCTGGCCAGAATGGGGATGAGAGGCCCTGGTTGGGGAGCTGGCCAGGGTTGGAGGGCAAGGGTCCCAGCTGAGGGGAGGCTGGCTAGAATGGCATGAGGGGCCCACTAACCGTCACCCTAAACCCTAATCCTGAGGTGTATCCAAAGTGACTGCTCCCCTGCCACAGGCCTCTGGGAGGTCACTGCCTCACCTCTGTATCCTGAGTGACCAAATGGTGATTTGGGTGGAAATCTGGCTCTTCTGGTTGTCCTGTTTTCATCAGAATCAATAAGGTTCTGCCCACTGATACCTAGAACATTCCCTGGAATTTTGGATTTGATCAGATGTGGTTTTCAAAAGTTACGCCATTAAAGACAAAAAGAAAAGGAGTACTTGTGGCACCTTAGAGACTAACCAATTTATTTGAGCATGAGCTTTCGTGAGCTACAGCTCACTACATCGGTGAAGTGAGCTGTAGCTCACGAAAGCTCGTGCTCAAATAAATTGGTTAGTCTCTAAGGTGCCACAAGTACTCCTTTTCTTTTTGCGAATACAGACTAACACGGCTGTTACTCTGAAACCTGCCATTAAAGACAGACATAGAAATGCCATTGAGTAGAGTGGAGCCTCTCTTCACTCAGCAATCTTGTCTTCTTCATAATCCTGTTTTAAAGTCATAGAACCTGAACCTTCAGTTCAAACTCAGACAAAACTCCTATTGAACTTAGTTGTAGTTAATCCAAATTAGGTTTTCGGGGTCAGGGTCCCAGAGCATTTTAAGCTTTCCAATACTTTAAATTGTTTGCATTAATATACCAGCTATAACAATGCTGGCAAATATCTATAATACATGCATTTTTATAGGACCTCATCCAATGCCTGCTGAAGTCAGTAGAAAACCTCCTACTGACTTGAGTGGGATTTGAATTGGGCCTAGAGCATCTTTCATCCAAGGACCTCAAACATGAATTAAGCTTTCCATCACTCCTATGAATTAAGTAGGCCCCAATTTTCAGAAGTGGCTTTTAATTTTGTGTGAATATTCTTTTGAGTGCCCAATTTTAGAATTTTCAGATACCAAGCAGTACAATAGTACAGCTATTCTCCACCTCAATTTAGCCCTGATTCAGGAAAGCATCCCAATTCAGAACAACACTTAAGCACATGCTTAAAATTAAGCACACTCTAAAGTGAAGCCATCAATAGGGAGGACTTAAACATGGGTTTAAGTGCTTTCTTGAATTAGGGTCTTTGAGCAATAGGTGTTCAGCATATTGAAAGATCCGTTCCAAGGTGACTAAAGATGGACTCCCAAAAATTGAGACACAGAATTATAAGCCACTTTTGAAAAACTGGTCAACGCTAGGAACAGATTCAGTTTTCCACAGTAAGTGTGATTAATCACTGGAACACACTACCAAGAAAAGTGGTGGATTCTCCATCTCTTGATGTCTTCAGATCAAGATTGGATGCTTTTCTGGAAAATATGCTTTAGCCAAACACCAATTATTAGGCTCAGTATAGTGGTAACTGCGTGAAAGGTAATGGCCTGAGACAGTGGTTCTCGACCAGGGGTATGTGTACCCCTGGGAGTACGCAGAGGTCTTCTAGGGCAGTGGTTCTCAAAGCCGGTCCGCCGCTTGTTCAGGGAAAGCCCCTGGCACGCCGGAGCGGTTTGTTTACCTGCCGCGTCCCCAGGTTCAGCCAACTGTGGCTCCCTCTGGCTGTGGTTCGCCACTTCAGGCCAATGGGGCCTGCGGGAAGTGGCACAGGCCAAGGGACGTCGTTCTCAGCAGCCAAGGATCTGATGGCACTCCCAGTACTGCTGACCCAGGTGGGGCAAGATCCGGCATTGGCGAGTATGTTGAGCAGAAAGGAGCATGTTGCCCTGAGCTCCATTCAAGCACCAGGTCTTTCAGTTACCGACCAGAGGAAAACCGACCCTGCTGATGTTGGCGAAGGTTTCCCCACTCTGGCACCATTCCCTGGATTCTCAGCACCGGCCGGTGGAAGTGAGGCGTACCACCCCCCAGGGGTCCGCAGGCCAACTTTTCATTGGAGTTGGAGGTGGATGCAGCCAAAGGGCCAGTATCAGAACCCAGCTTATCTTCCATCATATCCTGGTGCAGTTGCCCCTCTAGGCAACCAGTGGGCAGTGGCCTATGCAGGTCCAATGGCCTTTTTGGAATCTGTGGGGTTACCCCCCTACTAGGACTGCCTTTCCACTGCTCAAACTTAGTGGCTTCCGAGAGAGGGGACCCTCCACCACTCCATCTGGCACCCAACTCGGACTCCGGTACTGATTCTCAGGATTTGGGGCTACATGATGTGATTGGTGCAGAAGAAGAGGAGGAAGGTGTCCTGCCAGTGCACACTTCCTCCTCCTCCTCCCCAGATGAAGTTGTGTCAGGTTTGAGTGGATGGGGGACCTCGGAATGACTTTAGAGCTCACCAGGAGCTATTGGAAAGGGTAGCTTCTAACCTAGGGCTGGAAATGGAGATACTTAAAGAATCCTACCACAGCATGATCGACATCTTGGCTGTAGAGCCCCCATCAAAGGTGGCCATACCCTCAATGAGGCTGTTATGGCTCCTGTCAGATCCCTATGGCAGACCCTGTCCTCTTTGCCACCTACTTCAAAAAGAGCATAGGGAAAGTACTTTGTTCCCTCCAACAGGTATAAGTACCTATATTCCCATCCTCTCCTCCCTCCCCTGGGTCCCTTCTGGTCGCAACGGCCAACGACAGAGACGGGCAAGGGCTGCAGGTTGCAACCCCCAGGTCAAAGGACTCAAAGAAGCTGGACTTGTTTGGTAGAAAGATTTATTCTGCTGGTGGATTACAGCTCCACATCTCCAACCAGCAGGCCTTGCCTGGGCAGTACGATTATAACATCTGGGACTCCATGTCTAAATTCAAGGACTAACTGCCCCAAGAATCCAGACAGGAATTCTCCGCTCTGGTGGAGGAAGGAAAGACTATAGCCAGGGTCTCCCTTCCAGGCTTCCCTGGATGCAGCTGACACGGCTGCTAGAATGATGAGTGGTCTTCATGCGAAGGTGCTCTTGGCTCCAATCCTCAGGCCTACCACCTGAGGTTTAGCAGACCATTCAGGATCTTCCGTTTGAGGGACTTCCTTCTTTTTGGAACAGACGACGCAAAATTCCATGGCCTGAAGGATTCTAGGACCATCCTTATGTCCTTAGGCCTCTTTGCCCCGGCAGTTTCAAGGAAGAACTTCAGACCTCAACAACTGGTCTGCTTCTTGGTTCCTCCACTGCGCCAAGACCTGTTTAAGAAACAAAGCAGGGGTTGTAAGTGCAGGCAACTGCCCTCTTCCACCTCAGTCCCACTACTGGGCCTGCAGAGATGTCCAGGAGGCCCCAAGCAGAACTTCTGAAGATGCGCTCAAGGGCATAATATCAGTTCCCATACTGGATCCTGCCCCCATTTCTTTTCAGACTGACTCTCCTACTTCAGCCCAGCATGGTGTCTCATCACCTCAGACCATTGGGTGCTGAATATGGTGGAGAGAGGTTATACCCTTCCGTATTCTTCCACCTGCCATCCCACCTCCCATCCCCATCCCTCTTCAGGAACCCTTCTCACGAGCAACTTCCAGTCTAGGAGGTGCAAACCATACTTTGGGTAGTGGCTGTGAAGGAGGTGTTTTAGAACTTGAGAGGGAAAGGGTTTTTCTCCTGTTATTGCCTAATCCTGAAGGCCGAAGGGGGTCTCCGACCCACCCTAGACCTGCGTTGCTACAACAGTTATCTCAAGAAACTGAAGTTCTGCATGGTCTCCCTTGCCTCCATTATCCCCTCCCTGGATCTAGGGGAATGGTATGCCACACTCAACTTGAAAGATGCCTATTTCCACATCTCCATTTTCCAGGGCCACAGACGGTTCCTAAGGTTCATGATGAACCAGACCCCCTACCAATTCACTGTCCTCCCTTTCGGCCTGACAGCAGCCCCTCAAGGTTTCACAAAATGCATGGCGATGGTGGCAAAAGGTGAGGTATACAAGTCTATCCTTACCTCGATGACTGGCTGATCAAGGGCCAGTCCGAGGCACAGGTAAGAGCCAGCATCGGTCTAGTCTGAGCTACCTTCCGAGTCCTGAGCCAACTGATAAACAAGCAGAAGTCAACTCTCATACCATTCAGAGGACAGAGTTTATTGGTGCAGTGCTTAATTCCACCTGGGCCAGAGCCTTCCTCCCAGAGGCTTGCTTCCCGATAATATTTATGCTGATATCGCAGGTCAAGGCCCACCTTGTCACGACAGCCCATTTCTGCTTCTAACTTTTAGTCACATGGCCACGTACACTTACATAGTGCAGCATGCAAGACTGTGCCTCAGACCCCTTCAAGCTTGGCTGGCCTCAGTGTACTTGCAGAGCCATCAGCATTTGGTCTCAGTGCTTACAATTCCTGCCCCGGTCCTTGCCTCCCTTGACTGGTGGAGGGATCCCTGGTCAGTGGCTATTCCCTTTGTCACTCCCCAGCTACCTGTAGCCCTAATCTCAGATGCATCTGATCTAGGTTGGGGGGCTCACCTGGAAAAACCTCAGGACTCAAGACCTATGGTCCCAGGAGGAGCTCTTCTTGCATATAAAAGTCAGAGCTCAGAAATGTCTGCCTAGCATGCCAGGTGTTTCTACCCCAGATTGCAGGCAAGGTTGGGTGTGTACTTATGGACAACACAGCAGCCTTGTTTTATATCAACAGGCGGGGAGGAGTGCGTTTGTCCATCTTGTGTCAAGAAGCCATTCTCTTGTGGGATTTCTGCGCTGAGCATTTCATCCACCTCAAAGCTTCTCACCTTTCGGGAGCCCAGAACACTCTGGCAAATAACCTCAGCAGATCTTTCTCTTCTCACCACAACTGGTCCCTTTGCCCTGACGTAGCCAAGTCCATCTTCCAGAGGTGGGGGTTTACCCTTGTAGACCTATTTGCAACCACACAGAACAGGAAATATCAGCAGTTTTGCTCACTACATGGTCACAGCCCAGGCTCACTCGCAGATGTCTTCCTGCTCCCATGGACAAAGCTCTTGTTCTATGCGTTTCCCCTCATTCTTCTTGTGCACAAGGTCCTGCTGAAAGTCAAGCTGGACAAAGCAAGGGTTATTCTTATAGTCCCCACATGGCTACGTCAGCACTGGTCTGCATGTTGTTGGACATGTCAGTAGTGGCCCTGTTGCCATTCTCTCTCCTCATGTACCTGATCTCGCAAGATCACAGCTGATTGCTCCACCCGAGCCTCAAGGCCCTCCACCTAATATGCACACACTTAACATGGAATGGACATGAGAATACATCTTGAAGAACAACAGTTACAGAAAGGTTAGTAACTGTTTTTTACCAACTGTATTACACATTAGTTACTGGCATCATTTAAGAATATTTTTTCTTGTCGTTAAATATTAGCTAAGTTAGTTATGAACTTACTCAGCACTACTCAGTGGTGCTGATTCAAAACTTGTTGCAGTATTGTAATGTTTTGAGTTCAACTAACTGTAACTGCCTTTCTTTTTATTATTATATCCATTATAGTCATATAAAGTTACGTGAAAATCAACTTGAGAAAATATTAAAATATTTGCACTTTATATCAAGATATATGGAACTGTAAGCTCATATAATATTGTGTGTAAAACAAACAAACAAAAAAAGGCAGATGGCAGAACTACAACAGTATTATATAAATAATGATTACTGTAGTGCCTGGAGGCCCCAGTCAGGATTGAAGGGCCCCATTGTATTATGTACCAAAAAACAGAGTAAAAGATGGTCCCTGCTGCAAAGGGTTTAACTGCAAGAAAATTCATCTAGGCAGAATACCTCTTTTAGTTACAGGTTTTTGTGGTTTCTAGGGAGTTGACGCTGATTTCTCATCAGAACAGAACAGAACAGCTGCAGGAAGCATTAAGACAGAAGATTCTGAATGAAGATAACTGGAGGGAAAAGGTGATATTGTATTTCTAGTTGGTACTGTTTTTATTTGTTTTCTTTAGTCCTAGTCACTTGTCAAGAAACTGTGTACAGAGCTAGATTTAACTTCTCCAGTCCAAGCATGTCTAGAGTATTCCTTATGCAAAGTTTTTAAGTGGGTAATCCCTAGACAGATTAAAGGTTGAATGCAAAAGATTTTGCTATGATCATAATGTTAATTTTTCAGCACTTCATTTGTAAATGAGATTGACCATTGTTGGAGATGTGGAGAGAAAAATGCCTTTCCTAAAACACCTGGGTATAGCTGCATCCAATACCAATATATTTTAATACCCCAAAGAAAACTATAAAAGAAGAAATAATATCCAGACAAACAAAAGGTTTTGCTCATCAACCCAGCTATGCATAACTGTAAACGCAATAACAACTAACCAAGTGGACTGTTTTATTTAGCATATTGTGATTTATGAGATGTTAATTCTGGAGCTTGACAAAACCAGATTTTTGCACCTTTTTATGCTTTTATTCACAACAAATAAGTTGAGATGCCAAAGAAACAACAAATTCAACTGAATTCTTACCATACAATTGAAAATGACTACTAGAGTTTAATATCATGCTCATTGCTTGGGGCAATAGAACAGTGAAGAAGTGATAATACCTGTTGAAACCTTATATTCCCTTTCTGAATTCTGTTTTTGAAACATAGAGTTTATTGTCCTCTTAATATGAGCCCTTAACTCCCATTAATATATCATTGCAAGTTATGCACATGCATGGAGAGGAAAATGGACCTCAAAACTAGTTATGTCATCTATAGAGTCAAGGCTGGCAAAAGCAACACTTATTTTCAGTTTAAAGGTTTACCTTAAAGGAAATAAGAGTTAGGGAAATCCTGAAGTGATGGGCACAGAGCTAAGAATACAGGAGTGCAGAAAGAGGTTCTATTACTGATTCTATTTCTACCTCTTTTAGTGTCTGCGTCTTTAAAGGTGTCCTTTGCCATCTCTGCCAAATAGTCATCTGCTGCTGATGCTGCTGTTGTTTTATACTTGCCCCCCCCCCCTCGCTCCCCGCAGAGTAGAGATGTGTTAAAGTAAGGACTTCTTTTGGTGAAATTTACTGTGAGAACTGTCTCGATTGCATTTCAAGTGATTTCACCCTCCTGCAGTTGAACTTTTCCATGAAATGGCATGGCATTGGTTATTTTATTCATTGAATTATACAGAAGTGTGAAAAGTCACTTTCACATAACATTTCTTTTTTCTTATTTTTGAGTGGTACTAGGATAGTGACCAACTCTGACACTTTTCTTTTGTGAGGGAAAGAGAAGGTGTGAGGCAGAATAAGAATCTTGTTAAATACACTTAGAGTTTTTTGATAGGGACAAGGAGAAAAGTGAAGTAAAGATTGCATATGAGGAAAAGGATAGTTAGCAGAATGGGGCAGGCAGAGCTGATTGCTCTGGGTAAGTTTGGGGATAAATTGCCTTGGCAGAGGAACAGGCTTTCTGATGTATGCTCCCCCCACCCCCCACCCCCACACACTGTGGAAAAGAGATTAGTCATGGTTCTGGGACATGTATATGGGCTATGTCATTGTGAAAGTAACTCAAGGGCACACAGAGGTATATTCAACTCTACTTATGCTCCCCAAACCTGTTCTGCACGAAGAGAAGAGAATTTCCTATGCAAAAAGCCAGTAGGTTCATGTAGTGTATGGACTACAGCAGGATGGGGCAAAATTAAGCACCTCTTCTAACACAATCCACAAGCTGGATCCCTTCCCAGAGTTTATGTATAGTGCTAGCATTACCGACACTACTTGTGTTCCCCACAAAGAGAGTCACAGGACTTACGAATAGGAATTGAAAGCTTAATAAAACAATATCAGACAGGAGCAGCAGCAGATAAGGTGGGTACTGCTGACAATTCAGAGAATAAATCATGGTTCAGTTACAGACCACGCTGTATGTGGAGTATATAAAACTAAAGTAATAGAAATGAAAAGGGAGGGGGGGAAATGTCCTGCGTCTACCTACACATGGCTAGGTGAATGTTATGTATAAAGGATCAGCCAAATACAACTTTCACATTTTCCAAGTTTACGTCCGTTCAAATGTGAGATCCCAATTGAAATAATACTTTCCTCATGGCCTGCTTGAAAGAGTAAAAAAGCAGTAAAATACATAAACAAACATGCACATCCCAGCATAGTGAGACTACCTGTAGGGCATGCAGTAAATCAGCCTCCCTTCATATATAAAACACTCAATAAAACAGCTTCCTCATTGCAAAACAGCATATAAAATACATATTAAGCCAGCCTCAACACGGGAAAAATCCATTAAAAACTAGGTATGGGGAAACTTCAGAAGCTTTAAAGTTTGGTTCTGATAAACATCCATAAGTCAGCATCAGGGCCCTTCATACCCATCAATCCTCTTTTCTCCAACAGGTTCTTTGAGACAGTACTCACCTCCGCAGGATTCTTGCCTTCTTACCTAGTGTTATCTTACTGGGGGGGGAAGACTCCATGGTATCTTTTGGGAATGTTTTTTCTTTTCTCCGCCTCTGACAGCTGTGAGGAAAAAGTATAAATTAAGCTTTGCTTATCCTCTTGAACACATGGGGTAGGCTAAACTATTTAGGTAATCTTAAAAACATATCATGGTATGAAACCCAACCAACTTAGCCCACAACTTGAAGTTGTAACTACAAAAGTGCACTGGAATTTTTACCAACAAAATGCCTTCATTTCATGTACTTATTTTAAATGTCAAAAAAGTTTCACTTCAGTTCATCAGGATTTATTATAATCCACATACTTGGACAAGATTTTTCAGTCCTTTTTAAATAAATATATACTTGGTATATAGATCCAGACTGGGGGGAGTATTTCCAGCTGATTTTTTTAAAATATACACATACCAATCAAGTACATTTACAAAAGTATATTTGTAAGTGTTATTTATATCATTCAAAAATATTATGTTCAGTCAATTAGATTTTATCCTCTACCCATGCAAACGATCTGTATATTTTACCATATAATATACTAAGCTACCCATGCAGAGTCATACCAGGATTGCGGTCTAATTCACAAACTGTAATACTCTTCACGTGCTTGCCCTAATCTTACTTCACCATCCCTTCTCTCGCAATAGTCTCTGGAGTCAGTGGATATGGTACTATGCCCTGAGGCTAGCATATAACCTTTTGTAATCCTGACCCAGATCGTCGTGAGACAGTGGAGAACTGGAGACCAAGACTGGAATTTTTGGAAGGGGCTAAGAGAACTGACTTTCAATAGGATTTGGATGCTTAACTATCTTAAGCCTCTGTAAATATCCAGCCCATTTTCTGACCAGCACACCTTTACACACACAAAAAGGTATTCCAGGCAAAGAATTGTCACAATGAATTCAGAGATCAAGTGGGAAGGAGGCACCATGTTGAACAATAACTTTGAATTTTCTGACTCAAGCCTTAAACTTTTTTGTAACTACGATTTTCTTTTTTTGGTTCAATATGTAAGCTATATTCGTGAACTCTATTTAGTCTCAACAAAGTTTTTGGACTATTAATAATAATCTCTTATATCTCTCTTAAAACGTTTTAACTTCACTAGTACAGGATATAATTTTAGTAAGAGGTCACGCAGTTTGCATAATCAGAATTTGTTGTGCAGTTTGACATAAAAACTAGATAAAAGACTAGTACAAATAAGAGAGAGCAATTATATCTTTGCTAACATAGCTATTAAAATTTGGTGAAAGTCAAGTGCTCTGAAAATGCTCTCATCAGACAAAAGAATAACTAATGTGACATTGTCACCTTTTTTTAGGGTCATTGTGCCATTGCATAGGCACAAAGTGTTCTTTTAAAAAAAATCCTTTAAATCCACGTTTGAACAAACTTCAGAAACTTAAATGAAAAAAACTTTCAAAAATTTGTTGTTTAAATTGTTATTTGGTTTTTAATTGCTTTTGGGTACACAAATAATTAGAGACTCAATAATTGCTATGTTTCAGAGTAGCAGCCATGTTAGTCTGTATTCGCAAAAAGAGAAGGAGGATTTGTGGCACCTTAGAGACTAACCAATTTATTTGAGCATAAGCTTTCGTGAGCTACAGCTCACTTCATCAGTCTCTAAGGTGCCACAAGCACTCCTTTTCTTTTTGCGAATAATTGTTATGCAACTAGAACAAGAACTTTGAAAAACAATTGCCAGTTTACTCATTATTATGGATATTAGTTAATTTCAGCTGTTCCTTAGATGTGAAAAATGCAAATTAAGGTGCATTTTTAATCATCAAAAATATTTCTAAGAGTATAATATTGTCTATTGTCATTTCAATATCTAATCAAGTAAACTCCTACAGCAGGCTTTATTCTAGCAAAACCTGCTGTAATTAATAGTTGTGGTATGATTTTCTATAAATTGAATCCTAAAACTCTTATTTCTAAGATCTAATAAACTAGAAGATAGGTTTTTGATACTTCTGTGATGCCACATTTAAAGCTGTCTCATGATTTTATAATAATTATATAAAATTCTATTTTCAGGGTCCTGTAGTGCTTCAGTATACACTGACTCCAGGCTAGCACTGGATATGAGTTTCATAGCCAATTACAGAATTTTTAACAATTTGGTTAAAAAAAATTGAAACATTGAGTTTTTTTGTTAGAAAGGAGGACCATATACACCATCTTCCCCCCAAAAGCCCACGAAAGCTTATGCTCTAATAAATTTGCTAGTCTCTAAGGTGCCACAAGTACTCCTGTTCTTTTTCCCCAAAAAAGTGTTTAGTGGTTTTTGATAGATATTTAGCACCTGAAATTAGATAATT
Organism: Eretmochelys imbricata; assembly: GCF_965152235.1. Classification (NCBI taxonomy): domain Eukaryota; kingdom Metazoa; phylum Chordata; order Testudines; family Cheloniidae; genus Eretmochelys; species Eretmochelys imbricata. The sequence continues at coordinate 24,275,802 of NC_135580.1, read as the reverse complement.
ATAGCAAAGTGCAGTCTGTAAAGCTGATAGGTTATGCAATTTTTTTAAGATTAAGAAGTTAACATACTACTGTGTATTTTAATATAATATTTATAATCATTTAACAAATTGCAAGAAGGTCCATTAGAACTATACTGTGCATAAAGACCATGTTAGTGCACGGCTTTAGGGTATTTGTCACAGATTTGGGTATATCCAAATCTTCCTTCAGAATCAAACTTACATTTAAAGAAATTATGAACAAATTTTCAAACTTAAGCTGCTAAATAGGTGGCCTGATTCTAAGAAGTTCTGCCACAGCTGGGCCTCCTGTGGAATAACTGAGAGCTGTGGCTGCTCAGCACCTCTGTAAATCAGGCCACTTGTTTAGGTGCCTAATTTTGGATTTAGGTGCTTTGGCTGTGAAGTTATTCTGCATGCAGACCACCAGTGCAAAGTTCTCATCTTAAATCTGCAGACAGAATGAATCAACAGTTCTGAGAGAGATGTGAGCTGCCTTCTTCATCTCAATGGGGTGTTGTATCTATGATTATTTATGATTACAATTTAAAGGTGATCTGAAGAGTGGGGAAAACGAGACTGAATGATGACTCCATACCATAGTAACTGCGGTTCTTTGATGATTACCTGCATAGGTTCGCATTCTTAATCCATCCTCATTCCCAATGTTTCAGAGATTTGCAACAGATTTTTGATTTAGTGAAAGTGGAGACACACAGGGATATACATAGGGGTGCTCATGCAGCCCCAATGGACACTACTGTCCAGAAAGTTCTGAGCTTGCACACACAAGACATACATATATCATCTCAGTGAGGGCCATATGAGTTATTATCTCAAATATCCAATTACTATGAAAAAAGAAAAGGCGTACTTGTGGCACCTTAGAGACTAACAAATTTATTTGAGCATAAGCTTTCGTGAGCTACAGCTCACTTCACTGGATGCATCCGATGAAGTGAGCTGTAGCTCACAAAAGCTTATGTTCATAAATGTGTTAGTCTCTAAGGTGCCACAAGTCCTCCTTTTCTTTTTGTGGATACAGACTAACACGGCTGCTACTCTGAAACCAATTACTATGGTAAATTATTATTCATTGGCAAAGCTGAGTGGGACAGGCTGAATAATAAAATGTATGTGTAAGAAAGAAAACTTAAGTATTTTGTATTTTTAATGTTCAGTGCATGGCATATTGGTAATACAGTAAAAGCCTCATTTTCCTCCAAGTGATTATATACATATATGTTCCAGTGTAGGAGTTTGTGTGCACAAGGCACTCTAGTACCAGCAGGGAGAGCACGTGCCCCCACTGTCCTCATGTACTGAGCCGAGAGTATAAAGGGGCATGGCATCCGCCTCCCTGGCAAGAGTTGTAGCTACCCTCTGCTCTTCAGCTTTGAGTAGCCAACCTTTAGAAAAGAGATTTGTATCTTATTTGTATATTGTAGTTAGGTTTATTGTTTGTGTAGTATAGATTAGCTAGGCTAGGTAGTTAGAAAACCCCCAGAATAGAGAACTATGGAAAAATCCCCAGGGTTCAAGCAACATGCTATGTACAGGGGGGTCATGATCCCTGTTAGTGATAGGTTTCAGAGTAGCAGTCGTGTTAGTCTGTATTCGCAAAAAGAAAAGGAGTACTTGTGGCACCTTAGAGACTAACAAATTTATTTGAGCATAAGCTTTCGCTTATCCGATGAAGTGAGCTGTAGCTCACGAAAGCTTATGCTGAAATAAATTTATTAGTCTCTAAGGTGCCACAAGTACTCCTTTTCTGTCAGTGATAGTTATTAAAGCTGCCTAATTTACGTAGGTGAGGGATATATGTCCTACTTCTACCTTCTTCCCAACAAGGATGAAGAAGTGGAGGGATCTTCACCTTAAGATGCAACTCCTGGAAAAGACTGTGTGTTGCTCTTCAGAACTTGACCACAAGAGGACAGACAACAGAGTTCAAGCCTCAGACTCAATACAGATTGTTCTATGAGCTGAGACCTCTAGGAGATCTAAGCTTCCCAGACATCGCCAATCAGCATAATTTATAGTAGGCCCTTTTCACCAGATCTTGTCGGCTTTGAAGCAGTCATTTTGACATTTGAGGTGAGGACTACACGCTAACCGTATCTCACCTTCCACTATGTGGAAAGCACCTCCCTCTCTTTTTATGGTACATGGATAGAGATTACTTTGGACAAGTCAGTGCTCAAACCATAAAGGAGGGATATGTCCTCCAGTTCACCTCCCTCCCTTTCCGTAGTCCACCTTTCCCATCTCTTTTGAGGGACCCATCTCACAAGACTGTTTTAGTTCAGGAAGAACAGTCTCTTTTGGAAATGGGACCAATACAAACACAGAGGGTAAGGCACCTATTTCCAGTACTTCCTGATTACCAAAAGGAGAGGTGGTCTTTGACCCATTGTGGACCTAAATCAGTTCAGTTTTCTTATCAAAAAATTAGTTTCAGGATGGCAACCCTTGTATCTATTATCCCTTCCTTCGACATTGGAGTGCTCCCTTTGTTTGGCAGGATGCTTACTTTCATGTGGCAATACACCTTGACCTCAGAAAGTATCTTTGATTGATGTCGGGCAACAAACACTACCAATACATGGTACTACCCTTCGACCTACCTTCAGCTCTAAGGCTGTTCACCAAGAGTATGACAGTGGTCTTGGCACATCTGCACCATGTAGGTGTTCAAATATTTCCCTACCTGGATGATTGGTTAGAAGCACTCACATCCAACACAGCATCCTCCTCATCAGACATCTATTCTCTCATCTAGGCCTAAAACTGAATATAGAGAAATCAGCATTAAAACTGATACACTGAACATGTTACATAGGAACAGATGAAGACACCACAACTGCCATGGTTTATCTTTTGATGGGCAGGTTTCAGTCCATAGTCTCTCTATACAAAAGCCTCAAGTCCAACCTAGGGACAACACAGTGCGCTGTATCTACAACTATTGGCCTCATGCACATACGTGACTCAGCATGCCAGACTTCACCTCAGATGGCTACAGGCCTGCCTTCACTCGGTATATCATCCAAGCAGACATTTGCAGATTTGCATACTTGCATGAGGGCTTCAGTCTTGGATTGGTGGTTGGACCCTTAGAACATATGCAAAGGGTTCCTTTTCTACCAGCAGAACCATCTTGTAACAGAAATGTTCACCCATCTGGTGGCAGCCAGGAGCTGAGCCGCAGGACCAGGAACAGAGCCCCAGGCGTGGGTCCAGCGGCAGCCAGGGCCCCGTGTGTGGGGCTGGGAAAAGAGCCCGGGCCCAGATCCAGCAGTAGCTGGGGCCCCACGTGCGGGGTTGGGGAAAGAGCCCCGGGCGCGGGTCCAGCAGCAGCCAGGGCCCTGCATGTGGGACTGGGAGCAAAGCCTTGGGCAGGGGTCCAGCGGCAGCTGGGACCCTGCATGCAGGGCTGGAAACAGAGCCCCAGGTGCGGGTCCTGCAGTTGGGAGTTGGGACCCCACGTGCGGGGTCAGGAGCAGAGCCCCAGGCACTGGGACAGCAGGGCCGGGACCCCGCACAAAAATTGGGGGTGCTGCAGCACCCCCCGCACCCTTAGTTCCTTTGCCTATGAGAATACAGAGGATGGCAGGCAAACTCTAATCTCTAGACACTTTTGATATGTCTTGTACTGTCTTAGTGGACTCAACATCTGATTCCATATGGAAGCAGAGATTCGTAATGGAAGGACAAAAGAATCTTAAGTCTAACATGCTAGTGAAAATGGATGGTATCTCTTTAAGACAGAGTCCAGCCTTGGAATTGGTAATGATTAAGTATCTGAAAACTGGTAAACAGGCTCAGTGTCTGTGTTGATGCAAATTACCTGACTGACTGCCCTGAGAAAGACTTGCCCATAGCCCTGAGCAAAGAGGACACATCTGGCCAGTCAGTGAATTCTGTTACACCAAAGAGCTCAGATTTTGACCCTCCAGAATGGGGAGGAAGGGAAAAACTAAACCTTACAAATAAAAGCCACAGGTTAACCCTAAATTGCCAAAGCTGCAATGGTATTGAGCAGAAGGCGTGGCATGACAAAAATGATTGTAAATGTACACTTGTAATGAATTTGATGTTAATATTAATGCTAATTAATTCTTGTGACTAATGTGTTGCTAATACCAAGAACTGTAAAAATGTACACTGTGCCTAGTCTTTTGGAAAAACCCTTGAACATGTTAACAGTGATACATAAGAACACACTTTATGTTAAAAGGCCTTGTGATATTGATATTTCACAGTTATTGCCTGTAACTAGTCTTGAAACTGTACACAGGAGAAAAGACATTGCAGACCTAATGTGCTGTATAAGAAGGGAAACTGAGGCACACTACCCTATTGCTTTCATGGCTAAATGCCAAGATTCTACACTATGAAAAACATTAGTATTTACATTAACTTGATGTTAATTGGGTTTCCTGTGTTTGCCCTGTTTCTTAGCAGTTTGTCCTGAATTTGGCATTTTCAGTTGTGACCCAAGAAGGCACGGTTACACAAGGCAAGTCAGTGCACCCCAAACTACAATCTCTGCACCTCACAGCATTGATGATCTCTGGTTGAACAATGAGGAGAGAGTTTGTTCCTGAGATGTCTAGGCCATTTTGGTGAGCAGCAGAAAGGATTCCACCACAGCCACACATGCATTAAAATGGAAAAGGTTTTCAATCTGGGTGGAATCTCACCAATTATCACCAAACAGCACAGAGACTAGATATATACTATACTGTCTGTTACAGCTGAAATCCTCTGGCATCTCTGTCACTTCAGTGAGAGTCCATCTAGCATCCATCTCTGCAGTGCACCCACCAGTGGATGGGTATTCTATCTTTTCACTTCCTTGGAATCCAGATTTTCAAAGGGGCGAATTCCCTTGTACTTTCCTGTATCTGATACAGTATTTTTATGGGACCTGAATGTAGTATTGTCTTGCTTGATGGGCTCCCCTTTGAACCTTTGGCAACAACATTTCTTCCACTGTTATCAGTGAAATAGTGTTTCTGGTAGCAGTTACCTCTGCTCGGAAGGTGTCAGAGCTACAAGCACTTTTAGCTGATTCTCCTTTCACATATTCCACAAAGACAAGGTCCCTCTTAGTCTGCATGCTGAGTTTGTGCCTAAGGTGGTTTCATCATTGCACCTCAACCAGACTATTCATCTGCCAGTGTTCTTTCCAAAGCCTCATTCTTCCAAGCATGAAGAAAAGCTTCATAAATTGGCTGTCCAAAGGGCTCTGGCACTTTACTTGTACTGCACAGTCTTTCAGATCCTCTCCCAAACTCTTTGTATCCTACGCTGAGAGGATTAAAGGGCAACCTGTTACAACATGTATTTCTCGTTGGATTTCTGACTATCGAGTTTTGCTACGTTTAAGTTGGCAAAGGTATGTCCTCCACCAAGGATAACAGCCCAGTCCATTAGGGCTCATTCTACTTCATCAGCCTTTTTGAGCAACACCCCTGTCGGGGATATTTGCAAAGCAGCAACATGGTTGTGTGTACAAGCCTTCTCCAGACACTACTCTCTTACTCAAACTTCCTGAGATGAGACTTCGGCAAGTCAGTGTTAGTCGCTCTTCAAATAATGTGAAGTCCCACACCCTGTCCGGAAATTTCTGGTGAGTCACCGCACAGTAGAACATGTATGTGCACGATCACCGGAAGGAGAAAAAGTGGTTACTTGTTGGTACAGTAACTGCTGTTCTCGAGGTACGTTGTGCACATAGACATTCCATGACTCTCCCACCTCCCCTGCCACTTCAGGTACGATACCCTGGCCATGTGAAGGAACAGAGAGAGAGACAGTGGCCAGGCCCTTTTATATCTTTGGCTCAGTGCACAAGGACAGTCGAGGGTACATGCGTTGCTTGCTGGCACTGCTAGCAAAAGTTGTTGTTTGAGAGTTCATTGGGCACAGTGAAATGCATATGTGCACAATCCATTTTGAAGAACAACAGTTATTGCACAGGTAAGTAACTGGGTGTTTGTGAAGTGTACTGGTTTTCAAGCTCAAAAAATAATAATATAATGAGCAGAGGTTTACTTGCAGGTGTAAGCCTTGCTGGCAAAATAGTCCTCCTTGTTAACCCAGCTAAGGGTTATATAATCTAGCATTACCACAATGAGTTATTCTTTTTTTTTTTCCCCAGAAAGGAAAAGTAATAGTTTGGTCCAACCACCTCTGTGTCCTTCCTCCACACTTCATTTCATCTCATTACATTTAGAAGGATTATTCAACAAATCCCCAACCCACTAGGGAATATCAGATAGTGCAGAATATGGCAGCCATTTGTTCAGTGGTGCGTTTTTCAGGGAGCAAATTAGACCTGTGCTGCAACATCATCACTCACTTATGATTCATTTTCATATGTAATTCAAGAAGTTGTCTGTAACCTCTTAAGCCAGGGTTATGACTGTCCGAAAGAGTGCTTCTCTCCCCATGTGATACCATGGCAGGTGAGGTTCTCAAGCTAATGGCTTCTTGGTTTTTAATACAAAGAGGCTGGTGGCAAAATGGCTTCAGCTGAGAAATTGTCTTTCCCCCTGGTCTGCTGATCTTAAGAGCAAAATGCAAGGCCTATCTGGTTTCCCAGGCTTTTGAGAAGGGGGTGATTTAGGATGATGTGTGTGAAATTAGGTATTGGGTTATTGGTAGTCTTGATGAGTTATTTAGATAAGGAAGAATTTGTAGTTTCTGATTTACTTTGTAAAAATGTGTAGTTGTTGTTATAGTACATGAGCCCCAAGAGTATATAGATATGTATATTTCCAAAAATCCAAATGCAAGCTTAATGCAAAGTAAATGATACTCTGTCTACTGCGGATGGACATGTTGATACCATTCTGATTTCTGTCTAGGGCCAGAAAAAGTAGCGTCAACATTTTGTGGGATTTTCTCATTAGTTTGCCAGTCTGGAGGCCTGATCTTGCAAAATGCTGTCTGTCGCCTATGGGGAGCTGAATGCCCTCAGATTGCTGTGAAGTCAGTGGAAGTTAAGAGCTGGTAACACTGCCAGTTTTGCATACTCTACCGTTTCCAATAATTCAGATATATATTGGATAAGCATCCAAACTTTGGAAATGTATCTGAATTGAATTTGAACTTCAAACCATTTGAGTCTGCTAAACCTTATATTAACTAAGAATATTCTCAGTGTGAAAATGCTATAAGATAACTTGGTATATTTTATTTAAAAAACAGTGCGTTTTCTTATCTAGATGGAAATTGGTCTAGCTAAAGACCAAACACGACACACAGAAGAGATTTTCAGGCTCAAAGAAGACGCTAGAATGGAACTAGACATTGAAAGACAAAAGCACCAAGAATTAATAGCAAAATATCAGAAAGATCAAGAGGAACTACGGATGAAGGTTTGGAGCAATTGAAAGGAAGTTGGTGTTGCAACAGTAGATAATATACCTTGGAGACAAAAAGGAGTGGGGTGGGGGAACCTAATCCCCTTAGATTGTGTTTCTTCATCTAGATAGGTTACTAGCATGTCATTACACTTTCTCCCTATTCTAGTATATACAGTACATTTTGTATTATTTGAAATGGAACAGAGCAAACACATTTTGCATATAGCTATTTCATTTAAAGGTATTATAGGGTAGATATTTTTGCATTTACTCAGACCCAGATTTCTCCTAGCTATAGTTTTTTGACATGTTGATTTTTCTTGCAATGTCATACAATGGGCTAACTGAATTAAAAAAAAATCAAACTATATTTCTTACACAATTTATTTAATTAAAAGTAAAATCAAAGCCCTTGGACTACTCTGAACTATACTGGGCTGGCATAGAGGTATCCCCAGTAGTTTCTCCCTCCTTACCTGAGTTTAGTGTTTATTGGACAAAGCCAAGTATTGAGTCCATTAGTTCTCCCTTTATCTATGTTAATTTCTTTCATTCAATACAATTTTCTATTCCTTTCTCTTTTCAGATGTTTTTCTAGCCAGGTAAACCACCAGTTATCTGAATCCTATTTATCCAAATCTGAGTTTTCCAAAATTCATATAAAAACGGAAAATAGTTTTCCAAAAGTTTTAGACATCCTTTGAGACATTTGGAGAATCAAGAAAGGGATTTTTATTATGTTTATTTCAAATGCATTATTTTAAGCCAATGTTTAAACAGTTGAAAATAAAACATTTTATTTTCATAGTATCTATATATTATTTTTTAAAAAAGACTATCTACTTGCTCTAGAGGTTGAAATTGAGATTAGAAATCAAAAGACTTTTTCCCATTTCTAGCACAGTTTCACTATTTGACCTTAGGCAAATCAGTTAAATCTCTCTGTGCCTGAGTTTTCTTACATTTTAAAAGCACTTTGACATCCTTGAGGGGTATTCTATAAGTCCAAAGCAGTGGTATTGTTCATTTGTACCTGTTAGGAGCTACACATCTTCACTTTCAGAGCTCCTTTTGTCTGGTATCAAATTTCTACGTAACCAAATAAATAATTGCATGTGAACTAATGTACGATTTATCATACAGATACCTGAATTAATATCCAGTGCCATCAACAGCCTAAGGATGGAAGTGGGAATTCTTAAAAACCAGCTTCAGGAAGCCCAGGTCAAACTTACAGAGAAAGATGGAGATAAGGAAGAAGAAATGCGAAGCCTTAAAAGGCTGGTTACTAAGCTTGAATTTCAGCTGAAGAAGGAACAGAACAACAGTGATTCATTATCAGAGGGCATGAGGAAAGAAATTAAAGAGAAGTCAGATGAACTGGAAAAATTAACCCAGGAGCAAGCAGAGCTGATTCAGAATTTGAGTCAGGCTCAAGAGGAGGTAGGAACTTGACCAAAGACATGCCCTGCTACATTTAGTATTAAATATGTGTGTACTATTCTATTATCATGTTACAAACGTGCAATTTAGATCAATGTAAAAGAACTGCAGACTTTTAGAATAAACTAAAATCTTCAACTCTAGTGTGTTAATTTTAAAAGTCTTTAAAATGAATAATCTGTAAATCAAATGAAAATCAAATTTTATGAACAAATTTTGAAATAATTAGTGTGAAAACCCCTGTTAGTGCATTATTACAAGAATACTCATCCCTTTCAGGTCTTTGAAGGCACCTCTCCTTCCACCTCATGTTTAACAACACTCTAAAGATATAATTTAAAGGAACCCTGGATTTTTTCAAAATAGAAAACATGGACTATTACAAACACTTTAAACATGATAGTAATATTCCATCTAGCAATCTTATTCATATTTGAGATAATTAATTAGAAAAAAATTGTACTTGTACACCATGGATATGGGAGTGCATAAAATGTTTCACAGAAATCAGTTTACAATTATTTTGCATACAAGAAAATAAGCTAGCTTTTTGGATAATTTTTTCACAATGAATAATGCAACCAGTGTGAATAATGCAAATATGCACAGACAGCCATTGCCTCTGTTGCATCAAACAATTCCAAACATTTCTTCTTTTTCTGTCCAATATTTCTTGTCTTATGAAATCCTAGACACAATAGGGATGCATTCCCTGCAAGCAGTCTCTTTTGGGTACATCTACGCTGCAATAAAAGACCCGCGGCCCAGCTAGGGCTAGCTTGGGTCAGCTGACTCTGGTTCGCGGGGCTCGAGCTGTGGGGCTAAAAATTGGGGTTGGGCTGGAGCCTCGGCTGAGAAAGCCTTCCCTCCTCACAGGGATTCAGAGCCCAGGCTCCAACCCAATCCCAAACGTCTGCACTTTGCAGCCCTACAGCCTGAGCCCCCAGAGCCCAAGTCAATTGGCCCGGGCTCTGAGTCTCGCAGCCCATAGGTTTTTTTACTGCAGTGTAGGCGTACCCCTTTTTGCTTTTCTTTTGTGAGTGATACTCAGGTGAGGCCAGGCATGTTGATGTGGTAAACTTGGCTTACTGTGCCTGCTTTGCAGGCATTTTTCACTGTCTAGACCTATCTTTATAAAATTCTACTACTAAAGTGGTCATTTTGCTTCTGAGAAAATGGGACCTGAAGGAGTAGAGCTGGAGCATTGCAACATCTTGTATTTATAGCTTGGTGGTCTGTTTTCTGCCAAGTTTGAAACTGTCTTGATTATTTCCCATTTTATGCCATTTCAGGGTAGCCAACTTTTCATCCTTGATATATGTTTGCTATCTCAGCCTTTAAATCTTCTATTACCTCCTTTATTCTTTAACAAATTGATTATATTGCTGTGATTTTGTTTTAGCTAATGAAGGTCCCTTCAGTCCTCAGAATGACTGAGCCCAACACTGACCACATCTTTAGCTCTGTTTCTGCCATTTTTTCCCTCCTCATAATGTCAAAGTCATCTCATATTTCTCCAGGCCTTTTTGCCTAAAGTCAGTTGCTCCATTCAGCTGCACTCACTTAAATCTGATTGTTTACAGCATAGGATTCTTCTCCCTCTCTTCCCTTTATACTGCTGCACTATGTACAGATCTTTAAGTGGTGGCATACTGACCTCTCTTTTTGTCCCATATCTAGTCATAGAATCATAGAATATCAGGGTTGGAAGGGACCTCAGGAGGTCATCTAGTCCAACCCCCTGCTCAAAGCAGGACCAATCCCCAATTTTTGCCCCAGATCCCTAAATGGCCCCCTCAAAGATTGAACTCACAACCCTGGGTTTAGCAGGCAATGCTCAAACCACTGAGCTATCTCTTCCCCCACTCTATTCTTGTCCCCTCCCCTTTTTTCCTTTCTCCCCTCCCTTTACTTCTCTCTTCACCTCTCTTTCCCTTCCCTCTGCTGAAATTCTATGAACACCCCATTTTTGGGTGATTGGATGGTGACACGAGAAGTACTTTAATCATTCTTCATCTCCTTATTTCTTTCTCCTTCCTTCCCTTTCTCCTTGTCTTTTCCTTTTGTCCCAAGAACAAGCATCCCCTTCTTCTCTCCAAGGGTGGGAGATGGGGATAGGTTTGTGATTGTAACTCAGGGATACTTCCTCTTGTTCTCCTTTCCTCCTGGTGAGAATGAAAGCAAATTGCCATAGTGATGGTGTTTTGAGGCGAGTAGATTGTCGTTTCACTCAATGCAAATCTAAGACTTTGTGCATCCATAGGTCACTGGCTTTGGAATGACACAGTGAATATCAGAACTGATGGGGCAAATTGCTGAGCCTCATATAAAAATTCATTAATTCAGTCGTGCTTGAAAATAATATAAATGTGACAGGAAAGGTGAAAAAATGTAGTTCTCTGGTTTTAAAGAAAGGTCAAATATGAAAAAAAGCATTTTCTAACCACTCACTGTACAAAATAAACTTCCTTGAAGTGTTTTACTGCTTCAGCAGATTAAATGTTCCACAGTATTATTCCTCAATAACTTTCATAAATTGTTACTTGACAATTTCCCCTTTTAGAACAGATCTTATGCAAAGACTGCAAATAAAACAGAAGTGTCCCAATAGCATGACTAAGTATAGCTATAGAAAACATTTAGCATGATTTTAACAGTGGGAGCAGCTTGAGATATGGCATATGAAAGTCGTATTTTAGCCACTGAATGCCTATGTAGTAGCATTCTACTAGCAAGAAAACACAATCTCTCTCTCCTGCTATCCATCTGAACTATTCAGACCAACTCATCCACAAGTCTTTGAGCCAAGTACTGATTTAATTTATGTAGTCATTTTAAAGCAAATCCTCACTTGTCAGCAGGTCAGGTTATGCCTCATTGTGTTCCAAGTACAGTGGAATGGTTTTGACCCCAGACAACTGAAAAATTAGAAAATTGGGTATCTGATTTTTTTTTTGTAGTATAGTCATAATTTTACCAACTCACCCTGTATGTGAACATATACCCTCTGATCACCAGTACCCTATGTTTGAGGAGTTCAGTAAGCACCCAGCATCTATCCCTTTTAGAGTGATGGTGTTTCATAAAGTATGTGTTTCTTTCTATTTGCAGAACTCTCTTCTCCAGGAAACGGTGCGTAGAGAGTGTGAGGAACGCTATGAGCTAACTGAAGCTTTGACTCAAGCTAGAGAACAAGTATTTGAACTGAAGAGGCTCAGTGGAAACTTCCCACTGTCACAATGTTCACTCAGTCAGGGCAGCCTAATCTCCTGTGCTGCACTGGTCAGTAATCATGGACAGAAGAGCCTTACGAGCCCAAACTCTGGGAAAGGAATCACACACTCAGGCCTGTGTAGTATTTCAAGAGCTGCTAATGCACCAGCCTTCAATAAACACAAAAGCAGTGGTAAAGTGGGTTTGCCAGCTCTAACTCCACCACACCCTCCCAGGGAAAGAGCGTCTTCTGTGAATGAATCCAAGAACAGAATAACTGCAGTTATAAGAAGACAACTGAGTCAGCTCTGATGCATAAAAATGTTCAAGGACAGTACATTGATAAACCATGAAAACCATTTCAGTGCATTATGTGGTCACTTAATTGTGGACCATAGGGGCAAAATGGTACCAGAAAGTTAACCTTTCCTGGCAATTAGCATATTTCTATTTTTTTTTTCAATTTAAAATTAACCTAATATCTGTTATGTAGTTATATTTTACAAGGCAATCATGGTTGCTTATTTTTTGTTCAACAATATAATGGAGTTAAAATGCTACATGTATTTCAAGGTGAGAAATATAAAAAGAAAAACACAGTACCCCTCCAAGAGGTGTTTTCAGCAAATCTGGCACAACTGTAATTAAGATATTTGAAAAGCTCCAGAATTATTTCACCAAACCATCACCATGTCCTGGTCTTCATATTTCAAATTGTACCCAGATTAACTCCAGTGCCAGTTAGTGCTGTACAAATGTAGCTCAAGCATTAAGGGACAGATTTTGTCCTCCTTTCATTGAATAGCAACATACTTGCAAGTAGTTCCATTTCAGCCAATGGGATTGACTGTTTTTGCAATAATTTACTACTCACCATGAGAGAAGATGGCAGAATCAAACCCTAAATAATAGACAAAATATTGCAGGGAAGCAACGTCCCACCCATTGCTGTATAAGTCCTGTACCCACTCCAGTAAAGGAACCCAGAACCCTTAGGTAAATTGACATAGCTCCACTGAGGTCATTGAAACTATGCCAATTTAGGCTAACAGTCTTATGGGGATCTTTTAAAATTCTTCCTTTAAGAGAAATGACTTACTATGTATCAAAATTAAAACCCAGTGTCCCTAGGGTATACACTGTTCCAGTTACTTTTTCCATAACTCAGGACCCCAAGTGATGTGACAGCTTCAGGAATGCATTGTACCCAAAAGCCAGCAGGTTCGGTACTGCCTCAGTCTGAAAGATGTGGCCTTTTGATTTTCATCCAACCAACATCATCATATTGAGCTACCTCCTTTCAGTTTGAGGTGATCCTTCTGCTTGTACATAGGGGCATACACTCAGTTGTTACACAACAGAATTAACATTTTCATTTTACTACCGTGAACTTGGGGCTGTGCTTTTTTCTGGAACATGCCACAGGGATACTCATTTAAAATAAATAAATAAACCTTGCAGTCTGCATTAGTTTGATGTGATTGGGTTGGTGCTCTATGGTAGCCTCAGATTTCACTCCCTGGACCACCAAATCCTTGGAGTGTTCTGGGACAGTCACTCACACTTACCTTTGTGTGTTCCCAGGAGAGTTCTGTTCAGGCTCAGATTCAGGTTGGTGGCTGTGACATGAACTAAAACCTCATGGGAAGGAGATTAAACTTGGAAACTTTGGAGATTCTCAGAACCGTAATCAGCAACTAGAGGACTGAGAGGTTGCACGATCCTTTTGAAAGCTTCGGAACTGGACACACTGTTCTCCTCTAGTCACATTGTTGTTCTTCACAGGACACTTTAAGTGCTAGCCATGAGACACTTTTGTAATCACACACTGGATCTTGACCTCTAAATTTCCTGGTCCTGAAAAGATCACAGTGTCCTAAAATGACTGTAGTATTCCATGAGAGACAAGGTGGGTGGGGTGATATCTTTTATTGGACCAACTTCAGTTGGTGGAAGGGATAAGTTTTTGAGCTTAACAGAGCTCTTCTTCAGGCCTGGAGGAGAAAAGTAGAGCTAGAATTAGGCCAATGCTGAGCACTTCTATAAATTCCCACCTCTATTTTCTAGCTCTATATGCAATATATACACACACACACACACACACACTGTTTTACTGGAATTATTTAGTTACGCTGTGACTCATATATGGACCAGATCCTTCAGTCTTTTATGCAGGCAAAACTCCCATTGACCTCAGGGGGAGTTTTGCCTGCCAAGGAGCAGTATGATTAGTTCACATCTCAATTATAATCAGAAAGGGTCAGATCTCCATGGCCAGCTGAGTTCTGCTTGGTTCAGGGCCTGAGGAGTGGCAGGAGAAGCCTTTCCACTTCCCTGAATGTGCGACTAAATGAGGAGACTCAGGGCTGCTGTAAAATATGCCAGCTTACTTTCCCATATGGACTACTTCACCAACCAGAGATCTCCAGAGCGCAGTGAGAGGAAAGGGAAGCGGAGGATACGTATACCACCACCTATGCTAGTTTTATGCCTCTTGGAGATCCCCCTACATCAGGGGAATCCTTATCTCCCATACTAAGGCAGTTGTCCATTCCCTTTGTGCTGCTGGAGCAATGCAAAAGGGACAGAGTCATAGTCTGGGATCTGGTCCCCTGGTCTGCTGTAAAGTAGATGTAGCTTCATAGACTATGAACTGCAGAGTCATAAAATGTAAAGTAAGAAATACCAACACAGAATGAGAACAATCATTGGAGTAAAGTAGTTAGCACTGAGAAAACATATAAATCACAGCTCAAGGAGCTGGTCAAGAACAGAGTTCCTGGCTTCCTTTTCTGTCCTTACCTCACAGAAATCCAGAACTCTCTGCTAAGCAATGAAACATGTCAGGAAATCCTGCTCAGTGATGCTGAGGTTTTAAAGACAACATGACAGGATCGAAATTAATTTCACAGAGCAGAACAATGGGAGTAAAAAATGTAATAGCTGATGCATTTCTTTTACTTGGCTGAAACTTACCAATGGGGGGGGAGGGGGTAGCACTAAAAATGTATTGTAAGGTCCCTGATTACATCAGTGAGCCATGGTGTCGGCTGGAGGTAATACTTCTATTAAAAATGATGGCGTTTGTGCAGTAGATTTGTCCGAAGAATGTGGCTTGTACTATTATGTATTAGACATAATGGAATACTGAAAAAAATAAGTGTGCTTTGGAAGGGCTGTCTAGTTCCTCATGCCTCAGGGCATAAACCAATCTTTCACCAGTATGGGTTAGGGAAAAAAACTTTCCTGTGTGCAGATTATCCCATAACTGCCTACTGCAGGGTTTTGTGTGTCTGCCTCTGAAGCAGCTGGTACTGGCTGCTGTCAATGACAGCATAATGTACCTTAGAGCAGAGGTCCAACTTCACCCACCACCCCAGCAGCAGCCTCATGAGTCAGGGAGCACAAAGTTGGCATACAGCTTCTCCCTCCCCCAGGTCCTATACCAAGCACAGTTCAGCTGGACCTGATGATCAGGGTCAGTAAATGACTGCTTTGCATGTAATTTTTAAATACGTGTAGATCTTGGTATGAATTAGGAAATGCTTCATTTGTCCTTCTAGGCCATGTTTTTGATTTTTGGCCAAGCCAAGTGAGGTCTTACAGACAGAAATGCTGTCATGTTAAGTGTAACATGATGCCTTTGAACACT
The DNA here is from genome assembly GCF_965152235.1 of Eretmochelys imbricata. NCBI lineage: Eukaryota > Metazoa > Chordata > Testudines > Cheloniidae > Eretmochelys > Eretmochelys imbricata. The sequence continues at coordinate 24,260,115 of NC_135580.1, read as the reverse complement.
GCATCCCGTACATTTCAGCCGTTTGGGGAATGAGCTAGACCTCAACAGGCAGAACACTGTTGATTTTGGTTAAACTCAGAAGAGGGAATGGGGGACACATGGAGCCCCTGACAGAGCCATCAGCTTCAACTACCTCTGTAATTGTCTGTAGCTCAGTGAACCAGTCGATAAAAATGGTAGGGGAAAAGGATTGTGTGCAGCTGGAATGGGGGTGGGTGTCAACACAGAGCCCCTGGCATGGGGGAGCAAATGGGGGAACCCTGGTATGGGGAGAGGGGACATGGGGGCACATAGGACCCCTGGCATACAGGGAAGTGTGGTGGGGCACACAGGGCCCCTGATATAAGGGAGGGGAGGGGGGGTTACAGGGGGGTTCCTGCAATGGATGGGGATGAGAGGGTGGAACATAGGGCACTTGGGTCGGGGGAGGGGAATGAAGGGATACAAGGAGCTCCTGGGGTACAATATGCTCAGCCTAAAGAAGCAACAAAGTGTACAAAATCCTCTTGTTTATTAGTGCCTTGGGATTCTCAGTACATTTTTGGGAGCACTCTAGTGACTTTTTTTAACTCCTGTAAACTCAGCCCATTTTCACCCCTCCAACCAACTGTGTTGCCTACTTCATAAAAAGCTAGTCCCCTCTAGTTGTTGAAGGCAGGGGAAATCATGCCATTGACATTAATAGGAGCTGAAGCAGGCCCAAAGCATCTGCTGTATTTATCAAAGACGTCGACTTCCAGTCCTATTAGGGGGTCACATTTTTTTTTTATTTAAAATCCTTTGCAGCAGATTTTACAAGATAAATGTTGCTTTGCCTCATATATGAGAGATGACAACTGAGCCTTTCATATCGTGCCTGGTTATGATGTGGGATCCCAGTCCACTTCTAGTTTTTTCCATGAAGGAAGAAAGTTGACTTCAGAAAAAGTGGTCTTTGTATCTTAGCAGCATTAAAAATACATAGAAATAGAAACTGGAGCCATGGCGACTATGATATATTGTTAAAGGGTATGAATTAGGAAACAAATGCTAGACATCTTTCTTTTTATTCAAAAAGAGCTGTGCTCTGAGGTACAGTGTGGTCTAAAATCTAGATCTGGCCCTTAGCAATATTTTATAAGCCTTGTCCTTTAAAGCATGCATAATGATGTGAAAAGGTACTGTGTATTTGTAATAAGAGGAAGAGAACAGGGTTAGAGAAGGATGAAATTGGGGAGATTTCCTTTCTTTATCAAAAAACCTAATCTTTGAGTATAATTATTTAAAATGGGGTTTAACCACATTAGGCCTAGTTGTTGTTAGTATTATGTTTCTAATTGCTGTAGGTAGTTTAGGTTTCAGCCTTCCACTATAGCCACAATAAACCCCATAAGCACTGATATTGACACAAACTGAGTCTAATCATGCTTAGCAGTTACATGGTTTTTCATCCTCAAAGCACGGCACAAAATTAATTTTAATACTATAGTAAAAAAGGACTCTGAAAGTGACTTGTTGAGCAGATTCTAACACTGGAAATATTATTTGTGTGATGGAAAATCTGAACAGCTGGCACTGCATTGCAAACTGTTCCCAGATAATGGAAAAAAAAAATCATCTTCCAAACAAGTGTGGAGCGTTCCAGCATATTATTTTTTGCCTGCCTCATGAGATGCCCTTCTATCCCTTAAAAACAAATAGGCAACAACCGTTCCATAGTTTCAGTTTTCCACCTGCAGCCTTGTATTACTGGTGAATGAAGGGCCCTGCCAGGATGTGACTGACTACTTCTTCCCAATGAGCTCAGAGGCAATTTTTTAGTGTTCCACAACAGCAAAGATTCTGTTATGTATAACACAGGTCCCATTACATGGTAATATTCTTCCTGCCCTGCCCACACAGTGTCTTATCAATGCAAATTATTACATACAAGATGAAAACAGTGATTCCTGGCAGTCTGAAAAGTCATATGATGAGCCAGTAAGTTTTTGTTTGCTTGTTTACCTCCTGAGAGGTCAGCTATCCTGAGGTCTGAAACAAGGCTAACCAATTAGATTGGCTTAACAGAGGTCAGTATTTACCTCTTAGATCAATAAATACTGACATCACTAAGCTAATAGAAACTTAATACAACATGATACAAAAATGACTGATGATGTCGAAATACTGTCATGATCATGCTCTATTGATTGTAGTCATGTATCACTACAGTACTGATTGTCCTGTACTCATAGCATAATTCTTTATTCTTTTAGAATAATAATGTATAGTACTACCACATGTGAGACCCTACTTATAGTACAGTTACACAATTAATTTATCACACCCTGTCATAAATATAAAGGGAAGGGTAAACCCCTTTGAAATCCCTCCTGGCCAGGGGAAAGCTCCTCTCACCTGTAAAGGGTTAAGAAGCTAAAGGTAACCTCGCTGGCACCTGACCAAAATGACCAATGAGGAGACAAGATACTTTCAAAAGCTGGGAGGAGGGAGAGAAACAAAGGGTCTGTGTGTCTGTCTATATTCTGCCTTTGCTGGGGATAGACCAGGAATGGAGTCTTAGAACTTTTAGTAAGTAATCTAGCTAGGTACGTGTTAGATTATGATTTCTTTAAATGGCTGAGAAAAGAACTGTGATGAATACAATAACTATTTCTGTCTGTGTATCTTTTTTGTAACTTAAGGTTTTGCCTAGAGGGGTTCTCTATGTTTTGAATCTAATTACCCTGTAAGGTATCTACCATCCTGATTTTACAGGGGAGATTTCTTTATTTCTATTTACTTCTATTTTTATTAAAAGTCTTCTTGTAAGAAAACTGAATGCTTTTTCATTGTTCTCAGATCCAAGGGTTTGGGTCTGTGGTCACCTATGCAAATTGGTGAGGCTTTTTATCCAATATTTCCCAGGAAAGGGGGGGTGCAAGTGTTGGGAGGATTGTTCATTGTTCTTAAGATCCAAGGGTCTGGGTCTGTAGTCACCTAGGCAAATTGGTGAGGCTTTTTACCAAACCTTGTCCAGGAAGTGGGGTGCAAGGTTTTGGGAAGTATTTTGGGGGGAAGGACATGTCCAAACAGCTCTTCCCCAGTAACCAGTATTAGTTTGGTGGTGGTAGCGGCCAATCCAAGGACAAAGGGTGGAATATTTTGTACCTTGGGGAAGTTTTGACCTAAGCTGATAAAGATAAGCTTAGGAGGTTTTTCATGCAGGTCCCCACATCTGTACCCTAGAGTTCAGAGTGGGGGAGGAACCTTGACACACCACTAAAAAGTAGTATATTCACTTAACGCATTGTACAATAATGCATAGTTAATTACATTTTGGAATATCAATGTGCAGGTCAACTCTGAAATATGTGTTTGAGGGGCAGCTAAAAGAGACCTACCTTTCATCCCTGTGCAAGTTTTCTTCTGCATTTGGAATTATAAAGTACTGACATTTTCATCATTCATGAACAAAACAGAGTTTCTTGCAGAGGTTTTCAAATATAGCCCAGATTCACTGGCAGTACATTACAAAAAATACAAAACAAGGCCCACGAATTCTGAAGATGCTTCCATTGTGAAGATTGTCTAGTTTTATTGACACATTTCTATGCCTTCTCTCTAAGCACCACACCAGTCCTCTTCAAAAAACCCAGGTAACTATTATATTTTTGTGTGAGTCATAGTCCAGCACCTGTTACAGTATTAAAGGACATTATTTCTGCAAGTTACACAGCAGCTGCCATCTGTATCTTAGTCTCCTGGTTACCTGCACGCATTCATTTAGTATGGCTACGCTGAATGCTTTAAAAGCTATGTAGATCTTTATATCTTCTAATGGAAAATGATGACTTAGTGGGGACTTTTCCAAAGTCAAGTTACTGGAAATATACACAAAGCACAATTTGGAGCCATAAACTTGTCCAAACCAGTCTTTACGCACCTATATTGGCCATGCATCAAGAAAGGATCCAGTAAACTATGGCACAGCAGATGCACACACCTACATATTGTTTATTTCCAACACATGCTATCATATTGATTATTCCCATACTAAGGTGTGGTGCAGGATCAAAGTTTCTGGCTGGAAACATTTCAAAGTCTTTGAATTACTCCATCGATATAAAAGTTGAAGACCAATTTTGTGTAAATAGGGATTTGATTACTTTACCTTCACACAGAAGGACAGCTGCAATGAGCAGCATGTTAAAAAGCTTTTTAACGATGTAATAGTTTTTGGACAAAGTGCTAGAGGGTAAGATTGGGCATATAGGTCAGAAGACATAAAGGGCATGATTTCTAAGAGACTTACACCTGTCCTATGTTGAGGGCATATTTTTGTACCTGCAATTAACAGTAGGCACCAGTGCTGCCATGGAGACAAATTTAGAGCCTGATTCTCCATCACACCTGTCCACATCAGGAGTAACTGCTGATGTTGGAGTGAAAGCAGCGTAAAACCAGAATAATGACAGCAGAATCAGATCACAGTTGGTAAGAATTGTGCCAGCAAGAAAGTAGACAGCTATTAATGCTGCTTGGCACACATTAAAAACTGGTTGACAGGTCTCAAAATGTAACTTTAAATAGGGGACTCATCACTGAGTGGCTGTGTTTCTAGACTGGTTCTTGTCTCTCACTATTGAACATTTTTATCAAAGGCCTGGAAGAAAATATAAAATCATGACTGATGAAGTTTGCAGATGACACAAAGATTAGGGGAGTGGTAAATAATGAAGGGGACAGGTCACCGATACAGAGTAATCTGGTTTAACATGGCCAAATGGAAAGTTATATATCTAGGAACAAAGCATGTAGGCCATGCTTACAGGATGGGGGCACTCTAGCCTGGGAAGCAGTGACTCTGAAAAAGGCTTTGGGTCATGGTGTATGATCAGTTGAACATGACCTCCTTGTGCGACTCTGTGGCCAAAAGCCCTAATGTGATCCTTGGCTGTATGAATGGGAATAGGCAGGTTATAGGTACATGTATGGCACTGGTGTGACTTCTGTTGGAATACTGTGTCTGGTTCTGGCACCTCAAGAAGTATGTTGATAAATTTGAGAGGGTTCAGAGAAGAGGCACCAGGATAATTAAATAATTGATAAACATGCCTTATAGTGATTAAACTATCAGACTCTCTCTGTTTAGCTTAACAAAGAGAAGGTTAAGGGGTGTCTTGATCACAGTCTGTAAGTACCTACATGGGGAACAAAAAATTGATCATGGGCTCTTCAATTTAGCTGAAAAAAGTATAACGTGATGCAATGTCTGGAAGCTGAAGCTGGACAAATTTGGATGGTAAATAAGCCAGACATTTGTAACAGTGAGAGTAATTAGTCATTGGACCAGCTTCCTAAGGGTTGTGGTTAATTCTCCATTGCTGGGAATTTGAAAATTAATATGGCAGTTTTTCTAAAAGACATGCTCTAACTCATACAGGAATTCATTGGGGACATTGTGAAGCAGAACAGGACTAACTTCTTCCTTCCAGTTTCTCCAGAAGAGCTGGCAGAGTGCTCAGAGACCCCCATCCCAGAAGGCTGAAGAGGCTAGGCCGGAGTTCCAGTGGTTCTCCAGAGTTTATGATCAAAGCCAGAACCTGAACTTCTCCAGGGTTAGACAACTCCAGGAACTACGCTGTGCACTCAAACAGAGCGGGCTCACGATGTGGATTGTAATCTTGCTCTTCCAACTGGAGCGGCAAGGCAATGGGTGTGTGACTTGCAGCCTGGTGTGCTCTGCTCCATAATTAACATTATCTGGGGGAATTTAATTTTTTTTTAAGAGCAGAGGAAAGGTTGTGCATAGATGTCTCAATAGTCTCTGCAATGAGGAGTTGAGGGTCTGTCTGTCTAGCACCTTGGCCTCCACACAACATTCTGAAGGACCCATTACAGCCTACCAGGTCAATAGCTCTATATGAAAGGCATTTCTTTAAAAGAGCACATCTATGCTCAGTTTTGCTAGAGTGCCCCTGAGCAGTCATTATCAGGCAATGCCTCAGACATTACTACTGAGCGGAAACTTTTACAATCTCAACTGGGGGGAATATTTAATGTAACAGCTCCTTCAGACACTCAGGGGTGTATTTATCAAGGCCTCTTGGCAGTTTCTGGAGATGATAGAGTGGAACTGTTACCAAGAGAAGTAAAGGGCTCTTTGTGATTTTGGTTTGTTTTTACAGTTTTTCTTTGGCAGAGTTACACTGTGTCTTGTCACTGGCTCATTAGTGACAGTTTAGTGCAGCGGGAACAGGCAGATTGTGTCAGTCTCTACTAAACTCAGTTTGCCTAGTATAAATTCTCAGGGCCTGATTTTAAAGCATTGGGTGTTTATATTGTACCTGCCAAATTTGTGGCCAGACCTACTGCTTGCACACTCAGCATTTGTGCACTCTAACAGGTTCATAGCAGATAGCCCTCGTTCCCCATTTTGACCATACAAATGCCTGTATTTATCATTCTCCTCCAAATTACTGTTTTGAGGCAGGTCAAAAGATACACCCATGCCATTTTACACTTGTTGTCTGCCAATAGCCCAGCCAGAGTTGGAGGTCAGCGTAACTGAAGGGGGAGTAGGGAGAAAACTGATTAAAACAAATAAGCTTGCCTTTCTGCCCTATCAACAGACCTGGAAAGTGATGCCTGCATCATATGTTCTATTTATGTGGGTGAAGCTGGGGTTGTCATGCTGGGGGTTGGCTGAAATCTCCTTGAAGCTGATGGGTATAACAGCCACTCTTTGTTCAGGATAAAAGTAGACAATTAGGTTCCTTTGTGGAATAGATAGTGGAAACAATAGGCACCACGCTCCCAAAATAAAGGCCACATACAAGGCTGTTCAGAAATCTGAACTAAGTGGGCAGAGGGGTTTGATTGGGGGCTGAGTGCAAATGCAGGGTGCTGGGTATTGTTTAATGGAAGGGGGTGTGTGTGTGAGAGAGAAGCAGCAGAAACAGCACTTAAGCACACACATAAGACAGCAAAGAAGTCCCAGAGACAGCCAGAGAAACACTTGTAGCATGACATAGAGAAAAAGCTGAGAGACAGAGAGTGCATTTTTGGGTAGAGTTCTGGCTGGAAAGAGGCTTGGGACTATGAGCAAAGAAACTGTCCTCTGTTGTTTGATTCCTATTGTGTTCAGGGAAACAGGACTTTGCGCTTCCTTGTAAATAAACTGGATTGTATCAGAGAAAAATCTGACTCCACCATCAATTTCTCCTCCTAAGTGACAACCCACAAGACCCTGAATATTGGCTAAACTCTTGAGAAAAAGTGGTAACAATATCAATATTAAAATACTTTAACGTGTATAAAAGCCATTGTTTTATTATGAAATAATTAACATTGGATTAGGTTTTAGAATATATCCAGGGTGGATATTTATATCAATAAATGGTTTCATGTGGGGAAGGGCAATTGGCCCTGCAGTAAATTCAGACAGATGTGTCATAGATTCACATTGTAAGGTAACAAAAGCCCTTTAAGAACTCTGGATCTGCTGCTAATTCCTATTTCCTTTCATTACTGCAGCCTGATACTCTGTGTAGCAACTGGCTTGGAAGGAGAGCTAAGAAGATCCGTGTTTAAACCTCTCATGCACGCAGTGAGCAAGCACAGGGTTAGCTGGCAAGAGTGTTTCAGCATGTGTGGGTACTTTCAGCATGTGCAGATGGGTGGCTCCATGTTAGCACTGGGCCCTGTAACTCAAAGGTCAAATTCAATGTGGCCTAGCTCAAAATCTGCTAAGGGCATTTTTTCTCCCCGGATTGTCTTTGTCTGCAGTAGGATTTGACATATTTCCCATGCTGCAGGGAAGCACCTGGCTAACCAGACACATCTTTGTGCCCATCCACAAATCTGAGCTTATTATGCATGTCGCTGTGGAACAGCATGGGACAGCAGTAGAGAGGTCACCCACAGCAGCACTGGGCCAGTCATTCAATGAAAATTAGCTATGGGGCACTGTTGCAATGTTTGGAGCTGGATTTCAACCCCCCACAGTTAGGCTGTGTCCAGAACTAGGTTTTCGATCAGCATGCTGTAACGATAGGGAGGTGCAGTGTTTGGTTATTCAGACCTGGAGGGTTGTTTCAGGCACCTCTCTGATAAGAACACAAGCAAGTTGTATTTTGTTGTGGTCTCAGCAGTGTTCGCTGCCTGCCTGCAGGACATCAGGAGCATTGCTTGTGGGGGTGGAGGCCAGCCCAGCGAGCGTAACACGTTCACTAGCCACATCGTGGGCACCCCAAAAATGCCCTGTTCAAATTAATGGGCTGTTAATGCTATTAACCATGTAACCCAAGGGTGGGCAAACTTTTTGGCCCAAGGTCCCATCTGGTTGGGGAAATTGCATGCAGGGCCATGAATGTAGGGCTGGGGCAGGAGGTTGGGATGCAGGAGGGAGTGCAGGGTGTGGGAGGGGGTGTGGTGTGCAGGAAGGGCCTCAGGGCAAGGGGTTGGGGTGGAGGAGGGGTACGGGTTGTATGAGGGGGCTCAGGGCAGGGAGTTGGGGTGGAGGAGGGGTACGGGTTGTATGAGGGGGCTCAGGGCAGGGAGTTGGGGTGTGGGGTGCAGGAGGGGTTCAGGGTGCTGGCTCTGGCCCGGCGCTGCTTACCTGGAGCGGCTCGGGGGTGGCAGCAGCGCCGTGCCGCTAAAGCGGGCTCCCTGCCTGCCGGGGCCCCGCACCACGCCCAGAAGCGGCTGGCACCACGTCCCTGTGGTCCCTCGGGGGCAGGGGGAAGCAGAAGGCTGCACACACTGCCCTCACCTGTGGGTTCCACACCCAAAGCCCCCATTGTCCAGAACTTCAGGGGTGGAACCCACAGGGGAGGGCAGCGCGCGCGGAGCCCTCTGCCCCCCTCTCCTACAGGGGCCACTGGGACGTGGTGCCGGCCGCTTCTGGGAGCGGCGCGGGGTCTGTGCTGCCACCAGTGTGGCAATCCCGCGGGGCGGATCCAAAGCCCTGAGGGGCCGAATCCAGCCCGCGGGCCATAGTTTGCCCACCCCTGATGTAACCGAAACATATCCACGCAGCTGAAAGCATTGAACTGGAATATTAAGGGACAGTTTGGATTTGAATCTAAGGACAGTTTTAAAAACACACACATACCTAACCCAAAAGAAAGCCAGAGCCACCTGTCCATGCCTGTGGCCTTTTGCGGCCTCCCTTAAACAACCTTAATAGCCCCCATCCTTTTTTAACAACAGGCCTTTGTACCAGAGGGAGCCTCCAAAGGTGGGACAAGATCTCTTTTGCAGCACTGCTAGCTTTTGGCATTGCTAGCAGACAGGGATGGAAGGGAGAGGCTTATAACTGCTGAGTGAATAGATGATAAGAGTATTACATTCGCTGTTCGGCAGTGGGGCATGGGACACAACAGTCTAGGCAACGTAACGAAAGGCCATCACTGCCTAACACCATCCTCAGTTCTTGTTCTGGCCAAACTCCCACTGAGTAAGGACTCAGTAAAAACTCAGTCAGGGCTTCAGAATGTGGCCCCCTAGCACACAGCATAGATCTGTCTGGATTTCCTGGGGAAGGTTGGTGGCTCACCCCTCGCCCCCCCCTCCACCCCCGTTTTGTCCTTCAGCATCCTCAGCCTACAATGTCCTCACCAACATATTTTTAATGCTGGAGTCACCCGGTTCATTGTTGCTGTTGTAAAAAGATTAATGGGAAATGGAGTTCCTGAAGTACCACTGGGTTTTTCTGGTGACATCACTCTCAGCAAACATGGCTCCTCCCTGCCCCCACTTACCACAGCAGCATCAGCACTGGCTGTTCTGGCTGTGAGCAGGGCATCTCAGGTTTATAGCTAAATATCAGAGCTTTGTTTTATCAGCAATATTATAGTCAGTTGTTAACATTTTACTGCATCATTCCCAGGCAGCAGAAACACCTAGACCACAAAACCTGCCCACTTCCCAGAATTAGGAGGTTTATTTTTATTATTGTTCATTTGTACAAGGAGTTGGCTGGGGGCTGACAGTGCATGTGGGGGCTATTGCCTCTGTCTGCCTATGCCTCAGCCACTCTGTGCACTAGCAGGGATAGCACAGATGCAATTTTCTATTCACCGCATCATGACGCTGTAGAAAGGCAATTTTCAAAAAAAGAAAAGGAGTACTTGTGGCACCTTAGCGACTAACCAATTTATTTGAGCATATGCTTTCGTGAGCTACAGCTCACTTCATCGGACGCATACTGTGGAAACTGCAGAAGACATTATATACACAGAGACCATGAAACAATACCTCCTCCCCCCCCACTGTCCTGCTGGTAATAGCTTATCTAAAGTGATCACTCTCCTTACAATGTGTATGATAATCAAGTTGGGCCATTTCCAGCACAAATCCAGGTTTTCTCACCCTCCGCCCCCCCCACCCCCCAAACTCACTTTCCTGCTGGTAATAGCCCATCCAAAGTGACCACTCTCTTTACAATGTGTATGATAATCAAGGTGGGCCATCACCAGCAGGAGAGTGAGTTTGTGTGTGGGGGGGAGGGGTGAGAAAACCTGGATTTGTGCTGGAAATGGCCCACCTTGATTATCATGCACATTGTAGAGAGAGTGGTCACTTTGGATGAACTATTACCATCAGGAGAGTGAGTTTGTGTGTGTATAGGGGTGGGGGGTGAGAAAACCTGGATTTGTGCTGGAAATGGCCCACCTTGATTTTCATACACATTGTAAGGAGAGTGGTCACTTTGGATAAGCTATTACCAGCAGGAGAGTGAGTTTGTGTGTGTGGTTTTTGGAAAAAAAGGGTGGGGGGAGTGAGAAAACCTGGATTTGTGCTGGAAATGGCCCACCTTGATTATCATACACATTGTAAAGCGAGTGGTCACTTTGGATGGGCTATTACCAGCAGGAGAGTGAGTTTGTGTGGGGGGGGGGCAGAGGGTGAGAAAACCTGGATTTGTGCTGGAAATGGCCCAACTTGATTATCATACACATTGTAAGGAGAGTGATCACTTTAGATAAGGTATTACCAGCAGGAGAGTGGGGTGGGAGGAAGTATTGTTTCATGGTCTTTGTGTATATAATATCTTCTGCAGTTTCCACAGTATGCATCCGATGAAGTGAGCTGTAGCTCACGAAAGTGTATGCTCAAATAAATTGGTTAGTCTCTAAGGTGCCACAAGTACTCCTTTTCTTTTTGCGAATACAGACTAACACGGCTGTTACTCTGAAAGGCAATTTTGTGGTTTAAACCTGGGGTCTCAGAGTCAGGACGTCTGGGCTCTGTTCTTAGCCCTGCTGCAGTCTCACTGGGGGCCTGATCCAAGCTCATTAAAATCAGCTGAAAGAACTCAAGCCTCAAAGTGAGGATCTGGATTGGAACTTTTCAAGTCTGGGAGATATTCAGAACTGGCGGTTTGGGTCAGTCCCTGATGGACCCAGGGACTGTAACGATAGCAGTACAGTCAGTAGGTACTGACTCCGGCCATGTGACCTTTCTCTCCCTTGCCCAGGTCATGTGATGGCCCAGGAAATAAAGTCTGGTTTCTGGCCAGCATTCTGGAGACTCAGATCCTCTCACAGGAGTAGCTGTGAATATTTGTGGCTCCTCATAAATGCAGGATTGGTTCAATCTCATCCCTAATCAGGGGACCGCGTTGGTGGTTTAGCCAGGAATGACATCATTGCCTGATGGAAACATTGGCATTTCAATACTGCCCTGTCACCACTGTCCTCCTGATTAAAACTCTGTGGCATTTAGCCACCAATATTTGCAGCTCTGCAGGTGCGCTGGAGTGCAAAACAACCCAGCTTCCTTACAGTGCTCCAGTTCATTCCGTCAGTGCTATCTCTATAGCATCGGGCCGTCCCACTCCTTTCATTGTGTTAGCCTAGCGAGTCAGTGCTCTAGCCAGAGCAGCTCGCTGACGCAGCCCACTGGGTGAGGCTGGGTACCGCACGGACTGGAGGCTGTGGCAAGCGTGTGTGTTGGAGGGCACAATACGCAGGCGGAGCTGTGCTGCAGCACGTGCTTATGGCGTTTCTTTCTCAAGCTCTGTGTGGGTGGCTGGGGTTTGGTTATGAAAGGTCTGTGCCTTGGTCACTGAGAGGGACAAGGGGCTTGTTTGCCACTGAATGGAAAACTTATAGAAAAGAAGGTTTCGTAGGATATAAAGGGCCAGATCCTGAGGTCCTTCCACAGGCAAAGTCAATGGGTGTTTGCATGAGACTGAAGGGAAATGCTGACGAGCTCAGCAGCGGGCCCAGATTATTGCAATCCAAAGTTCTATTTCAGGCTTGCCGAGGGAAACTAGAGGGAGATTTTTCAGGTTATGGTTTCAGATGGGGAGTGTGAGGGGCTTGTGCCAAGCCCAGGACAAATGACGCTTGCCGATGCATCTAGCAATGCTAGTAACATCTTTAAAACAGCCCTTAACTGGGTAGGGAGCCGAAGCTCCCTGTGAACGGGAGGGCAGAGGGGTTGGATAGGGTTGCCAGGCGTCCAGTTTTCGACCAGAACATCCAGTTGAAAAGGGGCGCTGGCATCTCCGGCCGGCGCCGCTTACCGGGCCGTTAAAAGGCCAGTTGGCAGCACAGCGGGGGCCCAGAGCTATGGCAGTCTCCTGCCTGTCCTAGCTCCACACCGCTCCCAGGCGCGGCCGCCAGGTCTTTGTGGCCCCTAGGTGCATGCGTGACCAGAGAGGCTCCACATGCTGCCCTCACGTCCGCAGGAACCACCCTCGTAGCTCCCATTGATCGCAGTTCCCAGCCAATGGGAGCTGCGGAGGCAGAGCCTGCAGGTGCGAGAGCAGCACACGGCGCCTCCCTGGACGCCCATGTGACTAGGAGCTGCAGGGACCTGGCGGCCGCTTCCTGGGAGCTGCGGTAAGCACCGCCAGGACCCCACATCCCCAACCCCCTTTCACTCCAAGCTCCTGCCGCAGCCCAGCGTTCCCGCCCACACCCAAACTCCCTCCTGGAGCCTGCACCCTGCACCCCTCCCAACACCCCAACACCCTGTCCCAGTCCCAGCCCAGAGCCCTCTCCCGCACCCTAAACTCCACATTTTTGGTCCCACCCCAGAGCCCGCACCCCCCAGCCAGAGCCCTCACTCCCCTCCCACACCCCAACCTCTGCCCCAGACCAGTGAAAGTGAGAAAGGGTGAGGGAGAGTGAGCAACAGAGGGAGGGGGGATGGAGTGAGCGGGGGCGGGGCCTCAGAAAAGGGGCAAGACAGAAGCAGGGCCTCGGGGAAGGGTCGGGGCAGGGGTTTCGGTTTTGTGCCATTAGAAAGTTGGCAACCCTAGGATCAGAGGAGGAGTGAAGGGAGCTAATGAGACTCAGTGGGTGGGAGGAGCCCGTTCCGGGGCAGAAGGTTGAAGGGGATTCCTACCTGCTCCTGGGCTCTTTCCAACCCCTCCATGTCCCACTCCCTGCTCCCTAGCCTGATCCTGGGCCACATGGTGGCTGCTTCTGTCCTTCTTGGTCCCGTTCTCATCTCTGCCCCACTCAGGAGTGTGTAGGCTTTTGTGGGGACAAAGCCCGCACCCAACATTGCCATTGTGAAGGTGCCAGTCCTCCCTGCTGCCCCCAGTTCTGTCCCCCCCCCAGCTTAATGTTTGCACTCGTAGCACCTTATATCAAAGGCTTTCAAAGCACCTGACAAAGATGCGTAAGTACTCTCTCTATTTTGCAAACCAGGAAACTGAGGCACAGAGTGCTGAAGTGGCTTATCCAAGATTTCTCTTTGAGACCACGGCAGCACAGGGAATAGGGCCTTCATTACTTCTCTAACCACTAGACATACTACTGCCTCACTTTATCTATGGAGGTGTCACAGTGTGACAGGCCTGTATAACTGAAGCAGGTCCAGCTCCCATGTGCCAGAATAGGTGCTCTCAGTTGGGCCAGTTAAGGGGGCGGAGCTGCACTTGCGGCTACAAAGGGTCAGCAAGAGATGCACTGATTACTGAGAGGAAAGAAAGAACAAGCTAGGAAGCACCAGCACAGTCCCCTAGGAAGCAAGGCAGGACAGTGAAAGCCTAAAATATAAAGGTTGAACTGAGGAACTGGTTTATTTATGTTTGGACAATTAACCTGCCTAAAAGAGACTGAGGGTGTGGTAGTGAGTGCCTAGCAGGCTGGGAAGAACCCCTGCCTGGCTACTTTGTGGTAGGGGAAAGGTATATGAAGTTCACAAGCACTGGTGAACGTCACAGTATAAAAACCTAGAGAAAGAAACACCACAGAGGAAGCAAAATACCATAGGGCAGCCCCCGGTGTGAGTGGAACTAATAGGATGACATTTAACAAAGGAAAGTTTCGGCAGAACATGAAGGAAAATCTCCTAATAGTGAGATTGATTAACTGTGGAATAGTCTCCTCAGGAGAGGTGGGGACCCCATTGAGTCACTTCAAACTGGATAGGAAAAAGCCATGGAAATGTACGATTAGGGACTGTCCTCCATTGGCAGGGGCTGACCAGGCTGACCTTAAAGCTCTTCTTCCAGCTTCCAATTTCTATGGCAAGGAAAATGATTTATTTCTGTTTATCACCAGTTTACTATAATGAAAAATAACCAGCTAGCAGTTGTATGTTTTGAGCCTTGGACGTAAGTGGGTAAAGATTGCTGGGTTTATTGACCCAAAGGGACTGAGGCTGGACTCTTAAGGTCCCACTGATGAAAGTACAGCAGATTTTCCTTTGCAGTCACGTGTGGTTTAGGGTCATGTTTTCTAGCTTGCTCAAACATTCTTTCTGGTGATATTTTCTCCATATACTTTTAATCTCCCTGAGAGACAAAACAAGGAACATCATTAATAACATGTGGATTACCCTCTCCTGACATATGAGATCACTATTGTTCCATGTCCTGGTCAGCTAAGAAGCATTTAATTGGCAGCAGAAAACTCAGATGAAATATACCCCCTCTTCACCGCCTTGCATTTTGTAAAGTCTGCATGTCTCCACTAACACAGCATGTAGGAGTCAGGGCTGACCTTGGGGCTATGTGCACAGAGTACTGTTCTGGTGCAGGATTTCTCAGGTGCACGGACTCCCCTGTATAACCACATGCAGGGTATGTGTGCGGGGGTGTTATAATTAAGTCTGGCTTCTGGCACTGAAAGCTTTAACAGCGTTTTAAGGCTGGCCCTGTTGATGTGAACACTAGTTTGCACGAATCACTGGCTTTTATGGAAGTCCATTGAAACATAGTTTATTATCCACCTGTTTCCTGAGCATGTGAAGTATTGTGTTTGCTGCACTATTTGTAGTAAAGTTACCAGTCTGAAGGGCCATTTTCATCATCACAAAGATTTGAACAAAGAACCACATGTGCTTTTTGGAAAACTACCCAAAAAAAGGATAATCAACAAGGACTAAACAATTTCTAGCAAGAAGTCAGATGTTGAATGTGATTTACTGATGACTTGAGTGTAACTAAGTAGGAAAACTGTCCTGCTGCTTTCATATACTGCTAGTTGCCAACTTCATCTTGTTTGTCACCATCCTTTTTTAAGTTCCTCTGTAGGGAACACTTGAATCAGTTACTAGAGCTAGAATGAGACTGTAATTAATGTGCTAAAATTGGCTACAAGGGGCATCTCAGTTTCTTATTCCTGAATGATAAAGGGGAAAAAAACTGCTTCTGGAGCTCATACTTCTCTAGGAAATAGCATTATTGATTTGCATAGGCAGTAATGCCTATATGTCCCAGCCCCTGTGCTAGGCCCCATGCACGTATACAACAAGGACAGCCCCTTCCCCAGAGAGTTTCCATCTAGGTAAAGGATATTGCATTTTAAAGGCCCAATACTCATTCAAGTTCCCCCCACTTGTGCACACAGTTTTGCATGTGCATGGATCTGTGTGTGCACAATCTGGGTTGGGCTTGTTTTGAAAGGCTTTTTTTTCTCATGAGCTGTGGCAACGTATTAGAACCCCTAAATAAAGGGCATGATTTTCAGAATTACCTGCGGCCTCCTCTGACTTCAAAGTTAAGTGTTAGCATCTCAGTTGCTGAAATATGGATTTAGGTGCCTAACTTCATACACACAAGTTTGAAAAATGTAATTTATCTTTTTCAGTGCTATGTAATTTAGTTTAAAAAGAAATTAACTAAGAAAGGACTTTGTTGTTTTAAATTATTTTCATACAGAGCATATTTTTAAATGTGCGTAATGTGTTTTTCGTGATATTTTTATCTGCCAGGTTTATATAGGACAGTCACTAAATTGCACCTAACAGGAACTGAGCATTGTTGGAATCAGGCATCTGATGAGACTTACTGCATTTTAATTTGATGTTTACAAACTATTTCATGCTAACTGCTCAGAAATTGTGTGATCGGAAGGTGATGTTCGGAGGCACTCCACAGGGCAGCTTCTGCTACAGTCAGCATTTCCTGGCTGGAATGTTTGTTCCCCTTTTGTTCTTGAGCTACCTCCTCTAAGCAGCTCACTCACGCTGAAAAGAATGGGGACTCAGAGCCAGATGTCTAAAGGGAGACTAAGCTTCTGTTGCAGCACTGCTCTTCCTTATCAGAGACAAAAAGAGCCACGCACACTTGTCAGTCACTGAAATGACTCTGTCAATACTATCGCTTCCTCTGCTGTAGCTTAGTAAAAGTGGAGATGCAGGAAAGTAAAAGAGAAAAGACTGGAATGGGTACGGTCCTTGGGGTGTCGTTTATTGAACAGTAGGGTGCTCAGCCCAATGAGATAGAGCTATTTGTTACAAGTAATACAGTAGTTGATGTGAAGTGAGCTCCTTTCTCAGTTAGTGAATTGTTTATAGACTGATCCCAATTGTCCAAGGATAGATTTGCTGATCTTACGCATTTGCCAAACATTTAAATGAATCATTTTTAGACTAAAGATTGTTTGCAGATTATTAGCTTGGTCTCTTCTCTAGTTGTTGTTTCTGTCAGGTAGGTTGTCACGTACGGTCTATGACATTGTTTCTAAATATTTTCATGAACACCCAGCAGGTATCCAAATACTCATGAATAACAAACAATCTCCCCACCCCATTATTCATAATCAAATGAACTTAGCACCTGAATGTATGAATCAGGGTTAATTGATTATGTAACCGGTATGAAGTATACCACTGCTGCTTTTGCTGTAGCTACTGCAGTACTCAGGTCCAGGATGAGCCTCTCCCTTAAGAATTTCTCCAGTGCGGCTACAAGTTAAGATACAGGATCCCTGCCTATTACTCAGAAGTGAGTTCTGAATACAAAGTCAATATATATCGTGGCTTTGGAAGACTTGAGATTCCAGTTATGACTTAACAGGTGCTAATTGTTTTAGTGTTTGTGCCTGAAGATACTGAAATCCTTAATACCGGACTTGAGTTACAGAGAGAGAGTCAATGAAGCTAGTGAAGACATGAGTTATCTGTGTGGGACAATAACCTGGGGCAATGAAGAGAGGGAAGGAGGTGAAAGTTTCAAAAGCCAAACCTTCAGAGAGGCTGAGTTGCCCACCACGCCTTCCAGCCCCAGTCTGCGTCCACTGGATCTACACTGGCCGAAGACCCATACACAGGAATATCAGAACCCAGTCAGGTAAAAGAGACCAGATTCTGTCATGCTGATGTCGCACTGCAGTCAGGTGCTACGCCATGTCAGTAAGAGGTTCACTATACAGCCTGAAATGACCTGTTCAGACCCAGTGGTATGTAGGATGTAGATGCCCGCTCACTGGGATAAAATCAACTCATTTGCTATAGATCCTTATGCAGCCATCAGCTGGGGACAACTTTTGGTTACGATTAGCTTTCCCATTAGTTTCCTTTTGTGTTTACTTTTGCTTCTGCCATTCCATGTCTGTTGTTTGTTCCTGAGGCGGTGGCACAGTCTCACATTACCCGAGGGCACTTTTGGTATCCTGACCACCTCTTACAGACAACAGTAAAGAGGATTACTTTAAAAATGTAATATAAATAATGCATCAAATGAGAGCAACTGTGGAACATACCTTTCCCATCACAGAATATCAGCTCCATCTTCAGAATATCAGCATCACCCACAAACTCACCCGTAGCAATGCTGGACAAACATACAAGAGCAACTCACCTGCGTCGCCCTCTACTGTAGGTGTAGTTCTGACATGTGCTGTACAGAGGGGTAGGAATCTTGCAGCAGTCATTTGGAAAGTGTGTTTTGAGGTACCATTTGAAAATGAAGAGATTGTTAGAAGTTAAAGGGAAGGCATAGATAAGCTGCTTGGATAGGTGGGATAAACCTACTTGTAGTGAGGTGGTTTTTTTTCCCCTCTCTCTTGCTCACTTGAACACATCCCCGTGACTAACGAATGAGTCTCTGATATGGTCATGAAAGGAAGGTCCTAATCTTACTCAAATATGTTGACAGTATTTACCTACCAGTTGGCGTGACCTAGCTCAGACCACAGGGAACGTTTAGTGAGATGCCATACCACGGCGATGACAATCTGAGTGGTAACTTGTGATCTGAATCATGCAGGCTAGTAATGATGTATCTTTTTGGAACCTTTCTTATTGGCACCCAAATGAACTCCTAAAGCTCTCGTGCTGAGCCCCCACCCTCCTGTTCACGTCAGTAGGAAGGCGAACCCATTCAGACCTTGCAGGGTTGGGCTCTGAAATAGTTTGTTTCCTGCAATAATGTAATGGAGAGCTGGGGCCAAATGGGAAGAAAAGCTCCGCGAATAATCAGCGTGGTTATATGTGGGGTTTTTTAAGTATCTCCTGGAGGGGCTGGAAGCCTCTAAAAGGGATGGGGCTGTTCTGAAGGCTCATGTGCCACTAAACTGCCCTGGGGGGCCGCACTTAATTTATGGTGTGTCCTATTATGATAATATCGTCCACACACAGGTAAAGAATAGAACGCTCGCTTTAAAGGGAAATGTTTGGAACCCCCGCAAGTTCCATGCTTAGCAGGATACACCAGTTACTCGTCCCCCTTCAGCTCCTTTACAATCAAGCTCATTCCCTCGCCCCCCACCCTCACCTCACCTAGCAACTAGGGTGTTCTTTGTAATTGTTGACTCCCAGGCTGACGTACAGCCAAGTAGGTGTTGGCAGCTGGAATGCAGCCCTTTGGCAGGAGTACAACTGCAGCTCTAATATAGCAGAGCAGCCCCCTTCTCCCCACCCCCACCCCCCCCCGAATTCAGTCACACTGCTCTGCAGCGGAGATTAGAAAGCTCATCAACTTTGCTGAGGTCATTGATTTTTGGGGCGCTTCTGGCATTCGTAGTTAGCTACGTAAAAAAATCTTTAGTTTTGGTTGTTGCGGTTTTTTGTTCTCTTCAGGTTTAACACTCTCAGTAATTGCAACTGTCATTAATACTGAGCCGTGGGGACCATTGGCTGACTTGGCACTTAGCAGCTAGAGCCAGTGTGTATAAATAATGTCGTCATCATGTATACGTCTTCCTTGCATTGCCTGCTGGGCTCCCATTACTACAGATGGGCACTCGGAGGGCAGAGTGACGTTTCTAAAAGCTGCATTTCTGTGCTGGCAAAGCTGATGGGAGCTGCTAGTGCCCAGTCACAGGCTGGCAGTGGCACTTGTTATGGCACTGGGGAGGGGATTACTGCCTTGCAGCCAGGCTGCATGTGACACTAGAGTTAAGGGGCAGCCTCCTTTCCAATGCAAACACTTCTCCAGGCCAGAAAAGAGGCTCACACACATCTGCTCTAGGGTAAGAAATGGCAGGTGTGGTTCTCCAGGCTGTTACGCTGATTTCACACGAGCATAATTCCACCAAGTTGCTCCTCATTTACACCAACATATCTAACTGTGTAGTCAGGCCCTTCAAGTCTTCAAGGCTTGAGGCAGAGATCTGAGGGGGAACAATTTGAAAACAATCTACAGTAAGTAGAACCTCAGAGTTATGAACCTCAAAGTTATGAGATGACCTGTCAACCACACACCTCATTTGGAACTGGACGTACACAGTCAGGCAGCAGCAGAGACCAAAAAAAAGAAGAAAAAGCAAAAGCAATTACAGTACAGTCCTGTGTTACACTACTAAGAAAAGGGGGGAAATTTTTTTAAAAAAGATTTGACATGGTAAGGAAACTGTTTCTGTGCTTGTTTCACTGAATTTAAGACGGTTAAAAGCAGCATTTTTCTTCTGCATAGTAAAGCTTCAAAGCTGTACTAAGTCAATGGTCAGTTGTGAACTTACAAAAGAACAACCATGACGTTTTGTTCAGATTACGACCGTGTCAGAGTTATGAACAACCTCCAGTCCCGAGGTGTTTGTAACTCTGAGGTTCTATTGTATATTGCGCCCTCCACCTGCTGCTGCCCCAAATCTGGTTTGTTTGGCCACTCTGCAGTGATGTCTGAACACAGCCTGCTTTTACACCACCCAGCACGCCATGCCCACATCTGGCTGGCAGGAAAGTGTTGATCTACAGATGTTAATGGATAGCCAAGAGCAGATGGTCAAAGCACAAGCACTGCCCATGTCTTGCTTTGGAATATCCCCTGGTTTTCTGAGCATCACAAGCTGGCTGCCCAGGTCCGCTGCAGAGTGCCTGGCAGTGGGGCCTTCTTCAAATTTCCCAAAATCACTTCCAAGGGCATATGACTAGTCAGTGGCAGAGCTGGGCATTGTCTCCAGAACTGTATAAATTGCAATAATTGAAGCTGGGTACCATAAATTGTGCACAGAGGGCCTGATCCAAAGCCTATTGAAGTCAATGGGAGTCTTTTCATTGGCTTCAGTGGTTTTGGATCAGGACAGTCAGGCCTAGTGCTGCTCTCACCTACATCTCTATGAATCAGGTGTGATTCCACTGAAGTCAGTGCAAGAGCAGTGTAAATGGGACCAGAATCAGACCCACATCCTGCAAGAGGAATTAATGCACACCAGATCTGCGCAGTTCGGTTGGCCTGAATCCTGGCACTGGACTTATGTTCTGTGTTTTTCAGTGCCTTCCTGAGGGTGGCGGGGGGTGCACTGATGAATAAGGACATTTGACACAGAGGGGACTGGATTTTTATTTCTAATTTACACATTAGGCAGAAGAGTGAATAGCATCTCCCTCTATGCCTTGTAGACAGTGAAAATCCCAAGTGATGAGCTTGGGTTTTTGACATAACTCCAGAAACGAAGCACCTCTTGCATGCATCTCGCATGTCTAGGTGAGTCATCGGCTTTCAAGACAGGCAAGTATTTTAATACTCCTCTCCCAAGCCTGAATCCCATTGACTTGTTGTCATGGTGTTGGGCATATCATATCCAGTTAGCCTCTCACTCAGCTGCTATTTCTGCCATACATTTTTCTACACTGGGACAACACTTCTGCCCCTTCCCCCCCCCCCCCCCCCCCCGCCAATACCCATTCATCCTGCAGCTACGCCTGGCACTCCTCAGCTTCCTCACTGCATGTTGTGGGGAGGGGAATCACAACCCGCTTTACCCTTCATGTGGGTGGAATGTCAGGCTCCATGCAGGTGGAGTGCAAAGAAGTGAAATCCACTGTGCCACAACCCAGGATGTGGGTCTGCCGCACAAACCACCTGTGGCTGCTATTCCAGCCTGTGTACTAGAACAGCGGCCACCACTCTCCAGGCCACTTTTCTGGGGTACCGAGGCCAAGGAGGATCTTTGGCTCCTCTCGCAAATGAACTTTCCCCAGCTAAGCCAACATGGAGACCAGTAGCAAGCAGAGATTGCCCAGGCGCCTTGTCTGGCTGCATAGGGAGCTAGCTCCCAGGGCAGCTCCTGGGTGGGGCTTACGTGGAGCACAGGGCCTTGAATTTCATTCTCAGTCATCAAACTACTGATATGCTCCTGACTCTGCCTCCTCTGAGGTGAGGGTTCAGAGGTGCTGAGGTTCTCTTCTGTAAGAGCCAGTTGGGTTCTCATCATCTCTGAAAATCAGCCACATATTTAGATGCCCAATTTAGACATTTACGCTTGACTTACAAGCTTCCTCAAGGCCACCCAGGAAGTCCGTGGCAGAGGTAGGAATAAAATCTGGGTGCCCTGACTCTAAGATACAGCCCTTAACCACAAGACCGGCCTTTCACACTGCACTGCCGTATAGAAAAATACAACACAGGAGAGAATTTAGAGCCGCTGAAACAGGCTGGCTTGATGGTCTTGGATACCAGAGTTCTGTGTCTATCCACAGGAGAGAGAGGTGACATGTAGAGACCGTGCAAGCTTCTCCACAGTGTCTGAACCCCAAAGTGAAGGGGAGAGAATGTATTTCAGTCTGCAGGTCCAAATGAGTCTTGATTTCTCTGCTGAGAGTGCCAGCAAGGAAAGGAATCAACATGCCCCTGCTGAGTCTCAGCCCCACACTGCAGCACTAAGACCCGAAAGTGAAACTGACTACCGATGGAAGAGAAAGTGACTTTCATTTTCCAAGCTCAGAGAAATGAAAAAAAAGAATGAAAGATTCTACAGAGGATTTTAAAATATTCTTCCCCTTATTATAATCCAAGCTGTTATTAGTAACCATTTCTTCATTTACAACACATGGAGCAAAATTTTCAAACCTGGCTGTCTAAAGTTGAGGTTTCTTAATCATTTTGTAGGTATGTAAGTGTAACCTAATGTTCAGAAATGCTGCCCTCCCCCCACCCAATACAAACTGAACTCAGAAGGTACCAGCTGCTCAGCATTTCTGAAAATAAGGCCACTTAATTTAAGTGCCTAAATATGGATCAAGGAGCCAAACTTTAGGCAGCCAAGTTTGAAAGTTTCCCCATGTTATTTAAGTTCATCGTGTCTCTTCCAAGTACTAAACTGCTAAGGCAGGGGTGGGCAAACATTTTGGCCAGAGGGCCACATCAAGGTGTGAAACTGTATGGAGGGCCAAGTAAGGAAGTCTGTGCCCCTCAAACAGCCTGGCCCCTGCCCCCTATCCGCCCCCTCCCACTTCCCGCCCCCTGACTGCCCCTCTCAGAACCCCCTGACTCATCCAACCGCCCCCCTGCTCCTTGTCCCCTGACCACCCCCTCCCAGGACCTCCTGCCCCCCTGACAGGCCCCCCCAGGACTCCCACGCCCTATCCAACCCCACCTGTTCCCTGACCCCTGACCGCCCCGCCCCAGAATCTCCACCCCATCCAACCACTCCCTGTCCCCTGACTGCCCCCCGGGACCTCCCACCCCTAATCACCCCCTGCTCCCTGTCCCCTGACTGCCCCTCAGGGCCCCCTACCCAACTCCCCCACCACCATGCGTGCCGCCACCACCCGCTTACCATGCCACTTGGAGCAGCAGGAGCTCGCAGCCCCGCTACCTGTGTGGCGGCGTGGCTGCGGGGGAAGCGGGACAGCAGGGGAGGGGCCGGGGGTAGCCTCCCCGGCGGGGAGCTCAGGGGCCGGGCAGGACAGTCCCGTGGGCTGGATGTGGCCTGCAAGCAGTAGTTTGCCCACCTCTGTGTTAAGGGTAGGGTACATGTCTGAGTAGAACTAATTGTAGCCAGGGAATGCATTCTCTTGTGTATTTATTTCAAGGCTATGACTGTCTTCAGGGTAGTTCCTGTGAGTGATTATGCATGAACATGTGCAGCAGCTGCAAGGCAGAGCACTGCTGCTATGGTTGTCAAGCACATGGCTGCAGATTTTCAAAGGCATTTAGTCACCTAAAATTGCAGATTGGTGCCTAGTGGGAAATCAATAGGAGTTAGGTGCCTAAGCTGCTTAGGTGCTTCTGAAAATCCCACTGGGCCCCAATCCGCATCTTTAGGTACCTAAATGCTTCATAAAATCTGGCCCATGTTGTCTGCCCTCCATTGCCCATGCATGTTATGAGCACACTATGAACACCAGTGAAGTTGCACCTGTTTATACCAGCTCTGAATTTAGTCCAAAGGGCCACATTTTCCTTGCTGGGACAGTGTGCTGTCCTGATACATACAATATGTAAAGGCAACTGGCAACTGACTCGATGTCATAAACTACTCGGCTGTGAAAGGCTTCCAGCACAGTAGTTTGCCCCTGTGTAACTCAAATAGAAGGGCATTGGTTGAGCAGCATGCGTGGCGGGACCTGCAGGAGAATACCTTGGCAACTTCAGGGGTGCAGCACAATTCCTCTTGCCTTCAGAATCCATCAGTTACTGTATGTACCGCTATCCCCAGTTCATGGACCCAACTTTCCATCCATCCAGCTCATGTTTAATAACCTTTGCTAGAAAAGAAAACAGATGGGTAAAATTTGCACAGCATGGACAGTAGCTTTCCTGACACCGTTCTCCATCCCGAGGAGCAGTGGTACACTACAGTTGTAAGCTCAATGTCTCTTTTCATGTGAGGCCAACATAGCTAATGAGAAGAAATTATTTGTTTTAGGGGTGCGGTGGGTGTCATTTTTGTTTGTTTAGCTCTGGTCCCAGTACCACTAGTTTTACTGTTGCTAAAGTAACTATGAGCGGTTGCAAAATGA
Organism: Eretmochelys imbricata; assembly: GCF_965152235.1. Lineage (NCBI taxonomy): Eukaryota > Metazoa > Chordata > Testudines > Cheloniidae > Eretmochelys > Eretmochelys imbricata. The sequence continues at coordinate 24,235,776 of NC_135580.1, read as the reverse complement.
AAACAACCCAGCGTCTTAATGTCAATTAATGTAACCAGACATATTTCCTCAAATAAGAACCATATGTTGGAGTTAACATCCTTTATTTGTTGCTTGTGGTTTCCTAGATGGCAAACTACTGTGCTATACTCCTTTACTATCTAAGCAGTTTATGAAACATTCATATTTAAAAATATTAATGAACAAAGACTGCTCACCCACGGAGCAGAGAATTCCTGAGAGATGCTCCTATGAGCCATGATATAGAGACAATTTAAAGGGGACACTGTCAAATTAAAAATTATACTGCTCTCTAAATAGTTTACCTAAGATGACTGTAACACTTCTCTCTTGTCCAACTTGTTTACACTGGGCATTCAATACCCCTGGGCATCTTGTCGGTTTCCTTGTCTCCCCTGTATAGTCAGTTCAAGGCCTAGGGGAAAATATGTAGAAATGCCTAAATGACTTTGACTTTCAATGAGACTTCAGCTCACAAGTGGCTACAGTCCAGTCCTCAGAGCCATTTAGGTACCTAACTTTCAGTGGAACCAATGGGAGTTAGGTACCTAAATATTTTTGAGGATCTGGGACTTGTCACTTTTGAAAATGGGATTTCGGCTCCTAAATTACGTAGGTGCTTTTGAAAATGTTACCCCTTCTCTAAATACAAAAGTTGACTGGATGTAACTGAGCAGATGTAGTTAAATTGGTGCAAACCACTTGTGTAGATATTCTTGGTTTGTGTAGTGCCTTATATTGATTTAGTTTATGTCAGTTCCTTATCAACTTCAGCCAAATCAGTTGTGATGGGTTTGGTCACAGAGACCCTCTGGCGACTGTCACCTGACGTGCTGAAACTACCTCTGAGCCTGTTTTCCCTGTTGGCTTGGGACTCCAGAACCCTGTCTTGTTGAGCCAGGCATGCAAGCCTGCTGTAACACAGTCCCAGGGTCTGAACCATGTCCACAAAGCTGCCAGCTTTTACTGAAAACCACTAAGCAGGTATTCCTGTCTCCAGCACCCAAACACCCAGTTCCCAATGGGATCCAAACCCCAAATAAATCCATTTTACTCAGTATAAAGCTTATACACAGTAAACTCATAAACCGTCCGCCCTCTATAACACTGATAGAGAGATACGCACAGCTGTTTTCTCCCCCAGGTATTAATCACTTACTCTGGGTTTAATAATAAACAAAAGTGATTTTATTAAGAATAAAAAGTAGAATTTAAGTGGTTCCAAGTAATAACAGACAGAACAAAGTAAGTCACCAAGTAAAATAAAGCAAAAACATGTAAGTCTAAGCCTAATACATTAAGAAACTGAATACAGGTAAATCTGACCCTCAGAGATGTTCCAATAAGCTTCTTTCGCAGACTAGACTCCTTCTTAGTCTGGGCCCAATCCTTTCCCCTGGTACAATACTTGTTAATTCCAGCTGAGGTGATAACTAGGGGTTTTCTCATGGCTGCAACCCACTTTGTTCTGTTCCATCCCCTTTTATAGCTTTGGCCCAAGGCAGGAATCCTTTGTCTTGCTCTCTGGGTTCCCACCCTTCCTTCTAAATGGAAAAGCACCAGTTTTAAGATGGATTCCAGTACCAGGTGACATGATCACATGTCACTGTAAGACCTCATTCTCCATTCCTTCAGGGTTGGCCTGCACGTACCCAGGAAGGTTTGTGAGTAAACAGAGCCATTTACAACCAATTGTCCTGGTTAATGGGAGCCACCAAGATTCCAAGCCATTATTAATGGCCCACACATTGCATAATTACAATAGGACCTCAGAGTAATACTTCATATTTCTAGAGTAACAACCGTGTTAGTCTGTATTCGCAAAAAGAAAAGGAGTACTTGTGGCACCTTAGAGACTAACCAATTTATTTAGTTGCATCCGATGAAGTGGGCTGTAGCTCACGAAAGCTTATGCTCAAATAAATTGGTTAGTCTCTAAGGTGCCACAAGTACTCCTTTTCTTTTTTCATATTTCTAGTTTCAGATACAAGAATGACACATACATACAAATAGGATGAACTCACTCAGTAGATTATAAGATTTGTAATGATACCTTACAGGAGACCTTTTGCATACAGCATATTCCAGTTACATTATAGTCACACTCATAAGCATATTCCATAAACATATGGAGTGCAACGTCACACAGTGTATGGCACTTTTTAGACGTGTTCACACAAAAGGGCTGAAATGAGCTAGCTAAACTGTTTTCTAGACTTTGTGTGTAGACAAGGAGTTAATCTGTTTCCTAGCTTGCTTGTCTGGGTCTTTGATACAGCGACAGGGGAGAATTTTTTAATTTTTTTTTAAATAAGAAAATGGGTTTGCAAAGTCACAAAAATGAGTAGAGGAATTTAGAAGCAGGTGTCGTGTCTGAAACTACTTTTAAGAATTTTTTTTGAAACGGACTAGTTTTGAAGTTGGCAATATCCCTTTAAAGAGAGAATGACAACAGTCATTCTAAGCCTGGGTACGATCACACTAGAGCGGGAAGGTGTAAATTCCAGCTCAAGGAAACATACCCATGCTAAGTGTGACTGAGCTAGTGCGCTAAAAGTAGAAGTGTAGCCAGAGTAGCAAGTCACCCCAAGTACGTACCCATCCAAGGGGCTAGGTATGTACTCTGGGCAGCTAGATTTTCCTACCACTTGGACCACCATGCCTATATTTCTATTATAGGAATTTACATCTTCGGGCTCCAGTTTAGACATACCAAAAAGCCGTAACATTTAGGGTAAGTCCCTTAACATTATGTGATCAGTCTTACACAGAGCCACTGCAGTAGTTAATGGTTAAACAGTACTTCTTTGACCAATGCTGTCTTGCAGACTGACCTTTCCTGGGTGCGTCACCAGTATGTGGCCAGGCACATGGATTTTTATGCTTAGCATTTCATATCCGTTGGGCAAGATTTTCATATCCTGACCTCCCTATTGGTGAGTGCAATTAGGTTATTTCGATACCTTCAAATTGTAGGACTGAGATATCTTGAACCCCCAAATAAATGCCAGCTCATATGCACTGTGTCTTAGTAATGTCTCCAACGGAGTGGTCCATTTAAAGCCAGTCACTGTTAGACAGCACAATCTGTAGTGCAGACGCCGCTTTCATGCGAAAGCAGGCTGCTCAGGTGGAATTTTTCCTTCAAATTATCTGACAAGTTGAGCCCTTTTTCCATTCACCAGACATTTCTGCCCTGATCTGGTTCTGGCCAATGAATTCAGCAAATAGTTTATATGCATCTTTTAAAAGTTAAGGCAAACCAATGGGCTCGCTAACATCCTCTCCACCATCCCTTTCCATGCTCTGTTGCCATCAGCTCATGTCCTCTGCTGCCTGCAGTCTAGTTTGTCACAGGGGCAAAGTGAAAAGGGCAGTACTGCTCACACTGTATCCTGCATCTGTAAGAAATGTATTGTCTCTCGCAGTACAATACATGAAAGCAAAGTGCAGCTAAAGCACTTTGGTGGCAGGCCTGGGGATTCTCCGCCCTGGAATCCAGCCTTCCTGCAACACAAATGCTCTGCCTTTGAGGAGATCTGAGGCCCATGTGTAAAGCTCTATGGAAAAGACCAGCAAGGCTCTCCCCCAGTAAATGCAACCCACTGCCTGATCTGCAACTCTGGCCCAGGGAGCACCGAGTAAGCCAACAATGGGAACAACCTACCTCTGTTAGGTTTCAGAGTAGCAGCCGTGTTAGTCTGTATCTGCAAAAAGAAAAGGAGGACTTGTGGCACCTTAGAGACTAAGACATTTACTTGAGCATAAGATTTCGTGAGTTACAGCTCACTTCATCGGATGCATACTGTGGAAAATACAGAAGACGTTTTTATACACACAAACCATGAAAAAATGGGTGATTATCACTACAAAAGGTTTTCTCTCCCCCCACCCCACTCTCCTGCTGGTAATAGCTTATGTAAGAAACTCCCTGAAAAAGCACAAGATCAAATCCGCACAGACACACTCCAGGAACCCTGACCTGGGATATTCTATCTACTACCCAAGATCCATAAACCTGGAAATCCTGGGCGCCCCATCATCTCAGGCATTGGCACCCTGACAGCAGGATTGTCTGGCTATGTAGACTCCCTCCTCAGGCCCTACGCTACCAGCACTCCCAGCTACCTTCAAGACACCACTGACTTCCTGAGGAAACTACCATCCATCGGTGATCTTCCTGAAAACACCATCCTGGCCGCTATGGATGTAGAAGCTTCTACACCAACATTCCACACAAAGATGGACTACAAGCCGTCAGGAACACTATCTCCAATAATGTCACGGCTAACCTGGTGCCTAAACTTTGTGACTTTGTCCTTACCCATAACTATTTTACATTTGGGGACAATGTATACCTTCAAATCAGTGGCACTGCTATGGGTACCCGCATGGCCCCACAGTATGCCAACATTTTTATGGCTGACTTAGAACAACGCTTCCTCAGCTCTTGTCCCCTAATGCCCCTACTCTACTTGCACTGTATTGATGACATCTTCATCATCTGGACCCATGGAAAAGAAGCCCTTGAGGAATTCCACCATGATTTCAACAATTTCCCTCCCACCATCAACCTCAGCCTGGTCCAGTCCACACAAGAGATCCACTTCCTGGACACTACAGTGCTAATAAACGATGGTCACATAAACACCACCCTATACCGGAAACCTACTGACCGCTATTCCTACCTACATGCCTCCAGCTTTCACCCTGACCACACCACAAGATCCATTGCCTACAGCCAAGCTCTGCGATACAACCGCATTTGCTCCAACCCCTCAGACAGAGACAAACACCTACAAGATCTCTATCAAGCATTCTTACAACTACAATACCCACCTGCAGAAGTGAAGAAACGTATTGATAGAGCCAGAAGAGTTCCCAGAAGTCACCTACTACAGGACAGGCCTAACAAAGAAAATAACAGAACGCCACTAGCCGTCACCTTCAGCCCCCAACTAAAACCCCTCCAACGCATTATCAAGTCTCTACAACCTATCCTGAAGGATGACCCATCACTCTCACAAATCTTGGGAGACAAGCCAGTCCTTGCCTACAGACAGCCCCCCAACCCGAAGTGACCAGCAACCACATACCACACAACAGAACCACTAACCCAGGAACCTATCCTTGCAACAAAGCCCGTTGCCAACTGTGCCCACATATCTATTCAGGGGACACCATCACATGGCCTAATAACATCAGCCATACTATCAGAGGCTCGTTCACCTGCACATCTACCAATGTGATATATGCCATCATGTGCCAGCAATGCCCCTCTGCCATGTACATTGGTCAAACTGGACAGTCTCTACGTAAAAGAATAAATGGACACAAATCAGATGTCAAGAATTATAACATTCATAAACCAGTCGGAGAACACTTCAATCTCTCTGGTCACGCGATTACAGACATGAAAGTTGCGATATTACAACAGAAAAACTTCAAATCCAGACTCCAGCGAGAGACTGCTGAATTGGAATTCATTTGCAAATTGGATACAATTAACTCAGGTTTGAATAGAGACTGGGAGTGGCTAAGTCATTATGCAAGGTAACCTATTTCCCCTTCTTTTTTCCTACCCCCCTTCCTCAGACGTTCTTGTTAAACCCTGGATTTGTGCTGGAAATGGCCCACCTTGATTATCATACACATTGTAAGGAGAGTGATCACTTTAGATAAGCTATTACCAACAGGAGAGTGGGGTTTTTTTGTGGGGGGAGAAAACCTGGATTTGTGCTGGAAATGGCCCACCTTGATTATCATACACATTGTAAGGAGAGGGATCACTTTACATAAGCTATTACCAGCAGGAGAGTGGGGTGGGGGAGAGAAAACCTTTTGTAGTGATAATCACCCATTTTTTCATGGTTTGTGTGTATAAAAACGTCTTCTGTATTTTCCACAGTATGCATCCGATGAAGTGAGCTGTAGCTCACGAAAGCTTATGCTCAAATAAATTGGTTAGTCTCTAAGGTGCCACAAGTACTCCTTTTCTTTCTACCTCTGTTACTACAGCCGTGGACTTGTTAGTAATGCTTAATATGGACACGATGGAGGGAATGGAATGATTTACATGGAGTGGAATACACCATGAAATCCTCTCATGCTGGACCTGATCCTACAAGATGCTGAGGACCTGCCCTCAGCTCACACTGATGTCGATGGGGATGGAGAAGTCTTGGCAGCTTGCCCAGTCAAGCCCACTGAGATGCAAACTTTGCTCACCTACTCACTCGCAGCAGGTAAGCCTTTGATGCAGTATGGGTATGAACCCGCACCATTGAGGTCAGTGGGATTGTGAAATTGATTCTAGTGGGTGCAGGGAGAGACAGTGAGGTCCTAAACATACCGTGCATACTTGAGCGAAACTTTCACTGATGTTAATGGCAGATTTGTGTATGTAAGTCCTGCATAATTGACTTCAAGGGCCTGATTGACAGATGGGCTGAATACGCAGAATTCCAGGTGAAGTCAATGGAAGTTACAGTTGCTCAGCATCTCTGCAGCTTATGATATGTTGCTTCAACTGATCTAAATAAATAAAATTCAATAATCAAATGGCATGTGTCTTAACTCAAAAATCTGTATTTTCCTTAGATACCTGACACTGAAATGTTAGCATAATTTCACAGGAAATATCTCATTACAAGGCCTCTCTTTATTTGTGTAGTAATAGACATTGACTGCAGCAACTTGATTTAGCTATCGGCATTACAAAGTATACGCCTGAACTTGCCGTTTTTTAAAGGGAGGCTGCACTAAATCACAATGTTTGCTTTCTGATTCGGAGGCAATACTTGGTGATAAAGTGATTGGCCTTGAAATAGAATCATCAAGTTGGGTGTAGTAGTGTCTGCATAAAATCAGAAAGTTTCTGCAGTCTGAACATCAGATTGTTCATGAAAGCACTTGTGGCTTGGTCCAAAGCCCATTGAAGTCAAAGGCAGTCCTCCTGTTTATTGCCTTTAGTGAGCGTGTGGCTTAGGCCCCTGGTCAGCACAAAGATTTATACAATCACACTGAAGATTATTCCTATGGAATTCACTACAAAAGATCATAGACAAATTCTGATTTCAATGGGGTTGTACCAGGCATGAACCAAGCCAGAATTTAATACTGCAGTTTAATGTTAAAGGAAGCAGACTATGTTATGATCCATTATAATAGCTTAGAAGCTATAGTGATGCATTTACTAGATACCATGAATGGATGGATTGGATAAATGTTCATGCTAAAAGAGAGGCAATCAAATCACTTGCTACAGAATGAAATCTGATTACTGAGGAAAGAACGACTTCTGCTACATGTACAGCATTGCACAATTGACGGGGTGCATTATGGGTAGGGAGCAGGGAAGGATGCTTCCCTGAAAATATATCATATTGGCCATCAGTGTGCCAGATACAGGAGTTTGGAGCTCATGGACCCATAGTGTGATGTTGCATGGCAAATCCTAAATTCTTTCCATTAGGGGTGTTTAGGCTGTTTTGATGCCTGTGTGCAATTCCCATCAGACTCAATCTGCATTTGCACATACACTGAGAGCAAACTGTGCTTTGTAATGTAGACTAGTATGAAATTCAAATATTCACTGAATGTGAATAGGTTAAAAATGTGTGAGGACAGTGTGAATACTATTCTATGCTACCATCTGTAGGTCAGTATGGTTTTGAATGTGTTTGATCTGATGCACATGAAGAGTTAACATTCCAACAGGCGTAGCTGCTGTGCACTTGTCTGAATAACGTCTTGGATGAAGAGAATGCTTCACTTAACTCTAGCTTCCCAAACCATCTCCCTGTATATTAATAAATGCCACTGACATAAATAGAGACAGCGCAGCATGCAACTGCATGGGCTGGAAGGCGGCAATTAGGCACCATGATGCACCCCATGCTATTTGCAGCTTTGCTTAAATAACTTTATCTGAAAAATAACATCAAGAGCTAGACATACCCTATGGTTTCATGGGAGATTTTTTTTGAGCCTGGGGGATTCCAGGACTTGTAGTCAGCCCCAGCTTTGAACATTGACAAGGAAAACCCACAATGTTGGGTTGAGTTGCCAAACTCTGGGAGTTTAGAAGCTTGAAAATCGAATGTGTGAAATCCTGCTGCAATAACTTGAAGATTAAAAACAATTTCTTACTAGCAGTAAATAGTTTCCATTCATATCAGCCTGAAGAGATGCTGACATCTCCTGGAAAACATTCTAGTTCAAACAATTCCACTGATTCGGGACTTTCTTTCCTCCTTTGTGTGGAATTCAAAAGAAAAGCAAGATTTTGAAAAGCTTGTAAAACAGGATCTCGTTTTCCTTGGGATTTCCATCAGTGCCTGCTTCTTATTCCTCATTGGAGTTATCACCCTCCCTTTATGGCACTATAATTGTTTTGACACTGTGTCACTAACAGAGAATTATAATGGGAAGGGAGGAAGAAACCGCAGGGGCAGATAAAGTTCTATGGGGAAACCAATCTTGTTTTCATGCACATTTCCCGAGTAGTAAAACAGGTGGAGACAGTAAAACAGGTGGAGACAGGTTCTGAAAACAGCTTCTGTATCATCCAAATGGCTTTTAAATTGAAAGTTTGTTCTCCAGCCCCTGATACATCCCATATGTGAAGGGGAGGAAGTCAGAAGTTGTGCTACATCAGCTTTGCACCACTGGGGGGAATTCCCTTACACCCAGGGAATCCCTGATTGCCCCCTCTGTGGGGGCTTTCTGGCTGCTTTGTGCTGCCTGAGCAATGCAAATAGGCCAGAATGCCTGGGCAAGGTTCTAGCCAATTTCCTTTGACTTTGTGTGTGGCACCCAGATACATCAGGTTAGGTGCCAAGTAAAGCGACGTACAGGACAGACACAGATAGACTACCATGCTCCTTCATTCCTCTAATAAAGGAGAAACACTCCGGGTTTGTATAGGCAGATGCGTGCACTAAGCAGGGAAGGTAAAGCTCTGACTTAGCTTTGTTAACTTGCCAAACACACGTGGTCGGACCCTGCTCTAAATCTCTGGGTGGCATTTACCTCTCTATCAAGCTCCAGTTCATACAGTTCGAACTGGGGATAAATAGGTGAGGAGTTAGGCAATTGGAGAATGGGACACAGCAAAGTCATGGCATTTCTGTCATGTCATGGCATTTCTGTGAGCTCACTGCAGTGGCAGGAAGTGGGTCTATATAAGCAGCAGCAAGAGGCACCAGTCATATAAATTCAGCCTGCTAGGTTTGAGGCCCCTCACCCAATTACTTCCTGTCCCGCTAAAAACACAACCGCCCCAGGCAGTCACTGAGTTTAATTCCCAAACGAGTCCCATTACTGTACTGAGGCAATGTGGGCTAGTGCATGGAGTGAGGGGCTGGTAAAAAGGAATACTGACTTATAATCCTGGCTCTGCTACTGACTCACTGTAAGACTCTGGGCAAGTCACACACCTTCTCTGCCTCAGTTTCCCTACCTGTACAATGGGGAAAGTAATCCTTCCTTACCCCCATTCTTCACAGAGCTGGTACATGGACTTACTTTGTTAAAGTCTCGTTGAAAACAAAGGCCTGACTCACAACTGTGTTTACTCTAGTTTTACATTGGTGTAAATCAATGGAGTAATGGCAATACAAAATGGAGGAATGCAGTGTAAGTCAATGGAGTTACCTGATGTTAAATGGAAGTGAGGCAGTGGGGAATCAGGCCCCTGTGATACTTAAAGCGCTAAGTATTACTTATTTAAATATTTTTATTTAAATTTCCTTTGCTCCTTTTCCTAGCTATCAAGGCAGGAAAAGAAGCATGGTTAAACAACAAACTAGTGACATTGCGATGAGCTTTTCAGTTAGATTATAGAAGAGTTGAACAAGAAGATGCCTCTATGCAATGAAGCTCTCAGCGTTGCAGCAGGCAGAGCAGTATCTCCCTTACAGAGCCTAATAATCCTTTATGCATACAGGGCTTGTTCCTGAGCCAAGATGTGCTCAGCACAGCTCAGAATGGGAGAACCAAAGCTAATCCAAAGCTGCCTTTGTTGACTCCTGAGCCTGGAGCTAATAGGTGAAGGGCTGGTGCCTGAAGATGCTTTTGTTCAGGTGCCCATAGCCCACAAGTCCTACTGGCAGCCAGAGACCAGCTGGATGCTGAAGCCCCATGCCCCTGTTTCTTCCTGGCCACACCTATCTCCAAAGGGATGATACAGGAGCCACTATTTCAGCTATATGCCACTCAAAGAGATCCTCAGGGGGCTGGATCTTGCCAGAGAGTCACAAAGCAGCTTTAGCATGTCCAGGGATTTGGCCCATATTAGTCGCTTAACATAGAACCTAAGAAATCTCCATGTATGCACCCCCAGCCTCTCCTAGATGCCTGCACGTCCTCTAATTATCTGTGATCTCTTCCAGCAGTGTGGGGCTAGCCATCCTTTTTTTCCATTCTGTGATCGCTGCTACTGTGACATTGACCCAATCCATGGCTATGCACCTTTGTGCCTCCAGAAGAGTGACTCCTAAAACCTAACTAGTGTAGCTAGTCCAGTGTCCTAGGAGTCACATGAGCTGCCTCTGTGGTCCCTGCACATAAGTAAGGAAACCCATCACAAAAGGAGGCTCTTTGTGACAGACACAGGACAGGCATTTTCTGTTGATGTCATTTGTACTGTTACTACAAGTGTCAAAACAAACCAAGAGGATTACTCTCTATCCCCTACGGGGATGGACTGAGTAGAACAGGGATTCAATGGAAGCCTGAACAAGGGCTAAGCTAGTTGGCTTTATTTTTTGAACAGATTTGCTACTCTTCTCCCACTGAAGCATTGGGACAGGCTGCACCTCAACCCTCCTCAAAATCTGGATGAAAGCCCTGTTTGGCAAAGTCATCTTTGTAGGTTTCAGCAACAGGTACAACTGAATCAACTTAGCTACAATGTAGCTGAGAACCAGTTGTGTTCCATAACATTTCAGGTTTCAGAGTAGCAGCCGTGTTAGTCTGTATTCGCAAAAAGAACAGGAGTACTTGTGGCACCTTAGAGACTAACAAATTTATTTGAGCATAAGCTTTCGTGGTTTAAATCTGCTGAAACTTCAGTGAGGTGGATGGTAGCAGAGAAGGAAGCAGAGCTGTAGATGGGGATGGAGTAAGCCAAAAGAAAGAGGCTGGTTTGGTTCAACTCAACCTAATTACTTTGACATAAGCAAGCAATAGGTCATATATTACTTAAATATCTTTCTCTAGTCATTTAGACAGCAGCATGACTATGATATGGAACAGCAAAAACCAGGGAATGCAAAGTTAGTAGTGACACTGCCCTTAATTGTTCTCTTAGCAGCTGGGTACAACAGCTGAAGAGAAGCCTCAGCTTTGAATCTTCTGGTGTTTGCACGGTTTTTTTTTTGCCAGCTGTAGGGCCAGTTCCTCAGCTGGTGCAAACTGGCTCAGCTCCACTGAAGTCATTTGAGTGATTGAAGTCAATGGAGTGATGCCAGTTGCCATTGGCTGAGGATCTGGCTCTATTGTCCTTTAAATGCAGTGTATAATGTTGGGTTTTTTACAATGTGACCTTCATGCAAAACAGCACAGAACTAAATGAGAAACTAAAGCAAAGGCTTTATCTGGGGATAAGGTTTGAAGAATGACTCTGACTGATGGCTCAGACAGAGGCAGGGTGTTCCAGACAGGTGGGGCAGCATATGGGAGAGAGCAATCCCTCCACTCCCACAGTAGACAGTCATGGCAGGAGACAAGACAGACAGCTCAGGCTGCCAGAGTGGCATAGTGGGAAGAGCAGTCACTTTATGTTTACTTTTCTATTTTGCCTAGTGAAATATCAGGGAAAGTCATCAAATGTACAGGGCAGGGAGAACTATATGGGTCAGGGCCTGGTGATGAGATATAGTGCCAACAATTCAAACATTCCTAGATCATTGGTGACCAAAAGCCATGGGAGGACTGTTAAATGACCTATTGCTTTTATACCACCAAGAGTGTGTGTGACACTTTCTAGACCTGTCAGGGTTTGTCCACACTAGAAATTACATCTTGTTAACTGTGTTAACAAGCATAATGTTAAACATGTTAACACTCAAGGTAGCCAAAGACTGTCGTGTTTAAAACCATGCCAGCTGTTCATGGTCATTAATATAACAAGATGGCATTTCCCAGTGCATACAAGCTCAAAGACGACAAGTTATGTGCCCCAAAGACCTTACAATCCCAGTAGAGATGTGACAAAGAAGGAAGGAGAAGAGGGAAAGGGAAGCCCAAATGAGTGAATGGTTTTGACAGGCATAACAGACATCTACACTGGACACTTCTTTTGATTTTTGTTTGTTAATAGACCCCAGCTCTTTGCAAGGGAGGCAAAGATTTATAGGCTTTGTGATGTATCACATATAGACCCATCTGAAATGAATTAATATGACTAGCCCAGTTCCTCGTGAATAAGAGGCCATGTTAGCAAAACCACCCCACAATAGGTTACAGTCCCAGCAGAGAGGCCAAGGACTCAATGGGCCTAGATACTAAGTTATCCTCTCACCTTTATAGGGTGGTTCCTCTAGGGCAGGGCTGAGGTAGAGAAATGAGGGGTAGGGTGGGGGAATAAACCTCAGTATTGATGCAAAATGGTTAACACAATTATAATTTATTTTATTTTGGGCTGTCAAAAATTTGCCTTTCCCTTTATGGAATTGTAGGAGATATTGAGGACTACTTTCATACACATGGTGCTTGGAGGATATTAGCTCAGATGCTTACGTCTTTGGTTATTTATTTTATTAAATGAAATATTCAAGCAAATTAAAGAAACTCCTAGGAAAACTCTGCTTTCTCCCAATAAGTGAGAGGCATGAAAAGCTTCAAGGAGAATACCTCTTTCCTGGCCATCAAACTGTACTTATCACCCCAGGTCCAATTGCACAGATGTTGGATTGCAGCTTTGTAACTTTAATTTTGCTTTAATATTTTATATTGTTTTATTTTATATTATGTTAGAAAGATCTAGCTAAATGTTAATGTGGTGATTTTGTCGTACATGGTGTGTTCAGTAGGAGTTTTAACTGCTAGTTGTGGAACAAGCTACCACAGATTGGGAGCTGTTTGGTTAAATGGCAACCAATGAACAGGACTGTCTTCTTAAAGACTAGGGTATCTCCCCCTTGCTACCCTCCTTGTGGAAATACTTTTTTTCTCTGAAATTACGGTGATGCATAGCACTAGACTGATCAAGACCACAAGAGCCAGGTGAGGAACCTTTGTCACCCCTTCTCTCCGACTCCTCTGTTCATAAGAAAAACCTCAGTTTTAAAACCACACAAAGAAGTCTAGAAATAGTCTTCTTAGAAGCAATTTAGTGTGCTTATAAACTAAAGCCCTCATTTAAGGAAAATATGCATAGTTGAGAAACCTTTTGCTTACATCTAATCTCATGCTTCCACAAAGGTGAAAATTTTGTTTATTCCTTAACAGTTTAAGGTGATCTAAACTCCTTTTATAATGTTCATTTGCAAATGTTTTGTATCTAAATGCAAACATCTAATCCGCTAACTTCCTTATGCCACTGGTGTGTGACTAGTGGGATGTTTTATATTCCAGTATGGAATCGAATGACCTTGCTATAATTGGTTACTACTATAATAAATCATTTGAGTATAAAATATTTATATCAATTGGGGAATTAATCAGGTATCTGGCAATGCATAAGCAACTTCCTTACCAAGCTTGAAGACAAGAACTACCTCTGCTAGGATCATTAAGAAAAACAGACATTTTCTTCTTTGAGGACTACTTAAGTTTAAAGACTCTCTTTAAGAATCATTTTAAGATTAAAAAGACTATTTTAAAGCTGAAAGACTTAGAATGTTTGGACTGATTTGAAACAGAACCCTGTTGAACCCTGATGGACCTTAAAGGGGTTTATCAGAAAATGAACCCAGTAAAAGAAAGAGTAAAGATTTTAACTTTGAAAATGCTCTGAGAATTTTCCACCACAAAGACAAAAGCAATATGACTCTGAAGCTGAAGAAGAATTACAGCCCTGCTGTATATGTATTGTGGACTGCACATTCATGCTACTGAGAACAACCCGTGAAGGCTTAGAGCCAAAGAATGGGTGACAGCAGCTGATATGTGGATCCTGCTAAGCCTCTGAAAAAGGTATGCCTTCCACCTTCAGCGAGACTATGGAAGCAGAAGAGTATAAATCTCTGAGCTGAGACACTGTCACCTCATCCAAACACATATACAGCAGCTGTTTCATTTGAGTAACTCTTGAATGATTTAAGTAGCTAAGTTAAATACTTCCTTCAGGCATGTACACAGTTATTACTTCCCTCTGCCCATTTGTAAACGTTTTGTTATCCATGATAAACCAAACAGGATTCACCAAAGCCTTAAATGAAATTTCTTTACCCAGCTATAAATCTCTGTGTTATCTATGATACTATAAGGCAGGACTCTCTACTGACAGGGGGGACAATATACTTTGGTCTTAACTTACCTAGAGAAGAGTGTCCCCACTAGGGAGACCTCTAGAAGAGTTTTGGCTGAAGTAACCATTGTTTACTGCTTGCTTCTGTTTTAGTTTTGGGGGGAGTGTCTCTTTTTTTGTTCTTTGTTAACAAATATTCATAATTGTGTATTTTGCTGGTCTTTGATCATGGATAGGCAGGACAAGAACCTCTTGTGACTAAACTAGTGGGGGCGGGGGCCACATGATTGGACTGGCATGGAGAGAGACAATTACTAAGAGTTGGCACCTACCATTTCTCGTTTCTCAAATCTAAGCTATACATTTGTAGTATGTTTGGGGATAAAATTACTTGGCACTTGACACCTTATTACACCCTTTCTATCCCAGACGGGGAAACTTTCACTATATCTGCCAATGCTGCACCTGATGCTCCGCTGCCCTGCCCCTTTTTCAGCCATTGACACTCCTGCAAAGTGTGTCGTAAGTGGGTGTAACTGTCTACGAAATCAGAAAGGTAGGCCATAATCTCTCCAGAATAGGGACAGCTCTTGATGTTTGTTTGTGCAGAGCCTAGCACAATGGAGCAGCAATTCTGACTGCAGCCTCTGCACGCTGCTGTAATACAAATAAACAAAAGCATTGCAAGATAGAGTATTACTGACCTCTATAATGGCTTGTTCCTGATGGCTTGTTCCTGACTCAGCTTTCTCTCTGCAAGAGTTGGATTTGAACTTCTCCAGAGATCAGGCCAGTCTCTGCTTTAGCATCAGATTGGCTGATGAAGAGGAACCTGCAAACAAACAAGACCTGAATTATTTACACTGATACTCTTCACCATTCCCGTCCGCCTAACCTGACTGATGTAGCTGTAGGACAAAGTGCATATGCGCTTGATTTACTTCCAGAGCATGAAGAGAGCGTGAAACGGGTTCCTGAAATCTCTCCTTCCCCTAATGACATTTGATAATTGGGAGTCAAAGGTTCCCAGCAATAACATAGTCTCAGCACAGACACCTGAATGGGAGACATGAGCCTTCTTGGAATTTTGTCCTGGGGATGAGAAATTGCTCTCCTCAGTTCTGAGCTCAGAAATGAAAGTCTTTGAATAGTGTGGCCTGACTGTCATCTAATTTGTGTTACATTCTGTAATTATCACAGAACTCAAACCACTTTTGAAAACACTGTTGGGTTTGGGTCTGTATGTACCAGTTGTGTTAGTACATTGCTTACCATGTCATGTTCCAGCTTTCGGTCTAGCCAACTCAACGCAGTAGTATTTCAGTCTGTTAATCTAATCAGAGTTTGCGTATTTGATGGGCAGTGTGTGCTAATCCCATTCCGTCCCTTTAGAGGCCATGGCTCATCTCACATTTACCTGTACATGCCTTTTTTCTTTTGGTTTTATAGGAGATATTTTTCAACCCTCAGGCTAAGCCGCCCTATTTCTGGATGCTGTTTTTGTCTGTGTTATCTGTGCCTCAAGACTGAATTAGCAAGTACATCTGAGCACTCCTACCTCCAACAAACTCAATCAGGTTCTTAGAGGTGACAGCAGTCAGATAGACAAGCATGAAAATAGGGAGACAACTGTCCCTGACTAAGCACAAGGGCTGGCTGGAAGCATTGCCTGCAAATCATGGTACCTCCTGCAAAAATAGATCTAATAAGAGTGTCCTCACTGTTCCTGGTCCCTTCACAGGAGTCTTTTCTCCTGACCAGCTGGTCCAGGGACCCCAGTGAAGTGGCAAAAATCAAAGCAAAGAGTAAAGTCTGCTACTCTGTGCCCCTAGCTGGGGTGGGGGCAGAAGACAATCAAAGAGTTGATTACTTTTGCTCTCCTGTATGGCATGGAAATTCATCCCCTAAAATAATCACCAACGCTAAAATAATCACCAATCACCATGGGCACCATGCCATGAAAGGAAGCCCACCATGATGAGGTTACACTGGATGAGACAACAGGCTAGGGAGCTGTGTTTGCTCTCACAAACCCTCGGGAACAGCGCTTCTATTCTCCTAGCTAATAACTCTAAAGCCAGCATTCCTGGTCACATTCTGCGTTCACTCACACTCATGTGAATGCAGTGTCACTCCACTGAAGCCAAAACCTTGATAGTGTAAGGCAGAGCTACCCTGTGCTGCACACTGTTGCTGGGCAGCTGTGAATCAGGGAGCTGCACGTGGCTCCTTCTGCCCCCCACACACACTCTGCCTAACAGGAACTTGGCTGGAGCACAGGACCAAGCCCAGTGCGAGCAGGGATGGCAGAAACTGGCCCACTCAGGCAATATTGAGCGCTAAAAGGATCTCGTCCCTGGGCCTGAGAATCATTGGCAGTGGAGTCTGTTCAGTGCTTTCCCTACTTCTAGTCTATTTCAGAAATGTTGCCCGAGGTTAAGATAAAATTATTCTTAGTATACCAGTGATTCCCAAACCCAGGTATTCATAGGCACCGCTAGTTCCCACTTTCCCTCCAGCCCCTGCAGGGACCTGAGTCTCTTCTTATCCAAACTCTCATTCTGGAGACATTTTTGTCAACCCAGTGAGAGACTGTTACCAGGCTCTGTTATTTTAGTTGGTTTTGTTGATTTGATAGCAAAAATTAAATGTTCCTGAGTGATAGGGGAAATACCATTTATATTTGCAGAGAGGTTGTGATGAACCTAAAGAGCACTCTCTACAGGGTCCTCGTCCTAAGAATGCTGAGTAATGTTACACTAATTGCCATGCTGGCAGCTTGCCTGCCTGGCACAGCTAAAACATACTCTGTCATGCTCCCTACGTGGCCAGTAGCATTCTGTACTTCTCTCCAAGTCTCCCGCATGGAACAGGTTCTACCAAGATTGCTTGGAGGCACATTCAGTCCTAGCAACAAAGCTGATATGTCTCTGTCCTTGATGGCCTACAGGAAGTAGCGAACAGTGACATTTATTTAGAACAAACATTACGAAAGGCTACCTCATCTTGGAAGGGTCCTGCATCCTGGGAGGCTGCCCAGTTCCCTGAGGAATTCTGCACAAATGCTACGTGTAGTGGGACAGCTGAGATAGGGAGATCCACAGGTCACAGAGTTGGCACTCTGAGCTTCAGCATTGCCATAAATGGCACCCCCTGCTTAGCTGTTAACTCATCTTTTATCCCAAGCTCCCTAAGCCCTGTTCTGCTCCCTGCAGGACATCTGTAACTCCCACAAAAGTCTGAGCCCCTGAGGTCACGTCCAGTTGTAAGTTTGGTCTAAATTTTTGCCTAGTAATTCATAACGGGGTTTTAAGTCAGTGAGAAAATCTGCTTGGTTTTAGAACAAAGCTCTCTGTTGAGGTAGCTCTGAGGCAGGATGTGTTAATAGGCACACAAATTATCTCATTCCTGTGGAAATAACTGTCAAAGATCCAGGCATCAGATGTGGTGCCATAGACAAGCTGATCTAAGGGCTATCGTTACTATATGCTTGCATAAGACCCCCAGACCATCAGGGACTGCTTGTTCCAATAACAGAGCTTCTGTTCTCTCAGCACCCAACTCTGCTCTAGTCATTAACCCTTTTACCCGTGGTCCCATGCCACAGGAGAGCCAAAGAGATTTCCTCCCAATTCCCATGCCTACTACTAGCCTTGCGCTCCTTGCACGTTACCTGGTTTAGATACAGCCTAGCAGCTTCAACACACTTGGTACCCTGTGGGAGAAGGAGGCTGGTGTAATAAGTAGGTGGGTGCTGGATGGGTCTGGTCACAGATGAGGGAGGAGCCCTACATTTCTTATTTCTTAAAGGACTCTGCAAAAACTAGAGCTGATGCTGTCCAGAACATAGAAGCTGGATGAAATGTTTTTCTTTCTCCACTCTTTTCCACACCCCACTGCCACAATACCCAAGAGACAGGGCTGTCCATTTCTAATTGGACTTTTCATTAAGCGTTGGCACAGGGCTATTATTTTCTTTGTCTCTATTTCCACCACCCTCCTTCCCTCTCTTACACCAACTCTTTTGCCAGAGGAAGGATTTGTAGCTCATCAGAACAAACAGGGAAGGGCATTGAGAGCTGCCCAGCTTGAGAGACGACTCCGTACTGCACTGAACAGCCTTTATTTGTGCAGCGGGTCCCGCCCAGAAAAGCAAAGATGAGTTTGCATGATGTGAGAGCGCAGCTACAGAACTTTATTCTTCCAACTGTGTAAAAGAGCCTGTGTGTGTCTGATTGCTTTGCAATACTTCCACCTACAGAAGAAAACACAGAATGACAAGGGTGAGCCATATGCAGTGTTGGTGTAGCTCTGTGGATCCCAGGACATTAGAGACACAAGGTGAGTAAGGTAATATCTTTTACTGGATGACTTCTGTTGGTGAGAGAGACCAGCTTTCCAGCTTACTCAGAGCTCTTTTTCAGGTGAGCTATAAACACAGGACTGTAGGGTGGGGAAATCTTGCTGTAGCTCACGAACACTTATGCTCAAATAAATTGGTTAGTCTCTAAGGTGCCTCAAGTACTCCTTTTCTTTTTGCGAATACAGACTAACATGGCTGCTACTCTGAAACTTGTAAGACATAGAAGTTGTTGCTCTTTCATTATTGTGGTTCCTTATTCAATCACTTTTCAAGCAAACCCATTTCTGCCAGTATGAAGAGTTTGTGTTTTCATGGACTCCCCTTCATCATTTTCAGAAAAATCATCAAAAAGGCATCTCTTTACAGATACAAAAATAGCACCTTACTTGACCTCTCTTCCTGCTGGAACATAAAAGCACATTTTAGGACATTTTTTCTAACATTTAAGGATGTTTTTTTAACCCACTGTTGGTTAATTGCCAGTTAAGAGCTTGATATGGAATCTATTGTCTTTACCCAACTGCTTTTCCTCCATTGTGTTTACTCGTCATTGACAAAAACAGGCGGTCAGCACAGTTAAGATACATAGTCACAAAAATGGAGATCTTGGAGAGCCTAGCTCCTTAAATGCAAACAGCAGAATATAAATCCAGTCGGTGGTGAATGGTCGACCTATATTGACACAGCACCTTTCACACAAGACGCTTCTATAAGCTTTACAAACTGTGACAAAATTAATGTGTTGTACTTCTCATCTCAAAGCCCGTAGTCACACATTTTACAGAAAGGAACACTAAAGTAAAGACTGGCTTATCCCAGGTCACACAAGAAGGCCATGGCAGAGCAAAGGAGAAAAGCAAAACTGATTCCCAGTCTTGTGCCTTACCCCCAGTAACGTCCTTCCTCCATTGGAGGGTTTCCCCTGAGGGCTGGGACCATGGCATATATAGATATAAAGCATCAGGGGGATATGTCACATGGAGAGAATACCATACTTCAATTCCTGTTCCCCAAACCACACCCAGCTGCAACCCAGCATCTGGAGGAGGGGAAGCCCATTACTGTAGTGACATATAAATAGCTTATCAACAGTTATAGCAATTGCTTTTTTCCCACTAAGTTGTTATCGTTACACTGCAGCCTGCCGAAATAGATGTGAAAGGCTGGAAGCAGGAGAGGATACAATAACCTTGAAAGGAACCATGGTCTGGTGACCTGCATGCAAAAAGAGGCTTTAGTAACTCTGTGTTCTAACCCAGCTCTGCCACTAATTTTCATACAAGTCTCTTAACCTACCCCTTCTCTGTGCAATAGTGCTGTGAAGCTAGATTAGCCATCATTTGTACATTGTTTGCTATTTATTAGCCCACCATCTCCTGTCAAAGTATTTTACATCATTTACACCAGTCTCAACAGCTTATAATAATAGATTTTTGTAATAAATGAATGTGTTATTTCTTATGGTATCACCACAATGCCCTACTCAGGGTCAGGTCCCTACTGGACTAGGTGCACGCTGTCTGACTGCAGACAAACAGCAGTAATCTAGGAACAAGAGAAGGGAGGACAAGGGTTAAACAATGGGAAAATGCAGTTTCTTTGATAGGTTCTATGTGCTTCTTAAAGGACCATAAAGTCTTCTTGTTTTACTGCAAGTTAGTCATGAGATCTTCTGTTAATGCACAGGACTTGGTGTCAGGAGAGTAGTGTGCTTGGTCCCCACTCGCTCTGAGATCTTTGGCAAGTTGCTTAACCTCCCTAAACCTCAGTTTTCCCCTTCTGTAAAATGGGGTCAATGGTTCTTGCCTCACATAGATGTTGCAAAGCTACATTCCCTTACATGAGTAAAGTGCATTGAGATCCTGAGGCGGAAGGTGCTATAGGGTGTGATTGTTGCTGATGGAGTCACACGTTACTGTAATGCCAAGTGTTACCCTTTTAAAAAACACCTCAGCAACAGTACAATTGTTTGGCCAAGAGCAAAGCTGCTGTGTTGCCCTCCATCCGGCAGGAAAATGCTTCGATTTCCTCAGGCTCCTTTTATTGTTCTCTTGAGCTCTGACCACTGCCAGCAGCTTGCTTGATGGAAGGTGTGAAAGCCAAAACTCGGGCAACCCTGCCAGCAAATTTAAAAGGGTAATAAAAATATCGTCAGGCAACGTGAGTGACTGGAATTGTCTTGCTGCCAATTGGAGCGTGACAGCTGTGGCAGCGTGGCTTCCATGGCATGGTTACAGAAGGCAGGCGCTTCTCGAAAGGCCCAGCGGTTCCAAACAAGGCCTCTGAAAAACCTCTAAGCCTTCCTCCCACCGCACCAAAAAATTAGGGTGAATATGAACAGGAAACTCCTCTGTGCAACAAGGAGGAGGCAGAGCCAAGCTGATCTAGAACAACGGTGACAAAAACAGTTGAGGGATTTTCTTTTTGAAACAACCACCCCCAAATGCACAGAATTAGATGGCCTTTGAAAACATGGGGCAGGGAAGGAGTTCACGCTCTGGGCCAACCAATCTTGGCAATGTCCCTTTAAATTTTTCAATCCTAATGGCATTGTGGTGCTTCAGCTCAGCACCCCCTGTACCTTTTTTATAAGTACACTGTGTGATCAACACTGGATGTATCACGCATTGCTCATAACAGCCTTATATGGCAATGACACAGTGGTTTATAGCATGTTCCTGCTCTGATGCATATAGAATCATTTGTTTCCATAGCTGAAGTTGCACAAAAGGGGGAAAGGATTTAGGGATTTTTTTCCCCCTCCTACAAGAACTCCCCGAACTCTTTCCTGCTCTGTGTGTTGTTGCACATTTCCATGTGACAGACGTTTCCTCTCTGTATTCTTTTCTCCAAGGTTCATTAGTTTAGTGTTATCTGCCCTGAACTGCATTTGCTGTTTGTTTAGCCTTTAGTGAATGATCTGTTTCTTTCTGTACGTGGCTGGGTTATTGTTCTTCCTTTTGTAGTTCTTTCACATTAGGTATTAGCTGCAAACATGCAAAACTTTCCAGCCGTATAAAAATCTGGGAGAATCTACAGCTCTGTGATCCCTGTGGGACTTCACCGGAAACAGCTCTCCAGAGTCCCTTGAAAATGCTCTTTATAGGGCTGCTTGTGTTTTCCTGTCCTAGAAGTGGTTAGTTAAA
Organism: Eretmochelys imbricata; assembly: GCF_965152235.1. Taxonomy (NCBI): domain Eukaryota; kingdom Metazoa; phylum Chordata; order Testudines; family Cheloniidae; genus Eretmochelys; species Eretmochelys imbricata. The sequence continues at coordinate 24,213,851 of NC_135580.1, read as the reverse complement.
TAAACTACTTTATGACTCTGAGCCTGGGTTAGTAATGATTGATTTTCAGCTTTGGCTAATTCTGTCTGAAAATATAACTATATATAACTATATATATATATATATACATATATAACTATAACTATATATATATATATATATATAGTTATAAAAATTATTTGTATTCTGGTTGAAGCCACATAAAGGTAGGATTCCTGCCCCCAAAGACCTGCATTACAAATGATGTATAGAGGTTGGGGGAGTGGAACATACTGAGAATATAGACAATTGCCAACTTTGTATACTTTAAATAATTATCTGTCACTAATATAGTAGAGGGGCTGTTGTTGTGGGGTAGGTCTCCTGGCAGGAGTGGGCCTGGAGAAGGACTTGAAGGAGTAGTAGAGCAGCCCTAGAGATCAGTTCAAGAAGGGTGATCCATGTGTGGGAGAAGGCGTGCTGTGAGCTGCGACAGAAGAGAACAAAAGGATGATGAGGGCTGGCATCATGGGCAGAGTGGCTGGAGCAGGTGCAATGTGATAACAGCAGATAAGTGCAGAGTTCCAGAGGATCTTGACAGTGAGGACAAGAACCATGAACATGATGTAGTGGAAACAAGGAAGTCAGTGCAGAGATTCAGAGTGCAGGGATGTAATATGGTGTCCATTTCCTGAAACATGCTTTCTCTCTCTCTCCTTAGCCCCGTCTAGTCTGGCTATATACTTCTCCTGTCAGAATAGTCAATCTGTTGTATTTGTATGGGAATCCCAGCTACTGCTGCTGTCAGAGAGCTAAAGAGCTGAAAAAATCCTTTTACAGTGAGATTAGACAGTCTGTGACATTTGATATTCATGTTTGTCTCTCCTGTTTTCTTTGAAGCTGGAGGACTTTGCTTAGGGATCTAACATTATGCATGAGCTACTTAAGGCTCCCTGGAACTGCAGGGTCAACTCAGCCCTTCATCCTTCTGAGGTAGATAAACTAAGCTGCAGGTAGTTTCATATGTCTGTGCATCTTCTGGTTTAAAAACCGAGACCCTGTCTACTCTGTGTGGACATTAAAGTTCTTCTGTCACATTTTATAAGTCTGGGGAGGGGGTTGCCCCAGTGTCCTTTTTGGCCTCAATTTTCCCTCCTCCCACTGGGGAGCTGTTGATTGGTCACTCTCTTCTAGCAAAGGGCAGGCTGGGTTTCAGTGGTGCTCCAGGTGTGTGGCTGTAAAGGGCTTTCTAGACCCTTCAGGCTGAGAAACACTATTTCAGTATAAGGGATTTTTATTTTGCTTTGGTTTCTTATTTGCAGGATTTTCATACAGAGCCCATAAAGGACCAGATAGCATTACCCTTACTCATGTTGAATAGCATCAAAATAAATGCGACTATCCATTGAGTTACTGTGAGTAAGGGTGGCAAGATCTAGCCCTTCAAGCCAGACCCTTGTGGTATCAGTGTAATACTTGCTGCTTTCCTTTGACACTATTCCACACTTTCTGATTTAAGAACAGCAGTGTAGGTTGTGGCCTGAGAGACTTTACAAAAAGGAAGGCTGCACCTAAATAGGACTTTCTGGACACTTACTGATTTCAACCAATTTTCTTCAACTCATTTATTTCCTTTTTTGACATTTAAACTACACACCAACCATTCCTGTAGGCATGACAATAAAATCCTGCACTGAAAAGCAACAGCAGCAGCCAAGAAACATGACATAAAAATGCTCAAATAGCTAAATGCCATTGGGTTGAACACTCACCCTTGACATCACCCTCATCTTAGTTTCCCTTTATCATCTTCTGTATTTTCACACTCACTTACATCCTGGAAACATCCATTCCTTTCTTCATGACCCCTCTGTTATTGTTTTCATCAGTATCTAGGGCCCTCAGGATCCTCCCTTTATCAACAGCTTCTTCTTGTTATTGTCTTCACTGTTGGCCAGATGTTCTCACCCATGGGCTCATGTTCTCCTCTATTTGTCCTAGGAAATTCTTGGAGAAGCCAAGATGTTAGTAGAACTGGTCTTTCCACTGCTAAACGGTGGGACCGTTTCATTTGTTTAGTACAAATTACTGTCTCTACTTGGATAAAACAAATGTACCTGCTGTGTCATCATTTTAGTAGCATGCAGGTCCCATAGGCACTAGAAATCATTGAAAGGCACACTAGCCATTCAGGCAGCAGCTTTTCATTGCAAGGATTTCTTAACTTGGGGTTTCCATGCATAAATTGAACAGCTAAAGGAGGATTTTACCTTTTTGTTTTTCTTTAACAAAAGTGAATAGAGTAATGAGTTGTAACTGTGCACAGACATAATGTTTAGGACTTAGGGTTGGGATTTTTCCTGTGGTTGAGTTCTGATTGGTGGAAGAGAGGCAGGAGGCGGAGCAGGGATCCTAGTATGCTGTCTTGATTCTGAAATCCAGTCTGTGTTAACCCTGGCTGTGGTGGTAGTTTGAGCAGCTAAGGGATTACTTTACATTACACCACTGATGGATAAATGTAGCTCCACTCTGCCACATACCCTTTCTGCCTGGTCATGCCCCTTAGTCCTGAGGTAGTGGAGGGGGCCAGCATAGAAGCTGATGAGACAGCTTGACATCAGCAGGGAGTATTCCAAGGTGTGTCTCTGTGTCCCTGTGTGTACAATGGGGAGAATAATACTCGACCACAGTACCTTTACAAAGCACTTCCAGTTCTAGGGATAAAGAGGTGCACTCTAGGATTTAATAATGTATTTTTTAAAAAATTCAGATTAGACATGTAAACTGGTAAGGGAGTGTATTTTTCAGGTCGCACTTTTGCTTTAAATCAGGTGTCATAATGCCAAAGGCCCAGATCTTCAAAAGTAAGTTGGTACCCAACTCCCAGTAGTTTGAATGAGAGCTAGGTGCCTAAATACCTTTGAGGCTCTAGGCCAAAGCAATTTAAAGTGTTTATTTTCTCGACAAAGTGTTGTTGCGATGAGCACAGCCAAATCATGCGTAGTCTTTTCATTTGTCTTTTTTTTTCTCTTTTTCTGAAAAAAAAAAAAAAAAAAAGTCTGAGAAACAAAGCCAAACTCTCACAGTGAGTTTTTGTTTTGAATGACTCTGCTATCTGTGACAAAGCTCTGTCCTTGCCTCCGTGGGTCCCGCATTTCCTGGCAGATTTGGCTAGCCTCAGAGGCTCACTGAGACCCTCCATGTAACCCTTCTCTCTCTAGAGACAAGGGTCACAGTCTACTGAGCCATTTTCATCATAAGCCAGCGAGGGAGGTGAGGAGAAGTTATCCTTCCTTGCACAGTCTCTGTTGTCTCCCAGTCTCACTGATTAATCAGGGGCAAAGGTGGCAGGGGGGAGCCTGGGCCCACCCTCTACTCCAGGCTCCAGCCCAGGGACCCTATTAGTATCAGCTATGGTAGCTGACCTTTTAGAAACAAGACATGTACAATTCCCTGGGCTACTTCCCCCACAGCAGCCCTCACTTCCTCAAGCTCCACTTCACCCTTACCTCAGGGCCTCCTTCCTTGTGCCTGATATGGTGTGTACTACTCAGTCTCTCCAACAGTGCAACTTCCTCTCACAGCTCCTGACATACACACCCACCTGACTAACTGGGAGGCTTTTAACTAGTTTCAGCCAGCCCCTGATTGGCTTCCGGTGTCCCAATCAACCTAGCGTTCTTCCTGCCTTCTGGAAAGTTCTTAATTGGCCCCAGGTGTCTTAACTGACCTGGAGCAGCTGCCATTTCACTTATCCTGGTACCAAGGATTTGTTTAGCCTGGAGCTAATATATCTATCTCCCACTACTTTTCTATAGCCATCTGGCCTTGCCCCGTCACATATCAAACTGAAATACACCTCTGTGCTCTGAAACTTTCCGCAGTTATTGCAGTTGACAGTACTAAAAATATGTTTTTGTTGAGGGCTGGGCTAATAAACTGCAGCCTACCCTGTGATGGAACTCATGACTCCTGGTAACTCATGACTTCAATAGATGGTTCTCATTTCTTGAAGCTTATCTCACCCTCTCATCCACCCATCCCTCAGAGAGCAAATGCCAACACAATTAAGGCATGAAGGTGTGGCGTCTCAGATCCAATCTCACAGTGCTAAACAAGAACAGCGCTGTCAACATAAGTGCTTTTCAACAGTTTCATGTCAGCCACAAACATTTGGATTTGGTCTTGTCAGTATCAGAAGTCCTTCCATAGGTAAATTTGCTAAACACTGTCATCTAGTGGTGAAAAAGATGTACCAAACTGTTTTGAATCGAATATTCATGTATAATTATGCAGGGTTGCCGTAGCTGTGTCAGTCAGTCCCTGTGTAGCTGTATTATTTTCCCAACAGATGCTGTGGGGACTTCAACTACCCATCACGACCAAGTCCTGTGCTTTGGTTGATTTTGTTAGTAGTTTTTTTTTAAAAAGCCTCATCCACATTTTCTTCCTGGTTAGGTGGTCTATAGTAGACCCTTACCATGATGTCACCCTTGGTTTTTACCCCTTTTATCTTTACCCAGAGATTTTAAACAGGTCTGCCTCCCACTTCTGTATCAAACTCATTGCAAGTGTATACGTCCTTGGTATACAAGGCTACATCTCCTCCCTTTTTTCCCTGTCTGGCCTTTCTGAACAAGTTGTATCATTCTGTACTAACATTCAAGTCATGTGAATTATCTCACCAAGTCTCTGTGATGGGTTGTGATTGTGTCAGTATTTCTAGTTCATTCTCCATATTTCTTGCATGAGTATATAGACATCTAAGATGTTCATTAGTTTTCTCTCTATATTCCCTCTTGTCTCTCTTTTGTCCCTGTTATGAAGGTTGATGTTCCCCGCAGATTCCAACCCTTAACCCAGGTCTGCATGTTCTGGATTTACCTTTGCGCCTTCGTCCCCAGTTGAGCCTACTTTAAAGTCTGCCTCACTAGGTTTGCCAGTCTGCATTTGAAGATACTCTTCCCCTTCCTTGACAGGTGGATCCCATCTCTGCTCAGCAGTCCTTCTCAGAACAGCATCCCACAGGCGAGGAAGCAGAAGCCCTCCTGGCGACACTAACTGCTCAGCCATGCTTCCACCACCGGGATGTGTCTGTCTCTGCCTGGGACCTTACCCTTGACAGGCCACCTGCACCTTCAACTCATTCCCCCTAACTCCCAGAGCTCAGGGATATCTCGCATACCTCGCAATATCACATGGATGGGCAGCATGGGATAGTAGGCCAGATGATCCTTGGCAATACCTCTGTAATGTCTCAGATACAGGCCCCTGGCAGGGAGCACACCTCCTGGGATGCCAGCTCAAGCTGGCAGGTGGATGCCTCTACCCCCTTAGAAGGGAGTCACTGACCAACACCACCTTTTTAAAAAATCTCTGTGGATGGTGGGCTGGGAGCAGGGGTTCTACCCTGTGGACGAGCTGTTTCCTCCTCTACTGGTGCTGCTGCTGCTGCAGTCCTCTTCTGGAAGAGATCAGGGCATAGGCAGTCTAGTCTAGCAGTCACAGCTGGGCTGGGATCTACTCATCAAGGATGGTAGTCAGTGAGCCGGGATTGGAGGAGTTGTGAGAGCTGGGTTCAATACCCGAGAGTCAGAATCACACTGGGATCGAAGACTGGAGATCAGAGATAGTTACCAGTCTGGAATCAGGAGGCAAGAGTCAGGATCACAGTCGGGCTGGGGCTGGAAACTGGAGTCAGAAGACAAAGAGATCTGGAGTCACAGTAGGCCAGAAGTCTTTGTGGGTTAAATAGTGCACTTGGCCAATCAGAGGGCCACAGGGTACTGTCACTCTAGGACCTTTGGGTGGTACTTCCTGTGATGCCAAATCTCCACAGTGCTCCCTGAAGGTGGCTCTGCATTCCTCCCAGTGGCACTGTGGGAGCATCAACCCTCCCAGGGACTACAGACCAGGGTTCTAGTCATGGATCCTTATGTTTCCAGCTGGATTGCTTCCTTAACCTTAGAGGTCTCAATATGCATATTTTTGATTAATTCTTCAAGGGCATGGTTGCCGTCAGTCTAGCCGTCTCCTCCTGTAGTTCTCCCACTTCCTTCCTGAGAGTTTCTACCAGTAGGCACCTCTCACACTGGATGGTCTCCCCAGCCTGGCTTCCTATGAAGGGAAAATGCAGGCCAGTCTTGGCAAAGCCATACCAGGACCAGGATAGAAGTATCTATGGCCGGGTTCTCTGTCTGGACAAAGGTGCAGATGGAGGAGCTCAGGAGTAGGGTTGGCATTGGCAGTGCAGCCTTTCTGAACCGTGGCAATTTTATTCTTGCTCCTTCTCAAACTTCCTTCCTCACTAGCTCCGCCTGGTCACTTAGCGTCTGGCTCTTAAGTCCTTCTCTCTTAGGTCAACCCTGCCCCCTCATTAACATACAAGGGAAGAATGCTCAAAGGCCAGGAGGCTAGAGCACACTCAGCTAGTAAATCCCCACTCCCATGCAGTCCCCAAACATACAACCCCCAACAGACCACACTGTAAACTTTAGGCAAGCCAAAAGACAAACCAAATAGGCAAACAAGCTCATTCACTCCCAAGAATTTGTGCTCATGTTCATTACAGGATTATTGCTTAATTATTATTATATCCTTTGGAAAAGTGTCCAAACTACAGTATGTCATCCAAGAGACAGGAGCTCAGGGCTCACCATGCCAACTCAGGAAAGTCAAGTCTGCATTGCAGTTTGGCTCCATGCAAGCTAGTAGGTATTTAATACTAAAATCCCTACTCAACATTTTAAAGAAGAATTGTGTATTGAATGGAAGTTGATGTTTGCCAGTTCAAACCTAATGTTGCAGATGATAGCAATTTAAAATTAGCTTTGCATGAGTAGGTGGGTCTTTCCTAGCATGGTCTAAAACAAAATAACTGTAGAGTTAAAAACTCACCCTCCTGGGCTTCGACTTTATTAAAAAAGAAACTAACAATAATATAGAAGTTCCACTCAGACCTTCTCCCTGCAGTATGGGTAATCAATCACTGGAACAACTTACCAAGGGTTAGGTGGATTCTCTGTCATCAGCAATTTTTAAATCAAGATCAAGACAGTTGAAGGTCTGGATTTCATTCATTCCAGCATCAAAGCCGGGCTATTATTGCTTCAGCTCGAGACTGCAGACCCAGTGATACATCAAAATCCTGAAGTCTCAACAGATGCAACTGCAAGAATGCATCTTACAAACTCAGAAGCAACAGGGGATAAATCTACTAAACACAAAGTATGCCAAGAGCTCCGACAAATAGCTCACTACCCGCCTCATCCTCCCATCATTGCCCTCCACCGTTGAGGAAGTAAACAAGGACCCCTCACTCACAAAAGAAGTGAGTTGGATTCTTTCCAGAATTTCTTAAAAACCTCAGAGCCAAGGGAAGGCAATGGCTGGCAGCACTGTTCTCCGATATCCATTCCGCAGTGCTTGTCCTGAGGATCTGGGGTGACGCTATGGACTCTGCAATTGCCAAGCCCAGGAAGCTAACCAATAATCCCTCATTATATCATCCCACATCAGTCCTCTGCATGTTGTACAAAATCATGGAGAGAATATTAATGGCAAGGATTGTGCTGCTTATAGGAGCAATTATACCAAATGAATAAGTGGGTTTCTGATCAGACCACCGCTGTGCCAACTAAGTATTAGCTTTATCAACACATATTGAGGAGAGAGTCCAATGAAAACTTAATCAACACTCGGGCAGCTTTCTCAGACTTATCTGCCGCCTACAACACTATATGAAGGGATGGCCTCCTTCTGAAAGACAGCAAAATTCTCCCATGCAATGCAACAATAAAATTCTTCCGAGATGTTCTGACCAGTCGTTGCCTTTGCATTTTCCTTGATGACCAGCTTAGAACGCCACAAACTCTCAATGATGGCCTACCACAGGGATTAATCCTTGCGCTGATCCTGTTTAATATTTACACAAGCGACCTTTCCCAACATTATTATGGAAATTTGTCTATGCTGATGATGTTGCTCTGACTACACAGACACAGGATTTGCTTACCATAGAACAAAGCTAACCAAGGACCTTAACACCATGGAAGAATATTTCTTATATTGGCAGCTAAAACCAAGACCCACCAAGACTTTTGTGTCAGCATTCCAAATAAACAATCAAATGGCTAAGGCAGAACTGTAGATAAGACATGATTCCATCCCACGATACCTTGGTGTAATATTATATTGAAGCCTAACATACCACCCGCACCTGAAATATATCCATGATAAAATAAAGATGCATGTCAATCTCACCCAGAATCTGGCAGGAATGACCTAGGGAGCCAATGCAAAAACTCTACAGATCTCTTCACTGGCCTTTGTCTACTCAGCCAAAGAATACTTCTCACCCATCTGGACACACATAGCTCCCACATATCACTTGTCGACTCTCAACTTTACACTGCCATACGGATAATTATGGGCAGAGTAAAATCAATGTCATAACTGCGGCTTCCTCTACTGGTGCACGTCCACCCCTCCAAATCTGTCGTGACATGAGAATACTTCAGAAATCCCACTGTATTTGAGGGAACAAGGATCTTCCAATACAAGAAGACCTAAATAACTTACTAAGATTCTGACTCAGATTTAGAAAATCTTTTTGGCTTGCAGTGGAAGAGCTCAAAGATTCAGGATTTTTCTTGACAATGGGAGCAAGGTGAAAGGTTGCCAATGTCCAAACAAACACCTCATCAAGGATCCAGCTGAAGAACCCTGTTGTTTTTCATTACAATGGAAAATATGGTCACTTTGAATCACATCTTCACATCACATGGCAGATGCACTTACTTTCTCCATAAATTGGGACTGAAACTCGAACCTATCTGTGACTGGTGAATCTGATTTCAACCTATCAATGTCCCAAATAATTATATCCATGGTATCTCTGCCGTATGCTCTGCGTCATCTGAAGCAATTAATTGGATTGCCAACTGACATTTGGATATCTAATATGGCAGTTTCTAAGCCATATGAAAAAAGAAGAATAATCAAGACTGCATTTTTTTCCTAAAAGATATATGCTAAGTGCTATGGCCGGTGTTATGCAGGAGGGCAGACTAGATGATCACGGTGGTCCCTTCTAGCTTTTTAATCTATGAATCCACGAACACTGAATGAAAAGCCTTGCTAGTGTTTCAGATTTCCCTTCAAAAATGAGTGAGATTTGGAGCACTCCCAGCAACTGTTTTGGCTGCGAAGGGATTTGAATCTGATTCACTGACATCCCAACTGAGTTAGGCTTTAAAAAAATAAAAAGGTAAGCAACACCTCCAAATAGTGGGAGAGGCATGTCTTTTAAAAGCAGGGCTTTAGTCTGACTTTATTAAGCCAGTAGGAGCCCACAACACAATGAAATTCATCTGCACATAGTTATGTTTTATAAACTTTCTGGCCCCATCTATAGCATTGCTGACATTCTCAAAACCAGATCAGCTGCTGCCTAACTCTGAGGGTGCCCAGCAGCTGTTTCATCTAGAGAAAAGAAGTAAGAAACGTGCTTTTACCTTGCAAACTTTTTCCCTCCCCCCTTCTGCCATCTGTTGGCCATATGCATTCCTATGGTGTTCCCCCAAGACATGCGGCTTGTTTGAAGGAGGGCAGTGATTTCTGTGCAGTTTAATGAATCACAATCACCTTTCCTCCAGTTTCAAAAAAGATATTTGAACAAGTATTCTTCATTTTTTTAAAAAAAGTCATTATTTCTTTCTGCCAAGCGAACTGGTTTCAAAACCTGTTTTGTAAACATTGTCAGTGACAATTTTTGTTTTAATCAAGGCAGGCCCATGAAATCCCATCTTACTCTGAGTTGTCTGGGAACTTTCTTGTAACAGCTAATGTTACAGTTTTGTAGCAGAGTTGGGTGTTAAACTGATTTCTTAAAACAAGTTTAACAAACTGGAAAATGTAGTCTCAATCCAATGTGTCCTGCAGTTGGCATTTCAGCTTCAGTGTGGCTGCCATCTGCCACTGTGTAGCAACTGCATTTTGATTTCTGCAATATAAAACAAATTCTCAGCGGCTGACCAGATGGTTTTAATATAACAGATTGGGTAACCTTGCCTGCTGTGCCTTCAGCAGAAGCAGAAATCCATGTGCTTAAGTTAATGATTACTAAAAATACCTGCCATATAAAAGGAACACAGTATATCCTTCACTGCATTCTGCTATATGAGTATTCCTTAGCCCTTCATGGATTTCTTTAGTGTCATGGCAGAAGGTTATATTAAAACATGTTATCAGCCATGTATGTCACTGTTGACGAATGTACAAGTACAGTTGTATAAAAATACATAAAAGTGATGAGTACTACTGCAGAGGAGACAAAAAATCTGACAGCCACTGCATACTAGAAGCCAGGATTTAACACAAATATTATGGACAGCCACCCGCTCCCAGAACGTAGCTATTTAATACTCAGTATGAGGCAGCACTACGGTAGGATTTACTTGGTGTATCTGTTCAAATTGCCACTCTCCTGGTGGAAGGAGCCTGATGATCACCTGGAACCAGCAGAGGCACAATTACTGGCAATGAGCATCTGACCGCAGAGTAAGCTAGAACCCCATCACCAGTCTTGTGTTGCAACACCGTTATACCTGAGTTCACCTTGCACTTGGCCTTATTTAGTGCCTCAGTCAGGTTCTAAAGTTGCAGCAGTTCAGATTAGGGTGTTAAAATTCATGAGAGCTGCACCAGCACCCAAGGCAGAGAAAGAGAGGGAGGGAGAAGGAGATATTGTACTGCACTCCAGGATACCCCTGTGAAGGGGCTGAGCAGTGAAAGAGAGGAGGTAGTGTAACTAGTATTAATGCTCAGAGATAGAGTACAGATGTCAAGATAAAGGCTTATTTTGTTGCCAGTAAATTTTATTGCCGTGGATTAGTAAATTGTCTGACTTTTCTTTATAGTGTGATTCCACTTTGAAAAATGACCATGTAAAACCACCTTCTGACTCACCAGGTCTGTTGCCTGGGTGTAGCCAATTATAAACTGTAGTGCTCAGTTTGGCATAAAAGCATATAGATTAGAATTGGAGAGAGATTAGCGGTTTACTTTAGTGCCTGAAGTGTTACTGTTTTTTACTCCAGTTAGCACGGCACAGCCAACGCAGCTAAGAAAGTGAACTTGATTCTGTTCCTTCCTGTGTAGCAGCAGAATTGTTTACTAAGATCAGCTACAAATCTAGGGATGGCAGTTGAGTTGTGCTACACTGTGATATTCAAAAACACTGGACACAATTTTCAGAAGTGACTAAGGGCTAGATCCACAAAGGTACTTAGGTGCTGCTGACATTCGCAGGACCAGATAAGCTGCAGCCTCACTCTGAGGCTGCCTAAGTTTCCCTTGATGGGCCTGTGTAAAGCCACCTAAATCCTGGTGTCACTCTATAGCTAATGAGCTGCTCAGGGCCCTTGCTCAAGCCAGAGCCCCAAAGCATTCCCCTGCCTGTCTCTCAGCAGAGCCTGATCCCCACATGTGTGCTTGGAACATGCTTATGGGATTGGGCCCTGCACAAAGGAATGGGATTTTAAAAAGGGATGTCCCTTCAATACCCACTAACCCAGTGGTTAGGGTATGTAGCTGGGATGTCAGTGATCAGGTTCAAATCCCTTCTCAGACTGATTTAGAGCAGGGATTTGAATGGAGGGGCTACCATATCCCATGAGGGTGCGCTAAACACCAGGCTACTAGGAATGCTTGGGAGGGTATTTCAGTCTCTCTTCCTGGAGCTGTTCCACTTCGTGTTGATAATGATTGGACAAGGGACTTGAACCTCAGTCTCCAACATTCCAGGGGAGTGCCTCAACCATCACACTATAGTCTCACCCTCTCTATTGCGTAATGAATATTTTATTAGTTATACAAAGTGGAACTTCAACAGGAGAGACTGAGGGTCCCAGCCTAGAATAGCCTGGTGGGTAGAGTGCTGATCTTAGATGTAAGAGAACTAGGATGAAGTCCCTACTCTAAATCACATGGAGCAGGGATATGAATCCAGGACAGCACTCTTAAAATGGGTTATTGGCTCTAACAGGGTGGGTTTCTTTTTTGTGAGAAAGGTCCAGGTTTCATCTACTAGCACATGGGCTGACCTGGCTTAGGTGCCTAACTCCAGGGGGAGGGTTCAGGGCTGAGAGTTCAAAACAGAGATAGAAGCCTCCCTTTGGCAGCCAGAAATTGTGTGGGAAAACAGGGAATTCTGTGAAATTCTGCATTGCACACTGGCGCAGAATTCCCGCAGGACTAATTATATAAAATACACATTGTTATAAGAAAAATGCATAAATTAGGCTCTGCTTATACTTCATTCTATTTCAAAAATAGATTGATAAGGCAATTAACTTCCTTCCTGACTATGCATATTTGTTACATACTAAGTATGAGATAATGTGGTAGGGCAGAATGAGGTCCTGACTGCACTGTAACTTTTAGCTTACATTGTAATCCATGACATCACTGCCTTTCAGCATGGTTTGTGCTCACATATAGCATTAATATTAATAGTTAGCTGGGATTTTCAAAGAGGCCTAACCATTGGCTGCTTCCCCATGTCACAGTTGTCGAAGGCTGATGTGTTCTTGTTTTTATGTTGCTTATTTTGCTGTGTAGAACGCACACTATGCCGGTTGACCCAGGTTGGCTGGTTCTCCTTCCTCTCATTGGCCCATGATGGTATGTCCTCTTTGGGCAGTCCCTGCACAGCAGAGGTGAATGAAACTGCCCTATACTCCTCCCGCAAAAAGTGTTACTGTTCCAGACAGAAGAATTTAGATCCTGCCCAGTGTGACTGACTAAATGGAAGATACGAATGGAAAGATTGGCCTATGATAATGATGCACAACTATTGTGCAGTGGCAAAGAGAAAGGCATTTTTATTATGCTGCAATGAGATGTGTTACAAAATAGCCAAATTTTTGTTTTAGACCTAAAAGGTAAGGGAGGAATGTTATGTAACCTGAATTTGTTGATATTATGGCTGAGTTTACACCAGATCACCAAGAATTGGTAACATAGTTTACTCCAAAGGAGTACTCAAACATTACTGGGACACAAGATTTGCTAACTAGCTAGGATACCCCTTTAATTGCAATAGGTAATGAAGTTTTAAATAAAATGTTTGATGGAGAAGGTGAAATGTTGGTATTTCCTAAGAGTAGAGGAGTATGGGAAATTGAAGTTGCTAGTCTGAGAAAAGTGGAAGATAAGTAGGAGACAATGTTATGGGAAAGTAAGATTTAACAAGTTCATGACCCAAGCTCATGCTACCATTGTGTTTTGAGCCAGGTTTTTACTGATTGTTTCTGAGAATTGTAAATGTTTAGTAAAATGCTATCTATATTGAGAATATGGGAAAGCTATTAGTGCAGCTATGAACTTGGTGTGTATTGTAAAGAGCCCATAAGGAGGTAGAAATATTATTGTAAAGGGCTGTTTAATGTTAATTAGTATTAGAATATAAAAGACGTAGATTTGTTAGGTTATGGAAAGAGCTCCAATTAACATCAAAACAGGACTATTTGGGTCCAGGTTCTGTCAGTGGACTGATCACCCATTGCTACATCATTTCATCTGTGAGCGAGTACAATAGTAGCATATGTGTAAGTAGTAACTGAATACCTGTTTTGCTAAACTACTTTTTTTTTAAATAAAGTATGGAATTATCATTGAAAGTGTAGCCTGGTGTGGCCTCTAAATTTTCTGTAATTGACCTAAAGGCTTGAACTTGAAAAGTAAGCTGGGTTTTACTGCATCCTAAAGAACTGTAATATTAATTGAGAACATTTCAACATAAAATACAAGTAGTGATAGGATTTTTGTAGTACACCCGACCATCACCCCTCACTATCAATTGTTGGGGAGGGTGGCGGGGGGAGGGAGAGGGGGAGGAAAAGGTGCGCTGCGGCTTGTAGAAACCTCCTTCAGAAGGCTGCTTTGCCCAGTTGAAGTCTATCGATCATCTAGCATTTAGTGAATGTATGCAGGGATACACAAGATAGATGCACCACAAAACTTTCACTGGCTAACGAAGCTGCCATTGACTTTGCAGAATGGGCTTTAATCTTGAATGGAGTTTTGCCCTTGACTTGATATGCCCCAGAAAAATCTCCTCCCCCAAAATATATCTTGCTACAGGAGCCCTGGAAGCTTTCTGTCTCCTAACCCTGTGGTGTATAAGGATGAACAAAGCAGAGGTTTTATTGAGAGCTTGTCTTTTCAATTCAGATCTTAATTGCAGTCTAGGTATCTTTCTGCGGGGTTGGGTTTGGCCAAAAAGGAGAAAAAGCTCCTGGGACGAGTGGAAGAAAGAAATTTATTTTAGGGATGAATGAAGAGTCTGAGTATTACCACCCTTTCATTATGGGAACAAAGATCAAGGGCAGAGTTCCTGCCTCTGATACCTTTTATACACAGGTTATGGACACAAGGAAGCTGACCTTAATTGTCAGGAAATGTAGTTGTAGCCATGTCAGTCCCAGGCTATTAGAAAGAGAAGAGGAGTAAGGGAATATTTTTTTTATTGGACCAACTTCTATTAATGAGAGAGAGAAGCTTTTGAGTCACAGAGAAACCTGAAGAAGAGCTCTATGTGGCTCAAAAGTTTGTCTCTCTCACCACCAGAAGTCGGTCCAATAGAAGGAAATATAGTGACAGTTGAAACAGGGGTTTGAAAAGAGAACCCAACAGCAGATTTAAAATTAGAAAAGGTCGCAGGTAGCTACTTTGCAAATAAGAAGTCTGATTAGGCTGGACAATTTTTGTTTTAATGTGCAGGGGCAATTAGGTTGACCCCCCCTGCTCCCAGAACTGAGGATACCAGAGCTGACGGGTGAGATCTGAGTGAAATGCACTGCAATTCCAAACACAAGCCCGTTCATAAGAATCTTAAGAGCAATTCAACTAAGGCTATGCCCACTGTGCATCCTCTTGATGTTAACCAGGAATCCAGTGGTCTCCATGTTGTATTCTGAGAATTGGGGGAAAGCTTGCTGAACTTCAGCAGGATTGAGAACATGTCACTGGTATATCCTAGTGGTTTTTTTTATTAATTAACATGACCCTTCAATAACCAGGCACTCAGGTTTAGAGATGCTGGGTTGTGATGGAACAGTCAGGCCTGTGACTGAAGATCCAGAGTGGACAGTAATGGTGGATAGGCCAGCTCTCTCTCCCCAAGAGCACTGAAAACTAGGGATGTCTGGCCAGGGCAGTGCAATCAGAATCACTACAGCCTGTTGTCTCTCTACTTGTTAGGTGGTGTATGCTTTCCTGGGAAAAGGAGGGAATGCCTGCAGCAGAGCCCTTGGCCATACCTGGGAGAAAGCATCAAGTCCCCAGGCCCACCCTTTCTGCTCCTGACCTAGAAATTGTTCCTCTTGGAAATGGAGCTAGAGGAGATCACATGTTGATTTCCCAAAAGTCTGGGTTATGCCCTTGAGCTCCCTCTGCTGAAGACATGATTGCTAAAGGCAGCTTTGGGGCTGAGCCATGCTGCTGTGAATCAGCTTAAGTGATTTTAAACCTAGGACAGCCCTGTACTCCCCTGATTTCTTTGACACCAAGAACAGTATGGAGTGTAAGTCCCGATAGAGCCTGCCCTAGACGAGGATTGGTATCACCCCAAAGATTTGCCGGACCATAGCCTCCCTCTTGGACAGGCAGATTTGGAGGGGGTTGGGGGGGAGAGGAGTCCTTTTGAATTTTGACAACCATTGGTGGCGGGGTGTGTGTGCGTGCGTGGGCAGGAGAGTCTTAATCATTTGTGCACATTGGTGGCAACATAGGTGTGAAAAAAGGGGGGCCAGCATGCACACACCCACCCCCAGGAACAGGCTGGTACTCATTGATTTCACTTGGGAGTATTCCTGGAGAATGAATCACCTCTAGAATTAATGGTCCTGGCTTTCCCCAACTTAGGGTAGGGGAGAAAATAGATTCTCTAAGCATACATATTTGAAGCTCCAATACCCCACAAAGGCTACCTACAGAGGAAAAACAGCTTACAATCTCCTAATTAAATCATTAAGAAGGGAAAACATTTTTTGTCCTGTGCTTCAGATGCAGCTTTTTCTATTGGCTCCCCAACTCCCCCCATTATAGGTTTCCTACCCAAAACCTGCTTGCAGAAGCATCTCCTTCCATAGCCATAGATGCCTTCTTGAGCACTGAGTGAGGCATCTGAAACTAAAACAGATGTTATGGAAATTTCTTTTTAAGTTGGATCCCAACCCCAGTCTGTTTTGGGAATGTGAGAGCAGGAACTCTGTGTAAGAAAGGACTGCTCCGGCGGTGGGGGGGAAACAAATGGCCTCTGCAGAGGCTCTAATCACTTCGTAGTCTCGGCGGAGAGCTCATTCGACCCATCTGTCAGGGAAAACTTGAGTATTTTTTTGTTTTGTTTTTTAAAGCACAAGTTTACCCAGCTACCTTTGCACCCTTAAACAAGATAGCCAGCGTGAGAATGTAAGGGTCAGTTTTACAGATCACTGGAAAATATTTTTGAGTGTTTTCTATCTTAGACCTCATCCTGATCTGTGTCCCCTTTTTGGCTGACTGCTCTGGGAAGATACCCACGAACAGCAAAGGCAAAAAGCTGTGCAGGGAAGAATCATTCCTGATCTTCTAGGATTTCTTTGCTCTATGTCTGTGACCCTTACACTGCTTAGAGAAGACTTCCAGGAGAGGGGGCCAAGGCCTTTGGAGTAAGGAGTCTGGAAAGGAAAGCTTATCCTTTTCCACCCAGTGGACTCTAAGATGGCTGCTGAGAAGTTAGGACAGGCACCTATTCTAAAATGGCTGCCTGTGGTACACAAGCTCCCTACTCAAAAATGGGCACCAAGACCCCACTACAAAGCAAAGAGGGAGCAGAGACAGGGAACGGATTTTACTGTGCTGCCAGTTTTCAAGAGGCCTACAGCATTGTGTGGGTGTCCTGACCACTGCCTGTCCATTGGCATGGGGTGGGGTGTCCAATCTACTTAGCCCCTTCCTGCCCCCGTCATGATGCTATGGAAGATGACTGGGGCCTAGGGTGACCAGATGGCAAGAGTGAAATATCAGGACACACTGGGCGAGCTGGGGTGGGGGAAAGGGGGCAGGGGGGAAGAAGAGAGAGAGGAAGGGGGAGAACCACAGGTGCACAGCCCCGACCGGAGCCATGAGAGGGGGCACACAGCCCTAGGAAGCTGTAATAGGGGTGTATGGCCCCTGCTGCAGCCCACACCACAAGCCACGGGGGGAGGACTCAAGGACTCATGGCCCCAGCTCCAGCCCCCAGCAGAAGCCATGGGCACAGGATCCTGGTTACAAAGTCAAACCCAGTTGCAGGGCAGGGGAGCGAAGGGTCCCAGTTCTAGCCCTGGCTCTAGCCCCAGCTGCAGTCACAGTGGGGAGGCCTACAGTCCTGCCTTCAGCCCCAGCTTCAGCATTACACCTGAAAACAACCTGAAAACCCAAAATTGCCATTAGATAACAGATCACAATCGGGTTTAATGGGACATTCCCAGTCAACTAATTTTCTATTTCACTACCAAATTTAAAATTTAACTGAATATCAGGACAAATGGTGTCCCAATTGTACATCGAGCAGATGTATGCTGCCAGGTGCAATCCCTGCTTGCCAATGTGGGTTAAGTGAGCTGGGCAGTAGCTTAGCAGTGCGCAGCCCAGGCCTGCCATGGGTGGAATCAGCATGTGCAGAGGCAGGTGCCTCCTTTCCTTGGCTCTGCCATGAGCTAGGTGGACCAGTCTGCACACACTTTGCTGGGGGGAGCCCGAGCCACACTGCTGGCTCAGCCCAGTGATGCTCACCTCAGGGACCTGCCGGCTGCTTCCCAGGAGCCGCCCCAGGTAAGCACTGCTGGGACCCACCCCTGCACCCCCTACCTCTGCTTTCAGTTGAGGAGTTGAGCAGTGGGAAGGGCGGGGTCGGCCAGGGGCAATGGGGAAAACCCGGTCTGCCTGGCCCTGTGCTACTAGCATGTCCCTTCCTGTTGGGGGTGGGTCCATGCTGTGCCACAGCTCCCCTGCTCAGCACCCCCTGGATCCATTATGCCCTGCACACCCTGAACCCACTATGCCCAGAGGCCCCCCCCATTTCCACCACAAATACACACTGCTGTACACACCACGACCCCTGCCCAGCGTCCCCCTGCCCACAGCCCCACCACAGCTGTCCAGCACCACCCAACAGACCCCCACTACCTAGCACCCCAAAACACAAAAACCTCCCCTCCCACTGCTCTCACAGGCCAGCAACCCACACGCCTCCAGACACTTACTCCATCACACCCTGCCCCCTTCCCTGGCCACATTCACCAGCCCTGCTGGGAGGTCTCTGGCTCCCAGGGTCGGAGTAGCGAGGGGGGTCTCCAGACTCTCCACATGCTGCGCCTGCCACAAGCACGAGCTCTGTGGCTCCCATTGGCCAGGAAAAGTGCCAAAGGGAGCTGCTGGAGCCATGGAGCAGGGCTTGCAGGTGGGAGCAGCCCGCAGAGCCCCCAACCCTAAGAGCCAGAGGGACCTGCCAGGGGTGAGGTGGAGTCCCAGCAGTGCTTACCCGGGGCGGCTCCCAGGAAGCATCCGGCAGGACCCTCTGGCTCCGAGGGTCAGGTTGGTGGGGAGCTCTCTGCCCACTGCCAGCAAGCCCCACCCCCGCAGCTCTGATTGGGCAGGAGGGAGCTGGTGCAGCACGCAGAGACCCCCTCCACCTCTGCCTAGGGGCCACCCACACTGCAGGCTCCTGCAGACGGGCAGGCACCAGGAACTACCCCAGGAAGCGCCACCAGCCCTGGGACTTTGGTATGCGCCGTGACTCATAGTGAGCAGTCCCTAATATCGCGACAAAGGGTGTCCCAACCGATGTGAAGTCGGGACACGGGACTCTCCCGCCAAAATCGGGACGTGTGGTCACCCTACTGGGGCCCTGGAGTTTTACCATGTTGACCGGAGCTGCTGAGGTGGGATACTTGCTGATAAGGGCCCAGTCCACATTAGTGGCAGCAAAATGGGCCTGTTTCCTGGGCACTTTCTTCAGTGCCTTGTCTTACTGGGCTCCTCATTTAGCAGCAGCCACCACTGCACTCTCCTATGCCAGGGACATATATGCTGCTTGCTAGCTAACTGCAGTAGCCCTCACCTGAGGTTGGGGGAGCAAAAGGACCACTTTTCCC
The DNA here is from genome assembly GCF_965152235.1 of Eretmochelys imbricata. NCBI lineage: Eukaryota > Metazoa > Chordata > Testudines > Cheloniidae > Eretmochelys > Eretmochelys imbricata. Next base: position 24,194,712 of record NC_135580.1, on the reverse strand, counting down.
CTTACTACACTATGCCAAAGGGGGGTGAGCAGAACACAGAGATGCCCTTTTCTTTTTATGCTTTTTTCGACATTACCAGGGCTAATCTGAAGGGAAAGCATGGCCAAAGTCCCCACAATTGCCTGGAGCTCCATGGAGGTAAATCTGAACAGCCCTTAAACACAAAAAGTAACCCTACACTAACAAAGTGGGCAGCTAAGGGGAAATAAAAGAACCGGGGGGAAGCAAAGGAAGATTGACAAACACTGACTTAGCCTGCTTTCCCTTTGGAGCCACAAAAAATTCTGGAGGGGACTTTCTGTGGAAGGACTTATCTAGAGAGTTAGCTCAGCCAATCAAGACAGCTGACTGCCTCCTTTAGGAGGGACTGAAGAACCCAGCACTACTGAATAAATGGAGCCATTCCCCAAAATGAGAATGCACCATATCCACACAAAATTATGTGTATACTTGAAAACTAAAAATGTGGTCTCTAAAATTTGCAAGAACATGAACAGTTAAACTACAACTAAAAGATGAAAAATGAGTGTGACATGATTCTTAAAGATTAAGTGTCCCAAACTCAAATTTTGAAATTCTAAAAGTTGGATTCCCTCTGCTCCCAAAAGGATTGTGAAAATGTCCTTTTCCTCCTCAGTGGAGGTGATAATTCAGTCTAACAAATCAGTTTGCTTTGAATTAGCTTTGGTAATAATTAGAACAATTCAACTCAACAGAGCAGTAAAAAAAACCAGCGCTATATTTTATTTCTTGTAAAAATCTTTATACACATGCAGACTAAAACCAGTGTAAGAAAGTATCCACCATTGTTTAGACAAATAACTATACTTAAATATAAGCGTCTGCAATTGGCCTGTATAAAAATAAGGTACTTTTTTTTTAAACAGAAATATGTTCTCCAGTTCTGATATTGATAAACAATACACAACTCTAATACGTACAATTTAACCTGATCATTATTTTCAATCGTTTGATACTGCTAAGGTATTTTATGTGCAAAAATTTAACATAGTTCTTCTAAAGAAAAATGTCCTACATGTTTTAGAAAATTAGCTGTTGGGCTTTAAATAAATCAATTCCTAATCAGTTTCTTCTCCAATCTCACAGTCCATACACTGTATTATATACAGGTGTAACTAAAATCAGAAGCAGAACCAAAACTTAGCGTCTGTGTCTGCTATGTCCTGAACGACTGCTGCTATGGTGCTTGCCTTTGTGAGATCTCTCAAAAGAGCGGGATCTTTCACGCCTGTCCCTGTGATGTCCCCGTTCATGCCTATGTTTCTTGGCAGCCTCGGAGTGATCCCTGGATTTACTCTGAGAACGCGAGCGAGATTTTTTCCTTTTGTGACCATGTCTATTTACACTCTTCAACTCATCTCTGCTGTGCTTGGCTTTTAGGTGTGGAGATCCATGATTATGATGTCTGTGAGGACTGCCACTGTGACTACGGGACCTGCTTCTTGACCTTGAGCTGTATGTTCCGGATAGACTCCTCCTATTATTGTAACTTACAAAAAAAATAAAAATTAGGATGTTTACATCTTTTTACACTGTGAAAATAAAAAAAACTTATACAACTGCCTCGATTTTAAACAGAAAGTCTGTTTTTTTACATGCTATGGGCAGTGAAGTGTTAACAGTGACATGTCATAAGTTTGATCACAGACCTGAGATCATTCACATCACTGAGTACCATTTAAGGCTCTTTACAAACTCCAGCAGACACTGCATTGGTTAAAAACCACCGATAACAGGGTTTTCTTTGCAACAACAGCTAAAGACTTGTACAGGTGTTCAACTCCTAGCAGTTCCAAAGATAAATGGGTATCCATAGAACAAGATTTGGTCTCTAAAGCTATACATTTAAATGGCTAACATTTCCACACATTCCTTAATATGGATCTTACATACACTTCAGATATTTGGGAAGGAGGTTACAGCATGCAAAATTTGGCTGCATAAGAGACTCAATTTCTTACAGCACTTTCAGTAAATACAACTATTCTCACAGCTTTAAGGGAAGAGCTTAAGAAAATTCTCATATTTAAAATGGAAAACTTGGGTGCAAGTGATGGTTTGCAAATATCATAAGAGGACCTTACTCTCTGTCACAGGTGAGTTTTGGTATTATAGTTGATTTATCTTTAGACTGTATGAATATTCTTAAACCACGGATTTTCATCCACTACCACGTGCATTTCAGTATCTACTGGATACCAGTACAATTGTGAGATACTGTACTTTGATGGAGAGATTCGCTGTTAGTAAACTATTGTAAGACCATTTACTATATGGAATGGCATTTTAAAACACCTCTTAAAACAAGTAAGCCATTTAGCAATCAAAAAGTACTGTTTTACTTACTGTCTCCTAGGAGTATGAGATCTAGACCGTGACTTTGTTCTTGACCTTGATCTACTAGCACTTCTGCTGCTTCTACTTCTCTTGCTTTCTTTTCTCATGCTTAAATTTAAAAATAAAAAAAACCTGAAGATTACACTTAGCAAAAACAAATTTATTTTCACAAAACTAGATGGCAAAGTTTAACTTGAAAGTGCCTGACTTAAAATTGGCTGGCTTAAAAAGACAGATTTTTTCCTACCCATTGTAAGGACTCTCTGAAGCTAGCTGCCTTTCTTCTGGTTCTTTTTTAATAGTTTTAGCATTCACAGATACTGGTGTTTTCTCCTCAGTTTTCATTTCTCTTGGGGAAGCTAAGAATGAGAGCAAATAATTCAAGGTTAAGATGTTATACACTAGCAGTAGAATTTGACATCAAGGAACAGGATTTTTTGGTACATTTTATGCAAGTGCTAACTTTATATCAGTGCTAACTAGAAACTTTTAATGCTGACTGCTTCTCTTCCTTTCCATTTAGTAGCTGCTCCTGTAAGTGAAACTACTACATTAAAGACACCAGTAAAATCCTTTATTTAAGTAGTCTGTAAATCATACGCTGAGGAGAAGTACACTAATATGTTTCTTTAAAGATGCATTTATCCTTTCGTCCAAGGCACATGTAATAGGCACAAATTATGAAACAAGATGAAGTATGTCTCTCCATCAAGAGTAAATACCCTGCTCTAACCTGCTCCCTTCACATATACTTCTTAGAACCCTGGGAAAATAGATGGCTCTTGCACCTTGTCCTGAAGTCAGAATTAGGCTGTTGGAACAAAATTTGAGAACAGAAGCCAGTTCTAATTGGCCTCATTGAGAGCTGCAGACAAGGTGTTCTTGCTTAGTTAAGATATGAAACTTATCTTACTACAGTAAAATCTGTGTTTGGCATGGGTTTAGTCAAAAATTCTGGTTAACTAAGACTTATACTTACCAATGGAGGGAGAGAGTCTGGGAGGGGGCGCAGGCTCTCAGAGGGAGTTGGGGGGAAAGGGGGAGCAGCGCTCAGGGCGCAGGCTCTGGGAGGGGTTTTGGGGTGCTGAATCCAGGCAGCGCCCACCATAGGTGGCTCCCCACAATTGGCAACATGTCCCTGCTGCTCGTAGGCGGAGGCGTGACCAGGCAGCTCTACATGCTGCCTCTGCCTGCAGGTGCCACCCCTGGCAGCTCCACTGGCCACGGTTCCTGGCCAATGGGAGCTGCGGAGCTGGCGCTCAGGGATGGGGCAGTGCAGGGAGCCCCTGTGGCCATTCCTCCACCTAGGAGCAGCCAGGACATGTTGCCGCTTCCAGGTAGCCCCACAAAGCCAGGCAGGGAGCCTGCCAGTCCTGCGCCAACCATACTTTTAATTTGTATTTGGAGATATCAGAAATGTCGGGTTTCTAGAGTGTTCTGGTTAGTAAAGTGCTGGATAACACAGCTTCTACTGTACTAGCTTGAGCACGTAAGCTTATGGAACCACACAATCAGGTCATCTAACCAAGAGCAAAACATTTTGGGTCAGTGCTTCGGAGCTGGGCTCCGGCCCTGCTCCAGCTCCAGGCAAAAACCTGCAGCTCCACTGCTCCACAGTTGCTCCGTGCTCCAGCTCCGTGCTCCGCTCCAAAGCCCTGTCTAGGGTTTCATTTCAAAACCAATGCCATGAATTGCACCACATACTGGATGTTATTTGAGAAGAAGGTTTAAATCTTATGCCTCAAATAACCAACAGTAGAATTACCATTAAAAAATGAGTTGCTGGCTTATTCTGAATGCCCTCAAATCCCAATTTCACTCAGCTAGCCATGAATAAAATTATCCCTTCACCCTCTCTTTAGGAGTCCATAAGGGAATTTTGCATGCACTACTTCAAAGAACTTTCAAAGTTCAACCATATTGCTAGTTGTCAAGGAATAGCTGTTGTTACTTTGAAAGATAGAAACAAAACAGAAATTTAGTTTCTGTACATTTGCTCCAGTTTTCAGATAATGTACTGTAATCATTTATTGTGCATTTGTACATTGCCTAGTATAATCATGCTCAACCTAGCTGTGCCCTGTAAGTGCTACTGGAATTTAAATGTTAAAAATATCATTGAAAGACAGATCTATTGGCAAAAAGTTAAGACTTGTATGTTCTAAACTGACAGGATCCCTTTGAAGTTCTTTACTACATAATTTTAATTATTGGCTAGTCTGTTAAACGTATAACTAAAGCTATGTTCTATGCACCTATTCTACATCATCATCAAGACAACACTGCTACTGGAACTTCCATTTCTAGATTCTGAATTGTTCACATTCACAGCTTTGAATTGCAGTGGTCCTACTGTACCTTGATGGATAAAGACAAATTGAAAAAGATGTTTTAAAACAACACTTGTTAGAAATGCCTAGCACAAGGAAAACAATGAACAGGCACATAAGTTAAAAGATGAGTTGAGTTGTGTCACGTAACTAGGTTTCACGTTAACAACGTCACTTTAAATATTCCACTGCATTTCAGAAACACTGGCATATGAAAATCCCACTTACTCACACAAGCCATAGTTACAAGCTTTCAATATTTATTGTGTACTTCCACGGTAAAAATACAGTGAGGCATATGCTGAATGTGTACCATTAAGTGGCATTAACCAAGTAGTATTACAGAATGACCATCTAATCGGTATTGCAATTTTTCCTTCAATATCACCCATTATTGGCAACCTCCAATAATGTATCAATGAAAATCCAGTAACCAAAAGTAATTAAAATGTTATCCTCTAGCTTTAACCATATGAGAAGTTTTAGATAACTTCACAACTCTCAGTGGAGAATGAGAAATTTTACATCTCATTCTTTCTACTGCATCAAGGTATAGAATCACAAGAGATTCATTATATATAGACATCTTCCTACAGCACTGTTCCTTGCATTGTAACTTACATGGTTTGGAAGCAGGAGAAAAGCCACCCAGTGTTGAGAGAGCTGGAGTACCATCTGGGTTTAATCCTTTTGCTTTAAGTTTAGCTTCCTGTAATGCCATTTTTCTCTTTTCTACTTCTTTATCCAGCAATTCATAATTAGGCTGTTTAAGAGAGGAATATGCACAGTCAAGATTTTGGACCAAGATTACTCTAGTCAATATACCACACCTCTTATGGTATCTGACACCCATACATTAAACATGACCAACATCTGTCATACGTGATTCGCTCTTTCATGCTCTTCCTCAAGGAGGAAATGGTGACTATAGGGGAGCTTTTGTCTGGTAGAGTTTTAATAGTGCATGTTATATATGTGTTCAAACTCCATCGCGCCCCCCCCTTAGCAATGCTGGCTTTACTTTCATTTAAGTCAGTCAATTCTAAAAACAAGTTACCTTTTTCCTAGTATAAAGCTTCAGAGTGGTTATACATATCTCCTGAATCTCATCTTCTGTGGTGCCAAAGAGTAGAAACCAATGAGGACGGGTAGGCAGGGGAATCTAAATAAAGACAGAATTAAGCCTTAATATCTAAAGATCAAAGAAATCTGACCTTTAGCATCATTACAGATGTTTTCCAGGAACAAAAACAAATACACCAATCCCAAGCAATTTAACAACACAGATATGCTTACCTGAAGAGCTCTAGCAGCAAGATAAATACAAGCACATGCTATTGTCTCTGGTTGAAAACGAACGAATACATTAGTTCGAAGACTGTCATTCATGTAATTCCTAAAAAAAAGTTAATTACAAGTTTGTCTCATGTTCACTTATCACCTTCAGTTTAAAGAAGCAAAACTGGAGACTCAATCTACTTTATTATTTTTTCTTTAACTTACATATGCTTATTGCCTTTTTTTAGACTGTAGTACTACCACCACTGTAGTTTTAAAGGGTTTAACATTTTGAATTTGTTGCTTCACTTTTGTAACATCAAAATATGCACCATTGTCATTGCTCTGAAGTCCCAATGCAAGAACTACTTCTCACTTAGAAACAGAACTCTGAATGTCACCAAATGAGGGATTTTTGCAAATGTTATGGTTAAAATTGATTTTTTTTCCCCAAATACTTTAGGATATTCTATGAAGTGTCCATCAAGCTAAACTTTACAAATCTATAAAGTCCAAAGAATAATTTGTCCAGTTATATGATGGGCCAAGCATGTTTTTCTACAGGTGTTTACTGTCACTTAAACAATGAACGCCCTCTACCCAAGAGGTAAATCCTTTTTTGTCTGAAACTCAATTGTGTAAGAACTGCTGTACTTTTATATCCACTACCATTATCAGGTAGCTAAAGATATGACCAATAAAGTCTTAAATTTTACACATAATACACCAGTTCTGTTTCAACTTTATTTATTTTACTTTGGAAGCAGATAACCATCTGCTTATTTTTAACTTTATTCAACACAAGGTTAAATGGTTGACACAGGGCAAGCAATTAACTACATCTTTCAATAATCATTGGGACTGGTTACTACAAATTGCATAGTTAACTTCACCAAATTATAGTACTTTTCCTCTACCAAGCTAGTATTGCCAAGTATTGTTATGACAATAATGACTTTTGAACTTCAGGGACAGCTCTACAAATTTATAAACACGTGAATTACAGAAGTTAACAGCACAACCAATCACCAGTGACTTATATAAAATGGTGCCCAACGTTCAATTTCTAAATATTATGATAAGAAAGTATGAGCATGCTGTATTCACTTTAAGTAACTTTGTAATCCAAATTTAATTAAGTCAACTGAATCCATATTGGTTGAAAGTAGTCAATCCAAAATGTGTCCATGGGTCCTTTAGATACACTAAAGTACAGTAGGTAGGCAACAAATATACATTTAGAAACATGTTGAACAGTTACTTCTAGAAGCAAATATACAAATCCTTTTGACACCCGGACAGAACTAGAAGATGCTGCAAGATGGATAAGGACCACTTCAGTGAATCTCGGGATGAGAGCTTGCACTGGATTGACTGGAGAGAAGGGCAGCCAATCAGGCCATCCCCAGGTGAGCTGTGGTGCAGAGGGCAGAGTTCTATGACTTACCATCATGGACTACCCTTTAATTAAAGAGTAGAAAAAAGAACAAAGTTAAATTGAGTTCTCCATTAAAGTAAGTTAATCAAACCATGAAAATAGTAAGCAGAAACAAGCATTAAATGCATTGTGAAATATGTATATTTTAATCTAGTAACTTACAGCTCAATGCTTTGCATATGGGACATCAAGCTTGTTATTTCTGCTACTATTTTCCTGGCTAGGAAAAATGGAAAAGAATAAACTTACCAGGCTGTCTGAACGAGGGTTTGATTACGTTCACATTCTAAGACTTGTAAATACATAACAATGATCTGAGGGATAAGAGAAAAACTCAACTTTAACACAGGAGGAAAAGTGATAGATGCATGTTTTTAACAAACAATTTTCTTATATTTTTACATGGTCGTGTTCTACTTCAATCCCACAGCAAAGGCTGAAAACCCATACACATCTAGTTCTTGTTGTCCATTGAAACATATCCCCAATTTTACGACTTTTACATATGACTGTCACCTCTGCCATAGTGTAGGCAAGTGACTTCTACCAGAACAAACAGCAAGCTACCAATCAGCCAAATGTTTCAGCTGTGTGGACAATTAACTTCAGTTACCTATAGAGGGGTGTGGGAGAGAGACCCCAAGTCAATTCCAAACCTGCATTTCTTCTATTACAGCTCACAAAGATGCTGTCAAGGCAGCTCAATACTTGCAAGTATGTATTTCATTTGACAACTCACCTTATGTGGATGCTTGACATGAACACAAAATCCCAACTCCTTCAGTACCCTCCTTTCAGCTTTGATTACTTGATTTTTGGTGTTTATGTAGTTCTGATCAAGTATCAAGGGGCTTGGAGTCCTATAGTTTGTAAGAAATAAAATCAAAACTGTTTTGCATATCCAGAATAGTTGCATCTCTGTTTTCCCTTCCAACCAACTAATGGCAACAGAAACCTGTTTTAAACTCCTGCAAGCAAGTTTAAGCATTAATCTTGTGCTGTCCAAGTTTAAACTAGTTTAGTTTCAACCTGTAATTCCTGTAGCTGAGCTCTGATTGTAGCTAAACTAAGACTGCCATCTTGCTAACATTACTCCTGTGTTACTGACTGTGCAAACTGCCTTCCAGTATCAAAACTAAAATAATGTGATTTACAATTTATAATGCAAATTTCAAACACCTACAGTACCAACATTTGAAAGTGATCAATGATGATAATCTGAATACACTAATATTTCCTCTAGCAAAAAGCTTGTTTAACTATCTAAGTGCTGTATCAGCTAATACTAAGTTTAATTTAAACAAGTTCATGTTTTATTGTATTGGAATTGCTTATGCATAGGATGAAAGGAAAGAGTCCATATCAAAATTTGAAAGAAAGCAAGTGTGCCAAGATCGGATTTAAAGGGAGTAAACAGAATTTCTAAGGGAGTTTCAAGAGACCACCAGAGACCTCTGAGAAAAGAGGACTCCCAAAATTAAACACTGTGGAGCATCTTATTGCTCAAAACAGGACACCAAAAAAAGGAACAACCCACCTGAATACTGAGCTATTAGAAAAACTAACGGGTGCAGTTCAGTACATCAAACGTTTGCAAGGTAAGAACTCTTCACACAGAAAGTTACACAAACCTGGTACGTCATGCAATTTCCAATCTCACAGTCCTCCAATATATTGTATTCAGGTAATTAAAAATGTAAAGTCTTTAAACAAAAAAACCCCACCACACAGGCACCAATTACTGCACAGTAGAGCACCCAAGCAACATATCCTGTTTTGTTTATTTCTCCCTTTGTCTAGGCTTTTTGCTCCCTAATTCATTTTCTTCTACAATTTTTCTTTATACAGTTGATTTAGCTTACAAGGTCTTAGAGCAGGGGCCTGTGTTATATGCCTGTAATGTGCACAGCTTATTTTGGGTGCTATACAAGTCAAAGGATAACAGTTTATCCCCTCAGTAAATAATTATACTGCAAAAGAGTTAATCAAATTGCATCATCTAATTTATCTCCAGCATTCCCAGCAAAACCTTTCTACAATATTATGATCTGACTGCAAAGATGCAATATATACCAATACAGAAAGACTGCAGATGCAACTCAGCATAATAAATATAACGTAACATGTGATTCTTATAACACCTCTTTCAGAGATCACGCATATTTGGCAAGACACTCACTTCTTCCAGCTGGACCACTGAGGGAAGCAATTCATGGTCTAGTTCCCCCCTGCTGGCAGGATGGGACCAAATATATGGCAAGATCAATTTTGGAATGCCATTGACATTTGGATTAACTGTATGACCTGGAAGCACACTGAATTACTAATTCCATGACAGCTCAAAATTTGTCATTAAACTGCATTTTACTGATATAGATAACTACAAGAATCTCAAAGAACGTCTATTCAAGAATTACTGTATCCTTCAAACTGACAGTCTACTTTGCTAATAAGACATTACATTGTTTAAAGATGAGCAGGGTTAGTCTATTTTTTGTCTAAGTCCAGACTCCAGAGAAAATAAAAAAGTGTGTACACACACACTCTAAATAGAGAATTAATAATAAGTAAAGATTTTGGGGTCCATTCAAAAGTCTGGATTTGGCCCGCAGTCCACATATTGACTACCCCTGCTGCACCAAAGCATAATCACCTATGTTTTAAGCAAGAATAACTCATTTATGAACTACTGTTATACTGAAGGAAAAAACTCAAATGTTTGTTTTTTTGAAGTGAAGCTGAATCAGTAGTATCTCAATTCTGTATAGTTGTCACATGTTTAAGATAATCATCATCATGTATGTAAGGTAAAAAGCAGCAAGTTACCAAGTCTGAAAACAAACTCATCTGAATCTTCTATAGGGATAGAAATACCTGAGGACGAGTGATTATGCTATCATCTTATTAAATCTGTTTCCCACAGACAAGTAAATATTTGACAATGACTCGCATAATAAGGACAGACTACATGCAGTTTATTCCACTTCAGATACTGCAAAGATTACAACCCAGTTATCAAAATATCACCTCTTACTTTTAGGAGGGGATCATTGCTAAAGGAGAAATTTTTGAAGAACTATTAGGTCATCAGGGATTCAATACTTTTAGGGTCTCCTGATGAGTTTTAAGATACACTGAGACTTATCTTAAATGGTTAGGGTAGGATTTTAGATAAACTGCTTAGGTTAGTTAGAAAAGTAGGCTTATTCTGAAGCCTAGTTAGAGCATTTCAGAGACAGTAATAGACTCAAACAAAATATAATATAACCAAGTTAACAACCCAAATATTAGCAAAGCCACTATGTTTCAAGGCAAAAACCTGTTTAGCTGCACCTACTCAACTCCTTGTTAGTAGTATGCTATTTTGTGATAAGGGACGGAGAAACATCTCACTCAACACTTAAGTCCACAAAAAAGTCAAGACCCAGTCTGAACATTTTTATAGGCCTACTATACACATTTGTGACAGCAGTTCATAAACAATGGTTATTTCCTATCTTCCATTAATATAGGCTTTGCAAAGATGAACTGTCAAACTACATAAGAAACTCGAGCATATTATGAAGACCTACATTGCTATCCAGACCTATTACCACCAGAAAGATTAGAAAGTAGTTATAAAGTACTCCATATTTGTATTCTGATTTTCCGAGGTGCTGAGTACTTATAGCACCTACTTGAGCAGTAGGCCCTCAGCACAAAAATGACAGGGAAAGGATGATAATCAAGCCATTAAAAGATGTCTGTTTTACTCAGTTGCTCAGACATGCACCATGCTCATCAAGGACATCAGTTTTATGGTACTACAATCCAAACAAAGAGTCCAGAGAAAGAACTTATGTTCATAGCATCTAGACGAAGAAATGGAAAACTTATGAGGTGCAATTTAGGATTTATCTACTTTATCACAAATATGATTCTGCATAAAAGGCAGTCAACTGTGACCTACCGGTGGCAGAAATTAAGAATAATCAGGAATTTACACCATTCATTAAAATGGCACGTTCGTTCTAAAACTTCCTAATGTGCACCTATCTCCTGGTAAGAGGAAAGAAAAAAAGTCGCCACTGCTTCTGCCTGCAAATGTCCTCAGTCAGAAGAATTTTCATTTTGCGCAATACTCTGAATAGCCATTTTGCTGCTGGTCTGAAGGGGCAGGAAGGGGAGAAGATCAAGCGCTGCAAGGACAATTGAGATGCCTACCCTCCCTACACCTCAGAAGTGCTCCCCAAATCAGCTTTCGGATTCTCTCCCTGAATATTGCACCCAACAGTCTACCTTGCAATATCATCATTTCAGTTAAAGTGCCAAGTTTCACTACAAAATAAATATGTACACAGAACATGGAGCTAGCGGGCATAACCTAGATAGCCTAACATTAAAGGTTAGTCATAAAACAAACTATGACTAGTGAATCAGGCCATAAAACGAGGACGTTTTGTAATACTAATAATTAAATGAACTGTCAAGAGTTCAGTCTTTTCTATCTTCTACCACTCCTAATTGGAATCACCACCTCTTTGATACTGACCTTAGAACATTTTTTCCCTCTTTCCATTAGAAAGCAGATGGATAAGAGAAGCAAAGGATGAAAGAAAAACTCTACCTTTCTACCATTTGTAAACATTAAAAATACCTCACACCACAAATGTGATCCACTCAGACCACTCATTGTCACTGAAAGAGCCTGAAATGTCACATTATTTAATGTGACAAAAGAAGAAATGAGAGTTCTATTTTGTGTGATATTCTAACTGAAATACTGCAGGCGTCAAGATTTGCATATATTACAAGCGAATGTCATGAAGTTATTTCACTGATAATGTGAAAATAAGAGCAGCTTCCTAAAAGCTTCCCTTAAATCAGTTCATAAGACTATAAAACTGATGTCAGAGAAGAAGTGGGTGTTTATAATATAATATAGTTAGCAAAAACCCAGGGCTATAACCCACATCAACTGCAACTTATGTTCTACATGCTAAACATAACTCAACATATGCAGTCAAGTATGTTTTCAGATATTTCAAAAGAACAAGTTCTTAGCATGCTGATATGAAAAACAGGCTTTCAATTTAATACCACAGAGACTTATTCATGCACACAAAAATTTTATGTACAATACTCCATGGCATATTGTCACAGTGAGAATACAACAGAAGCATTTATTTGTCAAAAAACTACTTTTAGCCCTGTGCCTACTACCTAGAAGTTGACCAAAGGCTTTGTATGAGCCTCTGGGCTTGAGAATTCAGACATCTGAACCCCAATCATGCGAACACATGCACAGGAGGGGTAGTTAAAAAAATCTTCCGGCATTAAGCACAGCCTTGTGCTTAGTCAGGGCCTTTTTTGTATTCTTGAACAAGGTTTATATGTCAAATCTCAATCTTAAGAAGCAAAAGTTGGAACTAGGAACCAGTAAGTGTCTAAAGGATATAAAGAATAAATATTTAATACTTCAATATGCTTTTAGAAATCAGAGTTTTAGTACTTTACAGATAAAGTTAACAGAAATTAGACTAAGGCAATATGAATACTAAGTGTAACATAACTAGAACTAGATCAATTCTTCTTGTGTCATGATGTCAGTGAAAATTCTAAATAGAGCCTAAGTGTTAGCTTCAAATAAAAAAACAGTAAACTAATATACTAAAAACCTGGACAGCAAAGAAAAAAGCTTATAACAAGATACAGGAGTTCTTCCAAATGGTTCACCAGCGGCCAACCTGTTAGTCCCCCGATTCCAGTGACCTATTCTCAGAGCACTGGCTTCTCCTTGGGGATTTTCGATACTTCACTCACTGTTGCCATGACGACAGCTTCATCTCTATGTACCACTCCACATCACCCAGGCTTTGGTAAATGTAGCTGGTCGCTGTATAGTCGGTTGCAAGGGAAAAAAGAGCTGAAGTTAATAACGTGTACAGTTTACGTATTAGTAAGCTTGTAAAAAGTACAGAAAAATGTTTATATCCAGCTTGTTTTAGAAAAGCAAGCCTGAGTGTCACACTTAGACATTAAGATTAATTTCATGCAGATTCATTTCTCAGAATCTTAAGGCAATGATACCCATTTTGCTACAAGTGAATTAACAAATGGGTCAAGAAGTGATCTTTGTCTCTTTGGGCATGATGCATTGTAGACACCACTTAACATATGTAATTGATAATCTGAATTGGAACAGGCTGCCTGGAAAAAAAAATTTATAAGAAAATTTGTTTCTCTGATCCTTCCAATACTATATAAAGAAGTTAACTCATTCTTATTCTCATAGCACAGAAAAGCATTTTACATCCTCAATTAACCTTTAGCCTCTGGTTCAAAGCTGAGACATTAAGAAGTGAACCAGTTTTAGTAATCAAATAAGAAGCTTCCTTTGTCGTAATTATGGTAAATAGTAATCTTCAACAGATTCCATGGAATCCAAACTCTGTAAATTTACAGAATTCTCCCAGTACCAACAAGTACAAAAATCATTAGTTCCTCATTTTAAAAACCTAGGTTCCATTCAAATCAGACACAGATAGTCCATTTTTCTATTACTAAAAAGGACTTTAAAGAGGTGAGAATGTGGCAATAAAAGAAGACAGTTTAACATAAACTGGCTATATTTGTGCATTGCAAGTACTGAATATGTAGAACAAATTCACCATAAATACAACTCATTTCCCTAAAATTTTTCTACTCCACTTCTTCAAAGAGTCAAGTTGTAGAATTTTTTTTTTAAATTCCCCTTTCACCTGGCAAGACAGAATACAGAAAAAAATAGTTCTATTTTTAACTAGTAGAAAAGAAAATCTTTCAGAGCTTTAATTTACTGTATTCTGTATCTTTCAACGTAGTCAATACAACTAGGTACGTTTACTAGAGACAAGATGGGTGAGGTAACTGAAATGACTTCATTAACTCTACAGAAAGTCTGCATTACTGTTTAAAAGCCAGGTTTAAACACTGCCTTGTTGTGAAATATTTATTGGGCATTACTCCCCTTCAAACACATTCCTAGCACCTTCTTTAACCTAGTAATGAAACCTTGCTTTACACTTAAAAAGCCAAAAATTAAGCACTCAACTGAAAATGGTTCTACAAACTAAAAGCAGAATCACCACAGAATCACATACAGATTAGCTAAATGAATATAAGGTTCAATTTTACAGATTTGAAAGTTCTCACTGTACCATTAAAGTACCACTCTCAGGTTCTACAATCACAGGTGCACTCAACTTCCAAGATTCAATCCTACATTCCTCGCTGATGTGTCATTAAAGCTCCATACACTGTAGATCTCTTCATACTTTCCACTGTCTCTTTATTATACTGCTTTCTCACCACAAATACTGTTATATATTTATATACTTCAGTCTATTTTACTGTCTATGGTAGCCAAATATAGAGAATATTCTAACAAGATACATCACTAAGCTATACTACAGAATTATTTAATTTGCACAAAGAACCTATAGCAAAGTAGACCTACACTAAAGATTATAAAAATCAAAAAGAATACCAAATAGTCCGCCAGCTAACCAAACTTATACCTGAGACTTCCTTTCAGAAACGCAAAGACCCCCAATTCAATTAGAGACAGACTTTACATTGGAACAAATGCTCAGCCTTGCAACTATATGAACCATACTTTCAGAGCAATATATTTCTGCTTTTGCCAAATCACCAGTCACATTGATAGAAACCAGCTGAAGAAACGTTAATGTGTACGTAATAGCCAAGGATCACACCCTTCTCAATTTTAGGGTGTTGGATTTAGCCTGGAAGATCAAACTGGTTTGATAAATCTGGCATATATTACAGTGATAGTGGGTGGATATACTGAAAATGGAGCTAGTCTTACCTTTTTGCTCTTAACTGGCGCAAATGATGAAAGACATTTATCACATCTCTTATACGACGAGGTGCTTCTTCAATTTTGGAAGCGAGATTGATGCAGGCCATAGCAACAATCTGAAAAGAAGCCCATTTCCGTAAGACGGAGATATGTACGTCCCATTAGACACGTTACACAATCAGATGGAGAAACCACCCCCTAAAAGCTGAAAAATGCAGCTTTGCAGACACTTCCCTAAGGAAGTGCAGGGAGGGTCCCGGGCAGGGCTAGTGCCCTCCCGCAGTTCCCATGCAGATCGGAGCAAGGAGCCCCACAAACCTGGCACTAGGCGAAAGCCTCAAGCAGCCCGCGCCCCACCCCAGGCCCAGCGAGTCCGCCGGCCGGCCACAACTCACCTCGAAATTGTGTTTGACGAAGGACTTGGAGTAGAAAAAGCGGTGGAACAGCACCTGCCCCGTCGCCATCGCCACCTGCGAACAAAACCCCCCGGCGCGGGGGAGATGAGCCGGCTCAGTCAGCTGCACCGGGCAGGAGCGGAGCCGGCTCAGCGCCGGCTCAGCCATCTCCCCAAGAGAGCCGGCTCCGGCACTAGGCCGCCGCCATTTTGTGTCAAGCACCCAGCTGCGCCCTCGCTCTCCCCTCCCCCACTCCGACCTCCACACACAGGCGCGCCCTCCCTGCAGCGCCTCCTCGCCACAATGGCGGCGCCACCCCTCGCCCTGCGGCCCAAGCCGCGCGGTGACCTTCCGAGGACAGGGCCTCCTCACAACCCGAGCCCCGGCCTAAGGCCAACGGGGCGCGCGGGGCCGCCTCCCGCCGCCCAGCCCCGCAGGAGGGGGCGCTCCAGGCCCAGCGCTTACCTGCGGCAGGCGGAGGAGGATCCCGGCGGCCTGGATGAGCTCGCAGCCCAAGATGCGCAGGTCGGTCTCGCTGTGCAGGTCCAGGCCGTCCTGCATGGAGGGGGTGGGCGAGAGCCGCTCCTCGGGGATGAGCGAGTGGTCGATGGTGAGTGACACCTCCGAGTACAGCCGGTCCCCAATGAGGATGCCGGGGGCTGCTGGGGCCGGAGGAGGCGCGGCGGGAGCGGCAGCCGGAGAAGCGTGAGTCGCAGCAGAGGCCATGATCGCTGAGCACAGAACCTACCGCACCCGGAGCCGGCCACGCAGAGAACAACCCGGCTTCCAGTGACGCAGCACACGGCGGCGCCTCCGCGCGGTGCGCACTAGAAAAAAAAGAGTCCCGCTTCGCTTGCGCAACTGGGCCGCACGTACCGCCTCAGCGCCGTGGTGACGTGTTCAGGAACGTATTAGGGCCTGCGTGCCCAGAGTGGGCGGGGCTACGCCGTGGACCCCTTTAGCTGCTGGCCTGCGAGAAACGGACTAAGAATAGGAACGCGGGGCCCGAACCAGAGCACAGCGCTGGGAGCCAAGACTCCGGGTTCCATGCCCAGCTCTGACACAGACCCAGCGCCCCGGAGGAGGGGAGGATGCGTGCCTCAGTCTCCTCATTCTGTAAAATAGCTGTAATCACCCCCCCCCTTTGTGAAGGGCTTTGGGACCAGCAGACGGAAGGTGCTAATACATTAAAGGAAAGGAGGACTTGTGGCACCTTAGAGACAAACAAATTTATTTGAGCATAAGCTTTCATGAGCTACAGGTCACTTCATTGGATGCATTCAGTGGAAAATACAATGGGGAGATTTTTATAGAGAGAGAACATGAAACAATGGGTGTTACCATACACACTGTAACCAGCGTGATCACTTAAGGTGATGTATTACCAGTGGGGTGGGGGGGGACCTTTTGTAGTGATAATCAAGGCGCGCCATTTTGACAAGAACATCTGAGGAACAGTGCGGGGGAGGGGGGGAATAAACGTGGGGAAATAGTTTTACTTTGTGTAATGACCCATCCACTCCCAGTCTCTATTCAAGCTGAAGTTAATTGTTTCCAGTTTGCAAATTAATTCCAATTCAGCAGTCTCTCCTTGGAGTCTGTTCTTGAAGTTTTTTTGTTGAAGTATTGCCACTTTTAGGTCTGTAATCAAGTGACCAGAGAGATTGAAGTGTTCTCCAACTGGTTTTTGAATGTTACAATTCTTGGACAGGACCAACAAAGAAAATAACAGAACGCCACTAGCTAACACCTTTTGCCCCCAACTAAAACCTCTCCAACGCATCAAGGATCTACAACCTATCCTGAAGGATGACCCGTCACTTTCACAGATCTTGGGAGAAAGGGCAGTCCTTGCTTACAGACAGCCCCCCAACCTGAAGCAAATACTCACCAGCAACCACACAACAGAACCACTAACCAAGGAACCTATCCTTGCAACAAAGCCCGTTGCCAACTGTGTCCACATATCTATTCAGGGGACACCATCATAGGGCCTAATCACATCAGCCACAGTATCAGAGGCTCGTTCACCTGCTGATATATGCCATCATGTGCCAGCAATGCCCCTCTGCCATGTACATTGGTCAAACTGGACAGTCTCTACGTAAAAGAATAAATGGACACAAATCAGATGTCAAGAATTATAACATTCAAAAACCAGTTGGAGAACACTTCAATCTCTCTGGTCACTCGATTACAGACCTAAAAGTGGCATTACTTCAACAAAAAAACTTCAAAAACAGACTCCAAGGAGAGACTGCTGAATTGGAATTAATTTGCAAACTGGTACAATTAACTTAGGCTTGAATACAGACTGGGAGTGGATGGGTCATTACACAAAGTAAAACCATTTCCTCATGTTTATCTCCCCCCTCCCCCCCCACCTCTCACTGTTCCTCAGATGTTCTTGTCAACTGCTGGAAATGGCCAACCTTGATTATCACTACAAAAGAGTTCCCCCCCACTCCACCCCCGCTCTCCTGCTGGTAATAGCTCATCTTAAGTGATCACTCTGGTTGCAGTGTGTCTGGTAACACACATTGTTTCATGTTCTCTATGTATATAAATCTTCCCACTGTATTTTCCACTGAATGCATCCGATGAAGTGAGCTGTAGCTTATGAAAGCTTATGCTCAAATAAATTTGTTAGTCTCTAAGGTGCCACAAGTACTCCTTTTCTTTTTGCGAATACAGACTAACACGGCTGCTACTCTGAAACCTATACATTAAATGTGGTACCTTGTAACGTGGGATAAGCAGCAACCCGTTCATACCTGCTCAGTCATTTGGGAACAAATGGGGGGCACAAGCAGAGCTGGGATGCTGTAGTAATGATGCTACGCACCTACTGGTAAAGCCTGGAGGAGGTTTACAGTCCAGCACCCTTGGTAAAAATAATGCATTAGGAATCGAGAAGGTCAGAACCAGACTCATGCTTCATATGTGCCGTAATTTCCTACAGCATGCTGCCGCATAATTTGTGTGATCTCTGTTCCAAACCTATTTATTTGTAATGGTTCTAGAAAAATATTATTGGGTGAAACTGATATTTTGAAATAATGGTCCTTCCTTTACATTCAGGAGGCCCCAACTTTTACGATAAGACCAAGCCTCGTCCAAATGATAGTGCCATCATAATAAGCACAGACAATATATTAAAGTTAGGATTCTGTCAGTATTTTAATTACAACCTTTTTGTAGGGAGGGAGTAGGGGAAAAATAAAATTAGCTCATGTATGAATTAAAACAATCCTTCCTAAAATCCACTGTTTGAAAAATAATATGTATAGCTATTTTTTATTAATAAAAATACCAACTTTACGAAATTTGCTAAACGCTGTATAAGTACTTGTCATAAATATAAGGGGAAGGGTAAACACCTTTGAAATTCCTCCTGGCCAGGGGAAAGCTCCTCTCACCTGTAAAGGGTTAAGAAGCTAAAGGTAACCTCGCTGGCACCTGACCAAAATGACCAATGAGGAGACAAGATACTTTCAAAAGCTGGGAGGAGGGAGAGAAACAAAGGGTCTGTGTCTGTCTGTATGCTGCTTTTGCCAGGGACAGAACAGGAATGGAGTCTTAGAACTTTTAGTAAGTAATCTAGCTAGGTATGTGTTAGATTATGATTTCTTTAAATGGCTGAGAAAAGAATTGTGCTGAATAGAATAACTATTTCTGTCTGTGTATCTTTTTTGTAACTTAAGGTTTTGCCTAGAGGGGTTCTCTATGTTTTTGAATCTAATTACCCTGTAAGATATCTACCATCCTGATTTTACAGGGGGGATTTCTTTATTTCTATTTACTTCTATTTTCTATTAAAAGTCTTCTTGTAAAAAACTGAATGCTTTTTCATTGTTCTCAGATCCAAGGGTTTGGGTCTGTGGTCACCTATGCAAATTGGTGAGGCTTTTTACCAAACCTTGTCCAGGAAGTGGGGTGCAGGGTTTTGGGAAGTATTTTGGGGGGAAGGACGCGTCCAAACAGCTCTTCCCCAGTAACCAGTATTAGTTTGGTGGTGGTAGCGGCCATTCCAAGGACCACGGGTGGAATACTTTGTACCTTGGGGAAGTTTTGACTTAAGCTGGTAAAGATAAGCTTAGGAGGTTTTTCATGCAGGTCCCCACATCTGTACCCTAGAGTTCAGAGTGGGGGAGGAACCTTGACATGGTGGCATAGTGGTGGGATTAACCTGAAATCATTTTGAGATCCAGTTGAGATTTTTTGAACTAGAAATACAGATTTTAAAAAGGAATTTTTTTTTCCTGTGGCTTTGAAGCAGCTTTGAAACTGAAAGCATCTTGGGTTTTCCCTGCTTTGTGGCCAAGCAGAGACAAAAGGGGATTATCTTGTGAATTGCAGGTTTTCTTTGCCTGGAGGCAGGGTACTTAACTCCTGCAGGGAAATTCACAGTCTTCCAACCCAGAGGTTTTTTTTTTTTTTCTTTTCTTCCTAAAAGTAAATAGGGGGTGTGTGTTTTACCCATTTGCTTTTTCTTTGGGCTGGGTAAGCAGGTTTCCAAGTAGTTTGGAGGTTTTTTGCTTTAAGTTGGGCCCAGAACAGAGACAAGGGAATTGTCTTTTTCTGTAGGCTGACAATCACTATCAGAGAATAGGTATTCTATTCCAGCACAGCAAAATTTTACAGCCAAGTTTTGTTTGTTTATTTCTAAACCTCGGGTGTAAAGTTAGTTAAAAACAGAGAGGTTAGAATGACCAAATCCTCAGCTCGACTACAGCTGGAATTAGCCAAATTTCAGGCTGAGGAAAGACAAAGGGAACATGAAAGACAGATAGAACTCATGCGGCTGAAGAAGGAACAAGAAAGGGAGGCAGAACAACACCAAGCGGCTGCTCACAGGAGAGCTATGGAAGCGAGGGACAAAGAACTGGAGGAGAAGGAAAAAGAGAGGAAGTATGTGGAGGAGATGGAGAAGATAAAGGCTCAGCAGAATATCCCAACAAACCCTAGTAATCCTTCTCCAAGTACCACTTCCCATCCCAGAAAGTTCCCCACCTACAAGGCAGGCGATGATACTGAGGCCTTCCTAGAAAACTTCGAAAGGGCCTGCCTTGGATACAACCTCTCTACTGACCAGTACATGGTAGAGCTGAGGCCGCAGCTCAGTGGACCCTTAGCTGAGGTGGCAGCTGAAATGCCTAAAGAACACATGAACAAGTATGAACTGTTTAAATCCAAGGCGAGAGTCAGAATGGGGATAACACCCGAGCAGTCTCGTCGGAGGTTCAGAGCCCTAAGGTGGAAACCAGACATGTCATTTACCCGACATGCCTACCACATTGTGAAACATTGGGATGCCTGGATATCAGGAGCAAGTGTTGAATCTCCAGTAAATTTGCCCTTCCTAATGCAAATGGAACAGTTCTTAGAGGGTGTTCCTGAGGAAATAGAAAGATACATCCTAGATGGGAAACCCAAAACTGTAATCGAGGCAGGAGAGATTGGAGCCAGATGGGTGGAGGTGGCAGAGAAGAAGAAAACTGGTCGCAGTTGGAGCGGAGACCAGAAGGGACCACCCCAGACCACACCCTATTACCGGGGGCCGCCCAAGGCCCCACCTACCTCCCAAAGAACCCTCCAGACCCCTTATCGTCCTGCCACCCCGTTCTCCAGCAACCCTCCTCGCCCCAGTGACCCGTCAGCTGGACGATGTTTTAAATGTAACGAGCTGGGGCATGTAAAGGCCAACTGCCCCAAGAACCCCAACAGATTACAGTTCATTGCACCGGAATCACACCAGAGGTCCACAGGCCCAGATACTTCCCAGATACCCTTAGAGCGGAGGGAAACTGTGAGTGTGGGCGGGAAGAAGGTCACCGCGTGGAGGGACACCGGAGCACAAGTGTCAGCTATCCATGCTTCCTTAGTGGACCCCAATTTAATCAACCCAGAGATCCAAGTGACGATTCAACCCTTCAAGTCCAACTCTTTCAATTTGCCTACAGCCAAGTTGCCTGTCCAGTACAAGGGCTGGTCAGGAATGTGGACTTTTGCAGTCTATGATGATTATCCCATCCCCATGCTGTTGGGGGAAGACTTGGCCAATCATGTGAAGCAGGCCAAGAGGGTGGGAACGGTCACCCGCAGCCAGGCTAAACAAGCCGTGAGGCCTAGCTCTGTTCCGGAAACTGCTATCAGGACCCAGTCAGAGGTGATGGACCTGGACCTTAGGCCAATGTCTGCAACAGCAGTAGTGGATCCAGTCCCAGAGACCCAGACGGAACCAGTCCCAGAACCGGAACCAGCCGAACAACCAACACCAGACCCTGTGTCAGCACTGAATCCAGTACTTGCAACCTCAACACCAGAGGGCCTCACCGAACCTGAACTGGCAGCAGCCGATAACCCTACACAAGAGGCTCAGCCGGAGCCTGAATCCCAACATAGTGCACCAGCGGAGAGCAGTTCACAGTCAACAGAAACAGCTCCATCCCCTATATTGCTTCCAGAGGGACCAAGCCTAGGTCCACAATCCAATGAGGGACTGATGTCTCCAGCATCAAGGGAACAGTTCCAGACCGAACAGGAAGCAGATGAAAGCCTCCAGAGAGCTTGGACGGCGGCACGGAGCAACCCACCGCCTCTCAGCTCTTCTAATCGATCCAGGGTTGTTGTAGAAAGAGGACTTTTATACAAGGAAACTCTTTCTGGTGGACACCAGGAAGACTGGCATCCTCAGAGACAGTTGGTAGTTCCAACTAAATACCGGGCCAAGCTCTTGAGCTTAGCCCATGATCACCCTAGTGGCCATGCTGGGGTGAACAGGACCAAAGACCGTTTGGGGGGGTCATTCCACTGGGAGGGAATGGGCAAGGATGTTTCTACCTATGTCCAGTCTTGTGAGGTGTGCCAAAGAGTGGGAAAACCCCAAGACCAGGTCAAAGCCCCTCTACAACCACTCCCCATCATTGAAGTTCCATTTCAGCGAGTAGCTGTGGATATTCTGGGTCCTTTTCCGAAAAAGACAGCCAGAGGAAAGCAGTACATACTGACTTTCATGGATTTTGCCACCCGATGGCCGGAAGCAGTAGCTCTAAGCAACACCAGGGCTAAAAGAGTATGCCAGGCACTAGCAGACATTTTTGCCAGGGTAGGTTGGCCCTCCGACATCCTCACAGATGCAGGGACTAATTTCCTGGCAGGAACTATGAAAAACCTTTGGGAAGCTCATGGGGTAAATCACTTGGTTGCCACTCCTTACCACCATCAAACAAATGGCATGGTGGAGAAGTTTAATGGAACTTTGGGGGCCATGATACGTAAATTCGTAAATGAGCACTCCAATGATTGGGACCTAGTGTTGCAGCAGTTGCTCTTTGCCTACAGAGCTGTACCACATCCCAGTTTAGGGTTTTCCCCATTTGAACTTGTATATGGCCGTGAGGTTAAGGGGCCATTGCAGTTGGTGAAGCAGCAATGGGAGGGATTTACACCTTCTCCAGGAACTAACATTCTGGACTTTGTAACCAACCTACAAAACACCCTCCGAACCTCTTTAGCCCTTGCTAAAGAAAACTTACAGGATGCTCAAAAAGAGCAAAAAGCCTGGTATGATAAACATGCCAGAGAGCGTTCCTTCAAAGTAGGAGACCAGGTCATGGTCTTAAGGGCGCTCCAGGCCCATAAAATGGAAGCATCGTGGGAAGGGCCATTCACGGTCCAGGAGCGCCTGGGAGCTGTTAATTATCTCATAGCATTCCCCACCTCCAACCGAAAGCCTAAGGTGTACCATATTAATTCTCTAAAGCCCTTTTATTCCAGAGAATTAAAGGTTTGTCAGTTTACAGCCCAGGGAGAAGATGATGCTGAGTGGCCTGAAGGTGTCTACTACGAAGGGAAATGTGCTGGTGGTGTGGAAGAGGTGAACCTCTCCATGACCCTTGGGCGTATGCAGCGACAGCAGATCCAGGAGCTGTGCACTAGCTACGCGCCAACGTTCTCAGCCACCCCAGGACTGACTGAACGGGCATACCACTCCATTGACACAGGTAATGCTCACCCAATTAGGGTCCAACCTTACCGGGTGTCTCCTCAAGCTAAAACTGCTATAGAACGGGAGATCCAGGATATGTTACAGATGGGTGTAATCCGCCCCTCTGAAAGTGCATGGGCATCTCCAGTGGTTCTAGTTCCCAAACCAGATGGGGAAATACGTTTTTGCGTGGACTACCGTAAGCTAAATGCTGTAACTCGCCCAGACAACTATCCAATGCCACGCACAGATGAACTGTTAGAGAAACTGGGACGGGCCCAGTTCATCTCTACCTTGGACTTAACAAAGGGGTACTGGCAGGTACCGCTAGATGAATCTGCCAAGGAAAGGTCAGCCTTCATCACACATCTCGGGCTGTATGAATTTAATGTACTCCCTTTCGGGCTGCGAAATGCACCCGCCACTTTCCAAAGACTTGTAGATGGTCTCCTAGCGGGATTAGGAGAATATGCAGTCGCCTACCTTGACGATGTGGCCATATTTTCGGATTCCTGGGCAGACCACCTGGAACATCTACAAAAAGTCCTTGAGCGCATAAGGGAGGCAGGACTAACTGTTAAGGCTAAGAAGTGTCAAATAGGCCTAAACAGAGTGACTTACCTTGGACACCAGGTGGGTCAAGGAACTATCAGCCCCCTACAGGCCAAAGTGGATGCTATCCAAAAGTGGCCTGTCCCAAAGTCAAAGAAACAGGTTCAATCCTTCTTAGGCTTGGCTGGTTATTACAGACGATTTGTACCGCACTACAGCCAAATCGCTGCCCCACTGACAGACCTAACCAAAAAGAAACAGCCAAATGCTGTTCAGTGGACCGGAAAGTGTCAGAAGGCCTTTAACAAGCTTAAAGCGACACTCATGTCTGACCCTGTACTAAGGGCCCCAGACTTTGACAAACCGTTCCTAGTAACCACAGATGCATCCGAGCGTGGTGTGGGAGCAGTTTTAATGCAGAAAGGACCTGATCAAGAATTCCACCCTGTAGTGTTTCTCAGCAAAAAACTGTCTGAGAGGGAAAGCAACTGGTCAGTCACTGAAAAAGAATGTTATGCCATTGTCTACGCTCTGGAAAAGCTACGCCCATATGTTTGGGGACGGCGTTTCCACCTGCAAACCGACCATGCTGCACTGAAGTGGCTTCACACCGTCAAAGAAACTAACAAAAAACTTCTTCGGTGGAGTTTAGCTCTCCAAGATTTTGATTTCGACATCCAACACATCTCAGGAGCTTCTAACAAAGTGGCTGATGCACTCTCCCGTGAAAGTTTCCCAGAATCAACTGGTTAAAATCGTCCTTAAGATGTGGAAAATATTGTTAGTCTTTATGTACTTGGTAGTATATTTAGAGATGCATGTGTCTTATTAACTCTGTTTTTCCTAGAGCTCCAGGAAGAAATCCCAGCCAGTGTTTCACCCTAGCTGAGATTTGGGGGGCGTGTCATAAATATAAGGGGAAGGGTAAACACCTTTGAAATTCCTCCTGGCCAGGGGAAAGCTCCTCTCACCTGTAAAGGGTTAAGAAGCTAAAGGTAACCTCGCTGGCACCTGACCAAAATGACCAATGAGGAGACAAGATACTTTCAAAAGCTGGGAGGAGGGAGAGAAACAAAGGGTCTGTGTCTGTCTGTATGCTGCTTTTGCCAGGGACAGAACAGGAATGGAGTCTTAGAACTTTTAGTAAGTAATCTAGCTAGGTATGTGTTAGATTATGATTTCTTTAAATGGCTGAGAAAAGAATTGTGCTGAATAGAATAACTATTTCTGTCTGTGTATCTTTTTTGTAACTTAAGGTTTTGCCTAGAGGGGTTCTCTATGTTTTTGAATCTAATTACCCTGTAAGATATCTACCATCCTGATTTTACAGGGGGGATTTCTTTATTTCTATTTACTTCTATTTTCTATTAAAAGTCTTCTTGTAAAAAACTGAATGCTTTTTCATTGTTCTCAGATCCAAGGGTTTGGGTCTGTGGTCACCTATGCAAATTGGTGAGGCTTTTTACCAAACCTTGTCCAGGAAGTGGGGTGCAGGGTTTTGGGAAGTATTTTGGGGGGAAGGACGCGTCCAAACAGCTCTTCCCCAGTAACCAGTATTAGTTTGGTGGTGGTAGCGGCCATTCCAAGGACCACGGGTGGAATACTTTGTACCTTGGGGAAGTTTTGACTTAAGCTGGTAAAGATAAGCTTAGGAGGTTTTTCATGCAGGTCCCCACATCTGTACCCTAGAGTTCAGAGTGGGGGAGGAACCTTGACAGTACTGAGCTCATAGATTCAGAATTTATTAAGATGCTTACCCTAGGGCTTGTGGATTTTTATGTCATCTTCTCATCTTTGTGGGGAAACGTCTCCTCTCTCTCTCTTCCCCAGTATTCCAGTTCCTCAAAATAGCCATAACAAATCCCCATAAATCATAAACACAGAAGAGTCTTGAGGACTGGCCAGGATGAACAACAGTACAGATGATATTTATCCTGTTCCTCTCTGTCTGATACAGGGTTGATCTCAGAACTTGAGAACAATTATGGTCCTCTTGGCAGTCTTCATTGAGTTATTTAAGTCTTATCCTATTCACTAATATCCAAACAATAAATACTTAACTATAATCCACAGCAGTGTTTTATTACAGAGTCTCCTAATCCAAATTCATTCCTTTTGTGTTGTCAGCATTTCTGTATTTATTTTAACCTCTCTAATTTAGATTTATTGGACAAAACTCATCCTAGTGAAATCTGTGGAGTTACAGCAGGGGTGAATTTGACCTCATCGCACTACCATTCCCATTTTTCATTTTTGTGTAGGGGCTTTTGAGGGGCAGCCCATGTATTTGACAGCTCTTGCAAATTAGCAGAGGGGGCTGAACCTCACTGAGTGTTGTGCCTGACAGGGGGTGGCGGCAGTGTTAGTAGCTGCCCACTCTTCTTGTAAAGGTCATTAAACAACCTCCTCAAAAATGCTAACAGTCCTTTTGCCATCTGTGAGGCCCCACTGGCTGAAGTATTTTGTCATGCCTCTTTTCCCATCAGCCTTCCCAAGCTAGGGGCTGGGCTCCAGGATTCCAGCTGCCAAACTTCAAGTGAACCTGCTGCTCCCAACATTCTGTGCTCCTGATTGGGGCTTACCTCTGCCAGTCCAGTATAGTCATGGAGCAGGACTCTCACAAATCCCCATTCACAGCCCACTCTTCTTTCAAGCTTCTCTTCTCTAATGCAGTGGTATAACCAGTCACAATTTTGGTACTACTGTCAGCCTGTGGGGCAGGAAAGCTGTCGTTACTGTGCAATGAGACTGAGGCAGACCTGCCTCACGGAAAGGGAAAGTATTAAAAGCCACATACAAACCTGCCTGGTAGCTGAAGGGAACATTCACATCACACCCACATATAGTCTGACCTGATCACTTTTAAGGTGGGAAAGGAACACCCAGACCTTCCTAATTACTCTCTTGGGTTGGTAGGAAACACTTACACACACATAAAGACCTGCCAGCTCACTCTGCTAGAAAAGAAGGAAACAACAATACACAGTCCTGCCTGTTCGCTCTCATGATGGGGGAGAGGAAACTATCACACCCACAGCTGCATACAGGCCTGTCATAGTGGAGAGTGAGCTCATAATAATAACTTGAATTTATTACAGCAATTTTCATCCTAAAGTGAGCTGTAAACTATCATTTGTAAATTATTCAGAATTGGGGGTTTTGGTGTAAAGTCTTTGTTTTTAATAGCACAAGCTTGCAAAACTCAAGACTTTAATGGAGAAGTAAAAGATACATTTTAATCCCAGAGACCCAATTGACTCTCATATAAACATTCATTTAATTCTGGTGAACAGGACTAGTTAAACACATATTTAAACATTTAAAACATTGCTATTCAACTAATTAAATAAGCATTTGTAGCATGAATAGACTAGAATATTCTTACAGAAAATGGTCTCCTGCTGCAACATATATGTAGCACTAAAGCAAAGAGATTTATTTTTAAAGCAAGAAAACATCAGTAATATAACAGTGTATGTTACGACTTTATTTCTTCTATACTAGGTGACTGATATAGGTGTAAACAGTTTACTGATGGATGTTGGTTCAGTAGAGTGACAGTTGCTCAGTGCACGAACATTCATCTGCTGTATTCTGGCTGGCTTAGAAACCTATCAGGTGCTTCAGCCAATAAGATGCCAACTTACTCAAAAAGCCTTTAAAAACCACTGTATTTGTATGATTAAACTGGTCTTTGGCTAAATCTAATAAGCTCAGCTATCCAGTAATGTGACTGATCATCACAGGTTCCATTTGGTATACTTCAGTAATTGACTGCAGCAATCTAAATGTAGAGGTCATTAGAACATCTTCTAGTTTATAAATGTACATCCATATTTTTCTCTGGTGAAAGCTCTGAATCATTCTAGTGGCTTATGGTAAAGGTCCTTCAGAGAGGGAAAACTTATGGGATGTAACAACACACAGGACATGCAAAGAGTGGTCCTGGATAAACAGGGATGGTAGAGCTTTGTTTGTACCTTATGACATCTGAGAGCGTGGGAAGGATTTGGATTCAGATAGTAAAGGACTCTTTAAAAAAAAAACCCGATTTCCCCCCCCCGCCCCCTCCCAACACTTGGATTGAATTATACAGTACAAGATAAATTTTACAGCTGAACTGTAGTTCTTTTCATCCCTATACCAACCAACCAACTGACCAAAAATACCCTTTAATGAAAACAGTGACCATCTTAACATTGGTCCACATATTGTAACTACAATATAATTATTTGTTTGTGCTGGTCCTATTCTGTGTTTTTCTTGGTTTTGTTTTTAAATTGGAGGCCTTCTGAATTTAAATGTAGTTTCATCATTGGAATAACAGAGACTTGGTGGGATAACTCACATGACTGGAGTACTATCATGGATGGATATAAACTGTTCAGGAAGGACAGGCAGGGCAGAAAAGGTGGGGGAGTTGCATTGTCTGTAAGAGAGCAGTATGACTGCTCAGAGCTCCAGTATGAAACTGCAGAAAAACCTGAGAGTCTCTGGATTAAGTTTAGAAGTGTGAGCAACAAGGGTGATGTCGTGGTGGGAATCTGCCATAGACCACTGGACCAGGGGGATGAGGTGGACGAGGCTTTCTTCCGGCAACTAACGGAAGTTACTAGATCGCAGGCCCTGGTTCTCATGGGAGACTTCAGTCATCCTGATATCTGCTGGGAGAGCAATACAGTGGTGCACAGACAATCCAGGAAGTTTTTGGAAAGTGTAGGGGACAATTTCCTGCTGCAAGTGCTTGAGGAACCAACTAGTGGCAGAGCTCTTCTTGACCTGCTGCTCACAAACTGGGAGGAATTAGTAGGGGAAGCAAAAGTGGTTGGGAACCTGGGAGGCAGTGACCATGAGATGGTTGAGTTCAGGATCCTGACACAAGGAAGAAAGGAGAGCAGCAGAATACGGACCCTGGACTTCAGAAAAGCAGACTTTGACTCCCTCAGGGAACAAATGAGCAGAATCCCCTGGGAGAATAACATGAGGCGGAAAGAAGTCCAGGAGAGCTGGCTGTATTTTATAGAATCCTTATTAAGGTTACAAGGACAAACCATCCCAATGTGTAGAAAGAATAGTAAATATGGCAGGTGACCAGCTTGGCTTAACAGTGAAATCCTTGCTGATCTTAAACACAAAAAAGAAGCTTACAAGAAGTGGAAGATTGGACAAATGACCAGGGAAGAGTGTAAAAATATTGCTCAGGCATGCAGGAGTGAAATCAGGAAGGCGAAATCACATTTGGAGTTGCAGCTAGCAAGAGATGTTAAGAGTAACAAGAAGGGTTTCTTCAGGTATGTTAGCAACAAGAAGGAAGTCAAGGAAAGTGTGGGCCCCTTACTGAATGAGGGAGGCAAACTAGTGACAGAGGATGTGGAAAAAGCTAATGTACTCATTGCTTTTTTAGCCTCTGTCTTCACAAACAAGGTCAGCTCCCAGACTACTGCACTGGGCAGCACAGCATGGGGAGGAGATGACCAACCCTCTGTGGAGAGAGAAGTGATTCGGGACTATTTAGAAAAGCTGGACAAGCACAAGACCGTGGGGCCAGATGCGCTGCATCCGAGAGTGCTAAAAGAGTTGCCAGATGTGATTGCAGAGCCATTGGCCATTATCTTTGAAAACTCATGGTGATCGGGGGAGGTCCTGGACGACTGGAAAAAGGCTAATCTTTAAAAAAGGGAAGAAGGAGGATCCGGGGAACTACAGGCCAGTCAGCCTCACCTCAGTCCCTGGAAAAATCATGGAGTAGGTCCTCAGGGAATTTTGAAGCACTTAGTGGAGAGGAAAGTGATCAGGAACAGTCAGCATGGATTCACTAAGGGCAAGTCATGCCTGACTAATTTAATTGCCTGCTACGACAAGATAACTGGCTCTGTGGATGAGGGGAAAGCAGTGGACGTGTTATTCCTTGACTTTAGCAAAGCTTTTGACACAGTTTCCCAGAGTATTCTTGCCAGCAAGTTAAAGAAGTATGGGCTGGATGAATGGACTATAAGGTGGATAGAAAGCTGGCTAGATTGTCTGGCTCAACGGGTAGTGATCAATGGCTCCATGTCTAGTTGGCAGCCGGTATCAAGTGGAGTGCCCCAAGGGTTGGTTCTGGGGCCCGTTTTGTTCAATATTTTCATTAATGATCTAGAGGATGGCGTGGACTGCACCCTCAGCAAGTTTGCAGATGACACTAAACTGGGAGGAGAGATAGATACGCTGGAGGGTAGGGATAGGACACAGAGGGACCTAGACAAATTGGAGGATTGGGCCAAAAGAAATCTGATGAGGTTCAACAAGGACAAGCGCAGAGTCCTGCACGTAGGACGGAAGAATCCCGTGCACCGCTACAGACTAGGGACCGAATGGCTAGGCAGCAGTTCAGCAGAAAAGGACCTAGGGGTTACAGTGGACGAGAAGCTGGATATGAGAATCATAGAATCATAGAATCATAGAATATCAGGGTTGGAAGGGACCCCTGAAGGTCATCTAGTCCAACCCCCTGCTCGAAGCAGGACCAATTCCCAGTTAAATCATCCCAGCCAGGGCTTTGTCAAGCCTGACCTTAAAAACTTCCAAGGAAGGAGATTCCACCACCTCCCTAGGCAACGCATTCCAGTGTTTCACCACCCTCTTAGTGAAAAAGTTTTTCCTAATATCCAATCTAAACCTCCCCCACTGCAACTTGAGGCCATTACTCCTCGTTCTGTTTTCTCACCTGCCCTCCCTAAGAGTCAACAGTGTGCCCTTGTTGCCAAGAAGGCCAATGGCATTTTGGGATGTATAAGTAGGGACATTGCCAGCAGATCGAGGGACATGATCGTTCCCCTCTATTCCACATTGGTGAGGCCTCATCTGGAGTACTGTGTCCAGTTTTGGGCCCCACACTACAAGAAGGATGTGGAAAAATTGGAAAACGTCCAGTGGAGGGCAACAAACATGATTAGGGGACTGGATCACATGACTAATAAGAGGCTGAGGGAACTGGGATTGTTTAGGCTGTGGAAGAGAAGAATGAGGGGGGATTTGATAGCTGCTTTCAACTACCTGAAAGGGGGCTCCCAAAGAGGATGGAGCTAGACTGTTCTCAGTGACAGCAGATGACAGAACGAGGAGTAATGGTCTCAAGTTGCAGTGGGGGAGGTTTAGGTTGGATATTAGAAAAAACTTTTTCACTAGGAGAGTAGGTGAAGCACTGGAATGCGTTACCTAGGGAGGTGGTGGAATCTCCTTCCTTTGAAGTTTTTAAGGTCAGGCTTGACAAAGCCCTGGCTGGGATGATTTAGTTGGGGATTGGTCCTGCTTTGAGCAGCGGGTTGGACTAGATAACTTCCTGAGGTCCCTTCCAACCCTGATATTCTATGAAAAGAGTAACAATTCAACCAAAAATAAACTTCCAAGAATTATTAATAAATAAGTAGTCTTGAAAAAGAGATCACATGCCATCAGTGAATATTCTGTTCCCTCCTTATAAGCAATTGAGTAGTGCCTTCCTCTGCAAGTAGCCACACTGAAATAAATGGAACTGCTCAAACAGTGAGCTACTACTCAGCATGGGAGAGCGTAACTGAATCTGGACCCATCTGTGCAAATAGCAGGAGACAGAACACAATTCTCTGTTTTTAACTGCTATGATGAGAGGGAAACTATGGAGGAAAATGCACAGGAAGGTAAATTCTGAAATTTGACCTACTTTTTTGACTTACCTATTTTGGGAAGGCTTTATCATTTTTTAAATGGCCAGAAAGCCAAGGAAAGAAGAGTTTTCTTATATTTGTAATGTTATTTGGTGGTACCTGAACTCTTTTTTAGGGCAGGATTTGTGATGACTTCCAGCTTGCTAGAAGGAAGCAATCCTAGGGCCATTACACTGATTCCAAAAAGAAAAGGAGTACTTGTGGCACCTTAGAGACTAACCAATTTATTTGAGCATGAGCTTTCGTGAGCTACAGCTCACTTCATCGGATGCATACCGTGGAAACTGCAGCAGATATTATATACACACAGAGATCATGAAACAATACCTCCTCCCACCCCACTGTCCTGCTAGTAATAGCTTATCTAAAGTGATCATCAAGTTGGGCCGTTTCCAGCACAAATCCAGGTTTTCTCACCCTCCACCCCCCTACACACAAACTCACTCTCCTGCTCTCGGAAGTCGTGTACTTAAATTTCTGTGTATTGGGCTGACTACTACAGCAGGACTTCAGTGGGGCAAAGTTGGCATCCTGTAAGCAGAGGTTGGCCACAGCTTGGTCTCCTTTCCTGGGAGGCAACTTATTCAGTTTCCTCCACCACTCATTCACATTTATGGTGTTTATTCCTGAGATAAAGGCTGCAAATGGCATACACACCATTCTATTCATGACATATTTTCATTACCTTTCCTCCATCTCATGGGGCCCACCGAAGGGCATGGAACATGAGCATGCAGGGACATGTACAAAATTATCCCATGTGCTCACTCTGACATGCGTGTGAAGGAAAGCATGCTCATCATGACCACGCACTGAGGTAAGAAAATCATTCCCCCATGCACTTGCGCTGCCACGCGTGATGGGAAGCATGCTCACAAGCACCCGCTGACATGACTATCAAGGCCCTCCAAGAGCTTTCCCTGACACCTATGAGGGAACTGCATGCGCTGACACACGGGCTAGAACACATGCTTAGAAACATCCACAGACGTGTGAATGAAATCATTCCCCATGCGCTCACACTGACACATGTGCGGTGCGATGCACTCACGCGGACACTTGTGAATGGTATCTTCTCCCACGTGCTTGACTGACACGCACGCTCAGGAGCGAGCGAGCGAGCACTGGCACGTGTGACCAGACGTACATCTACCCATGACCCTGCCAACAGCCGCGGCCAGCCGGAGCCGCCTGACGCACGCGCGCGCGCGCGCCCACTAACAGCTCCCCAGGCGCCGGCGGAGGGCTGGCTCCGGCTCCGAGCGGCCGCCTCCGGCAGGCCAGGGAGCAGAAAACCGCCCACCGTGCCTTCCCGTCACGCAGTGACGCAGATCTCGCAGCCATTTCACATTTTAACCTGGCCGTGCGGGAAGTTCCCCTCTGGCGAGTCACTTATCGGAATGAGACCTTCTCACTCAACTTCTATACCTCAGCTTCTTGCGCGACCGAGCCGGTACTAGCTTCCCCCCCTCCCGTCTTGGCAGCCGCGGCAGCCGTTTGTGAGGGCGATAGCAGATCCCGCCCCTTGGGACGGATTTGAGTTCTGATTGGCTTACTACATTTGATTGGCATTAGGCCTTTGCTCTGTGGCCCTTGATGCTTTCCTTGCCCAGCCCGCACAGGCTTGGGCTTGGGCTCCCTGCGATAGCCTGGCCCTGGGTTGCAAGCTGCCCCTCGCACAGGTCTGTCTGCAGTGCACTGAGATCAGCAGCCCCAGGGGTACTGGCTGTGTAGCCGGGCCTTTGGTCCCCTCACCCCCTAACCAGCAGCAGGCACAGGGGATGAAGCTGGGGTGACCGTGTTGGACCCAGGCAGATACCCCCCACTCCCCATGGAGGGTCTCCCATTGCCACAGTCCAGGGGGGTTCCAGCAGTGGAGGTCTCTCCTTCCCCTCACTGCAGGTCAAAGACTAGCCTGAGTCATGCACAGCTTGACTGGGGCATGGATGGGGTCAGCAAAAATGCAGGGGGTGGCCTGTGAGCAGATCTTGTCTGAACCTGGGTGGGGACAGAGCCCCTACAGGGTGGCTTCTCCTGGACCCACCACCAGAGTGAGGAATGAAGGATGATAGGAGACTGCCACCAAAGACTTCTTCCTCTCACTGCACAGAAGCAGGCAGAGGAGATTGGACTGGTATATGAGTTGCAGAGTTTGTCTGGATCATACAGGCCTTCACGAATATGGGGAGCTCTATCTCTCTGGTCCATTGCCTGAAAAGGAGGAGAAAGAAGTGGTGAACAGGGCTGGATTTTGTGGGCCTGGTGCCAAACATTTATGGGCCTCCATGTAGTCATTATGGGCCCCTCCGAATGCGGGCCGAGCACAACAGCGCTATTGACGCCATTGTAAACCTAGTACTCATTGTGACTATGTCTACACTGCTGCCAGATCAACACTCCAGTGATCAATGCACCGGAGGTCGATTTAGCGGGTTTAATGAAGACCCACCAGATTGACTGCAGATCGCTCTCTGGTCTACCCCGATACTCCACCCTGAACGAGAAGAGTAAAGTAAGTTGAAGAGAGACACCGCAGTAAGTCAACCTAAGCTACATCGACTCCAGCGGCACTATTCACATAGCTGGAGTTCCGTAACTTAGGTTGACTTACTGCGGTAGTGTAGACATAGGCTGTATCCTAGTATGTCATATGTGGACATTGAGTGATGCCTAAAAACTAAGCCTAACAGGCTGTATACTTACAATACTGAAAGCTTCTCCTTGTGTTCTCAGTAAAAGTAAGTCAGTCACTAGCTGTTTCATTCTATTTTGCCTTAACAAACAGATCTGATCCAGCTTCTTTCAGACACTTTGTTTTGATCTTTCTCTGCAGCAAAGGGAAACGGTGTCTTTCCAGGCCCCTCTGTGATGTTGATATCAGGCCTGTACCAAGAAAACATTAGAAGTTCCAGCCTGACCCCTGAAGGCAAAATGATGTGATGGACTCATCTATAGCTTTGATATGGACTGAGGCTCCATGTTACAGCAGCAGGTGCTCTGATACCCCAGAACCACTTTCTTCTCTTGGGAACTATTATCTCATGTACCTCCTTCTAACAGCAGCTGCAGAATCTGGAAAATAGTGTGAGGAGAGATAATGAACAAATTTACCAGGTGTTTCCCTTACATACAAATAAGCAGCTTCTACAGAAATACTTAGTTTGCTGTGGGTAGCAAGCAAAGCTTTCAGTACTTAATCCATTTGTGAAGTAGTATTAATAGACCTAGCTGATCAATACTGAAAGAGTAAGTAGTCAGTTCAGCAGTCACAGGACTGGCTATATCTCAGACCCTGTGTACATATAAAAGTTGCATCAGTTTAAATAAACAGGCAAGGAATAGGTGTAAGATAAATTGATATAAGGTACTCTTGTCTTAAACTGATTGAAGAATGTTCATACAAGAGGGCTTTACTGAGGTAACTAAATTAGCATGGAGTAGATGCTCTCAAATGAGGTGACTGCTGCTCCTGGCTCGTTTTGTGTAGACATGGCCTCAGCCTTGCAAAATTTTACTCATCTACTAGTCCAGGGTAGTATTTTTTGTATTACATTTTATTAAACAGAATTGTTGATAGTACCAGCTATTTTCTTAAGTATTAAAAGAGAGGGTTACAGACATACAAGATAAGAGAATGCTGCAGAGTGAAAGCAGTATAAGTCAGGAGTCAAAGTACATGTTGATTCGGGGAGTAAATCATTGTTAAGTTTTTCATTGCAGGAATGATAATGATGGTGGGAGACTAGATTTTGTGCCCGGGCTGGCCAATTTTCATGAAGATTTTTCAAGTCTGGTCTATTTTAGAAATGCTGAAAAAAAGGAAGAGATGTATTTTATTAATTTCTTGTTTCATTCTCTGAAGAAGGTGAAAGAATCAGTCTGGAGGAAAGGAAAGGCGCTCTTTATTTTTCATTACAAATACTCAACAAGAAATTCACCTACACACATCTGCCAACATTTGAGGGGGAAACCTGGCCCCATTGGAATCAATGGCAAAATTCCCATTGCCTTCACTAGGGCCAGGATTTCACCTTTTATACTGATCAATAGGGGTATCTGGGAATAATAAATGCTACAACTACATGGTAATGTGTTATATAAATAATAATGTTAAGTATTTGCTGAGGGCATCAGCTAATTAATTAGGAACACACTTTAATCCCAATTGAAATATCTGGCAGGGACAAAATGAGAAAATGTTGTGCTAATAATAATAATTGGGGCTGTTGATCCTACTTAGGATGCAGTGTTGTTGTAACTAGAGACAGTTGGCACACGTGCAGTATACTTAGTGGTAACATGAAATAAATGTGATATTGTAACCATCATTATCCACAAATTAATGAAGTATAAACACTATCATCATAATTGAAAAATAGTTATGTGTATGTATACGAAAGCCGTGTCTATTTTCTGAAAAAGAACACTGTACTCCTGAACTTTGCGTTGTAAATGGTTGCATGCCATCTAGTGGGATGATTTGGATTTGCACAATAATCCTAACAAATGTCATTGATTAGTGATTGACATGTAGCGAAATCAAGATGTTGAGAACAAATTAAAGTGAGGAAAAAAGAAAGGAGTACTTGTGGCACCTTAGAGACTAACAAATTTATCTGAGCATAAGCTTTCGTGAGCTAGAGCTCACTTCATCGGATGCATTCAATGGCAAAGAGTGAGGAAAGTGACAGCCAGGGTGCCTTCGTTTGCATATGTGACCATGTGATAACTTCTAAACATGCAAGAGAAGTTGTCAATACACTCTCATGCAGTACCATTTCTTTATACAAACACTGTGCTCATTGCCAATTTATTTTCTTATTAACTATTCATTTTTATATGAGTCTATTTTTAATTATTAATATGTAACAATTGTTTTGGAATATCATTTTCAAGACTACAAATGAAAGATGTTATGTTGCTTTTCATCCAGCAGGAGGCAGCATTTTACTATAAAAATTATCAAGATATTTTTACCATTAACAAGTTTTTAAAAAGAAAAAAACATGCAAAAAAGAAACATGCAAAAACCTAAAACAAAAATCAGTTAGGATACTTATGCATAATTTGTTACTCTCTACAGTAATATTGATAGATAAAAGCTTGTGATATACTGTAGTTACAGATAAATCCCTATAACTTAATCAACACATATAGGTATGGATGATGTTCTAAGCCAGTCTGCATCAATTAACTTCAGAAAAATTGATAACTAACCAGAAAAATCTTTAAATATAGAAGGATTCTGCATTTTCCTTGCATATAATTAGGTGCAAAATTTCAGTATATTGTAAAAATGGAAAAATTTACAAGGTTAATTTAAATTCTGTGACCCTCTTGGAGATGTCTCTCTCCGGGGGTCCCGACCCACATGTTGAGGAATCCTATTCTAAGGAGGCATCCCAAGGTGATGACACTGCAGTGCAAAAATCAACACATCACTATGTTACAAACAAATGACACGAATACATTATCACTAAAATTATACGACTTGTCCCCATGAAATCAGAAACCATGAACAACTCAATTACATGCAGGTTCAAACATGCAAGTGTAGCTGGCTGAGTTATAAGTGAAACTTTGTGACCCATGACACTTTACTGAAACGGAGCAAACATATGTGCAGTCTCTAGATACTTAAACATTTTTCAAAACTGTGTTTCAGGATTTTGCTTTGGTTTTATAGTGAAACTTATGACAACTGTTGATATGGGTCAGACGAACCCTCCTAAGCCCATATGCAAAGAGCATAACAAAACACACTAGATTTGTTCTGAATTTTGCTTTCACCATATTGTGTTTTAGTGGCAAACTCAAATGATGTTCAATCGCATGAAAAGAAGCAAAACAAAACCTTTGCTGAAATCCATCTGAACCCAAAATAGCATGGTTTGGACAGTTTTAATTTCAATTTGACATCCCAACATTGAGACTGCTGATATTTGATTTTGGCTTGGAGACTGCTAACTACTTCAGAGAGGTTCCAGTTCTGTCACTGCCAAATGGTTTTGTCACTGAGCAGAACCAGTTTATTTGCAGGGCCTCTCCTACCGTCATACAACTCATAGTGAATACAGAAAACTACTAATCTAGGCTTAAAGAATTGCTAGAAGTGTGACTGATGCTTTCTCACTCACCAGAGCTGCTCCCTTAGTAGATATGGCTCTGAATACACAAACTTCAGTAACAAAAATAGTGGGTTTTTTAAAACTACATTTCATCCCTATTAGCATAGCAAAAGTGACATAGCTCTGAGAAGAAGGTGGAGTCAATTCTGGCTCATGTACTATCCACAGAATTATTAACTAAATTCTAGATGCAGAATCTTTACTGCTGGTGCTGATGTATGAACCAGCAAGAACCCAGTTTGATGCTCAGATCTCAATCTGAGATGGCAGCACTGGCAGCTAGAAAAACATCATTTTGCTTGAAAACCCCAAGCAGAACTGCCAAGGAGTCTTTGAGCAATGACAAACAGGGAACTGTAGAATGCCATTTTTACAGAGTCACTTTTCAGAGCATAACCATATTTCAAAGTGGGTTTGTAGATCTGCCAACTAAATAAAAGGAGAGAGCTCTCAGATGGATCATTTACTGGTGAAAGGCCATTAAATAGCTGTGTTTAAACAATCTGTTCAAGCACTAACATTTTGTAACAACCTGATGAAATTCCATTGATGGACAACAGTAGTCCTGGTTAGAACCAGTCAGGAATTTTTCATTGAAACGGTTTTTCGTCTGAAAACACTAATTCATCACAACAAAATCTTTTCTCAGGAATGTATCTGTTTTGATGAAATTTTCATCAGGAAGTTTTCTCAGGTCCAGGATGGAATTTCTGATCACAGCAAGAGCAAGCCCAGGCAATAGTTAGGGCACTCGTGGGATGTGGGAAACCTAGGTTCAAGTCCCTTCTTAGCCTAGTTTGCAGACTGGTGGATGTTCTGGAGTGGGGTGCTCAATCTCTCCTATTGGAGCTTTTCCACTGTGAACAAATAATTAAATTTTCATTGGAACCAGGATTTGAATCTGAGTCTCCCACACATTCCAGCTGAATACCCTACCCACTACAGAGCCAGTCTCTCTGGCCCAATAAATATTTAGTTATTTATATGAAGTGGAACAGCTCCAAAAGGAGAGATTGAGAGACAGACACTCACTCTTTACCCTGGCTTTTCCGGGTTTGCGCTCTCCCTCGACTTTTTTTGTGAAAATCATCAAAAGGTGTCATCCAATGCAGCATGTGAAAAATGTCTGAAATCTCAAAATTTTTCACAGGGTGGGAAAGCAACTTCCCATACAACTCTAGACCTGATGTCTTGGGAGCCCCTGCCATGCCTGGTAGATAATCCTAATCCTGATATCAAAACAGTGTATACAGGAAAGACCTTTCCTAAATTTAACAGATGTTTGGGACACAATGGGAAGTTTGGTGCGTCCAGTATGTTTGGTTACATTCTCTGCAGGAGGCATCTTGTTACAATGAGAGCCTCCTGTGCATAGTAAATTTCTCTTGCTATTGACTTAAGTTTCCTCTGCTGCTTTACAGCATGTACAAGAAAGACACATTCCATCTATTCATCCACTTGGGCCCAAATGAGACTTTGCACAATATCAGTCTCTTATGCAGAACAATGGGAAAGTTCATTACAATGAAAAGTGAGCTAAAAGAAGGAAGGAAATGGCAGCTGATGCATCTTGCTTCATCTTTCCCAGAAAGGCAATGGAGAAAAAGTGTCTTTCAAATGACTTTACATTTGTACCCTGTGACACAATGGCATGTGGAAGAGCAGAAGTTATATCAGATGTTGCTTGCTATGATATGGTGCACCTGATCCCATGAACATTACTCACAGTAGTTGTCCGAGTGGCTTCACATGAATTACTCCTCTGAGTAATAATGATGATTATTCATGTGAGTAAAAAATGCAGGATTGTGATCTGTGAATATTTGGATGACTGCAGGGTGTTTATGAAACTGAACATCAGATTTTTAATGAATTCACTCCCTGGTTACTCCCTATTCAGCACTGGCCATTAATTATTTTCCTGTTACAAAGTGTCAGCCATTCTTTTGGGGCTCAGAAACAATACCAAATCATGCAAAGGAAAAGTTTTCAAACAACTGATGGTCTAAAGGTTATATAGAATAGATCTTCAGGTGCTTTATGCTGTACCTTGTTATAACCTGCTCATTAACTCATTTTAATGGTGGCCCAAGAGGTGTCACTCCAGTATAAGGATGAACTTCTAGTGGCACTGAGCTGACACAGGGCTCCTATGTCATATCTGCTTACTGTTCACACAAGCAGGAAAAAAGGATTTCTTAGGCCTATGCCTCAGTGTCATGCATGCTCGTGAAGTGGTCTTTAATTCAAACAACAATAACCTGGACATGATTAATAAACTTAAGTTACATGACTCAACTGACCATACTCAGAGAACACTGATGACAAAAGAGCAGTGAGGTTGAGTTTACAGGCCTACAGACAATTATATGTTAAAGAAGTCCTAAAATAGTTTCAGTGTGGGATTTTCATAAGCACTCAGCATTGGTCTAACTCTGCTCTCATTGAGGTCAATGTGAGTTTTATCATTTACTTCAATGGGTATGTCTACATGGCAAGCAGAAACCCGCAGCAGCAAGTCTCAGAGTGCGAGTCAACAGATTCAAGCTTGTAGGGCTTGAGCTATGGCACTAATAATAGCTGTGTAGATATTCAAGATCAGGCTCTGAAGCCCAGGGAGCAGGGGCACTATATCACAAGCCCTGTGAGCCCGAGTCTGTAGACCCAGCCTCCGAGACTCACTCCTGCAGGTTTCTGCTTGCCATATAGACGTACCCAGTGTGAGCTGAGTTAGCTTAGCACTTCAGACAAGCTTACCCTGAAAGTTTAAAAGTGTGAGGGAAAGAGACTGT
The DNA here is from genome assembly GCF_965152235.1 of Eretmochelys imbricata. NCBI lineage: Eukaryota > Metazoa > Chordata > Testudines > Cheloniidae > Eretmochelys > Eretmochelys imbricata. The sequence continues at coordinate 24,153,923 of NC_135580.1, read as the reverse complement.
CTGCATGGTGGCTGAAGAGAGTCACTAGAAGCAAGTCCCTACCCTTGTTTTGCTTTGTGTGGAAGACATTAGCAAACCAAGTGAAAGACAAAAAGTAACATTCTGCAGCCTGCCCAGTTTCTGCAAATCCACTCACTTAGTGGAGGCATAACCAGCGCAGCATGCCATGTCATTGAGTGTAAGTTACAGGGAACTGGAGATGTGATGGTTCAGCGGCACAAGGGTTTGGTATATCCAATGAAAATTAACTACATTTTTATCACATGCACTGCACTACAAAACTGACTGCCAATGCTGTAAGATGCAATATAGCCCATTAAATTGCCAGAGACAAAACCGGGAGGTAAACAAAGGCTTAATCAAATTAATATGCTTCATTCTCTGATGGATGCCAAACAAGGGCTCTGCTGGACTGTGCCAAGAAGAGGGAAATCCACAGGCAGAGCTCTCTGCTGAGAGAACTCTACCATTACTCCTGGAGAGTTCAATGCCAGGAACTGATCATATCCCAGCAAAGTTTAACTGTCATGATATGGTGACATAAGGTGGAAAGGAGTCTTCCTAAGTAGCCATGTCCTAGGCCTTACAGTCAGCGATATGGATTAACTTGGCAGGCTCTCTGAGCTCTGCAGCCATGGAAGCTGGAAATTGGAATCCAGCGCAACTCCCCTGAAGTCCTCTTTATCTCACTGAAAGAAGACTGGGCTCTGTGAATTAAAGTTTTGTATGAGGCTCTGATCAAGTGTGAAACAAATCTGGGCGACATATGGAGAAAATACACTAACGAAACTGATACCCTTGGAATTCTGCCTGAGAATGTATCAGACACAGTCTCATATGCATGGTGTGTATTTAAAAGTTGCCTTTGATCCTTTATAGTTTAAGTTTTTGTCTCCATTTTAAAGCAATATCTCCAGCTTGTTAGGAGACTATACTTCTGCTGTCTATTTAACATAAAACCCACATCCTGATCACTTGTTATTAGAGATTTGCTGGAAGTTTTTGAAAGAATAGGTGTATTAACCTTGGGATTCTGGCCAAACTTCCTCTCAAATAGTTGCCCTCAGCCTACCTGAATTTCCCCTTCAGCCTCAGCTGGATGTGGTATTCTTCTTCACTTAATGTCTGAGACTACTGTGCACTGTTGAACAGCAAATGTGGTCCATGCTCGAGACAGTTGCATTCCTTTGGTAGGTGTAGTGAACCTTACGTTTGTCCTTTACCTATCTCACTAGTGTGTTGTGAATCTCAATTAATTAATGAGTTCTTTAGGTGAAAAGCAATTTGGAAATGCAAAAAATACAATTATAAATACTGCAATATTTCAGCAACAGTTCACTCCACATAGAACTTTTGAATAATTAGTATAGATCTTCCTGAAATGTAGTATAGGATGTAATTGATGATCTAAAGCAGTGATCTAAGGGCTATCTGAAAGCATCTTCCAGTGAAATCATACCAGTTTGTCTGATTAAAATAAGGATCATAAGCAGGTTATTAGGACCAGTTTTGATTACACTGGAAAGCATTCATAATTAGTCAAATCAAAAAGCATAGGTTGGTGGTAGGCATTACCACAGTACAAATAAATAAAATAATAATAATTCTATTGAACTTGCATTTCTTGGGTTCATTCCCCCACTGACAAATGTATTACCAATTAATTTAAAGTGCCTATTATTTATAAAAGGAAATAAAATCAAATAAGTCTGTTCTTACCTGGATTCACAAGGAGTTTACATGCATTATTTCCATTAGTGTGAATGGGGATTTTTTCCTATCATCATTGTGACAACAGATGTCCGTGTGTTTACATCCTTTTAATGGCTTATAACTGCTAGCTGAGAGGTGTTGAGCACCTAAAATTCCCACTGATGTCAGTGGGAGCTGCAGGTTCTCAGCATCTCCCAGGTAATGATTATGAAGCTACAGGCAGTCCTGGGGTAAGCAGGCCCAATTGTCATTGGCTTCAATTAGATTGTACCTGCTTAGGTTAGGAATTAATTGAGGTCCGGATCCACAAAGGTACATTGGTGCCTAAATCTTGGTTTTATGTGCCACTGTGGTCCACAGCACTCACATTTAGCTGCTGCCTCACCATGTAGGCACGTAAACTCACTTGGAACTTAAGCTTTTGCAGCAAAGTTCCCTACACATCTACATTTCTGCCCCTGGACATGCGCACTGCTGCCTCACTGTCGGCACCCGGACATCTATTTCCTGCCTAAGCCCCAGAGCGGTCCATGAACTGGGGGAAGTAGGTAAGTTCCTTAACCACTGGGCTACAGAGTGATTCACTCTCCTTCCCTAGCCTAACTTCAGAGGGAGAGATTGAAGATGATCCCATCAGAATGTCCCATTGCTCAGTGGTTAGAGCACTCTCCTGGGAGGTAGCAGATTCCTGTTCAAATCCCTTCTCACCAGGCAGCAGGGAGGCTTGAACCAGTGGTCTTCCGGATCCTGGGGGAGTGCTTTAATCAGTGAGCTAAAGGTTATAAGGGATGTCCTTCTCCTCCTGGCTCCTTTGTGTGGAGTTACTCTGAGCACACCAATCAGACTGGGCCCTGCCTATGAGTCAGGTAGAGAAGCATTTATCATCCCCTGGTTTGCAAATCAATAGCACCAATAGGTGTCTCCCTGCAGCCTGGATTTAGGTGCCTATTTTAGGACACACCCCTTTCACCCACATCTCTCATTGGCTCGCTTACGTGGCTCCACACCCAGTATAATGGGTTTTGTGAATTATATCCTAAGGTACCTATCTCTCCCCATTCATTGCATAGGGGCCCTCACTACCTTGTTCAGGCTTTGGGGATCACAGTGTTGTTCCTGTGATTTTCTAGGTGTCTAAAAGTTAGACAGTGTGATGGTGATTTGTTTGTTTGTTTCATTTTGAAATAAAGGTGGAAATGGCTATTATTTGAAAATAAATAGAAACCAATGGTATCATCTGATTTTAAAGGTCATCCATAACTGCTTTAACGTCCTGACAAATATCATGAAGATGTGTAGAAATTGTATGTCCCAGCTGATTTCCCAGCTGAGAAAGACTCCGGAGAAGCCAGTGGGAGCAGGGTACACATCAATGTGCCGAACCTAGCTCATAGACAAGAGTTACAATTGATTTTATATACATATATAAAATGAATTGTAACTGTTGATGTATTTGTTGATGCAAATATATATAAACTATATTTACTTCTGTCAGTGTTGTTACTCTAAAAACCTCAGTGTGAATACTCTAGTGTAAATATCTGCTAATATTTTTAACATTCAAATGTTATCCTGACATTTAATTAATTTCTCCCTTAACACTGAGGTTTGTTTATATATATATATATATAAACTGATAGAAGTAAATATAGTTAATCTAAGTCTTTTGATGTCCCTGGGTTCTGAGATGCCAAACATTAATAACATCAATTTAGAGAGTTCCAAGTTATCTTAATGAATGAGTTGTATGAATCAAGCCTGATCTGGCTTCTTTCTTCAGCTAATGAGACACTGGAGATTTATGCCATAGCTGAGTCGACTAAATGTTTCTGTAATCTGACATCTAATACAGTAATGTCCAGTGTCTCTGCAGTTATAATCTAAACATTCCTTAATTGATGCACTGAATGTTTTTAATCAAAGAAATCTGAAAATGTATTTATTTTCTTTGTCCCACCTGCATTTTTCATTTCAAAACCAGTTTGAGTATCACGGTTGTTCTGAAACCTGAAGAGCAACGTAAAGTGGAAGGGATATGACCTGCTCCCTTGGGGCAAGGGGATAAGGAGCATGAGTCTGTCTGGACAGCTGGGGTGGGAATACAAGAGAATTTTGATGGATCTAGTTCCCATATGGTCTTAATCCACTCTTGGCTACTACAGGTTACTGTTGCTGTTCAATATTAATTAGTGGAATCAGAATCCCTTCCCATCCCTCTGCATAGAGATCAAAGTGATGAATCCAATTACTATGGTGTTCTCATGTAGCTTTATAAGCAAGATGCAAACAAGAACAAGATCAGGGTGACATCCTGGCCCTATTAAAGTCAATAGGAGTTTTACCATTGACCTGAATGGGGCCAGGTTTCATCCCAGGAGTTTTAGTCATCCATACCAAGATGTCAACAGTAGGTAGGTTGAGTTACTGCAATCCTGAGTTTAGTAGGCCGTGGGGAAGGTTGGGAAATCTATGAATGAAAAATAATGCCTTGTTTATTCCATTTACGCACAAGTTACATGTTGTGCTCAAATGTAAAACCTTTGCATTTATGGTCTATTTTATTTTCTGCCTCTCAAATGTTTTCAGGAGGTCTGTTGTTCGGAGAGGTTGGGAAGCAAATCTTCGGGTAAAATTCCTTTGGATAACTTCCCAGAACTGTGTTCAGTTCCCATAAACAATCCCTGTGAAAGGATTTCACTGGGCAATCAGTGGTTCCTGATTCTAAGAAATACTGTCAAGTGAGACTACTTAGAACTCAAAACTTGGATATTTTGCAACGTACTCCTACCTATGCATAGTTGCAAACCTTGCCTGAAGGACAGAAACCTCATTTAAAATATTGCTTAATGGATTTTGAAAATGTGACCTAATCAGAGCTGGATGAACACTGAGAACAATGTATCACCAGCAGGGCTGTTGAATAATCGCAGTTAACTCATGAGATTAACTCAAAAAAATAATCACAATTAAAAAAAATTAATAGCAATTAATCACAGTTTTAATCACACTGTTAAACAATAGAATACCAATTGAAATTTATTAAATATTTTGGATGTTTTTCTACATTTTCATATATCTTGTATTCTGTGTTGTAATTGAAATCAAAGTGTATATTTTTTATTACAAATATTTGCACTGTAAAAAAGATAAACAAAAGAAATAGTATTTTTCAATTCACCTTAAACAAATACTGTAATGCAATCTCTTTGTCATGAAAGAGCAATTTACAAATGTTGATTTTTTTTTGTTACATAAATGCACTCAAAACCAAAACAATGTGAAACTTCAGAGCCTACAAGTCCACTCAGTCCTACTTCTTGTTCAGCCAATCGCTAAGACAAACAAAGTTTGTTTACATTTACAGGAGATAATGCTGCCCTCTTCTTATTTACAATGTCACCGGAAAGTGAGAACAGGCATTTGCATGGCACTTTTGTAGCTGGCTATTCAAAGTATTTACGTGCCAGATATGCTAAACATTCATATGCCCCTTCATGCTTCAGCCACCATTCCAGAGGACATGCTTCCATGCTGATGACGCTCGTTAAAAAAATGCGTTAATTAAATTTGTGACTGAACTCCTTGGCAGAGAATTGTATATCCCTTGGTCTGTTTTACCTGCATTCTGCCATATAGTTCATGTTATAGCAGTCTTAGACGATGACTCAGCACATGTTGTTCGTTTCAAGAACACTTTCACTGCAGATTTCACAAAACACAAGGTACCAGTGTGAGATTTCTAAATATAGCTACAGCACTCGACCCAAGGTTTAAGAATCTGAAGTATCTTCCAAAATCTGAGAGGGACGAGGTGTGGAGCATGCTTTCAGAAGTCTTAAAAGAGCAACACTGCGATGCGGAAACTACAGAACCCAAACAACCAAAAAAGAAAGTCAGCCTTCTGCTGGTGGCATCTGACTTAGATGATGAAAATGAACATGGTCGGTCCACACTGCTTTGGATTGTTATCGAGCAGAACCCGTCATCCGCATGGACACATGTCCCCTGGAATGGTGGTTGAAGCATGAAGGGGCATATGAATCTTTAGCGCATCTGGCACATAACTATCTTGAGACACCAGCTACAACAGTGCCATGAAAACACCTGTTCTCACTTTCATTGTAAACAAGACATTGTAAACAAGAAGCGAGCAGCATTATCTCCCCCAAATGTAAACAAACTTGTTTGAGCAATTGGCTGAACAAGAAGTAGGACTGAGTAGACTTGTAGGCTCTAAAGTTTTACATTGTTTGATTTTTGAATGCAGTTTTTTTAGTAAATAATTCTACATTTTTAAGTTCAACTTTGATGATAAAGAGATTACACTCAAGTACTTGTATTAGTTGAACTGAAATACTATTTCTTTTGTTTGTTTTTTACAGTGTAAATATTTGTAATCAAAAATAAATATAAAGTGAGCCCTGTACACTTCGTATTCTGTGTTGTAATTCAAATCAATATATTTGAAAATTGTAGAAAACATCAAAAATATTTAAATAAATGGTATTCTATTATTGTTTAACAACACGATTAATCCTGTGTGATTAATTAATTTTGATTAATCACGATTAATTTTTCAAGTGCTTGACAGCCCTACTTGCAACTCCTGACTACATATAAATCTGCTTTGTTTACTCTTTACTTTGAAACATTCATGAGAGGGAGTTAAATATATATATAATGTCAGGCTGCTACTGTGCTGAGACAACTGCCTATCTCATTGACCAGTATTGTCTCATTGTTCTGTGTACTTCCTCATCTGTCTGCATCCATCTGCTGTCTCTTGTGTTATACTTAGATCAGTGGTCCCCAGACTTTTTCTGTCATGCCCCCCTTACCTATAATGGAATCTGTCCATGACCCCGCAGGAGCCATGGTTGGGAGATGGGCTGGGAGTCGGGATGGGGCTGCAGTCGGGAGCTACGGCTAGGAGCAGGACCACAGCCGGGAGCAGAGCCAGGCTGGAGGCCAGAAGCTGGGGGCCAAAGCTGGGGCTGGAGCTGCAGCTGGGTCTGGAGGGCACTTCCTCCCCTTGCCCCTGAGCGCTGGTCTGGGCCCCGCCATGTCCCTCCCCCCGAATGTTCCTCTATGCCCCCTGAGTGGGGCATGCCCCACAGTTTGGGGACCACTGACTTAGATTGTATACTCCTTGGAGCAGGGACTATGTTTTTTGTTCTGTGTCTGTACAGAGCCTAGTACAATGGAGTACTGGTCCATGACTAGGGCTTGGAGACACTGCAGTAAAATACTACTACTAATACAATCATCAGATCCATAGTTTCTTAGGCACTTTAGTTCATCTCAGACACTCTGTTTTTAAGCAAGAGGCAGTGATTCTACAGTGCTATAGTGGAAAGCAATGCTGCTCTGCTTCAAGATATATTTTGTATATGTTTATGGCATAAGATACTGTCTTTCTGGCAAAGTTTTTCCACGGCTGTGGATCCACTATATCAGATATTTATTGGAACTCTAAACAACTGCAGATGTTTGATGTAATGGGTACCATGACCAACTATAGGTCAGAACGTTTACTACAAGCAGCACACCTGGCTTTATCTGCTCAGATAGTCTGATTTGTACTGATTCTGCTCCTGCTCCAGCTCCTATTCTTCTTCTTCAAGAACCATTCCTGATATTTATCTTCGAGTAATTCCTGGAGGAAGGTGAGCACTCTATTTGTTCCATACAGTGGTCATTTGCCAATGTTGGTTTACACATTAAGTTTGCATTAAGAGGTGCAAGCCAGCTTGGTTATGCCAAGATTATCTTATTGTTCCACTTTGTCCTTATAGGAAGCCAAACAGACCAGAAATGACTTTTACCATCACTCGTTGTTAATATAATATTATGGTTCACAGCATCATAGATCCTGAGATCTTTGTGTGACATAGCAGAACAAACATGTTAGATACCAGCTATACCATGAAAAGGCTGATTATTTTCCTTGTAAGGAATATTTAAAATATACTTTATGCCCGTAGTAGGTTGAAGGCCATCCCTCCCCATCTGGCTCAGACGAAGGCCACTGCATCACTGTGGGGTCAGCCCAGCCACAAAGGGGGAATTAGCGAAGCAAAGGGCTACGATCTATGGGGCTCTGGCCCTCAAGTGGGACAGGGCAAGAAACAGTCTAGAAAGCTCTGGCCCTCAGGCAGGGCAGAGCACCAAAAATGGTCTGTTGGGCCTATGGTGGGGAGGCTGCCATCACAGGGTTGTAGTTGGCAGAAGTGGGGTAAGGGGACCCCAAGCCCACCATACTCCACAAGGTTCCAGCCATGAGCCCTGCCAGGGGTGGAGGGCCCTGTCACTGGGTCAGTGGGAATCCTACTGAAACACGCCGACTTGAGCACTGACAGCAAAACCAGACTAGAGTCTGGTTTCCCTGGGCTACTTCCTACCACAGTCCGGGGAGGGAGCTCTGTCGTGCAGGGGTCCTTGGCTTTGTTGGGGTATTCGGCTGCCAGCAGTCTCAGTGGCTCCTTTCCAGACTCGGTCTCTTCTAGAGTCAGGGTGCTACCCAATTCAGTAGCAGGGCCAGAGTTCTGCAGCAAGTGAGAGGCATCTGTCTCCTTCCCTGGCTCTGGCCTAACTTAGCTGGAGTCCCCACTCTTATACTTACTGTCCCACCTCTCAAATTCTGGTGCAAGGGGTGGGACTGGCCTGGCTCCGCCCACCCAGACCCAGAAAGTGGCCCTTCCCCCTCTGGCTTGGAGGGAGGCCACTCCGCCTCAGTACAGTGCCATAATATTCTTTGTGCCTGTCAGTAAGATTGAGGAACTGAGAGGATTGGCAATCGGGGATGTAGAACCCAGTTATTAGACAGTTGGACCCAATGCCCCACTCCTTTACTCCTAACTATATAGCAGTGTGGGTTTAGGGCACGAGCAGTACTTGGTTTTGGTATCCCATAAAGTCTCAGCTGCAGGCCCCAGACAACAGTCCATATACTTCTCATCTCTGGTTTTTCAGGAGAAAATCTCATTCAAACAAATAACTTGGGTTTTAAAATACTTCAGCAAAAGTTAAATTGTGCGGTGTTACACTCCCCAGAGAAAATGACATCTTTTGTATTGGGAGTTGTGCAAGACAGAAGATAAATTGTTTCCTGGAAGAGAGGAACATAGGTTCTGTAGAACGCAATGGGGCCATTTGAATCTATTTTCTAGCACTGCTGCCACATACACATTTACATGCCAAAGTAACACGATGAGCCCAATCTTCCACCCCCTGAAGTCAATGGGAGTTTTGCCATTGTCTTCTTTGGGAGCAGGGATGGGCCCATTAAAGGAAAAAAACAAATTAAATCAGAAAATATACTACAATGTCTGACACCAAACATTAACTGTTTTAAGGACAACAGTGAACCCAGTTTAGCATGTGTCAACCTGGGTATAAACCAGGGGTGGGCAAACTTTAGGGTTGCAAAACTGTATGGAGGGCCGGGTAGGGAAGGCTGTGCCTCCCCAAACAGCCTGGCCCCTGGCCCCTATCTGCCTCCTCCCATTTCCCACCCCCTGACTGCCCCCCTCAGAACCCCTGACCCATCCATCCAACCCCCGTGCTCCTTGTCCCCGACCACCCCCTCCCGGGACCCCCCGCTCCTAATTCCCCCCCCCAGGATCCCACCTGCTCCCTGTCCTCTGACTGCCCCAGCCCCTATCCACACCCCCGCCCCGACAGGCCCCCCGGGACTCCCACGCCCTATCCAACCCCCATTCACCATCCCCTGACCACCCCTCCCCCACTAGAACCTCCGCTCCATCCAACCGCCCCCTGCTCCCTATCCCCTGACTGCCCCCCGGGGTCCCCTGCCCCTTATCCAACCCCTCTGTTCCCTTCCCCCTTACCATGCCGCTCAGAGCAGCAGGAGCTCACAGCTGCGTGGCCCGGCAGGAGCCAGCCACACTGCCCAGAGCTCTGGTGGCGCAGCTAGCTGATGCTGCATGGGACAGGGGACAGCAAGGGACAGGCCAGGGTCTAGCCTCCCCAGGCAGGAGCTCAAGGGCCGGGCAGGATGGTCCCATGGGCCGGCTGTGACCCGCGGCCTGTAGTTAGCCCACCTCTGGCATAAACATTACTTAAAATATTGAAATTTAAAATCAAAACCTTTATAAAACATTTTATATGCCTGTTCAAGTAAGAAATTTGCAGCAGCGAGGGGGTTGTGCGGTTTTTTTTGACATTTTCCTGTTCCCATCATAATGATGATTTCTGTGTGTCCCCTTCTAGAAGGACAAATAGGACAGGATGCCAGCTGTATTTCCCTTTAATTTTATTCCAAGGTTGAATCTAATACAGGATAACTAAAGTTAGGCTTCTTATTTTATGTAATTATTTTTGGCACAGAAACGGGGTCTCTAACTACATATTGTTTCAATCTCCTTGACATTGAAGGGATGGATTTAAACGATTGATAGCTTTAGAAAAAAGGTGGATTGCAAAATCACTGTAGAATAGGTGCAGCAAAGACATAATTGCCATGTTGTACAATTTCACACAAAGTTTGCTGAAACCACCTGACAATAAAAATGGATTTTCCATCCTGGTTTGCACATCCACATGGTTTATTTAAAATCAATCAATCAATCAATCAGAAACACCAAGTTAGGGATGAAACAGACATGGATGGCAGACCAAAAAAATAGCATCAAAATGATACTTTATAAAGCCCTGAAAAAGCAAGAAAAATAGACTGTTTTCAGAAGTAGTTTCTGTAAAAATAAATTTTTAAAAAAAATATCCAGCCCTGCCAAATTTCAGTTGGGTTCCTTGGATGAATGAATGTAAGGTTTAATGTAAAACACAATTCAGAAACTAAAACCCTAATTCTGCATTCCCATATGCATGTGCTAAACTTTACACACATGGACTTGGAATCACATGGACTTAAAATCACTTGGCCTTAATGGGACCTCTCAGGTGAATAAAGTTAAGCATATGCTTGTGAGATTGGTATTTTAGTATGGTAGCACATAAATCCTTTAAAGATTTAGGCCTGTGACATTGAGTGGCTAACTCACCTTGTTCCCTTCTTCTTCTCAGACAACTGAGGTTTCCCAGATTGCCTTTTCTTTCCACCTTGAGGTTCTTTCTGAAGTGAACAGAGTCTTCTCAGTCCAGAGACCCTGGTACATGTTCACAGCTGATATAAGTGGTACTGTAAATTCCACGTAAGTAAATGGGTGTAAATTACATGATAGGCAGGAAAAGTACAACCAACAGGATGGCATGAAAGGTACAAGAAGATAAAGTCAGATGGCCCTATTTATCTCAAACCTTCTTACATTTTCCTTTTGGTTGTTTTTTCCTGCTACTGTCATTTTGCTTCTTCCAACATATAAATTGTATCTATTTACACATTTGGGGCCACATTCATCCTGCCATCTTCCCCTGAACCAAGACCAAATTCAGCCATAGCATTGGATAGAGTGTGGGGCAATTTAATATAGCTTGTGTATACTATATATTTAAATATAAATGGAAAAAGGCAATGGGCCTGTTCTTCAGTTAGTATACATGGGCATAGCTACAAAGACTTCAAATTATTTGTATTTTAATTGTACCCAAAATGTCCTAGATGCTGAGATTAATGTAGCTACACAAATTTACATCAGATGAGGATATGGCCCAATGTATATAACAATGTGTATAACATACCCCTTATATGAAAATTGTATACATTTTAATGTATCCTTTCCCACCCTTTGTGTTTTGCTTGACTTCTTAGATTATGAGTATTCAGATCAGAAACTGTGTCATCCTCTATGTATGGAACAGCACCTAGCATCAGGGGTTTATTTTCAGAAAAATTCAGAGTCGGGCGGGGGGAAGTTGTGTCAGCCTATAGAACGCTATATATATTATAGTATATCCTGCACAATGTTGGGCAGAGGGAGGGCAACAAGTGGAAGACATAAAGGAGCATATAGACTGTGGACAATCATGGGGGGAGGTGCATACCAAGGTCTGGGGGGACAATTGCCCCCCTTGTCCTAGCAAATGATGCCCCTGCTTAGCACATTGCAGGCATTACTGAAATACAATCAATAAATACTTAATAGTGATACAAATGGGTGTGTAACCTTTCTGCCAGTCAGAGTTGGCAGCAACAAGGGCTGGGTTCAATATCTAGGGGGTTCCTTTTCAACAATACAACACAAAATCATCTTGAGCCTCCACCCAGTGACCTGGGACAATTACACAACACCCTCAGGGTGCCTCTAAGAGGCAATACTTCCCCTCTCGCAAGCACAGAGTCTAAGTGTAGCAAAAACTTTTAATAAAAGGAGGGAAGTAACTTAGCATTAATTTGGGAAAACACTGCAACTGGGGTTCGTAAACATAAACCATGAGCAAAAGACCCGCCCCCAAGTAAGTTGGGCAGTGTCCTTTTCCCCTCAGGTTCTTAAGTCCAGCAACCCAAAAATCCTTTAACATGCCTGTCCCTTCTCTGCACCCGACTCACAGTCACTATCCTTGGTCAGTGCAGCCCCAGAGTTCAGAGATTAATCCGCAGAGTTCACCTCCCACCGTGGGTGGAAGGGAGGGGTAAGGAGTTACCTTACACGCTCTGCTGCTCGGGCACTCGCTCATCGCCCCAACGGCCGATTGCTGCGCCTCTCTGCGGGGCTTTGCTCTGGCCCCCTCTGGCAGTTGCCCTGCTGGCCACTTGCCACCCCTCTCCGCCAGCTGCCCTGCTGGCCATGCCTCTCCACCAGCCTCTCTGCCAGCCGCCCTGCTGGCTGCTTGCCGCGCCTCTCTGCCTGCCTCTCCTGCTAGCTGTGCCTCTCCACCAGCCTCCCTGCTGGCCGCTTGCTGTGCCTCTCCGTCAACTGCCCTGCTGGCCTCGCCTCTCCACCAGCCACCTGGCTGGCCTCTTGCCAAGATGTCTTCAGGCTCCTCCCACACTTAACTCCTGGCAATGTGAGCGGCAGAGACACAAATGTCAGGACTGCCCAGAAATGGAATGTGGGTTAGCAAAATTTTGTGGCTGGGCGAATGGTTGTGGGAAGAAGTGGGGGCGAGGACTGGCCACCATTCCCGTGGAGGTGGGGAGGAAGCCTCATAGGGACTTAGTAGAGATGGCCTCGGCCCGCACCCTTATTCAAAGAGGACTGGTGAAGCCACAATGGTTTATCCCTGGAGTGTGAATGATGCTCGAGTGCATCCACAGGGCTTTGAGGCCCTGGCTATGGCCCAGGTGCCCCTAGAGGTTGGGGTCTGGTTTGCCTGGCAACAGGTGAGGGTGGTAGATGGGTTGCTGTACCCTGTGGTCCTGGGGACAGACGGTGGCCCCATCCCAAAGGGGAAAGGAGGCTGTGGGAGGGGACCCTCCAGCAGGAAGAGGCAGGAGAACCCACTGAATGAAGGGGAAACCCCTACATCCCTCAGACTCAGCAAGGGGGAGGACCCAGGTCCCCTGAGGACAGAGCAAAATCCTAGACAAGAAACCCCAATTGAAGACAGGAGAGAGCGAGGGATCGAAGGGAATGCCTGGAGGTGGAACCTCCAGGAGGAGAGAGCCAGACTCCCCAGGGACTCGACAACTGCACCTGAGGCCCCGGGTGGCCGGGTTGAGGTCCAGACCCACCCAGCTTCTCTGTCAGACAACAAGAGGGAGCAGCCAGTGGAGCTACCGAAAGTCTGTGACTGGTGCGAGGACCCCCTTCCCAGTGCCTCTTCTGTGGCTGGGGGATGGACAAACCCCATGAGGAAGACCCTGGGGACCTCCCCGTGGGTGGCAGTGGGCCTCCCTAAAGCAATCTCCGGGGCAGGGGGAGAAGGGGCCAAGCCAGGCCGCCCCCTCCTCCCCCCGGCCGTCACCTATGGGGGAAAGGTGTGTGTCTCTTAAGGGACAAAAGGGGGCTAGAGCTGTTGGAATCTGTGAAAGGTGGATTCTCCAACCATGGGGGTTGAGGATGCTGAGAACTGAGGCCATGATTTGTAATCTGTTAAGTTTTAAACACTAGCAAGCATGTTTATTTGTTATGATTTTCTGTTTCTATTATCTCTGCTTAGTATCACTTAAATCTCTGGTCTTTCTTAATACAATTAGTCTTGTTTCATTATAAATTCATCTCAGTGCTATTATACTAAAGCAAGGCGTACACCCCCTCAGATGAGCCACCAAACTAATGTGTATTCTGACTCTTTGGAGACAGCAGACTTGGTAATTTCTGTGAGTGTCTTGTGATAGGAGCTGGATATTGCAGAGGAACGCACTTCCAGAAGATTCGGGAACTGGGGTTCACTGAATGTAACCTGAAACCAAAGCTTAAGATTGGCAGAGTTTCAAGGACTTTGGTGGTAAGGCTGACTGACTGGTGCGTGAGGGAGCTAACACACAATTCAAGCTCCAGTAAAGTTCTCTCTTGCTGACACAAAGGGCTAACAAAGTGGCTTTTGGTTCTGGCCTCCATGAGAAAGGGTCACACAGCCCCAGCAATAAAAGGAAATACAGAGTGTTGGTGAATTTACAAATCAAACCACCACCAGTTAGCACTTGTATAGCACTTGAATTTATAATATGCTATATAAACATTTACTAATAGGTGATAATATAAATGGAAATACTCATAAGTGAAGAGCCACGGCTATTGCTCCCACTAAATGTTTGTGCACAAAAGAGAACTTGCACATGCAAATAGGCAGCTATCTGCACAATTACCTGGTTTTGTATGCAAATTGTAATTTGCATATGCATATGTATTTGTAAATATAGGCAGATTTTGCAAAGCAGTTTTAGAGGCTGCTTTGCAAATCTGGCCTAGGAACCCTGGTAAATAAATGCTGTGGCAGTAACATTTAGGAAACAGATATTAAGAAAAATAAAATGCCCTATGTGGCTAAAATCCCCGATGAATCTCTCATATTCTTTGCTGAGATACAGCCAGCCTTCTGATCCTCCAACACATTGCAGCAAGATGATGGGATAAGAAAAAAAGAATCATCCTAGCCTCGATAGAGAGGTCTAAGGATAAAAGCAGTTTGTTTTCCAGGTTCATACTTTTATCCTCACTCCAACTATCAAAGCACATTTCTTCCAAGATGTCAGAGGACTTAAATCCAGACAGAATAACATTTTTAAGCTCTAGCTAGGGACTCATGCTCAAAGTTGCTGATTGCCTACAACTCCAACAGAAATCAAAAGAGCTGTGAGTACTTGGTATCTCTGAAAATCAGTCTCTAGGTTCAGATTTCTGTGCTAATTTCAACTTTATCACCCATTGCAAGAAAAGTCAGTTGTGCAAGTATTAGACTCAATGGTGACAGCTGAAAATAGGTTTACGAAACTCACAAGTAATGGTGTGTTCAGTGCTAGTTTACAGCAGCAGGTAAAGAACATAGTATCTGACTCAGAGCAGGTTACGTACAGCCTATGTTCACAGAACCTTCACTATTGGTCTTCAACACTGTTGTCGAACTGGGCTTTCTAGGGATGCCAACCTCCATGATACACTGAAGAAGGAATTATAGTAATCCATCTCCAACACCTTTATAATCTACTGGAAAGAAAGTATTTAATCTTGTCCTATCTCCAAGCCTTTGGGGACTATCATGAACCCAGTAGGCCATCCTGGGAGCAACTCCATTGGCTTCCATGAAAATGCACCAGTGATAAGTTAGGCCCAATATATTTTAATCTAAATTTATTTTCCAGGTCATTGGTTTGATCCTTTAGGGCCTTATAGTTCTTCATATTCTCAATTGACACAGCAGTGTGTTCATAGACTGTTTTCACCTTATCTTCAGTTTTTCTCTTAGCATATTGATCTCTGAAATTGAAATCATTCAAGTCCTACTCTATCAAAATAGCCTGAATTGCACCTTAGCATTTACCCATTTCTCCTCAGGCCATGCCCATGATTTGAAACCTAAACAAACTGGCCAAACATTGACCTATTAGAAGCCACATAAAATAAAGGATCCTTTGCAAAGCTGAATGTTTTTCTGGCTTTGTACTGTCTTTGCATTTGCAAGAAACATTCAAAAATACACTATGGACCCTTTCTCTCATCAAACCAAAGACACAAATCTTTTAAGAGAATAATGATTAAAGCAGACCAAAATGTTTTATTTGAAACTTTTTTCCACATGAAAATGGCCTTTTTGGAAACGACTGGGCTTTGAAATCTCTCTGCAAATGTTACTGTCTGGAAGAGGTTTTCGTTTGTTGCTTTTAGCAAAAGGGTAAAATGAGATACTACCACCACCACCACCACAATATAATCACATATATACATTTCAGCCTGTATCAAGTCACCTTAAAAGGATAGGCAAAAATAGCTTGGAATGCTGAATTTTATTACATAAACTGCTTTACTTTGGAGGGGTTAACATTCTAGATTAGCTGCTTATGTAACAATGTGAAGAAAATGTATATATATATACACTCATGCTAAAAATAGTGATACAGGCCAGTTTTTGTGTACCAGTTGTTAGGATATAGATATTCAGGCCTGTCTGTAAAGGCCTATACTCTAAGAATTTAGGTGTATTCTTATCACTTAGCTAGTTGTAGAGGTATAAAAGAAAGAAAGAGAATCAAAATCACTGTCTGCTGGTGTAAGGTCCTTCTCTTACTGTGACAGTCTGAGGCCCTGTTCTTAGGCTAACACCTCTGGCTAAGCAGCAGAGGCAGCCATAAGCTGGGAAGCAAATGGTCAGATCCTCACATTCCAAACTAGTCACATTGAAATAAGGTGCTATTGGGCTGTTAGGAATACAATCCTCTCCTGATAATGCCTATCACCTCCAGAGAAAGGGAAGTGCCTAGAAGATGAAAAAGGAAACTTAGTTTGATAGCATCCTCTCTGGCAAGAACTCACTTATCAATAGCTGGGATGTGAAATCCTCATTTCTTTGTTGTTCTATCACTGTAGTCCCCATTTCCCTATTGTTTTTCTGTATAATCTCTGTCTGGTTCTGTGATTGTTTCTGTCTGCTGTATAATTAATTTTGCTGGGTGTAAACTAATTAAGGTGGTGGGATATAATTGGTTAAATAATCATGTTACAATATGTTAGGATTGGTTAGTTAAATTTGAGGAAAATGATTGGTTAAGGATAGCTAAGTAGAACTCAAGTTTTACTAAAAAAGAAAAGGAGTACTTGTGGCACCTTAGAGACTAACCAATTTATTTGAGCATGAGCTTTCGTGAGCTACAGCTCACTTCATCAGATATCTGATGTATCTGATGAAGTGAGCTGTAGCTCACGAAAGCTCATGCTCAAATAAATTGGTTAGTCTCTAAGGTGCCACAAGTACTCCTTTTCTTTTTGCGAATACAGACTAACACGGCTGTTACTCTGAAACCTGTCAAGTTTTACTATATAGCCTGCAGTCAATCAGGAAGTATGTGGGGAGGTGGGGGGGGAAATGGGAACAGGGAATGGGGGTGGGGAAATTGGAATCATGTTTTGCTAAGGGGGGAAAATGGGAACACAGAATGGGGGAGGGGAAATTGGAATCATGTTAGGTAAGGGCAGGAATGGGAACAGGGACACAGGTAAGGATCTGTGGTGTCAGAGCTGGGAAGGGGGACACTAAGGAAGGAAACTGGAATCATGCTTGCTGGAAGTGCACCCCAATAAACATCGAATTGTTTGCACCTTTGGACTTCGGGTATTGTTGCTCTCTGTTCATGCAAGAAGGACCAGGGAAGTAAGTGGGTGAAGGAATAAGCCTCCTAACACTAGTGTCTGTCAGATTACTTTCTCAATATCATTTGTTACCAATATCATCTAACAATAAAACATGCTGCAAAATATAGAATTTGCTATGTAAATTAGATGTATGTTCAAAAGGAGCCTCTTTCACCATATTAGCTCTAAACTAAAGTCATCTTCGGAAAGATATTCACTTTATAGCAATGAGTTGAGTTGCTTTGAGCTACTTTGTTGCCAATGGTAATTGTCTAGGGGCCTGATCTTGCAGCCATTACTCACTTGAGCGTTCCCAGCAGTAGCTAAAACCACTGAATCCACAGGGACTACTCCCACTAATCAGGTTTGTTTCTTATCACTTTGTTTGGTTCTGTGATAAACAGGCTGAAGTACCTTTGCATTTCAAAGCCAGATGCAAAAGCTCAGGGTTAGACAGGCTGACAGTTTTACAGATACGTGGTTGCCTCTCTGCTTTCCCTTTCTTTAGCTTGTGCTACAGCTACATTGATGCACTGAAGCCACTCTTCAGCATTCTTCTCGTCTTTGGCCTTGAAAACATAGGTCTTATTGTTGGTGAAGATTTCAAAGGCCCGAGGAAGGCTGCGGTCCCTGCGCTTCTTGGCCACAACTTTTACACTCTGTACCTTACTGAGTTCAATGGGGCAGTCGTCTGGATCATCTTTCTGAAACACAGGAGGTGGGGGATGGAGCACAACAGTCAGTTCAGAGAGAAAACTTTTGTTGATCCTACAAAGTAGCTACATCCATAGCTTTAGGCTGTGCAACCCTTACTCACTTTGGGGAGCACTGAGGCTGGGATTTGCAAAGGAGCCTAAAGGAGTTCGGTTCCTAACTCCCATTGAATTTCAACAGGATTTGGGTGCCACATTCCCTTAGAAAATCCTGCCTCAATCATGTAACTAATCCAGTTAGGGCTATTTGTGCAAGGATTGCACAGTAGCCCATGAGCTTTCCTACCTTAGCATTGGCACATGTTACTCCCACCCTTTTGCAAAGGGTTGACATCCGCCACCAATATAGGATTGTGATAATGCCCCCTCCCAATCCCACCTCCCAATGTTATTGGTTGTGAAAGGTGCCTGAATGACACACCGGGAAACTGAAGTGCTTCATGAATTCACAGTCCAGACAGCAACAGTGCACACTTCCCTACACTGCCTGTGGATGTGACTCACTGTGCCCTGGAGGGACCAAGAGGAGCAAAGGCTCTACGCATATTCAGTTGCTGAGCTCTCTATTCAGCCATTCTCTCTGCTGAGACTGCCAATGGTTCTTTATACATTCAATGCACTTTGCAAACATTAATTGGTTCAGAAGCAAAGAGTCCTGTGGCACATTATAGACTAACAGATGTATTGGAGCATAAGCTTTCGTAGGTGAATACCCACTTCGTCGGATGCATATACATTAATTTGGTTCATCTCTCAATCATGCCTGTGAGGTTGGGTGTTGTAAATATTTTGGCAAAATGTTGGAAATAAATTTCCCCAATAATTTTATTAAGGTTGACCATGACTGTTTTCACACATAGAGGGGCAGATTTATATGAATATGTTTAAGGATTGTACAGTTCACAAAGCCCTGAATATGTTCGTTGTATACATATGAATAGGTCAATGAAATAGTAGCACCATTTTATAAGTAGGGAAAATAAGGTAGGGAGGGATAAGTTATCTTAACTGATGGAAAAACCTGCAGGAGGGCATGGAGATTCCTAGCTAGCATCCTCTCAGGGATGAGGGATTTGCAAGCTCATGGAATAGGCAGGGATTGTGGCCTTCTGACAAGGAATCTAGTCCCCAACCCAAGAGATGTGACATCAGCATGGAGTGACTGTTCCTCAACCACCAAAGCATGGCTCACTGCGGAGCTGTGTTGCTACTGCCTGAACTTCATCCCTTCTTCTAGCCAGGGAGAGGCTGGTGCACAGGGGTTAATGTTGCAATGAGCACCATTAATTCTCACTGAATGGCCAGGGGGCAGTGACAGGCAGAATGGCTGTACCCTCTATGTAGACCCTTTAAAGGTTGTGGAATCAGACCAGGGGGTAACCATTGTGGTGAGGATAAAGAAGGCGTTGGGAGGAGGCCATGGGGAAGTAGCCCAGGGAGTTGTAGCTGTCGCACAGCTGTTCCAGGAGGCACTCTAGACAGCTGCATTCCACAGGGCCCTGGGCTGGAAACTGGAGTAGAGGGCGGGCCCGGGTTCCCCCCAAATCCTCCCAACTCCTGGTCAGACACAGAGGAGTCGACCTGGACTGTGGGTTCAGAAAAACGGCCAAGCTGAGGGCTGCCGTGAAGCTCCAAGGCGAGCAAATCAGCCAATAAGCGCAAGACCCACCAAGGCAGAGCAGGAACTTTGTCACACCATGGAATTTACTCAGGCACCACACTGGGACTAAAGACTGTGGAGATGAATCATCCATTTTTCCATGGTGTCCCAGGCGAGGCACACCAGTGATAGACCTGAAACGAAAGCCTGGATCTGAACACCCATGAACCTTGTGGGAGTTCAAATCCAAGGGCTTGAACATCCAAGTTTATCTATACAAACTAGCTTTTGTTCTCATTATAAGCTACAAAATAACACTAGATGTGACCTCACATTACTAAGGAGAGTTGGGTTTTAGTACCTCAGGCAGATTTTTGTATATAGGACCCACTGTAGTTTTCATGGACATGGAGAGCAATGCATTTGTGCTTCTCAGATTTTGGCTTTTTTTGCCTCCCTTTCACCCACTGGCCACATAATTGCTTGCACAGAGCAAATATTGTTAGCATGGTTAATTTTAAAGGGGAAAGGGTAGTGACAGGCCTACAGGAATATCCAGGCACAGCCAGCTGGCCATTTCACAATACTTCTTCTGTGTTTGGTTTATATTTTCAAATCCAGTGAGGTAAATGGAGAACATCCACATAATACTATTCCTTGTTTAACAATTCAAGAGAAAGCGGGGGTGGGGTAGGATTTTAGTACTTAACCAGATACAAATACCTTCCAGTTCAAATAACTAGAAATAAATACCACATACAGCTGGACATGGATACCTAAAACTGACTTAACTAGCCATTACCTATGACTGCGCAGCTTAATAGTATATACTCTATTGTAAACTGATGCATAGATCACCTTGATGATCTGATCTGGGAAGGCCCATTGACTCCATGGACATACAGGCTTCGAGGGTTTGCAGGACTGGAACCCTCACTGTGTGGGGTGGTGAAAATCCCACCAAAATCTTTATTTTCTCCTATTTTAAAATTTTTATTTGGAATGATTTTGTATTCAAATATAAAAGATTTCTAAAATGAAAAAGACAGACTAAATCTGGGTATTGGTAGCTTGTCAAGTCATGTAGTTAGGCCAGTCCTCACAACTGCAGATGTGCCTATCAGCTCATTAGCTATTTCACCAGTGCTGATGTTCATTTCTGTTTAAAAAAAATCTCAGGCCCAGCACTACAGTTTGTTGGGTACTATGTAGCGTGCATTCTCCATGAGCAGACCATCTACGCAAAGATGCATTACTAAAACAGCACCTTTTCTGTGTGTTTCTCCCCTATCTCCAAGCAGTGGGAACGAAACTGGTCTTTTCCACAAAATGCACAGTGCTAAGTAACAGGATAAGACTGTTCACATCTGTTGGTTGTTCCCATTGTGGGAACAACATACAAAACAGTGTCATACACTGCCAGATCTAGCTTTGGGGCATGAGATCTCCTACCTCTTAGGGTTAGGGTGACCAGATGTCCCAATTTTAAAGGGACAGTCCCAATTTTGGGGTCTTTTTCTTACATAGGCTCCTATTACCCCCCACCCCCATCCTGACTTTTCACACTTGATGTCTGGTCACCCTACTTAGGGTGGACACCAACAGCATAGCCAGACCACCCCCTTCCTAGTCCTTTGGTTCATGATGCATTTCATGATGCATCCAGCACCAACTGGCTTTGAGAGTCTTAACTCAGACATCAGTTACCTGAATCTCTCTCATGAAACTTACGTATCCTTGTAACATCTGTCTCTACCTCCAACCCCACTTTCAGGTGCATGCAGTCAAATACTTTGACATTCCAAAACATCCAGCTCCCCAAATATGGCCAACACTCATGCTAGTCAGCCAATTATATTCTATTTGCCCAACACTATTATCGATACCCTTGCAGTCAGGGGACAACTATAAAAGTCTGCAATACCTATTCTCTTTCTAGAGATAGCCTTTCCAGAACTGAGTTGAGCCACACTGGTGAGGCTGCGCAGGGAAGCTTTCAATGCCATTCCTCATGCTGTACCCATGCTGAGGTTAAAGACAGGCCTTGAGTCTCTAGGGATATCAATCCAGTACCTTTGGCTAGCTCTAATTTCAGCAACAATGTAAAAGTAACAGGATATAACACAAATACTTGAAAAATATGCTTGCCTGAATGCAACTACTGTACCTTAAACCTGTCTAGTACTGTGCATTACCATTACAAACAGTTAAAACAGCTCAAAATTTTTGAGTTTACTAGTTAAAAAGAAGTAAATTAATCTGTATGAAATATATAGCTGAGAAGAAACTGACATTCAACAACTTGATCTGCCACCTTCCTCTGCCTGAGAAACAATATACATTTCTTGCATTAACAAAAGAGAGCAGCAGTAAAACAATCTTAGGGGACGGATTTTCATCCAATAATCACATCCCATGGGAATTAGAGGCATTCTGATGTGCCTGTTGCTTCATTAGTGTAGGGCATCTAATTAACTCCCATTACATCGCAGAGATTCTTTATAGGCCAATCAACTTGTGAGGAAGTTGACAATTATTCTGGCAAATTTTAAAAAGTAAACACCAACCAATAGTAAAATTGACTGGTCTTAAAAGTACAGAATAATTTGTCTTGAAAAACCCAACCAACACATCAAGAAATCAGTAGGGAGATGTTCTTTTATGAATAAGCCTCTGATGGACTGCATTTGCCCAAGAAAGGCATAAGTGCATCATGGACAACTTTGTACTACCTCTATGAAAGGAAGGGACTAAGCAGCCATTTTAGAGTTTAGAGTGCTTGATTTTGTTTATAGATGGTAATAAAAGTTCTTTAGAAGCAAAATTAAGCTTTAGGGTCAAAATTTCAGCCAGGCTCTGATAAGAGGCTGCTGTTATCTTGGAACTTCTCTGGAAGTGTTCCTGACACTAAACAAAAAAAGACCATTTTGCATAGTATTTGGTAATGCCAATGGCTGAAGAAAGTAATTTTCCATTCAGAGTGTCTAATAAATAAGAAGCATTGAAATTAATTTTGCAGTGTTAGCTACACTAGGCCAAATTTCTCTCTCTTCTTCTGGTATAAATCCACTGAAATTTCAGAATAGATATTCTGGATTTATACACTGGGACAAGTGAGAGCAGAATTTAGCCCTTTATTGGGAGAAACAGAGAACTCTTACATTAGTATCCTACTTTCAGCAATACTTTGTATTTCCTTTCTGGTGATGATTCGAATGCTATAATGTCAGTATGGATTATTCAGTTAAACAAGAGAAATAGCCCACGTTTTATTTTATTTTATTTTATTTTTTAAAAAAGAGAATAGTGATTTTGTTTTGGGTACCCAGCTTGAAATATTTTAGAGGGCCCTGATTTTCAGAAAGTGCTGAGCACCTGTCCTGTGAAAAATCAAACCCCTCTAAAGTCTGTCAAGTTTGGCACACAAAAATCACTGATCGCTTTTGAGAATCTAAGATGTAATTAATACTTTCCTTGCTGTTGTATTCCAGGCTTTTTGCAAATGGTTGCTTTTTAACCTATGCAGACTTCAGTTTCACTGTTGCTTATCCAAAAATTTACTTGAACAACAAAATTAAGAATCGCTAACCAGGACTGAAAGGCATTTAGGTTTTTTCTTCTTCTTTTTTTATAACTCAGTGCAATTTCTTAAGGCATAGATGGATTAGTGACACAATAGCCTGGTACTAAATTAAACCTTCACCTTCGGAGGCACTTTTAGCCATAGGTCACCAACTAAGGGAATGTGAAAAGATTTTAAGAGTTGGTGGGCGCAAGCTACCTGTGTCACATGGGTGCAACTTCCATTGAAGCCAATAGGAGCTGCATCTTTTTATCTGAAACCCTAAGTATGGAGGGTGGGATTTTCAAAAGTGCTCAGCCTTTGCCTAACTCTGTTGCCACTGACTTCAAAAAGAAGAGCATTAGGCCAAAGCTGAGGGTCTTTGAATAGCCCACCCTTTGTCTCCACAGGAAGAAGCATAAGCCCTTCAACAGCTTAGACAAGCTTAGCCAGCAAACCATTGGCTGAAGTTAACAATGTAGTGCGAGGAGAAGATAGAATAATCATAGTCTTGAAAAGCCCAAGGGAGAGGGTAATGCTGGGGAGGGAAATGAGCAAACCAAACTGATGTTCTTCTAACTTACAGATTTTCCTTTGCGAAACAGAAGCTGATTGCCAGCGAGAGTGAAATAGCGAGTTTTCCACCTTTTGATAAACTTCCATCTAACTTGCTTTTCTTTCAGCTTGCCTTCAATCAGAGGTTGTCCATCTTGATTTACAACTAGTGAGGAAAGATATAATGAGGAAGTTATTCATTTCCTCTCTCTTATCTCAGAAGGAAGCACAATTTGTTCTCCAAACCAAAAATCAGTTTTGCAATGTTGCTGTATAAACCACAAGACCACATTTCCCCTCTGCCTCAAAATATTCAGCCATCATTGAAGAAAAGTGTTACAGTCCCCTACTCACGAAGGATCCATTTTGTGTAGTAGGTCTCATGGCGTGGATGATCTATATAGTTCCCTCTTCCCTTCATCTTTTCTTCTCCTAACTCTTACTACTGTATATTCATCCCCACTTCCTATTTCTACCCAACTTATTATCCAACCTCACAATACTTATTCATAATATTGTACAACGAAGCATATGCTTAACAGAATAACCAAAAAATAATCCACCAAGATGCACCCAGAATGACCAAAGCAAACTCATGACCCTGTATGATTGATCTTTGCCCTCTTCTTCCCCAAATGACACCTATGCGCTCTGTTTTCTCCAACTAAAACACTGTCATTTACCACCAACAGTATTTAACTCCCCCCAAATTACATCTTCACATAACATGTATTTAAAAGATCAGTTTAAAAATGCTTGGAGTCTGACGTGAGAAATGCTACCTGCACTGGCCCACTCACATCTTATGGAAAAGTCCCATGGAATCTGATGGAAGATAACTTTCTAGGGTTATATTCCTGCTATAGAATTCTATAGAATGAATTGAAAACCCTCACAAAGGATAACATTCACTATTAAATCCAAATCATTTTTATTTTTAGAGTCATTTCCACAGAGACAATGAAAAGCCAGGACTAGGATTTTCAAAGGGACCTAAGGGAGTTAGGTACCTAAACCCCATTGGACATTAGCTCCTATCTTCCTTAGGTCCCTTATAAAATCCCAATCCAAAAATATATTAGGCACAATCCTGATGAAAGGGTGGTACATGAGCTAGAAGCCAGGAGACTGAGTCAAACACATCCAAAACACAGTTCTTTCTCTGCTGTCTTCTTGCTTTTGGGGGGGGGGAAAGAGTTGTTTGCTACTCACTTCCTCTACTGCTTATGTAGTTCAAGTCACTGCCTACCCTTACATTTTTAAGAGAACCCTATTGGTTTATTCATCATTAACTGCTTTAGGTCCTTCCATAAGGGAGGCCACAAAGTCATTTAATATTAACATAAAATGCTGTGAAAAATAATCCTCTCACTTTGGACAAACCAAGAATTACCTAGATCCTGTTCCAGCTTATATGCAGCCAAATCTCATGGCACCAATGTTGGTAATGTGATATTTTCAATCACTTACATCTGCCTAAAATAATAAAATTATTCCAGCACCTAGAACACAACTGCTGGAGCAGTGCAACACAAGACAGACCCTGGACACCTAATGTTTACCTTTCTCCCTCAGTAACAGTTCGGCACTTAACTACTTCCAACCCCATTGCTAAGTGTGGACTTCTGATCTCATGACCAAGGATTTAGAGTTTCAGAAAGGTGGTTTGTATAGTTTTTTTTTAAAAAAACAGACACATTCTTGCCTCTCAAGTGGAACTCATTAAGGGGAAGTAAATAAAGCTGGATATTAAGATACAGCATTTGAAGTCTTTATGATAGATGCATAGATTTTAAGGCCAGAGAGGAGCAGTATAATCACTTGTGTGATCCTATTTTTAATTCTATATAAATATAGCATTATATGAGTAAAGTGCAATAATAGACAGTGTATATTCAATAAAAAGAGGGGTGCCCTTGGCTGCTCCATCTTCAACTCAGCTGGTTTCCAGATCAGTGAACCCCTGTAGTGAACCATGGTGTGCACAAAAGGCTACTAGTTCTGGTTGTCAATCCAGATTACTTTTAAGGGAAACAACCAAAGAAAGAACATATATAAAGTTTCTAGTGAGGGAAATATTGTTCCCTCTCCATCACACAATGGTTTCATTATCTAGGTTTAAAAAATCACTTCGATTATTTAAAGCATGGGATGGATGTTAAAGATTATTATTTGTTTCAAAGTGCCTCAGATTCTCATTTATAAATGTGCCTATATTTATAAGGCCATGTATATCCTTCACCCTCTGCCCACAATGTCCATTGAGGTTATATGTCCACTGACTGTGACAGGCTGAATATCAGTGGGAGATGTGCAGGATTTCAGGATTGACACGGCTTTCAGACAGTAGACTCACAAAGAGGAACGTTCTAACACAAAAACCAAATGAATGAACAATCCACCCTGACTTAAAAAACAGCTAGCCTGGGTGTTAGGAGTTACTGCTTGTCATTCTAAAGCACACCAGGCTACATTATGACTCTAGGTACAGCCCTGAGAGAAGGGTGGTGTTTCAACAGCATCACCTCAGGAACAGCCCCAATAGGTCACAGTTCCTTCCCTGATGCCACCCTTTTTCTGGGTAGAGGAGCGGGGAAATGGCAATAATTTGCTGCTGTCTTATACCAGTGGCAAGTTATGACTGCCACTTTGCCACACTGGTTTAGCTGACCACTGGCCAGTGTTTACAGAGAAAGAGACTATGTTCAACCCATTCCTCACCCCTTCCTGCCCACCTACTCCAGGATATGTGTGTGTGTGTTTGGAGGGGAGTCAGTGGGTGTAGAGTCCCTTATTACTTGTATGTATAAGGACCCATTGTTTAGGTAGCCCATGTTGGTGTGCCAGAGGAGTTCTTACTCCCCTACGCTCCCTTGCATGGGTGCATAGTCAGAGTCACCATTTAGCCCACAGATAACAGACATGACAACTCTGAGGACATCCTTTGGAGTTTCTGAGAAGGCTTAACTCTATATCTATACAACTCTATTTACTGTCTGGTTTCTGAAAGACAAACAAAACATTAAAAATGTAATTCTTTAGAGTTAGCCCAAGAATGGATATTTTTCTCCAGCACTGCTAATGTTGTCCGAGGGGGGCTCCCACCCCTTGCACTCCAGCTGCTGTGAAATGAGGTTTTCTTGTTGTATTATTGTAATTACAATATGAAAGCCTCTAAAGGTTGTGAAAAGCAAACAACTCTTTCCCCAAATTCTTCTCCCATTCTCAGTTTAAACTGACAAGATAAATGTTAGGCTTCCTTTCATCAGTGAAAAAAAATGATTCATTCCAGATTATCCTATTTAGTATGTAATGAGGCAAAGTGTTTTAGGACACAAATAATAAAAATCTGGGTGCCAAATTTCTACTCACGCATGAAGAGCTAACTATATGTCTCTGGTTAAAACTGTTTCTTTCTCATTGCTCACCCCAATGCTTCACATTCCTCAACTATACTTTGCATCTCTTTGTGTCAGGTCACGTTATGTTGAATTCTTTCATGTCCTATTTGATGTGTTGTGAGACATGACCTGACACAAGACAAAGTGAAACAAAGCCATTCCTCCCCGCTGCCTAACCTTCTGTCGTTGCAAATATATGCAAATGTTTATGCAGAAAAACTTTGTTTGCTTCTGCACCCAGGTCATCTCAATTTCTCTAGATTAATGGTGTCACATTTTTTAATTTACACCTTTGTAATAGCCCTTAACTTTATTACAGATGCGCGCACACACACACACACACTTTTGTACTGCAAATCTCTTGAGAGACAATGAAAAAGTGAGCTATTACTCCTAATTTTTCATAGAACTAAACGCATTTTAGCAGCTGAGAGAAATAAATGCAGCCCAACCATGACTTACGTGAACTCAGCTGTCATTTGCTTGGGTAGAGCTATAAAACTGCAGTACTTTCAGGGGATTGGCTTTTACTAGTGTGGGCAATTTTGGAAAGAATCTGCAATTTATGCATGGATGCCAATACAAAGTGGGATGGGAGTAAAAGAAATGCATAATACTATCAAGAGTTGAAGTGATTAAAGCCAGGGGTGGCGAGATCTTTACAATATGTAGGCATCGTGGGTTGTTGCAAATTGGTAGCTCTAAACAGTTTTTCCTATATATCTTCCCTGTTTGTCATCCCACTGATGCTAGCTGCTTTCAGCCTTCCCTCTGTTTTCATGTTCACTTTCCATCCACATGCAGTTCAGTTTTACTGGCCTGAACATTCACGAAAGCGATGTCAGATTTCCAGGTGTAAGTACTGGTGCAACCTGAATTTTAAACGCAAAGGTGTGAGTTCTTGCTGTAAGAGAACATGCACACTCCTTCACCAAGCATATTTGTAAAGATTGATGTGGACACTGGCCACACATTTGATCCAGGCTCCAAATGTTTGTTTTTTACCCTGAGGATCACTAAATCCATATTCACCCTTACAAACTTGCTGTTTGTTGAGTTAATTAGATATTAATTAACTCAAGGTAAAAAGTTCTAGAGAAATGAAGGAACATCCATGCAACTCATCTGACCAATCACAACTAACCAACCCTTAAATAGTGATGCAAGAACGGCCCATGTTCACATTTTTCAAACTCTGTATACAAATATTGTCAAAGACTGCTGAGTAAATACATTGGCGTAAATTGCAATCCACTCCTGGATTTTCCCCTGCAGAGAAAGGCTGTATTTGTCACATAAACCATGCACTGTAAATGATTTGTTCACCTGGAACCCTTCAAATTCTGATGGCACTGTCTCTTTCATCAGAACCAGACAGTATGGTCATTTCAGCCTGAGTCTGTGGCTCAGATGAGAACTAGTTCATTGAAGCTGGATCTGGTGATGCTGGTTGGGTGGGGAAAAATAACCAGGGGACACAGCAAAGACTATGGGCCTGACTGTAGTCCATGAAGTCTGCTTTATGCCCATCCCCCAGTACAATGCACAACCAGACCCCTTGATGTGCCTGGCGGAAGATTTGTGTGACATGCGGGAATCTTTCCATGGCTTAGGGCAATGGTGCCTGCCCCTTCCCAACCCCTTCTCCTGGCTCCCAGCATAGGAGACATGGCCAGAGGAAAGGGCCATGCACCCTCAGTTTCCCCTTGATACCCAAATAACCACAATGGACTTGAGTGCTCTTTCATCTTTGCTTGGCAAGGAGGTTTCATAGATATTACGGTCAGAAGGGACCATTATGATCTAGTCTGACCTCCTGCACAAGGCAGGCCACAGAATCTCAACCACCCACTCCTGCAATAAACCTCTCACCTATGTCTGAGTTATTGAAGTCCTCAAATAATGGTTTAAAGACTTCAAGGTGCAGAGAATCCTCCAGCAAGTGACCAGTGCCCCATGCTACAGAGGAAGGCGAAAAACCTCCAGGGCCTCTTCCAAACTGCCCTGGAGGAAAATTCCTTCCCGACCCCAAATATGATGATCAGCTGAACCCTGAGCATGTGGGCAAGATTCACCAGCCAGATACCCAGGAAAGAATTCTCTGTAATAACTCAGATCCCACCCCATCTAACATCCCATCACAGGCCATTGGGCCTATTTACCATGAATATTTAAAGATCAATTAATTGCCAAAATCATGTTATCCCATCATACCATCTCCTCCATAAATTTATCGAGATTAATCTTGAAGCCAGATAGGTCTTTTGCCCCAACTGCTTCCCTTGGAAGGCTGTTCCAGAACTTCACTCCTCTGATGGTTAGAAACGTTCATCTAATTTCAAGTCTAAATTTCCCAATGGCCAGTTTATATCCATTTGTTCTTGTGTCCACATTGGTACTGAGCTTAAATAATTCTCCTCCCTCTCTGGTATTTATCCCTCTGATATATTTATAGAGAGCAATCATATCTCCCCTCAGCCTTCTTTTGGTTAGGCTAAACAAGCCAAGCTCCTTGAGTCTCCTTTCATAAGACAGGTTCTCCATTCCTCGGATCATCCTAGTAGCCCTTCTCTGTACCTGTTCCAGTTTGAATTCATCCTTCTTAAACATGGGAAACCAGAACTGCACACAGTATTCCAGATGAGGTCTCACCAGTGCCTTGTATAATGGTACTAACACCTCCTTATCTCTACTGGAAATACCTCGCCTGCTGCATCCCAAGACCGCATTAGCTTTTTTCACGGCCATATCACATTGGCGGCTCATAGTCATCCTGTGGTCAACCAATACTCCAAGGTCCTTCTCCTCCTCCATTACTTCTAATTGATGCGTCCCCAGCTTATAACTAAACTTCTTGTTATTAATCCCTAAATGCATGACCTTACACTTCTGACTATTAAATTTCATCCTATTACTATTACTCCAGTTTACAAGGTCATCCCGGTCCTTCTCTAAATTGGCAATATCTCCCAGCTTTGTATCATCCGCAAACTTTATTAGCACACTTCCACTTTTTGTGCCGAGGTCAATAATAAAAAAATTAAAGAAGATTGGCCCCAAAACCGATCCCTGAGAAACTCCACTGGCAACCTCCCTCCAGCCTGACAGTTCACCTTTCAATATGACCTGCTGTAGTCTCCCCTTTAACCAATTCCTAATCTACCTTTCAATTTTCATATTGATCCCCATCTTTTCCAATTTAACTAATAATTCCCCATGTGGCACCGTATCAAATGCCTTAATGAAATCTAGGTAAATTAGGTCCACTGCATTTCCTTTGTCTAAAAAAAATCTGTTACTTTCTCAAAGAAGGAGATCAGGTTGGTTTGGCACGATCTACCTTTTGTAAAACCATGTTGTATTTTGTCCCATTTACCATTGACCTCAATGTCCTTAATGACTTTCTCCTTCAAAATTTTTTCCAAGACCTTGCACATTATTGATGTCAAACTAACAGGCCTGAAGTTACTTGGATCACTTTTTCTTCCTTTCTTAAAACTAGGAACTATGTTAGCAATTCTCCAGTCATACAGTACAATCCCTGAGTTTACAGATTCATTAAAAATTAGTTCTTATGGGCTTGTGTCATAAATATAAAGGGAAGGGTAAACACCTTTAAATCCCTCCTGGCCAGAGGAAAAACCCTTTCACCTGTAAAGGGTTAAGAAGCTAGGATAAACCTCGCTGGCACTTGACCAAAATGACCAATGAGGAGACAAGATACTTTCAAAGCTGGAGGCGGGTTGGGGGGTGTGTGTGTGTGTGTGGAAACAAAGGGCTCTCTCTGTCTGTGTGATGCTTTTGCCGGGAACAGAAAAGAAATGGAGTCTTAGAACTTAGTAAGTAATCTAGCTAGATATGTGTTAGATTCTGCATTATTTAAATGGCTGATAAAATAGCTGTGCTGAATGGAATGTATATTCCTGTTTTTTGTGTCTTTTTGTAACTTAAGGTTTTGCCTAGAGGGATTCTCTATGTTTTGAATCTGATTACCCTGTAAGGTATTTACCATCCTGATTTTACAGAGGTGATTCTTTTACTTTTTCTTCAATTAAAATTCTTCTTTTAAGAACGCTGATTGTTTTTTCATTGTTCTTAAGATCCAAGGGTTTGGGTCTGTGTTCACCTATGCAAAATGGTGAGGATTTTTATCAAGCCTTCCCCAGGAAAGGGGGTGTAGGGTTTGGGGAGGATTTTGGGGGGAAAGACGTTTCCAAGCAGGCTCTTTCCTGGTTATATATCTGTTAGATGCTTGGTAGTGGCAGCAATAAAGTACAAGGGCAAAAGGTAAAATAGTTTGTACCTTGGGGAAGTTTTAACCTAAGCTGGTAAAAATAAGCGTAGGAGGTTTTCATGCAGGTCCCCATATCTGTACCCTAGAGTTCAGAGTGGGGAAGGAACCTTGACAGCTTGCAATTTCATGTGCCAATTCCTTTAATATTCTTGGATGAAGATTATCTGGGCCCCCTGATTTAGTCCCATTAAGCTGTTCAAGTTTTGCTTCTACCTCAGATATCTACCATATCTACCTCCATATCCTCATTCCCATTTGTCATGCTACCATTATCCCTAAGATCCTCATTAACCTCATTAAAGACTGAGGAGAAGTATTTGTTTAGATATTGGGCCATGCCTAGATTATCCTTAACCTCCACTCCATCCTCAGTGTTTAGCAGTCCCACTTCTTTCTTTGTTTTCTTCTTATTTATATGGTTATAGAACCTTTTACTATTGGTTTTAATTCCCTTTGCAAGGTCCAACTCTACTTGACTTTTAGCCAGTCTCACTTTATCCCTACATGTTCTGACCTCAATAAGGTAGCTTTCCTTGCTGATCCCTCCCATCTTCCACTCCCTGTATGCTTTCTGCTTTTTCTTAATCACCTCTCTGAGAGGCTTGCTCATCCAGCTTGGTCTACAACTCCTGCCTATGAATTTTTTCCCCTTTCTTGGGATGCAAGCTTCCGATAGCTTCTGCAGCTTTGACTTGAAGTAATCCCAGGCCTCCTCTGCCTTTAAATCCATAAGTTCTTCAGTCCAATCCACTTCCCTAACTAATTTCCTTAATTTTTGAAAGTCAGCCCTTTGGAAAATCAAAAACCCTAGTCGCAGATTTATTTTTGTTTATCCTTCTGTTCAGTTTGAACTGAATTAGGGATCACTTGAACCAAGGTTGTCCCCTACAACCATTTCTTCTATGAAGTCCTCACTACTCACCAAAACCAAATCTAAAATGGCATCCGCTCTAGTCGGTTCAGCAACTACTTGATGAAGGAATCCATCTGCTATAGCATCTAGGAAAATCTGAACCCTATTATTATTACTAGCACTCATCCTCCAGTCTATATCTGGGAAGTTAAAGTCTCCCAAGATCATGCAGTTTCCATTAGTACTTACTTCATTAAAAACATTAAAGAGGGCTCTATCCATACCGAAATTAGATCCCGGCGGTCTATAGCACACCCCAAGCACTATCACAGGGGAGGCTCTAGTAGTTTTCTTCCCCAATGTGATTTTTGCCCAGACGGACTCTCTTATCCATTCCATTGCTTCTTATTTCTTTACATTCTACCTCATCATTGATATACAATGCTACTCCACCACCTTTACCTTTATTTCTGTCTTTCCTAAACAGCACATACCCTTCAATACCTGTAGGCCAGTCATGACTACTATTCCACCATGTTTCTGTTATCCCTATAATATCTGGTTTCACTTCCTGCACCAGTAGCTCTAGTTCCTCCATTGTTACCTAGGCTCCTCGCATTGGTGTACAAACATCTTAATATTTGCTGTTTGGCCTCACTAACATTCTTTACACGATTAGGCACGGACATTCTACAGCCAGTATGACCTATTAGACTGGTATCCACACTGCCTTTCCTCCTTATGTCCATTCTCCTAGCCGCAGCTGTATCCTTTCTTACTTTGTTTTCTTCCCTCTCAATGCTAAAATCCGGCGTGGAGATTACCTGGACATCTCCCAACCACCTCCCCCAAATTCCTAATTTAAAGCTCTCTTAAATCATCAGTTGTGCCAGCCTCCATCCTAGAAGTCTATTTCCTTCCCTATTCAGATGAAGTCCATCCTGAGAGAACTGTCCTCTGTCCATGAATGCCTCCCAGTGGCCATACATCCCAAAGCCCTCCTTATAGCACCACTGCTTGAGGCATCTGTTGATAGTCATAATCTTGTCACATCTTTGTTGCCCTTCTCTAGGAACAGGCAGAATCCCACTAAAGATCGCCTGAGCCTCGATTTCTTTAAGCGTCTTCCCCAGCCTGGCATAGTCTCCCTAGATACGTTCCAGCAAGAATCTACCAGTATCATTTGTTCCCACATGAAGGACAATCAATGGGTTCTTTCCCGCTCCCTTTAGGACCCTCTTCAACCTCAGGTCCACATCCCATATCTTAGCACCTGGAAGTCAGCACACCCTTCTATTCTCTGGATCAGCTCTGGTTACAGGCCTGTCCATTCTTCTCAGTAAGGAGTCCCCGATCACGTAGACCTGCCTTTTCCTGGTGACGGTGCAATTCTCTAGTCTATCCCGTTCCCTCTGGCTGCAAGTTCTTTCCATTCCTATTCTCCTTTGTAATCCTCTTCAGCCCATCCTGTATCCTCCAGGGGCTCATATTTGGTGTAGTCTCCATTGACCCTTGCCCTTTTCCTCTAGGACTAGTCGCTCTTCTCTTCTTCCTTGCCCTTCTACCTTCAGTGACCACCTGCTGAACCCCTTCTTCATTTTCCAACTCTGCAAACCTGTTCTTGAGCTCTATTTCTCTTTCACTAGCCTGTCTTTTCCTCTGCCTGGTTCTCTTAGTCACATGCTTCCATAGTCCATTTTCTTCATCCAGCAGTCTCCCCTCAGAGTTCTTCGGTCTTGCTTCCATCTGCAAGTCTGAGCTTTTCCCTTTAGCCACCTCATGTCTTTGCTCAATAATCTGCTCGAACTCCCTTCTAAACTCAGACTTTCCACCTGCATCTCCATTTTCTTCCATCAGCTCTATCAGACAGCACTTCATGCAGACAAAACTCTTTCCAGGTACCCCCTCCATGATCATGTACATACCGCAGCTTCCACATCTAGTCATCTTCATTGTGTCTTCCACTACATGGGTCACTCCCACTGCTGCCTCTGTATCTGTCATAGCCTTCCCACCTAAATCCTGTTAATCTGGGAAAACAGACAAGCACTGCAATACAAACTCCCCATTCAAACTCCCACTCAAACTCCCCTGTTTACAGCTCTGTTTGCTGGCTCCTGTGCTGCTGCAGCTGTCTTGTTATGAGTTTTCTTTTTGAACCCACCATCATTATCTAGCAGAATGGATTAATGCAAGGCTACTCTTGGAAACATCATTCAGTCCAGAACGTGACTGTCTACTACCTTACCAGTGGTTCCAGTTAGGCACATGCTGCACCAATACTCCATTGACTGCCCTGGGGTCCACCTAGTGTCTGGGTGCCATTCAAAATACTAGTTTTGAGCTATAAATCTCTTTATGGCTTGAGCCCTATATATTTTAGGGCCCTGAATATCGTCTCTCTCTTTATACTGACAGGTTTCAGAGTAACAGCCGTGTTAGTCTGTATTCGCAAAAAGAAAAGGAGTACTTGTGGCACCTTAGAGACTAACCAATTTATTTGAGCATGAGCTTTCGTGAGCTACAGCTCACTTCATCGGATGCATACTGTGGAAACTGTTTCCACAGTATGCACCCGATGAAGTGAGCTGTAGCTCACGAATGCTCATGCTCTTTATACTACAAACCAGCAGTTGAGATTAGCTGGGATGTTCAAGATGACAGTGCTTAGATTTATTCCTCTTTAGGGGCTGACAGGAAAGATGGTTTTGTGGTAAAGGCACTGGATTAGAACCAGGAGATCGAAGTTCAATCTTTCCTCAACCACAGACATCCTGTGTCTTTGGGAAAGTTACTTAAACTGTCAGTGCCTTATCTGTTCTTTTCCCCAACTTTTGTCTGTCTTTTCTATTTTGGCTGTCTATGTTCAATACCAAGCACAATGGGTCCCCGATCTTAGCTGAGGTCTCCCAGAACTACTATAATAATAGTTCTCCATGAGAAGACCCTTGAATTTACTTCCCCTGGGATTCAACAGGACATTTGTTTACCATTAGCGTATGTTGCAAAGCCTGTCTATTCTTTCAGGCTTTTCCAGGGGAGACAGGTTGGGGTTGAGGAGGTACTGAGAGGAGGTGGGGAGTTTTTAATTACTGTTAGTAGATATGTTAGTAATAGGTTTCTGTGGTTTATTGTTTTTTGTACAACTAGGTGAACTTTTCTAAATTGCAGGGCCACCTTGCCCCATCTCGTTTCTGGCTAGCTGCAGCCTCAGTTTCCCCTCAGTTCCAGGGGCTGATTGCCTGCCCACACATTCCACAACATGTAGGCTCTGGCCTGTGCCTCCCAAACCCATGAAGGACTCAGTGCCAGGCTCAGAGTCTGCATCAGGCCCAATTTTATTCTCCAAATGTAACATCTAGGCAAAACATCGAACACAAAAACAGCTCCTCTGCCCACCTTGGGCTACAGCTCCCAAAGGCTTTTCCCCTTTGCTTCTCTGTCCCTCCTACTTCAGGGTTCACTGCAGGAGCCAGTCTCCCTCCTGCAGCTCCTTCTAACTGAGCTTTTTCCACTCTTTATAGAAAACACTTGATCCCTTCCCAGCTGATAAATGTACAGGGCTGGCAGGCCTGCAAGCTTCCCGGCCCTTGAAAAGGTAGGGTAACCTGCAACATGATAAAATAAAGGAATATGTCATTGCCATTGATGTCTCATTGTAGCATTTTATTGTAGATAACTTTTGACCCCATATTTACATGTGTAGTTAACCTTCTAATTTGTGATTAGATCATTTTGAGACACACAAATTGCTGTGATATGTTTTGCTGGAGGACACGGTGTCCCCATTAGAATGTGAAGTTTGGTGTCTAGAAAAGAATAATCTCCATGGCATGCTTAATAAGGGGGGAGGAGAGGATGCCTGACCAGACGAAATGTCAGAAATGCTATGATGAAGTGTCCACATTGAAAAACACATGGCCCAATTATATGGATCAGAAACTTACCTGCAGCATCAAGTAGCCAAGTTTAGTGGATAAGTATTAAATAAAAAGAGAATTTCAGCCTTAGTATAAAAATGAACAAACAAGTTTAAGAAGAAACTTGGGGGAGGGATAGTTCAGTGGTTTGAGCATTGGCCTGCTAAACCCAGGGTTGTGAGTTCAATCCTTGAAGGGGCCATTTAGGGATCTGGGGCAAAAATTGGGGATTGGTCCTGCTTTGAGCAGGGGGTTGGACTAGATGACCTCTGAGGTCCTTCCAATCCTGATAGTCTATGATTCTAAGAAAGAAAAACAAATTGTTTTTATAGTTATATATTAATAGAGTGTCATACAGCTACACAGTGATTTACAGAGCACAATGAGCACAGTATAAATACCTAGCCAGATTGATAGATTTCTAGAGCATCTTAGAAACCTGCCCACTCCTGATCCCATTCAGCTCAATGGTAGTTCTGACATTGATTTCAGTGGTAGCAGGGACAGGTCCTAACTCAAACTCAGGGTATGTCTACATGAGAGCTGCTATGATGGCAGAGCTACAGTTCTGCATCTGTGCCACTGTATTGTTGATGCTTCCTGCATTGACAGAAGGGGTTTTCCTGTCAATGCAGTTAATCTACCTCTCTGAGAGGCAATAGCTAAGTTGACAGAAGAATTCTTCCATTGACCTAGCCACATCTATACTGCGGGTTAGGTTGACCTAACTAAGGTGCTCTGGGTGCAAAGTTTTTCACAGCCCTGAGCAACATAGCTAGGTCAATCTAATTTTTAAGTGTAGACCAGTCCTAAGAGGAGACAAAGGGCAATATATTCAGGCACAAGATGATGATGTTGGTGGGGAGATCAACAGTAGGTAGACAGTTGATATGCAGTTTCAGACCAAAGTGGATATTTATGGATAAATTATAAAGTCTCTCAATAGCAGGTTTACACTGGAAATGCAGATACATTTTCAAGATTTGTGGTAGTTGGAACCAATCCTACAATCACAGTCCTCATATGCGTCTAGAGACAAATCCAGTGGCTACACTAGTGCCAGCTTCAGCAGACACCATAATGAAGTAGATGCCAGTATGTCTGAGGCCCTGATTAAAAGAGAAGAGTTCATAAAGGATAACAATGAAGCATTATTCCAAAGATTTTTAAAGTCCTTTCTCTTATTTTCTTAGCAATTAAGTTTCCTAAATATCTATAGGACATAAGGACCTCTCTCGTAACCTGCTTGTTGCTACAGTTAGTTCATTTAATGAACTAAATCTCCTTTTTATGGTGTCACAGTCACTTTAGAGCCAAATCCTGAAATCCTGATTTTGTTTTTACTCAGTCTTTACTCCAGCAGAATGCCCAATGAATGTCTGAATCTCCTTTTGTTTACACTGGTGCAAATCAGAACTGAATGTTGAAGTCCATGGAATGACACCGGTGGTGCAAGGGAGCTCAGACTGAGTGCATACTCTACTGTGTAAAGACTTCAGGACTTGACCCATCAGTAGAAGAATTTATTTAGTTGATCCAAGAGAAGATTAACAAGCAACTTGATCACATTCTACACAAACCTACGTGATGAAGCGATTTCTGATAGTAGATGACTTACTCTGACAGAAAAAAGCATAACAAGATCCGGTGGTTGGAAGCTGAAACTAGACAAATTCAGACTAAAAATAAGGCACAGTTTTTTAACCATGAGGGTAATTAACCATTTGAACAATTTGGTTAGACATGTGGTGGATTATCCATCACTTGAACTCTTTATATCAGGACTGGTTTCTTTATAAAATATGCTATAGCTCAAACAGAAGTCAAGGGCTTGATGCAGAAATTACGGGGTGAGGATGTATGGTCTGTGTTATGCAGGAGATTGGACCCAGATGATCATTATTCTTCTGGCCCTTTTGGCCCTAAAATCTGTATTTATGGTAATATCATGATGTGAACAGTTTAATATATATGGCACCTTAGAGACTAACCAATTTATTTGAGCATAAGCTTTCGTGAGCTACAGCTCACTTCATCGGATGCATACAGTATGCATCCGATGAAGTGAGCTGTAGCTCACGAAAGCTTATGCTCAAATAAATTGGTTAGTCTCTAAGGTGCCACAAGTACTCCTTTTCTTTTTGCGAATACAGACTAACACGGCTGTTACTCTGAAACCAGTTTAATATATGTGACCCTTTGTCCTAAAAGCTAGTGTTTACACACAATGGATTCAAGAAACTTAAATATTTAAACATTTACTAAACATTTTTTCACAGCCTCTGACTTCCTGGAAAGCCCACAACAATGCTGAAAATGTTTCCCAAACCCAAATGGAAAATTATTTTGCCTAGAACATCAGTTGCCTCCAGAGTACCTGAATATAATAGAGAACTTCTCCAAGTCAATTTAAGCCTGACTGCTATTCCTGAATGTACCTCCACCAGAATTTCTTCCCTTCCCCTACCCAGTAATTGCATTAAACATCTTTTGTACTACAGAACTGCAGTTCATTGTGCTTTCAGTAGTTCTGGGGACTGAGTGAAAATAATAAATATCAAGTTATATTAATATATAGAGAATATATATAGCAATCAAAAGAGATAAAAACAAAGTCATAAAACTCAAATTTTGTAACAGTAAAATGAAGGTGCTTACAAAAATTCTACCCCATCATGACCAATAATAAATTCCACTAAACTTAAGAGTGCTCTGGAATGTGTTGGTAGTAAGTGGAAGATGATAAATGCAGCTAATCCATGGGAATATGTATTCACACTCTATCATGGCTCATGCTTTTGTTGAAAACCTGGAAAAGACACATTACTGAATGCCACTTTCTGTAGCTTTCAGACAAGCATTATAGCTTGGCTATTTCAATTTTTAGATAATCTTCACTGCTAGCTAAAGATAAATGCATTTGAGAGAGTTAATATGCTGAGTGAATTGCTTTTTTTAAGAGGAATTGATCAAATGCCCCAGTTTTACCCGAATCATTGCCCATGGGCACTATGTCTCTTTTGAAGCCCACAGGGATTACTACAATTTCTTTGTAAGCTTCCAGAATCTGGAATGTACTTCAATTCCCTCCTAGGCTATCAAGTGGTTTTTACTGAATGTTTTTTTGTGCAAGATCTTGAGAAGCCAACTGTTAATACAGAGGGCTATGTTGAAAAGGGGCTGTTAAGAGCCAGCTTTTCATAAGAACAGGCATATATTGTATTTACTAACACTTTAATGACTCATAATTGGGACTGTACAAACAACATTTCAAAGAATTTAACTTTGTTTTTTCAGTTATGAGACCAACTGCACACTGAACATTGAAACAAGCACAGATTTTTGCTGTGAATATCAGGACTGTGGGAATCCTCCTCCCCCTGGCAGAGGGGGAAACTGTAGGGACAGTTTATGATTATTTAATAGCACCCCTGCAAAAGCCTGGCTGCCTAATAAAAGCTTTCCAGTGAAAAGAATGCATGTGAAATATACAAACTTCCTCAGACATTCACCATTTGGGGCCATCCTCCGTGTTGCCGAAGAACTGTTGCCTCTCCTCATAATCTTACTATCAAAGATTATGATGCCTCTGAAAACCACATTGGCTGCCTCTGAAGAGTGTCACTGATCTGGTGGCCTAAGACAGCATCCAGGCTTTAAGGCATAATCCTTTTTAAATCTTGAGGATAAGCAGCATCTTGCAACATGGTATCCAATGTAGAACATAGAAAAATTGTAGCAAAACCGAGTATTAATACTAAAAAAAGTATGTAAGTTACAATGAACTCGCCATTGAACTCAGAGGTGGCCAGTTCCAAACCAATATAATTACTTTTGGGAAGAAGATAGGGTTGTGCATATTAGGAGACCATCATATGGGGCTTCATCCAAAACAACGGGAAGTCAAGGGAAGACTCCCTTAACGTCCACAGACCTTGGACCAGGCTGTGGTTTTTTTTGGACAATGGCGTGTCATGGTATGAAGGCCTCAGTGACATAGATGACCATGTTACGCACAGGTGACAAGTCACAGGTTAGGCAGCACTTCCCAGATGAATACCCTTTACACCATACCACATCGTTTCTTCCGTATAGGCTGCCGATTTTACAGAAAATGTATTTTAGAAACTTTAAAAAGGGTGAGGTTTTTTGAAAATTGTTACTTCTTTATGTCCTTCCTTGTAAAGCCAAGATCCTCTAGCACCATGAATTCAATGGTATAAGTCTCAGAGGCAGAGCAAAATTATAGCTACTACATTTTATAAGCCTCTAGAATTCTTAACATAGCTTTTCCATAAAACATAATATCTCAGTTTAAAGTTCAATATCTCGTGATCTACCACAGCCCACAAGGGGAGAGGCAATTCTTGATTTGCTCCTAAGCAGACAGGATCTGGTTGGTAACAGCGACTATAATGTAATTAAATTTAACATCCTTGTAGGAGGGGGAGGGGAAATACCAAAGAAACCCAACACAGTAGCATTTAAGTACAAAGAGAGGATCAGCACAAAAATGAGGAAGCTAGTTAAATGGAAATTAAAAGGAATAGTCACAAGTGAAATGCCTGCAAGCTGCATGGAAACTTCTTTAAAACACTATAATAGAGACTAAAACTATATGAATACCCTAAATTTAAAGAAAAAAAAAGGACAAGGACCAAAAATGTCACCATGGCTAAACATGGCTAAACAGAGGCAGTTAGAGATAAAAAGACATCTTTTAAAAATTGGAAGTCAAATCCTACTGAGGAAAATAGAAAGAAACAAACTCTGGCAAGACAACGCATAATTCGGCAGGCATAAAAAGAATCTGAAGAGCAACTAGCAAAAGACTCAAAAACTAATAGCAAACAATCAGTGTTGCTACTGGAAGATTGAGGTGCTAAATGAGCAGTCATGAAAGACAAGGCCATTGCAGAGAAGCTAAATGAATTCTTTGTACTGGTCTTCACTGGAGAGGATGTCAGAGAGATTCTCACACCTGAACCATTCTTTTTAGGTGTCAGATCTGAGGAACTGCCCAAGACTGAGGTGTAGTATAAAGCTTTTGGAACAAATTGATAAATTAAAAACAGTAATAAATCACCAGGACCAGATGGTATTCACCCAAGAGTTCCGGAGGTACTCAAATATGAAATTTCTGAATTACTAACTGTGGTATGTAACCTATCGCTTAAATCAGCCTCTCTGCCAGGTGACTGGCAGATTGCTAATGTAACACTGATTTTTTTTTTTTTAAAGGCTCCAGAGGCGATCCTGGCAATTACAGGATCATAACCCTAACTTCAGTACCAGGCAAATTGGTTGAAATTATAGTAAAGAACAGAATTATCAGACACATAGATGAACACAATATGTGGGGAAGAGTCGACATAGCTTTTATAAAGGAAATTATGCCTCACCAATCTGTTAGAATTTTAAGAGGGTCAGCAAACATGTGGACAAGGGTGATGCACTTGACATAATGTATTTGGACTTTCAGAAAGCCATTGACACGGTCCCTCACCAAAGGATCTTATTCCATTACTGCCTACTTTGTTTAAGAGGGAAGGTCCTCGCATAGATATGTAACCGGTTAAAAGACAGGAAACAAAGGGTAGGAATAAATCATCAGTTTTCAGAATGGGGAGAGGTAAATAGCGGTGTTCCCCAGGGATCTATAATGCAACCGGTGCTGTTCAACATGTTCATAAATGGAAAAGGCGGGAAACAGGGGGCAAAGTTTGTACTCTATACTAAATTACTCAAGATAGTTAAGTCCAAAGCAAATTGTGAAGAGTTACAAGGGGATTTCACAAAACTGGGTGCCTGGACAAAACAACAGATGAAATTCAGTTGATAAATGCAAAGCAATGCACACTGGAAAACATAATCCCAACTATATATACACAAAGTGATGAGATCTAAATTAGCTGTTATCACTCAAGAAAGCTGTTATCACTTGGAGTCCCTGTGGAGAGTTCTCTGAAAACATCTGCTCAATTTGCAGCAGCAGTCAAAATAAACCCCTCAAAACCAAAAAACCTAACAGAATGTTAGAAATCATTAGGAAAGGGATAGATAATAAAACAGAAAATATCAGTATGCCACTACATAAACCCATGATATGCCAACATCTTAAATACTGCATGCAGTTTTGGTTGCCTCATCTCAAAAGAAATATATTAGAACTGGAAAAAAAGTACAGAAAAGGGCAACAAAAATGATCAGGGGGATAGAATGGCTTCCACATGAGGAGGGACTAAGAAGACTGGGACTATTCAGCTTAGAGAAGAGATGACTAAAGGGGGAGATGATAGAGGTCAATAAAATCATGACTGGTGCGGAGAAAGTAACAAGGAAACATTATTTACCCTTTCACATAACACACGAACCAGGGGTCACCCAATGAAGTTAATAGGAAGCAGGTTTAAAACAACCATAAGGAAACATTTTGTCACATAAGGCACAGTCAACCAGTAGAACTCATCAGGGGATGCTGTGAAGGTCAAAAGTGTATCTGGGTTCAAAAAAGAATAGATAAATTCATTAAGGATAGATCTGTCAATAGCTATTAGCCAAGATGGTCAGGGATGCAACTCCATGCTCTGGATGTTCCTAAATCTTGGACTGCCAGAAGCTGGGACTGGATGACAGAGAATGGATCACTTAATAGTTGCCTTGTTCTGTTAATTTCCTCTGAAGCATTTGGCACAGGCCACTGTTGAAAGAGAGGGTACTGGGCTAAATGGACCATTGGTCTCATTCAATATAGCCATTCTTATGTTATGAGAAACAAGGGAAATTAAAGCAGGAACAAAAATAAAGTCCAACAGTTTTATGTTAGTACCGCCACCCTGAATCTGGGGATTCAGTCTCTGCCCCCTGGTCCTTTGGGGGTCCCAGGCCTGCCCTCTCCTCTAAGTCCCAGCACAGGGACTCTGGGCTGGGCAATCAAAGATTGTTTGCATATGTATGTCTCTTGCTACCTCCCACCTCTACCCCTTGCAGGTATCTTCTGTATGGCAACCTTCCCAGATCTTTCTGCC
Organism: Eretmochelys imbricata; assembly: GCF_965152235.1. Classification (NCBI taxonomy): domain Eukaryota; kingdom Metazoa; phylum Chordata; order Testudines; family Cheloniidae; genus Eretmochelys; species Eretmochelys imbricata. Next base: position 24,110,637 of record NC_135580.1, on the reverse strand, counting down.
AGCAAAGCGGTCCCTCTAGGCAACTTTTCTGCATCTGATACTGTAGCGCTTCTCCACTGTGGTGTTCGGCCTCTGACAGTCACCCTGCTCTGTCTGTTTGCAGCTTTTTATTGCAGCTGCCACTAACCAACCATTTAGCCACAGCTGAGAGAGCGAGTGCACTCTTCATTAACTCTTTAGGTGCCGCTCCCTTGTGGGATCTATACACCCCAGCAGAGATGCAGTCTGAGAGGGAGACCATCAGGTAGAAACCTCCCATAGATACTTTACAATCAGTAGTTTGGCACAATCTAACTAAGGCCTTCCTGCCCTAGGGAACTTCTTTTCTACACAAGTAGAGATGGGATCCTGATATTTGCCTGACAAGTGAAGAGTTAAATTTGTCCAGGGTACCCGCAGTTCACATCTTTAGCTGGGAGAGTAAGATAGTGGCAATGATCCAGATAATATTTTTCAAAGGGACAGCTGAGTAGTGTCCTAACAGAAAAAATGGCCAGATCCAAAGGAATCCTGTGATATCAATTATGGTGTCTTTGATCCTGGACTAGGAATGAAGGCTGAAAGTTAACAGGAGTTAAAGAGAGGCATCTTAAAGGTCACGAGGTTGGGGGGAAAAGGAAGGGAATGAGTGGAAGAAAAAGAAAGTTAATGGAGGAAGATAGGAGCAAGGGAGGGAGGGAGTGGACAAATGTGGGTGGCAAAAATGCGAGTGTGGAAAAGGAAATGGCAAAAAAAGTGCAGACATTTGAGCCAAAATTTCCAGAAGTGGCCACTGATTTTAGCCAACTTGAAACACCCTAGACAATTTGCAGAAATGCTGAGCATCTGTAACACTAACAGGCCTTAAGAGGATGTGAGAGTCCTCAGCACCTCTGAAAAGTCATGCCCCAGGTGTCTAAGGTAGGTACCCCAGAACAGTGGACATATTTTAAAGTTGGGAGGGACAAGGAGGTGTGTGTGCAATGGCAAGAAAATTATGTTCTTCCCTGTAGCCTCATCTCAAAGGCCAATGCCCCTCCCTGTCTCATTGCGGGTGGCTGCATCTCATCCTGTGGAGCTGGGAGGTTACGCTGTTAATTCCAGTTTCCCAATCACTGTTTTTCTCTTTTCATAAAATAATAAAGCCTATAATAAGCAGTGCAAGGGCATGTTCCCTCAGGACATTTTAGAACTTTCACAGGCCCTCATCTATCCTGAGAAAAATCAGTTGTTCATTTGAATGTGGTTAATAAGGAAATGGATTTGCTCTCTCAGGACTGGAAGTCTCCAAAGCAATTGTTTTCCACTCGCCACATGGCAAGAAGAGGTGCAATTTACAAGGCAAAGTGAACATTTGAGAACAAGGATTACACTGCTAGGCAGTTTGGAATAGCTGCTCCTCCTTGAGAGTATAGAAGGGATCGAGGAAAGGGTTTGGGTTTCCATGGTTGCCAGATGAGATGAGTGTATTGAATATGGAATGTCTTGAATCTTTAATCATTCCTTTTATTCCTATTCTCTTTCCCATCAACTCCAGTGTCCAGCTCCTGAATGTCCTTAGACCTAAGACTTCTCGCTTATACCAGTGTAAATCAGAAGTAACTCCACTGATCTCAGTGGAGTTACACCCAGGGAAAAACCAGTGCAAATGGGAACAATATCAGGCCTTGGGGTTAGCAGCTTTTGAGAATACAAGGAAGAAGCTGCTAAATATGTCAGGACACATAATCAGGTACTCTCCACATACAAAGCAGCTGTAGGACAGGTACATTTTCTGCATAATTTTATTAAACTATTTTAAAACCTTCTTAGAAAGAAATTTCTCTTTTGTAAAAAGCCAATTGCTTGGCCTGCCCCTACTGGGCCAAACTAGCAAGGAGAGGTATAAAAGGAAGAAGAGGTGATGCTAAAAGCACTGACACTCTCCATCCAAAGAAGCATGTTTATTCTGAATGTGAGACAATCTGTTTTTTTATTTTACAAAAGAAACAAGGAATTGAGATGCAAAGAGATGTGTTAATGCAATACATCTCAGGGCTTTTAAATTCCCAACAGTCAACGAATGCTTCCTACAGTAACCACAGCTTGGACATATACATTCATATGGGAGAACGCATGGTCTAGTGGTCGAGACATGGACCAGGCGACAAAAGATCTGAGTTCTGTTCCCTGTTCTGTGACTTGGAAAAAGTCACTTCATCTCTCTGGGGCTTGGCTTCTCTTTCTTCCCTCCCCCTTCTGTAAAATAGAGAAGAATACCTACATCAGAAGGGTGTTGCAAGACTTAAATATCTAGTGTCCATCAGTACTGTGAAATTCTCAGATGAAAGATAGTATAGAAGTGAAAACTATTGTCTCGATTATTGTTATAAACCATGTATTAGGGCATTAAAGTTAATACCATCTATATACACAATATTAATAGAAAAAACTACATGTGTACAAGGGGGCTGTGCTATAACTGTTGTGGGTACCATTATTTTAAAATCCTTGAGTGTTGTATATTTAAAGTCTCAAGATACATAGAATTTGAATTTCATGCATGTTGTGCATGTAAAATTTCATTTAAATCATAATGTTATTAGCTGGTTTGTATGTAATGTTGTATTAAGCATTTTGCGGTTAATAGTTTAGAACAGCTCCATTTCCAGGACTGAGATTCCAGCAATCTATAAAATAATACTTTTGAGTCCTATAGCCAATGCCTTTGCATGTTGTATTTATGGCAGCAGGAAATGAGCAAAGAAAATCCTGAACACAGTGAGGATTCTAATGTCACATATTTTGATTCACCATGTTCAAACCTACGTCTGGTCGTGTTTGAATTTTTACCAGTCTATTTCCTCTGCCTGAGAATTATCTACTTTTAAACAACAAAAAGAGAAACCAAATATGCCAACCTATTTGCTTCAAATGTTCTAAACACACACTTTATGTGCCTACTTTCAGGCATTTCTTCCTAAAGACTCTCAGAGCCAGGCACAATGTAACATTTTTGCACTCAAGATGTTAGTGATCTGTTCAAGTACTCTGAATTCAGACTCTTAAGTGCCTTATTGTTGCTAAAATATGGTTCTTATTTTGTCATACTGTCAGTTTATTAATCTGAGTACAAATCCTAAAAGCCTCACTGATTTCAATGCAAATTCCTGGTGCTCAGCATCCCTCAGTATCAGGCCCTAAGAAGGAAAAATGTATCAGAGATGCACTCTTCTCATTACTATTTGTTTAGGCCTTATTTTGTTAAGGCACATTTCATACATATTGGGTCTGGGTTACTTGGTCAGGCATAGACTCAATCTGGATTTTATAAGCAATCTGCACCATGAAGTAGGCCAGAATCTCTAACTGTCAGCAACTTTGTTACTTCTTCATGCTTCTCACCACTCTTGCTAAAAATTTCTTCACAGGGCAAGGCACTTTAAATCATCTCCATTTTTTCTCCCACATCTCCCTCTGTACAAGTATGTGAAATATCCACAATATGGAGATATTTGGGTAAATTCATTGTTGCTATAACTCAATTCAATGGTGCAACACCCAGGATAAATTTGTTTCACTGTCTGGGAGTTAGTATACCAGATCCACCACACCCTGTAACATTGTATATGTCAATGAAATGCTGAAAGTAAAGAAACAAATCCAGGTGATCCAATCAATGGCTCGTTGTACCAGGAAGCCTAATTATTCTGCCCTTACTGGGCATGGCTCTGATTTCACACAAGTATGAAGAAAGAATAGCTGAGTCAGGGCAAGTCAGACATGAATCCAATCTGTTTCATCTAAGAGTTTGTGTGCACACACAGGTTTCAGAGTAACAGCCGTGTTAGTCTGTATTCGCAAAAAGAAAAGGAGTACTTGTGGCACCTTAGAGACTAACCAATTTATTTGAGCATGAGCTTTCGTGAGCCACAGCTCACTTCATCAGATGCATACCGTGGAAACTGCAGCAGACTTTATATATACACAGAGAATATGAAACAATACCTCTTCCCACCCCACTGTCCTGCTGGTAATAGCTTATCTAAAGTAATCTTCAGGTTAGGCCATTTCCAGCACAAATCCAGGTTTTCTCACCCTCCACCCCCCCACACAAATTCACTCTCCTGCTGGTGATAGCCCATCCAAAGTGACAACTCTTTACACAATGTGCATGATAATCAAGTTAGGCCATTTCCTGCACAAATCCAGGTTCTCTCACTCCCTCACCCCCCTCCAAAAACCCACCCCCATACACACACAAACTCACTCTCCTGCTGGTAATAGCTCATCCAAACTGACCACTCTCCAAGTTTAAATCCAAGTTAAACCAGAACATCTGGGGGGGGGGGGGGTAGGAAAAAACAAGAGGAAATAGGCTACCTTGCATAATGACTTAGCCACTCCCAGTCTCTATTTAAGCCTAAATTAATAGTATCCAATTTGCAAATGAATTCCAATTCAGCAGTTTCTCGCTGGAGTCTGGATTTGAAGTTTTTTTTGCACACACAGTTGCACTGGTTTAAACTAAAGATGTTATTTTAAACTGATTTAGTTAAACCAGAATATGAGGCTGAGATGACACTCTGATTTCATTTTAAACTAGGCTTATTTCAGTGACATTGGACTCTTGGGTTCTATTCTAGGGTCTGCTGTAGTAGGCACAGACTCTCTGCTCAAACTTGACCCCTTCTACATATTCCACTCCAACCTGTCTCAGTCCTGGTCAATATAGCAGCAGTCAATGGAGCAGGCTCTGTCACTTTGTGGTGATGGCGCATACAGTTAGGTCAGCCCTAAGATCTGTGTGAGGCTCAAACTTGCTCAGTGAGGTGAGAAGGTTTGGAAATTTTACCTGCTACAATTGAAGAAGTCTCTACTGAGCATATGTTAACTGATTTTTCAAAGGCTTATAACTTGGCCAAATTTGGGCAGATGTTCACAATGATTGCAAAATGGTGTTATAATGGGAAATATCAGGCAACCTCAGTAACAGGCTGTGCTCCCAGCTCTACCTACAATGATACCAAATATAGTAAGTAATTTGACACACCTATTTTTTTACCTGTACAAACATTTTCATCACTGAATTGTTAAACAGCCTGTTCCCAGAAAAAGTGTGCCTGTAATCTGATCACATTAAAACTAATAATTCAGAATCAAATTTAAGATACCTCTTCCAGGGATGTGTACTCAAAGATGTACATTAAAGGGCAATTGTTGCATCCATTCTAGGCTCCCTAAACACCTGCAGCAAGGACATTCTCAGCTGGAACCTGGGGAACATGAATGTAAAAGTCCAGGCCACATGTCCACTCCATGTCTGCAGATTACTCCTGCTGCACAGGGTGACTGCAGGGCTTTGGTCAGGTTAGTATACATGTCCACATTCACTCTGGGTTTACACCACCACTTCCAACACACAGCTAATAAGGTTTGAATTTAATCTTGTGTCTCTTCAGAAATATTAGGAAGAGAGATAAGGGAAGGGAAGAACTTTGCTGATGAGCACCAGTTATAGGGAGAATTTGTCTGCCCTTTTCTTCAGAGTTTGCTGCAGTATTTCCCCTCCTTACAGCCTCCCTGTCATAGGCCATGTCTACACAGGGACACCCAGAAAAGTTAAGGTGAATCAACCAAAAGTGTGAAGTCGATGCACATAAATTATGTTATGCCCACCCCCTATGGTTTCATTCAGGAGTAAGGTGGTCTTTAGGTAACTAACTTCATCATCCAAGGATCTGACTGAACTTTCCTGAGTGTCCCCATGTGGGAAAGCTCAACAATGCCATGGCTAGATCTTCTCCTCTGTTGTTACTACTACATAAGGTGTCAGAATCATGTTGCTTTTGCAGACTTGAAGTCTACCCTGCATCATCCAGCCAGGTAAGGCAGTCTGCCAGAACCAGACCCCTGCTACGTGTTGCATGGAAGTAGTGAATGAAGATTCCTTACCTGTTGCCTTTTCAGGATTATTGCACATGAAACACTGCCACGTTCCTGCTTCCTCACTGTATCCAAATAAATCAAAGAACCTCACTTCTTCCAGATGCATCTGTACATGGTCCAGATCCTAGGGCAGTAATAAAAAATTCACAGTATGAATGATCCGATTGCCCCACAATTTATTACTTGTAAAATGAAATCATATGGGTGAGTGCTGGGAGTTTATAAATAGCATCTGGTGAGCATTGAGCTTTGGGGGGGGTTAAGGTCTAGTAGAGTCCCTTCTCTCATGTTTTGTGGCAGCAAACACCCCATCTGGGTGGATCTATTAAAAACAGGGTGTTTTCTTTTCTCTTAACAGAAGCAGCTGAAGTTGCAACTCTTCAGAAGGTAGGGTTTGGGGAGTTTCTGATACTCTTCCAGAGCTGTACTCTGGCCACTCCCACCTGCAAGCTTTTGCTCAGGCCACTCCCTCCAGCTGCAACTTCTTTACTACTTTCAGCTTCTCTCTATGGCTTCCTTTTTTTTTTTTTTTTTGGACCCATTAGGCTTCAATGGTCTCTAGTGACTACACCGCTGGGAATTTCCTCCCTTTTAAATGGATATGAGGCCACAACACAGCCTTAATCACTGAATGGTAGGTTGGGGCCAACTTTTTTTAAAAGACGGACTAGAGGGTTTTGTTTGCCAGAACTCAAACCTCTGATGAGCAGCACTGATATTATGAGGTTTAGTTCCAAAACTGCAGTAACAGGTTAAATGAATCTCATACAAACTGTTTTCCTAGCAAACCTTAAAGGAGTCACTATCCCAGCTGTGGATTGCTGGACCACAGCAGCGTTCTAGCCTTGCCTTATCTCCTGGCCATGCCTCTAGAGCCAAGGGGAAAAGAGGAGCCAGCTACAACAGATCTATGCCATTCAGGGACTCCTCCAGTCGGAGGAATCCCCAGCTGGCTAGAGTCCCTGACTCTAAAGGTTCTTTGTGCTGGCAGACAGAGGAAAGGGGCTGTATTGCAGGGGGAAATTTGGCCCACTGTTTTCACAACTAGGGACTCTCCTGTACTTCTAAGATGGGGATAGAAATGTTTGAATACCCTCTTCCTCCATAAAAGACCTCATCTCAACCAACTGCTGAGTTTGAAACAGACACATGCACAAATACCAGATACAGGGACATCTGCAAAAACACATTTATTGTCCCAAGGAGAGATGGCAGTCAAAGAAGCACATCAGAAAAACCTTCTAATTATAAACATTTAATTTCCATCAGCAGAAACAGGGCAAAAAGATTCTTCTGTCTAAAAGGAGCTGGAACATAAGTGTTTCCCAGCACACCAAGAACTAAGGATTGAAAAGCTGAATCTTTGGGGACTGTACTCAAGTATACCTCATGTTTGGTGTAACCAGGCTATCCGTGTCTAGGGTGCTTTCTTTCCTGGCACTTGAGCACTGATTCACTGAAAATGGCAAGTAAAACTTGACTCCTTTGCTCACTGACTGCCCTTCCCCATACCAGTGGGACTAACTCTCCTCCTACAGGGGAACCCTCTCCATTCATGGCACTCAGCTGGCTGCTTTGCTCTGAATTTGCTCTGAAATTGAAGAGCTTTCTCTACACTGACCATACTTGTTCAGCTGACTTGTCTATGGCAGGATAACTGGTAGCTACTTAGGCAGGAACCACCGCAGGTTTTTCAGAGGGAGACTCAGGCACAATGACCTGAGGTAACAGAGTAAGCAGGATGTGCCCAGCTAGCTTCTGGAAGTTTCCCTGGTTTTTAGTCCCTTGTATCAGTGAAGGAATAGCTTCCAAGAAGGGGACCTGAGCAAAATAATGGGCAGTGAAGTGCCCAGAGGTGTGTTGTCCTCTCTGCCCTGGTGTGGTGTGGATTCTCTGTCATTAGACTATCACTGGAAAGCTGGGCACAAGGGTGGTGATGCTGCCTCCAATGTGTCCCCAGGGTCTTCCATGAATGACACATTGTGGAGAGATGAGTTGATAGTATCAGGGTTGAAAGGAAAAAAAAAAAATCCAGAGAACAGGTGCCTTCTCTATGCTGCTAAAATCACCTCTTGGGTGGCTAGGGTGCGTTGGCTATGGTGCCAGGGGATGGGGAAAAGGCTCAAGAAAAGTCTGTGTGGCAATCAGCAGTTGCTTGAAATATGCCATCTTGTGAGGTGGGAGGTAGTCAAACTTTTGGGGCAAGAGATTTCCTTGTCCCTCACCTGCATCATCTGGAAGGTGTAAGGTGACTACTCAGCTGTGAAAATGGGGCATTATTTCTTGATGGATAAAGTGATTTATCAAGTGAAGAAATGGAATAAATGGAAATGACAATTGCTTAAAAATGTTAATTATTTTCTTTCAAAAACTACTCAAAGAAATCTGAAGGAATCCATGTAAGGTTCACAAAATAGCTGCTCCGTCACTCTTGACAAATGATGGCATGAGTCAACCCAATGGATTTTGGACTGAGTATAAAACTGGTTCTGTTCTTTATAATGTAGCCTATGTTTTCTGATAAAGAACTCTGAAGCAACTGACCGAAAATCTATGAGGGTATACATCTGGAAATACTTTATTTCTGGCAAAATTTAAACTGTGTTGTATAAATATTTTTTTTGGCATGATCACACAGTACATTGCTACATAAGATTCTTTGTGTAATGCTAGGAATTTGTGATAGTGAGTTGGCTGCACATATTGGCTCAAAATCTGCAGTCAATCACCATGATGCAAATCTGAAGCAATTCTATTAGAGTCAATATTCTGCTTTCAAGTATACCAGCATTAACCTGGAGTAATGCCTTCACTACTAGAAGAGGAATATTCCTAGCTATTAATATTTTTTCGAATTATTCACGTTTTTCATTTTTCAGTGACATTGTAAACAGGAAACTTACTAAAGATAAGTGTACATTTAAGAATGAGAAACAAACAGTTACTGAAATCTGAGCATCTCCTTCATTCCTAATATCTTGATATTAGATAATCTACATGCACAACTGCTATTTAGGCCTTGTCAAAGGTATTCTGTTAATCTGATTATTTTAAAATGTTAATTTCAACAACCGTAAATCTCACAAGACAAAAGTAATTCAAACACATAATAACAATATAAATTAATACATTGGTATCAGTAACAATGACATTTATTTATTTCATTCTATTTAGATTTAATAATAAACACCCATACCTAGGCTTCAGGCTCCATAAGACTTCATTAATATCACAATAAAATACCAGTAACATTAACCATTTCAACAGGAATTTAAAGGCCTTCTGAATTGCTTCCAGCAAGTTGCTCAACCAAGATGATGCTTTCCTGGTTTTAGTGGGCAAATGATGTTATCAACTGCTGCCAAACCAAACAAGTGAGCAAGCCAGCTGGGCACCCCTGAAGAGCCCAGGGAAGAGAGTAGGCTAACTGGCTGTTCTTGAAGATGTAGATTGTGAATAAAAGGCAAATGGATCACTCATCCACCTCTAGAACACAATGCAAGATATTTGCTCTTCCTATGAATTGGTGGGTATTGTTATTTATAGAGAATTGCTCACTTTTCTGCAGGTGATATCATCTGTGATTATTTGTGAAACAGAATAATACCTAGCACTATGCAAAGATCTCAAGGCTTGATGTTTGTGAAGTGCTCTAATACCCTTTTTGCGGATGGGGAAACTGAGGCACAGAGTGTTTCAGTCACTTGCCCCAGGTCACATAAATAAGCCACTCTCAGAACCAAGATTAGAAAAACCCAGGTCTTGTGGCTCCCCATCCTATGCTTTATCCAACAGACAACACTACTGCTAAATAATTATTTTTCCAAACTTTATTTTAGTGTGTAAGAAAGGAGCAGGTTATCAAAAACCTAAAATTGTTCACTGCAATCAGTTAACTAATCACAAAGGATTAGTTTGCCAATAAAGAGAAGAACTGGATCTCTTTGGCATTCTTGTATCACAATGAAAGAGTGCAATGCATGCAGACATAGGAAAACAGATACTTAGAGCATTAATGTCTGTTGACTGCATTCCCAACTGTTCCTATAAAGCAAACCCTTATTAAACACAGCTACTCTCCTAATCTCTCTTCCATAGCTAGACATATATTCTGAATGATTCTGCAGAGATTGCCATGTCTCCAGACTTCAGTAGGTAGGTTGATAAGACCTTCATCCTGTCCCTCAGTAACTTGCCATTACTTCTGATTACTTGCAAAAATATTTAACAAATTCCAGTAGCATTTTGAGAGGACAGTTCAGCCTGCTTTCTCCCAGGAAGAGAGAGTGGTTTCTTTAACCATTTTCAGAAACCCAGAGTTTCTGAATTTCCTAAGCTGATGTAGAACATGTGTCTGTTTGTGATGGAATGTACAGTATGGAGCTGGTATTGCCATGTTTTACTACATTTCGATAGACCCATAAACAGAAAAGAAAAAAGGTAAGGACACTTTTCTGAAATCTTTGATGAAATAAAACCGCAAGGGCGTCTGTATGTGGTGGGGGGAAAGAAGGGTATTTTGTTTTTAAATCTACTTTTTCACATTAGTATTTCTTTTAAGTGTCTTTCTACATGCAGAAATTGGATGGGCCAGATCCCCAACTGGTATAAACCGCCAGACCACCATTCATTTACACCATCTGAAAATCTGGCCTAATATGCTGATCTGTTACCAAAATATTCAAAGGTAGACTGTGCTAGAAAGTTTACATGACTAAGCACTTTATCCTGTCCCTTGGTACACCCAAGTGCCTAAGAGTTTAGTTAGTTAAGAGCTCTAACCCACAATTGCTTTTAAGAAAAGTTATGGAGTCCTTCTGCACGAGGTGCATTCTCAGCTTCCACTATAGTCACTGGGGGTTGAGAGTAGGTTGTGTCTTGCACGGTTGGACCTATACACAGTATAAGGCAAATTTTCCAACTGAAGCAAACTTCTGAAAAAGCAAAAGCTTTCAGGAGAGAGAGAGAGAGAGAGAAAGAGAGAGAGTGTGTGTGTGTATAGTCACACACTTGCACTTCTTATAGCCACTTCTGGTCATGTTTGAGAGACATTGAAAAAACTGCATTGGGCCAATGGTATTACACCGGACTCTAGCTAGTCTTTGTCTCTGAATTTCACAAGCAATAAAAAGAAATCTACTAAACAATAGGTCCAGATCCTGCTCTCAGAAAAGTCAGTGGGAATTTTGGCAATGAAATCAGTTTTGATAGGAACAATAGCAGGCCCTATATTAGTAAGCAAACCAAAAACAAAGAACGTGAAACCAGCCAACAGCTGCATAGCACGAGACTCAGTTTTAAAATCTCAAGAAAGTCTTTAATGTGTTTCATCTACTTGATTGTTATCCAGCATCCTAACAGTGTGTAATTCTACATCTTGATGAGTTTCCAAAGTTCCATTTTCTAGTTGGTTTAATTTTTTTAATTTTCATTTTACAGTTTCTTGATGTATTGTCCCATTAGTTTGGGAACACTGTTACCCAAGAACGTACTCTTACAAAAAAGGAATGATGAAATAACCCCCAAAGGGCTAAAAGTAATAGAATTATGCAACAAATACTCTGCAGACTAACAGTTTGCTGGATGTGATTGGTAAAGCCCCAGTGTGGCTCATTGGCCCACTGGCCCTATTTAAGCCAGCAGCAGGAACAGGAAACTGTCTAAACAACTGGGCTCTGGCTTCAGCTCTGGCTCCTGGATTTCCTGGTATCCCACCCCAGCTTGACACTTGGCATTTGCCCTGCTGTTCCATACCTCCAACGTGTTTCCTGCTTCTTACCCCCGGTATCCTGACCTGGCCTGACTTTGGTTCCTGACTCATGGTTCTGATCTCCAGTTTGTCTCTTGGTTCTGATCTCCCAATATCTTGTCTCGTGACTGCAAACTCTGGCTTGGACTACTAGGTCGGCTGCCTTTGACCTTGGTGTGACACTCTGAGCATCGTGGGCTCATTGTATATAAGTGTGGACAGGGATTTGGGGAAGGGGACAATATGGAGCTAGGGGCCAGTCCCCATATGGAAAGGGGATACACCAGCCCTGAGGGCTACTGCAGCTGGCCATGAAGTGGTTCTACTGTAAACGCCACTAGACTACGAATCCGCCCAGTACACAGCCCAGTTCTTCAGATTGCATGCTGGGGTTCAATTTGTTCCTGAATATGCAGTCAGAAGTACATTCACATCACTTCAGTTGTCAGATCTCCTAGTTCATAGTTCAATGTGCCGGTTATTCCATTCTTGGCAAATGAGCTATTACAAGCTTTATTCTAAGTTAAAGAAAGAACAGCTTATGATTTTGGAAGAAAAAGCTTGGATCTAGTTTAATTTAATTTTGAATATAAAGAATCTGTATGTGCATGATATGCACGTACTGGTATATGTTGCATCTGAATATGGCATGCAACATGATCACCTTATGTTTCAGATGTTTCCATTAACAACTCCTATTTTCAACCGTCATCACTTTAGTAAAAATAATACTTTGAGGCAGACGTTTTCCATACTTAGTCTCAGCCTGAGAAAGAAATTTTAAAACCACATCTGACAATTTAGCTCATCAAATTTTAGCTGAGATGTAAACAAAAAAATAATTGTACATGTTCTAGAATATTTCCGTACTTCACACAAATACGTCTGTTTTATAATCCTCTACTGGTCTTTTGCATGACATCTGATTAATAGCTTTGAAACAGTTTCCCCTACAATTCCTGAAACAGCAAATAGCTTTTAAACTGACAGACGGTAAGAATGGAGTGTGTAAAAATCATCATTTTCATAGCACCAAAGGCATTGTGCAGAATTGTGTGAATTTCCACAGGGCAGCTAACCAGTCCATCATGGCAGCTATTCAGACTTTAGCTTTTAAAATTATGTATGTAAATAGGAAAAAATACCTACATGTACCATCACCTGTTTTCATTCACGTTACTAGCAACTCCCATGAAGCATGTATGAGGGCTTAGGGAAACCTGGAGACATTTCAAAGTAAAATACAAAATGACATTTATGGATCCACCACAGAACTCAGAAATAAAATTCCTGCTGAGCACTGGTCAAAGCCCTTACAAGCTGGGTGTGGTTTATGTAAGAGGCCCCTCCATCATGAACAAGCCATAGACTGCCATATGAATAAACTGGCTGAAGAGGACTTGGCAAGGTAATCTGTGAAGAAAATACCTAGAAGAAACCAGAGCTACACAGCACTGAAGGCAAAAGAAATTTAGTGACATAAAAATTACTCAGTGTATAAAGCAGTTTCCTTTCAACACACAAACATACACAGAGCAAAAGAGGGTGGAAACAGGTTGTAAATTTACCAATGATAAAAGCAGTAGTTCTCAAACATTTTCCTAATTCACATCACCTCTTAATAGAGAGATGGAAAGTGAATGGGACTTCTGTTCCTAAGGAACTCTTGAAAATCCCACCAGTTGTCCACAGACCCACTTCCCATCCTGTTCTCAGTGTCATTGGCCACCTCCTCTCCCAAGTGCAAATGCTTAGCATATTTTTGGCAAGACAGCAATTGCTCACATGGAAAAATAATATAAAAAATTAGTTTATTTTAATGTGATTCAGTAGCTGGAAATAAGGAGCAGATGCCACCTGGACTTGATCCTGCTTTGACTTAAGTCAGCCTCAAAAATTCCATCGACTTCTTTGGAAGCAGGATTGGGCCCCATGTTTAATTGCTAAGATATTTATGATGCTGATATTATGTGTGCACACATGTGCATGTGTGTAAAAGGTTTGCTTTCCAGTAGTTAAACACAGGATGGAGCCATCACATCTATTGCAAAGATCCATGTAGACCGGTTCTAAAGGTTGGTATAAAAATCACTTCCTCCCCCTCAACCCCACCCCAAGGAATAAATGTTTACCTTCTGGTGTGGAAATGTAGATTGAATCATCGCAGTTTCAAAACCATGTGTTCCCTTCAGCTGTGTCTTCTCCCACAGGGTTTCAAGGACTTGCACAGTGTTACTTTGTATGGACAAGGGTTCTGGAAACAAGTTCTGGAGAAGATATTTGAAAAGAAAATTTCAATCTGAGTCTTAAAATCGTATTGTTATTTCAGAATGCTACAACTACACAAAGTAATTGCTGTCCTTGTTATATCTTATATCAAGAGCAGAATATCTGACACTGACATTTAAAAACAATTCAGTGCAGTTAAGATGGATACGAATCAATGCAAATTATATAAATCTGTGAAACTAAATAATTCCTGTATACGCCATTAGTTCTGAGACTATTTCTGTGCACAATACCTGGATTTCACAGGTACTTGATTCATTACATTTTACATATAAGCTAGTACGACTATATACCTATAACACACCACAACTACCCTGTGTGCGCACATGTAAAACACGAGTATATAGCAGTGCTGGTAGTGGGGAGAGCACTGGACTCAGAAGACCTGGGTTCTATTGCTGGCTCTATTACTAACCTATAAGTGACCCATGGGCAAGTCACTTCACCTCTGTGTGCCTCAGTAAAGCGGTGTTAATGATGCTGACCAACTCTGTAAAGTGCTAGGAGATCTAATGTTGAAAAGTGATAAGTGAACTAGCTATTAGTAGCAGTATTAGCACTCATTATATACTAGTATTATGTCTCTTTGGGCAAAGGACCTGGGATGCATACATTGAAAGCCCAGTGCAGAGAGAAAATTAACTTCTTATCCCAGTCTCCTTTCTCAGCAAGACCTAGTCTTACCCCTCCAGATTCCCCATCCCAATCTCACAGCCCCGTCATGCCCATTTCTCCGCCTCCACTCCCAACTCCTCGTCTTCAGCCTTCTTGTCACCCAGTCCGAATTCCCTCCTTCCAGGCTCCTAGTCTTATTGGTCTCTCTTCCTCCCCCTGGCTTCCAGTCACCCCTCCCCTCCACCTGCATTCTCTGTCCCCACTGGCTTGCAGTCCCAGTTTCCCTGCCAGGGCTCATTGTCCCAGTCTCCTTGCCTCGCCAGTCCCAGTCTCCCCCATCTCCTCATCCAATCTCAGTCCCCCCCACCCCATCCCCCCATTTCCTCCCTAGTTCCCCAGCCCAGTGTCCTTGCCTGCTAGTTTCAATCTCCTTTTCCAGCCAGTCTCTGTCTGCCCCATCTCCCAATCCCTGTCTTCTTGCCCACCGAGTCCAAGTCTCCCTCCCCAACTCCCAGTTTCAATTTCCCTCCCAAACCCAGCAGCCTCCAAGTCCTGCACTTTCCCTTCCACAGACTCCTTGTTCTAATGTAATCCCCCTGCACACAAACCCCCAAGTCTGGCTCATGTCTCTTCAGCACTTGAATCATGTAGCTTGCTCCTCCATGCTGCCTGGGACCAGCAGGTAGGAGGCGGGGTGTCACTGAGCACCCAAAAGACAAAAGTCTCCCTGCTCTGAGTTCTGGTGCTTGATCCCAGCCTGACCCACAGCAGGCTAGAGATGCAATTGCAGGGAAAGCCTGCTCAACTCTGGGCTGATGCATGCCCAATATGGATGCAAGTTTCAGGCAATTTAGCTGCTAAAAATCTAAGATATTTCTACTGGGCATGCGTGAACTGTGATTTTTCAGAGATTTAGAACTTGGCCAAATTCAGGCATATTTTCACAGGAGTGGCAAAAGGCATGTCCCTGACATAAAGGCACCCCTTGCCAAATTTCTAGTCTAGTATAGGGGCACCAGAGGGATTCAAAAAAAGCGTCACCCTGATTTTTTTTTTTAATATGGGCAAAACATATATTCTCCTAGACACATTCTTAGACATGGCTAAACCATTTTAGCTTACATTTTCCAGAACAATTTCTGCTTATGGGACACCTTTGCATGGAAAATTTCAACCCAAACAGTTAAAGTTTGGCAAAGTTACAAGCAACTGAAAACAGGACCTTATAATGTGAAATATCAGACAACCTTAAAAATAGGGGGCACTACTAACACTGTCTATTATACAGTTTCGAGCCTGAAGAGTCCAATTAAGCCAGAGGCTGTAGAGTTGACCTATATCATCTGATGCAAAATTTGCTGTAGGAAAAAGCTTAATAAATAAATCAAACTTGAAAAATTGACCTAGATTTGTTCCTCTTCAGCTGGACATTACGGTCTTGCATTTTCAGAAAATTTCAGTACTACTTAAATACCATGCTTTCTTCCTCCAAGACCATCCATTATTCTACCTTCATTTCTGTTCTTAATAATCATTTAATTGGAAAAACAGTCTCCTCTCAAATCTACAAAACAGCTCTGAAGTCAAATATTCTGCTCCTTCTATGAAGATAAAATCCACCCATCTTGAAATAATAAATACGTATAATAATAATTTGCAGTTCCACAACTTTCAGCCAAGGATTTCAAAGCATATTACAATTATTAACCAAGACTTTCACAATTATAGGGAGAACAGAAGACAGAAGTCAGGATCTGTTATGGAGATATGAGAGGAAAATTATTCCTTTGCACTCAACAAAAAGAGGATAATAAATGGCAAAACATTGCATTTATTCACAAAAATAAGGTAACTCATGGAATTCCTTGGATCTGGGACAAAATAACTATAAAAAAGTCATTTAACTACATTTGGTAAATGCTAACACATTATAAATATACTTTCTACCAAATTCATGCCTTGCACAATTCCGCTGCCGTCAGGGGAGTTACACCAGGGATGAATGTAGCATGGTATTTAATTTAAAAATGGTTAAATAGACACAGTATGTGAAAGCTTTTAGAGTTTCAAACAAATGAAAAAAGTGTAAATTACAATACATCAAACTTCATGTTACTGCACAATGGGGTTGAATAGTGAATACAACATAATAAGAACCATCATTTTTTCACAGAAGGGCATACACACTGCTATGTGTACAGTATATTTGCAAGGACACAAAACCAAATGTTACTGATTTGATCCTGCACATCTGAAGCCCATGGGAGTATTGCTGTGGACTCACTGGCACCAGAATCTGGCTCTAGATGTTCAGCAGTAATTTTTACTACAATTATTTCAAAAGCAATAGAAGAATAAAGCTGCAAGGACCCCTATATCAACCAGTAATTCAGAATAGAAACAAAGCCATAAGCATAAAAGATGGTAAAAAAACAAATTCCTAGGGAAATAAGGACTAGATCATGGTGTTACCACAAGCCCACAGGAAGGGGCAACGTATAATTTCACTGCCCCAGGAGCACACCAGGGACAGAATGAGACTCTTAAGTTTGTTTACACTAGAGCTGGAAGGTGTCATTTTCATCTCAAGGAGACATACTTGTTCTAATTGCACTGGCATGCTAAAAATAAAACATAGCCCAGGTAGTGCAAGCAGCAGAAGGCACTAGCCACCCCAAGTATGATCCTGTCCAAGATCACGGGTTTATGCTCAGGGCAGCTAGCCCATCCTTCTGTTCGTGCTGCCACAGCTACACTCCTTTTTAGCACACTAGCTCAATCACAGGTATGTCTCCTCATACTGGGAATTACACCTCCCGCTCCAATGCGGAGTCACTGTTCAGTCCCTGCTGCCCCCTTGCTCCAAAAGGGAAAATATTCTGGTCCTAGCAGAGTTTACATCCCCTTCTAGCCTGGCTCAGCTCTGCCAGCCAGTCCCTTGGAGAGGCAGAGCCAAGACTCTGGGGGATGAGGTGGATGAGGCTTTCTTCCAGCAACTCACAGAAGCTACTAGATCGCACGCCCTGGTTCTCATGGGTGACTTTAATCTTCCTGATATCTGCTGGGAGAGCAATACAGCGGTGCATAGACAATCCAGGAAGTTTTTGGAAAGCATAGGGGACAATTTCCTGGTGCAAGTACTAGAGGAGCCAACTAGGGGGGGAGCTTTTCTTGACCTGCTGCTCACAAACAGGGAAGAATTAGTGGGGGAAGCAAAAGTGGACGGGAATCTGGGAGGCAGTGACCATGAGTTGGTTGAGTTCAGGATCCTGGCACAGGGAAGAAAGGTAAGCAGCAGGATACAGACCCTGGACTTCAGGAAAGCAGACTTTGACTCCCTCAGGGAACGGATGGGTAGGATCCCCTGGGGGACTAACATGAAGGGGAAAGGAGTCCAGGAGAGCTGGCTGTATTTCAAGGAATCCCTGTTGAGGTTACAGGGACAAACCATCCCGATGAGTCGAAAGAATAGTAAATATGGCAGGTGACCAGCTTGGCTTAACGGTGAAATCCTAGCGGATCTTAAACACAAAAAAGAAGCTCACAAGAAGTGGAAGGTTGGACATATGACCAGGGAAGAGTATAAAAATATTGCTCGGACATGTAGGAATGAAATAAAGAGGGCCAAATCGCACCTGGAGCTGCAGCTAGCAAGAGATATCAAGAGTAACAAGAAGGGTTTCTTCAGGTATGTTGGCAACAAGAAGAAAGCCAAGGAAAGTGTGGGCCCCTTACTGAATGAGGGAGGCAACCTAGTGACAGAGGATGTGGAAAAAGCTAATGTGCTCAATGCTTTTTTTGGCCTCTGTCTTCACTAACAAGGACAGCTCCCAGACTGCTGCGCTGGGCATCACAACATGGAGAGTAGATGGCCAGCCCTCTGTGGAGAAAGAGGTGGTTAGGGACTATTTAGAAAAGCTGGACGTGCACAAATCCATGGGGCCGGACAAGTTGCATCCGAGAGTGCTAAAGGAATTGGCGGCTGTGATTGCAGAGCCATTGGCCATTATCTTTGAAAACTCGTGGCGAACGGGGGAAGTCCCAGATGACTGGAAAAAGGCTAATGTAGTGCCAATCTTTACAAAAGGGAAGAAGGAGGATCCTGGGAACTACAGGCCAGTCAGCCTCACCTCAGTCCCCGCAAAAATCATGGAGCAGGTCCTCAAGGAATCAATCCTGAAGCACTTACATGAGAGGAAAGTGATCAGGAACAGTCAGCATGGATTCACCAAGGGAAGGTCATGCCTCACTAATCTAATCACCTTCTATGATGAGATTACTGGTTCTGTGGATGAAGGGAAAGCAGTGGATGTATTGTTTCTTGACTTTAGCAAAGCTTTTGATACGGTCTCCCACAGTATTCTTGTCAGCAAGTTAAAGAAGTACGGGCTGGATGAATGCACTATAAGGTGGGTAGAAAGTTGGCTAGATTGTCGGGCTCAACGGGTAGTGATCAATGGCTCCATGTCTAGTTGGCAGCCGGTGTCAAGTGGAGTGCCCCAAGGGTTGGTCCTGGGGCCAGTTTTGTTCAATATCTTCATAAATGATCTGGAGGATGGTGTGGATTGCACTCTCAGCAAATTTGTGGATGATACTAAACTGGGAGGAGTGGTTGATACGCTGGAGGGCAGGGATAGGATACAGAGGGACCTAGACAAATTGGAGGATTGGGCCAAAAGAAATCTGATGAGGTTCAACAAGGACAAGCGCAGAGTCCTGCACTTAGGACGGAAGAACCCAATGCACAGCTACAGACTAGGGACCGAATGGCTAGGCAGCAGTTCTGCAGAAAAGGACCTAGGGGTGACAGTGGACGAGAAGCTGGATATGAGTCAGCAGTGTGCCCTTGTTGCCAAGAAGGCCAATGGCATTTTGGGATGTATACGTAGGGGCATAGCGAGCAGATCGAGGGACGTGATCGTCCCCCTCTATTCGACATTGGTGAGGCCTCATCTGGAGTACTGTGTCCAGTTTTGGCCCCACATTACAAGAAGGATGTGGATAAATTGGAGAGAGTCCAGCGAAGGGCAACAAAAATGATTAGGGGTCTGGAACACATGACTTATGAGGAGAGGCTGAGGGAACTGGGATTGTTTAGTCCGCAGAAGAGAAGAATGAGAGGGGATTTGATAGCTGCTTTCAACTACCTGAGAGTTGGTTCCAGAGAGGATGGTTCTAGACTATTCTCAGTGGTAGAAGAGGACAGGACAAGGAGTAATGGTCTCAAGTTGCAGTGGGGGAGGTTTAGGTTGGATATTAGGAAAAACTTCTTCACTAAGAGGGTGGTGAAACACTGGAATGCATTACCTAGGGAGGTGGTAGAATCTCCTTCCTTAGAAGTTTTTAAGGTCAGGCTTGACAAAGCCCTGGCTGGGATGATTTAGTTGGGGATTGGTCCTGCTTCGAGCAGGGGGTTGGACTAGATGACCTCCTGAGGTCCCTTCCAACCCTGATATTCTATGATTCTATGACTCCACTTATTGTTGCAATCCTGCCTGCCCACTACCTGTGTGCCTGCATGGGAGGGTGAGCAGCTTCCCCTGCAGCAGCTGCTCTCACACATGCACACAGACCAGATGGAGATGCCCACGGAGGGGAGTGCTTTATGCCCCTTTCTCCCCAGAATGGGTGTGAAAGATGACTCATGATGAGCCCTATACATTCAGGGATCTATTCTCTTCTGGGTACATAGTGGGTTACACATGGGACTTCCTGTGCATAGATGGAAGAATGTAGTCTTGTGAGTTTCTAGCATAGTATAGATGGGGTATATTCCAGATTTTTATAAAAAATAAACATATAAGGAACAGCATCAATATATGAGCTGCTATGGTTAAGATGAGCCAAAATTTAAGGGTGTCAGCTTGGCAACAGCACTTTTAATTTAACAAATGCAATTACCCAAGACAGAAATGTGAAAAAACACATTAAAGCCAAAGTGTAACTGGAGCAGTCATGGTCCAGGAGTTCTAAATGAGGTGAGGCTCCCAAGGGGGATGAGGAGGTATTTAAAAAAAAAAAAAAAACAGGAGGAGAGGAGAGAGAGAGATGAGGAACAGAATGCAGACAGAAGCAGTGGGGGTGGGGGAAGAGGGATGGGAAATCTGTTGAGATAGGAAATATTGCAAAGCTTATTGTCCCAGCTCTATAAAAGACTGAAAGGGTCACGCCAAAGTGCAATGTAATCTTGGTAAAAGGGTTAAAGAGATTTTTAAAAAGAAAAAATATGAGGAAAACGTTAAGCAGGAGGAAATAAAGGTGGAATCAAAGATGAAAGCATCACTACGATTGATTCAAAATATACAACAGAGAGAAAGAGAGAAGGACTGAAATCATTTTGTTAACATCCAGCAAGATGGTATGTTTTTGGCATCAGACTATATATAAGTTCATAAAGAAATAGACTGTTTACTCTCCTAGTGTGTGTCTCCCTTGTTTCTGCTCTTCCTTCTCTGCTCATTCTCATGCATTTTAATACATCTTTTCCATCAGCTGTTTCCCTTGCTCTCATTTTTCTGTCATGCAGGTTAGTTCTCCCTGCGGCCACTTTCACCTTTTCTTTTTCCTTAAAAAAATTCTCTTTTCAAATTCAGTCTTTCAGCATCTTGTTTACCTCTCTTTATTTTTAACTTTTGTCTTTTCTTATTTCTTTGTCCTCCTTCTCCCCTTTTACCTTCTCTCTTTCCCTGAATTCTCTCTGCCCCTCAAATGCTAGTGTCTCTTTCCCTTCCCTACTTCCAGGAAGGGAACACACCCTTAAAAACCAGCAGATCACATTTCTTCTTTTCTCCTCCTGGGCTCTACATAGTCTAGCTGGGGCAGATAACAGCTTGCCTCTTGCTCAGTGGCTTAGTTGCTCTCAGATCTTTGCAGGGTGAGCACTTAAGCTGCAATCCAGCCAAGAATTCTTCCCCCTCCTACCTAACAACCAGCATCACCTGGCTCAGACCCTCCCCTCCCCACATCCCCACCAAATCAGAACACCCACCCATCCACACCCCCCCGCCAGCATCCTCTAGGTGTGGAAAAGCAGGAACAGAGGCAGAGGAATATGATTGTGATTTGAAATAGCTGCACATAACAAATCCTCTATCCCCACTCTATAGCTTCCTTCCTACTATTGAACCCATGTGCTGAAGGAAGCATGTGCAAACAGTCATGTACTCTGCTGTGCAAAACTGAAGAAATCTGTGTTCCTTGCTCTGTGCCTCCTCCCTCAGCCACCTGTGGTCTATGTCCTGCAGGGTGGTAATTCCTCAGTGGCATCCAGCTCTACCCCTTTAGGGGCTGAAGCAGCTCCAAATCCTAGTGGCAGTGAGTGGTATTGTACTTTGTCATACCCTGCTAAACTACACAGCTGTGACAGTGGTGGGTTTACCCCATTAGGCCCTAATGACCTGCTGGCTGCCACAGCAAAGATCACTTTTCAGGGTCAGGTTCAAGATGAATGTGCTCAGCTCCAGAACCAGCTGCTGGCAGTGCTGAAATTAGACTGGAGCTGGCAGGGAGGGCTCAGCTCACTGGTAGTACAGTAATCTGCTTGCTGGTATATCTACTTGAAATGAAAGAGTTGAATCAAAATGGTTCTTACTTCTCATTTGCATTTTTCTGATCTTGTGTGTACTTATTTCTAGGACATCATACAACATGTAGGAGTATATTGATTTGTTAAATCAACCAAATGTCCATTAGGAACATAATTTACAGTACTACATTTGTTTGAATATTCACTTGGTAAACATTTAGCCAAGATCAAGGGTAGCATTAGTTTTATATCTGATGTATCCTCTATGTCACTATGCCTTGTACTTGCGGCTAGATTGACCCAATGATCTAATAGGTCTTTTCCATCTCTAATTACTAAGATTACAATAACATTGGGCATACTGCATCTTTAAACTACTATATATAGTTTGAGAAGTTGATTTTTTTTTTATTATGAACACAAGAAAAACCATCATGATTCATCTTGAACTGGGAATGCAGATTTGTTTTTCCTTTATATTATTCAATATACCGCAATATATATATTCCAGATAAGCATGATCAATTAATGGTCTTTCTTTGGAAATATATTTAATATAACCATCAAAAGAATCTTAGTCAATAGTTGAACAACACTGATCAAATCCTGATGACCTTACTCAGGATTTTGCTCTCTGGGAGTTTTGAGTAAGGGGTGCTGAGCACCACCAAGGCCTACTGAAGTCTAAAGACCAGACTCCACTTCCACAGAAATCAGCTGAAGTTTGCCTATTCATTTCTACGGAAGCAGAATGGGGTCTTGACTTTAATGGGAGTTTTGCCTGAAAAAGGATGACCAGTTGTGGTCCAATGTTTGTACTTCAGATTTCTTAATTTCATCTGGGCATCTTAAATTTGTTATATTTAACAGAAATCACATACTCTGTCATACAACATTATGCCACTCTACTGCAAAGCACTGGAGAATAAAGAGCTTATAAGTAACTCTGTCCACTTCTGAGAAATCAGAAGGGGAAATTCAAAGGATATACACACATACAGTAACATTGATGGAGATGATCAACATATCAAAATGGGTTACCGTTAAAACATTTTTTTCATGTACAGTTTATTGAGGTGCCACTGCTTATATGTATTGCACACACCTGCTGAAAGAGAAACATGATATGGATCCATAGCTGAGGCTGCCGGCTGACGAGTGTAAAACTGGATTTACTGTATAGGCAGTAATGACCCTTCAGGGGGCAGCTGAAGAACAGCTTTGCTACACAACTTCTAACAGTATCTAGAAACAAATATACACAATATTAACATTAACTACTTAAAAGAGATCTAACTACCTGATATGACTTTACACTTAAAAATGCAATGATTCTGGCTATAGGAAACCACTATTTTCATATCTGAAATATACCAATTATGTCTTCATTTTTCACTCTCTCACATTTCAATGTTTATGCAGATAAGAGTAGATATTCATTTAGTCGGTATCATTAGCTGTCTGTAAAACTCAAAATGGGTGAAATTCAGCCCTGCTGAGAGGGCCAGCACACAGGCAATGTATCACTTAAACTGAATATAAGCCATAATGAGTGGTGCATAGGCCCTGTACTGATCCTGTGCACAGGACTACATTTCACCCACTGCACATACAAAACTCCACTGTTTTGCACATTATGTAGCCATTTATTGCTGACTTCACAGGGCAGAATTAGGCCTTTAGTATGTATCACTTCCTTTTTGTTAAAGAATGCGCTGAAGCTTGTATTTTACACTCTCAGTCTTGCTTATTAAAACAGACACATTAAAACTGTTCACAACTCATTCTTATTTAAAAAAGAGTTGGTTGAAAGAGCATCCCATGTTAGGTAGCAACCAAGTGAGACTTCACTTTTGGCCCATGTTTATGCAGTTCTCACCCAGGCCTTACTCAGGCAAAAACTGCTTTCAATAGGGCTTATGTGCAAAATAATGAATTTCAGGACTTCGCCCTTCAAAAACCAAAGCTGAGCCATTGGTCATTGGCTAGAGCAGTGTTACTCAACCTACTCTGTCACTGACTAGATTGACTAAAAGCCAGAAAAAAAAGTTAAATATATTTACAAATACCAGTATGCATGCCACACATTTATTATTCAACAGTACTTAATACAGTCATCCTAAAAGTTACAATAAGAGCAGTATTATTCAGGGTTCAATGAGCAATTTGGCATTCTGAGTCTGTCATCAGTTTAAACGACTTTGGGGTCCATAAATGTCACTTCTCATCAAGTATATAAAATAATCTTCATAATACATTGCTCTTAAATGTCACCTTCCAACCCAGGATCTCAAAGCACTTTGCAAATACTCACGAAGTAAGAGTGACAACACCCAAGTGAGGTAGGGAATTATTGTTACCATCATTTTACCAAAAAAAAACAAACAAAAAAAACCCAAACAAACCAAACAAACAACAAAAAACACCACACCTGAGGAGTACTTGTGGCACCTTAGAGACTAACACATTTATTTGGGCATAAGCTTTCGTGGGCTAAAACCCACTTCATCAGATGCATGCAGTGGAAAATACAGTAGGAAGATGTATATACACACACACACAGAACATGAAAAAATGGGTGTTGCCATAACAACTGTAACGAGACCAATTAAGTAAGGTGGGCTAATATCAGCAGGAGAAAAAAAACCTTTTGTAGTGATAATCAGGTTGGCCCATTTCAAACAGTTGACAAGAAGGTATGAGAAACAGTTGGGGGGAAACATTAGCATGGGGAAATAGTTTTTACTTTGTGCAATGACTCACCCACTCCCAGTCTTTATTCAAGCCTAATTTAATGGTGTCCAGTTTGCAAATTAACTCCAGTTCTGCAGTTTCTTGTTGGAGCCTGTTTTTGAAATTTTTTGTTGTTGGAGAATTGCAACTTTTAGGTCTGAAATTGAGTGACCAGGGAGGTTGAAGTGTTCTCTGACTGGTTTTTGAATGTTATAGTTTGACATCTGATTTGTGTCTGATCCAGACCACATCACACGATCCATTGTCTACAGCCAAGCTTTAAGATACAACCGCATTTCCTTTAATCTCTCAGACGACCCCTCTCTCACAGATCTTGGGAGACAGGCCAGTCCTCGCTTACAGCCAGCCCCCCAATCTGAAGCAAATACTCACCAGCAACCACACACCAGACAACAAAAACACTCACCCAGAACCCTATCCTTGCAACAAACACCGGTGCCAACTCTGTCCACATATCTATTCAAGGGACACCATCATAGGACCTAACCACATGAGCCACACTATCAGAGGCTTGTTCACCTGCACATCTACCAATGTGATATATGCCATGTGCCAGCAAAGCCCCTCTGCTATGTACATTGGCCAAACCGGACGATCTCTATGCAAAAGAATAAATGGACACAAATCAGACGTCAAGAATTATAACATTCAAAAACCAGTCAGAGAACACTTCAACCTCCCTGGTAACTCAATTTCAGATCTAAAAGTTGCAATTCTCCAACAACAAAAAACTTCAAAAAAGACTCCAACGAGAAACTGCAGAACTGGAGTTAATTTGCAAACTGGACACCATTAAATTAGGCTTGAATAAAGACTGGGAGTGGGTGAGTCATTACACAAAGTAAAAACTATTTCCCCATGCTAATATTTTCTCCCTACTGTTAGTCACACCTTCTTGTCAACAATTTGAAATGGACCATCCTGATCATCACAACAAAAGGGTTTTTTTCCTCCTGCTGATAAAATAGCCCACCTTAATTGATTAGTCTCATTAGAGTTGGTATGGCAACACCCATTTTTTCATGTTATCTGTGTATATATATCTTCCTACTGTATTTTCCACTGCATGCATCGGATGAAGTGGGTTTTAGCCCATGAAAGCTTATGCCCAAATAAATGTGTTAGTCTAAGGTGCCACAAGTACTTCTCGTTTGTCTTGTTTTTTTGCTGATGCAGACTAACACAGCTACCACTCTGAAACCTATCATTTTACAGCGAGACTTGCTGTAGGACAGTGGCAGAGGCAGTCCGTTGCTCTGACCTCCAGACATCACTGACACTAGTGCAAATACAAATATTTTCATAGAAAAAATAATGGAAAGTTTTAGTTTTGGGGTGGTTTTGCATTTAAAGGTTAATAAATTAAATGACATGGAAGTTTGCAGAAACATCTATACATTCATAGGTGTAAAAACATCAAACCAACACTTGGAATGGAGATTAGATCGCCTCATTGGAACAGACAGACTCTCTCCAAAGGTCACAGCTTGACTGCGTGGTTGCAAGGTTAAGTACAATCAAAACAGAGAGGCTGTTTCTATTTTTCCCACAGACCCTCAATCGCTCACTCATGTTTTTCTGTTGAAACCAGTATTAGCTTTGTTTATTTTTCTCAACCACATTCATATTAGTTCTCTCTGAACAAACCATGGAGGTGACATGCAACCTGAAAGCACCCGCAGTGTGACATTCTTAATACAGAAGGCTGTATGCACCACATATTATAGCATGATTCCAATCATATTTAAGCTCGGTTTAACTGGAATGGCAGCACAGACAGCCCTTTAGTTGCTTGTTTCCATTTTTGGAAAATGTTGACTTGGAGGCCCTAATTCTCTTTCCTGGCTGTGCTAAGCTCAATGCAAAAATGCAGCCCACAACTGTGACTCTCCACCATCTTTGCACTTCACCCACTGATATAATGGCTGGCGGGGCCAGCCAGGCCCGCAGCATAAATAAGAGCAACTCCGATGTTGCTCTAACTTATGCCCAGTTGCGTATCATCCCAAGAGGCCATTTCAGCAGCTGGGAATAGCCAGATCAAACATGCTCATTCCACTCCTCTGATCCTCCCCATCTATAACCTCTCATGCCCCTGCTCTGGAGATGGCAAAAGGGGGAATGACTCTACACCACCTGGAGATTTCCCCTGTGTTGGTGGAATTCCCAGAGGCCAGACCTAAAAGCCTTATGGCCCCTTCACACTGGAGTATCACAAAGGAGCCATAATGTAACGGGGAATCTGGCCCTGATATTTATTATTCAGTCAGTGGACCCATCCAGCAATCATTCTGTGTATGCAATGCCCATTGATGCTAATGATATAATTGAGTAAAGATTGGCAAAACGAGGGATGATTTTGGTTTTGCACAGTTTAAATCCCATCTATATGGACCCTCTCTCTAAGTTTAAGCAGTATTCAAACAAAGACATTTTTTAATAGAGTAGGTCTTAGAGGGTCTAATTCTCCATGGCACTGCACCTTGGTTAGTTATGTCTGTGCAGACTGAGTGTAAAGTACAATCAAATCAGACTCCTCCACTCATTTACAATGATGGTAGCATTTGATATGCACCTAGCACAAGTGCAGATGACTTTACAGGGTGCAAGGCAGTGGAGAATCAGGCCTAGAGGGCCTTGTATCAGTTTTCCTTCATGAGAAAGATAGATGACATCCACTCTGTCTTCATAAGGCCTGAGTATTTGTGTGTGCAGGCATGCGTGCATGTATGTGACTGCTGGGCCACTTTCCTCACAGCTGCTATCCATAGGGTAGAATAGCAGACAGCCCTCCTTGCTGGTTGATGGGGCCAATGGCTCCATATATATGCAAACATGCTATTCCTGACATGCTCAAGTGACCTTCTTGTGCCAGCTTTAGCAGGGCCAGTTCAGAAACCTTTTTGGGGGGTGAGCAGGGGTGTGCAGATACTTCTGTATAACTGCTCACCCAGTGGGCTTCATGTGCAGCCTCTCTGAAATCATATGGCCGTTTTGCCAAGTCCTTTGCACCCAGGGGAATATCGTCCTTAGTGACTGACTTTAGGAAAAGACACAACCTTTCTAAACTCCCCAAGCTTCACTGCAACAGAAGGAGGAGCATAGAGCCTTTCTATACCTTTGTCCATTGGCACATTTTACTGTTAGGACCATGCATTTAGGCCTTGACCCAGCAAAGTGTGCAAGCATGTGCATAATCCCATTTAAGTCACTGGGACCACTCACATGTGTGCAGTTATGCACATGCTTAAGCACATGCTTTGGTAGATTAGAGCTTTAACCTATTTCCAATGGTGTTATTAGTATTACAGGTTTTAGTGTGAATAGTTACATTTTAATACAAAATCTAACATGAGAGTCAGTTGAGAGAACTTGTGGAGCATCACACTCAGTAGTATAGCATAATTCATTAATACTATTTAGTAGATTACCCTTTTTGGCACAATATATTCCTGCAAATTGCCACGCTACCCATAGCAGGCATTTTTTCAAACACCCAGCTACTTCAATACTGATTCTTACATGCTACATTTTCATATTTAAGAAGCTTATTGAAACATTTTTAGGAACAGTTACATTACCCCACACAAAGATTTTCCTTCTCATCCACTACCAGCAGTAGTGCATCAAATAGATGTCATTAATTGCTATTTCCTATTGTAACACATCATATAGCTGCATATTTTTAATATAATGATGCATTTCTAAAATCTCTTATCTGGGGCTCCCAAACATACATTACTTAAACCTCACAGTGTCCCTGGGAGGTCGATAACTGTTACTGTGCCCTTTCCACAAGTGAATGAAAGCTAAGGGATTTGTCCATACTCTCACACACAGAACCAGTGTGTGTTCATACTCCTGCCCTAACCAATAGACAACCCATTCCATCTCATAACGATAGTTACTTTTTACCTCTGTATTATAGATACGTAGTTTATAAGTATTTGTGTGACATTCATGTTAGACAATTTATTACCAAAATACACTTTTCCTTGTAAAGCACCTGTACACAATGAATACAGATGAACAAATTTGGGTTAAAATTTCCAGATCCAGAGACCAGGACTTTCTCACTATCCAGATGTCTAATGTTCCACATATTCATAAGATTTCATCATCTCAGGATCTGGAGTTTGCTGCAACTTCTATTAGTCCTCTATTAGTTTTAGACCTATGTAGCTATCAGATTGCTTATGACTTCCATATTTGGCTATGCTTCTGAAAAAAATTAGTTGTTAAGGAATTCTGTGACTTCCCAACTGAGCTGTACATATACTATATAGAACACTTACCCCAGTCCTATCATGGTGATGCTTTGAAAAGCACAATTAATCAAAGGTATCTAGGGTGTAATTCCTACTGACGTCAGTGGCATTACTGCGGAGATATGTTTGACCAAAATCTGCTCTCACTCACAGCTCTTCAATTTAAGTTTAGTCATGATCATCCAGATCAAGTCAGTGTATTTGCATCTGTGTACATGTAGCAACTGAGGGTAGGCTCTGGCTGCTTAATAGGATATTTTACTCTAAATGTACCTATTAGATTAGGCAGCAGGTGATGCTTACAAAATAATGTAGAAGGGTCTAAAATAAATCAGTTGCAGATATGCATAGCACAGTGACAAAGTTTTGCATTCCCATTTTAATAAGATACATACACACCTGAGCAAAAGCTTCTTTCATCACCAATATAAAGTAGGTGAACTGAAGCTTTGGGAGAAATGTGTTTCTGTTCTGTATTCATTTACAGTAAGTGCTGTTCTGTGTTAGGGTACTGTTCTGTATTTATTTACAGTAAGTGCATCCAAGGATATCATGCGCACAAAACAGAGGAATCACAGTGATTGTGCTGTGAGGGGCAGTGGGAGCAGGAAGCAGGAATATTCCATATTCCATGCTCATGGTAGAAGTTGTCTTCATGGCAGAACTGCATAGTCCAACATGTAGGAGGTAAGAGAGGGAGTCAGGGGATGGATGGATGTCTATCACTATGAGGTTCCTACAAACACATGTGCAGTGAGTGTGCAGAAGATTCAGCCTCTATTCCAGTGCTGGGACTGGAAAAGAATCTGTGGAGAAGATGAAGGGCTGCCCCTGCCCTGCCCATGGAGGTGGAGGTGAATACTGTTTGCTCAGTTCTTAGGTGTTCCCCACATGAAGACTCCAAACAATTCACTCTGGCTTTGCACCGATGAAGATGATGAGTTTGTCCCTAAACTGCATGTTATCAGTGAGATACAATAATACATATGTAATCCTTGTCAACAAAAGGCAATTGTTTTGAAGCAATTTGCCCAACATTTAAGAAATCAGAATCACGCCAAATGCCAGTAATTCAAGATCGGCATAACTTTCTTTTGATGTTATTTAAAGCAATGAAGTGCTAATACAGCAAGGATGGCTCTGCATCTCTTTAAAATAATTGGCCAAAAATGTGTAATGGAAAAGGAAGGGAAAAAGTCACAAATTTCCTTGATGATATTATTATATCTTATATTTTAAAACCCCTGAAACTGGTTTATACTAGAACTAGTTTAACACTATAAAATTAATTGTCACTTCTAAAAATAGAAAGGAAATTTTTAGCAATTTGAACCAACTTCCATCTCTCTTAATAACCTGCCGCAACTGACCTAAATCAATGTTTATGGAAACACCAACTCAACCTTTAGATTAGTGACTCTACAGACACCTCTATACTAAATGGATTCTTAAAAGCTGTTACTGTGAAAAAACCCAGATGATTCAAAGCAGAGACTAACTTATCTTATGACTATTTTAAGAACACTGGCTCAAGGAGTTGGAGGATAGATGATAAGTTAATATATACTTGAGACAAGATTGTTTAAGATTCCATGTACTTGCTATTAGGCCAAAAGACACTGCATTGGGAGGGAGGGGAAGGTCAGGGACAAGACAACGTGACTTAGGGTATGTCCTCACTGCAGAATTATTTTGGTGATCCGCACTTGGGTGTGAGGGCCCAGGTTGGTCTAACATGGTCGTGAGCCACCACTCCGCAAAGTCACTCCACTACTGCTACTGTGCTGTTACACTCACTGATGTAAGGTGCTAGGACATCTGGGGTGATGTCTGGGGGACTTCTGGTGTTCTTAGTGCTACAGTAAGATGAGCCTGCTCGGTGATTCTTTCCCAATGAATTGAGAACTTGTCTGCCTTTGGGGTACATAGGAATTGTGGGAAGACTTTAGAGGACAGCACTCAAGGGATTTAGCCTGCATCCACACTGCAATGTGAGCAGGTTACCAGCCCAAGTGGAAGCAGCACTCAGGTGTTAACCTATATGCCAGTCTGGACAGGTAGTGCCAGTGTAAGAGGCACCACACTTAGGTGAGAGGTTGTGTGTGTGGATGGAAGCTGGGGTTAGGAGCAACACCCAAATAAAAACGTGAGTGAACCCTGCAGTGAGGACAATCCCATAGTTTTGATTCATTTTACAAGGAGCTTATACATATATAATTTTACTGGTGAGTATTTTATGTATTAGACTGAACAGCTGGATGGCTGTCAGTTATGTCACATTCATATTAATAACCTCCCCCCTAAAATTTAAGAGTATGGGACCCTTGCCTCTGCGTAGAGGCATAGTCATATATGTAAAGGATTTTGGTTCAAACAGGTACACCAAAAAATGTAGGAATAATGGATTTAACACCATGCAAAACACGTATGCAGAGACAATGGAAAATATAAATAATTGATGAACCACAACTACAACGATAAAGGATATCAAAGGGAATAATTAAAGACCTAACCCAAGACCCGCTGAAGCAAACGGGGAAACTCCCCGTTGACTTCAATAGGGATCAGATTGTAAATATATATCATAACTCAGTGCAACAGCAAAGCTACATTAAGCCAGGCCCACTAACCCCAGTCAAAAAATATTTCACCACATCTGTCTGAAGATCTTAAACTGTTAGCAAAGCAATAACCATCATTTTGTTTTTGCAAGACACAGGAGCAGATATATTACAGTTTTTAACATAATTAATCATTCAGTGACTGGCCTAGGGAAAAAAAGCAAAATAAGTTAGCAATGTAAGGTCATTAGAGTCACTGCTTGATATTTAGCTCAGTTTAACTGGTCATTGGATTAGGGAGAATATTAGACCCTGATCTTGCAAACACCTATGTCTGTGCATAACTTTGTGTGACTAGTCCCACTAGTTTAACTTTACTGTGAGGAGTAAATTTCATTTATGCACATACATAAGTATTTGCAGGATCTTTAACAAGTCTTTAACAAGGAAACAGAAGCAACCATAAGCAGTGAAATTTTTCAAAACTGCAGTTTTAAATCATTTCCCCCTTCCCTGCTTTCCTTTACCTATCTCATTGCTTTTGTTTTGAAGATGGAAACAATAGAATACATTTTTAGAAAAGAATAAGGGAAAAGGGCATTTTAAGTGTCCTTAAGAGAAGCCCTTTGTTCTTCAACTTGATTTTGAGCACTAGCAGTTTGTCAGTTTGGCAGATTATTGTGTGTTGTCGCAACTGAGGCAGAGATATTTCACCTCCAATATACTCACCTGAAATGTTCCTGGATAAGATATGGTTATACTGGCATCCAGAAGGGCAAACTCCACTTTTAGTGTAGTAAACTTGGTTCTCTGAATATGAATGGCAAAAGCCACATCTGGAAACATATGGATCTGTTTAGCTTTATAATGCTTTTTCTTCCTCCCCTGCCCCCCCCCAACCCCATTACACTGAAAAGTCTATGTCAGTTGCATACCAAGTGGAAACAGGCAGTGATAAGGCATCTTTGTTGCAGGGTCCCATCTTCAAAGCTGAAGCATGTTTATCTGATTTCTATTTATAATGATGAACCAGCTCAAAAGAGCATCTACCCAAAGCCAGTGAGGACTCATTGCTGATGGAGATAGAGAGAGAAGCAGGGCTCTGGACCCAGAGGCCTAGGGTTGGTTTGCATCTCAGACTGGGAGAGTCTGCTGTTTTGTTGTTGCTGCTTACGGTAACTTGTTCGGACTCCCTTTGAGGAACATCCTTGCTGACTGTGTTTTTTTCTCCTGATTCCAGTCCGATTGCCTTCCTGTCCCTCTCCTAAAGGAAGGAAGAGCTCTCACAATTCCATAGCCTCTCCACACTCCCCTCTGCCCTGCAACAGAAACCCTCCTCTTCCTCCAAAGGGCTGCTTTACCCACCTTCCCTACTTTAAGCCCCAGGCCCTCTCTACTCTGGACTTGATGCCAATTCCTCCCTATCTCCTGTCTTACCTTTCAGTGAAGCCTGCTTTACCCTATCTGGTCCATGAGCCAAGGGAGGGGTCAAGAACTAGCAGCAGGAGCAAGCAGGTTATCCCAGCCATGCTGGCTGGGGGAAAAATATAGTTCCAGTCAGTGGAGAGGCTGGTTGCCTCAGTACTGGCTCCTCTTAAGAGTCCAGATCTAACTCACCTCCCAGCAGCCAGAATTCCTGTTTCCTTTGCAGCACAGTGCCCCAAATCCCTCACAGGGAATTAGCCGCTTGCCAGGCAAGATCCACCTAGAGATTAGTTAATTTCCTATGCTTAAATTAATGCTTCCAATTACTGTACTAGAATGAAAATGCACTTGATTTGCTAGTTTTCACTATGATCACACATCTGTGCAGGCTGCAGGCAGGAGTGTGTTAATGCTTCTATTACAGTCCTTGCAGAGCTGGCATTCCACTAGAAACCTGACAACCACAATCAATGCCCACAACAAAGCCATTCTGTATACTAACACTTCAATTTTCACAATGCATACATTTTTAGATTTTGGATGAGTCTGGGGCTTAATACTAGTCCCAAATAATATGATGCCAACGAATGCATTTTGGCATAGCCAGAAATATGTCTAGAAACATTGGCCTGTGTCTCTGTAACTTTGTGGTCATAGTGAATTAGCAGAGGCCCATGTGTTCTAAATCAGTGTTTGGCTTATGGCATGTTTAAATGTATCAAAAGAGTGCAGAGGCAAACACTGCAGGGGAGCTGTGATCTTTTCCATCTAGTCTGTCATATGGTATCAATTATCTCTCAATTCAGCATAAAACATAACAACCCCCAGATTTAGGTTCAGAGCACTGCAAACTAGATTCCCCACCACCACCAC
Source organism: Eretmochelys imbricata (assembly GCF_965152235.1). Taxonomy (NCBI): domain Eukaryota; kingdom Metazoa; phylum Chordata; order Testudines; family Cheloniidae; genus Eretmochelys; species Eretmochelys imbricata. Next base: position 24,076,671 of record NC_135580.1, on the reverse strand, counting down.
CACTTTAAGGAATTTCTGTCATAAATCCTATACAATTTTTGCTGTTTATATTTTATCCTGTAGAACTAGCAAGAATCAGAAATGACTTACAACTGGCACAGCATATACAGAATGTTATAATATTTTCATATTTTTGTTGAATGGCATTACATTTCCAATCTGATTTTTATGTTAAGTCAATACCAAGCTTGCCTTTGAATGATACATTAGAACTCCCTAAGCTCTGACCCTAGAAAAAAAAGTTTAACAGCTGGCCAGAGATGTGCAGATTCTAAAATGTCCTCCATATACAGGCACTCAAATGTTTTCTTTCTGATGGGTCACCTGCCACACAAGTTACCTGTAATAATTTGGGATGCGGGTATTAGAGGTAGTATTATTATATCAATTATCTGAAACGGCAGTAACGCAAGAGAGGAAACATTGTCCTTCCTTCACCAATTGTAAACCGACAACTGCAGTTGTATGGGTATAGCAAGGAATTGTTAGGCACAGCAGAGAGAGCATGAGAAAAAAAAGAGAAAAAGGTAGCTTGGAATGTGGAGCATGTGGTACTAGCCAATTTCAAAGACAGGGTCTGCACTAGATGGATTGCTAGTCTGATCTGCTAGGGCAATTCCTATGTTCCTAGGACACGAATGTGTAGAATAAGGGTGATGGTAATGGCATAAATAAGGGGACTAACGTCAGAGATGCAATCATCCTAAGTGGTAACCGGTAAGACTACGCAGTAAGCCCAGTCGATGGCTGTGAGTCTTGCACTGGGACTGGAGGAATAGTCTATGCTAAAATCTCTAAAAAAGAAATAAAGGTAGTTTCAGCTCTAAGCTAATTTGCTGTAGTCCTCATTGAATTTACTCTGAAAGACACTGAAGATAAAGATAGTATTTCCTGCTGGTATAGCACCTTTAACCTAGGGATCTCAAAGTGCTTTACTACACTTGTTATTACCCCTATTTTTCTAGATGGGTAAATGGAGACAGAGTGTTAGAGTGATCTTTCAAAGGGCACACAGCAGGGTCAGTGAACAGTCTGAACCATACCCAGGAGTCAATGTTGAGTATCCTGTTCTTAATCACTCGACTTACAGAGAAACTGAGGTGGCTGGAAATTCTAGCTAACATAAACTTAAACTTAATAAAGGGATGGGGGAGTCCTCAGGAAGTTATAGACCAGGGAATCTGGCCTTTGAGGTAAGCAAGATCCTTGAACATTGATAATATACAAGATCACAAAGCATCTGGAGAAGTCTGAGCTGCTGAAAATTACTTTGCTTTGTTTAATAAAGGGTAAAATGGTGTGATAAATATGGTGAGAATTTTCAGTGAAAAATTCAGACAGTTAAATAAGGGTGAAGTGATGGACATAATATACAGGAATGTCTAAAAGGCATATAAGGTATGGAAAAGAAGCAAACATGGGAAACTGGTTCAACTTAAACAACAAGTGAACCAAATATTCAACCCCAAATGGAAGCAAACCCAAATCAATTAATTTTGTAGGTTTCAGAGGACTTCCTTCTGACACTATACCAAAATGTGGAGCTTAGCTTCAAATATTCACTCATGCCAACACATCAATGTTGTTCTATTTTGACCTTAGGCACTTGCAACCATGGCCTGAACTTGACCATGGTCTCAGGCCCTCTCCACAATCAAGGCAGCCATCCAGCTTCATTTTGCATCGAAGTCCCCTCAATGAATTTTCAGGCTGATGTAGTTAAGGCACATCCATTTCATAGACAACAGTACACAAGGTTACTGAAGTGGCCAGCCTTGTGTCCAGCCACCTTTGACTGCCCTAACCTGATGGATCAGGTACCCATTTTGCAGCTATGTGAATTGGAGGTGGCCTTTCAGTGTGAGATCAAGCAAGATGCAAACCCATGACCTTCTGGAGTGTAGTCAAGCACCTTAACCTCCAGCCACCACACCTCCTATTCCTAGGGTGTAAATCATTTGAACAGATTCAGTTCAAAATCTGAACAATCTTTGGGTCTGAACACCTCAGAATGCACTGCACCCTACAAAATGTGATAACAGCTGAGGAAAATGATGATTGTTTTTGTTTGTTCAATATGTAGGGGCAGCTCCTCAGATAGTGTAAACTGACAATATATACCAGCTGAGGATCTGACCCCACAGTTTTAAACCTCAGTGTCCTTTTAAGACTGTAAAGTCCAATGTACAAATCAATATTACAGTGATTTTGAAATACCATATAAAGAAATATATTACAATCCATAGAGACTGAGTAATACTACTGGCTGAGTGTATAAATCAATAAGGAGTCTGCAAAACACATGTTGTAAAGCACAAATACAGCTATGCAAAGACTGAAATGCACACAGAGTGTGCAAGCCAATAGTAAAGAAACTTGGTCAAAACACAGAACAGTGTAACAGAGTAGAGAAACACATATATATATGTCAAGTATCAGAGGGGTAGCCGTGTTAGTCTGGATCTGTAAAAGCAGCAAGGAGTCCTGTGGTACCTTATAGACATCTGATGAAGTTGGTATTCACCCACGAAAGCTTATGCTCCAATACATCTGCTAGTCTATAAGGTGCCACAGGACTCTTTGCCATATGTATTGTGGCAGAGCTCTGACCTTGTCCCCATGGGTCCTGCACTTCTAGGAAGTTTATGCTAGCCTCAGAGGCTCACTGTGACCCTCCACATAGCTCTTCTCTCTCTAGGGCCAAGGTTACAGTCTACTGAACCCTTTTCCTCATAAGCCAGCAAGAAGGTTGGTGATACAACTCCCAGTCTCTATTGTCCCTATGGGCTTATTCCCAAACAGTTTAGCTGCCTGTCCTGACAGGGGCCTGTTTTCCCCTCCCAGAAGGTGTTTCTGTAGTGGCAGGTTGGGGGGAACCCAGGCTCACCCTCTATCCTGGGTTCCAGCCCAGGGACCCTAATGGCAGCAGCTGTTGACAGCCGACATTTCCCTGGGCCACTTCCCCACAGTTCTCCTGCTTCTCTCTTCTTCACCCTTACCTTAAAACTCCCTTACTAATGGCTTAAGGATGTCTTCATTAACCAGCCCTTCAGCCACACTTCCTCTCCCTAGCTCTCCTGAGCCTGACTGGAGTGAGCCCTTTTATAGTATCAGAAGGGCCTTAATTAGAATCAGGTGTTCAGATTACCTTAGTGGCCTCACCTGACTCTTTGCAGGTTAATTGGAGTCAGGTGTTCTCATTAGCCTGGAGCAGCCCCTGCTCTGGTCAGTCAGGGAACTGAAAACTGCTGATCCAGTGGCCAATAGATCTGCCTTCTACTACTTTTTCCAGGTCCTGTGGACCACCCCCTCTTAGGCTGGGGTGGGATCCTTTAGCAGTGGGCAGGCTTTGCCCGCCCACTTCCTGGATCCCAATAAGACTACTTTGTTGTACCCAACTGGTCTAGGTCTATCACAGTATATATGGTAAGTCAATCTATGTATTTATTCATGTCAGGATACAAAGAGAATGAATGAATGAATGAATGATCAGCCGCTATCCATTATCCACATCCTTGCTAGGAAGAGTAACGTAAAGTTAGAAACATGGGCCTGATTCTCTTCACACTAGTTTTAGACTGGTATAATACCACTAACTTCAATGGAGTTATTCCCATTTGACTGGCTTGAATAGAGTTAGACCCACTGTCAAACTCACTAGAAGAAAGGTGGTTCAGAGGGGCGTTGATTGACATTTTCAAGGTGCTGAAAGAGGTGAGGAAGGTAGACTTTTCTACAAACCTTTAAACTGCTAAATACTAGGATATAAATTCTGCATTTGGATCCCTGTATGGAATTCCCACTGACGTCAAGGTTATTCCATGCCTATATCCAGGAAAAGTATTTAGCGTTAGGACTTAGGGACACTGATTTTTAAAAAAAGTTAAGGAAAATGGCAGACAAAATGAAAATTGTGGCAAAGCTTCTTCATACAGATGACGAACTTCTAGGACACTTTACCTACAGCACCAGCAGAGGCAACTAGATTATTTACAAGTATGTGAGGTAGTGATGGCCAGCCAGGCCCTCGCTTCTAGAATTCAAAACTACAGCCTAGATAAAGAGAGTTTGCTAAGTGGTGATCTTCACCACTTCTTCTCTAAGACCTTCCCAAGAAGTTCCTTCTGGACCCACAGGAAGCTCTGTGCTCTACCAGGGAAATTTGATTTGTTGGGGTTGGGGAGAAATCATGTCAGTTCATGTTTAACGTGTTAAGGGATATACAGGAATAAAGTACTGTTGGAACAAATTCTTATGGGTTATGGGCACCTGCTGTCATTGTTGCTTCTGATACTTTTGAACGATGTGTTTCCAGCTTAAGTGAAAATTCAGGTGATCAGGTTTTGGAAGTACCAGACTGAGATTCCTGCGTTAAGATTTTGTAAGGGAAGGGAGTACGCACTGGAGGGTTTAAGCAGCTGTGGAACGTCCAGTTAAGAGACAATTTGGAAGGATTTTGACCTCTGGGAAGTTGCAAAGTTGTAGGAGCTGTGTGGTGGCAGGTATTGGTAAAGGTCACGGGTCACTAAATGGAGGGGATGGGATAGAGGAATATGTCCATTTCTCCTTCCCCCTGCTCTGAAAGATCTTGTCACTTTTGCTCATCCTGACTTTCTTCCCTCTTTCCCCTTCATCCTATTCTTCTGGCTTCCCACATGACTATGCCACTAATGTTCTTGCAGTGACCTCCAATATCCTCTTGACCACCCTACTGTTCATTTTGCGGCACAGCTGTTCTTGTGTCGACCTCAATGCACTACCTACGGTATTTGTGTGGCATCCATTACCATTCTATCAGAGCACCTCATAATCTCTAATGTACTTATCCTCACAACAATCCTGGGAAATAGGGAAGTACTATTTATCCCCATTTTACATATGGGAAACTGAGGCCCAGAGAGGCCCACGATTTTACAGGAAGTCTGTGGCAGATTAAGATCTTGAACGCAGGTCTCAGGCTAGAGCCTTCACCACAAGGCTATCTTTCCTCTGTCTAGCTGCCTGTCAGTATGCAAAGTGATTCTGGACACTACTGCATGAGGGATTCTGGGATTTTTCCAATCCAGAAAATAGCCTATAATTCATACTGTGGAAGCACAGAAATTCACTGTTCATGAAGAGAGAAAGGTGTGCACAGCACAGAGACAGCTGATCTCTGAAGTCACCATTGCTGCAGTTGTGGTAAGGGAGGTGCAGTGGAGCTTGGTGAAACGGGAGGGAAAATAGGTGAGCAGCTGCAAGGGGAAGGATGTAGCTAGGGCACTTCCATAGGACTTATGAGATGGGAGTGGCTGAGGGGTTTCTAAGGGTATCTGAAATGGATTACTATCAGTAGCCAGATTTCCAGTCATGCAATCCTAGACAAAACCCATGGTTTCAGTAGAGCAATCCAAGACACCAAGATATGGTCATCCTAGTGAAAAAACATCCCATTGACGATCCTATCAGCTTATGTGGCACAGAAGCAAGACAGCTCGCTTATACTCTATGCTCCTCCTTTTATTATAGTGTAATCAGAATCATTCGTTCCTGGGTTATCCATATGCAGGGGTATCCACACACTGTGCACATATCCATGTTCTTCAAGAAAGTACCATATGGGATATATTTTGCCCTAAGAAGTTTACACACATTTTATGTTGTGGTCAACAAAAACAATTTAAATTCTGTATAACTAGAGTACTGTAGGGCCAGATGTTTCCACCCTCACAAACATCAAATAGTACCTTACTCCAGAAACAGCCACACTGAAATCAATGGGACTGTTCACAGTATATGGTATTATTTACAGATTTTAAGACCAGAAGGGACCATTAAATCATTTAATCTGACCTCCTGTCTAACACAGGCCATAGAATTTAATCCAGTTACTCTGTTGAACCCAATAACTTGTTTTTGGCTAAAGTATATCTTCCAGAAAGGCATCCTGTCTTGATCTAAAGACATCAAGGAATGGAGAATCCTCCACCACCCTTAGTAGTTTGTTTCAATAGTTAATTACCTTCATTGTTAAAAATGTATGCCTTCTTTCTAATTCATCCTGAGTAAGAATCCAGCCCATAATCTACTGTGTGCTACTTACATCTAATAATGTTCTTTGTTAACTTGTGTGTATAATATACATTAAAAGTTATACTTAAAAAGCTCGGGAAAGGACAAGATCCAAATCAAGTGTTATTTTTTGGGAACTTCTTGTACTCCCCATTATTTGTAACTTGTACTGCTTTGTCGAAACATCCTCCTATCCTCCTCCGTGTTTCTTTCCTATTTTACATATTTAACACACCCCCACCCCAAATTCAACAAATTCCTTTTTAACTGACACAAAATCAACCAAAGATATGTTTTTAAAAAAATCTGACTAATGCTCAAATAGCTGTATAGAGAGTAAAACACGGATGAATTTGAATGATCTCCTGTTATGACATGCAGAAATAATATAGGTCAAATAACTGCCAGACTTTGGACTGAGCAGTTTATGGAATATCTGAAATATTAAAAAGTTGTCTCCCGTGTAATGAGCATGAGTGAGTTTCTGTGAATGTATTTAAAATGAGTCACATTAGTCATCTATCTTGCACATATGTCCTTACTCAACAAGTTTCTTCAAGAACTTTAGTTGATGATTTCCCAGGAAATTACAATAGTCTGAATGAATTGTGAAATAATGACTTGCTTAAAACATCACTATAATAGGGCTTTTAATTAGTATGGCACTAAGAGGAAACTGATCAAAATGTTTAAAAATATTCACTGTATTAAAAGAAGACACAGACTCACATTTAATTCTTTAGGCAAGCTCACACGTCAGATTGTTCACTCTCAAACTCCCATTGTCATTTACTGAAACAGTAAGACATACGAATAACTTTGACAATGAGAAGTGTTTCAAACAGCAAAGCTGGACTTTGGAGTATTTTTTCTCAAATTTTTGCAAAAAACAAACGACAAAAAGTGTAGTTCGCAGGTCAATACTGCTTTTTCAACTCCTTGGCCACAGAATAAATAAAGACAGCTGGAAAGGCATCTGATGCACAAATGTTAACGCATGAGACCTGCTTTGTGTCTTACTATGGAATGATATTTTAAGTGATCAGAAATGAAAGCTTATCAGATTGATTGACTGAACTGAGTCATTCAGCTATTTTCTACAATCATTTAGCCTGACTATGAAGCCTTACTCCCACTGGTGATCAATACACCTATTGAAGTAAGTGGGACTACTCACATGAGTAACTGCTCATCAATGGGAGTAAGAGGCTCACAATTAGAGCTGTAAACTCATGCAAAAAAACCAAAAAAACCCAATATTTTTCAGGGCACTGAAACTATTCACTGAATTTGAACTTAATCCAGCTAATAGTTTTGGCAAACAAACAAACAAAAACTGAATTTTTTTTGAAGTCTTGAAAGATTTTCAAAATGAATCCTGTTGATGTTTTGTTTAGATACAGTTGTTTTAACATGAAGTTTCAATTCAAATTGACATTTGAAACATTTCATTCAGCCTGAATAAGGGGTTGGGGTTTTTTGCAGCAAGAAAAAGCAAAGAAAAAAATCAGTTTGGGTCTGAAATGAACTGTTTGTTAGGGTCTCATTCCCCCTCCCCCCCTCCCCCCAGGTTTGGCCACTGAACCGAAAAAATCAATTGTTCACTCAGCTCTATTCACAATCTGGCCTTTAAGAATTTTAATTTGAAAAGGAGTAATGCACTGAGACCAATCCTGCAGGGTAGGGAGCACCTCCACCGGGGCCTCACAGGATCAGGCCCTATTTCATTATTGGCTATCAAGTTCTTGAAAACAATTATCTGTAGACCTGGCTTGACATGAATACTTGGACATAGCAAAGGCCTCACTTCTTGGAAGACAGGATTAGGGAGGTAAATGATGAGAACACAATGTCCGTGCTAACTAAGATAGGCAAATGGGTCAATAAGCTGAGTGACAGAATGTCTGAACTAGCTAAGATAAGGGGAGGGAACATCCAGGGAACCATTTACAAAGAAAAAAATAATAATGGACAAGGTAAGTCCAGAATCCAAAGATGAACTAAAAAGTAAGTCATGCATGGAAAGTCTGTGGACAGAACATGCAGTAGAGGGATTGGTTCCTACAAAATAACCAAGTCAATCCAAAACGTGTGATGCAATGAATACTAAATGCAATGATATGTGTAAACATATATAAATGAAGAGTAACTGTGCAAACTGTGCTGTGTAACTTTGGTTGTGTGATGTATCCTGCATTCACCCCCTGTCTGAGTCATAAGAATATAAGAACGGCCATACTGAGTCACACCAAAGGGTCATCTAGCCCAGTATCCTGTCTTCCGACAGCGGCCAATGCCAGGTGCTTCAGAGGGAATGAACAGAACAGGACAGGTAATCAAGTGATCCATCCTCTTTCTCCCATTCCCAGCTAGGGACACCATCCCTGCCCATCCCAACTAATTGCCATTGATGGATCTATCCTCCATGAATTTATCTAGTTCTCTGGTCCACTCACTGTTGCTTTGCTGTATGCCAAATAAAAATACCTGAGTGATAAAATGTGGAGTTGAACTGAGTGTTTGGGAAGCCAAGTAGAAAGAGGTCTTGGGGGGAGGATGGGGAAGGGGGGATCCCAACACTATCCACTGACTCTGCATGATGAAACTGAGAATCATTATAGAGTTCTGAGGCAATGGTAAATAGGGGCCTAATTCAAATCCCATTGGGAGTCTTTCCACTGACTTCTAGTGGGCTTTGAATCAGAGCGTAATGGAACAGAACATCTTTATTTGAGATTCTGGATCTGATTCTTTTCTGACCTACCCTCGTGTAACTCTATTAGCTACACTGATTTATCCTGATGTAAGAGGAGAATCAAACCCTTACCCTGAGCCCAATCCAGCATTCTTTGCACAATATTACATTAACTTCAAAGGGAGTTTTGGGTGTGCGAGGACTGCCAGCTTGGGGCCTCTGAAGGATGCACAATATTGCTGAAGGAAAGGACAAAACCTATGAAAGAAGGTTCAAAATGCTGTAGTTTATAACAACATTGTTGTGTAAAAACATGTTTCATCCAACATAAGAGCTCCTGCTTAGAGAATCTTACCTAAAAGTTTGCATGAGTACTGAAGGGTTTTGTTCTTGTTTTAAACTGTTCCTTTAAGATTCCCTTAATTTGAAAGGTTCAGAGCTCTTACCTTCAATAATACACTGATCTGGGCTAGGAATTTTCTTCCCAATCTCCATGACATATGCTTTCACTTTACTAAGATTTTCCTTTAAGTGCAAGTAGAGCTTATCCTGATATTCCACCAGATTTTTTATTGTCTCTGTACTTCCTTCATGGCAGTTTTCTTCAACAGATTCTGGCAATTTTTCTAATTCTGTACATTTGATACTTGGGTGTGAAACTGAAGAATTTTCCAGCTGCGATTCTTCAGTGTCTGGACTAAGAGGCAATTTGTCATTTTCTTGGCTAAGATACATTTCTGTGAAAGAGATGCCAGCTGCTATATCTCCATTGTCCATGTCTTGTCCATTGTCTGAATTCATCCCCTTTGTACGGATTGCATGCAAAGCTAGACTTTTGGACCTGCAATGCAAATAAAGGGAAAGACAAATGGTTTGTGATAGAGGTAAGATGAGCTGCAGCATGCTGAAGAATCAGATAAGATTTCTGGCCAAATTCTGCTCTCATTTACATCTGTGAAGCTGCTTTGGTGCAACTCAGAGCAGAATTTGGGCCTAAATATCCTGTTGGTGGGCAAATACGAATAGCTTTTAATAAACCTGTATTTCAAAAACAGGTACTCAAAACCCAAATCAAACCACAACTGTAGTAAGTGAAAGAAGTCAGACAACAATATCTATATATCAAAACATATGCACATTAGAGAATGTACCAGTGTATCTATCACTCATCACTATAATATCTCAGTATCCAGTCTATCAATCACATTATAAAATTATACCATCCAGCAGTGGTTCAAGCAAATCTGGAGTTCTCTCCAAAGTCCTTCAGCTGGGCCACCTTCATCACAAGCCCCAACATTCAGGAACTGGTTCTCCACTCTCTTGTATAGTCATTTGCACCAGAGTAAATGAGGTATAAAATTCTACTACTGATGTGAGTGAAGAATTCTGATTTGGCAGCATTTTACACTCTGAACAGTTGTATATGAGTGCAAAGGTGGAAGGCAATGGAGAATCAAGCCCTCAATGGGCATCCTTCTCCACCACTCCTTCCCCAACATGGGAAACTGTAGTCCTTAAAGGGGAGCTGGGGAACAGCAAATGCGCACACCACTGGTACATGTGTCTCTGGAGAGAATTAGAAGAAAAGTGGGCATAGGTTCCCTGTTAAACAGGAGGAGGATGGAACCTATGACAGGTCCCAGGAGAGAAGATGTCCAAATTCCCCAAAGGCTCAAGTTATCACCACAGAACTCTAAGTCAGTTTGAAATGTGTCATGCTGCACACATGCAACATTGCAGCATGAGCAGTAAACATCCCACTAGAACTGGTGAGGCCTGCATGTCCTAGGGGTACATCCTAGTTGCAAGTTCTTTGGGCTGTGCTTGGTCCCAACACACAAAGGGTCTAATCAGAATCAAGCTTAACTTGACACAAAGTATCAATCCAGAGTAACTGAGGGCATAATATGACCCCAAATATTGATACAAATATATTATATAAACTAGTTAGAGTTGCTACTATTAGTATCCAGGAGAGTTCTTTGAATCCTCATTTCTAGAGCAAAAAGAAAAGGAGTACTTGTGGCACCTTAGAGACTAACCAATTTATTTGAACATAAGCTTTCGTGAGCTACAGCTCACTTCATCGGATGCATACTGTGGAAAGTACAGAAGACGTTTATATACACACAAACCATGAAAAAATGGGTGATTATCACTACAAAAGGTTTTCTCTCCCCCACCCCACTCTCCTGCTGGTAATAGCTTATGTAAAGTGATCCCTCTCCTTACAATGTGTATGATAATCAAGGTGGGCCATTTCCAGCACAAATCCAGGTTATCTGCCCCCCCATCCCCTGACAACAAACACTCTCCTGTTGGTAATAGCTTATCTATTTCCCCTTGTTTTTTCCACCACCCCCCTTCCTCAGACGTTCTTGTTAAACCCTGGATTTGTGCTGGAAATGGCCCACCTTGATTATCATGCACATTGTAAGGAGAGTGATCACTTCAGATAAGCTATTACCAACAGAAGAGTGTTTGTTGAGGGGGGGGGAGATAACCTGGATTTGTGCTGCTGTACCCCTTTCAAGAGGTAGATTTGTCTTGTGTACCCCAAGTTTCACCTCACTTGCTTAAAAGTCAGACATAAAAATAAAGTGTCACAGCACACTAGTACAGAAAAATTGCTTACTTTCTCATTTTTATCATGTAATTATAAAATAAATTGCAACCCACCAGACTGAGAAACACTAATATAGTATATAGTATGGGTATGTCTACACTGCAAAATTAGGTCGAATTTATAGAAGTCAGTTTTTTAGAAATCGGTTTTATATATTCAAGTGTGTGTCCCCCCACAGAAAATGCTTTAAGTGCATTAAGTGAATTAACTTGGCGGAGCGCTTCCACAGTACCGAGGCTAGAGTCGACTTCCGGAGCGTTGCACTGTGGGTAGCTATCCCACAGTTCCCGCAGTCTCCGCTGCCCATTGGAATTCTGGGTTGAGATCCCAATGCGTGATGGGGCTAAAACATTGCCGCGGGTGGTTCTGGGTACATATCCTCAGGCCCCCGTTCCCTCCCTCCCTCCGTGAAAGCAAGGGCAGACAATCGTTTTGGGCCTTTTCCCCTGAGTTATCTGTGCAGACGCCATACCACGGCAAGCATGGAGCCTGCTCAGGTAACCGTCACCCTATGTCTCCTGGGTGCTGGCAGACGAGGTACTGCATTGCTACACAGTAGCAGCAACCCATTGCCTTGTGGCAGCAGATGGTGCAATAGGACTGGTAGCCATCATCGTCATGTCTGAGGTGCTCCTGGCCACGTTGGCCGGGACCGCCTGGACAGACATGGGTGCAGGGACTAAATTTGGAATGACTTGATCAAGTCATTCTCTTTACTCCTGCAGTCAGTCCTATTGAACCATGTTATGGTGAGCAGGCAGGCGATATGGATTGCTAGCAGTCGTATTGTACCATCTTCTGCCGGGCAGCCATGAGATGTGGATGGCATGCAGTCCTTCTGCACCGTCTGCTGCCAGTCAAAGATGTAAAAGATAGATGGAGTGTATCAAAACAAGAAATAGACCAGATTTGTTTTGTACTCATTTGCTTCCCCTCCCCCCCCCCCCAGTCTAGGGGACTCATTCCTCTAGGTCACACTGCAGTCACTCACAGGGAAGGTGCAGCGAGGTAAATCTAGCCACGTATCAATCAGAGGCCAGGCTAACCTCCTTGTTCATATAAGAACAATAACTTAGGTGCACCATTTCTTATTGGAACCCTCCGTGAAGTCCTGCCTGAAATACTCCTTGATGTAAAGCCACCCCCTATGTTGATTTTAGCTCCCTGAAGCCAACCCTGTAAGCCGTGTCGTCAGTCACCCCTGCCTCTGTCACAGCAATGGCAGACAATTGTTCCGCGCCTTTTTTCTGTGCGGACGCCATACCAAGGCAAGCATGGAGGCCGCTCAGCTCACTTTGGCAATTAGGAGCACGTTCAACACCACACGCATTATCCAGCAGTATATGCAGCGCCAGAACTTGGCAGAGCGATACCGGGCGAGGAGGCGACGTCACCGTGGTCACGTGAGTGATCAGGACATGGACACAGATTTCTCTGAAAGCATGGGCCCTGCCAATGCATGCATCATGGTGCTAATGGGGCAGGTTCATGCTGTGGAACGCCGATTCTGGGCTCGGGAAACAAGCACAGACTGGTGGGACCGCATAGTGTTGCAGGTCTGGGACGATTCCCAATGGCTGCAAAACTTTCGCATGCGTAAGGGCACTTTCATGGAACTTTGTGACTTGCTTTCCCCTGTCCTGAAGCGCATGAATACCAAGATGAGAGCAACCCTCAAAGTTGAGAAGCAAGTGGCGATAGCCCTGTGGAAGCTTGCAATGCCAGACAGCTACCGGTCAGTTGGAAATCAATTTGGAGTGGGCAAATCTACTGTGGGGGCTGCTGTGATGCAAGTAGCCCATGCAATCAAAGATCTGCTGATATCAAGGGTAGTGACCCTGGGAAATGTGCAGGTCATAGTGGATGGCTTTGCTGCAATGGGATTCCCTAACTGTGGTGGGGCCATAGACGGAACCCTTATCCCTATCTTGGCACCGGAGCACCAAGCCGGCGAGTACATACCCCGCAAGGGGTACTTTTCAATAGTGCTGCAAGCTCTGGTGGATCACAAGGGACATTTCACCAACATCAACGTGGGATGGCCGGGAAAGGTACATGACGCTCGCATCTTCAGGAACTCTGATCTGTTTCAAAAGCTGCAGGAAGGGACTTTATTAAAATAACTGCTGGGGATGTTGAAATGCCTATAGTTATCCTTGGGGACCAGCCTACCCCTTAATGCCATGGCTCATGAAGCCGTACACAGGCAGCCTGGACAGTAGTCTGGAGCTGTTCAACTACAGGCTGAGCAAGTGCAGAATGGTGGTAGCATGTGCATTTGGACGTTTAAAGGCGCGCTGGCGCAGTTTACTGACTCGCTTAGACCTCAGCGAAACCAATATTCCCACTGTTATTACTGCTTGCTGTGTGCTCCACAATATCTGTGAGAGTAAGGGGGAGACGTTTATGGCAGGGTGGGAGGTTGAGGCAAATCGCCTGGCTGCTGGTTACGCACAGCCAGACACCAGGACGGTTAGAAGAGCACAGGAGGGTGCGGTACGCATCAGAGAAGCTTTCAAAACCAGTTTCATGACTGGCCAGGCTATGGTGTGAAAGTTCTCTTTGTTTCTCCTTGATGAAACCCCCCACCCCTTGGTTCACTCTACCCTCCTCTCCTCCCTTCGATCACCGCTTGCAGAGGCAATAAAGTCACTGTTGCTTCACATTCATGCATTCTTTATTCATTCATCACACAAATAGGGGGATGACTACCAAGGTAGCCCAGGAGGGGTGGTGGAGGAGGGAAGGAAAATGCCACACAGCACTTTAAGCACAGCACTTTAAAAGTTTACAACTCTAAAATTTATTGAATGCCAGCCTTCTTTTTTTGGGGCAATCCTCTGTGGTGGAGTGGCTGGTTGGCCAGTGGCCCCCCCCCACCGCGTTCTTGGGTGTCTGGGTGTGGAGGCTATGGAACTTGGGGAGGAGGGTGGTTGGTTACACAGGGGCTGTAGTGGCAGTCTGTGCTCCAGCTGCCTTTGCTGCAGCTCAACCATACACTGGAGCATACTGGTTTGGTCCTCCAGCAGCCTCAGCATTGAATCCTGCCTCCTCTCATCACGCTGCCGCCACATTTGAGCTTCAGCCCTCTCTTCAGCCCGCCACTTACTCTCTTCAGCCCACCACCTCTCCTCCCGGGCATTTTGTGCTTTCCTGCACTCTGACATTATTTGCCTCCATGCATTCGTCTGTGCTCTGTCAGTGTGGGAGGACAGCATGAGCTCAGAGAACATTTCATCACGAGTGCGTTTTTTTTCCTTTCTAATCTTTACTAGCCTCTGGGAAGGAGAAGATCCTGTGATCATTGAAACACATGCAGCTGGTGGAGAAAAAAAAAGGGACAGCGGTATTTAAAAAGACACATTTTATAAAACAGCGGCTACAGTTTTTCAGGATAAACCTTGCTGTTAACATTACATACATAGCACATGTGCTTTCGTTACAAGGTCGCATTTTGCCTCCCCCCACCGTGTGGCTACCCCCTCAACCCTTCCCCCTCCCCACGGCTAACAGCGGGGAACATTTCTGTTCAGCCGCAGGCAAACAGCCCAGCAGAAACGGGCTCCTCTGAGTGTCCCCTGAAGAAAAGCACCCTATTTCAACCAGGTGACCATGAATGACATCACTCTCCTGAGGATAACACAGAGAGATAAAGAATGGATGTTGTTTGAACGCCAGCAAACATACACTGCAATGCTTTGTTGTACAATAATTCCCGAGTTCGTGTTACTGGCCTGGAGTGGTAAAGTGTCCTACCATGAAGGACGCAATAAGGCTGCCCTCCCTAGAAACCTTTTGCAAAGGCTTTGGGACTACATCCAGGAGGGCCGCGAATGCCAGGGCAAATTAATCCTTTCACATGCTTGCTTTTAAACCATGTATAGTATTTTAAAAGGTACACTCACCGGAGGTCCCTTTTCCGCCTGCTGGGTCCAGAAGGCAGCCTTGGGTGGGTTCAGGGGGTACTGGCTCCATGTCCAGGGTGAGAAACAGTTCCTGGCTGTCGTTTCTCCGCTTGCTTGCTGTGAGCTATCTACAACCTCATCATCATCATCTTCTTCGTCCCCAAAACCTGCTTCCGTGTTGCCTCCATCTCCATTGAAGGAGTCAAAAAACACGGCTGGGGTAGTGGTGGCTGAACCCCCTAAAATGGCATGCAGCTCATCATAGAAGTGGCATGTTTGGGGCTCTGACCTGGAGCGGCCGTTCGCCCCTCTGGTTTTCTGGTAGGCTTGCCTCAGCTCCTTAAGTTTCACGTGGCACTGCTTCGGATCCCTGTTATGGCCTCTGTCCTTCATGCCCTGGGAGATTTTGACAAAGATTTTGGCATTTCGAAAACTGGACCGGAGTTCTGATAGCACGGATTCCTCTCCTCATACAGCGGTCAGATCCCGTACCTCCCGTTTGGTCCATGCTGGAGCTCTTTTGCGATTCTGGGACTCCATCATGGTCACCTGCAGCTTGCCACGCTGGCCAAACAGGAAATGAGATTCAAAAGTTCGCGGTTCTTTTCCTGTCTACCTGGCCAGTGCATCTGAGTTGAGAGTGCTGTCCAGAGCGGTCACAATGGAGCACTCTGGATAGCTCTCGCAGGCCAATACCGTCGAATTGTGTCCACAGTACCCCAAATTCGACCCGGCAAGGCTGATTTAAGCGCTAATCCACTTGTCAGGGGTGGAGTAAGGAAATCGATTTTAAGAGCCCTTTAAGTCAAAATAAAGGGCTTCATCGTGTGGACGGGTGTAGGTTTACATCAATTTAACGCTGCTAAATTCGACCTAAAGTCCTAGTGTAGACCAGGGCATAGAGCAGTATAAACAAGTCATTGTCTGTATGAAATGTTAGTTTGTACTGAATTTGCTAGTCTTTTCATGTAGCCTTTTGTAAAACTAGACAAATATCTAGATGAGTTGATGTACCCCCTAGAATACCTCTGCATACCCTCAGGGTATGCATACCCCTGGTGGAGAACCACTGTTCTAGAGTGTTCTGTAAACAAACATGTTCCCCTTCCTTCTCTCTTGTCATGTTAGGCCAGGTTAAATACATAGTTAGAAAGATCTTACCCAGCTCTGAGACACCCTGACAAGAGACCTGGTTAGAATTAGACTCATGGTGCCCACAGGTATACTATAATTGAACTATTCCCTTAATATTTGGATAAAGCTTTATTGAAAGACTGATATGCATGAAAGCCACTCATGCATTTTACATAATCATACCTGTTAAATCTCATATCCTTCCTTTCTTCTTTAGAAACCTGGCCTAAACTATATCTACGCACAGAGCCAGGAGTATTGTTGTCAACATTTATTTTTTCTTCAAAAGCCTGTATTTTAACTTGAAGCTTTTCATCCTCTTCATTTTCATTCATAACAGATTTTAAATCATCCAGCTGTACAGGAGATTCTGCTTCAGCGTCATTTTCTGTCCTTAAGAAGAAAAAATCAGGGGTTTAACACGGTCATGCTTTGCCCAAGATGACACTGACAGTGTCTCTCTTACTTTGAACCACATACTGTATCTGGTAAAATAATTGTGTGTCAGTAGTGAACTTCTTAGAACTTGATTAATCATTTTCGGAAACAGCTTTCAGCTCAATATCTATGTCAAAAGGATTAGAAACATTAAATATCTATGACAACACTGGATTAGAAATAGCATACAATATATCTGCAAAGGTAAAAACAACGCTTCCTCTTGATATGGCCTCAACCACATTCCCACCAGCAAACCTCTCAGGGAAACTTTTTTCATTTGAATTTAGGCCAGTCCTACAAAGCTATTAAACAACCATTTATTATAGCATACTTATAAACCAACAGTAGAGCTCACAGTGGAATCTGTGAATGTTTGTGGTTTTACAAAATTGTACATGTACTTTCTCCTGAATAATTGTATTCTGAGTAAGAAAAGCCTATTTCAAAACTCGGCACTTGGGAAGAAACTGACTAAGAGGAAGTTTTAAGTAATCTGACTCACGTTCAGCACAAGAAACCCCAGAATACTTAACATGGGCTTATTTAGAACTCTGTGCAGCTCAAGTTTCTATTTAATAGAACAAAATGGTTAGAAATTTACCTCATCATTAAAATTTCCAAGCACAGAGTTTGGTAAACTCAAGTGCAATAATAAATTTGGATTTAAAGCACCAGTTAACAGGAAGTTATCACTCTTAAAAATATAGGACCTAATTCTGCCCTCAAACACACCTGTGAACCTCATTGATTTCACAGCACTGATGAAAATGATTGTCTCAATGATGACACTGTCGTATCATTAGTGATGAATTCTGTCTGCAGTTGATTTCAGTGGAGTTACATAGGGGTAGCTAACGGTAGAATAATCTGCACCTGCCAAATTGCCCTGGCATGGAGGGAGCCCGTTGAAAGCAGGTCATGGTATCCAATCCTAAATGGATCCACTTTCTAACCCCCTACCAATGGGTGTCACAGAGGAGCTGCAGCTGTTATTCCAGCTCATAGGCTAGTGTAGCAGCAGTGGACAGGTGATATTGCAGCTCTGCAGCCCTTCCAGCAGCTGTGGGGAAGGATTTCATTCATCCAAACAGGAGATACTTGCCTAAAGTCTGATTTCTTAGACCAAAATTTTCAAACCTCAGTGCTAGGCACTTAGATCCATACTGAAGCCCCTAAAAGAAGGGGCCCGATCTTCAAAGATACTGTTCACCTGCAACTCTCATTGCCAAGGGCGCACAGAACCTCTGAATATCAGGCCATTTTTTACAAAAGCCAAAATATGGAATTAGGCGCCTACCTACAGCCACTGTAGTTTGAACATTTTGAGCTTTGTTTTTATGCAGCAGCGAGGAAACTGAATTTATTAGAATCAATCATGTTTACTCCAGCAGTGCCTAATGGCCAGCCAAGAATGGGGGCCGATTGTGCTGGGTCTGCACAAACCCGGAGTAGTAGATAGTCCTTGCCCTGAAGATCTTACAATCTGAATAGACCAGACAGACATAGGGTGGGGGAAGAGGTAGACCACACGAGCAAAGCGAACTGTGTGATGGCAGCAAGTGGTATGTTAGTTCTATAGTTGTGTGTGTGTGTTCATTCTTAGGTGGGGATAAGCTGGAAAGGGAGGTGAAGGGGACAGGGCAGGGAAGAAGAGGGTAAGAGAGACAGGTGTGCAGTGAAGCAGAGGTAAAAAGACTGTGAGGGAAGGGGTGGATTGGAGCAAACAGCCTATCAGTACAGGATGAAGAAAGTCCAGTCAACACTATAGGAAGTTCCCTGAATGCCCGGTAGTCCCTTCCTTGACCGTTCCTGTTCCTACCAGCTGGAGTCTGTGGCTGGCTCATCTCTGCAGTTTTTTCCCCAAAACCTAATGGGGGGGGGGGTCATAGCGGTCCTAGAGAGAGAGTGTAAGGGGGGAAATGAGACAACAAAACTATGGGGGTAGTATGTACAGTAATTCATAGAGGGATGAGTTACCACATTTTACAAGCTCAAAACATACCTATGCCATACTTTAGCCTCTTATGTGTAATATTTAAAGATTTCTTAATATCAGAACCCTATCACAGGGTTAAAGAGTGGAGTTTGAGTATTTTTAACTTTATTCACACATTTAAACATTATATCATAATTTGAATTTTTTTAATGATCTCTTTTTCTTTTTTTAAAAATGAGTGTCCAAGTGGATAAATTATTAAATGCAAAATAGCTAGGTGTCTGGAATGTCACGGATGAGAGTTAAAATGCAATGTTGCCAAATATAGCAGAATCTAGCTAATTCATATTCAAGACTGGAAGGCCTATTGAGAATTTCCAAATATTGCAAATTATTGCTTATGAAAACAAACATATTTAACAGAAGCAACCAAGGATACTGAATCACAAAGTTTAATTTTTCATTTGTTTTGATCTAGGCAATAGGTCCTGATATAGTAATAAATATTCTGGAGACCATTTTGTAAAAGTAATGAAGTCTTAGTAATAAGGAACCTTACTACAGATTTGGCTATAAAATCTTTGCAGAGATGTAGAACAAGACTTAATCTCACCTATTGTTATCTCTCTATGTATCAATGGTATGCCCATTACCATGTCAACTATGTTCTAATAAAATTATATATAGCAAACCCCTGTTCATTGGGATTTTGGAGTGGGGTATTTGATGGAGCAATCAGGTTTGTGGATTAGAGGAATGTGAATGAACAAGGCTCTACAGAATTCTGAAATAAGACCAGACTCTGAGTAAACTGAGCTTGGTTTGTTTTCACCCCTCCCCACTTGGGATGTAATCCAAAGCCCACTGAACTCAATGGGAGTCTTTCCATTGACTTGAATGGACATTGGATCATGCTCTCAAAGGAAATGTTATCATAGTGTTTCTTTCATGGAAACATTTGGTTCCATTTGTCAGATGTAAACCAACAGTGACTTTGTTAAAAATATGGTTCATTATAACTCAGAAGTCCACAAATCAACAGCTTGGCTCAAACTCAACTAGCCCGCCAATACCAGGCTCCTGGGACTTTCAGGATAGCTGGTTCCATTCTTAATGGACAAAACAAAATACTCATCTCTTGGGATATCCTTGGGGGGCAGGCCTCATTATCTCTCTTATGTAAGCCCAGGCTCACTGCAGTAACAATGTCACCTTTTGACATGAAGCCATTCTTAACACGCAGAAAAGATGTAACCAACATGAAATACTTCACTGAGCCTACATACTGTGCATGGCTGAAAGACAGTCAAGCTGTTCTCTTGGCTCCTCCAGTCAAATAACAATAAAATTAACAATTGTGTAAAATCTTGGCAAAATGATTGAATACATTACTGACACTGCTGGAGTTGGCCCCGCTTACCCCAGAGCTGAATTTGGCCCAGACTGTTTTCAGGAGACAAGAGATGTAGAAATATCCAAGGAAGTATATAGAACATGTTTGCAGGAAGATTTTGGTGGCACCATATTCCTTATTACTGAATTACTTTTCAACTCTCTATGATGAGGTATCAAAATATTACACAGGTAACCAGATGATCATAAGAACAATATTTGTATTTCTATACACATTTCCCCCCCCCCCACCAGCTGCTGAGAATGTGATGCAGCACAATCCAAATACCTTTCTAAAAACACACGAAGGGTGGGATTTTCAAAAGCGTGCCATGCTGGCCTACCTCTGCTCCCGCTGCAGTCATATGGGAGGATCAAGTTTTACTACCAAGGCTCCCCAAGCAAAGACATAATCACCTCCTGAACTAAGAAGCAATGGTAGAATCTCTAAAAGACAGGTCGAATGTAAGCATAGGTAAGTATCAGAGCAATGTTCAAAGATATTGAATAGAGTCAGGGTCTACAGCCTTAAAAGCTTCAAAAATACAGTGTCACCTTACTATCACTTTCCACCTTAGAGGTAGCTAAAGTAAAGACATTCTGTGAGTGGGCAGGCACAATCTGTTAATGATTTCTCAAATCATTATGAACAAGCTGTGTGTGAGCAATGGAGATGCCCTGCTATAAGTGCTGCTGCATGTCTTGCTAAGGGAGAATTATTAGAATCAAACTTTACTGTCACTAGAACATGAGCTTTATCCAGTCAAACTTCATGACCCATATTGTTTCCAAAGCAGATAGCAATGTCACCCTACTGTACCATATCATCATATGAATTTCTTAAATACAGATACAATCCTTTACACCATAACAAACATTGCTTTAAAGATGGATAAATGGAAGAGAAAATGAAAGGCATATGAATTGTAAATGACACCATATGCCAGACTTTTCTTCTCCTATAAAAAGAAGAAATAATTTCATCCAGCCACTATATAAAAATAAACAACAAAGAGCAGTCTGGCTTGCATGCTTACTTTGTTGTTCCCAGGAATGGTGGTTGGGAAGCTTCATTAGATTCTGTATTTTCTTTTTTAAATTGACCATGACAGACTTCTAAGTTGGATCAGCACACACAAACATTCTACATTCACTTTTAAAAGTTATCTCTGGGGGTGAATGACATGCCTCTTTGTGATAGTAGGTGGCATGCTAATAGACCATCACATGATTTTAATGATACTCTCCACGAAATGCATGCAAAATACCCCATGTCAAATGATTCCAAGCCAACAGTTACTTAGAAGAAATCCGTTTTTCCTTATGGAAACATGATTCTAAAAGGAATGGGTTATTGTTCATGCACACAGATAAAAAGTCTATTGTTCTTTCACAGCACAAATACTCTGAATTGTTACTCTTGTTTAAGAAAAACTTTCTGCAATTAAGTAGTTACAGTAGCTCTGGAGCTACTGGGTATATTTCCACATTCAGGGCCTGATTCTGATCTCACTTACACTAGTACAAATCAGTGCTAAATCCAATGAAGGCAGTGGAGTTACACCGTTTAACTTTGTTCCTAACTTTTGGTCTACTTTTCTTCTTGTCCCTCATCTATCTGATGTTGTCCTTGGCTAAGCCTCTGAAATATAAAACCAGGGAATAGCGTAAGTTTTTTAAAGTTCTGCATTCGATTAAGATCTTTGTTTTATACTATGACCTCTTATACCTATATTTTTAAAGGTATGTCAACTCAGCCTCTAATTTGGCACCTATAATTGTGTAAGGCATAGCACAAAGAACTGCAGGTGCATATGGCAACATTTACGGCCTGATCCACAGCCCAGTGAAGTCAAGGGGACTTCAATGGAAAGTGCACCAAGCCCTGGGACAGCTAATTGTGATTCAGTGTGCATTCAGTCAAGGAGCTAGATGTTTACATACTTTCAGAAATAGAAGCTCTTTTATTCTAACATGAGGCCCTTGCTGAGCCTTTACACAGTGCAGCCTGATGATTTATTATCCTTTTATTCCTTTATTTATTATTATCCTATTCCTTTATCATTATTTATTCTCTACATTGTGGACTGAAGGCCAAATTCTGCCCTATATCGAAAAGAATTAAATCCTGAACAACTCCACTGAAGCCCTATGGCAACTTCGTGATTTGTCCTGGGTTTGCATTGGTGTAACATAATATTTGGCCCTGAGTCCATGTGGTCACTTTTGAAATGTTAAAACTTTGTTTTTTCAATTTTCTATATGCTCTGGTGAGAGTCAAACACACATACACAACCAAATATTAGAAAAGCAATATATGTCTCTCACTCTCCCCAGAGGTTTCTTCCACTCAGCAAAGTGCGTTCTTTCAGTTTAGAATTTTGTGGGAAAAGATTGAAAAATATTTCATTGACATTTTAACGAAAAATGTCTTCTGCTTTTCAACCAATTGCACCAGACATGGAGTAGCGTAGGGATATCATAACATTTCAGTGGGTGGAATACCTTTTGAGCCTTCCTGGTATTACTAATTTATCAAGTGAACAAACATGATCTAGATCAATAATTATTAAACTCTTCTATCAGATGGTTTGTGAAGCCTCCCCTCCTTCTACTGCTTCATTATAATTCCCACAATACAAATGACAACTGACGTTATTATTCCCCTTTAGTTACTCTTGGACTACTTTCCAACACATGCATGTTATTTCACATGGACTTATTTTCTATTCCCAGTTATATTCTCCAGTAACTTTAATCAACTCTTTGCAAGAGCGAGCGCCAAGACTTTTAAAGGTGTTTAGGTGTTGCTGAACTCAGCACTGCAATGCCTGAGGATCCTAAAACCCATTTTCAAAAGCGATTTAGGCACTTAGGAGCCTCTATCCCATCAATGTCCATGAGATTTAGGCTCCTAAATGCCTAAATCGCTTTTGAAAATGAGCTTTAGGATCCTCAATCAGTTAGGCATTGCAATACTGAGCACAGCAGCAACCCCTAAATACCTTTACAGATCTGGGCCTCAGATCTATTTTTTGACCAGGCACTTTATCACCAGGTGAGTTGCATAAATTTCTCACAGCTTTCCTTAAAAATGATTCAGTTCCATGGGGCTCCTCTCTTTTTTACTATTTAACTCTCTCCAGAATGCCAATTAATTGTTTCTTGAATGACCCCAACATTTTGGCTTCCACTCATTATCATGCCTCCGAGGCCATTCCTCACATTTATGAGCTTGATGACATCTGTGTTGAATTTTATCATAGAAGTAGTTTCCCTTTCTGTCCTCTTGACCTGTCACATTCCACATAATGGTATTTATACAGCTCTCAGTAAAAATAGCAACTAGTGTACCTTCGCTGTAAACTACACTAAATATCATTTGAACTATCCTCAGTGGGACAAATACTGGAACAGTCAAAGTACTTTGTTACGAGGTGCATTAGAAAGAGGTTCGTGGTGCTGGTGATGGAGGGTTAGAAAAACTTATTTAGACATTTGAAAATACTTTCTCCCTATTTATTTTGTCCATTTGGCAGCTACTAACTTGTGGGGAAAGGGGCAATTTCAGTAACTGTTCCTGTAGGCTTTTCTGTTTATCTTTTGGACTAAACTCAGTTGATAAAACATACCACCTTACTTTTAAAGAGAACTTTTGGTTAAATGAAGCTTGGTTACATCCCCTGGCAGGGCCAGATTAAGGCAGCCCCAGCTCCTGGAGTCATGTGAGTACATCAGACTCTCAGCTTTCTTTTTTATTTATTTTTTTTATGTAGTCTTCATGGTCACTAAGGACAGCTTGAAAATGTAACTCAGGTGTCACCAATACAGTGATGTCTGTCTCAGTCTGAAACAATAGCTCTAAGAGGTGTGAACTGCCCCAGGCATCTCAATGGGACATTTACTCTAAGACCCACTACTCTGGGGTACCCTGACAACACCACGCAAGCAGAGGGCTCTATGAGGTAGGAAGGCAAGGGGTCCCAAAACCCAAGCAAATATAGCTAAACTGCTGGGGTAAATGCTAGAAGAACCCCTTGTTGCCACCACCATCTCCTTAGGGAAAAGAATGAACTTCTGCTGCCACTCCTGGTGTGTGTGTGGGGAGCAGGGGTGAGGGGCCCCACATCACTATCTCAGTCTGTTTGGAGAGAAGAGAGCTCCCGTGCCACCACATCTTCAAAAGAGGGCAGGGCTAAAACACAGAGCCCCGTGCCATGTCTGTGCCTCTGGCCCCGGCTTGCCTTAATCTGGCCCTGTCTCCTGGACTTGCACTGTCCCTCTTCACAGTGTTCCGGGTTCCCCAACCCCAGTGGATCAATAAGAAGCTACAAGCAACTTCTCCAGAGCTAACCAGCAGGCTTCACAGGCCCTACTCCAGGTTCTCCAAAGTCAGCTGGCTGCAAAAGCTTCACTCTGAGCTCCCAGAACCAGAGCATAGTGAAAATAAGGCCAACTGGCTTCAGAGACTGGCTGGCTTTAAAGGGTCTGTGCCACATTCACCCTGCCCTGTCCCTGGAGGATTCCAGCCAGCAGGTCATGAAGAAATAGACCACTTATGGTTATTCGTTACTGTGTTCTAGGTTTGGGGGACCCAAAGAACAGACTTAGGATCTAGAGATGAAATCCTGGCTCCATTGAAGTCATTGGCAAAATGCCCCATTGATTTCAGTGGAGGCAGGATTTCACCCCTAGATGTCAGGAGTGAGATCCTTTAAGATCAGGAGGGGTGGTGAGCAGGTTTTGAGGACTGCACATGAGGTTGACAGGACCCAGACCACAGACTTCAGAACCTGCTGAGGCAGCTCCCCCAGTGTTCTGGAGGATTGAGACCTCCCCGGAGTCAGGTCTGCTCCCTAGTGCTTTTTGCAGTGTTATTGTAGCTACGTTTAAACCCAAGAAGACAAAAAAATCCAGTTCTTTAACTTTGGGAGGGAACCTGACCGGAAGATTGGTCAGCAATGCTGATGGAAGCATATGGTAAGAATTTTACCTTAAACCAAGCGTAGTTTGTAAAGTTTTAGCAGTAGAAAGCATTTTATCATTATTTTTCTTGTAACCATTTCTGATTTTAATGCCTTAATACTTGTACTCACATAAAACCTATTTTTTGTAGTTAAAT
Source organism: Eretmochelys imbricata (assembly GCF_965152235.1). NCBI lineage: Eukaryota > Metazoa > Chordata > Testudines > Cheloniidae > Eretmochelys > Eretmochelys imbricata. Next base: position 24,051,366 of record NC_135580.1, on the reverse strand, counting down.
ACACCTTTTTTTGTTCTTAATCAAAATTAATCCAGTGTCGTGAACTGTGTGAGTAACTCCATTTAAGAAGGCAAGTTGTTGTATATTATTCTCTTACAGGGACAATGGACCTTTGTTATCTGAACTATCCAGGAGAGGGTTGGACAGTGTAATACAGAATACACATTTCTGGAGGGAAAATTCAGGTCTGGGAGTGTGTTGGGTTTGTGGTAACCCAGGCTGGTAGAAGCCAGAGTGTGATTGGAGCATGTTGGCAGGCTGCAGCTGTACACAGACACTCAGAGTGTGATGTGCATGGTGGAAGGCTGTTTGTGAGCAGCCCAGGTGGGAGCTACAGCAGCAAGGCATTGTAAGGCACCCAAGGTTCAGGGCAGGGGTGACACAGACCTTCTCTGGTGTGGATTGCACCCCAAAAGGTCATAGGGAACTAATATCTTTTACTGGACCAACTTCTGTTGGTGAAAGAGACACACTTTTGAGCTACATGAGTGCTTTTGTTTATTATCTTAGACCAAAAGGGCTAGATTGTGACTAGCCCTGCGAGGGCCTCATTTTGTCCCTCAGATGCCATGATGAGATGGGAGATGTTATGAGAGAACTCTATGTCTGTACAGATGTGAAGAGTTACTAGCTAAGGTGCCAATAGAAGGCATTCATGAACATGTAGCATAGTTTCTAGGTTTTGTAGGACAGATCAAACTTGTTGGTGTCCACTGCAAATGTCTTCCTTTGTGCTGTTCTTTACATCAGCTCTTCATATGATTCAGGGGTTGATCCCATCACGTGCTCTCTGAATCAAGGGCTGTGAGGCAAGGGCTAACATCAGTAGAGATGTATTTATTAATCAGGTGATCTTGTTAGCTAGTCTACCTAAGAAAGGGTGAGGAGGAATGAGGGAAGGGTCATGGAGTCCCCCCACCCCCTCCCCAGTGACGCTAAGATGGCACTGGAAGAGCACAGGTTGCCTGCTTGCAAAGCCTGGATCCTGGCCTGTGCTCCCTCAGCACTCATGGTGATGCACCTGCAAGCTAAGGCCAAAGAGTCACAGTTCAGCCCTTTCATCCAACCAGCCTCAGCACGCATCAGCCTCCCTGACTGATTTCAGCCAAGCTCTGGGAATGGAGTTACTTCTGGTGACTGCTTTGCCTAGAGAAAACAAAGCACCTTTTTGTGTGACCCACAGAAATAGCAGTAGCTGTTTTTGATTTCTCTATGATGGAAAGGTGAGGGACAGTACTGTAGGTCATGTTTTGTGCATTAAATCCTTCCTAGTGTCCCTTTCTTCAAAGTATACGAAATGGGGAGCACTGCTCTCAGTCTGTGAGCAACAACTGAACAGAAGGTGTTTAGCTGGTTTATTGTTTTTTGTTTTAAAAGCTGGACATATCAAATCTTGTAAAACAATCCAACAACTGTGCAGAGCTAATCACTGGGCCATTTTAAAAAATTGCTGGATGCATCAAATTATGTAAAATATACTCCTAGCGAAAGTAAAAGAACATAAGAATGGTCACACTGGGTCAGACCAATGATCCATCTAGCCCTATATCCTGTCTTATGACAATGGCAAATACCAGGTGCTTGAGCAGGAATGAAGAGAACAGGGCAGTTATTGAGTGATACATCTCCTGTTGTCCACTCCCAGCTTCTGGCAGTCAGTGGTTAGGGACAACCAGAGCATGGGGTTACATCCCTGACCATCTTGGCTATTAGCCATTGATGGACCTATCCTTCATGAACTTTTCTAATTCTTTTTTGAACCCTTTTATAGTTTTGGCCTTCATAGTGTCCCCTGGCAATGAGTTCCACAGGTTGACTGTATGTTGTGGGAAGAACTACTTCATTTCTTTGTTTTAAACCTGCTGCCTGTTAATTTCACTGGGTGAGTCCTGGGTCTTGTGTTATGTGAAGGAGTAAATAACTCTTCCTTATTCACTTTCTCCACACCAGTCATGATTTTATAGACCTCTATCATACCCTGAGATGTTTCCTGAGATGATCATTTTAGTATGAGATACTATGACCTGGGGCACTATATTCAGAGTGCAAACTTCAGTAGACATGTCCAAGGCAGTTACACGCCAAAAATCCAGCTACAGGTAATGTTAACTTAGTTTCTCAGGAAGAAGAGTTTTTTAAACTTTTGCATTATCCAGTTACAGCACCCAATGAGTGTAACTACATTTTCTAGGTCCTTCTCAACCTTCTCCCTTAGTCTCTTCTCCCAGACTTGGATACAATATCGGGTGACCAGATGTCCCAATTTTATCGGGACAGTCCTGATATTTGGGGCTTTTTCTTATATAGGCTCCTATTACCTCCCACCCCCGTCCCGATTTTTCACACTTGCTGTCTGGTCACCCTAATACCATACCACTTCCACATAGCTCCTGAAATCTAGAATAACCCCTCTCTTCTCAGGTGCCAAGCAACCTCTTGCTATTCTATTCAGATTATTATACTGAGCCCAGCACCTTGGTATCCAAACACTTTCCAGCAGTGCACTAAGTAATATGATTAGCTACAAATCTCCCACAAATCACACCTAAAACACACTTTCACCTTTCAACACTGATCTCTGCTTTGGTGCTGTCCATCCCTATTTCTGCATTTGATCTTGTAAGCTGCACATTGTATTTGGCTGAGTTAGATTGTAAGCTTCTATGAGTAGGGATATTGTTTATTATATTACGTGTTTGTCAAACATTCTGTACACCTGCAAGGCTCTTGACATGAAATAATCCAGTGGCCAGTTCATGTATGTTGATACAAACCTTATGCCTTTCTCTTCTGTTGATGTCCCCACATGAGAAGCTAGTCACACACTTAGAAGCACAGTGACAAATTCAAGTCTGGGGTAATTCCACTGAAGTTAGGTCCATATTGTTTATTTTATTTCAAGCAAAGGCTTTTCAAGCTCTCAAATGAAAGTCACAGGGATTATTTTCACTCCACATTAGAAAATCTGAGCAATGCCTCCTGTCAACTGAGCTAATACACATGTTATCTGGAGGAAGGTATGGTGAAGCCTCCTCGTGAGATACTAAAAGTTAAAATAAATACTTGAAAATCTGTGTATTAAGTTACTTCTGATAGGAGAAGGGACAAAAGTCTTAGAAAACAGGAGTGCCCCAAACACTGAGCAATGTATAAGTGTATGAGCAGAATCATTATTTGATATTTCTGCAATGGTCCTAAAAATAATTTTCTTTACCTCCTCCCTTAAATGCCACGACATTTCCCTTATCACTGCCAGCTATAACTCCTTCCAAAGTGGTACACTTCCTATGTTGTGAAATTCTTTGTAGCAATTCCTCTGCCATTAGAGATAATGCCCTTGGCCAGGATTTTCAAAAATGCACTTCTAAAGTTAGACTCCTAAATCCACATGGCACCTGAATAAGTGACCTGATTTTAAAAAGTCCTAAGCATATAGTAGAACCACAGACTTCACTGGGAGTTGGTGCGTGCTCAGGACTTTTGAAAATCAGATCACTTATTCTGCTGCCTATATATGGAGTTAGAAGTCTGTCTTTGGACTCCTGTTTTGAAAATCTTGGCACTTGTCTTCAGGATTCCCTTAACCCTTCCAGATGCCTCCTTGACTCTCCCCTCTGATGTTTTCCAGCTCTCTCTGAGACTACCGCTGTACTTTCTGATCTTCCTCACTACTGCTGAATGGTTGTCTGGTTCTTCATGTTTGATTAGGGAATCACAAAGTAGAGTGGGGAAAGCCCTACCAAATCTACTCCAGTCCCTTGCCAACTCCAGATTGTTCATATTCTTCAGTGTTTTGCTCAACCCAATATAAATGACTCAGATGACTGGGCTTCCAGCACTTCCCTAGCAAAATTATTCCACCTTTTAAAAGGCCTTGATGTCTCTTACTCTGCAATTTGTTATTTAGTCCTTTAACCATTTAACTGCTTTTCAGCCCTTCTGACTGGTGGCAATCCTCCTCTCATCATATTGGTGTATTTTGGAGGGTGCAAAATAGAATAGATACTAGTACCATCCCTCCTTCCTAGATTCATAGGTTTTAAGGCCAGAAGGGACCATTCTGATCATCTAGTCGGACCTCCTGCACAACATAGGCTATAGAATTTTGCCAAGTGCTTTCTGCATTAAGTCCTGTTTGAACTAGAGCAGGCCTTCTAGAATGGCATCCAATTTTGATATAAAATTGATTGAAAGTAAGTTTAGAGGTGGCAGCCTACAGTGATGATAGAGGACCTCTGATATCCTGACTTTACTGAAGTTCCCTGCAGGTACTTGTATATTAGCTCATTACTAATTGAGTACATTTAGCATAATTGTATACTCCTGTCACTCATCACACCGTGACACATGTCTCCACTTATCCAGATATAAGATTAATACAGAAACTAGTTTTACCTGCTTCCTAATGTGGTGTAGTTTTCCAGTTGTCTGATCAGAAGCTTGGCTATGGCAGTGAAACTGTTACTCATACGGTAGATATCTCTGCTCTGGTTGCCCAGAATATTTGAGAAGGTGTCGGTGATGTCCTTAATCTCCAGCAGAAGAATATGGTGAAACGAGTGTTCCATGTTGGCCAGCTGATTTACCAAATAGATCAGACACATCCTGGCTCTCTCCTATCCATTAAAAGAAGATAAATCCATTTTAAAAGGAATGCCTTTAATATTTGTTTAAAACTAAAGCCGATTGTGTGTATGTTACTGAGAAAAGCACAAAGGAAACGTGCAGTGGTTGTTTCCTGGATTACTGAGAAAAGGACAATTGCATCAACTGATGACATTATTTTTACATTAAGTTCCTTTTATTCTATATTATCTATGCTGGCCTGACACCAATACACCTGACTTACAATTTACAGCTGTAGAGAGAGACTTGAAGGACAAACTCCTGAAGACATTGTTTTCAGAGTGGCAGCCTGGCCCAGTGGGTAGGGCACAGAAATAAGAATCAGGAGACATGGGCTCTATCATTGACTCTGCCACTGGTCTGCTGTGTGAACTTGGGAAGATCTGTTTACCTTTCTGTCCTGTATTTCCTCTCCCCCCTGTTGTTTGTTATGCTGTAACATCTTCAGGGCAGGAATTATTTCTCATGATGGGCCTGGTTCTCATTTACACTAAAGCCCCTCTGGCAGCATGAAGATTTATACCTACTTTAAGGCCCCTTTGCATTACCAGAGTGCTGTAAAGGGCTTTAGAGAATCTGGGCCAAAATAGACATTCACTTAGAAAATCTTCCCGTAAATAACTTTAAGGAAATGCACAATTTAGGTGAAAAAGCCCTATATACTGTTAAACAGCTGGTAGTTCATTTGCATAACTGTAGAACAACATTTAAAATGATTGTACAGCGCAAACAGCAATTTAACAGCATACAGAACATTATCACTTTAGTTATGCATTTCCTTAAAGTTTTTCCATGTGAATGTCTGGGTTTTTTTAAAGGATTATTAAAGTGTCTCCCATCTAATTTTACTGGGCTCAGAGCTGATCGGGGCTATTGCATTTGTACACTTTAGCAGTGTCTAAACTAACCAGCCTCACCCTGTATGAGGGTTCTATCAATCACTGCTATCATCTTGAGCCTGCTCTTGCTTCCACTAAGCCAGTGAGAGTTTGGGCATTCAGTAGACACTGTCGCAGATCCTAATATAATTCCTCAGGTAATGATTCATAGATTCATAGATATTTAGGTCAGAAGGGACCATTATGATCATCTAGTCTGACCTCCTGCACAACGCAGGCCACAGAATTTCACCCACCACTCTTACAAAAAAAAACCTCACACCTATATCTGTGCTATTGAAGTCCTCAAATTGTAGTTTAAAGACCTCAAGGAGCAGAGAATCCTCCAGCAAGTGACCCGTGCCCCATGCTACAGAGGAAGGCGAAAAACCTCCAGGGCCTCTTCCAATCTGCCCTGGAGGAAAATTCCTTCCCGACCCCAAATATGGCGATCAGCTAAACCCTGAGCATATGGGCAAGATTCATCAGCCAGATACTACAGAAAATTCTTTCCCAGGTAACTTGGACCTTACCCCATCTAAAACCCATCACAGGCCATTGGGCCTATTTACCATGAATATTTAATTACCAAAACCATGTTATCCCATCATACCATCTCCTCCATAAACTTATCGAGTTTAATCTTAAAGCAAGATAGATCTTTTGCCCCCACTACTTCCCTCGGAAGGCTATTCCAAAACTTCACTCCTCTGATGGTTAGAAACCTTCGTCTAATTTCTAATCTAAATTTCCTAGTGGCCAGTTTATATCCATTTGTTCTTGTGTCCACATTGGTACTGAGTTTAAATAATTCCTCTCCCTCTCTGGTATTTATCCCTCTGATATATTTATAGAGAGCAATCATATCTCCCCTCAGCCTTCTTTTAGTTAGGCTAAACAAGCCAAGCTCCCTGAGTCTCCTTTCATAAGACAAGTTTTCCATTCCTCGGATCATCCTAGTAGCCCTTCTCTGTACCTGTTCCAGTTTGAATTCAATACTATACTATACTATAGTTTTTTTCTCAAAGATATTCTGGGATCTCCTCCTTGCAATTGGTAATATCTCCAAGTGTAATAAAAACTACCTATATAAATGTTGTTCTTATAGAGATATGTGTTAGGATCTCCTATATATATATATATATATATATATGTATTAGTTCTGAAAGTGTGTGTGTATGTCTATTTATATCAGATCCTAAAGTATATCTCCATGAGATGTACCAAGGTTTCTCTGTTTTGTTAGGATTGCTCCATTAACTGTAATACATTCAAACTCCACATTCATCAAAACATTAGAGGGACAAGTATTGAGAAAAGTGCACAGGAGCCACAAATTGCACCAGTACTAGCCAGGTCCAATGAAACAGACTCAAGACCAGATCATCTTGACACTCAGTTGGTGTAAATGGGTGTAGTTCCATTGAAATCACAGTCTATTCAGTACATACTTTACAAGTTGTTATAAAACCAGGACGAAATTTTGCTTTCAGGATCTATAGTAAATAAAAATAAAAACATTGTAGCAGAATCCAAAACTTCTTTTTTTATTTCCCAAAAATTAGCAGAACAATACTCCGCGTGTACTTCAGTGTAATGACATTCTCATGTCTGTTCTTCTTGGGCTATTTAAGAAGGAAAAAAAATAATAATTTCCAATACAGCTGGGACATGAAAATACTGCATGAAAAATATTTATAAAAGAAAAACTAGTGGACTCATTTCAAACGGAGCAGTATCTCATATACTGCACAGTGACTACACAAAGGATGAGTTGTTTCTTCTCTTCAAACATCTATTAAAAGCTAACCATAGCGAATCTATCTGTTGAAAAGCTATGGTTTGACTCAGTGCCTTTTTCTCTTTTCTTTATGGGTCTGAGAGATCTTAACTTTTTGGTATATATTCACTAATTTATTTAGAAGACATTCCTCCCTTCAGGAGATAAACAAGGGCTCAATTAACATCTAACACACATTTTTGGTTTCCTAAACAATATTTGCAGCAGACATAACTGGAATGGAAGTTTCCACCATTTTAATGATATTTTGATCCAGCTGGAATGATTCCAGCAATACTAAAATGCTGCTGTTTGCTCAGAAAGGGGTAGAACAATAAACTGTAGCTAGTAATATAATACATAATTATTATACAAAGCAAAACTACAGTGAAAAAACTCAGCATGAAAGCAGCCATTATCTCTGCCACAATTTAGATTAAAAACTCCTCATAAAATGTATTTAGATGTAAATAACCATTGCTTTTTAAGCTTGATTATTTTGTATATTTATATGCTTTACCAAAAGCATCTCTTGCATTTTATGGTATTACATTACCTGTTGTGGGGGAAGATTTTAAATAAAGAAATCAAGATAGGCAACATTTTAAAAATATTTGCTGTGTGGAATCAAGCAGGATCAGGAGACTAGAAAAGAAACCCTGAGTAACTCCAGATACATTGGTGAGCTGAAAACTGTATTGGCTCAAAACACTCAGCATTTGTAGGATTCCTAAAAATGTCCGATTGACTATCCTGCCCAAACTGGAGATACTTTACTTTTGAAAAATTGCCAATTAAGGGTCAAGTTCTGCCTTCAGATTCATACATGAGCCTCCCACTAAAGTCAGTGGAATCTGTGTGTGTGAAAGGAGGACAGACTTTAATCTAAGGGGATGTATTAGGCTTTTCTAGCAAGATCTCGTTTCTTTAGGGGTTCTACCTAAACTATCTGGGTACTGAATACATTTTAGTACAGCACAAGAAGTTGCTTCAAGAAGCTAGAAGGCATTACAGTACTATCTATCTACCTTTACAGTCTATACCCAAAAAGGGCCAAATCCTGAAATCCTTGCCCACTCATTCAAATAAACCTCCCAGAGGAAGGAACTAGGAGTAAATAAATAAAGACTTCAGGATTTGGATCAGGACAATTAATAGTAAAAATACCTTAAGCAAGCTGCCTTAAACTCCCAATAAACTGTAAACAAATAGAAAAATGCCAACAATACCTTTGTTATTCCAGTTCTCACCTATTTTCTTCATATGGTATTTCTGTGGTTGATTCTCCTCTAAGTTTAACTGACCTATGCAAATGGCATATCTGTAACAAAGCTCCAACTCAAGCTATTTTATATAAAAAAGGTGAAAAATCACAAAAGAGACATATGTAGAATGACTATCAGGACACACAATATTTGCATCACCAAGGTGAGCTGCAAGATAAGAAGGGGTCATCAGTATATGTGCATGGGTAGTAGTTGTTTTATTGCTTATACATCTCTGTTGCAAACCACCATCAGAATAAATTAGGCTATTTCCTTTGGTCAGTTGCTGCAATGTTTATGGCTAAACAGCTATGCTTGCACGAGGTTATTACTTCTTTATTTTTATTGGGTGCATTAATTATTCATTTTCTAAATACTTGACATCTGTTCAGCTTTTATGTTGCCAGCTGTGTGTCTGCTTATTTTATCTTTAGTTGATTTCCTGCACTGTCATAAATAACATCCATAGGTTATAGATGAGTGGAATTTTTGAAGGATTCAAAGAAATGAATTTGTTCTTCAAAAAGTCTACCTCCAGCTGAGAGTCGGGCAGCTTCAGGAGCTCTGCAGACATCAAAACAGCGCCACCGCCTCTGCCTGCTCAATGTCAGAACCTCTGAAGAGAGCTAATGCACTATTTTAACAAAATCTTGGGAAGAAAACTGGAGTATGAGTTGAGGACCACCGTGTTATTATGGGAGACCAAAAAAGGTCCCCTGATGAACAACACAAAATATCTCCCCAAAGCTTTCAAAACCTGCTTAACCCCCTAAGAGGGACCGTGTATACAGACCCCAATCCACCCTACAGGGCAACATATTACACTGTTACTAAAATACCATTCCAGCCCACTTTTTTTCCTTTTTAAATATCAGAGCTAAACATCACATTTTAGGTTGCATACACAAATTATACCAGGCAGAATGATACTACTGAGATGCTGTGACTCACCAGTACTGACTAACCAGTACTGATGCCCAGTACCAAAACTTTCAGGAACAACATTAGTAAATTGTATATTTTACCCCCCACTCCCAGAATTCAGGAATGCTCAAACTTCCAATAACAACATGCAATGCACCGTTTGGGCAAAGACCAAGGATTAGATTCTGTACAGTACAGAACTTACATGTCAGGAGGTGAAGGGTGAAGGTAGCTTTAAATCACCCTTGCAGCCTCCTGAGTCTAGGCTACTCTCCCCACTGCAGGCCCCAGACATAATTTAGACAGACTCAGGGGCCTGTCTAAGTTAGAGTAACCTCCGTAGGCTGTGCCGCATCTCCATAGTGCTCTGTGCTGCAGCCTCATCTCCAACACACCCCTCCTGCCCCCAACCCCACCCTGGACATGCTGCTTGCAAGCCAGACACACCAGTGGTTGTAGGGGAGTCCTTGAAGGACAGCCTGTAGCTATCCTCCTTACTTCCTGCACCAAGGAATTCTTCCCTAACCAGAAGCTGGGTGTGTAGGACCCCATATGACACTCTGGCCCTTCTTCCCAGCGAAAAGTAGCCACAGCAGGAATGAGAGTCTGACTCTAAGCATGGACAATTTCAGGCCAAAAAACTGAAGCTGGATGTTTCAGAAGGTTATAAGTGTGTGTAACCAGGCAGCAGATACTGGCAAATTGTTTGGGAGCCTTAACAATGCACCATCTGGCCTGAGTACAATATGAAATACATCAGTGTCTCCTGAACCTATCGAATAATGTGGTTCAGAGAAGAGTCAGTAAGTAAAGGCAAATAAGCAGGACACACAGCCAGGTCCAAAGAACATTCCTCTTCCTGTCTGTACTGTTCCTAACCCAGTTGGCCATTTGCATCAGGATAGACAATTTCCATTACCTAGGACAGCGGCTCTCAAACTTTACCAACCCGAAGACCCCTATTTTGATCTAATTTTTTTCACAGACCCCCAAGGTCCCTGCTCAGCCCCAGGCCCTGCCCCCATTCTCCCCTTTCCCCCAAAGCCCCACCCCTGCCCCTCCTCTTCCCTGCCTCTTCTCTCCCATGAGCGCGCCCCATTCCCACTCCTCCCATTCCCTCCCAGTGTCTCCTGCATGCCGCTGAACAGCTGTTCCCCAGTGTGCAGGAGGCACTGGGAGGGAGGGGGAGGAGCAGGAGTTGATCAGTGAGGCCCAGTTTGAGAAATGCTGACTTAGGACATTTTTTAAAAAGCAAAAAAAGAAGGGAAAAGGAGTTGCTTGACAGTGTTGGAAAGTTCACCTTTGCTTGTTCCTTCTATAAATGTTTTTCAATATCTAGTGAAAGGTCTGCCAGATGTCACTGGAAAAGGACAAACAAGTCAAATGTATGTCATCCCTTCAAATACTCAATGTTCATGGCTACATAGCCAGACTGTAACTAAACACTACACTAAATCAGCATGTTACAGCTAGTTAGAAAACAAGACATATGACACAGGAAATAACTTCAGTTACTAAACACGTAACAGAAGATAAGTTCAGAGGAAATACACCACAGGTATATGCCCCAGGCTGAGACAGAAGAGAGTTTGGTAGCTATACCTCTACATATAATGACAGATGAAATATATAGGAAAAATACTCAGCAAATTGTTTCTTTGTAAACTGATTTATTACTGTTTAATATTTCAGTCTCTGTATGAGATGTAAAATCCATCTAGACCATTAATCCCTTATACTTGGTATTGGTATAAATCAACTGAAGTGCCAATGTACTGATTAAATGTTGTCACTTATAAGGAGGTTATTACGAACCACTGCAGCAAAGAGGCTGTAGCAGAATGCCTCAGAAAAGTGGTTAAAGCAATACACATCTGCTGGGATCTGTGACGCTCTCAAATGGGAGAAAAATGGTCTAATGGACTAAATACAGAACCTGAATCAAATGCCTCAGTTCTAATTACAGCTCTGCTAGTTTTAGGTTTAATTAGTTAGAGATTGTAAAGCTTTTGTGTGATGTGAGCTGCTAAGAATTGTTTGTAGAAATGAACAAATGCTGCATGGGATTGGTCAATATCAATTGCTGGGGAAGGTTAAATTTACTAGGTTCCCTAACCATGCTAAAAGGCAGCAACAAGCTAATTTTGGCTCACTCTGCCCTGCTAGCCTGGGTTTTTGACATTAATGGCAGATATACTTGCTGAGCTGAAACAGAGGTCTGATTTAATTCTCATAAGATTCGTTTAATTAGATCTAATTTAAAATGACCCAAACTCTATTAGAAATAGTAAACATGATTTCTTCTTGTGCTCTTTCCACCATTGTGGGCAGACAGCTATTGCCTGTCTGTTGTGACACTATATACTGCAAATCAAGAGCCAAAAGACAGAATTTGCCCTATTGCAACAAGTGAAATCAAACCAAAAAAAAATGACTTTTGCTAGTATATTTCACTCAGTCTATTATTAAACAAAAGTGACATTCTTAGACTAGAAATGCTCATAGAGATGGTATATACACCACTTGCTGCCCCTCTCCCCATCACCACCACGTGCATTCTAAAAAAGTCATCAATTGATTTTCAAATACAGCTGGTTATACTGACACTTAAGCAAGGTACAAACAATTACATGGAGCCTTGATTTTTGGGCCCCTGCATTCTGCACTGATTTATCAGCCCTCGCATGCTTAATCTCCCCATCAACTAACTGGATCGTAGAGGCAGAATACACCTCCAATCCCTGAACTCATCCCCTGAACCAGAATCTAAATGGTCACAGCCCAATTTCCCCCTTCCTCTCCATCAGACTCTCGCCTTAAATAAAAGCAACTACCTAACCTAAGTTTATGGGAATGACAATTCCCCATCCATCAAAACAGTTGCATGAAGGAGCATTTTCCCATAAACTTCACTACATTCCTGGTGTGTTCTTATCACATCAATTTATCCTTTGCAACACTAGTGATGGACAAAACATAGCTAGATATAACTTGAGTCTGTCTGAAGTACACCGGGGCAGGCAATGTACAGTATAACAGAGACTCTGTTGGGCTAAGCCAGCTGAACTGCACCTTCATCTTGATGACAAATCATTTATCAGAGCTTGCAGTCTTCCCTTCTAGTTCTGCCTATGACTCCTTCCTCATCAAACATATTTATTACTTCTGTGTGCTGATGTCTGTCAGTAAGCTGTGTGACAATCTGCAGAACACAGAGGCACAATGATGCCTCACGATACAAAAGAAATATTTTGGGATGAAGGAAGATGGGTGGTAGGAGAAAGAGTATTTACTCCAGAGATTCTTTGTAGGTCAATATCACTATTTAGGATCCTGGAATCATCTGTAGCTAAGCAAATGAAGATAATGATAACAATAATCAAATGTCATGTTTCAAGGCATAACCTAAGTACCTGCATGGGTTCAGGAAGTTTGTTTGTTTGTGTTTGTGTTTGATTTGTTTGTTTGTTTCGGGGGTGGCTGAGCACATGGTTTCAGTACTTTATGATATCTCTTTTCACCTTCCTCAGACATATTCACTATTAGCCTCTACTGGTTGCAAGGTAGAGGACAAGATGAACCCAAGGACTGGAAGTTAGGAGCCTAAATACTTTTGTGGATCTGGGCCCAAGGTCTGATCCAGGAAGGCAAATCTTATGGTAAATTCCTAACGTAAGAATGTGGAGAGCACCTGCATGCAGGACATTTGTATTCTGTCTCCTGCGGTCTAGTGGCTGAATAGTCTAACTGCATCTTTTATTTAGATCAGGTAGTCACTGAAGAACACGCTGGGTGCAGCAGTCACATTAGGAAGCTCTGCTTGTGTGTGCGTGTGCGCACCTGCACTTGGTGCTCCTGTGTGATACAATAGCAAAAGTTCTGTTTGTGCAACCTGTTTCCGTATGTTCCTTTTCCTGACTCATCTGCATTTATGCGCTCTATACAGTCCGCATTATATTTCAATTCCTGAGACGGAACACACTATAGTGGAGTTACTTTAGTGTCTTTCCATATATTTGACCCCAGGGAATCAATTGCACCATAGAAATTATTCAGAAATATGAGTTTCTGTTAATATAATTTATATGTTTTACTTTTTCGACCCTGCAACCCGCTTGCAAGAAAAACTTATGGGAGGCGCTGCAGTACTGGGCCTAAGCCCAAGATGAATCACTGAAATAAACAATGATCTTTTAGCTGAAGAAAGAAACCTAAATGTCGAGTTACATTTTTAGAAAAATGAATGCTGTTGTCTCAGGAGCAAAATACCATTATGCTGATATTTTAATGGACAATTTGAAAATAAACTTCAATAAAGGATTTCAAAACATTTAAGTTGTTTCTTGATATTCCAAAGTTATTCTACTTCTGATCTATACAGAGAGGGTCAGTTGCTATAGCCTTACTCAGACAAAGTCCAGTTGACTTCAGTGGGAGTTCTGCCTTAGTGATCTCTGTGTAGGACGTGAGAGGAGACTGTAGGATTTATCTCTTACTGGAATAAACTAATCAGGTTATTGTAACATAGGCACCACTACTATGTTTGTGAAAATGTTTACATTTACTATGTTCCATGCAGGTTCTGTCTATAATCAAATTCTGTCACAAATCTAAAAATCTGAATCATTTAGCATAAATTGTTTGAATTTAGCACAACATCAATTTTAATTTTACAGGCTATTGATTTGAAATCGAAGGAAAATGTCTATTAATAACTGTGAACGACATATAAAGCACATATGCACAGGAATGAATATAAAACCTCATTAGAATTTATGACATGCCACGTTTCTATCTAATGGCTCAGTGTCCTCAGAACACACCATGTCTTCTGAGTAGAGAGTACTTTGCAGGTTTCCGGTGTTAATCTCAGCAAGGGTTATATTTCTTAGTACTTGCAGACATCAGCAAAGTAGAAGAGCTTGTGCAGCATATGGGGTTGACAGTCACTCCACTATAAATCTAAAGATGGACTATGACAGAGATATTACAAAGTGATTGAACATACTATAGTGCTCTCCTCAACAAAACCCGATATAGTTAGTGATTTAGGACATTTAAAACAGAAAACAGACCAAAATGTCTTTGTGTGTGTGAGTGATGTTACCCTCTATTGGTTGAACCACCAAGAAGATACAGGATCTACTACTATTGTTAATAAGATACCTGTCATTTAGGAGTGGAAGAACAGGGGTTCAGTCTCCATCCTCAAAGAGGGTATGTATGAAAGAGGTTTATGTACTATAGTTATCTCTGTAGTATACAGATTAGTTACACATGCAGTCATTTATTCACTATTTGCTAATTGTGGTCTCCATTTAGAATGACATCAAGATTTCATATTAGTGAGTAAAGCACTAAAATGGGTAGTCTTAATGGTGCAAGTTATTAGCATGATATGCAAAGTCATAATTCAGCCATGCACCTCCCAGTAGCATTGTGAGCCTAGATCCTTTTGCAGCATGCTGCGAGATTACTCAAAGGAGTGGGGCCCTGTAAAAAAAATCATCCATGCTCACTCAGGCTGCCAGGAGAGAGGTGACAAGTACTGAATTAAAATCCACAGCATTAAAAAGTCAACTCTTACCCCCCCCCCCACCTCCCAACAGTATTGGAGATACTGACACTTTTGTCTGTACTTGAAAAAGGAAATGAGCTGGCAACTACAGCTAATGAATGACATTTGATGGCAGCCACCGTACCTTGTGCTATATCACATTATGGTCACAAAATAATTCCTTTAGCTCTGCAAGCACACCATACAATACAACCCTCCCATCCAAACTTTCGTGGACCTTCCTATTATACAGAGTTAAAAGACAGTGTACAGAGTTGGAATTTCCAGAATGTGTTCCCACAAATTGACTTTGTATATGTAATAATCCCATTGGTCCAGATTCTGATCCCAGTTACATCAGTGTAAATCCAGAGTAACTCCATAATGTCCATGTAGTCATTCCAGATTTACATTGGTGTTCCTGAGATGAGACTCTGGTCCATCGTTCCCAGGGAACAGTTTCAGTTTAAGGACATGTGCATAGAATATCCAATTAACTGTGAACACACAGCCAAATATTTAGATTATGTTATCCAAATAAGTTTGTATTTTACTGCCTTATTAAAACAACATTGTGGACTGTTTATTTGTTTCTTAAATTTAACAACATACAAAGGCTGTAGATTCCCCCCACCCTCCCAAATGCTCTGCCTTTAATTTAAACACTAGATATTGCAGTCTCACTTGGCTTTGCTATCTAAATAATGATCTTTTTGTGTTGTTATATAAAAGTTTTAAAATATGACTTAAGAAGAGAACAACTCCAGAACCCATAAACAGAAAAGGAGACATACTGCATCTGATGCACAGTCCTAATTCTTCTTTAGACCTTTATCTTTCCCTGCCCCCGTCCAGTAATCTTTTGTGGAAGATTGTCCTCTTCCACACCAATTCATGTCTCCCTTCTTCAGGACTCAGTACTGTATCTATATTCCTTCGGATGGCTGGACATGACTGCAGCCAGCAATTACGACACCCTGATTGATCTCTTTTGCTATCGGCTTGCCTATTCACCCTAATGTTCCACTTGTGACATAGTGTCTTATATGTACTTGGCAGTAATATTGTGAGTGTATACAAATTGGGAGGCTTGGTTGTAAGTCCAGAAGGTACTGAATGGGGCCTCTCATTTTTTACTTAGGGCCCAGCAAACAAAGGGAGGAAAACATGTTTTTAAAAAAATTAGTTATTTACCTCATCAACGTGCCCAACAGCTCCATAAATCTTTGCAGTTTGTCCAATGAGGCTTGGAAAACTCTCACCAATCTCTTTCAGCATTGGAAGAAAACTGGTCAACGTTACCGGTTCATAGCCTGATATTTCTATCAGTATATTTAGGATAATGTCATTATGGTTAGGGTCTCTTAAGTGACCAGTTAGAAAAGGAATGCATTCTTTTAGCACCTATAAAATAAAAAGGGAAAATGAATCACAAATATATTTGTAATGGAGCCAAGACAAATACTGCATATGGCAGTGATAAAAGAGCAATTAGATTTTGATTTTGAACTATGCAATCCATTTTTGTAATATTAAAGATTTTCCACCTGTGACAATCTTCACATAGCGCTCCCACTGAGGTCAAGGGGAGTTCAGTTCCACACATGGAACAAGTGTGGGCTATTGCCTTAACTTCTACATGCATAACTGCAACATTTCATAATTAAGGAAATGCTTAACTGGTGAAAACCAAAACTTTCTCCTTTTGCTAATGCTATGTTTTATTGATTAAAACAATTTGCGAATCTTTCCAGTGAGGCAGTAAGTTAAGGATTTGTAGAAATTCTTGCTTTCCCCAAGAGACTGACTAAAACTAGTGGCTGAAACAAAGACAGGAATAAGGGACAAGATCCTCATCTGGTGTGAAATGATGTAGCTCCATTTTCCTCAGTGTAACTACAGCAATTTACAGCAGCTGAGGATCTGGTCCTTAAAACTGTGAAAGATCCAGTAAGCAGTACGCAGTATGGTCAGCTACAGCAGCATCAATATTCCAGTATGTGCATGTTACTGTATGACTATTAAGTGTCTATCAATATATATCCAAGTCAGAGTGACTGTTGTCATATATTTCAGAGTAGCAGCCTTGTTAGTCTGTATTTGCAAAAAGAAAAAGAGTACTTGTGGCACCTTAGAGACTAACAAATTTATTTGAGCATAAGCTTTCGTGAGCTACAGCTCACTTCATCGGATGCATTCAGTTTACGTGATCACACACTACCATTGTAATGCATGTATGTGATGAGAAGTTGAATGTGACTGTTTCACTGGTGCATGAACTCTGGAGAGTTACTGCTCATAATAAGGAAAAATCAATACTCTGTCAACATAATGAAGATGTGCTGACAGTATAAGCTGTTAGTAATAATAAATAATACTTAGCACTTATGTAATGTGACATAGCTTCAAAGCACTGTAGAAACATGCAGTAGTTTAAAGATGGCCATGGTCGAGCATAGATAGTTACATGGATCTGGATTGAGTAATAAGGGCATGATCCTAAGTCCACTGAATTTACTGGGAGTCTTTCCACCATCTTCAGTGAACATTGGATCAGGTTTTTAAAGCATATTTGTATATTTCTTGGTTTAGGCATCATCTTTTCACAATGGCTCATCCCATTTTTACTAGGAAGTGCAAAGCAATGTAGCACATAACAATGACAGTATGAATCATGTGAGGAAAGTGTTTTGTCTCACAAGCAATGGTAAAATGGGACCCATTTGACTGAAAAATATCATGTTCTCAAAGGGAGTTACATTTCCTCTGTAACTGTATATTTATTATATGGTTTCCTTGGCTACTGTGGGGGCGGTATTAAACTACTGTTGATTTTTATGAAGATTTATTAAATGTGTGCTCTGTAAAGTAGCCAGCATTGTACCCAGTTCTAATGTTCTGTGCCTTATAAGTGTCATGCTTGTGTAAGTAGGTGTATCATTTTCAAAGCACATGTTTTGCTCTAGTTACACTCTTGCTCACTCATATTCTGACACTAGTTCATTTTAACTAGACTTTAAACATTATTTAAGCCTTTTTCGTACATCCTTATCTTCAAAAAAGAAATGTAATTATGAGAAACAATACATAACTGCCAAAGGAATAACCAAAAGTGGTAGGAAATTTTAAGCTAAAATGAGATGAGTCAGGGTGGATAGTCTCCCATTTTAGATTCTTCATCCCTGGCCAGATAACAGTGCCAGCTTTAAATACCCCCAATAAATCTTTTCTGACAGCCTAAGGCAGCCTGTACAGATTCCATTAAACTTCCATGGACTTAAATTACAGTAATTAAAGAACATTTGCAAAAATCTGGCTCTTCGAAGATTTTTTGCAAATATGTAGTATTTATAGCAGCATATTATAGCAGTATATTTATATTATGTAAAATAGTTACATTACATTCCCTAACTCAGTAAAAATGTCAGCATTCTGAACATTTTCCTGGCAATTTGACCATCTCTTTAGCAGAGCTGAGCAAATAATTGGCAAAAAGTAATTTATTTGACAAATTCAGTGTCCTTTTCTTCTTGCAGAATATCCATGGGAAGGTAGTAATTTCCTTGCATTTTTTCAACCAGCGGCTCATAAATTTACTACATGGATTGATCATAAATATTCAAAATTTGAGCTGTGTTACTTAGTTGTAATTGGTTGAATAAGCAGCATGGTGGGGTTCCTTGCCTGTCTGACTGAGTGAACAAACGCGTCCAGCACACACATTTATCCATTTGAATTTAAAGTTCAATTTCCACAAATATTCATCCAGATCACTAAAGTGTGCTTTCCAGCACCATTTTTGTAGATAAACCTCTACTGCTCAAATGTTTTCAGAGAGCAAACACAAAAGAGAGTGTGGCTGAAGCAAATTCATTTACCAAATCAAACAAATAGTTGGACAAAATGTTTGCTGCATTGTTTGAGCTTTAGTCCTGTCTAATAGATTTTTAGTGTGGGGTCACGAACAGGTCCAACAGGGTCAGGATCACCTTCTCTTTCTTTATGGCTACTTGCAGAGAGTCCCAAAACCCTTTCTGTTGTCACATGGGAGCCTCCTGGTATGGGAAAGGTTGAGAACCACTGACCTGGTACATGCAGTACATGGGACATTTTACTGTACTGTCAGGATGTTCTGAACAACATAAACTCTCCAGAGAGTGAATAACCTTATTCCACTGGCAATGTCTGGTATTATACATTTACCTCAGGTTGCTTTCTCCTTGCCACTATCTGAAATAGCCTTAGAAGGTGGTGTTGTTCTGCTTGCTCTAGCTGAGACATCAGTGCCACCAGCTCTGTCAGATGGTTGTTAATTGGCTGTGGCCGCTTTTCATACACAGAGGGCAACACACGCAGCAACATGGAATTTCCTGTTAACAGAGTGAAAATAGAGAAATCCTGAGAAATATGTTTCAAAGCTTTATCTGCCATCTTGGCCTTCTGATACCAACATCCCTATAGCTAGATACCTCCATACCGGTGTGGCATGTTAACAACTTTGAATTTCTGAGAATCATGGGGAATACAGAAAAACAAAACAAAGTCCACAGATGTACAACATGTATATTGGACCAAGAAACCAAAGAACAAATTACTGAAGGGGAAATTTCACTAAGTGAAGCAATATGGGGAAAATAGAAAACATTTCCTATTAATCATTATTTTCAGCCTTGAGTACAAGTACCAGTAAATGAAGACTGGCTGATGAGATCTCAGATTTGGGTGATATTTAAGTGAGCCCTAAAAGACAGACAGAGTAAGTGTAGTTTTAAATGAATCTGAAACAGAATGCACAGTAACTATTTTTCTCTTTTGCTGAGAATAAAACACTAAAACAAAACAACCAACATATGGAAACAGTATCTGGTTATTTAAAGAAGTAAACGAGCATGAAGGTGAATTTGAACATAAGTGGTTAGGGTGCCATTTCCAAATGTCAAAGGGAAGAGATGAGAGAGTCAATCAGAGAGAGACATGCAAAATACTCTCACACATTTTCTAGTGTTTGAAGATGTGCCTGCACAATTTAATTTGAAACCAAGTCTCATATAGAAATGTATAACATAACAAGCTATACATGCCGGTCTTGGAATGTTTAAGTTGCATTTGCATGACATATGGAAAACATCTGCCTATCACTATATAGTATGGATCCACTCTCTAAATCCTTTAAAGTATTTAAAGTCTCTGTGGATTTGGTTTCCAATAGGAACTGGCATATTGGCCTCCTGCTTTTTCTCCCATTTTAATTTGTGCTTTGTAGCTATGGAAGATAAACAGGCCACTCACTGGATAGTAGAAATGGTTCATATGTGTTAGCTGAAAAGCCAGCAGTTAATACACTTTTACAATATCAAACTCACGAAAGACACAGTAAAAGCATAATCGAAAACTGACTATGAACTAAAAAACTAAAATGCAACTTTGAACAGCCTCAGGGTTATTTTTCATTGTGCCAGCTTGCAACCACCCACAAAGGCCATTACACGCACAGAGAATACCTCCAGCCATGCCCCCATCTGGCCCCCTACTCTGGAGTGGAGGTAGCATAGAGCTAGTTACATCAGTCAGGAATTCTTGGTTTCCCATATAGGGCAATTTTAAGAAAGCAGAACAAAGGGGACTTGGCAGGGTCTAGGATATTACCCTATAATTATTCATCTGTGGTTACTGAAGATTTCTCAACCATCATCAGAAGTGATGTGTTTTATATCCATCATACACACTAGGAAAATGTAAATCCCAGCTTGGTATTTCCCTCTCTTCCACTCTTGTGCAGCTGGAGGGCCACCCAACTTTCACTTTCTGCACCAGAGTTTGTTTCATGTGGTCCATGCTGTAAATGTTTGTTAACCAATTTGGAATCCTTCAGGAAGAAAGGTTATAAGGGACAGCCATAAGAGAAAGGTATTTGCTAATGAATTATCCCAAAGGAATCAGCAGACAGAGGGACTAGTTCAGTTTTGGGTCATATTCTATCCACATTCTTCGTGCAAAACTCCCACAGATATTAGCATGAGATTTCAAAAGCACTTAACTCATTTAGAAGCACAAATCCCATTGTAAATTAATGGGAGCTGTGCTCCTAAAACAGGTGCTTTTGAAAATTCCACCCAGTTAGACTTGCACTGCAGATTAAGGGCTGCATGTGGCCTCTTTATTCTGTAACAGGCATACAGCTAAATACCAGACAATAAGGGCTACCTTTAAAAGTGATGCATAACATTGAGGAAATTGACCAGTATAGCTACAGCTGAATACCTGGTACAACTAGGCTGGTCAGTTTCCCTGTGTAGACAAGTCCTTACATGTTGGTAAGTGGAGCTAGCCCAGTTTCAATTTACATAATGATGGGCCAGAAGAGGACAAGTTATACTGACTTAAACTTCCCTAGATTTACCCTTGAGTTTGAATATGAACCTACATTTGTAATGATTAGTGTAAAGGAGTGTGCCAGCCTGGTGCTCACTTTTGTGGCTAAGGTTGGCACTGCAGCTTACTTTCTCCCAGGTGAGCATCAAACCTTCCCTGTAAAGGGAGCTGGGAGGTCAGAACCAAAAGTGACACACTGATAAAAAATAAGTGTGTTCCCTTTAATCAAGGGTAATAGCAGTTCAAGTGACCCTTAACTCACAACTCCTGGTATGCAAACTCCTCAAGCAACGTCTCTGAGTCTGTTCAGGTTAGTCTTCTGGAGCCTGGGAGAGCAATCACCACCCTTGGCAAGCCAGATGACTTCTGCTCCTGCTTAAACAGGTCAGTACTAAGACGGACCAGGGAGACTCCTTGATTACGTCTAGGCTGTCCTCACTGTAAGCTCCAGGCTGACCCTTGCAGGGGTAGTACCCTCATTCACAAGTAGATTAAATAGATTATATTTTCTCCTCTGGACTATTTAGTTCTTACAGAAATAGATCCTGCATTCTTTCCACATGCACAATTCCTATTTACTTCAAGGGGAGTTTTTCCATGTCCAGGGAATGCAGGATTAGACCCCTAAATCCTACTAACTGGTCAAATTCATTGATGGTAACCTTAGGGAAGCATGAGCTTCTTATGCTCCTGGACAAAGAAAATTCATCCCAGCTGTGAAAAAGGGGCAGTGGAAGGAATTCAGTGGAGAAAAGACAAAGAACAACAGTGCTCGAACAAAAGGCTAGATAGCTGTCACAAATGAGGCCTGGTCTATATTTAAAAGTTTTGCTGGCATAGCTATGGGTGAAGCAAATCACACCTCCAATCAATATAGCTGTAGCTTATTTTGTTCAGGGAACTTGTATAAGCTATATCAGGAAGAGAGTGCTTTTGCCACTAAATTGGGTTTCCCAATATAGCTATACCAGCATACCCCGTCTAGCCTAGACCAAGGCTGAGATGTCGTGGGTGTGCCATCTTAAATCACAGCTTATTACTTGTTGATGATGTGATATCAGTTATCTTAATTAATAGTAAGTATGCAGTCTGGGGAAACAAACATTTTAAAATTCAGGTGCATTACAGTTAGTAACACTATGAGGTAGCAACTCTACCTGCTGTACACAGAGAGTCGAATTTTGCCTTGGATTCTATACATCTGTCTTAGTTATTTATATGGCCCTCATCACTGCAGTATCTGACTGCCTCTCAATCTTCATGTACTTAACTTCACAACACCCCTGTGAGGAAGGAACGTGTTGTTATTGTCATTTTACATATAGGGAAACTTTACGGTTAAATGACTTTCTCAAGGTCAGACAGGAAGTCTATGCAGAGTACGAGTTCTGCTTGGGTCTCCCAAGTCCTAGTCTAGTGCTCTAATTCCTGGAACTTCCTGCCTTTCACCCATGAAACCACTCTGAACTCAAAGGTATTGCCCAGGTGAAACTGAAGGTAGAATTTGGTCCAGTGATCTAAAATCATAATGAGAAATTGCCTGAGTATGTCCCTGACTAAGACAAATATAAAGAAAGAGAAAAGTTAAACTAGAATTGTCTAGATTATTTCAGAATAATATTTAAATGATCTCACTGGCTAGGTGTATGGAATTGCTTTCTAAATTGCATTTACAAAACAATCGAATAAACTGAAAGTACAAAGTAGCAAACAATAGACACAGACAGGACAGCTTGTCCTTGCTCAATTTATAGTTTAAAAAGTAAATTAATCCATTGTTTTCTATTATCCTGACCTGAAAATGGTGCATTTAGTGCTGAATTTGTGATGCCTTTTTCTTGTGTGTGTGCGCGAGGGGTATAAAATACAGCAGCCTTTTTTTTTTCTCGAGCTCAGTACAGACCAGCAGAGGAGGCAGGCACTTGCCCAAGGACTTTACTTTTGTTCTTGCTTGTTTTGGTGGTCTCAGTCTAAAATAAAAGTCTGAACATATTGGTCTGCTCTCTGTGAATGGAAAAACATGACACTGGATATCATCATTACCCTTTTCTTCAAATTCGTACTCCCACTTCAGTGTCATGTAAGATTTTCCAAGCGATGACACATTGTAAATTGCACAATCCGGTCAAAAACCACCATGCAATTAGGGATATTTTATGGCTGCAGTTAGGCACGGGAGAGGCTCATGAAGCAGCAGGAGCCCCCAGAGCAATGCAGCACATGCCCCATCCCACTGCGCTGGCCTAACTCCGCTGGCTGGCCTGGAGCCATGACTGCTTGAGAGTTCACCTTACCCCTTCTTCACTGGAGAGGCTAAGGCTAGCAACAGCATCCGTGTAGCCCCTTGCCTGCTCCCCGTAACATATTGTGTTTTGTCCCTGTGCCATGCAGCCCATGCACTCATCCAGCAGTGTATAGGACTTGTAAAAAATACACAATACAGCAGTTCGCTGTAAGTACAATAGTGATAAAAAAGAGTGCTTGGAAGCTGCACTATAGTGTTTTAAAACTAGTTCTGTATTAGACTATTATTTTAATGTATATGTATGAACTGAAGGCAAAATTGTCATATGTGGGTGCTTTAAATTTGGCACCTTAATTCTTATGTAGGCATGCAAATTCAAAAACACTGGCCTGTCCAATATGTTATTCACCTGGGTTTTTTATTATTTTGACAGTTATTTGTTAGTTGCATCAAGGTTAAGGTTAAGATTCTGTCATGGGTATTTTTAGTAAAAAATCAGGGACAGGTTGTGGGCAATAAACAAACATTCATGGAAGCCCGTGACCTGTCCCTGACTTTTACTAAAAATACCTGGGGTGGGGGGGACAAACAGTTCTGCTAGGACTTATAACTACTCCAGTCTCGCCACTGCTCCTGCGGCAGGGGCTGACTGCTGCTGTTCCAGCCCCCCGGGGGGCTGACCCAACCCCAATCGCTGCTTCAGTGGGCCAGGGACTGCTCCTCCAGCAGGTCCAGGGCTGGCCCCCAGTCAGCTGTTCAGTGGCCTCGGGACTGACTGCCAGTCAGCTGTTCTGGGGGCTGCTGCTCCAGGGCTGGCCACTGCTCTGACGGCCCCAGGGCTGACTGGTGGCCATCTGTTCTGGAGGTCCTATGACTGACCACTGGCCACAAGTCAGCTGTTCTGGCAGCTGCTGCTCCGGCTCTGCCCCAGAAGAAGTCATGGAGGTCTGTGACCTCCATGACAGATCGTATCCTTAATTATGGTAGCTCCCAAAGGTGCCAACTGAGATCAGGGCCCTGTTGAATTAGGCATTGCATATGCTCACAGTGAGAGATGGGGAGAGAGACACAGAGTCTTGATGTTGACACAGCATAGAATTAAGCAGCAAGCTGCAACTTTTATTAAACTTTAACACAAGGGAGGGGAGCTACCCGCCCATCACTCATACTCTCCTATACCAGGCATTTAATTGGTTCCAGTGGGGAGGATTTACAGGGCTCCTCAACATATAACCCCGGAACCAGATTACAAGGTTCCTTACCACAGAAGCCAGAACGTGGGGTAGGCTCTCCTTAGCCTATCCCCCAGGACTCAGTTCTCCGAGCCCTCCCCTCCACGAGGGGGACAGAGGGCGCAGCAGGGTGGGGACCTGGGCCAACAACAGCCACAAGGTCTGACCTCGGCCTGCAAAATGCACAAGGTCTCACCCTACTAACACAAGCCCAAGGCCCATCACCAAAATCCCAGGTCTTTTACCTCTGGGAATGCTTCATTTTATTCTGCTAAACACACTGGTAACTGGCCACAAGTTGCAACAAATCAACACAACCATCCCAATCCCTAAATTAGGAACCCTGCACATTCTTACTTAATCCATTGTGGCTTGCATGTTCTGTGAGGAAGGCAAAAAGCTCCCTGGTCCTCTGCCAATTGGCCCATGGAAGAAAAAATTCCTTCCTGACCCTCTGAACAGGTTATCGGCTAGACCATAGAATCTGTCAGGCTGGGTTCCCATTCCTAGTTCAAGTGGGTAAGGTAGGCTGCTGGAAAAGAGCTGAAAGAGGCTCCACATGGCTCCTGCACTGAGCTAAATCCTGGGAGGTGGAGAATGCTGACCAATCAGCACCCATCACCCCCAGCTGGACTCCTAGGGGAGAAGCTTCTTTGTCTCTTGGTGAAAGTCTCCTGCACTTGCCGCTGGGACTGTCCCCCGTTCACTGCTGGCCCCATCAATTTTCCCCGTCCATTGATGTGGGTAAGTGGCATTTCTGGTGCTTATGAAAAGTGTAACGTAATGACAAAGAATGCCCAGCAATTTGCTTACAGGTACAGGGTTACATATTGCCTTTGTTCCACATGCAGAATTCCCATTGATGTCAATGGACACTGTTATGAGAGACTCATTGCAGAACAGGACCCACAGAGTGCTGAGCTGCCACATAGTTCTCTCTCTCTTGCTGCTGAATCAAATTTTAGTGAAGAGCAGCATTTAGTGAAGAGCCTGCCCAAGAATAAATACCTTCATTATATAGCAGGGTCTGCCCAATGTATTCTCCTCAGCTAAGATGGATCTTTTTCTTATGATTGCTGAAGATTACCAAAAGGGTCACAGAAATAATAACCAATAGCCAGACACCAGTGGATAGTAATACTTAACTTCATACAGTACATAAACAGACAGAAAAGGAGTACTTGTGGCACACCTTAGAGACTAACCAATTTATTTGAGCATGAGCTTTCGTGAGCTACAGCTCACTTCATCGGATGCATACCGTGGAAACTGCAGTAGACATTATATACACACAGAGACCATGAAACAATACCCCCTCCCACCCCACTGTCCTGCTGGTAATAGCTTATCTAAAGTGATCATCAAGTTGGGCCATTTCCAGCACAAATCCAGGTTTTCTCACCCTCCGCCCCCCCCCGCACAAACTTACCCTCCTGCTGGTAATAGCCCATCCAAAGCGACCACTCTCTTCACAATGTGTATGATAATCAAGGTGGGCCATTTCCTGCACAAATCCAGGTTTTCTCACCCTCCGCCCCCCCCCCCCCACAAACTCACTCTCCTGCTGGTAATAGCCCATCCAAAGTGACCACTCTCTTCACAATGTGTATGATAATCAAGGTGGGCCATTTCCTGCACAAATTTTGTGCAGGAAATGGCCCACCTTGATTATCATACACATTGTGAAGAGAGTGGTCACTTTGGATGAGCTATTACCAGCAGGAGAGTGAGTTTGTGTGTGGGGGGGGGGGGGGGCGGAGGGTGAGAAAACCTGGATTTGTGCTGGAAATGGCCCAACTTGATGATCACTTTAGATAAGCTATTACCAGCAGGACAGTGGGGTGGGAGGAGGTATAGTTTCATGGTCTCTGTGTGTATATAATGTCTACTGCAGTTTCCACGGTATGCACCCGATGAAGTGAGCTGTAGCTCACGAAAGCTCATGCTCAAATAAATTGGTTAGTCTCTAAGGTGCCACAAGTACTCCTTTTCTTTTTGCAAAGACAGACTAACACGGCTGTTACTCTGAAACCTGTCATAAACAGACAGATACCACAGTCATTGGTTAACCGTATGAATAAGGCATTGGAAACAAAACTCATGTCCTTCCATTCCATAAAACACAGGCCTCTCACTTAAGATACTTTCCATTAACTCTCACTATTAGCACATTGCTCTTCTGAGGCCTCTGGCTGCTGGTGGGATAGACCATTCAAAACTGAGAAATGTTTGGGCAGGACTGACATTCCATGCAGCCAGGGCTATTAAGGGATCAGACTGAATGTGAATTTGACAGTTTCGGTGTATATAGATAGTGATGTTGCTTTGTCAGAAAGAGGCTCCTTCAAGGTAAGACGAGGATGTTAAAATAAAATAGGTTGGAAGCTAGGCTAGGAACAATGATTACTTTATCTTGCATCCTTCTGTTGCTTTTTCTGCTACCCTTCTGTAACCCATCGGCATGAAAGTGACACCCATTTTGCATAACCATGGAATGCCAAATTGATGCAAGTTATGCTCTTTTACCACATATGATCATTTATAACCATTCTCTAAGTAATTTATACCCAATGTGCCACTTACACCATCATTATGTTACCATTGAACTTGACTTGAAGGGAGGACACTGAAACAATAAATGGTTCAAACACTTTGCAAAGTGTATCTGAGTAGTTTTAGACAGACGAAGGTAACCTATCTACCAAAAGTTTCATATAGCACCTAATAGTAAGCAACAGTAATATCTAAGCACTGGATGAATAGCTAATCCAAGAGTAATCCACTTGGGGTTTTTCAAGTTAATAGAAAAATGTTGGTATTGTATTTTAGCATAAATAGTCCAATCATGCAGCTGCTAAGCTAAAGTTACTTCTGAAATAAAATATTTGTAGTGACGTTACAACACATTTCTATCTAAAACAATTCCAGCTATTTTAATTTTTCTTCCAATCCTTCCATGACCACAGAGCTTAACTTTAAAAGGAATTTGTAAATAGGTAGGGCACAGAACTCCTTCCATTACAAAAGGGATGTAAAATAGCACAAGATAGTAAAATGCTTATCCTGCTTGTATCCATCAAATTCACAGTGATTTAGTTCCCCTTGTTCTCTTCTGTCAATGCTACCACTTCATGTTACAGAAGTCTGGTCTCAAAGGAAAAGTCACAGTTGCAAGAGCAGTTTTCCCCATTCTTTCCCCTCCTCTCGTTAATCCACCCACACTGTAAACATTTAAGGCTCAAGATTGTGCAACTTGCACGCCTCCCCCTACCCCTATCCAAAAAAAATAAAAGTCAGAAGCACTCTTCTTACAGCCGTGGCACAAGCATTACTCATTCATTCAAGATCAGGAACTCCAGGAGTATTTATTAAGGGCTTTCTGCATCAGACTCTAATAGTCTTGTCTCTGCTCAATTCTGAGAGACCTTTAACTCCAGAGGACTCAGAGACTTTTAGGAAACAGCTGGAGTATGCTGTTTCAAGAAATGCTTTCTTTGACAATTCTACTTTGTGCTTTCTGGTCTTCCTCCTCTGCTTTGAACAATGAGGACTATGATCTCATGTACCTGAATTTCGAGAATGAAATAGAAAGTATAGTTCCTGCTACTGAAGAAAGTAAGTGGATTTAAACTATTTTTGTGTTATTAAACACAAGATAGCAGTTTCTATAAAAAACAAAGATAAGCTATTTAAATCACTTTCTTTGTTACTTAGTTCTTGTAACAGTTATTGCTAACATACCATTTTTCAAACAAAATGAAAGTGCTTTGTAAAAGCAGATTATTTAACATAGACAAACGATGCAAATACTTTAGCATGTCCCTGCAAAATCTCTCTATACTCCTTATTTTCCAGTTCTCCCTTCTAAAAGAAATGTTGGAAATGTTGCTCTGATTCTTAGAACAGCTAAATTACACATTGCCTTGTTTTCTGTTTTAATTCTTAGGGAAAGCACTGGTGGTTTAGAGAGCATAGGCAATAAATGAAGAGAGATTTTATTAAATAACTCCTTTGTTTGAAAAAAAATGAATGAAGAGAAATATTAACATCTGTGTCTTGTACTTCAGCTATTTCATGTGACTGTCAGCAAGAGCCCACGAAATGGGACAAACTCTTCATCATGCTTGAGAACTCACAGATGAAAGAGAACATGTTGCTTCAATCCATTGATGAAATCCTTAAGGTGGAACTGCAAACTCTACGAGCAGAAATGATCCAGTTTGTGGCTAATTTTGCTGGCACGTGTACCACCACCATTGAGAAAGTCACCTCCCGAGTCTTGTCACAGGTGGACCAAACACTGATGAGGAACAGAGATCATATTCAGGAGTCCAAGACGCTTCATGAATCTGAGCAAAGAAAGATTCTTAAAGAGCTTCTGCAGCTGAGCCTCAACGTGTCTAACAGACTCACCCAGCTGGAGAGTGTTTGGCAGAGGACAGCTAAAGTGGAGACAGGTTTTCAGCCGCAAGATAAATCCAGTTACATGGGCAGAGGGGACAATTTCATTTTGAACTCTCTGAGGGAAGAACTACAGAAAACAAGAGCTGAACTAAAAGGATCGCAAAAGTGGGCAGCTCAGCACTTACTGCCAGCTGGTAAGTCTATGCCAGGTAGCATTTCTCAGAATTCTCTCTTTTAATACCCTGTCCAGAACAGCAATATTCAATATCTCAGCTAAACATTCCTACATCAGGGCATGACCGTAAAGAGACAGTTAGAAACAAGATGTGTGTGCAGTGGGGAAACCCACTAAGCTTCCATAAAAAAAAGCTGGCCGGCTTTTCAAATTTGGGGACCAAAGAAGAATCTAGTCAAAGTTATTATTAGAGTAAGTCAACTGTGATGCTGAGGCTAGGAGAGGCTTCCAGACTAAGGCTGTGACCAACGAGCAGTGGACATATTTTAATAGACTAACTTGTGAAATCTTGATGTTTTCTTGCCCTTCACCTTCCCAGCTCCAGATTTCCACCTAAGTTCACAGAAAGCTTTCATTCGCTCCATATACTGCCAATCTTTACTTTTTCTAACCCAGCTGCTGCATCCTTCTCACCAATTCTAGCTGTGAATTGGAGCAGATGTAGACCTGAAAGCACACAGACAGTGTCAATGGGCAACATCTAATCAAATGTCATGCTTCTGGACAAATACTGATCACCCATGGTGGGTCAGGAGGGAACAGCTTTCCCCATGTATCTTGTATATAGGGTTTTTTCCTTCTTTTGAAGTATGATGTAGTGATGGCAGTTAAGGTCTGGATACCATGCTAGATGGACCATGTGGACTGAGCTAGTATTTCAAATCCTGTGTTCCAGGCTTTCCATACACCACTGTATGGTACCTGACTGAAATAATTAGAGAAATGTAGGGATGGAAGAATAGACCCCCTGTATATTAATAACTAAAGAGGTGTGTGAAAAATTACTACCAACATACCACAACTCTTTCAAATATAAAGCTCAATCTATTGAATATCTATAATTCCACCTGTTATAAATATTACCAATATAATGATTTTATGGGCCAAATTTTCCAACAAGGACAAAAGGAGCATGGTACAAAAATGCATGCCCATTGGAATCACAAAACCCCATATTTGTGTGTGCATATGGGAAGTGTGGTGTGCAGTTACACAGTTTGTGCTAGTGAATATACAGTGATGCTGCAATGTGAGTTCTTACAAAAGTAAGTACCTTTTGTAGGCACACCTCTTACAGCTTTGAAAATGTAGCCATAAATGCAAAGAGTAATTCACACCTGAACCTATTAAAATAATATTAAGGCATTTTATAACCTTGAACAAAATGTATCCTATGATGGTAGACCATGAATTCAGCTTTAATTTAGAATAGCTTTGTAAGCAGAAGCAGGGAAAAAATAGGATATAGTGTCATATTAATATATGTCAGGGAGGGGAGGGTGACAGGGGCAAGGATTACACTGAAAGAATGCAACCAGCAATATTTTCCTTTTGCTTGCACAAAAATGTTGTCTTTTTCAGAATTAACATGATGGTTCAGCATTATTCAAGTCTATCCCACAATATGCCAAACTCATACTACGAAACAAAAGTGAAACCTCTCAGTCAGTTTTCATTTTTGCATATTTGTACCAACCACAGAGCATTTAACAATCACATTCCAAACTCAGTTCCACTGGTGTAAATCCATAATAACTCCATAGACTTCATTGGAATTACTCCTGAATTACATCTGTGTAATTGAGGCAGACTCTTCTCTATATGTTTTTACAGAAAAAAATCCTAATATGATATAGAATAGTAATTAAATATAGAAATACTCCGTAGGTCTCTCTGGAGATCTTTTCCAAGAGACTTTTCAGCAACTGGTTTTGATTTCTCACATCTTGAATTATTGCCAGACCTACTCTTGAGGGATTTTCTAACCACACTTTTGTTGTTCTTCTATGAAGCTGGTTTTAATTTTGTTTAGCCCTCGATAATAAAGCCAGAAAGTCTGCTCATTAAAAAGCTGTTTCAAGATAGTATTCCTAATATTTTTAAGTAGTGTCTATCCACAGTTGCCTCCCCACCCTATGCCCCCCGAAAAAAAGCCAATGAAAAAAAAATTATTGTGCTGAAAGTTCAAAGAAACCAGCATATGAAATAATGCAGCAGTCTAATCCTGGAAGGCAGAAAGAGTCCTTCATTCATTAAAGCAAAGATTTTAAGACATATTTTAGACATTTTAGCTT
Organism: Eretmochelys imbricata; assembly: GCF_965152235.1. Lineage (NCBI taxonomy): Eukaryota > Metazoa > Chordata > Testudines > Cheloniidae > Eretmochelys > Eretmochelys imbricata. Next base: position 24,019,773 of record NC_135580.1, on the reverse strand, counting down.
CTATCGCTTGTTTAAACAGGAAATGAGTCAGCTTAATTGTAGAAGGGGCCTCTTTTACCTTAAGTCAACTGGAATATTAATGTACCATATATTAACTAGACAACAGTATCAAGAATGTCAAATATGCCTTTATTATCATTAGTTACTTTTCTTTCTTGAATGGATTTCTGTTACTGGCCATCATTAATCTAATTTTTGTTATCAACATACTGATCATCACTGATTGGAGATGGGAGAAGAGCTTCTTAAAAAATGGATCTTTTCAGTTTATTTTATATTAATTGATTTTGGGGGCCCAATTTAGTGCAGTTGAAAGTTAATGACTAAAAGAATTAAAGCAAAGTTCGGAGCAGGCAGGCAGTTTTGGAAGTTTCTCTGCATGCCTCTGTCAATGGTCCCCACACATGCCTGCCTTTCAACACCTATTGCTCCAGTCCACTCCAGCAGAGAACACCACCTGTGACAAATTGTGTGAAAATATTATGGTGTGGATAGAAACTCACAAGGGACTGGGATGAGCGCACTGAGCTTGGGAACTAATCAGGATTTGAATCTAGTCTGAGTAGGTGAAATGTTGTTCTTGTAATGTATTGTGTGCCAGATTCTGTTCACAATTACATCAGTGTAAATCTAGAATAACTCCTCTGGTGTCAGTGGAGTTGCTCTGGATTTACACTGGTATAACTGTGTTCAGAATCTGCATGGTAGGCCTCTTTGTTTCCGCTCCTTTCAGGATACACTTTCATGCAAAAATATTAAGTAATAAACTACAGTATGTTTTCACTTATAATTGTGTTTATCTGACTCATAATGTCTTCATAGTATATCATATTCAGAACATGGGAAAATTTTCAAAAGCATCTAAGTGATATAGGAGCGCAGGTCCAATTTTCAGAAGTGACTTAGGCACTTATAAGCCTAAGTCTCTTGAAAGTCAATGGGGTGTAGGCTAGTATGTCACTTAGGTACTTTCCAAAATTGTAGCCATTATCTAATATGGTAATAGACTTTATTGCTCTTTATAATGCATATAGTATGTGATCATGACTATCCAATGCCTGGGTTTCACAACTATGGAAGAAATTTCCAGCCATTCTAACATTAAGATGAACCTGTAGAGGCCACTGAGTTCCTCCCATGCCAACAGCATTGCTGTTTCCATGACAATGTATTCCTAAGGAGAAAAGAACACTGAGGCACTGGAATAAATTGCCTTGGGAGGTTGTGGAATCTCTATCATTGGAGATTTTTAAGAGCAGGTTAGACAAACACCTGTCAGGAATGGTCTAGATAATACTTAGTCCTGCCATGAGTGCAGGGGACTGGACTAGATGACCTCTTGATGTCCCTTCCAGTCTTATGATTCTAAGGAGAAAAAAATACGGAGACTAAAAAAGAGCACACATGAAACAAAACGTGTCATAAACAAAGTATGTCATGGGCCCGGGATGCTGTAAATTTTTTATAGCAACTTCTTTTGGAAGACCTGTCTAATCCAAGCAATCCCATGGCAATAAAATGTTCAATGCATTCATTCTATCATCTATTCCTACAACATACTGTATGGTATTGGGATTTTCAAAGGAGCCCGACTCCCTTTGGAAATCCCAGCCTAAAGAGGTAAATTTATGTCAAGAATCCAAACTGTGAATGTACAAATACTTCACCTTTTACTGAAATTAGCTGGGGTAGAATAATACTTCTAATTCTGTTTTTTTCCCCTAGGGTGTGAAACTGCAATTTTATTCCCAATGCGTTCCAAAAAGATCTTTGGGAGCGTTCACCCAACTGTTGACATGATGCTCCAATCCTTTACTGCCTGCATTTGGGTCAAAGTGACTGAGGTGCTGGACAAAACAATCATATTCTCCTATGGCACAAAGAGAAATCCATATGAAATTCAATTCTATCTCAGCCATGACTCTGCGGTACTTGCTGTAGGTAGTGACCAGAACAAGTTAATTGCCCCAAACACAATTTCTCCTGGACAATGGGCTCACTTTTGTGGCACTTGGAGCTCAGACAATGGGACCATATCATTGTGGGCAAATGGGGAGCTTGTCGCTACCAGCTCAGAAACAGCAGAGGCTTATATAATTCCAGATGGAGGAATTTTGCAGGTAGGCCAAGAAAAGAATGGTTGCTGTGTTGGAGGTGGTTTTGATGAAACTTTAGCTTTTTCGGGAAAACTGACTGGCTTTAATATCTGGGATAGAGTTCTCAGCAATGAAGAGATAACAGCGCGGCCTAGAGCAGAAGATTCATGTAATATCCGAGGCAATGTTGTTGGGTGGGGAGTCACAGAGATTCTGCCACATGGAGGAGCTCAATATGTTTCCTAAATACTGAGAAACTAGATCCTGAACCAAAGAATGAACCAATAGGTACAAACACACAGAGCCCTACAGTCCTGAGTGTCTACATTCTTAAATAAACCTCAAGAAAAAATTGTATTTTAGCTTACAAATGAAGCATTGTAGAGATTGGATTTGATCTCTGTCTGCTGTCCTGGCCAAACACTGAAAAAACACATCAGAGAACGATATTGGAAATGCTGTTCTTAAATATAGATAAACTGCTATCTCTCCAGCTGTGTTTTCAGATTCATAGCCAATGAGAGCTATTTGTAGACACTTGAGAGCAGAATTTGGCTCTTGCATTCATTGCTAAACTAAACACATGCAAACAAATAGCTGGAACTGCTTTTATAGAACTAACATAAGACGGTCGCATTTTCTGGGGTTCCCCATTTGTTGCTTTCATATTGCTAATGCCACTCTTACAGATGAACCATCTGAGACTTATAAAGTAATGTTTGTTTTTTATTACTCTTTGTTACTGGTAAGTACACTATCATAAAGTAGTGCCTTGTTCAAAACATTACTTATGCTATGGATTGACCTAACGTATGCCTAGACATAGTATTCCCCATAATAATCCAGTGTTACCCTTTGAGAAGATGCAGCTGTATTATATTGTAAATGAATTTTGTAATAATTTTATTGAAATTATTTTTGTAAAGTTGTCTTGTAAATAAAATACTTTATCAAACTGATACTGCCTACAATTTCTCACAAGGATGAACGCTGACAGTAATACAACATTGTATTCTGGTTTTCTCATCAAAAGATTTGTTTTTATTCACTATGTAAAAGAGCGTACAAATATCAGCATCTCACACAAAGGGCCTGACACTGAGGGACCTGAGGGGTGATGAGTACCCAGGGACTTAATGCTAAACATTTGCCCAGGTTAGGTATCCCTTCCCTGAAGGCAACCAAGGGGATGGACAACCAAGTTGCCCTTCACAGGAGACCAAGGTGTCCTTAAAGAGGCAGATCCCCACAAAATCTGTGTCCAGATGAAGTTGTCCTTGTATAGCTTCCCCCAGAAAAGGGGGTGTCCAGTCTGGAGAAATCCCTAAAAATGATGACCACCATATGCCCAATGCTGCCATTGTTAACACCCAACATTCACACTGAAGTCAAGGCGCCTATTCTGGAAGTGTTTACACAAGGTCAAAATTCAGTTAGAAATCCAAAGTAACTGACTCCACTGAAACCAACAGAAGTTTTGCATTAGTGAGGATTGACTAACAGCTTCATAAGGACCTCAGGATTAGATCCAATGGGAACAGAAGGTGCTTCGCACATCTCAGGATCAAACCATAATTTATTACTCAATTTACATATTAATGTGGGAAATAAGGCAGTTTGGGTTCACAGAGAAACTTGTCTTTAGTTGTGATCCACCTGGGTTTTCTCCCCAAGTTTCGCTTTGAGAACCACATGTGATTGTACCCAAAATTCAAAGCAAAACTCAGTGTAAACAATGAAATCACACCCAGTTTTTTGATGAAACAATGGGAAAGAGTAGGAGTTTCTCATGGTTTCAAGGTAAATACAAACTGACCCAGGTCTATATGAAACTGGCTAGGTTTGTTCAAAAAGTCATGAACTGAGGGTGTTACAAGTTTGTACCTGAACCCACGAAATGAGAATGACCATACTGGGCCAGGCCAATGGTCCATAGACCCATATCCTGTCTTTCAAAAGTGGCCAGTGCCAGATGCTTCAAAGGGAATGAACAGAACGGGGCAATCATCAGGTGATCCATACTATTGTCCAGTCCCAACATCTGGCAGTCAGAGACCTAGGGACACCCAGAGCATGGGCTTGCATCACTGACCATCTTAGCTAATAGCTATTCCTGGATCTATCCTCTAATTCTTTTTGTAATTCAGTTATAGTTTTGGCCTTCGCAAAATCCCCTGGAAGAGTTCCACAGATTGACTGTGCACTGTGTGATGAAATACTTTCTTTTGCTTGTTTTAAACTTGCTGCCTATTAACTTCATTGGGTGACCCCTGGTTCTTATGCTTTGTGAAGGGGTAGATAACACTTCCTTATTAACTTTCTCCACACCATTTATGATTTTATAGACCTCTATCAAATTCCCCCTTGGTCGTCTCTTTTCCAGCCTGAATCGTCCTAGTCTTTTCAATCTCTCCTCAGATGGAAGCTGTTCCATACCTTTAAATCATTTTTATTGCCTTTCTCTTGTACCTTTTCCATTTCTAATATATCTTTTTAGACTTGGGTCAACCTGAACCGAACGTATTATTCAAGATATAGGCACACCATGGGTTTATATAGTGGCATTACGGTATCTACTGTCTTATTATCTATCCCTTTCCTAATGGCTCCTAACATTCTGTTAGCTTTTTTGACTGCTGCTACACATTGAGCAAATGTTTTCAGAGAACTATCCATGATGACTCCAAGACTTTTTTCTGGAGTGACAGCAGGTAATTTAGACCCCATCATTTTGTATGTATAGTTGGGATTATGTTTTCCAATATGCATTACTTCGCATTTATCAACATTGAATTTCATCTGCCACTTTCTCGCCCAGTTTTGTGACATCACTTTGTTACTCTTCTCAGTCATCTTTGGACTTAACTACCTTGAGTAATTCAGTATAGTCTGAAAACTTTGCCACGTCACTGTTTACCCCTTTTTCCAGATCATTTATGAATATGTTGAACAGCACCAGTCACATTACAGATCCCTGGGGGACACCGCTATTTACTGCTCTCCATTTTGGAAAGAGACTATTTATTCCTACCCTTTTCCCTGGTCTTTTAACCAGTTACTGATCCATGAGCGGACCTTCCCTCTTATCCCATGACTGCTTACTTTGCTTAAGAGCCTTTGGTGAGGGACCTTGCCAAAGGCTTTCTGAAAATCTAAGTACACTATATCCACAGGCTCCTCCTTGTCCACACGCTTGTTGACCCCCCCAAAGAATTCTAGTAGATTGGTGAGGCATGATCTCCCTTTACAAAAACCATGTTGACTCTGCCCCAACAAATTATCTTCATCTATGTGTCTGACAATTTTGTTCTTCACTGTTGTTTCAATCAGTTTTCCTGGTACTGAAGTCAGGCTTACCAGCCTGTAATTGCCGGGATCACCTCTGGAGCCCTTTTTAAAAATTGGCATCGCATTAGCTATCCTCCAGTCATTTGGTACAGAAGCTGATTTAAATGATAGGTTAGAGACTACAGATAGTAGTTCTGCAACTTCACATTTAAGTTCCTTCAGAACTCTTGAGTGAATACCATCTGGTCCTGGTGACTTATTACTGTTTAGTTTATCACTTTGTTCCAAAACCTCCTCTAATGACACCTTAGTCTGGGACAGTTCCTCAGATCTGTCACCTAAAAAGAATGGCTCAGGCTTGGGAAATCTCCCTCACATCCTCAGCCGTGAAGACTGATGCAAAGAATTAATTTAGTTTCTCTACAATGGTTTTATCGTCCTCGAGTGCTCCTTTAGCATCTTGATCGTCCAGCGGCCCAACTGGTTGTTTAGCAGTTTTCCTGTTTCTGATGTACTTTAAAAAAATTTTGCTATTTCTTTTTGAGTTTTTGGCTAGCTGTTTTTCAAATTCTTTTTTGGCCTTCCTAATTATATTTTTACATTTCATTTGTCAGAGTTCATGCTCCTTTCTATTTTCCTCACTAGGATTTAATTTCCACTTTTCAAAGGATGCCTTTTTGCCTCTCACTGCTTCTTTTACTTTGTTGTTTAGCTACGGTGGCACTTTTTTGGTTCTCTATGTTTTTTAATTTGGGGTATACATTTAAGTTGAGCCTCTATTATGGTCTCTTTAAAAAGTTTCCATGCAGATTGCAGGGATTTCACTTTTGGCGCTGTACCTTTTAATTTCTATTTCACTAACCTCCTCATTTTTGTGTAGTTCCCCTTTCTGAAATTAAATGCTACAGTGTTGGGCTGCTGTGGTGTTTCCCCCACTATAGGGATGTTAAATTTAATTATATTATGGTCACTATTACCAAGCAGTCCAGCTATATTCACCTCTTGTACCAGATCCTGTGCTCCACTTAGGACTAAATCAAGAATTGCCTCTCCTCTTTTGAGTTCCGGGACTAGCTGCTCCAAGAAGTAGTCATTTAAGGTGTCAAGAAACTTTATATCTGCATCCCATCCTGAGGTGACATGTACCCAGTCTATATGGGAATAGTTGAAATCCCACATTATTATCGAGTTTTTTTTATTTTAATAGCCTCTCTAATCTTCCTGAGCATTTCAGAGTCACTATCACCATCCTGGTCATGTGGTTGGTAATATATCCATAATGCTATATTCTTATGATTAGAGCATGGAATTACTATCCATAGAGTTTCTATGGTACAGTTTGGTTCATTTAAGATTTTTACTTCATTTAATTCTATGCTTTCTTTCACATATAGTGCCACTCCCCCACCAGCATGACCTATTCTGTGCCTCCAATATATTTTGTACCCTGGTATTAATATGTCCCATTGATTATCCTCATTCCACCAAGTTTCTGTGATGCCTATTATATCAATATCCTCATTTAAAATGAGGCACAAGAGTTCACCCATCTTATTATTTAGACTTCTAGCGTTGGTATATAAGTGCTTTAAAAACTTGTCACTTTTTTGCTGTCTGCCATTACATGATGTAATTGAATGGGACTTTTTTTTCATTTGACTGTTTCTCATCAGACCCTACCTGTATTTTATCATCTTCCATCCTCTCCTCCTTACTAGGACACAGAGAATCTCCATTAATAGATCCTCCCCTAAGGGATGTCTCTGTCTGAACCCGTGCTCTCAGCACCTGTCAGCTTTCCCCCAGCCCTTAGTTTAAAAACTGCCCTACAACATTTTTAATATTAAGTGCCAGCAATCTGGTCCCATTTTGGTTTAGGTGGAGCCCATCCTTCCTGTATAGGCTCCCCCTTTCCCATGATTCTTAACCCTTGATAGTGTGACTAAGCATATAATTATTATTCGCATAAAGTTCAAAAGCCTTTTTGAACCCAACTAAGCTCATGGTTGCAATAATATTTTGTGGCAATGACTTTCACGAGTGGACTCGGCACAGCCACTGAAGCCTATGAGCCCCATGAGAGGGGAATGAAGGTAGAGGTTGGATACAGCAGGAGGGAAGCAGACTCATGACTCAAGGAAGGGAGAGAGCTAAGAAAGGCTTCTGACAGTGGCAGAGAAGCAGGTGAAGGACACAGAGCAGAAGTGGAGGGTGATGGAAGAGCGATGCTAGGTAATTAGCTGAATTTGTCAAGGAAGCTTCTATATTAAATGTTGGTATCAATGAAAAGTAAGATTAGAATTACGGTGAACCTTGGAGAAAGCCTCCTTCAAAGCAATTACTATTTGTCACTGGAGTCATGCATACCTTCCTTGTCCTGAACTGATTTTTCTATCTATTTCTCATACTCTTTAGATCACATGATGAAAAAAGGCTTTGGTATCCATTTCTGCATATTACTGTGATACTAATTCCTGAACACTATACAACTGCCAGATCCTTTCTCCTTTCTCCTAGCAGTAACACAAAAGCAATAAGATGGATTTCAGACAAGGTAATTTTCCTTTTATCTTGGAGTTTTGTGCCTCCTAGTACACACACACATACACTGTGGTATCTAGTACAGCAGTTCTCAATCTTTTTCTTTTGAAAGCCCACCCAACATGCTATAAAAACTCCATGACTGGTGGGCGTCTCTGGGCTTCAGCTGCAGGGGGAGTGACGGGCTTCTGCCCCCCAGGGTGCAGCTCAGGAGCCCTATTGGATGGCGAGCTCAAAGGTTTTGCCCTGCAGGGCAGGGTCTCAGTGCTTCTGCCCCTTGGATCAATGGGATGGCTCGGTGCTTTAGCCCTGCAGGATGGCTTCTGCCGGGGCTTGCGGCTTCTGCCCCACAGAGTGCTGGTGCTTGGGACTCCGAGCTTCGGGCACCAGGGCTCAGGGCTCTGAGTGGCCCAGCTTGGTAGACCCCCTGAAATGACTCTCAGAACCCAAGTGGGCCATGGACCCCTGGCTGAGAACTGCTGATCTAGTGGACAGGTGTTCTCCTCACATGGCTTATTCTATCTACAATCTAATTGCTTTGAGATCAACTTCTACCACCACCACAATGTATCTGCATTAAAAATGTTCAGTCAGTTGCACTACAGACATTGATTAAATAAAATTCACAAACAATCTTTGCTGAGGAGCAAACTATGAGATTCCTGGGTCAAATGTCATCCCAAATAATCTGCTCTGGACCAGAGAACGCACCTCCACATTGACGAGAACTCCAGACCTTCCAGTAAGCTTTGCAAAGCCAACAACTCTGTCAAATCCCATCTCTATATACTTTATTCCATTAAATATACATTATACATTAATATAGTAGAACAGTTAAAAATAATTTGCAAGAAAATCTCTTCCCCAATGCCCTGTTCCTAACTAAGTCTGACATGCCATGGTTCTGGAGTAGCCTTTCACCTGCTACCACACCAGATTTAATCTTGGAAATGCTCCATTGCTGCAGATGAATCCTGTATGCTCATTTTCATACCTTAGATTTTCCCCACCTCCAACTGGAAACCCATCTGCCTCCCAGCTGCTGCTCTCTTCCTCTTCCTCCCCTGAGTAAAATGGTACCTTCCTCACTGCCTCAACCTCCTCCTTTTGAGAGCCAGAAATCCCTCTGCCAACCCTGAAGTAGAATGCCTCACAGTCCCTGCATACACGGTGCAGCCCCATCTCATTCACCATGCAATCTGTGCACTGAATGAGGCAGACTCCTGCAGAAAATATAGTATGTGATCCTGTAACCCAAGGCTGTATTGTAATTCATTACACAAGAGGCAGAGTTAAGGCTCTGTGGGTAACTTTGTTGTTTCCTAGCTTTCGGTGCCTCCCTTTGTAACTTTGACATTCTTTAATGTCTTCTTCATATGGAACATGTAATATGATGCTGGCTAGCAAACAACAATATCCCATACAGCAAATACTCTATGGATGTTGAAAACTCTGGGTGTGGCAGACCCAGTGTGATTCTGCCATGTGCATGTGGGAGTATGGGATTTAGGGAGCCTGTAGCACACTGATGAACTGTGTCCTGTCATGGCTTTCTTCGCACTAGCATCCAAGAAGCTCTTGGGGGTGGGAGGGACAAGGTCAGGGCCCATGGATCTGCAACAACACGGATCAGCTGACCAAACTGCCCCATAAGAAGCACCAGTAACGGGGCTCTGCAGCTGCAGTAGTGACTGTGAGGCAGCTTTGCTGCTATTCCATGGAAGCAGGGAGGGTTCTGTCTCTCCCATCCCCGTCATGAAACTCCTTATCACACAGTCTATTTATCAGTGTTGAGTGCAGGTTGTGCACATTCATGTGTTGGAAATGGAGTTAGTCTGTTAGATTTCAGAGTAGCAGCCGTGTTAGTCTGTATTTGCAAAAAGAAAAGGAGTACTTGTGGCACCTTAGAGACTAACCAATTTATTTGAGCATAAGCTTTCGTGAGCTACAGCTCACTTCATCGGATGCATACTGTGGAAACTGCAGAAGACATTATATACACAGAGACCATGAAACAATACCTCCTCCCACCCCACTCTCCTGCTGGTAATAGTTTATCTAAAGTGATCACTCTCCTTACAATGTGTATGATAATCAAGTTGGGCCATTTCCAGCACAAATCCAGGTTTTCTCACCTTCTGCCCCCCCACACACAAACTCACTCTCCTGCTGGTAATAGCCCATCCAAAGTAGCAAACAGGGACAGATTAAGAATGAGCTCTCAAAAATGGATACTCTCATAAAAAACCAACCTTCCACACAAACTTCCTCGTGGCTGGATTTTACTAAAACTAGACAAGCCATTTACAACGCACAGTTTGCTTCTCTACAAAAGAAAAAGGACACTAAACTTTCTAAACTACTACATGCTACAAGGGGCCACAGCAATGGTTCCCTCAACCCACCTAGCAATACTGTTAACCTATCCAACTATACTCTCAGCCCAGCAGAAGCAGCTGTTCTATCCCGGGGCCTCTCCTTCTGCCCCTCCACCCCCACGAACGTGATACAGTTCTGTGGTGACCTAGAATCCTATTTTCGACGTCTCCGACTCAAGGAATATTTCCAAAACACCTCTGAACAACATACTAATCCACAGAGGTCTCCCTACCAACACTACAGAAAGAAGGATTCTAGGTGGACTCCTCCTGAAGGTCGAAACAGCAGACTGGACTTCTACATAGAGTGCTTCCGCCGACGTGCACGGGCTGAAATTGTGGAAAAGCAGCATCACTTGCCCCATAACCTCAGCCATGCGGAACGCAATGCCATCCACAGACTCAGAAACAACTCTGACATCATAATCAAAAAGGCTGACAAAGGAGGTGCTGTTGTCATCATGAATAGGTCGGAATATGAACAAGAGGCTGCTCGGCAGCTCTCCAACACGAGTTTCTACAAGCCATTACCCTATGATCCCACTGAGAGTTACCAAAAGCAACTACAGCATTTGCTCAAGAAACTTCCTGAAAAAGCACAAGATCAAATCCGCACAGACACACCCCTGGAACCCCGACCTGGGATATTCTATCTACTACCCAAGATCCATAAACCTGGAATTCCTGGGCGCCCCATCATTTCAGGCATTGGCACCCTGACAGCAGGATTGTCTGGCTATGTAGACTCCCTCCTCAGGCCCTACGCTACCAGCACTCCCAGCTACCTTCGAGACACCACTGACTTCCTGAGGAAACTACAATCCATCGGTGATCTTCCTGAAAACACCATCCTAGCCACTATGGATGTAGAAGCCCTCTACACCAACATTCCACACAAAGATGGACTACAAGCCGTCAGGAACACTATCCCCGATAATGTCACGGCTAACCTGGTGGCTGAACTTTGTGACTTTGTCCTTACCCATAACTATTTCACATTTGGCGACAATGTATACCTTCAGATCAGCGGCACTGCTATGGGTACCCGCATGGCCCCACAGTATGCCAACGTTTTTATGGCTGATTTAGAACAACGCTTCCTCAGCTCTCGTCCCTTAAAGCCCCTACTCTACTTGCGCTATATTGATGACATCTTCATCATCTGGACCCATGGAAAAGAAGCCCTTGAGGAATTCCACCATGATTTCAACAATTTCCATCCCACCACCAACCTCAGCCTGGTCCAGTCCACACAAGAGATCCACTTCCTGGACACTACAGTGCTAATAAACAATGGTCACATAAACACCACCCTATACCGGAAACCTACTGACCGCTATTCCTACCTGCATGCCTCCAGCTTTCACCCTGACCACACCACACGATCCATCGTCTACAGCCAAGCTCTGCGATACAACCGCATTTGCTCCAACCCCTCAGACAGAGACAAACACCTACAAGATCTCTGTCAAGCTTTCTTACAACTACAATACACACCTGCGGAAGTAAAGAAACAGATTGATAGAGCCAGAAGAGTTCCCAGAAGTTACCTACTACAGGACAGGCCTAACAAAGAAAATAACAGAACACCACTAGCCGTCACCTTCAGCCCCCAACTAAAACCCCTCCAACGCATTATTAAGGATCTACAACCTATCCTAAAGGATGACCCAACACTCTCACAAATCTTGGGAGACAGGCCAGTCCTTGCCTACAGACAGCCCCGCAACCTGAAGCAAATACTCACCAACAACCACATACCACACAACAGAACCACTAACCCAGGAACTTATCCTTGCAACAAAGCCCGTTGCCAATTGTGCCCACATATCTATTCAGGGGACACCATCACAGGGCCTAATAACATCAGCCACACTATCAGAGGCTCGTTCACCTGCACATCCACCAATGTGATTTATGCCATCATGTGCCAGCAATGCCCCTCTGCCATGTACATTGGTCAAACTGGACAGTCTCTACGTAAAAGAATAAATGGACACAAATCAGATGTCAAGAATTATAACATTCATAAACCAGTCGGAGAACACTTCAATCTCTCAGGTCACGCAATCACAGACATGAAGGTCGCTATCTTAAAACAAAAAAACTTCAAATCCAGACTCCAGCGAGAAACTGCTGAATTGGAATTCATTTGCAAATTGGATACTATTAATTTAGGCTTAAATAGAGACTGGGAGTGGCTAAGTCATTATGCAAGGTAGCCTATTTCCTCTTGTTTTTTCCTACCCCCCCCCCCCGATGTTCTGGTTTAACTTGGATTTAAACTTGGAGAGTGGTCAGTTTGGACGAGCTATTACCAGCAGGAGAGTGAGTTTGTGTGTGTATGGGGGTGGGTTTTTGGAGGGGGGTGAGGGAGTGAGAGAACCTGGATTTGTGCAGGAAATGGCCTAACTTGATTATCATGCACATTGTGTAAAGAGTTGTCACTTTGGATGGGCTATCACCAGCCGGAGAGTGAATTTGTGTGGGGGGGTGGAGGGTGAGAAAACCTGGATTTGTGCTGGAAATGGCCTAACCTGAAGATTACTTTAGATAAGCTATTAGCAGCAGGACAGTGGGGTGGGAGGAGGTATTGTTTCATATTCTCTGTGTATATATAAAGTCTGCTGCAGTTTCCACAGTATGCATCTGATGAAGTGAGCTGTAGCTCACGAAAGCTCATGCTCAAATAAATTGGTTAGTCTCTAAGGTGCCACAAGTACTCCTTTTCTCTTTACAATGTGTATGATAATCAAGGTGGGCCATTTCCAGCAAATATCCAGGTTTTCTCACCCCCCCCCCCCCTTTTTCCAAAAACCACACACACAAACTCACTCTCCTGCTGGTAATAGCTTATCCAAAGTGACCACTCTCCTTACAATGTGTATGAAAATCAAGGTGGGCCATTTCCAGCACAAATCCAGGTTTTCTCACCCCCCCCCCCAAAAACACACACACACAAACTCACTCTCCTGCTGGTAATAGCTTATCCAAAGTGACCACTCTCCTTACAATGTGCATGATAATCAAGGTGGGCCATTTCCAGCACAAATCCAGGTTTTCTCACCCCCCACCTCCATACACACACAAACTCACTCTCCTGCTCTAAACATAATACTCTAGCTAAACATTCTTCCTAAATAGCTTTTCATGGCTAATAATATATAAATAAGTCATGCAGCCTAACATTTTCCCCACTGTAGTTACTATGTCCATAAATCCATTAGCTCCCAAACTCTTTCAGGCATTGAGCCAAATTCTGTTCTCAGTTTCACTAGTGCAACTGCACTGATAGCTCTGGATTTGCCTCAGTCCACCTGAGAACAGAATAGACCCTCTGTGTCCATTTATCTTTGCACATCCATATTTATTAGCCTTCCCCCACCCTGCAATAAACTGTCTTAGTTTTAAATCATGGTTCTTAGCAACATTTTGAAATCCAGATCTTTCCTGATTGAAATACTATTGATGAAAACACAAATAACTAGGAAAAGTGTGTTAAACGCAAGAATTCAGAGTTCCCTTTTTTAATTTGGAATTTTAATCTCTGATGACCATAGCAACATCTGCTGGTGGAATTATATAAATGCAAAACTAGAGCAGGTGTCAGCATACTGCGGCATTAAATCAATTGTGTCCTTTTAAAAATATCAACATTTTCCCATATCTATGATTATATCTTAAGGACCAATTCTTGTTCCAGTTTGGTTCTTACTATTAATAACACTATGTATCTGATGAAGTGGGCTGTTGCCCACAAAAGCTTATGCTCTAATAAATTTGTTAGTCTCTAAGGTGCCACAAATACTCCTGTTCTTTTTGGAGATACAGACCAACACGGCTGCTACTCTAAACCTATTAATAACACTGTTTCCCCAAATGTTAGCATACAAGCTAAAATCTTAATATATGATAATGACACTAGTCTTGGCTTTACTGATCCAGACAGACATTTATTTTGTCAGTAATATTCAGTAATATTCTTCACCCTGGATTTTATTTTCTCAGCAATGTTACATGGCTTAAAGATATTAATCTCAAACAGGCCAATAAACAGCAGCATGTTTAATTTTAGTAGTAACTTTAAAATTCAACGTGCTGACTTTCCCCTGGACCATGTTACAAGCACCTTGTAATCCTGCACTGGCAACACTTGCTAATGCGTGTGCTAATTATGCCTGCTATGTCTTCTCAGAAATGCAATACATTACAAAGAAATAGCCATTGACACAACAGTAAATTCATTTCTTTTACAACATTTTGTCCTATTGTGAAATAATGTCTTTTAAAGTCTTACTCCAACCACAATTGTAATGCTACAATGGGTGAAACTTTCACCAGATCATTATGGGGAAGATGGCGGGCTTTGCCTTTCTGTAACATGAAATAGAGGGTTCACCCCACTAAACCCTTGGATCTCTGAGATTTGTTAGAGGCCAGGACCATTCATATTGACTCTGGGATCTCCTGCTCACCGGCTTCAGCTCCCTGGCAGCCTGGTATGAATCCAATGGAGTACTACTGCTGACTGGAACTCCTTCACCAACCATTTCTCTAAAGAGAGGGGATTGGGAAACTTCCACTGCACAGATGGATTCCACAGAAGAGTTAGGCCATTTTAATTTTTAAGTGGATTCCACACCAGGCTAGAAAGGGAGAGCAATAAATATAGTGTACCTGTCTGCCCAACCTACCAGCTCACACCCCTCTTATGGTCCTGAGACAGAGAGAGGGCACCCGTACTTCCACGTGGAAAGGGGGAGACCAGTCCCCAAAGACCCTTTCTGCTCACAGATTTCTGTGAGATGATCTGGCCCACTGTTGTTTCATGAACATCACTGTAAAATGGGTGAAAGCCAGTACTGGTTACCAACTGCAGGCAGGAAAGAGCAAACTCTCACCACAGTTTATAAGTATCTTAATGATTTGGTATCAAACTGTTTAAGGAATAAATTACCATCCATCTTAGCTCTCTCTCCATATAATATCATAAAATAAATGGATCCCAAAGATTTTTAATATATACAGAATGTATATGCTTGGGTTAAGACCTATCATCTTTAGAACAACATCACCACAGTAATTCGACCAGCTATTGTAACTCGCTGGCAGCATCCTTATCTGGAAAATAAGGCCCTATTGTAAATAGAATTCTTTCAGCTAAATCGCATTACCCTCTAAAAGTATGGAATAATATTTTGCTTCTTTACCATAATAATTTCAACCCACAGAGTAAAATTTCAAAAATTTAGCCACAGAATTCTTATTAAAGACAATAGCACATAGGGGAATAAAACTCCATTGCAATGCTTTAAAAATTTACCTCAGACACTCTCAGAGAACGGGTCTGATCTCACTCCCACTGAAGTCAGTGGAATTTTGCCATTGGTATAAGCAAGAAGGATAAAGGCTTGATATGCACAATGTTGTCTCATATTACTGTTTATTATTTGCAGTCCATTTGCATGTGAATGGCCTAGGCCAGTGGTTCCCAAACTCGTTCCACCGCTTGTGCAGGGAAAGCCCCTGGTGGGCCAGGCTGATTTGTTTACCTGCCGCGTCCGCAGGTTTGGCCAATCGCAGCTCCCAGTGGCCGCAGTTTGCTGCTCCAGGCCAATGGGAGCTGCGGGAAGTGGCGCAGGCCGAGGGATGTACCGCTTCCAGCAGCTCCCATTGGCCTGGAGCAGCGAACCGTGGCTGCTGGGAGCCAAGATCGGCCGAACCTGCAGACGCAGCACGTCTGGCCCACAAACTGGCCTGGCCCACGAGGAGCTTTCCCGGCACAAGCGGCTGAACAAGTTTGGGAACCACTGGCCTAGGCACTGTCTATACACATACATAGGCACTGTCTATACACATTCCATCCTCCCCGTGGAAGGAAAAGGCCTGGGTAGGGACCGTCGAATCGTTGAAGTCAACGAATGGCTACGCAGGTGGTGTCGGAGAGAAGGCTTTGGATTCTTTGACCATGGGATGGTGTTCCATGAAGGAGGAGTGCTGGGCAGAGACGGTCTCCATCTTACGAAGAGAGGGAAGAGCATCTTTGCCAGCAGGCTGGCTAACCTAGTGAGGAGGGCTTTAAACTAGGTTCACCGGGGGAAGGAGACCAAAGCCCTGAGGTAAGTGGGAAAGAGGGATACCGGGAGGAAGCACAGGCAGAAATGTCTGTGAGGGGAGGGCTCCTGCCTCATACTGGGAATGAGGGGCGATCAACAGGTTATCTCAAGTGCTTATATACAAATGCACAAAGCCTTGGAAACAAGCAGGGAGAACTGGAGGTCCTGGTAATGTCAAGGAACTATGATGTGATTGGAATCACAGAGACTTGGTGGGATAACTCACATGACTGGAGTACTGTCATGGATGGTTATAAACTGTTCAGGAAGGACAGGCAGGGCAGAAAAGGTGGGGGAGTAGCACTGTATGTAAGGGAGCAGTATGACTGCTCAGAGCTCCAGTACGAAACTGTAGAAAAACCTGAGTGTCTCTGGATTAAGTTTAGAAGTGTGTGCAACAAGAGTGATGTAGTGGTGGGAGTCTGCTATAGACCACCGGACCAGGGGGATGAGGTAGATGAGGCTTTCTTCTGGCAGCTCACGGAAGCTACTAGATCGCATGCCCTGATTCTCATGGGTGACTTTAATTTTCCTGATATCTGCTGGGAGAGCAATACTGCGGTGCATAGACAATCCAGGAAGTTTTTGGAAAGCGTAGGGGACAATTTCCTGGTGCAAGTGCTAGAGGAGCCAACTAGGGGGGGCGCTTTTCTTGACCTGCTGCTCACAAACCAGGTAGAATTAGTGGGGGAAGCAAAAGTGGATGGGAATCTGGGAGGCAGTGACCATGAGTTGGTTGAGTTCAGGATCCTGACGCAGGGAAGAAAGGTAAGCAGCAGGATACGGACCCTGGACTTCAGGAAAGCAGACTTCGACTCCCTCAGGGAACGGATGGCCAGGATCCCCTGGGGGACTAACTTGAAGGGGAAAGGAGTCCAGGAGAGCTGGCTGTATTTCAAGGAATCCCTGTTGAGGTTACAGGGACAAACCATCCCGATGAGTCGAAAGAATAGTAAATATGGCAGGCGACCGGCTTGGCTTAACGGTGAAATCCTAATGGATCTTAAACATAAAAAAGAAGCTTACAAGAAGTGGAAGGTTGGACATATGACCAGGGAAGAGTATAAAAATATTGCTCGGGCATGTAGGAATGAAATCAGGAGGGCCAAATCGCACCTGGAGCTGCAGCTAGCGAGAGATGTCAAGAGTAACAAGAAGGGTTTCTTCAGGTATGTTGGCAACAAGAAGAAAGCCAAGGAAAGTGTGGGACCCTTACTGAATGAGGGAGGCAACCTAGTGACAGAGGATGTGGAAAAAGCTAATGTACTCAATGCTTTTTTTGCCTCTGTTTTCACTAACAAGGTCAGCTCCCAGACTGCTACGCTGGGCATCACAAAATGGGGAAGAGATGGCCAGCCCTCTGTGGAGATAGAGGTGGTTAGGGACTATTTAGAAAAGCTGGACGTGCACAAGTCCATGGGGCCGGACGAGTTGCATCCGAGAGTGCTGAAGGAATTGGCGGCTGTGATTGCAGAGCCATTGGCCATTATCTTTGAAAACTCGTGGCGAACCGGGGAAGTCCCGGATGACTGGAAAAAGGCTAATGTAGTGCCAATCTTTAAAAAAGGGAAGAAGGAGGATCCTGGGAACTACAGGCCAGTCAGCCTCACCTCAGTCCCTGGAAAAATCATGGAGCAGGTCCTCAAAGAATCAATCTTGAAGTACTTGCATGAGAGGAAAGTGATCAGGAACAGCCAGCATGGATTCACCAAGGGAAGGTCATGCCTGACTAATCTAATCGCCTTTTATCATGAGATTACTGGTTCTGTGGATGAAGGGAAAGCAGTGGATGTATTGTTTCTTGACTTTAGCAAAGCTTTTGACACGGTCTCCCACAGTATTCTTGTCAGCAAGTTAAGGAAGTATGGGCTGGATGAATGCACTATAGGGTGGGTAGAAAGCTGGCTAGATTGTCGGGCTCAACGGGTAGTGATCAATGGCTCCATGTCTAGTTGGCAGCCGGTGTCAAGTGGAGTGCCCCAGGGGTCGGTCCTGGGGCCGGTTTTGTTCAATATCTTCATAAATGATCTGGAGGATGGTGTGGATTGCACTCTCAGCAAATTTGCGGACGATACTAAACTGGGAGGAGTGGTAGATACGCTGGAGGGGAGGGATAGGATACAGAAGGACCTAGACAAATTGGAGGATTGGGCCAAAAGAAATCTGATGAGGTTCAATAAGGATAAGTGCAGGGTCCTGCACTTAGGATGGAAGAATCCAATGCACCGCTACAGACTAGGGACCGAATGGCTAGGCAGCAGTTCTGCGGAAAAGGACCTAGGGGTGACAGTGGACGAGAAGCTGGATATGAGTCAGCAGTGTGCCCTTGTTGCCAAGAAGGCCAATGGCATTTTGGGATGTATACGTAGGGGCATAGCGAGCAGATCGAGGGACGTGATCGTCCCCCTCTATTCGACATTGGTGAGGCCTCATCTGGAGTACTGTGTCCAGTTTTGGGCCCCACACTACAAGAAGGATGTGGATAAATTGGAGAGAGTCCAGCGAAGGGCAACAAAAATGATTAGGGGTCTAGAACACATGACTTATGAGGAGAGGCTGAGGGAGCTGGGATTGTTTAGCCTGCAGAAGAGAAGAATGAGGGGGGATTTGATAGCTGCTTTCAACTACCTGAAAGGGGGTTCCAAAGAGGATGGCTCTAGACTGTTCTCAATGGTAGCAGATGACAGAACGAGGAGTAATGGCCTCAAGTTGCAGTGGGGGAGGTTTAGATTGGATATTAGGAAAAACTTTTTCACTAAGAGGGTGGTGAAACACTGGAATGCGTTGCCTAGGGAGGTGGTGGAATCTCCTTCCTTAGAAGTTTTTAAGGTCAGGCTTGACAAAGCCCTGGCTGGGATGATTTAACTGGGAATTGGTCCTGCTTCGAGCAGGGGGTTGGACTAGATGACCTTCAGGGGTCCCTTCCAACCCTGATATTCTATGATTCTATGATTCTATGATAGGATGACATAATTCCTGCCCCAAAGATCTTACAGTCTACCATAAAGCTTTCTAATCAATAAGGCTTATCAAATACTGTAAGCCTTTATATACTTTACTTGAAATCTTTCTCTTCATATAATCTAGTATTAGCATCTGATCCTGAAAAATCCATGTGTGGGGGGTTTGCAGGATTGGGCCCCAAAGTCTCATAGCAGAATGATCAAAATATTCATACCCTGAAGGACACTTTTCACAATTGCGTCTGTGTGATCAGCCAGCAGATCTGCTTTGGTAATTGCAGCCAGGGATAGGTAACTTGACATGTTTCTGCACAGTTCCTTGTTACCCCTCTGCAGAAATTTCACTGCCACGGGGACAGCTAAAGCCATTATTGGAGGTTGATTGTAATTCTGTGAAAAAAAGAGAGGGCACTGAAAAATAAGCAGCTGAAAAAAATGGATTAAAATCAAGTTTAATGCTGACAAAATTTGAAAACCAGAAATCAGGTGATCAAGAAAACAACTGTATAAAACATAGAGAAAGGTTACTCTTTGGTAACACCACTAAAGTCAGTCTTTAAAGAGGGAAAACAGTAAGACGGGAAATGTCAAACTACTGCAGCTCTAGGTGCTAGTGTACCTATTTCCTACTTCAACAACTGGAGTAACAAACATACTACGTAATTGACAATAAGAATGATACTAGAATGTTGACAGCTGTGACATACAGTATTTTATCCATTCTGGAATGAGTAATTTCATCCTGCAGAAGAAGAAATAAATGGAGGGTAGAGTATAATATGCTGTTGATAGGTGAATTATTTAGCTCATTGTACCAAAAGTGATATAGTCACTGGCTTATCACCTCAATTCTTTCATTGTACACTGTAGCCTTGTCTATACTGGGAATTAGCCCCAATTTCATCAGTCAGTAGCCAGTAATCAGTGCAGACTCATGCAAATAAGGAAAGCTTCAATATGTGAGGATGCAGATTACCCTGATTTCAAGCAGGGGTAAATCTTCAACAGTGCAAATCGTGACTTTTCTTATCTGTATGAAGGGTTTGCTCTGGTGCAACTGCACTAGTTTCTGGACACCAACTGCTAAATTCAAGGCTAATCCTCCATATAGACATGTGACAAATCCCAAATTCCCCAAAATATAAGCATCCATTGCTATAATGTCCAGTTGTGAAACAATGTACATATTTGTAATCTAGGTCCAGTCCTGCTATCATTTATGCTGATATAAACCCAGAGTCACTTCACTGAGTCAAGTGGAGCTGATTTACACTGGAATGATTGAGCTTGCAGTCTGGATCTCTTGTTTTGAAAGCACTCAGAGGAGAACACTGCTTTGGAGAGGACTCAGATCGTATTCAGAAAACCACAAATGAGCTAAAGAACATTATTGACATTGCAGTGCACTCATCAATAAGAATGTCATGGTTAATATTCTCACCAACCAAAGAATAACAGAATTAGAGAGAAGACCTATTAAGCGGTCCCTCTCCTCTAACCTTCTGCCAATGCAGGATTGTTACTTACAGTACATTATATTATCTTGTTTTTTTTCCCAAGCAATTTTGCTTCCATGTGTTCCTTTAGGTGCAGGCTTCTCAACCTGGCAAGCCAGAAATGTGGGCTGCAATATGTGGCAAAGCCCCAAAATCAGGGATATACAAAATTATTCTTGTAGGAGACCAAAAATGCTGTGGGATTTATTCCTTTTGTGTAAATGACTCTTTCTGCAACCCCAGTTTCATAAGTCTTTATTTTTGAGGTAAATAATTTTCAACAATAAAAGTAACAGGGTACCAATTACGGGGGGAGGCGCATAGATAACTTTGGGATTGGAATGACATCCCTTGAAATGAAGGACACTTGACAAGTAGGCTTGAGAGACTGTTTCACAGATTTAATTTAATCAGTTTATCATCTGGAATTATTTTCTGATAATCCGACTGGGAGTGGATGTGTCACTACACAAAGTAAAACTATTTCCCCCTGTTTATTTTCTCATCCTACTGTTCTTTTCAACTGCTGGAAATGGCCCACCTTGATTATTACTACAAAAGGTCCCCCCGCTCTCCTGCTAATAATAGCTCACCTTTCCTGATCACTCTTGTTACAGTCTGTATGGTAACACCCATTGTCTCATGTTCTCTGTGTTTATAAAATCTCCCCACTATATTTCCACTGTATGCATCCGATGAAGTGAGCTGTAGCTCACAAAAGCTTATGCTCTAATAAATTTGTTAGTCTCTAAGGTGCCACAAGTACTCCCCTTCTGTTTTCCTTTTATAATTCCATACAATTTCTTTGTATCCTTCCCCAGTCCCTTCACAAATAACTCCTATCCATGATGTTAAAAACCATCTACAAGTATTTCAAGTTTGCTATTTCTCCTTTAAGGCCAAACTCTGTCTTCCAAAAAGTGTGCACAACTTCAAATGAAGTCACTGTGGGTTGCATGTGTACCTAGAATTTGATCCTAACAAAAGATATAGCAATCTTTAAATGTTTGAAAACACCAAGGACAGCCTATGGTAAATGTTTAGCCAATCTATACACATCTACTGTCAAATTATGACAGGTTTCAGAGTAACAGCCGTGTTAGTCTGTATTCGCAAAAAGAAAAGGAGTACTTGTGGCACCTTAGAGACTAACCAATTTATTTGAGCATGAGCTTTCGTGAGCTACAGCATCCGATGAAGTGAGCTGTAGCTCACGAAAGCTCATGCTCAAATAAATTGGTTAGTCTCTAAGGTGCCACAAGTACTCCTTTTCTTTTTGTCAAATTATGTTTTCCATTAGAGTACACATACATAAACTCTCACTGAGGTCCATCGGACTTGTGTCCAAGTAACTGAGGACTGAATTGAGTCATACTTTCTTTTACTTTTCCCTTGATTATTCCTTCATCCTCTAATTTTCTAAACTCCCTTCACATTTGAACATCTTTCTGACACTGTAGTACATGACTGTCTTTGACATTATTATGAATTATGTGTTGTTAGTTTGCTAGCATCTAGGAACCACAACCAGTGATCAGGGCCCCACTGTGCTAAACTCTTATACAAGCACAGTAACAAACCAAAAATAAATACGCTCCAAAGAAATTTGAATACGATTCAGTCTGGAGTAGCTTTGAGTGAAAAAATATACATGTGAACAGTTAAAAAAATATTGTGGTTCCATCTAAATAATTCCATTTGGCCCATTTCTGCTTCCAGTGAAGTCAATTGGACCTTTGCTGATAGCACCAGTGGGAACAGGATTGGGCCCAATGAATCATATTCCCTAATTTAAGACTGCTTTGTGTTGCTCAAGTGCTTAAAAACAGCCCTCAACCAGGCTTACCTGACCACATGAGGATTCCCTATGCTAGGGGAGTCTTCAGGCAGTATAGAGTGTCATAGCAACTCCTACACTGCCCCTTTCTTGTAAGAGTTGTGGCCAGGGGAAAAAGACTGAGGTCAGGGTATCTATGTTGCTCCAGCATTCCCAGGTGCCGGGACAACCCTTTGGAACCATCAGCATCTGGCCAAAAGAGTGTGTATATTGAGAAACTAATGGAGTTTTACACTTAAACTAATGGAGTTTTTACACAGCAACACTAAACTTAAAACTAATGGAGTTTTTACACAGCAACATGTTTAAATCCACATAATTCCTTATTACTTATGACTGGGACAGGCTTTTGTCAAATTCTGCCTTCAGGTTATACACCCATGTCCACCCCCACAGCACCATTCACTTCAGATATGATCTGGCTCTTTGGCTAGGATGTAGCTCTTTTATGAAAACAGAACAGAAGAGGAAGCTGTCTCTAATAAGGATGATAAAATACTTAGCTGCCAGAGAAAATATATTAATTCAAATGGAAGCACAGAGTAAGGTTTCAGCTGCTCCTAATAAATATCTGTACATGACTGTTCACTTATGAAAATATGCAGGTGACAATGAAAAACAGATTTCAATAATATAATGTAGCAAAGTTTGCAAACCTTGGGGACCTAACTGCTGCTAATATCAACAGAACATGTAACATTCAATCCAGGTGTGAGATATTCATTACTTTTCCAACTGTCCCTCATGGATTGTATAAAAACTCAAATTGTTCTTTCTTCTGTAAAGTAACACATGGTGTAGCTGTGATTCTAAAAGCATCAAATGTGTTTGTAGAAGTTCTCAGCTTTGATTTCTTTTTAATTGATTCTGAGTGATTTTTTTATGTTAAAAAAATGAATACAGCAAACACATGGAGGGTGGATTGCATAATGCCCTCTAATGGGTGGGCTAACTACGGCCCATGGGCCACATCCAGCCTGCCAGCCATTTTAATTCAGCCCTCAAGCTCCCACTGGAGAGCGGGGTCTGGGGTTGGCCTGCTCCAGTGCGTCAGCCAGAGAGCAGGGTCGAAGGCTGCACACGCGGCTCCTGGAAGCCGCAGCATGTCTCCCCTCCGGCTGCTACACATAGGGGCAGCCAGAGGGATCCACTCTGCATGCTGCCCCTGCCCCAAGTGCCACCCCCGCAGCTCCCATTGGCCAGAAACCACAGCCAACGGGAGCTGCAGGGGAGATGCCTGTGGACGGGGCAGCGTGCAGAGCCACCTGGTCACACCTCTGCTTAGGATCCAGGAAAGGGACATGTTGCTGCTTCCAGGAGCTGCTTGAGGTAAGTGCCGCCCGGAGCCTGCACCCCTGAGCCTCTCCCCACACCCATACCCCCTGCCCTAGCCCTGATCCCCTTCCCACCCTCCAAATCCCTCAGTCCCAGCCCGAAGCACCCTTCTACACCCCAAACTCCAGCCCCACTCCAGAGCCTGCACCCCAACTGGAGCCCTCACCGCCCCCCTGCACCTCACTCTCTCACCCCAGCCTGAGCCCCCTCCCGCACCCTGAACTCCTCATTTCTGGCCCCAGCTCGGAGCCCACACCCCCAGCCAGAGCCCTCACCCCCTCCTAAACCCCAACCCCAATTTTGTGAGCATTCATGGCTCGCCATACAATTTCTATTCCCAGATGTGGCCCTCAGGCCAAAGAGTTTGCCTACCCCATGCCCTATGGTGAACTTTGGCACATCACAGACTTTCAAACATGCATTGTCATTTAACATAAATGTCTGAACTATCTACAGAAAGACTCATCCAGTTCTAAGAAAAATTGGATTTGATCGTCATTTATTAGTGGGGAAGTGTCCCAGCCTCCTCTGCACCGACAGCCAGAGCTTAACCATTATTCATTACATTCTGTAAAAGGGTAGCAAAGCTCTTGGTCCTGCCAATCAGAGCCTTAATCAGAGGCTCCAGAGAAATTCTGGCTGAGTCAGCCAGACAAACACCTCCCAGGGACTCCCACTGCTTAACAGCCTTTCCACATTCCCTCCCTCCACCCCACTATTGATTGTGACTAAAAAAGCTACAGACCACTTTACCATTATCTGTATAGCAAACTCTTGCTACATATTTTTCCAGTCTCAAAATATACTATCTGTACCTAACATGTAAATATATTAACATGTAACTAAAGGTCAAATCCAAAGCTCACTGAAGTCAATAGGTGTCTTCCCATTCACTTCAGTGGGTTTTTAGTCAGGCCCTTATGGTGTGTACTCTGAACTAATAGAATAAATTTAACGCTAACAAATACAGTTCATCTAGGAAATAAGCAATGCTTTATTTTGACAATGTTATAATAATAAGCAGAGTTAAGACAATGGAGACTTATTCTGCTGATCTCAGGAATTATATTCCTCAACAAGATCAACACCTATCTGAGCTTCAGGTAGATTTTTTTTTCTTTCTTCATTGTAAATTCATTTGGAACTGTTCCCAGAGTTTGGGAACTGAAAAGAACAGAACTGGGCATATGGAGGATTGTAAATTGCAATTTCATTGAAGTGAATTCACATTTGGGGTTCTTTTTTCTTTCACTTTTTTTGCTTCTTTTGGACTTTCAACACTTCCAACCAAGAGCCAAACTAGATGACTAATCTCAAGAAGTTTTAAGGGCAACATGTCATAATGGGGACCTTTTGGCAACTATTTGAGCAGTAGTCTGGAGTAGACACTAACACACCAAGGCCTTTAGTACTGTTGCTTCAGCGACTACAGGGAAAGACTGAGTGACACACACTAGAAGATACCTCATTCTCAACAACCAGCATTCGCTGGGAAGATGTAGAGAAGTTCATTTAAAGAGCAAGTCTGAGTCAAATCTGGCACATTGCTGCCAGTCGGTCAGTGCAGAAGACAAATTGGCAACAATACGGGAACTGCATGAAGGGATCTTAGCAATGAAATGCAGTATGTAGAGCTGACACATCAGTGCTGGGGTAAGCAGGTGACTCAGAAGACTGACTGGCCAAAGAAACAACAGTGTGCTGGGAAGATTCGGCATGGGCCAGCCGAGGATAACTACACATATAGAAGGTACCCTTAAAACAATAAACTTCTCAGACAACTCCACTTCCCTTTCCTGTAACAGGCTCTCAGTGAATTTCGGTTCCTTTCTTCCATTCCAGCCTGCTTCCACTTCCTCATTTTTACTGCAATATCCCTCCCCAGAGAGGAACATACCCAGGCTGTACAGATTAAGGTCATTGATGGGTCCCCATTAATAGTCTCCCATTCTGAATAAACCATTGAGGATTATTTTACCAGTGTTGACAGAAATAAAGGGTATAAATAATGGCTTCAACAGTTGGATGTCCAGGTCAGCCCAACAGTTCATAACTCAGCCCAAGGGGTCATAGAGAGGTAAAAAGGGAGCTGTTCCATAAGGTTTGTCAGGGCTAGTACCTAGGCTACTCTCTCCAGCCTATCCCTCCTAGGGGCAATTAAACCCTGGCTGCAGATTCTACCACCTGCCAGAGCTCACTCAGTTCTTCTGTCTTATTGGGCCTCCTACACAGTGTCCTCTTGCCCTCCACATGTCCTGTACTCCTCCTGCAGGCAGCTGCTGCACATGTACGTTCCCCCTGCTGCTGGTCTCCTTTGACTAATAGTCTGCTTCCTGCTGGCTCTCAGCTTGTCAGTGCCAGCTCTCAGGCTGCCTGCTGCTGGGCCTTCTCTCCGTAGCCTGCTCCCAGGATGCTGCACCCGACCTGCTGCTCCAGCTCATACAAAGCCTCTGGCTCTGTCCTGAAGCTGTACCCCAAACTCAGGATATTACGTCCTTTACCACTTCTCTAGACATTATGGTGCCCTCTACTGATCCTTTCTCTCCAGGTCATCCAGGGCTAGGGGTAGGTGTTGTAGCAGAGTTAGTATGGAGGCTGGATGAGTGTGTTCCTTAGGATACACACTCACACAGCCCGCAAAGGGTGTAACTTCTTCCATAAGTGAAGGCTGTTCAGAGGTATGTCTGCCCATCCCCCCTCTGCACCTAGAGAGGAAAACATTTGGTAACAGTGTCATCAGCAGCAGGAGGGGAGGTTCATCTATACCCTTCTGTACTGGTAAACAGACTCAGCTGCTTTGCTTACTTTGAATTCATGCCTGCCTCATTATTCTGTAGCTTGTGCCTGCTTATGCTAGGTCACCAAAAGGCAGACAGTGAGGTAACATAACAGTACCTAACACTAAGCACTCAGATTTATAACAATATGTAACGTTGGTTTCCTGAGAGTGGTACCCCAGCGATATACAAATATGGACCCAGTGTTCTGACTTTAACCCTATTTCTGACCGGAGAAACATTTCACACCATTGAACATAGCTAGGTGTTCTCACTGAAGCAGGCAACTGAATGTTGACGACCAGCCTGTGGCATGTAATTTTTCCCACCATTGATACTGACCTTCCATACTGACCTTCCGTTTACACAGAAACTATTATGTAAATGAGTCCCACAGCCCTTTATATGCTCTACTGGAAAAACAATCAGGAGCCTGCTTCAGTTAAAACATATGACTGTCCAAAAACAACTACTTATAGAACAAAGATTCTCCAAGCAGATAAAGGATCAAAATCTGAGCTGTGTGTTCAAGGTCAGAATTTGGCCCATAAATTAGTTTCCAATCTTGCATCTGGACTCCGCATCACAACTGAGCCTTTAAATGGGATCCTCACTCTTGAAAGGCATCATTTCTATCAGCTAAAGGATCCTCTTCAACCTTTGCCCCAAATGATACTTTTCTTCCAAAGAGTCATAAGTGCCTTGAAAATAATGGGTTTTGAATGAATTGTCTTTCCCATCTGCCACTGCTGCTGCTACAATACTATCCTTCACAGTTTAATTTTTATGTAAGATGCAAACGTCTAGTGTTCATGCAACATTAAGGTTGAGAAATTCACCACACACAAAATTTCAAAAGATAAGAATGCTGCTAAAACATTTACTTGGCCTCAATATACATCATATACATTTAACAGTATAAATTAACATGAAGATCCAATTCTTGGCTTTTTCAATAAATGTGAGCACTCCAATACACCCCAAGAAAAACTAAGTACAATTGCTATTAAGCTATGACACTGTGAGTGATATGGCATTTCTTGTGATCCAGGCTTACCTGCAAAATGCAACTCATGATATCAGACGCAATTTTTGCATGTGGTGTGTCCTCATCTTTTCCTGAAGGTTTTAGATTGTGCTCTAAACATGACTCCCAGAGAGCCACAAGTGCCTTTCCATGTTTTTCTATGGATGCAGTCTCCCTGATAGCAGTGGTGATTCGAGTGATACAGATTTCCACCACTGCTTGGTCATTGTCGTTAGTCTGGTAGTCCTAGGTTTAAAGAAAATATGGGTTACAAAATTGTATTGTGCAAATGAAGTGTCATCCTTTAAAGAATGCCACAAAATGA
Organism: Eretmochelys imbricata; assembly: GCF_965152235.1. Classification (NCBI taxonomy): domain Eukaryota; kingdom Metazoa; phylum Chordata; order Testudines; family Cheloniidae; genus Eretmochelys; species Eretmochelys imbricata. Next base: position 23,991,594 of record NC_135580.1, on the reverse strand, counting down.
ACCAGAAGATGTTAAATTAATTTAACTCTCCATTTTCTTCATGTCATCTATACAATAAATAAGTAGAATATTGAGAGCAAAACTCTAATCACGTCATAGGTCTTTAACTATTCCAAGTTGTAATTTAACACAAAGGAATAATTTGTGCTCCTACAAAAAAAATATGGATTAAATTATTAAGATTGTGAATTTTTGTAGTCCCCCATTTTGAAGCTATGGCTTCCCTGTTCAATAGATGTGAATGTATGTGCCTTGAAATCCCTGGTTTATATTTTTTCTATTTGTATATTACTATAATATTAAAACATTTAAATGTAAAAAAATTACATCAAGCAGTCCAAATAACTTGTGTTATGCAATTCTTTAGACTCACAGATGTAAATGGAGATATTTCAGATTCACAGTGTAACTAAGAACAGAAATTGATTCAGCAGGCCTGATTCTCTGTTTCCCTGCATGCTGTGTGGTTATTTTCATCTCTGCAAACTAGATACAAAATGCTACCAAAACATCCATTTTGCACTAGTGTAAATGACTACAATGGAGACTCAGACACAGTATATACAACAACTAACACTCATGCTAAACTATAATATTCTACCTCAAAGAGGCACAGAGGCCAAACACAAGATAAGTATTCATCAAAAAATACGTTACTTTTACCGGCTAGCCATGGAAATATTTAAGAATTTGGGCTAAATTCAACATTCATTTACAAAGGGATAATTCTGGAGTACCTCTATTAAATCTAGTGGAGTAATTCCAGACTTACACTGGTGTAAATGAGCACATTGGATGTACGTTTTAAGCTGTTGAGGTGATCAGTTGACCTACCCTGCCAAGGTATCTGATCCTGCAATTTGGCTTTTCCTCCTTCCAATTCCAGGAGATCTCTCCTCCTCTTGTTAAAAAGAGTTTGCTTTATTTTTTAAGATAAAATTTTGATTAAAACAGAAGTAGAATAATATGAAGATAGCCAGTAAGGTGTTGGCTGGAAACAGAAACAAGCAAGAGATCCATACTAAAGTTTGCATTTGTATTCACTAGCTGCCTTTTGGCCATAGAAAGATGTACAGCAGAATACTCTGCAACTCTAGGAGTCTCCCAACATAAATACACCTTGGCAGCTCAAAATCTGAATTTAAAAATTGTGAGAAGCCTTGCTCCACAGCAATAATGAAGTATATCACTGAGCACTGCTGCCCTCTAGTGGGAATTAGCCTTAGGGAATTTAGAAGCACAAGAAATCCTTTGTTCTTTAGGATGTCGCATGGTTTAGCAGTTTAGTACAAAATATCAGTGGCAAATTCAGTCCTGTTGTCTCAGAGGACTATGATAGGAGGGATATCTGCAAATGCTGATGATATGCCATTAGCGGAAATATACCAGGAATAAGCGGAGTCAAGAGCTAAACTGATTTGAATAATGTTCTGGAAAAATGTGCAACAGTAATTGCTGTCAAAGAAATGACGCAAGGAAAGAATTGTCTCTGCACAGTGATTTCCCTAATTGATGATTTAGAGCATTTGTGGCCACAAGCAACAGTGTGTTCAAAAGTTCTGAAAGTTAGAGGTTTGTATGTTGCCAAAATCCATTTAAAATCACTATGATATATGCATCCAGAAAAGTGCACGTACATTTCCTAGTTCAATATATTAGGGTCTTGTTACAGCTGACCATTTCTCTTCTGCAAGCTGATGTATATTCCAATCAAAAGTGGTCACTATGGGGATTTAAGGGTTTTCAAAATGGCTCAGGCTCAAGGCTGCTCTGAAATATAATTGAGGAATGGATTGGGCTGACTCAAGCATTACCACAAGTTATGCTTTAGTCAAACAAGAGATATTGGACTCAATGAAGTGGTAACTAGGTGAAATTCAGTCACCCATGACATATAGGAGGTCAGACTAGATGATCTAATGGTCCCTTCTTGCCTTAAACTATATGAATCCATGGTACGGAAGAGTTAGAGAGATCTAAACCAATAAACAAATAGTTTCTTAAAATGCTTTCAGAGTATCTTATCTTTGTCTGTCTCCTACCAACTCCTACAGTACTTAGCAGCTGAATTCAGCAACATCACAATGTGGCAGGGAGGGAGGGAAGTTTGACTCTATAATAAGATAGCCAACGCTATAAGTAACCAAATAATTAAAAGAAGCTACTAATACGAGAGGAGGGGGTGCGTGAGAGAAGGAGTGGGAGAAAACTTAGAAGAAAAGGGCAGGCGGAAGAGAAAGAGAAAGAAAGAGGTGAAATTGAGAAAAGGTAAAAAGCTAAAAACAGAATGGATTCAGAGAAAAGAAAATCAAGGTTGCCAGGGAGTGGGTGGGTGAAGAAAGTGTCCATGTCTTTGCGTGATAGCAATTTATAGCCCTGGAATGACTGTGTCTGTGAGCACTTCCCATTCAGTCTCAGGTCCTCCAATCAACAACCATCCTTCAGCCTGTGGATCCAACTCCCTTCAGTGTGCTGGTTTTCATACTCTCTTTTGGTCAGATTAACGAAAGATCAGTACTGGACCATGCTGATAGGTTATCTGTCAGCTGCTCTGGGAGTCCCACACAAGAGCAGAAGATAAGCTAGCAAAGAGAGCACACCTGAAGGCGTGAACTGGTGGCTCAGAATATGGAGAATTTAAGCTACCCTCACAAAGAGTGCCGAGTACCAGGTCAACCTATTATTTCTTATGCTGCTCTGTCTCCTTCATAAGCTTATAAAATGCTGTAATGGAGCTGAGAAAACAACCAAAGCAGGGACTCCTCTTGTTAGGGGCAATTCCATCAGAACAAAATTTAGAAGGGCTGCGGATCTGGGTGTCATTCTCTCAGAAATGAAATGATGGTATTTATGTTCTTGCCCCAAGACACATGCATTCTTTATTTCATTCGTAGCCATAGCATAACTGTAACATCTATTCATCATTTATTAACCTTCAATACACTATAAATGGACTCTTGATATGAAGTGTGACCAAGATCAGTTTAAATTATTTTTCTTAAAATAAAATTCAGAAGAATGAGAACTGAATGCAAGAGCTGAAGTCTTTGAATCTGACATTTTGTTTAGGACTTTTGTGGTTTTTAAAAGGTTAGATTTATTATCTGTTTTTGGTGTTCTGCTTATGCAGTCATTGTTTTCTGACCTTTCTTTTCATGATACATTATCTCATGCAGAAGGATTGGGGGAGCATGTCTTACTTACTGGAGATGAACTAATTATTTTTATTTGCTCAAGAGCTTCTGACAGGCTTCCTTCTATCTCAGCATCATCTAAGGAGAATAGATCCCCTGCACGTGAAAGGTCCTTTTGTCCCAAAACCAGCCCAAACAGATGATGCATGGCTTATGTGTTCTGCCAGTCAGGCAAATCTCTGCTTGTACCATGTGCTTCAGTCAAATGAGGCTGGTGATGTAGCAACCCATAACCTAGTCAGCAGTTTACTAGGTACAGTAAACCTTTTGCACATTTTGAGACCTCTTCTGCCACGATCTGAAAAAAAAAAAGCACATATTAGCAAAATTCTGGGAGTGTCACCCTGTGATTCACCAAAGATTTTTCAATGAGTGCTTGTGAAAGGTACTTAGCCTCTCATTCAGCAAAGTACTTAATAAGCATGTGCCTAACTTCAGGAATGTGAATAGTCAAAAAAGTTAGGCATCTGCTTAAGTACATTACTGAATCAGAGTCTACACAGATAGCTATAAAGAAAGAAGCCTTCTCCATTTCATTCTATTCAGGTTGTTATACTATCCTCATCACCATGATATCTGAGCACTTTCCAAAAGGGTATTAAGTGCCATGACATCTGTCATGTATGATTCTTTTTCCCCCCTCTGCCCAGAGAGAAACTGTGTGAGCAGGATATATGTGTGTGTGTGTGGGCACTGAACAGGTACAGCAGGCTAAGAACAGTGCCCCAGATCTGAACTGGAGGAGGGACTGGACCTGGTAAGCTAGGTTGTGCAACTGTTACTTATGATGAACTGGGACTACGCATGTGATTAAGGTTTTCACAACTGAAGCCTGATGTATGAAAAAAACCAGCAATTAGGATGAGCTAAGAATCCTTTTTCCACATACATCAGCTGTAGGCAAATCCTTATGTACATCAACTGTCCAAAATTCCACAAGGAATATTTTAAATATTGCATGCTTTGTGTATTTCTTGCCTACTTTAAATTATGCTGTTCTTTACTATTGATGATGGGATGATCTGCTACCTGAATCTTGCAGGACATCACTATTAGTGGGATAAACCAAGAGATGTCTGTGGTGTTCAGATACCATACTGAAGAGCAAGGTCTAAGAAACAGAACAGAAAAGATATTACTGTTGCTGGTAACCTGCATAGTGCAGCAAGAACAATTCACTAAGAAGCCACAACAGATTTCCCTTGATCTGAGTACAAGGACCAGGTTTTAATACCCCTAAGCATGATGAGCAATACCTGCCTGACTCCATGAGTAATCCTACTGTTTTCAGTGTGGCCATTCAAGAGTTTGTAAATGTCTGATTTATCCCTTTAAAGGCAGTGGAGTTCTGAGACCAGCCAACCCTGTTCCAAAGCATGGTATCTTTAGGAACAAGTCACTCTGGGAAGGATCGCCATGTGACTACCTGCTGAGAATTATAAGTGCTCTGATCTTAAAGGAAGCCTACAGGCAAAAGAGAGCTGCATGGAGGCTGTCCTTTGGCAAAGCTTGGATGATGATCAGCTGGGGCAGGATTCAAGCACAGCCCCATGCAGCAGGGCTGTGGAGACCTTGCTCCAAGGGATGGAGGAGTTTGAGCATCTTCTGTTCATAGCATTCACTCAGAGAATTCAATAAAAAAAATAATAATGGTGCTGGAGAGTTGCAACATAGCACTACTTTATTCCTTAAACTCCAGAACCCTAACGCACAAGAACCCAAAACCTGAGAGACAAAGCAAGCTGTTCTCTAAAACAGAGAGGCACAACCCACCTTACTCCAGGCTAGCTAGTTGCAAACTGACAGGAGGTAGGCCCAGATCACACACATCCCTACAGTGCTCCTTAATCTGTAATTAGGATCAAGAAAACACCCTCAAATTTAAAGTTACAGCTGGTAATTTTAACAGTTTTCAATGCACCGCAGAGCACAGGGACTGGGCGTAGGATAAAACTTGGGGGGAGGTCTTCAGGGGCCAGAGTGGGACCAGCAGAGCTCCCAAGCTCAGAGGGAAGTGAGGAGCAGAGAGAGAGCCAGAGCCTGAACCCATGGAACACGGGTAAATCGGAAGACCTGAGGAAGGGCTAAAGGAACTGTGTATTTGTTTTGTGAGGACTTAATAAATTACAGCCCCAAAGAGGGAACATTATTTTAAAACTCTTGGTGCATGGGAGTTGATTAGATAACCAAGAGGGGAACAGAGGCAAGGTGACTGCAGTGATGTGTTCCAGGACTGCACCCTGCAACAGGCCTGAATATTGAAAGGATCTAGAGCAAGTGGAGCCAAAGTTCACTCTCTGAACACTCAGAAGTGATAAAATCATAGTGAGCAGGAATATGGCAACGGCCCTTCAAAGGCTACAATATCTCAACCCTGGTCTACACTGGGACGGGCGGGGCGGGGAATCGATGTAAGTTACACAACTTCAGCTACGTGAATAACGTAGCTGAAGTCGTACTTAGATCGACTTACCATGGTGTCTCCACCACGGTGAGTCGACTGCTGCCGCTCCCCCGTCGACTCTGCCTACGCCTCTAGTGGCGCTGGAGTATAAGAATCGACGGGAGAGCACTCGGGGGTCGATTTATTGCGTCTGGACGAGACGCAATAGATCGATCCCCGCTGGATCGATCGCTGCCCGCCGATCCGATGGGTAGTGAAGACATACCCTCACATACAGTTGGAGACAGGATCCGCAGCTCTACAATGATAGAAATTGTCTGCTTACTGAGGAGACATGCCAAACCTGCGGAAAAAATGCAGAAATTGGGCTTATTTTTGGCTTAATTGGCTTGTGAGTTGCTCGTTGGCTAGTTTTTGGCTTGTAGCTTGTTGTAGCCTTTTGCTTCTTTTTTCTGATTGGCTCTCAACAGGCAGAGGCAAGGGGGGGGGAGCAAGCAGGGGCAAGAAGGGGAGAGAGTCAGGGGTGCACAGTGGGCCCACCACAGTGCCAGACTGCATGCCAGGAAAATCTAGTCACATCGAGTGCTGGGGTTTCTTAGATATTGGCTTGTTTTGGCCTTGTTTTGAAATGGGATTAGCTTGATTCTGGGGTTATTGTGAAAGTTAGGGTGCTTATTTACCCCATGAAAGTTGGCCACTGTGTGATTGAGACCATACAGAGAAAAGAATGAACCACATGAGGAATAAAGTACATTTGCAAACACTCACAAATATATGCAAACAGCAGCTAACCTTCAAATTTCATCATAATCACAAGAAGAAACTAAAATACACATCACATGACCCCAGTAAATTAAACACAGACATTAGAAGAAAGGTTACAGGCCCACTTAAAACAGTATTAAATCTTTTCTGAGAAGGCAAAGAATAAGAAAATATTTTTTCACAATGCAATCAACTCTGTTACATAAAAAAATGATGGTCTGACAACCTAGAGGTATGTCCTAAGCCAACACAACCTAAAACACTCCCTTTTGTCACTGAAACAGAGTCTTCATTTTGTAAGACCTCTGCAATGTGTCAACCTACCCTATTTTGTCAAGGCCTAACTTACTTGGTGACTCTTTAACATATAGAGCTTTGACACAACAGAACACAATAAGTTAGATATGGAAATGAGCTATTAGATTATCTGTCATATCCCACAGCCAAAGGAGAATTGATCCTTATTTTTTATGTCCATTCCAGTTTTAAATGTTCCAAATGATAGGGCTGCCACCATTTCCCTTGGAGAACGATTGCACAATTGTATAGATCTAATTGTCAAGAAATTTGCCTGATATTTTGACTAAATATTCCCTTACTTTCATTGTATTAGTCCTTGTTATTCCCCACTGCATAAATAATTATTCTCCCTTTTTCAAATATCTTATCTTATATTTCACATGGCCAGCCACCACTTCCTAAAGCTATACAGACTTAGCTCTTGAAAGCATTTCACATGAGAAAATTCCTTCAGCCCCTTTATCAGTTCTACTGCTCTTCTCCGAAGTCCCTCCTGTTTGTCAATATCTTCTCGTAATGGGATGTCACAAAATGAACACAATATTCCAAGTCATATCCGATGAAGTGAGCTGTAGCTCATGACAGCTTTGCTCAAATAAATTTGTTAGTCTCTAAGGTGCCACAGTACTCCTTTTCTTTTAGCAGAGAAACTGTGACCTGGATTACTTCCTCCTGCTTCATGCCATAAAGTCTCCTCCAGAGCCCAAACATCATAAGTAAATATGCCTAATGTTGATGATAGGTGTATCTATAAATGGAACAAATTCATAAAATAATCAGAGTGAGACAACTTCAGCCTAATCACTAGTGGCTATCATTGTAGGAGTACTATATAAAAGATATATCACTAGATATATATATGAGTACATAGATGCTTGATATAAACAACACAATTTATTGATATGAGAATATGTAGCATTGTTCATGAGTTAGTAGGTTCAATAATGTTGTTATTGTTGCTACACATTGCAAATGTCTTCCTGAGTCTAGCTCTTAACAGATACCAAGACTATTGGTGAGATTCTGCTCCCTTTGGCATTTGTATAAATTATTTCAGTGGCATACTCTAGATTTATAACAATGTAACTGAGCAGAATTTGCCCGTACGTGTGCAAACAGGGAAGAGTGAATATTCTGAATTTTGAAAGAAAATCATGTCTGAAAGTGTTTGGAGGTTTAAGGACAAATGCATGTAGCATAATCATGGTAAATGCAGAATCTTGCAAAGAATTAATTATTTGTAGGATGGTTGGTTGTATGGTGGGGCTGGGTAAGAAAGGTGGTGTAAGAGCCAAAAGAGGGGATCAGGTGTAACCATATTTGCCTGGAATTTCTGCATTAAATCAAGCTGCTGCATTACTGCTAGCAATCTGCTGTACAGAGCCTCTAGAAGTGACAGGGAGTGTGCCTTAAATGAAACCTATGCATACTAGTTATTGATTGTAAGGAGCATGACTCAAAACAAGGCTGGACTTAGGTTTTGCAGCTCCTGATCCCATCCAGATTCCTTCTTATGGATAAATCTCACTTATTCTGTGTACGTGCAATATCGAGGCTGTTTCCTACCTGCCCATGACCTTCTCATCTCAATCTGTAGTGACCCCTCTCCATAATTTATTAGAGAGACTCCATGTCCACTGGTGACCCTCTGTACATACACATTGACCAAAAAGCCAGGAGATGAAACCAAAGTGCAACGCTCTAAGGGATATGGAGGGAACTCAATCTCTGCAGCAGCCTGCAGGCTGTAGAACAGGTCAGGGATAGCATTTTGCCTGGAGGGCTCAGTGCATGCGTGCGAGACTGAGAGGAGCAAGGTCTTAATGAAGGCATGTATACTGTACAGGTTTGAGGCATCCTTCATATATAATTAGCATAGAGAATCCCATGCCTAAGCAATATGTATATTATATGGTCAAATATGAAACTTTTTACTGTATTTCTAATTCCCAGGTATAGTTTCCACCCATACACTGATTGGTCATACCTGTGTGATACTACCTCTTAGAACTGCTGTCAATCCTGGGTAAGAGGGCTCTGAAGATGCCTACTCGTTGCATACACATTTCATTTATTTTTGACACACCATTAAATGGCATGTTAAAAAATGTGGAGAAGTTATATTATAGAAGATGCTTCAAGTTGTATGGATTTAAAAAAATACAAATGTAATATCAGTGGGCTATCTCCAAAGCAAAATTTTATCAGTACACATAATAATTCTTGTCATAAAGAATCCTCGTTGATTCTAAAAGAAAGAGGTTCAGTCAGGTGTCTCTCACAACGCATCATACAGAGTCAAGGCCACACAAACTCATCTCACCTGGGGCCTTAATTTGAGCTCTACCTGCAGCATTGTAAGTAAACAGGCAGTTTCCACGGTATGCATCTGATGAAGTGAGCTGTAGCTCACGAAAGCTCATGCTCAAATAAATTGGTTAGTCTCTAAGGTGCCACAAGGACTCCTTTTCTTTTTGCGAATACAGACTAACACGGCTGTTACTCTGAAAACAGTTCACATATAACCACCTATGACCTGTTCAGATCTCTTATATTTGTAATTCAATGTACCGGGCTAATTTATAATCTCATTTACACTAGCGTTGTGCCTTTTTTCCTGAAACAACTGTAAAATGTCAAACAAAGGTCAAAACTGATGCAGAGCACTAAGGTCTTCATAGGAAATAATTCAGTGAAACAACAGTCTCTACTTAAATAACATGCCCAGTACACTGCATTCATCCTGTGGTGAGCCTACTCTTGTAGGTTTTATAGGTTTGATACAAAGATTTGTATCAATGCAGTGGATTTTACTTTTTCTGGACTATTCACAACAAAACAGAAAGAGAGCTAGTAAAACGTGCAAATTAAATCATCCGAAATGAAAGCACAGTGGACTAGATTCTCCTGTCAACTACAGTAGGGTAATCAGAGTAACTACATAGAAGTCAATGAGATTACATTGCTATGAATGAGAAGAGAAGCAGTCCCACCATATTCATATTCAGTATTTCTTACATTTGAAGATGAAAATCCACAGAACAACAAATATAAACTGGTGATGTTTTACCTGTGCGTGACTCCTCAATGACATTCTTTAGTGGCACTTACAGCTGCAGAGTTGAAACTCGGAGTTGATATTCAGCTTTGCCTTTGTGCTACAACAGGCAGCATCCAAGGGCATAACAAGTGGAAAGTTATGGAATTTACTGTTAAGCAATGAACCTGAAGCTGTTAATTACAGTGCCAGGAGTAAGGAATTCAAGGAATGCAGACTAAAGCGGCCTAAAAGTTACCAGTGGCTTGATCAGGTGACGAGAATGAACTTAAATGCAGAGTGGCCTTATCTGAATGAAATGCTCTGTTCCTAGGACAAAATACAAACCCTACTCAAAGTGAGTGCAGTGTGTTTCTATTAGAGAAAACAGAACTCTCTGTGTTAGTGAAAAGCTATCCTTCCCTGGGAAGAATGTAAAAAGACCCCAGTAAGCTTATGCTTTTTGAAAGAAAGAGAGCAAGTGAATAAAACAACTAGAGAGAAGCTTTATTATCCCAAAGAATAATTGTGGCCATTCCATAAAACAGCTCATGAATACAAAGGAAGGCCTGAACTTTACGTGAGCTTTTATCATCAATTTAATAAACAGCATCACACAATCTCTGCACACATGTCTTACAAAGATGCACGAGTCATGACAAGCCTGCTGTCCATGTCCACTCCTCGAACACACACTTTGATCTTACTAGCTGAAATGCGAGCACCCTCCCTTAGGGCTTTTGGAAACGATATTTCACCTACAATGCTCCTGAATTTTAACTTCCCAGGACTGCCTTGTTGGGGTGGGAGCAGAACCAAATCTAAGCCAGCAACAATGTATTAAATGGTGATCAGCTCTTTGAGAGATATTTGGTGAAATAAATGGGGTTATAAATGCCTTCCGGGGGAAAAAATACCAGGTATTGAAGGGCTGTTCAATCCAGCAGAGAAAGACATAATAAGAGCCAGTGGCTACAAGCTGAAGCCAGAAAAAATTCAAATTGGAAATTAGGCAGAAATTTTTAACAGTGAGGAGGATTAACCATTGGAACAAACTACCAAGGGAAGTGGTTCATTCGCCATGTCTTGATGTCTTTGAATCAAGAGTAGATGCCTTTCTGGAAAATGAAACACAAGTTATTGAGCTCAATACAGGCCTAACCAGGTTACATTTAAGGGCCTGCAATATACAGGAAGTCAGGATTTAATGGTACCTTCTGGTCTTAAACTATGAAATTCAGTCCCCAATGAAATCAATGGCAAAACTCCCATTGATTTCAGTAGGGACAGGATTTCCTTCCAGTCACTGAGTCTACTGTTCTTCAGAGATACTTGAATTTCAGAGGAGGAAGTTTACAAGCATTGTCTGTTTTAATTTAATTTAATAAAATAATTAATAATAATACCATGTAGTCCTGTGTGATTGGTAAATATCATTATAACAACGTTACAAATGGGGAAGTTGGTGCACAAAAACAGTAAGTGATTTGCCTAAAGTCACACACTCAGTCTGTGGTAAGATCCGCAACAGACACAAAGAGTCCTGATTCCTATTCCTCTTCACCAAATCACTAGACTACAGTACTCCCCTAACCAGCAATATGGTTAAAAAACATAGTTTAAGACAACTATTCTATTGATATATAGGGCCAGATTCTCTGCTTGTGAAATTCTTTGAAGTCAATGGCAATTACGCCAACAGACAATTTGGCCCATAGATGCCAATACTGTTCCAAACAGTCTTTGGAAATCCTCCCACATTCACATCAGGTTGGTGTCAGTTTATATTCTAACTAATTAGAGACCAAACTGATATATGCGCACAGTTTAGTCCCCAAAGCACAGGATATTATTCGGCTCTGCTGTCACTGTTTCAAATGGAAGATTCTAAATCTCTTCCTCTCTCTGAGGAAAGTGATGTTTTGAGGCACACTCTAGAAACCTGTGAAGGTGTCTGCATCTGCTGTGGGCCAGATTTTCCCTAGAGCTCAGCTCCCATTTAGGCACCCTCTTCATCTCAAGATTACAAAAAGGATTCCAGGCCTTATTCTCCTCTCATTTAAATTGATTTTACACCAATGTAACAGCAATGACTTTAGTGGATTTACTACTGATTTATACCTCAGCAAAGGGAAAATCAGGCATCTCAATCTCTCATAATGGACTAACTCCCTGCCTCAAATAGATTCCATTTTGCAGTTTTTATAGAACATATTAAGGACAATGCCAGAAGACATTTCCTTACTGTATGCTCTCTGAAATTGAGGCTACTTCTTCAATAAGGACAGGTTTCAGAGTAACAGCTGTGTTAGTCTGTATTCGCAAAAAGAAAAGGAGTACTTGTGGCACCTTAGAGACTAACCTATTTATTTGAGCATGAGCTTTCGTGAGCTACAGCTCACTTCATCGGATGCATACCGTGAACACAGTATGCATCCGATGAAGTGAGCTGTAGCTCACGAAAGCTCATGCTCAAATAAATAGGTTAGTCTCTAAGGTGCCACAAGTACTCCTTTTCTTTCTTCAATAAGCTACAGTGTCTTAACTCTAATTATGACAAACCTCTTTAAAAGTTTCATTATGTAACACTGCTGAAAAGACGTACACATGCAGGACATTTCAGCTCTATAAGGATATCTTAAGCACTTCCTTGTTCATTACAAGCTTACGCTGTTTGCTTCGTATTACCAGATAATTTTTATTAATGTGAGCAAACCATAGCATATTCTTGTGATTAAATACAGCCTTTATTCTCTTTGCTTCTCTGTACAAGGAAACCAGTTTCATAGGCCATGAAAGTAACATTTCCTGTAGGGTCAGGGTGGTTGGTAATACTTCCTCAAAAGACAGTTCCTCAACCCCCTCTCATGAGCATCTTGATGCTATTTCACCTAGCTCTGTTCTCTGTTATAAAACGAGTTAGCATCTAAGTAGCCCCACCTCCCTAAAATAAAACAAAAAATTGTGGAACAAGCATGCCATTTGCTACCATCTCACTCTTCGCTCTGCTTGTGTGTGTTCTACCCTTCCCTCCACTCTGTCTTGTCTATTTAGATTGTAAGCTCTTTGGGGTAAGGACCACCTACTTCTCTGTGTTTGAACAGTACTTGGCACAATGGGCTCTATTCTTCAACTACCATAGTAAACATGATTAATAATAATTAAGCAGAAAAAATGTCAGACACATTACATTAAGTGCTCTGCATCTTTCTCTGGTACCCTATGCATTTCCAGATCTAAATCAAAGTCCAACTCCTAACTTTAATGTCCATTTTAATGTACGTAAGGACCTGTTTCTCTTTCAATAACCCACTGAGACAGATGCACTCTGATTGGGGACCTTGTAGATATTACTGTCCAAGGTGATCTCTTAGTAGCTGGAGACACAGCATTATTATCAGAACTCCTTATTAGAGGCTATCAGAATGAAACCTAGCCTGACAGGTTTCAGAGTTTGTTGCAAAACTCACCTCTATGCAAAATAATTGCTCTCATAATTGAAAAGAAACAATAAAAATTCCAAGTATAAAGGCAACTGGACCTAACTGTGAGTCTTAATATTGCCTTAGGTGCTTAGATTCTACAGAAATAGATAAATTAGAAATATAAGTGGGCTGGACTGGAAAAAATATTATGCTTCAGCAAAGCAAATTTTGCAAGAATTGCAGCCACAGTCCTTATTTTTAAAGGATTGATAATGAAAGTATTGTTGCTAATTTTTGTCCAGATGGTGCCATGTCACTTAAAACAGTGAAAAAAGGGGGAAATCTTAAATTTGTGGACTAAGTTGTGCCCCAAGCAACTGGAGCATGCAAAAGAAATGTAAAGAAAGGAAAAAATTTCCTAAGTGATTTCTGATTTGGAGCACTTAGTTTCAGACATTTTTGGGGCCTAATTTTCAAAGGTTCAGACTACCCTCAGTTGCCTTCAACTGAAGTTGTGAAAAATGAGACCCAAGGTTTCTTCAGGTTGAACATCCAAAAATGGAGGCACTCAATGGTGGCCACTTCAGCGAGTGCTGGGCTAGACCAGTGAATATCTTGTGAGGGAAGTTACTTAGCAATGCACACCAATATGTGCCCAGCTTCAGAAGCAGGTTGAGCACACCCATTACAGATAGCTCCTGTCTGCTCCTAAAGCCATGGACCAGGTTGTGATCTAACACATCAAGGTAAGACATCTGCTGAGTGCCAATCATTGGGCTAGGACAGCCCTCATTTGAAAAAAAAGATCTATCATAGTATGCTGGTTTAAAAGTGTATCCAACAGGAAACTTGTGGAATTCCTCAACTCCTTCCAAACTCCACTCTCGTTTGTTATGTGTCAATTTGCTGTGGACATTATGCATGGTTATGTTTTTAGGCTGCATTGTGGCATAATGGTAGACATGCTACAAAATCAGCCCATTTAGCTAAAGCTGGAGTATTTCCAGTAAATTTTAATGTTGTGCTTTACTCTGCCACCAACTAACAATGGGAGCCAATAGCTCTTCGCTTTCTATTTTTAGCATGGAGTAAAGATAATATTTATGTTCCAGGAACTAAAAGTTATCTAAAAACATATAAGCAGTGCTCAAACTGATGGAGAATTATTGAGTGCCTAAGTCTAAATCAAATAATTTAGATTTAAATATACACGTCAGGGACAGAGAGAGAATAGCAGAGAAGGAGAAATTTCTTTGTTTAAGGGATCTTGCAATTAAAGAGCCAGGAGGCCAGAGATCTTGCTATGCCATGAACTTTCTCTCTGCTCTTAGGCAAGCCACAACTTCTCAGTGCTTCAGTAATTCTATCTATTAAATGGAGAAAATCATTTTTGCTTTCCCCAGTGGTTTGGTAACAGATTTAATCTATTGAACTCTATGAAGTGCTTTGACATGCTTAGCTGGAAGAAACTACAGAAAGGCAAAATATTATCGGTAAATGTTTACCTTTTAAGCATTGTATATGGACACGACAAGAAGGTATTGTAGGCTACAGCCAGAGATGGGAGGGTGCACTTTGCCAAATTTAGGAGCCACTCCAAACTACAGGACTGAAGGTTCTACATTTAGGACCCAGTCCTGAGAAGCTTAAACATGTGAGTAATCCCATTAAACTCAATAGGATTATTCATGTATGTAAATTACATGTGCAAGGGTTTGCAGATTTAGTACCTTAAAACAGAGCTCAAAATTTCATATATTTCGCATCCCATGTAGGGAAATGCATGTTCTGGGCTGTTACGCGTTTGGTTTTATTTTACTCCTCTGGCAACACTAGAAGGATCAGAATTATTTTCAAACAAGAATGCTTATTCTGTGTATTACACAGCATTCCAATCACTTAGGATTTTTTTCCTAATTAATTATCCCTTGACAGGAAAGGACAGTTCAGCTGAATGAGGAAAAGGGGGGATCCCAAAATTTAAATAAAAACAAAAAATCTCAGAAGCTTTGCAATATCCAAACACCACTGGATCCTTCCTCTCATATGTACCTCTCGTGCATAGTAAAATCAGGCCTGGGTGCGTTTCCTAGCTACCTTTGATCTGAAAGTCTCCTCAGAATGTTCATATGCACAATGAATACACAATACACATTTTGACAAAATATTTGGGACAAAATATCCCCAAATGTTATTCTAATAATTTGATTTTAAAATTTTATTATTACAGATCGTTGGCTGATTAATCTAGAACACTTTGTCCTGCAACTTTTCAATAAAGTTCTCAGATTTTTCAGTGAAAGGAAAGGGTTAAAGATTATTTTGAAAGAGCATCTTTTTCACAAAGTCTGAATGGACTACAGCAGTTCCCATGGGATTAGCTGCATACATTTAAATTCTTCCCACAAGACAGCTATTGTTTTCTACATGCCTCTCACTTTCATTCTGTCATGACAGGTTTCCACACTTCATTTCGACTAAAAAGCCTGTGGAGTCTGTGCTCTGTCAGATGAAGCAGCAAGCATTGACAAGTCGATTAATTTTAAGGTATTTTTTTAAAATTGATCGAATGTTTTATAAACACATTGCTCTGGTTATTGTGTGTTGGAACACGATTGACATCTGATTCTCACATTCAGTTTGGAAATTTTATTTTCATTAGACACATCTGTAAAATATATTTTCAAGAGTTATACACTGAATCTTCAGATTTGTCTCTCTGAAGGAAAGGAATTTCTACCAAAATCAAAATGATATACATTCTCCTTTGTATACTTTGGAACAAAACTTCAGAATTCTTTCCAGAAACAAAACTAGCATGTGAAGCATTTCTCATATGATAATCTGAATTTCATAAACTATTATACCTTTATATTTCAGTGAATGTTTAGTTTTTAAGAGTCTGATTCTGCTTAATCCAACCCGAATTACCACTGACCTCTGTGGGAGTTTTGGCTACACAACCAAAGCAGGACATAACTGCTATAGTAAATACACAGATATAAACTTCCACTTCCAAGGGCTGATTTCACAACCCTCTTATTTCTTGACAGAAAAATATCATATATAACTCAGACTCTTAGTATATACTTGACATTTTACATACCATAAAGAATAAAAAGTCATGGGGTTTAATGCACTATGCAACATACAGCCAACTTTAATTGTGTTTTATGTGACAACACTTTATGAAACCTTATATTTTGTTAAATGTCAACAAATTATATCTTTTGGGTAAATATTTCTGAATATCTCTAATATATGAAAATATTATATTAAATATAAATTAAATTATACTTACAAGCAAAAAAATTATATTGTTTCCTACCCTTAAAGGAAACTTATTAAGTACATCATTGAACACATACCAGTACACTCATTGTCACTGTGATACTATATAATGCTGGTATTTTAAAAAGTTTCTTGAATGAGATCTCAATCCCTGTGGTCATTTTTCTATAAGATGGGAGTGGGATGGGGAGGGAACTCAATTTGAAACCTTACAAAAGCAAAAAAAAAAATCATTTTGCCATTTATGAGAGAGTGAGAGTGGAGAGACTTACAGAATGAAGAATCCAGAGGGAGACTACTGGAATAGGCTTGTAAGAAGTCCACTAGCAAAGTGAAGGTTGAAATGTAGTAATAAAAATGAATTCAGAGTGGCTGTCCCACAGAGCCCTCTACAAAAATGATTATTGAACTAACCCTGAATTTCCTTCATGTGTCTGACAATCCAGTGGGCTTCTCTTTTAACAGGGCCAGTGCCTTCTCTAGTCTGAATTTTATTCAAAGTTGCCCTAAACTAAGGCAGTAACAGTGCATTACCTTATGTAAAGTGCCTGGGGGTGGGGTTGGGATAGGGAATAAAACAAAATGCAATGAATCCCGGAGGGAGAATTAAGAACATTGTAGGATTCGTGCATATGCTGCAACATATCATGCTGGGGAAACATTGCTTTCGCTCTCTATGACATTTGAAGTAAGTTTCCAACATGCACTGTATGTATATTATTGTAATACACTTACACAAGCATAATAACTGTAGTACTTGAATCCACACAAACCAATCAACAATAACTATACAACTTCTGCTCTCTCGGAAAAACTATTTCATTATTTAATATTTAGAAATGCTATTGTACATTTGTATTGCAGTAATTATTTATTCATTGTTGAAAAATCCGACACAAATGCATATTCATTTAAGTTAATTATTCATACCTTTCAGAAGGGAAACCTCTGAAAAACGTTAACAACTGAAGACAAAATAGTTGGTCTTTAGAGAAAGTCTGATAAAATCCATTTGACAATTGTCAGAGTCCCCATTTCAGCCCCCTCTCTCTGGTATGTGAAGCTGCTGGCTCAGTGCATAGCCTTGTCAAACCAACCGTACAGTCTATTCAGTTACCCTGGAGTTGTCATGTGGAATCAAGCAAACAAATATCTTCTCTCCATTTCCCCCAACTCTAGAATTCAAAAACAAATCAGAACTAATTCTTTGCAAAGCTTAGCTTCAGCAGCAGCCTGAGTGAAAATTCTCTGAGCTTGATATGTAATTTGAATTAGTTAAAAGGATTTATCTAACAGCCAGTGGTTACATTCAGTTAATGAATAACCTGCTTAGAGTACGAGGAAGTTTTAGAAGTTAATATAAATTATGGGGCCTCTTGTCAGAAATCAGTGAGATATTGAACCTGCTCATTATTTTGAGGGTAGGCAAGCCAAAAGGAAGAAAAAGAAAAAGCGGAGCCTATTAAAGGAAAGATTTTGTATCAACTGGCACTGGCTGTATCACACCAATTCATCAAACTGAGATAAGCCAGACTCACTTGCCCAATTTAGACCAAACGCCAGGGCAAGTCTAACTGACGCAAACAGTAACATATATCCAAAGCTTGGCAGTTATATTGGAGAAATCCTTTCTAAATCCAGCAGTGTTTTACACATACACTGTACATGCTGTCCTTGAATGTTAAAGCATGACTCGCTACTTTTTCTACTTCTGCTTTCCTTGGACAAGTATGTTACAGCTTCTCAGTGAATTGGCTACAACTACTGCCAAAGGCAGCTATGCACCACCATATTCTCTCTTGCATGGTCTGAAACTGAGCTCTCTTCTCAGTGTATGAAAGTCTATGGGTATAGCACCAATCAACAGCAGATTATGATCCTGAGGCTGAAGTTTTACCAGTGACAGCAGAAGTGGCATCAAATGGAGCATCATGAAGAGAAGCAGACTATATTGGGAAACCTCTCTTCCGTGCAACAACAAAGCCAAACTTTCTGAGCCTGCCATGGGAGAATGAAGGCTATGTCCCCACAGAGGGCGAAGATGAAGTGTTTGTACCATCTTTGTTAAAAAGTTTGTTTTTTTCACAGCTACAAGAAGGACCTTTCACATGCTCTTTTTAAAAATTCATTTTATAGGACACATGCAGTTGTATATGTTCTCCATTTTTGATACTGAGTGCTGTACAGACTACCTAGCTGCTGAGCCACCCAGAGAAACCCATGCCAAAAAAACCCTTTTAATTAGAAATAGCCTTGAGATAAAAGCCATCTACTCCGTTTACTTGATTCATAAACAACTATCACTGAAGGTGAACTGAAAAGGCTTTTGATTTTTCCTGTCAAGATCTGAGGTCAGGCTTCTGTGTTTTCACTGCCATACCTGATCACTAATACTAATAGGTCAGACTGCTACATGCTTCTTCTTAAATCTCTGGGGGTTTGGCATGTGATACTAGGAAATACAAAATCTTTATGAAGGCAGACAACATCCAAAACTGAGTAGCTGTTAATGGCACTCAGAAAGCTGCAGCTGAAGATCATAATTTATCAGCAGGTAAGTAAAGGAAGAGCTGGTTTTCAACTCCTTTGTTTTAACTATATTTAATAATCATTTTAAAGGCCACACATACGTTTTGATATTGGTTTGGGGACCTAATAAAATAGTTAGATTTATTTTCTCTCAGTCTGTTTTACCTTTAAGAGGACTTTTAAACAAATCAAATCACATTACTAGTACAATACCTAATGACTGTACACTGCTTTGACATTTTTAAATGAAAGGTGCTATGGAAGTGCCTATTACTATTAAACTGAGATACAAGTCAGCTTCATTAATCCACTTACATGAGTAGTCTTGTTGCAATATATGGCCCCAATCCTGCAAAATCTTAAGCATGTGCTTAACTTTACTCACTGACAGCAGGCTCATGGACATCACTGGGACTATGGGTAAAGGTAAATATATGTGGAAATCACTACAGGATTGGGACCCATAAGGCAGCGAAGGAAGATTTTCCAGTACCAATTCTTAAAAATAAGGTCCTAATTTCCCAAGATTTCAATTTAAGGGACCTACTTAGGATGTGAAATGAAATAAAGGTGTCTTCAGAAGTGCAACTGAAAATATTAGTTTTCTTTTGTGTATGTCCTTCTGCACTCCTAAGGTAGTATTCCAGCCAACTGCAAGGACATATTTTCAAAGACTGTGCTCATTATTGCCCACTGCTCAGAATCCCCTTGCTCATTAATGCATATCCCCTCCAGTCTGTTCTCTCATTTATAGGCATTGTAAACAGCTCTGACAGCATGTTTTCCCTCTTCGTTCAAACAATGGCCTTTGTAACCAAACAGAAAATTAACAAGTGAACATTTACTTTTAATGATCCTGAGGAAAATTCCTATTTAAATTAAAAATAAAATATGATCATGTGTTCGCCAAGCCTCTGCTTTAATGCCTCACTATATAAATTATAGCTTGTTATCTTAATACCTCTGCAAAAGAGTTCAAAAATTAAAACCCAGAGGAAAAACACACAACAATTGTTTTCTAAATAAATTATGAAAAAATGTGAGGTCCCAGGAAGTAGTGTGATCTGGCTATTGAAATAGAAGAGTGGGAGTCAGGTCTCCTGGGTTCTATTCCGTGCTTTGCCATTGATTCACTGGGTCACCTTGGGCAAGTAACTGAACCTCCGTGCACCTCAGCAGTATGTTTTTAAAATGGGAACCATCGTACTTGCCTGCCACACAGGCTGTTGTAAGAATTAGTTAATGGGCTCAGTTCCTCTCCCACTGTGAGTCTGCCTTTGACTGATATTATCAGCTTCAATCTAAGCAGCATTTCCCCCAATATTTGTGACATTCTTTTCCCTCATCATCTGAAAGGAACTGTAGAAATGCAAAGTATCTTTATATTTATTTTTATATTAGTCACGCATAAAAGCTGTACAGTCAGAATGTAGCTAATTACAGTCCTCAAAATATGTACACAGGTACGACCTTCTGCTTGTCTGCTATGCTACAAAACAAAAGACAAGCATTGACCACCTCCTTCCATCTATCGCCATATGTTCTTGTCATGAGGTAGAGCGCAGTAGGTGGTCCCAGTGTGAAGTGTACCTTTCGCTGCAATTAATGCAAGTGTCGTGTGCTACAGGAATATCTGATAGACTAACAAGCAAAACATGAACAATAGCAGGCAGGAGGGCACGCCAGGCAACAAAGAAAGGAACAGGGTTGTGGGGGGAAAAGAGAGAAGCATTTATGGGTGAGAGAGACAGCCATTGGAAAGAAAACTGGTGTGTACTACTGGGAAAAGTAATAGGAGTGGCCTTGGGACAATTCTGGCTAGAGGCTTCAATACCTAATCACTGTTCAGAATACCTGTCAAAAAAGATTTGCAACCCTAACTTTATACTTTATAGCCTAGACACATTCAGATCTTAACCCTTTTGCTGCTGCTTTTCCATTGCATTTAATGTACTGATCGCTAACACAATCAGCAACGGAGAAGGTGCATTGTACCAGGCTGTATCTAGACAGGGATTCCAGTTCTGTCCTGCGCAGATCATTGTTGGTCACATGCACAGAGATATGGCTGATTACAGGGTTCTGCCTTTTCTCCTTGTTTCCAGCTGAGGGGAACAAAACAGACAAGGGAGGTGAAAGTATAGAGTGAAAGGAGACCCAATGTTTCAAAGGTGCTCAGTATGATCACAGATGTGAAGGTATGTGGCTCACAAAACAATCTCTATTAAGATGTGGGAACCTGTGATATAAGCTATTTAGCAGCAGCCAAACAGCTAAAATGATTATCAGATCAGATTTTTTTTTTAACTTTTTTATTTACTCAGCAATTATTAGGGGATTGAATAGAGAAATAGGGACTTCTCCATGCTCGGTCCAAATGAGATGCCAGAATTAGACTCCATGCACCGTAGATTGTGGAGATGCTCGAAATATTATCATATGTGCACTGCGGGACTCCTCAAACTTCGCTTCCCCTTTGGCATGCTCCCCCATCTGTAGGCATCACAGCATTGGTTTAGTGTGGAATATTCTCAAGTGCTGTAGGGTATGTCTACACTGTGTGCTTCCTTTGATGGCCGTGTAGCGTACATAGTCACGTAGCCCCCTTAGCATGGGTATAAATAGCAGTGTAGACTCTGAGGCTTAGGTGTTTAAAGACGCACCTGAAGGATGTGGATACGTACTCGCATACAAACCCTACACATCTCTCTATTTGTCCAACCTGTGGCTCCCTATCTACACTGCTATTTTCAGCTGTGTAGTGTCCTGCTGCCTCCCTGCTGCTGGAGCCTTTCCCTGCTGCCGGAAAGACTCCATCAGTGAGGAAAGGCACCAGCGGTGGGAAGGCAGCAGGAAAAGGCAGCCTTTCCCCATGGCCTCCCCTCTGCCCGAGCCTTTCACTGACGTGTACCTACACACTGCAGTATAGACGCTTTTCACTGTGACATGTAGCTACATGTACACTATAAACCACCAACACTAGTATGTGGTATAGATGTGGCATAAGTAGCTTAGGAGCACAGTTGCCATTGAAAATCAACAGGACTTGTGCTCCTAAATTACTTAGGGTCTTTTGAAAAATCTCACCCTTTCCTTCTGTTCACAGATTATCTTTGTGAACATAGGAATTAGAGACTTAATTTTTCTTAAAATAAAGAAATCAGATTCTGGAACACCATGTAATAGCATTTTCTAGAAAGATCACTAGCACATTGAACCACCAAGACCCATGTAAATATTATTCATCATAGTACATGCAACATAAAAATGAAGAGACCACAAAAAGCTACCATGTCCTTCCTTTTATTACAGGCACACTCTCCACTCAATATGCAGCAGGATTGACATTTCGTAAAGGGCACGAAAGCTGTCAAATCTAATAGGATGCTTGTATCCTACTGGACTGCCATAGTCACTCACAAACAGGTAAGTTCCAGTCCAGCTCACCCTCTCTTCTTGTTAATGTTCAACTGGCTTCAACATTATTCATAAATCTTTTTGTTTGTTTTCTGTGAACATTCATTTGAGTAATTTTTTGTTCTCTTGAATGTTCATGTAAAACGAATACTTGTAAGATGTATTCACATGGCAGAAATATTTAGATGGCCATCTTGAATCTCTTTGATTTTCCTCAGACTGTTTATAAAAGTTTTAATCATCCAATCAGGGAGCAGAAGCAATACCATCTGACCTTAGGGACCAATCATATACCATGAATTAAAAATAAAAACAAATGCAGAGGTGAGGCAAAATGTTCTTGAGCAACTTGTAAATTTAAATATGTTCATGCAAAGAGCCTGTTGACCAGTTTCAAAGAATGAAAAAATCAAAAGGCTTTTCACATACAATTCACAACTAGAAAAAAAGGACTAAATTTATCAAATAAATGATTCACTGTAAATAGTTTGCCCAATTTTAGAACATCCTCAGCTTTAACATTTAATTAAATAGCTTTGATCAGTTTGTCCTTTTTTGAAAGAAACTAGTAAAACTATTTGTTTTGTTATATATTTATTAGATTTCTTGGAGTAAACATCTTGTTGGGGAAAAAAGTACATGCTATTTTGCTGTATCAGAGAAATAGCCTAAATGAGTCATGTTATCTAGTACTCAGACAAAGCATTTTAATTTTAGTAATGACAATGCTGACAGCTACAGTACTGCTTTAGCTCAGACTGGCTTGTAAATAATTAACCATTGTTATATAACAACTTGGGTTTTGATAGCTCTATTAATTTCACAGTCAGAGTGATGCCATTTAAAGCATGATATTTGTTACAATTAAACAAATAGCAATGATAAAAACATCAAGAATGGGGTTGTCTCCCCACAACCTAACTGGGTCCCAGAAACCTCTTGTATCACAAGAGTTAGCAAGCAAAAACAAGCAGAATACTGTAGCTTCCGTAATACAAAACACTGATGGAAATATTAAAGAAGTTGCAAATACCGCCTAATAATAATAATAATAATAATTTACAAGTTTGACTAATGATTAGCGAATCTCAAACAATTTTGCTTTCAGTTCAGGTAAGTAGCCGGAACCTCAAGGGGTCAAATTCTGTTCTCAGCTACCATGATATAAGGGTTCAGCCCTGCAACCATTCCTTAAGCTACTTGTCATTACTACAGGCCCGATTCTGCTGTGTGCCATCATGGACTCTCATTCAAGTCAATGGAACTGAGGACTTTAAGAACCTTGCAGCACCAGGCCCTTGGTGAGTATTCCCACTGAATCCAAGTGGATTAATTAACCCAGAAAAAGGTCCACTGACTCCAGTGTACACCTGGAGCAACTGTGAGAACATTTCCTTTGTAAAGTAAGTATCTTTTATGTGCCAAACTATTATGTAGCTCATTAAAGTACTCAGTAAAGTATTCTGCACTGGTGGACCTGGTCCTTAATCAGGCATATACCTAGTTCACCCGTTGGGAATTTTACCTGAGTGAGGACTACAGGATTAGGCTCAATACCTGTACATTCTACCTGACATAACAAAGAGATATCCAGCTTCTTTTAGGATTCAGCTCTGAGTCCTCCACATTTTTGGATGCCTCTTCCTGCTGCATTCTGTCTTGTGAGTGGAGAGAAGTCTGCACTCTGGGAACCTATGGCCTGGTCCAAAGTGGGTTGAAACTAGTAGAAAGACTCCCATTGACTTCAGTGGGCTTTAGAATAGTCTCCTGCTCTCCCAACAGACATTCCCTCCAGCAATGTTCTGGCCTAGATAAAGTAGGGCGAAATGGGGCACATAAGTGTATTAAATAATACACATAATACACATAAGTGTATTAAATAATCCCTTGTTTCAATTTACCACAGGCATCTCTGGGCAAAACGTTTGACTGCAAATGTTATATTTGAGAACAGAACAGTTATATTATTTCATAGATTTAAATAGATTTTGTGCAGGGTTTTATCCTGACAGATAAAATGTTTTACGTTAGCCTAATATTTTACCAAATTCCATATTAACTAATAAACCTCCTTTCTAACCATTCTAATGATTATTTTTGCACACTAAGTGTTGCTTACATTCCACTTAAATTACTGTCACACCACACTAATATTCTTTGACACTTTGAGAGTAGCTACTTATTTCCAGGAGACCAATCCTGCAGTCCAGACTCAGTCAAAACTCCTGATGAAGTCAATGGGAGATTTTTCCTGAGTAAAGACTAAAAAGCTAATGGATAGCGCCTGTAGCCTCCAGAAAACAGACACTGTCTCAGAGCAGTAGCCATGCAATCATAGGGTGTGCATGTGGTGCTGTCTGGAAACCTTATTTAGCAGCAATAAACAAATCACATTATTAGTCTGTCGTGCTTGAAACAGCTCATCTGCATCACAAAAGACAACATCTGCTATGTACCTAGGTCCAGTACAGTTGATAAAGTAAATCAGAAGTAGAAAAAGTTTGCACACTCAATTTCTTTATGCCTGATTTCATTGTAGAGAGTGTTCTAGCTTGCTCATCCTTAACTGAAACAAAAGCCATTGTCAGTACATACAATGTAGTCCTTTATGGACTCAGCAAATTTTCCCTATCATTAATGCACAAACTGCGATTTTAACTAGTCAGTTTTGTATATATATTTGGGGGATCAGATTACATATTTTAATTATCCAGCTGCATAGTTTGTTGATTGAGCTGCATATCTTAATAACTTGGAATAATAGATTTCCACGCACATTGTTACCTACATATAGTGCTTCACTAATTGAGCTGCATGCTTTATGAACTGTGCTAATTGAACTGTATAACTCAGTTGCTGGATTCTTATATACTGTACTGAGCTGATCAAACTTCACTGGGTAGTTGGATTTGTGCAATTTGAGCTGCGTGCTTTACAAATTGAGCTGCATTCTTCACTTCTTGGATTGTTGCATACTTTTCCATCCTTAATGTACTCACATGGGTTGAAACCTGTACCAAAGACCACTTGCCTTAAGCAAGGACCTTTGGACTGGTATCCAGTAAAAATTTATTCAATCTTTGCTGGCTCCTCGTGTGGAAGCTTAAGAGCAATTTCACTGTAATACTGTCATAACCATACAGCTAAGGGTAGCTTAGAATTCCTCCTTACCTGTAAGGGGCTAAGAAGCTCAGATAACTTGTTTGGCACCTGACCAAAAGGACCAATGGGGAAAGAAGATACTTTCAAATCTTGGGTGGGGGGTGGGGAGAAGGCTTTGTTGTGGGTGTTCTCTTGGGAAGCAGAGAAGCATCAGGTCAGAAAATTCCTTTTCCGATAAACCATCCTAAAAGTCTTTCATATTACAAAAATTGTAAGTAAAAGCCAGGCAAGGTGTGTTAGATTATCTTTTGTTTTGCTTGTGAATTTTTCCTTTGCTGGAAGGAAGTTTATTCCTGTTTTTTGTAATTTTGAAACTAAGCCTAGAGGAAGGTCTGCTGTGTTTTTGAATCTTTTGTTACCCTGTAAAGTTATTTTCCATCCTAATTTTACAGAGGTGATTTTTAACTTTTTTTTTTTAAATAAAATCCTTCTTTTAAGAACCTGACTGATTTCTCTATTGTCCTAAGACCCAGGGGTTTGGGTCTGTCATCACTTTGTAACCAGTTGGTTAGGATATTATTCTCAAGCCTCCCCAGGAAAGGGGGTGTAAGGCTTGGGGGGATATTTTGGGGGAATAGGAACTCCAAGTGGTCCTTTCCCTGATTCTTTGTTAAATCACTTGGTGGTGGCAGCGTACCCTCCAAGGGCAAAGAATTTGTGCCTTGGGGAAGTTTTAATCTAAGCTGATAGAAATAAGCTTAGGAGGTCTTTCATGCAGGTCCCCACATGTGTACCCTAGAGTTCAGAGTTGGGAGGGAACCCTGAAAAATATGTAGGGCGGTTGTTCCCAAATTGTGGTCCATAGAGAACTATGTGCTCACATGGCACTGATTCCACCTCCTTGTTTCCAGCTGCTTCAACAGGTGCTTAGGCTTTTCTCTGTGAAGAAGAGCAAGAAGTCTTGTAAGAGCACTTGGAAACAAGGAGGAGGAGCCAGCCTAGATATTTAACTAAGAAATCCTGATGCTCTCAGCTACACAGATGTAAAGGCTCAGTCTGTTGGGGGCTGTGGTTGTTACAGAGGAGGAATTCAGGAAATGAGCTGTCTGGGGAAAAGACTGTCTCATTACCTGTTTTTGAACAGCACCCAGCACAATACTCTCATTCTGATTAGGGCCTTTAAATACTACCGTAACGTAAGTGATTAATCATAAGAATTGCCCTCCAGAACTGGTGGTACCAACCACACAGGATATTAAGGTACGTATATCAATATCAATATTACAGAAGTAACAATACAGGAATTTTCCTAACTTTTTCAAAAGATAAGGGGGGAGAGAGAAAAGCAATAAGTGTCTGTAACATGCTATGTGAGTATATGTGTCTTTCTCTCTGTCCTTCCACAGCCACCCTCTTCTGGATACAATGTCTAAAAGTGTGTGAAATAGTTGCTCTCTGCTGATTAAACAATTAAATATTTAATTTAAATATACATGCTATAGTAGTGGTGATTAAAACGTGAGCCCACATTGCCCTCGAGTGGCAATCTATCCTGGCTATAGTGCCTAATTATTAAGCTGCAGCCACTAGAGAGCAAAATGATCTCACAATTTGGAGATGCCCCTGCAATACAGTAGATCTCTAGCCCCTAGCAGGTGCAGTTACTAATATACTATGCAAGTACAAATGTTTCACATAGGACAGCTGGCAGACAGTAGTTTTCAAACAGACAGAATGATAATTTAGGGCAAAGTTCTTCTCAAAACTAGATATGTATCAGCACACACTTAAGCCATAGAGTTCCACTGATCTCAGGAGGAATTGTGCATATGAAACAAACATGCATTACCAATTTCTATTTATGTAGTTCTACAGGGGAGCATGGTGTTTTAAGGACAAATAAGAAGAAAATTTCTTCCCTGAAGAATTATAATTTAAATTGGAGCACCAAAAACAAATTATGGTAACATTTACTTAGTGGTTCGGGGAAGGCAGACATTAAAAAATAAAGGGAGAAGGAAAATATCTCTTGAAGAGAAATTATTTACCTGAATTCAGATCAGATACAATGTGGCTAAGTAGCTTCCTTTCTGGTACAGATTTTTGCTTGCTAGTTTTGCAGTAGAAGACTTCAGTACAGATAAAAGATCCTCACAGTTTAGAGGATTGTGTTATTATTAATTATTATTATTATTATTATGGAGGTACAGTCGTGACGTGCTAGCTAAGGGTACATTGATATTCTATTGTAAACCTTATTTTGACATCACCCCATCTAACTTTTGATTTGAGTAAAAAAATTGTGAACGTAACTGTGTGGAATATAGGTTGGGAGAACAGGTTTTACAGACAGTTCCATAATCCTAGGATACCTAGTTTTCACACACAATTTAATCATAAACTAGCACTTTTCAAAAGGTTATTTTAGTATTTCATGAATTTTTTTCTGCATTTTCTCAGCCCAGAATACAGTTTTAATACTTGTCTCCCCTCCCATTGGTATTTGCATTGCTTGGTGTAGACACTCCAAAATAAGTTACTGAGCTTTAAAAAGAGAGAAATAACAAATTATCATAATTAATCAGGTCTCTTTCACATGAACTGCCACTGGCCTATAAAGAAATAAATGCCAGTTAATAGTCTCTACCACCTCCTCAATTCTATCCAGAATGGGCCCCAGCTTCACCAAGAATCCATGATTCCCAAACATCTCCAGTCTTTGTTATTTCCTCTTTCCATGCCCTTTTTGCTGCATCCTGGCTAATCCTATCACCTCCATCCCACCAAAATGTCACACAGCTATTAGTGAGTACTCCAATACAAATAAGACTCATTGAACTTTCACAATATATTGCAAAGAGTCAATTTTTTTCTTGTAAATTAAAAATGCAAACCAATAATCTCTATTATATAAACCAACATCTGGTCCTTTGTGTTCACAATATGATTCTGTAGTTCTTTCCCACAAGGTTTGAATTTATCGAGTACTGAAGCATACACATTGCATAAAAATCAAGAAATAGCAAATTGAATGTTCACCTTTCATGCTCAACTCTGCAGTAAAAACGATTCAATTTCGCTGTCAAATACATTAGGGAGAAAAAGTACAAAATAGAGATAAATCAGATTAACACTTTCAAAGATAAATGGTATTTCAACCAAATTTAATCTTGCATTGGCAAAGTGCAAACTCATTTCAAAACATCTACTGTACATGGGATACTCAGCAGAGAACTAGTTATAATCATTTTGTAATTGCATTAGTGTGGGGAGGTTTTCAGCTAGACCAGAGGTGGGCAAGCTACGGCCCACGGGCCACATCCAGCCCACGGGACCATCCTGCCTGGCCCTTGAGCTCCTGGCTGGGGAGGCTAGCCCCTGGCCCCTCCCCTGATGTCCCCCGTCCCCGCAGCTACGCCGCCACGCGGGCAGCGGGGCTGTGAGCTCCTGCTGCTCTGAGCAGCATGGTAATGGGGCGGTGGTGGTGTGCGCATGGCGATGAGGGGGTTGGGTAGGGGGCCCCAGGGGGCAGATAGGGGACAAGGAGCGGTTGGATGGGGCAGAGGTTCTGCGGCAGTTGGGGACGGGGAATGGGGGGGGGGGTTGGATGGAGTCCCGGGGGGCCTATCAGGGGGTGGGTGGGGTGGATAGGGGCCAGGGGGCAGTCAGGGGACAGGGAGCAGGTGGGTTGGATAGGGGGTGGGATTCCGGGGGAGGGGGGGAGTTTGGGGCAGGGGGTCCTGGGAGGGAGCGGTCAGGAGACAAGGAGCAGGTGGGGTTGGATGGGTCGGGGGTTCAGAGGGGGACAGTCAGGGGGCGGGAAGTGGGAGGGGGTGAACAGGGGGCAGGGGCCAGGCTGTTTGGTGGCACAGCCTTCCCTACCTGGCCCTCCATACATACACCCCAATATGGCCCTTGGGCCAAAAAGTTTGCCCACCCCTGAGCTAGACTCATGGGGCAATGGAGCAATTTAGATCTGAGGTTAGGAGCTGGAATTCCAGTATCCAGTCCAATTGAGTTTAACCATAAAAGTTGTTTATTCCTTCTGCTCAAGCTAGTTTACCCGTCTGCTCTTCACTTAACAGAAAATGACTCTCCATGATTCTTGCTTGTCAAAAAGAACAAGAGTAAAGGAAGAGAGCTGGAAAGGAGATAAAAATTATACAAACTAGAAGCCTGATACTAACCGTTTCCAGGTAAGCTACTCTGAGGTCCTGGATCCCAATCCAGCAGAGCACTTAAAAGTTTAACTATGTGAGTATTAATCCCACTGAATTCTATACTATGCACAAGCCTGATCCACTACTCATTGAAATGGATAGGAGTATGCCCATAGGCTGCAGTGGGCTTCAGATTGAGACACATGTGCTTAAAGTTAAACATATGTACACATGCTTCACTAGATCAGGATCCTCATGCTCAACACCTGTCAAGATAAGGCCCCATGACAGTATAAATAGGGATTATGAGTTAAATTCATTGCTTACATAACTGAACGCTGCCTCACTGAAGTCAAAGACATGCATATAACCTATTGACTTTAGTAGGGTTGTACAAGAGAAGCTGGCTCAATATTTTTAGGGTTAAATCTGATGAAACACAGCTTTGAACTCCATCTTTAAATCTCTTGGGTTTAAATTTAGTTTTAAATCCAAATTCCAAACTTTTATTAATTCTTGCCAGTAGCTCTGCTTAGTCCAATAAGCTTTGCCAACTCTTGCAACTCTGGCAGCAGGTAGGCTAGGTAAAGATGGCACCGTCTTCTAAATAATTTCAAATATCAATTCCATTTTCTCCTACCACATAAATTCAAAATATTTTAATTGTAACAATATCACTGCCTTTTTCCCAGGGTTGGAAAAAAGAACATATCAAAATTATGTTGGCATTATTTCACCTTTAAAAAGTGATAAGCCCCATTGTGTATATAATGTCTCTTTGAGGCTGGTAACTACAGCACCTCTGCTCTGTGCTACCTATACAAAAGTTAACATGTCATGCAAACACAGACAATGAAGATATTTTATTTTTTAATATCAAGGCAACAAAGACATTCATAAATGTTAAATCCCTTGGACTAATGTATAATTCATTCTGTGATGTGACAGTTGAACAAAATTCAGGTTTCAGAGTAACAGCCGTATTAGTCTGTATTCGCAAAAAGAAAAGGAGTACTTGTGGCACCTTAGAGACTAACCAATTTATTTGAGCATAAGCTGTAGCTCACGAAAGGTGCCACAAGTACTCCTTTTCTTTTTGAACAAAATTGTATCTATAAATGTTGTACAGTACTTTTTTTAAAATGTAGTTTATAAAATAATTGGCTTTCATTCACCAGATCATCTTCTCCTTATACATTTTTTTTCAGTGGACATCAGGAATTGCAGTTCATGACTCAAGAGATACGTACATTTTCAAGCCTGAGTAAACTGGCCCCGGTAATGTTTTACCACACAAACAATGGAATAGCAAAAGAACTGAAAATCTACAATTACCAGTACACTTACCTCTGACTTGGGCTGTGAGACCTGGGCATTAGAGCTGTATGGATATTTCAACTAGAATCATCAAAATACTCTAAATATTCCTTGGATTGAGTGTGAACTGTTTCCAGAATCTGTCACTGGTTTGCTCAAATTTTGTTTGGGTTCATGAACTGCTTGTAGAGGTATATTGCTAAATGTTTTAGCAATATACCTCTTGTTGTCTGTATGTTTTATCAGACTACTGTTTGCAATGTAGTTCAAGTTCAATCCTGGTTCTTTCAGGCTGGTCACATATGGAAATTCACATGCTAGAAGCCATAAGGGTCTTGATTTTCTGAAGTGCTGAGCACCTATAAATCAAACTGCAGTTAATACGAGCTGCAGGTACTCAGCACTTGTGAAAACAAGGCTTGTGGTTCCTATTGGTTGGGCCTTGCGCTCAGAAGGATCAGCCAGTTCTGCAGAGGACATTTTCAGCCGATTTCTCAGGGGAAAGTGGGAGGCTGACAAAAGCTTATGCTCAAATAAATTTGTTAGTCTCTAAAGTGCCACAAGTACTCCTTTTCTTTTTGCGGATACAGACTAACACGGCTGCTACTCTGAAACCTGCATTTAAATTGAATATCATGAATCAGCTGGAAAACTCAGAAGAACAACAATTTCTCCTGATATCTTTATCTGTTCAGCTGTCAATAGCCTATCATCTTCTCTGACTCCCTCATTCCTGGGCATAATGTCATTATTATTTATACTTTGGCCCACAGAACAATTTTAATCCAGTTTTACAAGGTGTGTTGTATTTCCCTGAGTTCCAAAGTCTGTAGCTGCATCACTGCTGAAACCCAACCCATTTCTGGTTTTGGCAAACCAGAGTGAATCCATGCAAACCCAAACTTTGCCTATGGATTTACTATAGGATTTGATCATTGGATAATTCAAACTTCAAACCCTGCAAATTGTATTTCACATACTAATTTGCAAACATCTTTTAAGTGGAATTTGAAAGGGTGCAAAGACCAGCTGGGCAACACCAGGCATAATAGGCTCTCAGTGAGAATTCCATACAGACAGAGCATACTGGACTCAGACCCTTTGTAAGGAATGACTGAAGTAAGGTCCAAATAGACCAGATATATTAAAAGCAGAGCTGGTAGCCCTGCCTATAGTTAAGGTTGCCTAACACTTTCCATTAAAAGGCCCTGCATTCATGTGCTTTTGATTGTGCCAAACTTAAACTAATTATGTTTAATCAGATTAGTATAAAATAATTAGTTTCATATGGTAAGGAATCCCATGACTTTTTGTGAGAAAGGGTATATAAATGTTAGTATTATAATACAAACTCAAGAGATTCAAGGCATATGAACATAATGTCATATACATGTCATTTTGATGGTGAAATGTAGATAATTTTAGCTTGGAAAATGGTGTCCTATATCTTTAAAACTGCAATTGAAATAATGCCTCCCTTTTTAACTAACTATACCGACACTAGAGATGGCCAAAAATTTTTAATTAAAACGTTTTTTGCTGATATATGGCTTTTTGATTAAATGGAAATATTCACCAAAAAAATCCATTTAATCAAAAAGAACTCAGGTTTTTGTGAAAACTTGAAAATAGATTTTTTTTTTGGTTGTTGAACACTTTAAAAAAATCCATTTTTTGTAGGGGAAAATGATTTCCTGACCAGATCTGACATAAGTAATCATCATATAGGAACTTAGGAAGGATGATACAGGGGCTAGGATGCTAGCCTAGAATTTAAGAGACCCATGTTCAATAGTGCACCACACAGTCACTTAGTTTCTTGTGCCCCATTTCCCCATCTTTAAAATCGGGATAATAGCATTTCCCTATATCAGAAGGGTGTTGTGAAGAAAAAGACAGTAGGGCATTCAGCTACTATGGTAATGGATGCTATATTAGTGTTTTAGGTAGGTTGTTGTAAGGCACATAAACTATTCCTTCTACAAGTCTAATTCCTATTGTACATGTATAAGAAGCTGTCTGCTTTTGCCAGTCAGCAACAGATGAGTCTCATAGACATAAACAGGGGAAATTTACAGTGCCAGGCAAAGTCTGCTCAGCTGCCAAAAACAACAGTGAATCATTGGTTGAGCAGCAATTAAACCAGAACAATAGACCCAAAAGCCTGTCTTTATGCATTTTCCCAACCGTATACTGATTATCCAAGCCTCAAACAATATAGATATAAAGACTCTCAATGAAAATAGAAAGTAAAAGTTTATTAAACATTCAGTATCTTATATAATACTCTTCCCTATTAAAATATTTTTTAAATATTCATCTTTGCAACACACCTCTTATGAAGATCACAGGATTGTACATTAGACTGT
Organism: Eretmochelys imbricata; assembly: GCF_965152235.1. Classification (NCBI taxonomy): domain Eukaryota; kingdom Metazoa; phylum Chordata; order Testudines; family Cheloniidae; genus Eretmochelys; species Eretmochelys imbricata. The sequence continues at coordinate 23,958,284 of NC_135580.1, read as the reverse complement.
TTAGTATCTTGGCTCATAGTCTCTGTGCTGTTATAAGGTAGCATTTAAGAGTAGCCAGTAACATGTAAAGTATAGCAGACACCACTAAGTGTCAGCAATATAAAGTACAGGCTCTAAAGACATCAGAAATGTCACCACAGTATTCAGAGGGCATAGCAACCATGAAAAATCCCAGTACATTTTTATTTCTCTCGTTTGGTGGATTCACTGCTTGTGAAAGGTGTTAGACTGACAGCCTTGGAAACTGTAGCCCTCTGTGTATCCTCAGAGAAGAGAAAGTACAGTCCAGATTTGGAAAGACCACACCAAGTTCATCCCTAGAGTAAATAGGTGCAACTTCCTCCTTATACCAAGGCTGATCATCCGTCTCTAGGAATGAGAAAGTAGTGCAGTCCCCTTTCCCATTCATTGCTTGGCCTTTCTACTGACACAGCCAGGAAGGGTGTCAATTAGTACCAACTGTGGTGACGGTGTTAGGTATAGACATCTGTTCTCTGGGAACTGAACTCAGATCATCAAACTATCAAATGTTACAAATTTAATTTTAGTATCCATTGCTAGTCAAAAACATGCAATGAACTGTTATTTATGTGTGACAGTACTATTTACCAGATTAGGATAGATGGATGGTATGAAACTTCTCTCTCTCTCTCCCTCTTCTAGTTGAGCTGTAACAACTACTCCTTCAGCTCACTTGTCCAGGGCAGAATAACCAAATGCAACTTAATTTGCCACATTTTGAGGCCAAATGTGCGAGGTTATTTTATGATATTTGTATGCAGCCATTGCAGTACAACAAGTAATTTGCATGAAGTATCCATCATTTCCTGTCCTGATTTAATAAAGCATCCCTATTCAGAAAAGCATGTGCTTCAGCACTGTTATTAATCAGAGCCTCAAACAGTTGTAAAAATCGCAGAGTACTTTCCAGCTTCTCCAGTAAGGCAAAGCACTTGTTTCTAGACCTTTAGGTTCATGAGACATTGGACCTTAAACCTGTCAGTGGTTCAAGATTTGAAGTTATTTTTTAAAACTGGCAGCTGTTTGAACATGGCTCAGGGTTTTGCAATAAGTCACAGTGGAGATAGATTAACGAGCAAAGTGCAAGTGAGGCAGTCAGTGGTGCATGATAAATGTGATTTATCACAAGGGTTTGCAGTTTATCGCGTTGATATCACCCCATAAACAGTATGTGGTAAAATATATATTCCATCCAGCAGAGGGCAGTACTAGAAACCAAATTATTACAAATTCATTTATGACTAGGTGATAGCATAAAGTTATTTGGCATACATACTATGCTGACAGCTTGTGCCACACGCTCTCAAAGAAACTGCGGAACCACCTGATCAAAAAAAGCACGCTAAGAAGTGAGTTGTAGCTCACGAAAGCTTATGCTCAAATAAAGTGGTTAGTCTCTAAGGTGCCACAAGTACTCCTTTTCTTTTTGTAGAAGTCAGGGAGTGGCCTACTCCTACAAATTGTTCAGAATATGCTAAGCACCAAAAAAGTTAAAAATAAATAAATAAAAGGTTAGATATTCAGACCTTGGCAGTTGAAAGTGTCATAAGCCACTGAGTGGAAACCGTTAAGCACAAATCAGCTGGAGATGAAAATCCTTTCTCTTGTCCTCTGCCACTGATGTAAGCGGTTAAGTGTGGCGATAGGAAATGAAATTACAGTGTTCCACCTTAGAGACTAACCAATTTATTTGAGCATAAGCTTTCGTGAGCTACAGCTCACTTCATCTGATGCATGTCAGTATGCATCCGATGAAGTGAGCTGTAGCTCAGGAAAGCTTATGCTCAAATAAACTGGTTAGTCTCTAAGGTGCCACAAGTACTCCTTTTCTTTTTGCGAATACAGACTAACACGGCTGTTACTCTGAAACCTGTCAGAGTGCTCCACGTTACTGGTACACTTCTGTGTGTGGGTCTGTTGACTCAGGGTGTGTAGGGATACCTCTCTTGTGAGTGTATGCCACGTGTCTATGGAATGTGTCTGTGGCAACTGGGGTATCAGGGCCGCCCGGGGACTCTAGTCGTGTATGTTGTCGCTACATGTGTATTATGAGTCAGTGCCTATGGGTATGTCTTCTATAGGTCTGTTTATGTTGGGTTACAATGTGTGATGTCAGTGGGTTGGTGTGTGTGACAAAGTTCACGGCTGTGGGTGGTGCCAATGAGCACAGCTGTGTGTGTACTGTCTGTATGCCAATGGTGTGGTTCCCTCTGGGTGGGCACTGCGTCAGCGAGTGTCTGCGTTGTGTGCCGAGTCGGTGTGCTCGCCCTGTGATGGCCAGATACCCCCCGCTGCCTGCAGAGGGCGCCCTGGCTCCGCTCCGGCCGCCGCTGCTCCCCGCTGCCCGGGCCCGCGACTGGGCGGGGCCGGGGGAGCGGCCTGTGGGCCGGGCCGGATGGCGGGACGCTGGGGAAGGCGGTGGACTGGGCCGGGCGCTGCCGCCGCCGAGCAGGGGCTGCAGAGGCAGGTTCGCGCTCGCCTGCTGCGTGCGGAGGCGGGGCTGGAGGGAGGCCGGAGACAGGGACTCCGTTCTTCTGGGGCTCGGCTGGAGGGAGCCGCGCAGGGCTTGTGGGGCTGCGCTGGGGCTTCGGCGGCAGAGGGACTCTCCCCGCGCTGGGCTGGGTGATTACGAGGCCGGAGTCCCCGTCTCGGCAGTGGGGTCCGTTGCGGGGCCGGGATTCCCGTGTAGGCGGGAGGGGGGTAGCCCCAGGGATCCCTGCTCTTGTATTGTGCTTTTGGGGTTCACTTCCTCCCCTCCCTCTCCACAGGGACTTTTTGCCCCCGGAAGGGACCTTCTGGTGTGCTAGGTAGCAGGCAGAGACCTGTGAGATTCAGCCTGGGACTGGGGATTCTCCCTCCCTTTGCCTGAAGGAAGCTGGGTAGCTATTGCCAGGTTGGTGCTTTGCCCTCCTCTTGGGTTTGTTTTCCCTCCCTCAAACAGCTCCACTTTGATCTCCCTTTGGCCCTGGCCATTCATGTCTGCCTCATACCTTTCTTTGGCCTCGGTGCTGTAAATTCAGCGGATCGTATTTACAGAGGGCACCGAATAAATACTGAAGGGCGGAGTAGCAAATACACATGGGGGCAGAGCAAACTGAAGGAGAGTTCATGAACTAAATATAAAGTTCTGGCCCTTCTCCCACACAGGAAATAGAGAGAGCTCTGGTGTGAAGTGTGTGCAACAGAATAACAGCAGCATCCAGATTAAAGTTAAATTATGTTCATTTGCTGGCTTTAAATACATCCTCATTACTTTTTTCTTCTCCTGACCCAATACTGTGGTTGCCTCGGGGAAGATATGGGCTCAGGATTAGGAGAATGATATTGTTTGAGTGGGATCACAATACAAAAAAGTTTAATAACCACCTCCATACATTATTATGCCAGTTCCCCCTGTGGCACCTTCAAAGAATTCCAGTTCTTCTAAAGACTGGGAAAGGGCCTCTGGGATGGATTTTGGCAGCTTGTGTTTGACCTACACCCAGCGTTCTCAATCTGTCAATGTACCTGTGCTGCTACTATTACTATGCTACTAATAGCATGTGCTATTCACATGCTGCTACTACTGCTCACCTTGCTCCTGGATGGCTTGTCCCCTTTCAAAAATTGACTTTATTTCTCCAGCTGAATTTTACCAGGATAAACTGGGAGCTCCCTATTGAAAAAAATTAGTTTTTTTTCCCCTCAAATGTGATATACATATTTGATTGTTGATCCTAAAGAGACAATCACCCATGCTGAGAGCATGCAACCAGTAAAAGGATTATTTAAAGAAAATAGGAACATGAAAGAGTTGTAGGAGTAAAATAGGAGGATCAAGTGAATGAAATAAGTTGTAAGTCTTATCACATAGACTAGTTCCACTGATTTTGTTAGGAATACGTAAATACAAATACTCCACAACTGATTTTTCCCTTCCAAAATCTCAAGCTGGATTTAATTAATATTATTATTTGAAACTGAGGGGGGGGGGACGACCACTTTCAAACACATAAATTCATAGTCAGGCACCTTTAAGAGAGTCTTATTGCTTGGTATCCAAGAAGAGAGGCACTCAAAACTCAGTGGCCACTTGTGAAAATTTGCCTGCCTGCAGCTTTCCCAAGGAGAGACAGGAGGTTTATGGCAGATCTCCTGAGTCCTAATACAGCCGCTTTACTACAAGGCCTGCCTTCCTCTCCTCAATATGATCTTAGGGCTTGTCTACCTAGGGAAGTTTTCTGGGATAAGGTAGGGTGGGAATTTAAAGCACAGTAGCTCTTCTGATCAATTTCCTCATGTAGACAAGCCCTTATTACAAGTCTTTCTGAGATCTGAGTACTGTGTTCTAAGTCATTCATTATGGTAGAAACAGCATGTAATTGAGAATAATTTTTCCAAGGACTTAATGGCAGTAACTACAGTATGTATAGTAATCTCAAAAGAAAAGCCAGTAAAATATCTAGAGGAAAAAAAAATTTTAACCCTCTTACAGAAATACTGGGTTGGGCACGTAAAGAGTTGTGATGAAAGCAAAAGATAGATGCCTCCTTACATTTTCTTTTCCTTTTATTATCACTGGTGACTCAGACAACACATTTTTCTCTTTCTGTTGTACCTATCGTCTTATCCTCTTGTCTCTCCTCAGGGAACGTAGTCAGTTTTGAGGAACTTAATTGAAAAAAAGTAACCTCATGAGCTTTAAGAAGTTGTTGGAAAAAATTTAAAATTTCTGTGCAGAAGGGACAAAAAGGTGTATTAGCTTCCTCAAGTGGATTAAACTGGTCTGAGCCCAGGAAATCCTGCAATATTCCACCATCATTAATAGATATGAGAATTTGTTCATTACAGTGCATTTCCCAATGCAACACTGAACTGAGTTAAAACAACCCCAGAAAGGAACAAAAGGACACTCACCTGGTCTAGGAATAGCATGATCCCAGCAGCAACAAAAGAATGTGGGTTTTAAGCCTTCCCCAGAACTTTGTCATAGGGAATAGGGCTGGGTGGATAGCATAGAGAGGTCCCAGCATCTAACAGAGCTGATGATTTTGTCATCATGACTTTTAGAGTTGCAAAGCACTGTGCAAAATTACTCCAATAGCTGGAGCTTTAAGAGAAACAAGAAATTATTGCAACACTTACAACGAATTCACAGGAGTTGCCAACACTGAAGATAGGGTACCACATAAATGTTAAGTAAAAATAATCCCAGAATAACCACATGCCTTATATGTGTTGTGTGGCAAGAGGCCAAAGACAAGGATTTCATTCATGGGAAGCGTTTGGAGCCCATGTAGTCTGCACCAGCTTTTGAAGTGTTTGGTTTTCTGTAATGGCTGCAGGTTTGTTTGTTTATTTGGGGGTGGGGGGTAGGGGCAGCATGGTGGAAGAGGGTAGGTTAACCTACAATGAAGTCAGGTGACTGAGTCCTTATTAGCTTGCTTATACTGAATACCCACATAGATCTACAGCATTGGAACCATAGTTTGAACAGTGTTTAATCAAATTGCTCATTTATCTAGCCCATTCTACAGATCTGTGAAATAGAAATTGCAAGAAATGGAATCTGACAGCTAAATGTTCAGATTATATGGGTGCCGTGGGTGCACAGATAATTACTTTCAGAGTAGCAGCCATGTTAGTCTGTATTCGCAAAAAGAACAGGAGTACTTGTGGCACCTTAGAGACTAACAAATTTATTTGAGCATAAGCTTTCGTGAGCTACAGCTCACTTCATCAGATGCTCACAAAAGCTTATGCTCAGATAAATTTGTTAGTCTCTAAGCTGCCACAAGTACTCCTTTTTAAATAATTACTTGTTAAACAACCTTTAGAAAATGTAAGAATCTCTCACAACAATAATACTTTCTGAATGACTGAAGATACTTGCCCTTTGGCATCATGCCTAACAATTGGTGTGGTCCATGACTTCAGTGGTGCAAGATCAGGCAAGTGTATCTAAAACATGCCTGTCTCCCCTGTCACCATCCACACACAGTTGTTAAACTTTAAAAGTGACTTGCAGAAATGGCTACAAAGATCAGTGACCTCAGCAGTAAGTGCTGAGCCATTCACTAGCCAGGCTAAATGGGGGATTCAGTACAATGTCAATATATATATATTTTTTTTTAGGTGCTGTGACATCAGTTCCCCCCCAAGGCCATCCAGCTCTATCTGCAATGTGATGCCCCAGCCTGCACCACATTATGACAATACAGCTACCAGAGGTCTCATGGAAGTATAGAACAAGCCCTGGGAGGGTAAAGCTAATCCCAATTTTATAATGTACAGCATTTATTTTATGCCATCAACCTGTAAGATTTCAAAAGATATTGAAAATAGCTTGTTGTATTGTAAAAACAGCTTCAACCCAATCCCTTACAGACTGGCTACATAATCTAACATGGTTCTGTGTTACTTATAGTGGAACAGTGTGCTCTCACACAGATATTAATCATTCGTGTTATGCACTTGGAAGTGTGTGTATAAAATCTCTAGAAACCTGAAATGACTTTCTTGAAATTCTGTCATTAACCTAAGAGTAAGATTTATCAGTGTGGTGCTGAGGCATGTAATTCCCCTCCCAGCCCCATTCCCACACGTATGATATATGGAATTTAGACTCTGTATCTGTGGTATCTTCATGCAGACTTCACTCTGGAGTTGCTACTGACACCTCCACAACACCCTTGGAAAGCTTGTTTTCTAGTTCATTCCATGTTACTTGGTCAATGGCATACTGAAGATAAACTTGTACTTCCTGAAAGCCATTTGTTTTAATTTTACTCAGTGCTGAGGCATGCCTTATTTGTGTTTAGAAAAACTGGTGTTTCTTGAGCCTTTCAAGTTAGAAATGTAACTTACCAGCTGAAGCAAACAACAAAAAACAAATTTGAAATACTGGGTATTTTACTTGAAATACAGAAATATAAAACTTGCCAAACTTATAATAAAGGGAAAACAAATTTTAGAAATCCATTGTGAATGTGATGTTTTGTGGCCTGATTCAAAGAAATATATTCTGGAGGACTTATTTGGAAAGTTACAAGAAATCAATATTATGTGATTTAGACTCCAGACCAAGTTTAAACAGAATCCTATTCTTAATTATCTGACATCATGAACAAATTCTGATGTAACAGATTTCTTCTTAAATGCTTGGAGATATCAGAGAGCCAGAATATGAAGCCCTTATTTGCAGTGGTAAGCAATACTTACATGAGCAGTTACCTTGAAGTCAGTGAGGGTATTCATGTGAGCAAGTATTCACAAATGTGAATGAGGGGTTCACAATCTGACCCATTATCATTAAAAAGGATATTTGGTAGCCCATTATTTCAGTGGGCTAATCTTACCCTAAGAGGCCTGGATTCAAAACCTGGCTTTCGTCTGAAGGGTAAGTGAGTTGCTTGATTTACATTACCCTGTAGTGTACAGTTTTTTCACATTACAGATATATTAAAGTTTGGTACCACTGCACAACTGTCAGTCTACCAAAGGCAGACCAGGTACTCAAATGCCACAGGTGACGTAAATTAGGATTATGCATTAGTACATTGTGTGGAGTAACCTGTACGGTATTTGCTTGTGTAATACCTGGTTCTGGACAATGCCATTTTTCCTTTTTAATAAACAGTAAATATAAGCAAGTGCATTATGGATTAGAGTCTGTATTTGCAGTTTTATTCTGTTTGACTTTATGTTCCCAAACAATGTTTCCTGTGGCCAAATTACTGAAAACTTTGATCTGGTCTTTTAAATTGATATAGTCACACTGGCTGTATTTTGTGTCATTGAATTTGGCAGGTCCATTTATAAGATTGGAAATATCTGCTATATCAAGTCATCCGTCTGGATGTGGAGGTTTTTTGAGAGAGAGGATATTCAGCATTGATAAACGGATTTGTGGATTTGCATGGGGTAAAAACAGAGCCAAAAATAAACGTCTGAAATTGAATCTCAGCACTTGAATGATGGCTCCTCAGCTGTATACACATGCTTTCAATATCTCTTCAGTAGAGAATAGGAGATTGTGTATAAATGGAACACCATGGATTTGGCATCTCTTGGAAGAATGTGTAGAAAATGCGTGGGAGTACTGGAGCGTTGTCATAGGACTGATTTCCATTGTCTGTTTTCTGTTTGCTGCACTACCGTAAGTTTAAAATCTTAAGCAGTCTTCAGATTCACATGAGTAATCTTGCCTGAAGCCTTTTTCAAAAGCTGCCTTTTTAAAGTTGATCTTGGATACATTTCTGTTTCCATCTGCATAATAGCATATGCCAAAGTAGTATGATGTTCATGTTTAGAACAGTATTTCAGTATTTGGTGGTTGGCAAAAGAGCTTGATGTACTTATTTTATTGCGCCAATCTGACACAAATCTCTGCCGCTGAGAGCAAATGAGAATAGGGCCATGTCTACATTAGCGAGCTTACGGCGGCATCAGTGCAGCTGCGCCACTGTAAGATCGTTCCTATTGCCACTCTATGCCTATGGGAGAGAGCTCGCCCATTGACAAAATAGCTACTGCCACTCATGGAGGTGGTTTTATGTCAGCAGGAGAAGCTCTCCTACCAACATAGCACAGTACACACTACCACTTATGCCGGCCAAACATACGTCATTCAGGAGGGTAGTTTTTTTCCCACATGGCTGAAGGACATAAGTTTGGCCAACAGAAGTGGTAATGTATATGGCCTATGTCACCCTCACCTCATCTCTCCTACACTTGCATGTGTGCACACACCTGCAGTCTTTAGTGGAGAGTGGACTAATATTATTTAAACCACATGTTATGTGTCACATACTATCCTGCTGCTCCTGGTCAATGAACACTGGGACTGAGAAAGGGTCAGAAACGGAGTGTCGGTCAGCATTTCTGCAGTGCTGTGTGAGGTGCTTATGCTGGGTTCATATTTCAAATATGCAGGTAGGAAATAGCAGGAGCTGAATAGGTGAAAATGTCTCCACATAGGGAGAATATTAGTTACTGAACTAGTAAAGGGTGTCTGGAAATCATGAAGAATAAAACCATTTTTGAGCCATTCAGCCTCTGAAATATTATTTGAAAGACACCTTTACATTAAAACTGTGACGTTGGTGAGCATTGCATTAAACTGCTAATAGACTCTCATCCCTCTGTCATAGAAGCTTTGTGTATCCCTCGCCATTTTATTGCAAAATGTGAATGTTTTTCCAGTTTCAACATTACTAAAGATGGTTACTACAGCATGGTACATCAAACACTAATAGCTTGGTTATGCTGTTCAGATGGTGTGTTTCACTCCCTGCCATGGAAAAATAGCATATGCAAGCAAGCAGTATTGGGGACAGGTTGAGCCTGTTATTTCTAGGCTTAAGAGAACCAGAAATATTGAGCTGGACGTATTTTTTTCAAAATACTAGTTTTGTCATTTAGTCCCTCTACAGGAAATTCCTTGTGACTGGGCTTTTTTAAAGTAAAATGTATTTAAAGAAGTTAAATGTTTCATGTTTGCATCTCTTGTGATTTTTTTTTTTCATAGTCAACTTTATGTTGCTTATCAGAATGGAAAAGTGGACCAAGCACTCTCTCTGGGCTTTTTGCTGTGTTGGATTGGTGGGGACCTTACAAATTTCATAGGCTGTTATTTAACAAATCAACTGCCAATTCAGGTAATCAGCTTTTCTACATGATGATTTATCATTTTTAAAATATATATTTTTAGCTGTTGCAGGGAGAGACAGATACTAGAAAAGCAAATTATTGCCAAGTTTGCTCTCTTCATCTACTCATCACCCTTTTATAAGTTTGTATTGTGTGGCTTCGTTAGCACAGTAGAAGTGATTCTGTATCACGAGCTACTTCCCTTTATACTATTACTTGTATTGCATAAACCATTTCACACAATTAAGCATTTAAGTAGACTAAATGGGCTTTATTTGATAAGAAGTTCAGTGGGAATTTTCCAGTTTATTTTCAAAGTAAGTTTCCCTCATAAGTCGGGTTGAGTGTGAGTGGAGTCAATTAACTTTTTGTAGTCTAACAACAAAATCAAATTGTTCTAGAATAGTAGAAATGTAGGACTGGAAGGGACCTTGAGAGGTCATCTAGTCCATCGCCCAACCCAGGCAGGACCAACTATACCTAGATCTTCCCTGACAGGTGTTTGTCTAACTGGTACTTAAAATCCTTAATGAGAATTTCACAACCTCCCTTGGTTACCTATTCCAGTCCCTACAGTTAGAAAGTGTTTCCTAATATCTAACCTAAATCTCCCTTGCTGCAGATTAAGCCAATTATTTCTTTTCCTGCCTTCAGAGGACATGGAGAAAAATTGATCACAGTCCTCTTTATAACAGCTCTTAACATATTTGAAGACTTACCAGGTTTCCCCCCCCCCCCAACTTCTTTTCTCAAGATTAAACATATCCGGTGTTTTTTAACCTTTCCTTATAGGTCAGCCTCTCTTTGAACATTTTTGTTGCTCTCTTCTGAATTGTCTCCAGTTTGTCCACATCTTTCCTAAAGTGTGGACCCCAAAACTGGACACAGTACTCCAGCTGAGACTTCAGCAGTGCAGAGAAGAGCAGAAAAATTACCTCCTATGTCATACATAAACACTTCTGTTAATACACCCCAGAATATTAGGTTTTTCACAACTGCATCACATTGTTGGCTCACATTCAGTTGTGATCCACTATAACCCAAAATCTTTTTCTGAAGTACTACTGCCTAACCAGTTGTTCCCCATTTTGTATTTGTGCATTTGATTTTTCTGTCCTAAGTACTTTGCACTTGGCTTTATTAAATTGCATCTTGTTGATTTCAGACCAGTTCTCCAAGTTAGAATCATAGAACTGGAAGGGACCTCGAGAGGTCATCTAGTCCAGTCCCCTGCACTCAAGGCAGGACTAAGTATTATCTAGACCATCTTTGAGAGGTGTTTGTCCAACCTGCTCTTAAAAATCCCCAGTGATGGAGATTCCACCGATATCCTTTTAAATTGAAGCTCTTGCCCCTTTTCCTTGGCCAGTTGTCTATTAGTAAAGAAAAGGAACTAGGTCAAAGATGGGTTTATCCGTGAATAACTTGAAAAGAGTACTTATTGTAGGAATAGGAAGATTTCTCTGTGAAAAATACCAATGTAGCTAGGCATTGATACTTTAGCTGGATCTGCAACCTTTTCTGCCTTTACTGATCTCCCTTCCCCTCTTGCTTTAAAAAAAAATGTGCTTCGTAAACTGGAAGGCTGTCACAGGCCATAGGGGAGACAAAGACAGGGTGGAGACTAATTCCAGTTTGTAACACAGTTCTGCAGAAGATCCCTGTTCAGGCAGCATTACCCATTCTATCTCCCCAGCTGGGCAATAGCAGGACAGCCAGCCACACCCTTTTCGTATGGGGGAGGCAGTGAGCGTGCACCCTGCCTTCCTAAGTGAACTTCTGGCGCCCAGATGGGGCAGAGACACATCTCTGGGTAAGGGAAGGGATTAACACCTAGCCCAGATAGGGATTGTGCCACATTCCTTTAAAATCTGTTTAAACCTTTGCAGTTGTAGCAGTAGTTGGACTGCGTAGCTCAAGCTCTGTGCTGCCTCAGATCTAAGGACCAGGAATTTGCCTTCCTGTAAATATATACTACAGTGCTCTGCAGCAGCCTAACTTGGTTTGTATCCTAAACAGCTTTTTTGCAAACTTTTGGCACTTATCATCTCTGTGTTCTCTACATCATGTAAATCATTTCCAAAAAGACCATCCTATTTTGTTGAACGTATAAGAAGGTGCATCTTATGATTTCTTTTAGATTGTCACTGCCATCTTTTATGTTAACATGGACGTAATTGTGATCTCACAGTTTGCCTACTATAAGCTCAAGAATCAGAAGACAACAAAATGTAAGATTTTCAACAATTAATTCATTTCCCACAATATGAAGTGGAATACTTTGGTCCTTGATATTCTTTTCTTAAACTTTCAAGTATGAGTTTTCAGAGGGGTTTAAAAGGAGGTGAGCACCCAAATCCCAGTTCAAGTGTTCTTAGGCCCCTGTGAAAATCTCATTCTTCCCCCTTAGGGCATGATTTACAATTTTTGCAGAGTAATTTATATCTATCCCTAAATTCAACTAGTCTGTTCAGAATTTGTTACATATTCCTAGTTGCCAAAATTCTGTAATAGCTGTGAGTATTTTCTATGTAAGACTGTCACTTTATATAGGTGTTTAAAAAATGCAATAATTTGTGGAATCTAGTTGCTTGCTTTAGTTTATTCCTTAGTTTTACTATCTACTTTCAGCTATCTAAACATATGTAAAAGAAGATTGAAAGCTTGCATTCCTTTCCATTAGGTTATGTTCAATTAGTTTCCCTGATTTTGATCGAAGTTGGACTTTTTATTTTGTATTTGCTAACTGCATAAAATAACTTGACATTTTCATGTGTTCTGTATCTATAACTATACGTAGTCAAAAAGACCCAATGGAAAAGGAATGAAATTACTTGATTTGCTTCATAAAATCCTGCAAGTAATTATAGTGTTTAATCTTGGAAAATTTTCAGTCTTCCATTTATATTGCAATAGCAGTCAAAGTTCTGTTCAAATTGTAAAAGCTCAGGAAAAACAGCATACCTGACTATATCAATAGAAACATTTTTAAGTCAAAATATAAATATTAAAATTAAAGGTCTAACAAAGGTAATAAAAAGCGGAGTTACAACTTAGACGTGCCCAGCTGAATAAAGAACCAAGGGCAGCAGATATGGAACTGCTCTTAAATCCATGCAATATCTAACCACATCAAGATTAAAATTACATGGTGTGTCCTTAGCTCTGATTTTCTTTGTTTTTATTTCATAACCTTAAAAAAATAAAAGGATATTCACAGGTCCGGCTGCTGTGCCACTTTTCAGTCACACTCGTGCCTAACTAGAAGGCGAAGGATAGTTTTCAGGTTAAGGTGGTGGAGTGGGACTCCAGAGATCTGGATTCAGTTCCCAGCTCTACCTCAGACTCGTGTGTGACCTTGGGCAAGTCGGTTTGGGCCAGATATTTAAAGGTATTTAGCTGGTGCTGCGCTCAATATTGCAAAGTCTAATTGATTTATGAGACTTGATTAATTTTCAAAAGGGATTTAGGAGTTTAGATGAGTGCAGCACCAGCTAAATATCTTTAAATATCTGGGTCTTAGTCTTCGTGCTTCAGATCCCCATCTGTTAAATGGCAATAGTAATATGTCCTTTGTCTTGGCTGTTTAGACTGCAAACTCGAAGGGCAGGGACTTTCTCTTGCTGTATATCAGTACAGCTTCTAGCACAGTGGAGTGCTGATATCATCTGGAGCCAGTAAGCACGACTGTATTATAATACAGGAGCTACCTTATCTACTGAATTATTTATAATATTTTCTGCTATTTTGAAATCCTTTGTAGGTGACTATAGCCCCAATCCAGCAAGTCACATAAGCACATGCTTAACTTTAAGCATGGGTAATCCCACTGATTTGAGTAGGACCACTCATATGCTTAGTTAATCATGTACTTAAGTGCTTTGCTGGATGGGCCTGTATTAACAGCAAAGCCTTTGGGACCAATGGAATGAAATTTACATTCCAAATGTCTTTGTATTTGGGGTGTTTAATCAATACTTGTGGAAAGAAAGTGTTCTGTTCTATTGTATTTAGCAACTTTTTGATTATTGTACTAGCTAAACCTGAATGTGTTAGCAGGAGCTAGTTTAAAAAGTGGATTGAATGTGAAACTTGTCTTCACTTGAAGATGTTTAACTCTATATGCTAAATAACAAGCAAATAGCAATGTTACTAGCCAACAAGTCATTTGTCAGCTGACTTATTGTATTTTATTGTAGGCAGCATAAACCTGAAGAATTTCTGTGTAACCTGGGTCTTGATGTCTATAACATTGTGTGTAATTTTACCCAGTCAGCTACTGCTACGAAACCAAGACCAGAGTACTGTGCTGGAAGCTAGCAAGGTAGTTTGTTTTTTAGTTAACGTCCCGCCTTCACAAAAAGACTATAAATAAAATTTTGGTAAGGATTGTGGGTGTGCTTCTTAGGAATTTGCATGATGATCCTAATTGCTTTAGTAATTGTGTGCGCAATATTATGGGTATTTGTTTGAACGATACTTGCCAAACCCCCTCCCCAAAATATAGAAGTTGCCTAAAAACAGCCATGGAGATGTCTTGCAGTTAAGTCTTTCTGTCTTGATGTTTGACATCAGGCTGTATTTCCAGCTGGTGTTATTAAAATGCAGGCAATTAGGCATTACACAGCTTTCCAGTTTCTATGAGTGGAAATTCTGAAATGATTATAATTATTTGTAATTAACTTGTTTAGCTACATATACTAATTAGCGGAATTTTTCTGTAGTCATTTAAGGCAGTAGTAAAAATCACTATTGTTTTCTTTTAAATTTGTGGCCTGAAAATATTAACTGAGACATTAAAATCTGTCACAGTGAATTGGGGGTTCTTTTTTCTCCTAAAGAAATTTTGAGTGCACTCATGCAAGCTTTCAGTTCGCATTGTTTTCATAGTTTGTACCTAAAGAAATCTTTTTCCATCTTCTGAAAGAAGGCAGGCTCTTTTTCTTCTCCCCTCTACCCAACCTGTTTAGATTTTCCTTCAAAAGAGTGAGGACCATAATCTCACACTTCTCCCAAACTGAGAATATTTCTTGATGCATTCCTAGCTCTAGGCTACTGCTGCATTATTTCAATTATTGTACCTGCCTACTGAGGAAAAAGATGTACATGAAGTAATGACTTAGTGCAAACAAATGGAGCATAGTTCATGTTATGTAATATCCCTTCTCCTGAATAGGGGCAGGAGTTTGGGAGGATATTGTCCCTCTTTTGAATTTTGCAAGCTATGAATTTACGCTTTTTAAGATGCACTTTATCTTACTAATGGAGCTATATTAGAATGCATAACTCTGTAGATTAAATTAGAGTAACATATGAATGCACCTTCTCTTCACTGATACTAGGTAACATAGGCAGTCATTTGGAGACTGGAAACCCAGGTTTAGCCTCTGATGTGGGAAGAAATTACACTTGTATCTGCTGTTGCCTAATACGAGAGTTGAGCGGTACATAGGTGATGGAACTAGGGGTGCTGCCAGGGGCTTTATGTGGTTTCCATTATATACATGGCTCACAGTTTGGTTAAATGGCTCTCAGCACCCCCCCCCCCCGCTATAAAAATTGTTCCAGCACTCCTGGAGGGGTATATTCCACCATTTTGCTGATCTTCGTAATAGTGCTGGTTTATTACCTATACAGTAATCCAAACTACATTGCTCAGCAGGGAAGCCTTATTTTCAAAATGTAGCAGAGTGGGGAAATTAACACAATTCATGTTGAACACAGTGGAAAAGTCATTAAGTGTCGTGCTTTCTTGCCACAATGTGCTTTGCTTTTCGCTGGCCATTGCTGTAGTTCTTAATTTTGACTTTAATCACCGAGTCTAGCTCTTTCACTATTGAGAATAGATGCATTTTGCATTAATGTTTAGCATTAAATCCCAACTGTTGCATGTAACTAGCTTTGATTCTGATGTGCACCACTCTGAGGTAAAGATCAAACTCTTTCTAGCAGTCACCTCTTTTACAGCAGCATTGAACTGCTTTGAAGGGAGTTCTGATCCAGTCCCTTTCCAGAAAGTCAGTGGCCATAATGCAGGCCTTGAGAGGAAGTTAAACTGTAAGTTAAAACCTCTTGAAATGTTAAAAGGTATTTTTAAACAAAATCTTTGTGTTTTTTGTTGGTTTTTCAGAACACTCTTGGTATGATAGAAATGTCAGGTTTCATTTGTGGCTATGTATCTTGCATGTTTTACTTGGGATCTAGATTTCCCCAGCTGTATAAAAACGTAAGTATATTTTTGAGAGAGTTCACTTAAATTGCATAATGCTTCCTGTTGCTTGATACACTGGAATCTTCCTCTCATTGAACACAAACTTCCATTTCCATTTGAAATCTGAACTTTGCATTTGGAACTATCTGAAATGGGAAGAGGCAAGGAAGGAAAACTGCACATCTTTCAGAGAGGACAGGAGAAGTAGATCTGAATCTGAAGGTGGGGGCAGAGGTATGCATTGCACATGAAAAGCAAACATACAGTTTATATCTCTAGATTGCCAAGTGTTCTCTATTAAATAAGTAAGTAAACAATGTAGAGAGTTTTATAGAGTACAGTGAGTTAAAACATAATCCACTATGACTTCAGAAATCCCATTATTGATTTCATAATCTTCCTACTGTCAGTGAATAAGGCTGCAATCCTTTCATGGAGGTCGCAGAAGTCACAGATTCCGTGACTTTCTATGACCTCCGTGACTTCCGCAGGGGCTGGTGTGTCTGACTTCAGGGCCACCCGAGCAGCCCCTGCTCAGGTAGCCCACAGCCAGCAGCACCGGCCAAGGCTGGAGTGACCCATGACCAGCTCCTCCGGTGATCCCCAGGGCCAGCCGCACCGGCCATTGCTCGGGAGGCCCAGGTTCAGCTGGGCCTGGGGACCCCCCGAGCAGCGGACGGTGTGGCTGGTCCCGTGGACCGCCTGAGCAATGGTCCTGGGAGCAGCCCCCGGGGAGCGCCTGAGCAGCAGTCCTGGGGGCCACCCCGGAGCCAGCTGCATCAGCCATTGCTCGGGCAGCCCCAGTCAGCTGGCTCCAGGGACTATGCAAGGAGCAGCCGGTGTGGCTGGTCCCAGGGACCGCCCAAGCAGAGGTCCTTGGGGCGGCCCCGTGGAGCATCTGAGCAGCTGTCCTGTCCCGGGGCTAGCCGCATCAGCCACTGCTGCGGCCCCGGGCAGCAGAATAGCGGCCGGTGTGGTGGCTCTGGGGAGCGCCTGAGCAGTGTTCCTGAGAGTGCCCTGGGAACTGCCCAAGCATCAGCGGTCCCCGGGCGGCCAGAGCGGTGGTCCTGGGGTGGCATCCAGAGAGCAGTCCCTGGCAGCAGCGGCCAGGGGACAGTCAACCCCCAGCACTACAGCAGGTTGTCCCCCAGAGCAACGAGGCCCCAGAAGTAGAGGTTTAGTCAGGGGTATTTCTGATAAAAATCATGGACAGGTCGCGGGCCGTGAATTTTTATTTATTGTCCAAAAATAAAAGGAGTACTTGGAGAACCACTGTATTTTCCACTGCATGCATCCGATGAAGGGAGCTGTAGGTCACAAAAGCTTATGCTCAAATAAATTTGTTAGTCTCTAAGGTGCCACAAGTACTCCTTTTCTTTTTGCGGATACAGACTAACATGGCTGCTACTCTGAAACCTATTTATTGCCTGTGACCTGTCCATGACTTTTACCAAAAATACCCGTGACTAAACCTTAGCCTTATCAATGAGTGAAAGATTTTATATATGCAGAGAACAGGCATTGGAATGCGTTTTGATCTTACATTGAAAAAACTTGGCACATGAAGTACAGTTTATTTCCAATCCAACAGGCCTCTCTGAAGTAAGCTATTAAAGCATTTTCAAAATGTTCCACCGAAGAAAGGGAAGGAGTAACAGATTTCTGAAGAAATAAACAGTAACATTTTATAATGTGCTAGAGTCCCATTCTGGTCTGCAGCTGCAGGAGTTAACATGCATTATTCCCCAGAACTATGCACGTTACTACTGATTTAGATTATTCTGGTGTAGAAAGTAATAGATCTAATGGAGGCAGAAGCATTAGAAACATAGGTAAATGTTTTCTAGCTGGAAAAGAATAAGTGTTTGAATTTGTGGGGGCATGTTAGAAAGTAAAATAACTGGAAAATATCCATAACTGATCACTGTAATAATGTATGTGACAACTTTTATTTTCCTATCAAAGTTTTTTTTTTTTTTTTTTTTTAATATTTATTTGTAGTTCCAGAGAAGGTCCACAGAAGGCACATCTTACCTGCTGTTTGCATTAGCCATGATGGGAAACTGTACTTATGGACTGAGCCTTGTTTTAAAGATGCCTGCAGCTAAGGCTCTCAGAAACCTCTACTTTTTACACCATCTTCCATGGCTCATTGGGAGCTTTGGAGTTCTGTTTCTAGATATTTTTGTATCCTTTTCCAGTTAGAGCAAGAGTTTCTCAAAAGTGTGTTTTTAAATATTAGACAATAATTTGAGATTGAATTGGAGTTTTGGACGGCTTTCATTCTGCATCTAAACTGATTGTGAAACGTCGTCTTTTTTAAAATGATTTGCCCAGTTTTATAAGATGGCCAGTAACTTTGAATAAGGTATCCAAATTAAAGCTACATTGGATAGCTTTACTTTTTGTAGTCAATACACAGTGGACTAAATTTTCAGTTTTAGGCACGCGCAATGGCCCTCCCATTTGTGCATGGCTAATGTGTGTTTAATACCCGAGAAACACACAAATTATTTCCAAGTGCACAAGGCAGATTATAACTGAAACTGGCCCATTTTTAAAGGTATCTTAAATCAACTTCTTGCCAGATTCATCTAGAGGTAAAGGACAAACATGAAGCTTATTAAGATATTTTTGAAAACATAATATGTAGTGAACATATGTTGCAGTTGTCCATAAAACTAAGTGCATCACCCAGGGCACAAACATATGCATTCATGCATTTAAGTGTATCTTAAAGTAAGCTATTATTTTTGAAGAGTCATGCACAATAGCACATATTACAACATAGGTTAGCTTGCCAGGCTGCTGCAACTGACAGAAGGAGTTTGGTCTTAAATGAACTTCTCTCTTAATTCAGATTTGTATTGTGTGTGTTTCCAGTGTGCTAGTTATTGCTATATATGTGCACTCATTCTAGGAAGATGATTGTTCTTGTTGATTGTAAAATACTAATAAGAGCAAATTGTTGAACAATATTGAGCCTTTGTTTCATAAGTCTTGTGAATGGTAACATATTTGTTGGTCTTACCACCTGTATAACTATCTACCCCATTATCCTTGCCAGTTAAAATTCCATGTTTTGTCTATAAAGCCAGTCAAAGAACCAGGAGGGCCTTGATATGCATAAGAAAGGAGAAAACAGCAAGTTGTAGGAAAACCAGCCCATTTTAAACTGAATTTGGACTCCTATTTAGTAGCCTTATGAATTTAAGTGCAACACATCCATAGAGGAGCCTTGGGGCAGGTCTACGTACAGCCCAGATCGACACTCTGAGATTGATCCATTAGTGGTCGATTTAGGGGGTCTAGTGAAGACCCGCCAGATCAACAGCAGATCGCTCTCCAGTCTATCCCTGTATCCAACGCCTGACGAGAAGAGTGAGGTAAGTTGACGGCAGATTTTCTCCCATCGACCCCTCGCAGTAACTCAACCTAAGGTACGTCAACTCCAGCTAAGTTATTCACACAACGCAGAGTCATCCTGTGGAACTCCTTGCCAGAGGATGTTGTGAAAGCCAAAACCATAACAGGGTTCAAAGAAGAACTAGATAAATTTGTGGAGGATAGGTCCATCAATGGCGTCCCTAGCCTCTGTTTGTCAGAAGCTGGGAATGAGTGACAGGGGATGGATAACTTGATGATTACCTGTTCTGTTCATTCCCTCTGGGGCACCTGGCACAGGCCACCGTCGGAAGATAGGGTACTGGGCTAGATGGACCTTTGGTCTTACCCAGTCTGTACATTCTTATGTAGGTCGACTTACCGCAATAGTGTAGACATGGCCTTGGTTTTATCACGGCAGAGTAGTTTCATGTGAACTAACCTCTTCCATTACTGTACTACTTTAAGCAACTGCAAATAGTAGAATTGTAGTATGAGTTTTGGTACACCAAGGCCCTCCCTGTTTAATATTAGATGAAAGGTTCTGTGGATTATTGGCTACTACTGAGATCCCAACAATTGAGTTAATAAATACAGAATTCCAAACCATCTAATTGTATGGAACTGAGAGCCTGGATTTTCCAGCTTTCAATTTTGCTAAGCATTAGCATTTAAAGGAGGTATTCCTGACCTGTCTGGATTGAGAACTTCACGTCAGTAGCTCAAACTAACAAGAGGAAGAGGGATACAATATTTAAAATGTAAAGTTGGGATTCAGTGAAAAGAAGTCTCAGAACCAGCTTAAAGCATATAACCAGTTCAATTGTTAAAACTTCAGATTGACTAACTCTCTTCTTCACTCAGGATAGCCAACCATGCTCTGGGCATCCGAAGACATGAAGTTCTAGTAAAAGGTCCTTCACAACACAAACACAGAACTTCACTACAGTGGTAATTTACTACTGAGGATAACTGCCTCTTTTGAAATTAAAAGGTGTAGTTTTATCACTGATGAGATACTTCTCTAGCATGAGTAGACTGTAGCATTTCATGGCTTTTTGCCCTGGTTTGGACACACAAGGCTTTCGTTCCCTAAACAAAGCCCTGAAAATTTTGGCCTTAGCTGGAAACATAAAACTGCCTATACTTACAAAAAGGAAAATCAGAATTTGATGCTGATCACCATGACAGTACACTACTTGCATATTTGTACATGCCCTTCCATCATGTATTCCTAAGAGGAACTCTGATATTGGCCACAAACTGCCCAGAATCGCAATACTTGTGTGCACATGACATTCATTTTTCAGTTCTGACTTGATTAGAGTCTGATTCCAATCCTAGTAGTCCTCCAGTTCAAATTATATTGAAAACAGATGCTTCCAGCGTGGCTTGGGGAATTTGAAGAAACTTTGTAATCAAGAGAAAAGGAGAAACAAAAGCAGACCTCCTGCCTTGAGAAGTCCTCAAGATATGGAAATCAGTGCTTTCCAAAGAGAGCTTCATTACTGTTTGTTGCAGAAAATCCTAGCAAACTCACACACCACATTACAGTCATGAGTAATTCAAAAAGGGGCAAGCAGGATCTTTCTTGATTGTTGGGAACAGAGGGGGTGGGAATAGAAAGCTCCCAATCTTCAGAAGAGAAAAGGAGTCTCATTTTTGGATAATCACTGCCTTTGAGTCATTAACTTTCTTTTCTGGTAGTTAATTTCTGACAACATCCACAGTTATATTAGATGGGATACAGCAAGGACAAAACCAACCTCTAACTGACTGGGTTAGGAATATGCTTCCCCTGTCAGCCAGTTACTCCATAACTGTCTACTATAGAATTTTTGCACATATGTCTGTTGCAGTAGCAGCTGAAGTTAGCCAAGAGACTAGTTCCTAGACTGAACTGGCTGCAGGAGGGCATTCTCAGTAGATCAGCTGGGATTCTGGAACTTTCTTCCCACTGGTCCAGGTTTGTTTCATCTTTAGGGACATTGGAAGAGTCATGACTCTTCACCAACTTTTGGTTGAAGTACAGGGTTGGGTTGGCATAAGAGTTTGGCTGAATGTGCAGTTACTTTATGCTTCATCATAAAGTACTATAAAATGCCAAATATTAGAGTAGTTAATTCCCAGATCCACCCTCAAACACATGGATGAAACTTTAACTGATTTCCCTGGAGATTTACTTCAGTGGGAGATCCACCCGTGTAGCTGAGGGACAGAATTGGGCCATTAGGTTTCCATCTTGAAACCTCCCAACCAGTCCCATTTGAACCTTTTTATGTCTTTATCTGTAAATTGAATCCCAAAAGCAATGCCTTGTGCCTAGATTAAACAGACCTCAGTACAGAGATTTTCCCCCCATCTCTGTTTTATTTGACATGCAGTACATTAGGTCCAGCCTCTGTCAGCAAACTACATTGAAATGCTGCATAGTTATTTGCAGATTACATTGTTACTAGAGGCCCAAAAATAAGTATAGTCAGCCAGAGCTAAGCAACAATAGCCAGAGTCTTATCAGTCCGTTTGGAATTCATTATATACTTTTACAGAACATCATTGTGTTGTAATTCAATTACATCATGCAGAGAATCTAAGCCTGACCTGGCAATTCAGCAAGGGCAGTTTCCCAACTGAGCATACAACTTTCTCCTCTCTCAGTATCCGTTTTTTTCAGGACGGTTTCATATATCACATATTGCACATTAATATCTTTATATACTTAGAAAACAAATTTTTGATCCATTAGTTCACAGTGACTGTCCAAGACTTGGTTCTATCTAGTTAGTATGGCTATGAGCCAGCCAAACTGTCTGCATGCTCAGGCCTCCGTTTTCATTGAGAAAGTTATGGACATGAACAGTAAGCATGCTTCCATAGGAAAGAGCTTTAGTGGTCTTTAATTTTATTCCTTAAATCCCCAAATAACAAGTGCATCTAGTAATAAAAATATGTGCTGGAAATATTGATCTGAAATTGTACATTGCAAGTTATTTGGAATTGGTTCCTTCCCATGCTCTTAATCTCATTACATAAAACAGGCCACCAGGCTGGTAATGGTCATGGGCTAAGTATGATAGTCTGTGCTGGCATGCAGGAAATCCACACTTGTCCCAACTCCCAGATCCCAGGCCTGATTTCAGTAGAGTAACTCCTTATTCACACTGGTGGAGGGACTCAGTCCCACAAGTGCTCTTAATGCTTCATCAGGAGATGAAAGCACTCAGCACCCTCAGAAGGTGCTCAGTCTCTTGCAGGATGAGGTCCTATCAAATTCCTGGTCTCTTGGTTTCCTGACTCACAGTAGCTGGAAGTGCTGTGCAACTAAATTGCTCAGCTCTAAGCAGGGAGACAGCCCCATATTAACACAGCAGTGAATAAGAGTGCTTATCTACTGTCTCTGAAGGAAATTCTGACTAGTCTTTACATGGAAGGGACCCCAGAGGTGGGGTATTGTAAAGCTTTGGGAAAGCAGGGTAATTCATGGGGCTGTGCCCAGGATGTAGAGAATTGCCTCCTCACCCACCCACACCTTCCAGAAAGCTTCTATGGTAATAATATTTTTTGAAATAGCAGCATGCCTTAGCTTCAAATGTCTCACTGCTACTGTCTACTAGACCACTTATTTTAACTTGTTTAAAGTGTTCCCGATAGAGATCTGATGTGCCAAGTTTCCTCCCAGGGCAACTCTTATTCATTTGTAAAATGGGATTTGAAGTATAGTGGTAGTATGACTGTCTTACCTAAAGCTATGTGAATAAGAGCATGCATTGTATTGTGTGTGTGAAGATACCTGGTAAACAGATGCCCCCTTGTATCCATTTTCTAGACCTTTAAGCCTTCTTTCATGCAAGTCCCTATGACTTAAGTTTCCTTCCTGACCCCATCCACTTCACCTCCTCCAAAATCCCTTCAGGGTTGGATATAAACACTAATAGTAGTTTGGTTTAATACAGTGATTCTCAACCTGTGGTTCGCAGACCCCTGGGTGTGTCCGCAGACTAAGATTTCCAAAGGGGTCCACACCTCCATTTGAAATTTTTTAGGGGTCCTCAAATGAAAAAAGGTTGAAAACCACTGGTCTAGTAGATGAGATGCTGGTCTGGGAGTTGGACTTGGATTTTGTTCCTAGCTCTGCCCTGACCTGCCATGTCACCTACAGCAAGTCACCTCTCAGTGCCTCTGTGGGTTTCTCCTCCTACCTTCTGTCTTGTTTATTTGGCTTAGAAACAATTTTGGGGTAGGAGCCATTTCTTACTGTGCATGTTTACATTGCCTAGCACAGTGGGACCCTGATCTCCCAGTTGGAGCCTTGATGCACTACTGTTATACAAATAAATAAAACTAAATATGCATTGTTTAATTGAACCTCTTGCACAAAGTGACTGGAAAGCCAGGTTCTCTCCTCATGGTTCTGCCTCTTTACTAAGAAAGGAGTGTTTTAAAGTGAGCAAATTTGCATATATGAGGTTAGAGTGCGGCCTCTGTGCCTCCCAGATTCTGGATATGGCTGGGGATCAGAGTAGCCCTACAGTAAGTTAGAGCAGGCCCCCAAGGGCTGCTCTCATGTATGGTAGACTCCCTTCATCTGCTTATGGGCTGCTCTGCAGCCTAAAATAGGCCAAGTGCAAAGCACTGTGGCCACTCTCCCTCATGCCTCTGAAATGCTCTCTCTGGTTCCATCCCCAGCATGGCCTTTTGCCTAGGGTTACGGGTGGAGGGAGGTACAGTGTAGGGCAATGTCAGTCATACACTGCTCCTGTGCTGGGGCTTTCACCTGAGGTCATTGTGGCTTCTTTATACTCCTGCAAGTCACCAGTGGCATATATAGGGGCCAGAATCTGACCCAATGTGTATTAATTTGATCATCATAACTGAGGATATCTGAATTTAATGTATTCTGTCACTTAGAGTTAAAAAAAATTCTGAATACTGCCAACAAGATAGTAATCTTAAATTCCCAGAACACCATGTTGGTAAAACTGACTAACTCATTGCCGTAAGACATAATTGAGAACAAGTGAAGCAGGATTTGAAGAAGGATTACACACACATGGTTTAGAAATGTCCACAGTTCAGATTAAAAATAAGGATATAAACCCTCATGCATCAGAGCATAAATTAACCATTAACTAGCTAGGAAGAAACATTATAGGCATAACTCTGTAGAGAGTTTTGAACCTTCATCTGAAGAATCAAAGTGATCACTGTCCGAGACTGGTTGGTGGATTTGATGGATGGCTAGTTTTCATCCTGTCTGTCAATTTTTTTGTTCTTAAAAGAGCAGAAAATGCTATCTTTGTATCTCATGTTGTTCATTTTCTTACCCAAAATATCCAGATGACTGCACAATTTATTATGTATCGCAAGCAGAACAAGAGAAGACCCAGTTTAGTGGCAATGGAAGTGGAACCATTACTTGTGAACGACGAGGATTCCTAACATCTCTATGTACTGTTATTTTTTTTCAATAAAGTTTACATTTGGAGGACTTGAAGATTTTTCACAGAGTAAAGATTAAAATTGCATAGGGACCAAGCTTATTGTCAGTGGCTTATTCTTTGTAATATTGTGAAGATACTACAAAAGAAAATATTATTTAATGTCTACTGTACTGTAAGTGCTAAGATGGCACATGTAATCAACACATTTTCTTCTGAATTACCACAGTTTAGTCTTTTGTCTCTTGCAATGTGTTGTGCTCTACAGTGAGGAGTGCTTTAAAAATACCTAGAATATATAATCTCATGGTATATTCCATATTGTAAAATAATTCAGAAGTGTGCTGGATATACTGTTGTAATTCAGTGCAGATATTTTCTCAACCTAGCAAGCTGTTGCGGCAAATAACTAAACTGTAAATTATAAGGCCATCTGAACATTTTTAATCCTGCCACCATATGTAAACAGCAGGCCTATATTTTGTAGATACACATATATAGCTCATTAATGATAACATGGAAATATGAAGTCACCAACTGAAATTCACCCATGTGCCACAAGTCCTCACAATGCATATATATCACTTAAGGACAGGTTTCAGAGTAGCAGCCGTGTTTGTATCCGCAAAAAGAAAAGGAGTACTTGTGGCACTTTAGTAACTAACAAATTTATTTGAGCATAAGCTTTCGTGAGCTACAGCTCACTTCATCGTAGCTCATGAAAGCTTATGCTCAAATAAATTTGTTAGTCTCTAAGGTGCCCAAGTACTCCTTTTCTTTTTTGCATATCACGTAAGGTTTTTTTAAGCCTTCAGAATAGGGTGGTGCATAGGCCTTGTGTGGGCTCTCCATACAGGGCTGAATTTCATCCACTTCAAGAGGAGAACGAAGCCTTTAAATGCCTTTAATTGAGTGATTTTAATCCAAAGGCCAAATTCTGAACGCATAAGAACATGTAATGGGTCTGTTCATGTAATTCCCATTAAAATAATTGGGAGCCTCACACACAGTCCAGTATAGAATTTTACTCTGTGCATTTGTTCTCTTCTTGATGTGTGCACGTTATTTTCATTAAGATAATACTTGTTTAGTGCATGTTATGTGGAATGTACTTATAAATTACTGTATATCTACATTTTGCACAACCTTCCTCTCTTTTCAGCCTTCTGCATACATATGGTCTAATAATTAGAAATTAGAGATAAAAGACTGAGTGCATTTTTTTTTCTAATGCAGGATTACTGGGAGGTATGTCTTTAATTTTATATACTTTGAGCAATAGAGACAAGGAAAAATAAATCATTTTGTCCAAAATGTGTATTGAAAAGTAACTAAACTTTTTGCTGACAAAAACTGCCATAAGATTGTCAACAAAAGAATTCTCACCATTTTAAAAGTCTAAATCTTGTGTCTCTTCATATGGATTATTCAAGATTTTCCTTTTGTATAAATTCTGATAACAGTGTTAAAAGGGACACTTAATTTGAAACTTATCCAATTTAAAAAATAATAGTTTCAGTTACTACATCTGCCCCTGAGTTCCCCTGCTAAATTTTGTGGTTTTACATTTTCTAAATTTTAAATCCTTTTCTGTCTTGTCACACCTGTATAAAATGAGAAAAAAAATTAACTGTGGGGATACAGTCTGTACGGTAAGTGCTGTCAAATGTACAGACTGAAAATAAAGTTAACTCTGTAACCTTTCACTAGAGTTTAAGTATTACTTCTAAAAACATGTTAAGGATCAAACAATTTTTAAATTAAGACATAAAATAATCTTCCATTAAAGTTGGAATGATCTAATCACTGCAGCAGTATGTTATGTGACCCCTTTAGAGCAAGTTAAAATCAGTCATTAGTCCACAAAACCTAAGACTTTGCAGATAATATGATAATGTTACATATTGTAGGTAGCATCAGATAGCATTGTATGTACTGTAAATAGTTGCAACAGTTCTATATTGTGTAATACTGAATGTGATACAGTAAATATTGACTGGTCAATGTAATTAACATATCTTTCTTACTCAGCAATAATTCTAGGGTTTCTGTTTGTGGTTTTAAAGTTGCCACAACTACTAAGAAATGCTGAAGTAGTGAGCAAGTGGAATTATCCCACTGAGTATCTTGGAAGTATTCCTCCAAGTGCTTTTAAGATACATACCAGTATTAGGCAATTCTTTCCTTGACTTTAGTGGGGCTTTCTGTGCGCACCTGGGATCAGTCTGCTTGGAGAAGTTTGCAGCATCAGGTTCTAAGTGTATGTTTGAGATGAGTATGTATACTTCCTGATTTCTTAAACTGTTGGGAGGGTGGGTTAGAATTTGATCTTTCCACTGCATAAATTCAGAAACAATTTGTCTCACTTGTAGATTTATATGCTGTATTTAAGAGATTACCCAAAATCTTCCCTTGCTGGTGATTTAAACCGTATCTTGTTACTTTTTAATGCAGTTAACATTTGTTCTTGTATCATTGCTTCAAGGATTATCTTCCCTTTTCATTACATATAGTAATCCTGTTTTGTGTTGTGTGTCCTGAGTTTATGTTGCTATGGTTTATTGAAACAACTAAATATAGGTGATAAACTAAATCACAGTAAATTTTGTAAGAATATTGAAAGATAATGTAACATCTTAATATATAACAATATTAAATATTGTCATTGTTTATTGTGTGTGCATGCACATGTGTATATATTTAGGATAGTGTATAGTTTTAATTGAATACTTTAGCTTTAATAAAAATAGGTGTCAAGGTAAATCTTTTGCTGTAACTGTTAACCAAATAAATAGTTATTTCTCATGTATTTCTAACAGTGTTTTTTACTCCATATTAATATATAGGGATTCAGTTTGATCAGTGCACTGATCATCTCTTTTGCCCATCCCATGGTTATTCTGTTCTCCGAGACAGATCCTTAACTGATGTAAGTCAGCATAGCTCTATTGAAATCAGTAGAATATACTCCAGTTGAGGATCTGTCCAGGACTATTCCTTGTTTGTTAATTTGAAAGAGAGTGTGAAATAATGCTTGTAACATCCAGCATAGCTACTTGGGTAAGAGAAGAAAACTGACTTAATCTCCTTGCTCTGTCCTACTAATTCTTCCCCACGCTTCTTGTAATCCAAGATTAATAGCATTGTTTTCTTGTTTACTGTCATGAAAATCTGATTAACTAAAGGAGGCATCTAAAATGTCTCTAGGGCTCCCTGTATAGTTAAACGCACAATATGAATCTTGTCATAGGGCATACCTACCTAAACTAACTCTTCAGCCGAAAGAAAACGATTCTAAATCTGAGTGACCCCAAGGTCATTGCACAGGGTTTCCAATTACTTGTGTCAATAAAGCAGACAGATACTGAACTGCTTCTGACCATCTCCTGAAGTTTATGTATGCTGGCAAATTTTCTAAAATTGTTTTTATGCACCCTCCCAAACTGTCAAAATAGCCTAGAATAAGTGGTTTAGCTACACCCATAGGAAACATCAGGCAAAAGCTGCTGCTGCTGCTTGACTCCTTTATGATCTCATAGCTCCCTATTCCTATTAACCAATGTTTACTGTCTACAACCACTTATGGAAGCACTGAAGAAAGATAACATGAGCTCCATGGCAATCCAAAATGCTCCAGAGGGTAATTTTTTTTGCTTCTGCAGCCCTCTTTTCCTTACAGATGCCATAAACCAGACAAAAAACACAAAAGTTTGAGATTATCTTCAATTTAAATGTCAGAGATTGAAATTTTATTTCTCCATTTGTTCTCCTTACTATGACTAACATGACTAATTGTCCAGCAGATCCTTGCTCACCTGTACCAATTCCAAAGGGACTCTCAAAAATTTCAAAGCACTAGATATCAGGCAATAGGTTCCTGATGTTCAATTCTGCCCTCACATCCATAATTACAGTTCCTATTAACATGAATATGAGGAAGAATTGGGCCCTTGATGTCCAAATAAATAACAATTCTTAGTGGCTTACAGCCTTGGAAGCTTAGAAGTTTCTCAGTTCAGCAAACCTCTCTTGCTATCATACTGAAAAAAGACCAGGGCTCTTCCTCATCCCTTTGTTAATATTAATAATTAAAAGATTAATATATTATAATATTAAACACATAATATTAAATATAATATTAATTTTATATTATATTATTATACATAATATTAAAAGATTAAGAATAGTTTGAAAGAATGGGAGAATGGCATGCTCTCTTACCTAACAGAAGCTTTGTTGAAGTGGTTCTCTTTCTCTAATAACCAGACAACTCAGTGGTTACATGGTAATTACTCCCCATTTACAGAATCATGTGTAGAATTTACCGGTTTTTCCTGTTATAAGGTAGTTATATACTTGCCTATAGATTATTTTCTTCTGTACTTAACTGTTAAGGCATTTTTTCCCCAGATGAAGGCAGTAATTTTTTTCAACTTTTACTGTAGTAATTGCCTCTAGGGTGAAACTGGTGAGTTTTAGTAGAGTTTCCATTATTACATAGGAAGCCTAAAGGTAGAAATGCTAATGTTAGAGAAATCATTTTATTTATTCATAAACAGTGACCCTCACTGACTACCTCATAGATAGGTCTGTGGTGTGTAACATACAGCAAATCAACCTGGCTATCCTTCCTACTTCTTAAGCAATTACTTAATTGCTATTTCCATTCCTCACTGCAGAGTTGTCTTGTTATAGGGGTATTTCCCATCATCCTTTTCTGGAAGGCTGGCCTTTTAAATAGGGTAAAATGAAGCAGCTGCAATACTGAAGTGGTTATTTTGTAACTACCTATGATATCTCCTCATCTTGCTAGTGTGTAACAGAATTCTCTCTAATTTTCCCTTCCTTATTTCTAACTGGCTGGTGTTTGCTGCCAGGTTGGGGAGGACAAGATGAGGAGGAACCCTCAAAATCCTCCTCTTCCTGCTTAAAATAAAAGATTGCTCCTTTTAATAAACTTAAGAGATAATACTCATTATGCTAATTACTGTAATGACTACTACAGACAGCTGAGGTAACAACAGCCTCTCTGCCAACACTGAGGAGGAAAAGGAAGGTAAAGCACTTGGGTATAATCAATTCCTTTTCTACTTGAGAAGTCTGCGCTTCAGAGGGAGAAATGCCTTCACTTTTCTAGTTGCCCTGAGTCTCCACCATATTAGCAAGGTATGCAGGCTAGAGTCTATTATTTTGTCTGCCAAGCACCCCCCACTCTTTACAGAAGTTATAGACTATTTAGAGGACAGGGGTTGAAAAACGTGCCTTATGTACTGTATAGCTATAAAGGAACTAGCATTATCCTGAAAAGTGGGTGGGGGGGTCCATTTAATTGAGGTAGCATATAACCTTTATATATAGCAAATTTGTCAATAACTACAGTATTAGAGGGCTCTGTTTCTCTTTTCCTCTCTTCCCTGTCTATGGTGGATATTCCCCCCCCCCCCTTTATCCTTGGTTATTTCATGCTAAATTCATTTTATCCTGTACTGGGGCTTTCTTCAGGCCATACTAGATACTAGCTTTGCATCATGCTGGCTTGAAGATCTGAAATGTACCCTGGTCTTGACTGGGTGCATATAGAGCAGCATCCATACTGGAAAAATACATAAACTGCACTTTAGGTTACTTAGCTTCACTTATAGATGTACCTTCTCCTCATTCCAAGATGCAGATATCTGTGCTGTGATTTTCTTAAGGGGCTGCAGTTTACTAGTCAAGGTTTCCACATTTAAAAAAAACTACTTGAGCCCAGGATTTTGATATTTTCAAACTGCACAGCTTATTAATAGGCAGTTAAAAAGCAAAAGACAACAAATACAATCTAGTAGGTGACAAGGAAAAGACACATAAGATGCTTAGGTCAACAGCAGCAGTTAGTCATTCTATTCCCCCTTTCTCCCAGTTAGTTACTCCATGCAGCAGACTTCCTGAGAAACTTCACCCTCAGTCTGGTCAGTACCTACATTTCATCAGCCACTATATAATCTAGCCCTATAGTAATATAGCCCTATACCTGCCAAAGTAAACAGACTAAAGTCCTTCCTCTAGTAAAAATATTTCTCCTGCTGGTTTCTTATGTCAGGGATTTTAGAAATTATTAATCTTCACATAAAAGAATTCAGTTGTGTGGTTAAGGAGTTTGGTTAATGCTCCCAAGCTCTGTATTCCTTTTAAGGGCACAGGTCAGTTTAAATTGTTAGGAAAGCAGCATTTGGTTCTGAAGCTTCTGCTGCAGCTCAGAATCTCATCCAGGGAGAAAAAATTGTGGAGCCCTACCTACAAAGAAAGGAAAGAGAAGGTTCTTTTTGTCAGCTGGGAAGCAATGGTTCTGTAACTGTTCAATTCATATCCTATTCATACTAATGCAGACAAAATGATGACAAGGTCCTGAGTTTATATTCTAAGTTGTGCTTGAGGAAGGCTCTTCCTGTGCTGGTGCTCTTTCTGACTGATGATTCCCAGTGGGCAAACATAGCTTCCTTGAGAGACTAATGAGGGTTCCAGATGCCTAGTCACAGCCTGCCAGAGATGTAGCTTTGCATAAAAAAAATCTTGTGCATTATGTGTTTGTTTCTGTGGCATCAGTGTTTATCACTTCCAAGTGAAACGAGGGCCTTCAATAACTTGTTTAAATGTTAACCAACTTTGGAAGTTGCAGCCTATTTTAGAGCCTTAACACTAAGAAATATGGAATGTGATTGGTTTTCAGATTGCTGATAGTCTAGCAAATAGGATTCAGAGCGAGGCTGGAATGCTTTAGTTTTTCAAGATATTTTATACAGACTGTTTAATGTTGCTGAGGGCGAGGGGAAGTTCCTCTGACTCAGATGTTGACTTCTGTTCATGATGTTTGGGCTGTGTTCTATGGGCTACTTCCCTCAACCCCACCCATCTTTGCATCTGGAGGGGGACCCTCTGAACGTGTCTCCCACTTCAATAGAGAAAGGGGACTCCTCCATTTTATGCCTCATCTCATACTGACTGCCTCCTTTCTTCCTCTTCTCCCCCTGCCCCGCCCCCCCATGCCCTCACTCCTGTAGAGGCCGCTCCATGCAATCTGGCCTCTCTGTGGGTAAAGGGTTCGGGGTGGGGGAGCTATGGATGAGGGGGGATACACATAACCCTTCCTCTGGAAATCAATGTCCAATTGCATTTATCTCCCTCTGGAGGACTTGGTGGGGCTTCTCATAAAAGTTTGGAGGATCAGGCCCAAGCTCTCTGAGTGAATTTATATGGCCCACATATAATATAATCACTTGAGAAAAGAGGGTTTACACTGAAAACTCAGGCAGACTCCTAGCGATAACACTGTGAACAAGGATGCTATAATAATTGGTAAGTACTGTCTGATGCACTGTAACGATTCAGAGTAGCAGCCATGTTAGTTTGTATCCGCAAAAAGAACAGGAGTACTTGTGGCACCTCAGAGCCTAACAAATTTATTAGCGCATAAGCTTTGTAATGATCCAGTAGATCACATTATCAGGTCCTGTGTTTAATTTTCCTGGTTCACCAAATGTCATAGTACATTTGGGCTCCCTGCAGATTTAATTGTCTTTTGTATTTCCGTATAAGTGTAAAAAATAACTCTCACTAAATGTGGCAGCTGGGCCACGGGAATTTTTTTAAGGGTACATTTGTAGACAGAATTCCTAGAACTGATCATATTCCATTATTTGAAATGACTCTAAGCTGTGAGGCCTCATTTCTGTGAAAATGACTGTTGAATTTTTCCTTTGAATTCTGGTTCATGAGTATTTCTAGCCAATTCTTTTGACATTCAAAGTATTAATGGGTCCCTGTTTTACTAGGAAAGGTAAATCCAGCTATTTGTGTTGTGCTTTTTTACAGAACAGGGATTTTTCAGTATTCATTTCTTGTAGTATTTGAGTACCAGTCGAAATGGTTACTTTCTAGATGTTGTCAATATATGGCATACATTTCTGAGGCATTTATCCCTCTACTGTTGAGGTGGGCATCATGCTAGATCCCAGACTGCTTATAAATTACCACGATAGTTGGAAGAAGGCCATTTTAATCCAAGTAGGAATTTCCCCTAATGATAAACCATTAAAATCAAGCAGTCTGATTTTTAGATCCTAACAATTACCATGAACAAAGAGATTAAATATCAGTATTGGTAATCAGTAAAATAGATTAAATTATTTACTGAGAAATCTGAAGCTGAGCTAGAGCTCAAAGTAGAGTCTCTATTCCTGAAGGGACAGAACTATTTCAACTTCATTGTTGTTCACCTCCCAATCACTGAGGTGATTCATTTCAGAGCTAGCTGGGCATTTAGCCATGCACCACCCACTGATGTTAATTAAGCCATATGACTCCTTAATAATTAGCATCTACTGTATATAGCACTTCAAAAGCACAGATTCCTAGATTAAGGCTAGAAAGAACATTAAATCATCTAGTCTGACTTCCTCTCTGTCCTGGTCATAGAATGTCACCAGTTATCCCTGCTTTGAGTCTAACGACTTGTGTTTGGTTACAGCATATCTTGTAGAAAGGCATCCTGTCTTGATCTGAATAGATCCAGAGATGGACAATCTGCCCCTTCCTGTAGTAGCTTGTTCCACTGTCTGGTTCATCACTCTTACTGGGAAAAATCTGTGCTTTATTTTGAATTTGTCTTGCTATAACTTCCAGTTGTTGGGGTTGGTTTGTTTGTGGGGGGGGGGTGGTTTTGTTCTGCTTTTCTCCATTAGGTTAGAGCTCTTTAGAATCTGGTGTTTTCTCCCCATGAAGGTACTTAGATACTATAATATCTTCTTTTTGATAAGCTAAAGAGATTGGGCTCTCTCACTGTAAGGCATTTTTGTAGCCCCCAAATCATTTTTGTGGCTCTTCTCTGCAGCCTCTCCAATTTTTCAACATTCTCTTAAGAACATGGGCACCAGAACTCAATACAGTGTTCCAGTATCAATACATCCCTACCACTCCCCTGTTTACACATTCAAGGATCACATTAGCTCTTTTTTCCCCCATGGCATCACAACCAGAGTACAGAGTTGGTTTCTCGACTATGATCCCTAAATCATAGAGTACTTTCCCAGATACAGTCCCCCGTTTTGTAGGTATGGTCTGTATTCTTGGTTCCTAGATATATGACCTTGTGTTTGGCTGTATCAGAATGCATTTTGTTTGAATGGGCCTAGTTTAGCAAAAACACCAGATGACTCTGTAGGACTGTCCTGTCTTCCTCATTATTTACTACTCTGCCAGACTTTGTCATCCACAAATTTTCTCGGCAATGATTTTATATTTACTTCTAGAACATTTTCAGAGCTGGTTTGAAAAATTAGTTTCACAAATTAAAAAGGACATTTTAAAGTTTTTGTTTGGAAGTGTTCAAAATGGACCATAATGCTGAATATTTATTTTTTATTAAAATTTCATTTTCTAAAAAAAGGCCACTTTCCTATGAAAACTCTTCACTCAAGACAGCCGCTTAAAATATTTTTTTGGAATGATCAGCCATCTGGGGTGTTGTGAGGATTAGCTAATATTTTATGCCCATTTTATAAATGAGGAAACTGAGGTACAGAGTTGAAGGGATGATTATCAATATCAAAACCAGGATTAAAATTCAGGCCAGGTCAGTTTCAACTTTTAAGCATTATAGCAAATGGTTGATACAGGCCCCATGCTCCTGCTGGCTCTTCAATTATGTATCAGCTGTCCTTACTTTGCCTCTAACTGAGGGAGTCATAGTGGGAGGGAAATTCTATCAAACACGCCACCACCACCACCCCCCCCACACACACACACTGCCATGTCCCAGGCAGCAAGGCTAGAAAAAAGTTTGCAGCCAGTTACCTAGCACTGCAACATTCACTACAGGAATGGAGAGAAAAGACAAAATCCCACTCTAGCTGTGGTCCTGGAGGTAGAGCAATAGGTTCATACCAATATGCTATTCAGGATCAGAGGAGCCTCTTTGTATGGTGGTAGGGAAGGGAAAAGCTGTCATTTGCCATTTTGTTGGGAACAGGTCTGATTTGAGGAAGAAGGTGCTGCTCTTCCCTGCTCCGGTGCGCAGAGGACTGCTGGCAGTGGGAAGAGAGAGCAGTGCCCTGTAAGCTATTGGTGCTAGCAGCTGGGATATGTCACATGAAGACCGAGGAAGATGAAGATACAGTGCGTCCGATGAAGTGAGCTGTAGCTCACAAAAGCTTATGCTCAAATAAATTTGTTAGTCTCTAAGGTGCCACAGTACTCCTTCACAGTGCTCACAGTAGTCTGAAAAAAGTGTTTGGCAAAGGGGGGGGCCTATCCTAATCTGGGAGCAACAGCTATAAGACTGTGCTTAAAGTGCCCCACTCGGTGGCCTGGCTTGATTAAAAGAAAAATTTTTTGCAGGGTTTGTGACCTTCCCACTTTAAGCACCGTGTACACAATGTGGAGTGTGTGTGAGCCGCAGAAAGAAGAAAAGTGACTAAATAATACACAGTGATGATGCTTAAGCCCGTCCCCCCAGTTTTGTTACCTCAGTATTCGAGAGTAGCACTGGAAATACTGAGGTAATGGCACATGTAGCAAAATAATAAAGATTGTAAAGGGAGTCAGCTTTGGGAGCAGAAATCTTGTGTGAGAGAGGGAAGAAGCCACCCTGCCAGAAGTAACACCCCTTGTCTGAGACTGATAGATTTTTCTGGTGGCATCATTGCCTAACTGGGGTGACTGACTGGCCTGATGTGCACAAACATGTTGAATATATATTTCTAAATGCAGCTTTTCTGTGCCTTTGCCAAGGAGCAGAATGGATGGGGCGGCAATGTTGTGGGGATATTTATTCATGAGGGTTACCAGATAGGGACAGTCCCAGTATTCAGGGCTTTGTCTTATATAGGTGCTGTAGGGAGCCAGGGTGGCTTCCCTTCAAACCAGAGGGTAAAGAGCCACCCTCTCCGCCTGAGTGGGCGGGGCCAGACCAAGCTTACGCCAATCCCCGGAAGGGGAGGGGTGGGACAGGAAGTACAAAGGGCGGGGCCCTTTGCCCAGTGAAGAGAGCACCAGGGAGGGAGACAGACACAGGCTGCTCCCTCGCGATCCTGCTGCCGATCCAGGGGAGGCCCTGGGCCAGGAGGAACCTGACCGGGAGGAAGGCCTGTGGCAACCAGGACTGCCAGCCGCTGAGTACCAGGAGGATCTGTAGGGGCCCGGCTGTAGCCCGGGCCAGCGTGAGTCCGACACAGAGGGGGAGCTGGAGCTGCCAGCAGCGGAATACCCGGACGAGCTGGAGGGACCGGAGAGACCCGCTTGAGAGACCGGGTAGGAAGTAGCCCAGGGGCAGAACTGCACCATGGGGTGGGTGTGTTTTCGTCAGCGGGCGCGGATGACCCCCCCAACCAAGCGGCTGGACCTTCGCCTCTCACCACTGTCAGGGCCCTAGGCCCACCCAACTCCACTGCGTTCCAGCCTGAGTTCCCCTACCCCGGCCAACCTGCCTTGGGTAGCAGAACTGTGTGCCGCAGACTCGGGCCGGTGCTCCCCCTGCTAATTCCCCAGTGCCTGAAAGGTGTGACTAAGGCCTGCCAGTGGGACCATAGCTCTCCATCACCCCTAGGGGCTCGGAGAACCGACTGAAACCTGTCACAGGAGCCTATTCTCCCCACCCCAGTGTCCTGATTTTTCCCACGTGCTATCTGAACACCCTATGCTCCATGTGCAAAAAGGCTTCTTGAAAATACAAAGTAGAGTTTAATAACCACCCATG
The DNA here is from genome assembly GCF_965152235.1 of Eretmochelys imbricata. Taxonomy (NCBI): domain Eukaryota; kingdom Metazoa; phylum Chordata; order Testudines; family Cheloniidae; genus Eretmochelys; species Eretmochelys imbricata. The sequence goes on along the minus strand of NC_135580.1, from coordinate 23,921,869 downwards.
CAAACAAAGAAACATGCAATGCATTTTCAAAGCAGCCTCCTACCTGCCACTTATTAAGCACCCTTTCTTTGATGCTATAATGCAGTTTATGTTTAGGTTGCTGTGGTGAAGTTTGGTTGGGAAGTATTTTGAATACTTTTCTCCCTGCAGTAGCTTAAAGTGCAAGGAGTGATTTTTTTTTTTTTTTTTAAAAAGTTTAATTATTTGGCTGCTTCTACGTTACTGTGTCAACATACAAATATAGAGAAGCTGGACATTTTAAGATGCTTGTTTGATTTCCTATAATGTATAATTGCAGCAAATGGTAATGGAAACAAACAATGGGTTTTCATCTCCTACTTGCTCTTTTCAACAGTTGTCAGTAAATCAATATTCTAAGGTTTTATACATCCCATTAAAGTTGCAACAGGCAAACTCTTCATTTGCAACACACAAAAAAAAAAAAAGATAATGACACTATTATGGTCCTCTACTATTTGAAGGAGTTTTCTAGCTTTCCAGATATTCAGCAGATTTTGGTACTGATATATTGAAAATGCCTCTCCAACGATCATTGCTCCTGCTGCAGAACAGTGGAGACAGTGTTGAGAATTTTAGAGGATTACATTACCAGTGGTGAAATGTCCATATTTTAACATCTTTTTTTAAAAATAAATAAACACCTGCCTGCACTGGGGCTCATAGTAAAGCCAATTTCCTAAGACGCAAAATATGACCAGCTTGGAAAGAGTACCATGCTTCCTGCATCTGCATTTGTTTGCTTGTTTCTATAAATAACTCCTGAGACGTTGTTTAAGTGCAGAAATGTGTTCTGACTTCTTAAGCATGTAACGAAGTGATAGAAACTTTCATTCTTGAATTATTGCAGCCTAGCTGGCTTTGGTTTCTGGCCATTTACCTCGTAGGTTCATGCTTCCTTGTCATCTTTCGCTATTCCAGCTGATGCGGAGCAGATTTGTTGCTCTACTCTAGTAAACATTTTATACACATGAAAACTTACTTTCCTCGCTTGCTGCCTGGACTGGGGCTCTAATTAGTATTCCCTTACAAAATGTAATGCTTTAAAGTGGCGGAGGAGAAAGGGGGTTTCTAACACTTTCCTAGTGTGAAATCTTAAGATACAAATCTTCTCATAAAAATGTTGCTGCCCTGAGAATTGACTCAGTGAAGTAGAACACGATATTATTGTATTTGCCTGGGTTCTGCATGAGGGGATTGTATGAGGTGATTCAGTATTTGCTGGATTTAATTTTCACTTATTTTTATTTGAGCCAGACTTGGACATAGATTTATTGAGTCAATGATGTCGAAGAGTACACATAATTACTTGTTTGGCAAGTGGATTTTCATGTACAGCATTCCCTCTTCCCATTCTTTCTTTGAGCTGTGGGCAAATGGAAGAGCATGAAGAGGGAACATGGGAGGGTTGAATGTTGTATGTTCTTTCCTGGTATATTTGTATGTCCACTTTTTAAAATATGGACCCCTATTTAGTATAAAAGCTTTTGTCAAATCTTAGCATTTCACAGCCCAATATAAACAGTAGAACTTCAGAATTATGGACACTGCAGGAATGGAGGTTATCGTAACTCTGAACAAAGCACAGATCTGGCTCCAGATCCCAGTGGTGTGGAGGTGTGTGAGAGTGCAAATAGCATGTCCATCCCCCTCCCGGCTGGTGAGGGCAGGGTAAAAATGGCACGTCCCCGTCCCCCGTCCCCCCACCGGTCAGGGGAGGGGTGAAAGCTGAGCAGACCCCAGCACTGCTCCTGTTCTGCTGGCTCCGGGTGCCTTGGGCTGGCAGCCCCAGCGTCTTGCTGTAAGTGGCTGCCCCGTGAGGGTGGGTGGCGTAGGGACAGGCAGGCCAGTTCTGCGTAACATTAAGATGCAATACAGGTACAGTGCAGTACTTGCTGGGGATTTTGTTTTTATCTTTGCTGCTTCCTGATTTGATTACTTCCAGTCTCACATGGTGTCCGGTTGACCAGTTAGTCTGTAACTCTGGTGTTTGTATCTTTGAGGTTCTACTGTAATTTTATCTGTGAAGAACCAAGAAATGATGGACAGATTGGACAGATCAGATGTGGCATTCAAAAGTTAGCATGTTGCAAGCAAACAGAAATGCTGTTGAATATATAAGAGCTCTCGTCACTTGGCTGATTATGCTACCGATATAAGCATAGCTTGTTAAAAATATAGTAATAGTAAAAAATACAATTATTTTCTTCGTTTCTTTTTCTTTGCAGTTCACTTTTCAAAACAACGAAGTTGTACTTCATATCAGGAATTGAGCTGGGATTCAGGGCAGATGATTTTTAAGCCTAACATAACTAATCTGTAGTTTCAAAATATCTAACTATTTTTAGGTGATTACAGGGATTGGCATTGCTATGAACCCACAACAAAGACTGTTTGACCTTTCTTAAAAATTCTTATATTGACTTTTTTGCAACCCAACCAGAAATGAAATATACTCATTTCTAAACACACAGACACACACTTTTCTGCATGTTAGTGACAGCTATAACCTAAATGGCCCCACCTCCAGAAAACAAACACACACAAGCTTGGAAGTTTATTTAATCTTTCACAATTTCTACATTTAGACCAATATTGCTTGATCATTTTTTGTGTGTTTAATAGTTTTAAATTGCCAATAATTGTGATTGTACTGTAGTGCTTTTACATTTGCTCTTATAGTTCTCTGTTGCAGTAGTGGATGAGGCATAGCGGCTGCCCCAAAGAGCTTACAATATAAATCAAAACACTTGCATTGTAGCAAGCATTATTTGGTCAGACTTTAGTTTTTTGCCACTTTAAGGTCTGGCAGAGGTCCCTATGGCAGAGCCTCAGTGACAGAACAAGCTGCAACACAATGAAAAGGCTACAATCTCATTTATGCAAGGGCCCTTAAAGAACCAGCCTTTATAGAGATTATCCAGGGGGCTATATTCATGCAGTCCTCTCCTTAGGAGTCCTCCTGATTGATCAACTACAGAGCCTTGTTGGTAATTTAAGCTCTGTACCTTGTCCATTCAATGGAAATGCAATAGAGGGCAGCAACAAAACACCACCCACCCTCTGAGCAGCATCTCCCCAGAATAAAAGGGATTTAGCTGGTTCAGGAAGGTGATAGGCTGCCTGGCCCAGTTTGCTCAGTTGGGCCAATCAAGTTCACTTACATATTTTTGTTGGTAGCTCAAGTGCTTTCAGTTTCTCCCTATGTACTGGATAAAAGCAATTCAATATTGGTGGTTCTTATAGAATTTTAATTTATTGAGATGTTGGGTTTTTTATACCTCTGCTTCTGCCTCCTCTTCATAATGTATATGAAGAGCAACCACACTGTAAATATTTCCCCATTATCCTTTGTAGATTCTTTGCAGTCTCCTTCTCCTTGGCTTCCTTCATGCCCTAGTGATCTAGAAGACTCTCTCCTATCTAGGATACAGCTGTCATAATTTCAGGGTAACCACACCTGTATTCCCCCTCCATGGTCCCTTGAGGGCACCCACTTCGTTTTCAGCTCTCAGTCATCACCTCTCTTGGGTGGAAACATGCATCTCTCCCCCCCGACTGGGGTTTTAAGGCTGCAAGGCTCCCTGCCTTACACTGCAATATCTTCAGTATGCCAGTTGGCCTAAAAGTCAGCCCCTGTGCTTTGCTTTCTCCAAGGGCTATGAACAGTGTATTGCCAGCAGTTACAAGTTACCACCCAGCTCTTTCTAAAAGAGCACATTTATTATTAAGGCAAAAGTATTACAGAGAAAAAACACACAAACAAGAGAAGTTCCTATACACATGCTAAAAGGTTCAGAGGTCACCCATCAGTCTTATGGAGCTCTAGTAGGCCAAAGTCTTTCCAACTGTTTCACAAGAGTTGGGGTCTTGAACAGAAGGGCCTATCCATTTGCTGGATCAGAAAGATGGCCCTGACTAAGTTTTTAAACACAGCCTTTTTAAGACAAAAGCGCTTTCTTTATTTTCCTGGTCTCTGGTAGGGTTGCCAACTTTCCACTCACACAAACCAAATACCCTTGCCCTGCAACATCTGAAGCCCCACCCCTCCGAGGCCCTGCCCCTCACTTGCTTGCTCATTTTCACTGGCTGGCTCAGGGGGCTGCGGTGCAGGGGGCGAAGGCGAGGGCCGCAGATGGCGGTGCAGGTGTAATGCTGACAGCTGGCAGTATCTGTGACTAAGTGGGACTGTTCTTAATGTTTCCTCCGAATATTGTGGGGGTGCCTCGGTTTCCCCTATGCAGTTCTTAAGTATCTAGATGGTGGGGTAAGGGTGTATGATCATTGCAGAGCCCTAGAGGGCAGGTGTGTGCAGGGGTCTGGACACAGAGAATGGCCAACACCCCGTTTCCTAGCAACTGATGGTCTGGGCCCTTCCCCCCTGCAAGGTGAGAGCTGAAGGGTTGGAGAACAAAGGAATCAGGTGACCACCTGGCCCGGGGAAAGGAACAAAGCCCAGAGGAGGAGGGGCTGGAGGGAGTTTCGGTTTGGGGCTGGCTGGGACATGGAGTGAAGTGCAGACGTGGTTGTCTGGCTCACTGCCCTCCAAAATGAACCCAGCTCTCTGCACCTGCAAGCTCTGTTTTAGACCATGTTCCTGTCGTCTAATAAACCTTCTGTTTTACTGGCTGGCTGAGAGTCACATCTGTCTGTGAAGTTGGGGTGCAGGACCCTCTGGCTTCCCCAGGAGCCCCGCCTGAGCGGACTCGCTGTGGGAAGCGCACGGAGGGGCAGAGGATGCTGAATGCTCTGAGGTCAGACCCAGGAAGGTGGAAGATGTGTGAGCTGTGTGTCCTGAAGACAGGCTGCTCACAGAAAGGCGACTGCCCCAGAGTCCTGACTGGCTTCATGGGGAGCAGTTTCAGAGCATCGGCCAGGGACTCCGTGACAGTATCCAACTGGGGACCTCTGGAGCATAGTGCATGAGCCTCTACTGCATGAGCTAAAAGCCAACTGGCTGGTTCTTTGCTAAAACTGTAGAGCAGACGCGCGCATATATGTGTGTGTGTGTCTGTCTCTCTCTCTCTCTCTCTCTGTGGTCTTGGTGCTACTAAATGGGACAGAACACCACACTCAGAAGGTGTGTGGGTTACACAGGCTCTGGGGACTGGGAATGAAGGGTTTGGGGTGTAGGAGGGTGCTCCGGGCTGGGTGTGTGTGAAACCAAGGGGTTTGGAGTATGGGAGGGGACTCCAGGATGAGGCAGGGGGTTGGGGTGTGGGAGGGGATACCAGCTTTGGGCTGGGGTTGTGGGTTCTGGGATGGAGCCAGAAATGCGGGATTCAGGGTACAGGAGGGGGATCAGGGCTTGGTTGCAGTATCTGTGACAACAGCATGTACCTAACTAGCATGTTCATAAGATATTATGAGAGTTTAGCTGATCAAAAATTGATATATTCTAAAACTGCAATTCAGCAAAGCACTTAAGTGCATACTTGCTGGGACTATTCATATAAAACTGAAGTACATGAGACTGACTACTCATACTTTCATTTAAGCATATGTTTAAGGTGGATTGAGGCATAACAATTTTCTTAAACAGAATGAATTTGTAAACTTAGTTTGTTCTTTTTAATAAAGAATAGTTAACTAGCCCACATGATAAACAAATATCCTTCTAATTCTATACAGAATACTAACAATGTTGGTATAATTACTTTAAGTGGAAGTTATCAAAGCAAATACCACCACAGCTATAAACTGAATTACAAATAAATTGTACATGGGGAAAATACAGAAGTAAGACAACAGTTAAACGTAAAACATTAAGTATTTCAGTGATCACTGTGATAACTTTTTATCGACAAATACTGACCAATGGCTATGATTTGGAGAAGATTTTAATCATTGACCACTAGATGGAGTAATTGCAATTCCAAAATGAAGTAACATAAAAATCTGTTTATCAGCCTCCATGTAGACTGCATCCCCTGAAGACAGTATTCCTCTTCTCCTCCTCTGCTTTGATATATTTCTCCAGCTCTTCTCAGGACAGAGTAACTCTCCCACGGCAAAATACATTTGTATGACTGCATCTAAACAAGATCTTTTTAACATGCCATCTATCACTGTTCTGTGTGTATCCTTTTGAACTTGGGGCTGGTGCTGTGCTTTACAAGATGCTTATCTGGGCTGTCTGCTGATATTATTTGCCTGATTAACAGGCCTCTCCTCCTTTGTGTTCCTGATCACTACATCACAAGTTGTTCTGTTAATCTGCAGTGCATGAGCGAGGGAAACTCTACCAGGTTGGTCTGAAGAGCACTCATTCCATCCCTTGAATCTGTTTGTTTGGTACTTTCTCTTTCCTCTTTAAACAGCTGCTTTGCACAAAGTAGCCATTTCTTACAGCTATAGTAACCTGTCCAAGCCATGCAAAGTCTCTCATCTATGGTTTTCAAGTTCTCCATTCTTACTGGGGATTAGGAAGTAATCACACAAATGGGAGATGGAGTTTAACAGAGTGTCTGTTTTCATCTATTGCGGGCAACATACATCTGATCTATGCTTAAAAAAACATGAAAGTAAAAATTGATCTTGCCATACAACCCAGCCATTCCCTGCATGGTCCTTGCTCACAGTGAGACTATATTTTAACTTACATATGGCAGAAGTAATTATTCCTTGTCAATTAGATCCTCAGTCACAGACCTGCTGGAGTATAATTGACATTGATAATTACCTTTTCACATGGTAAGGTGAAATGTGACTTAATTTTGTGGTACCCCTGTTGAAGTCACTTCCTCCAAAATAAATAGGAGGATCAGCTTGTATCTAATTGATCTACTGTATGTATTTCATTTACCTACAGCAAATGGATGAGAAGAAATACTGGAAATATTTTTTTTTTGAGTTATGGGCAAGGGAGAGAAGGGGGGAAAAATCTCTCTGGTGGCTGTGAACTCAGACACAGATTTTTCCTAAGTGTCCTTGTTAATAAAGAAATTGAAAGAGTCTTACAAAAATACAGCATATTTTTATGATCAGTGTTTGCTAATTTACTCATTGTCCATAAGGGCCCGTCTCTCTGCAATGATGCTTGTTTTGAGGGGGGAGGAAAAGATACCAGCAAGAACAAGATCCTAACTATACCGTAATACTTTGACGGGTAATCAAACAAATGGCTTACAGCTCTCTCCTGCTTCCTGATCCCACAGAAGTCATTGTAAGTTTTACCATAGATTTCAGTGGAAACAGGACTTGGTCCATACAGAGTTCAGTTTACTTATGGAATCTGCACTTTGCCCTGAATCCTATCCAGCACAGTTCTTGCTCTTTGGCTTTTGACATCTTCGTTGTGTTCTTGGAATGTAAACAATTGCTCTTGTTTTACCACAGCATTTGTGGCTTTACCAGATAACTGGTTGCTCCCATACACAGGTCACAAAGCAGCTCCATTTGATGAGCTAGGAAACCTGTCTCAAATGTCTTTTGACAGAAGTAGTTAGTGACTAAATAGCGATGCTTCTGACATGTTTGTACAGCACCTAGCACAGTGGGGCTCTGGTACTTGATTGATGCCTCTGTATGTTGGTGTGATGTAAACGGTAGCAATCTTTCAAAGTCCCTACTTACTAATCTGATCGTAGGCTCCTCTCCTCAGTCTGTCCTGCCTTTTTTTCAAAAACCACTGGCTCACAGTGCAATCTAGGATCCCTCTCCTACAGGAACAAAATTCTGACTTGTACCCTTTAGTGTTTTGTTATGTAGGTAGTTTTGTGTGAATTGGGCTCAAAAGATTTTTCTGGTAGTGCCATTAAAATGAAGCCTATACCAAAAACCTGGATTCAGAAATTCCCAGATGTTGCCATTCAGAACCATCCCTATATTTTTATAAAGAATAAAGTAAACTATTCTAGCTTTATTATATTGTGTGTAACACTGTATTGTATAACATAGATCCACACTTGTTTCTGTTTACAGAATTGCCTCTGTTCAGATGGTTAATAGGTTGTGTGAATGATTCCTTTAGTGTTCTGTTGGATAAAATGTGTTTTAACTTGCAAGTCCCTTAAAATCCATGACTTCTCACTGTATTCAGATATCTGGAACACTTCTATGAATGAGATTCCTCATTACCTTTGGTAGAATGACCCTGGTTGATGAGGAGCTAATTATGTTGCCCTTGTTCCACCAGAAATCATATTGCGTATTTGGGATGCACCAGAAAGCACCGCGTCATACTCCATATGGTATAATTCTGTACCATCTTCACTTGAGACCAGCTTTGTGTTTCTACTAGAACAGGACATATACACACCCAATGGTAAACTAAATAGATTTTTTGTGCTACCCAGAACACATTTTACACTAATAGTGATAGAATGCTTTAATAACAGCTCTGAACACAAGAGCAATAGAACTATGTACGGCATTGAAGATTAAAATTATTGTCCTGCAACAACTGGTGCTGTTCAAGACCCAGACTATCTGTGATGTCTCTTCATGATGAGGATGCTGGGTATTAAATCAGTTTGCAGTATACATTGCCATTGGAGAAATCTCTTATTTACTCTAAGCATTGTCCATTAAGTGTTTGGATGGAGACCTTTCCATCTTATTGCTCCCCACAGTGAACTTAATTTGCCCATTGATGCTGTGGCCAAAGAGGGAGTGACGTCTTTTTCGAGCACATCTGTATGGTTCCATTAAGTATCTGCTGCTCCCACATGACTCTCTCAAGAGTTTGTGGAGGGGGATAAGGGGCTCTAGTTGTGGGAATTAGGTAGCCCCAGTGGGGGATTTCAGTTGTGGGGAGCAGGCTAAGGGATAGGGTATGTGAAATGGCAGGATATTTGATTTCTCTTGCACCTCTGAAGTTTCATTTTTTTTCTTTTCACAAAAATGGTAATTTTACTGCAAAACCATGCACAATTTTGCTTACTTTATTCAAAACAGGCCCATTGTTTTTTGCTTGAAAATGCTAATTTAGCATGAAATTTTCAAAAATGGGGCCAATTTCTGTGCTTGCTATAAAATGCTTGGAATTTAAGCTATTTGAATGTTGTAAAGATTTCACACCCCTTACTGATGCACAAGCTGTAACTTTCATCCTTGGTGCCTCTCCTCATCTTCCTTCCAGCTCCACTGTAGTATCCTACTGTGTTATGTCTGCTATTGCTGTGATGGTACTACTTTTCTGGGTAATTTCCAATGAACAACTTAATGTGTGGACCTCTGGGCTGTGGCAGCAGCAGCAAGTAACCACAGAACATCTCCAAGAGTTATGTTAGCCCATTGCACCATAATGGTAATTACTTTAGATTTTCGAGAGCCTATGTATGTCCTCAATCTCTCGTGCATGTACCCTCCCCAAACCTGACTACTCACAGTGGATCTGGTATCATGGGAGTGCTATGGAAGGCAATGAATGAAGGCTCAGTCTATTTAGAGAGTGCTAATTGCTGTACTATTGAAGTGCCACAATACTGGATTTAAGGTAGCATAAAAACCAAGCTCTTGTTGTTCTTTAGTTTAGCTGCTTATACTCTTGAGATTTTAAAGTTATCCCTTCTAATCTCTTTCTCCACCCCACCTCCTTTGCCCCTGGACTCCATAGGAAACTATAATTCTTTGGATTATGGTTGCTTGCCCCTGTCTGGAAAGTGTGCAGTCTCTTAGCCAGCCAGGGGTGGAGGAAGCTGTTCCTTATTACTGTCTCTGCCTGGTTCCAAAGGGGCAGTGATGAATCGTATGATGATCCTATTTTGACAGCCAAAGGGTTGATGCCTTCAGTGATGGGCCTGGTCAGGGTGCTGGTTAGCTCTGAAGTGTCTTCCTCTCCCTTTTGTCATCCAGGAACTCCTCTCCCAGGTATTATGACATCTCATGGATACATTAGCTGAGCAGATGTAAAGCTGATTGTGCAAGTATGTTAGCAGTACAGGAGTCTAATCTCTCCTGGAGGCTTCATCTAGCAGAAAGGAGAGGACCAGATTGATTCTTCCAGGACTGAGAATGAGCAGCAGCTGCCCATCAGTGTTCTGTGGGATTTATTGATTGATCCCATTGCCTCCTGGTCAGCAGCCAGGTTCATTTCCTCTGATAGGATAGAAGGTCTGAACAAAGCCAACTCTGGGCCTAACTGCACAGGGCAGGATAGGACCTGAAATTTAAAATTAGAAAATAATAAATACTGGACTCCTCCTGTTTTTCAACCAAGGTCAGCAGTAACGTTTCAAAGAAGGATTAGTAATACAGTATAGCAACATAACTCAAAATATCTTTTGGGGGAATCCTATTAGGAAATATTGCCTGCTGTTTTCCTGCACAGAATCTAGCAGCTCTTCTGTGTTCCCTAACCCTTTGGTGGTGGTAACTTCCCGCCTCTCTCGTCCACTGAGTTCTCTGCCTTAGCCACAAAATGACTTTCTATATCCATGGTCCCCTCTCTTTTTTGAGGGTTTCATCATAACGTTTACATCCCATAGAGGACAGTGGACTATTGGAGCTCTGTGCTCAAAAAAGAGGATATAAGGTGTTAGTGGATATGACTCTCTCAAACAGAAATCAAAGGAAGCATCTGCTGTGCTCAACTACTGTACTACCACCGCTTTCAGAGTAACAGCCGTGTTAGTCTGTATTCGCAAAAAGAACAGGAGGACTTGTGGCACCTTAGAGACTAACCAATTTATTTGAGCATAAGCTTTTGTGAGCTACAGCTCACTTCATCGGATGCTGTAAGGCCCTTACTTTCCTTATATAAATTGTATTGGTAGCACTTTTACCACTAAACCATAAGGTCAACTGTGGGTTTGAATCCCACATCAAGATTTGGGCATGTGCTCAATACTAACATTTGTCACATTCTTAAGCAAATATTTCCACTTGAGGAAAAACAGTTTCCAGGATCTATTTTCAATGAAACAATATATTAGAACATTATTACTTTCATATGGTACTTTCCATTCCAAATGCTCCCATTTACAAATTGTGTGTAGATATACAGAAATCCCTTCACCCAAAACTGAAATGCAGCCAGTAGAGGTTGCTGAAAGCTGAGAGGTGAATATGACACAGGCAATTTTCAGCAATGGGTAAAAATCATCATACTGTGTCTGACTCAACAGAGGGAGGTGAAGCCAGAGGAGACTCCACTGAATGCAGACACCACTGGGCTAGCAGTTGGCAGCACAGTAACACAACAGGTTCAGACCAGCCATTTGAAGATTTGCTGTGTTGAAGAGAAGTGTAACAGGGTTTGTGACCCACCCCTCTTCCTAGAGCCCGCTTGCTCTCCCCAATAAGGCTCAGAGAGGCTTCAGGGTTGTGCAACACCCATGTCTTTTTCTTTCCTTAAGGTTGTCCCACCACCAGTGTCCTCTATATACAAGCTTTACAGGTTTAGTCACCTCCTCAACAGGCAGAGTTAGCCTTCAGCTAGGCAGCCTCCAGCTCTCTCCCTAGCTGCCCCCTGCTTCCTACCTCCCTCCCAGCCTTTATAGCCCTTGGCTTGTTAGGCCAGCAGGTGTCACCAATCCTCAGGCCGGCATCAGGCCTTTTCCATCAGCCCCAATCTGCTTCCCTTGATTGGAGTTGATGGGGCAGGAACTAATTAGGTGCTTTTGCACCAGCACCCTGCTACAAGAAGCCATAGGTAGAATTTAAGTAGGCAGATTGTAATTTCTTGGAATTTAACCAGAACGTTGGCCCTATCCTGGCACAAAGTGCCATGAGATCTCTTACCCAAGTGGATAAGACCTTGGTCTACACCACGTGTTTGAAGATGCAGCACTGTGATCTAGCACCATTGTGGGAACAATGACTCCATATTGACGCCAAAGGAAAATGTTACCTGCTGCTGCAGCCACCTGTTCTGCACTTTTGTAAGTTACACACATCTTCCTGACCCAATGAATGTCAGGTTCATCAGTGCAAGTTACAGTACTCTACCACCTATGCACTTCTTGACCAGTTTGCACCACTGCTAAATTTGGACCACAGGGTCTGGTTAAAATTAGACATAGGACTGAGTTGTAGGCATTTAGGTAGGGATCTGAACTACACTGAAGTCTGTGGGCCTTCAGTCCCATCTCTAGTTCAAATACACATTCAGAAGTAAGAGGAATGTTCTATATTACAATATTTCCTAAGATGTATTAACTTTATCGCATACTTTCTCTTTTACTCTGTCAGCCTATATCAGTTCAACCTGTCTACTCCTAAAACACTCATTATTTTACTTTTGAATCAGATCACAATGTGACTGACAAAATATAATTTCTACTAACTATTACTAACACTGTATCATGAAGATGTTCCCAGCACAGATTTAAGGATGTATTTTATTTTAAGCACCTTTTCTTCAATGTACCATTTCATGGTTTTAAAAAAAAAGTGTAGGATATAGACATATATTAAATGCTGTTCCACTAGCTCCTAATGCGATTTTTTTTTTTTTTTGGTACCATATAATGAGGGAAACTGAATTCTTTTATCTTTATGTAAAGAAACTGTCACAAATCCAAGCAAGTTTTCAATGTGTTGAATACTGTAGTCAAAGATTTTTGTGTGCTGCTGATGTTTTCAGAAAAGGATATCCTTAAGATATAGAAATAGTATCTGAAGTAACCCGCCAGTTTTCTGAATTGCTTATGATGGTTATACTGTAAGAAACTCTTGACAATGATGGATAAGCTCTGAAAAGTGGGTTTTGTTTATCTTGTCTTTGTATTTATGTCAGGTTTTTCACTTGGGGCTACACTTATTCTTTGAATCCTGAGCTGATTCTCTCATTTAACATTCTTCCCCTACGCTCCCACTCTCCTTTCTTATCTTGGGCATTAGATGCAAATGATTGTTAAAGATGGTGCAATTTCCAATGTTGACTTGTTCTTTGATTATCTGCTGCTTTAAACAATCAGAATGTCCACGTCAGGGCTTTTCTTCAAATTGTTTGGAGCTGAAGGTGCTGGTCTGCACTGTATGTGTGTGCGGACAGGATAGAGAGGGTGATTTTTAATGTAATGTTGCAAGTAGAAAGAGTAAATAAAGAGCTGTGCAATATGGACCATAGAAAGTAATACCAAGGAATCAAGAGAAAGTCCAGTGACATAAATTAGCAAATCTTAATTGACCTTAGTCACTGAAAACGATTGGGTACAGGACTTTTTTTTTTTTTTTTTTAAAAAAAAGGTCTTGTACCTAGGTCACCTTGTAGTGTCCACAATCTACTCGCTTGACACTGTAGGCAAGGTAGAGAGCAATGCTCCAAGATTTTGAAGTGGATGTCCTGGATCCTGAGCAGACTGAGAGACCTGCTAATTGGGTTGCTGGAGCTCCCTGTTCAGTAATGTCACTTTGCAATGGAGTGAGGCCTTTCAGGCTCCCACACAATTCAGATCTATGTCCTGCCTCTCTGCCTCCCTCCCCACTCTAAAAGTTCCACAGCTCATCTCTGCCACAACTGGTTTTCTGCATATAAAAGCCAGGGTCAGCATTGGGGATAGCAAGCTGGGCAACTGCCCAGGCCCCCTGCCACATGGGGCCCTGCAAACCTAAGTTGCTCAGGCTTCAGCCCTGGGTTGTGGGTCTCAGGGCCCCAGGCTTCAGCCCCATGCAGTGGGCCTTCAGCTTTCTGCCCTGGTCCCCAGCAAATCTAATGCTGGCCCTGCTTGGTGGCCCCCCCGAAGCCTGCGTGTGGGCCCAGACCCCTGGTTGAGAACCACTGGCTGAGGGGGAATAGATGCTTTACAACAATCTCTGACAGGCAGGGCTGTAGGGAAGGAAACATGAGACAAGACCCTCTTCCAAGTCCTCTCTCATCCACTCAGATCCAACATTCACAGAAGAAAAGGCAAGAATTTGTCCTTTACAACGTTAAAGAATGAATAAACAAAAGGCCTACCTATGATTTTAATGAGGCCTTAGTTAAGGGCTTCTAAAAAGGCCATTTCATAGCTTATAAATTGGCAAAAGAGGAAAACAAACACTACAGTGCAAAGAACTGAAGATACAGATTGAGCAGCTGGATTAAACATGCTGAAACACAAGACAGTCAGGGCTTTGAATCACTATAGGCTCTGAGGCAATAACTTTCGCTCATCCATGCAGAACAAACAGAACACATGATGATGAGCTCTAGAGCCAAATTGTATGACCATGGGAATAAACCCAGAAGGCTAATAGCATGGCAACTTAAGCATGAGAAGAAAAAGATAATATTTGAGGTTCAGACTAAAAAGGTAAGAGCTGCTTCTGATACAAGTATGATAATAAACCACAAAGGTATTAATTATAATGACCTCTACTCTTGTTCTTCACAATTAAAGGTTGCAAACAGTGACCCTCAGAGGTTTTTTGGAGCAATTTTGATTTGGGATGCCTGAGGAAGGGATGATCCCAGAACTGTGGGAAAACAGACATTCCTGCTGAAGGTAAATTGGACAATTGCCTTCACACAAGGAGATAAAGTTCCTAGCTAGGATGAATGCCTAATGGAGTTTAGCTTTGAAGAAACATTCTTCCTGATATATCTCAGGATATAGTTATATCTGTCTTCAACTATTTGCCAAACATTATGCAACATATGATTCAAAGAAGAATAGGACACTTGTATGGATGAGATCAGAATCTGCCATTACCTTCACTCTTATAGAATGATAAGGGCTATCAATTCAGATCCCACAGGGAACAAACTAATCACATGCTGTGATCAGGAAGATATTTTCCTTTATGTAATAGCATTGAACAATAGGCATATTAGTGGTTTTTGCCTTCCTCAACCAGATGGACCACTGACCTATTCAGCTATGCAATTCTCTTTCAATAATGATTTTATAGTCCTAACCCCAAAGGAATGGACAGGACTTGTGCGCTCCCTGGCATAAAATCTCATTGTTTAACATTTACTTAAACATTATTTTACTGTACATTTTCCTGTCTCACAGAAAGAATTTATCAGGAAATAAATTTACAAATCTAATGGGAGCTTCCAAAAAGCAGTGGGAACATTTTTTATATTCTATAATTCTTATGGATAAAATGTTAAGTTACAGCAGTTCTTGTCATCTTTGTTTTTTTAGAAATAGCCAAAGCTTCCAACAGGATGGAACTGAATAGCCAGCAAAGGAGTGACTGCTCCAAAATTTGTTGGCATGACATAGGAAAATTGCTTTTTCTAAAGTGATAGCTATGTAGTCTGGGTTGGGTTTTTTAATCCGCTTATTTAATGTTTGTTTTTTACTGTGGCAAGAATTATTGTTTTGCAAAATGTTGAGACTTCTTATAATGTAGAATTTATTATTTTTATATAGTGCCATAGATGCAGATGATGCATTAGCAGCCAAAAGACACTGTCGTTAGTGGCAAGCACAGCCCATTATCACTCTTGTTCTTGTCAATAATTTATATGGAGCTGCCATCACACAAGAAAAGGCAATAGAATTAGAATAGCTTTTAATAAATAAATACTGAGGTCACGACACTGAGTCCAGAGACTTGGGTCCTATTCCCAGCTCTGCTACTGAGCTGCTGTATCCTGCTGTATGACCTTGAGTAAGTCACTTAACTGATCTGCTCCTCTCCTTTCTGATCTGTAAAATGCAAGTAATACTTTGCCTCCCCTGTAAAGCACTTTTGACTATTGGGATGGAAAGCTCTATCCTAAGGCAAAGGGTTTTTATTATTTGGGAACCAGATGAAAAAGTCAACACTTAATGAAGCATTTGGTCCAAACTTGAACACCATCCAAGCCCATTAATGTTCAAAACGCAGCCACAATTTACATACTGGGAGCTCTTTATTCAGCCTAAATGGAATTGACTTTTCTGCCGCTATCCCAATTAAATATGCAAATAATTGTCAGAGTGGAGTGTCTCTAATAAAACCTTATTGCAGACTCCACAGCTGAAACTGGAAACCCTCTCAATCAAATCAGCCGGTAGGCCTCCACTGCCTGCACCGTTACTGTAATACTTTCCTGAATGTTTCTGTGCCAAACTGCCCCATCACACGTGTCTCCAGCTTAGCTTCCTTTAAGACAACGACCCCTGCCCCCAGAAAATTTTCTGTGCTATATTCCCCGTCCCTATAGTCAGTCCATTCCCCCTGAAGAGATGAGCAGGGAAGTCCTGACATCCTAGGAAGAGACTCTCTGAGCTATGAGGGTGTGTGCTTAGAACTGTGCACTACCTACTGCGTACTACCTACATCTTCAGAAATTACTTCCTTCAGCTGAGATATTTTTCATTGGTGGATGCAAATCTAACACTTCAATGAGATTCCTTGTTCCTTGAGGTCCCCTAAACCGAGGGAAAGTTTTTGACCCAAGCATAGACAGGAAAATATCTGATATGAGGGGTAGGGAAGAGTCCATTACCACTCTTTCCCCCATCATGGCCTGCCTCAGAAGTATGACTTCTGACTGCAGCTGTAGTGCAGCTTCTTCTGACCTAATTCATCACGTTTATAACTTCTCCTTCTGAGCACCTGGAACTTCATGTACTGCTGCCTGGCCTCAGTGGGTTATCTAAGAAACAGTGAGAGCCTGAAACGTCACATTCAAAAAGGAAGAACTCACTAAAACTTGCATCAGTTAGAGCAAACTCTTTCTTTCACCGATCAGGAGACAGAAAACGTGTATTTCACATTAGTGTATTTTTTTCTGTCTCCATCTGCTGGTAGAAGGCCATATTACCCCATGTCCAGAATAACCTATCACATGAACATGAAAAATGCTTTCCTTCCCTCTATCTTATTTTAGGTACAAGCTATTCCCTACCTCCTCACTGTCCTCTATCTCTGTTTGTCTTATCTTAAGAAGGAAGCTTCTTTCATACCAAGGTATATGCTGAATACTTTTAAAGCAATACTTGTTCTTGCAAGTAAAAGTTACTTTTAAGCTAGTTTCTTTGGTACAAAAGCACTTACTCCACTCCTTTTAGTCCTTTTTCGATATTTTGATGGTGCTTGCAGGACCCCAGATGGACCAGGTATTCCAATTCAACCCCATCTCTAATTAATAGCAGTATTTATGTTTAAATGGATCAATATCTGTACTTGACCTCAGTATACAATTTAAGCTATTATTGAATCACTAAATATGAAATGAACTATAATACATTTGAGAGGCAAACCACTTACATTGAACCTAGTAATACAGATGAGAATCTTTTATTATATCAAATGAAAGCTGTGTGGTTATATTTAAACACTACAAATATTGAAGGCTGCAATGAGAGTTTTTTTCCACAGCTAATTTACTGAAGAGAATTGCAGAGGCTAACCTGTGACTCTGGTACACATTATCCTTCCCAAGGAGAACGATTATGTTTTGGAAAAAGAAGCTATGCTACTCATGATGAAAATAGTTCACTAATGTATGCTGAAAATAGTGCTTACAGTAAATGTATGTAGGTATAATTTGTGGAAAAATAAGAGCAAAAGAAAATACAGTAAAGGTTTGCGATATTAGCATGGTATCTGGTATACAGGTCACAAGCATGTGAAGCATTATGCTAAATGCTTCCTAGATTAATAGGGTACCTTCATTCAAGGATATGAGATGACCTTTTGACTTCTAGAAATCAAAATGGCTGATTTTTTTTTCCCCTTCTCATTTACACTAGTATAAAACTGATTTAACTCCAGTGACTTTTCTGGTGATACTCCTGATTCAAATACCTGTGACAAAAGAATGAAGCTGAAGGTGGGATTCCGATCTCACAATGGCGTAAATCTGGATTTATCCCCATGAAATCTAGGGGAGTTATGATTTATCACTGGGGTAAGTAAGATTACGATCAGGCTCTGCAAGTATGGTAATCTCCCCTTTTTTAAAAAAATACCACAATCCTGTTAACATTACACATCTGCCAAACTTTTTACAATACTCTGGGTTTTATAAAGATTTTGGAGGAGATTCTATAGTATTATTTTGATTATAAATGAAAGCTCTTGGGAACTTTAAAAATAGTGCAGTATCATGACTAACTAAATGTACCTATTTAGGTGATGGTGCCAGGACAGAGTAATGTGGGGATGTCAGACCACATAAGAGCTATTGATCTTTCTGGTTTGGCCTTCATGCCTGTGGCACCTGCACTTGTGGAGGAGAGATGGCTTGGATGAGGGAGGGAGAGGAATTAGTTAGTATTCTTAGCATTGCTACCCACCCCCTACCCTTCCTGATGAAATTCCAGTGCAGGTTAATGCTGATGAGCTAGCTTTTAGCTTGGCAGGTTCCTGCTCCACAGGTTAGAATGTCCTCCTCCACCTCTGTTCCTGAGTGAAGTTTTGGGTGCCTAGTGGTGGGGAAACACCTAGTTGTGGTGCAGGGTTATTTCCGGAAGGAGAGGACCTAAAGTTAGAATGGATTCACAGGGCATGGATTTGCAGGCCTAGTGATCACTGAACCATTCAGCCCCTCCCGCCCCTTCTCCAAAGTCCATGGGAGGAAGTCTGAAGACCAACAGCCAAGGTGCCTTCCTCAGCACCTAATGGCTGAAGAGCATGAAGCAGCCTGGAATAATTATGTATTAACATCAACAGTAGGAAATTCAACCATCCCATTAGAAGTCTTGATTGCTCTGTTGCAATCTGGTTTTATTGACCAAGACCATTTGGAAAACAAAAATCATGGTGCCATCTCAGAGCTTATAAGAAACCAATTAAATCATCATTTTGAAATGATATTAAAGTATATAATGAACAAAGTTATTCCATTTGTTTGACTAAAGGTTTGTCATCAATAATCTGCTTCTAATTAACTGTAGGCTTAAGCCTTCTCTATCACATGGATAAACAGTCTCTTGGAGTAATATAGAGGTTGTCAATGATTCTCTTATGTCCAAAAAAACCCCTATATTGTACTGTAGGTCAATGAAAAGCTGTGAAAGGTGAGAATTGTTCAATACTCATGGCCTAAGGTCTACAGAAATTTCCATAATATAAAAATGGATTCTACAGGGACAAGAATGCTAAAATACAGCACTACTTCAGGCAACCACTGTTATGTTGCTTCATACACCATAAACATTTCTAATGAAAATAGTTTTTTCAGAAATACCTTGTTTTAAACCAACACAAGGATTAAAAGGAAAGCATTATCCATGTAATATAATTTCAGCTGTCTAATCAGATATGTTTATCCGTTATGAACATGACTGGCATACATTACCTTCATGGGAATTGACTGTATCTAGTATATAGTCTCTCCAGTGTGTAGCACATATTACAAATTATTAAAGAGCTATTTATCTCAAAACATGAATGATAAAGCCCTGTTAGGTCTGCTAGTTCATCCCTATTGCAACCTGTGCAAATTGTTCCCTTCTTTGTTGTTGGTTGTTTCCTCTCTTCCCCCCTGCCCAAAGTACTTTTTGTCTGGTTTAGTTCTAAATGTGTCTAGCAATGGGGCTTCCACCACTTCCCCACAGAGATGTTTCTAAAGGCCAATATTGCTGTCCTCAATTTTCCTGCTATTCCATCTTGACATGCTTTAATTTCTTCCTCTTACTCCCAATTACAAACCTTTACCTTCCCACCATTTGGAATCTTCCCCTTTCCTAAGGATGTTTACGGTGTCAATATTTTCTTCAGCTGGTCAATTTAGTGTATTATGTGGTGTTGAAAATTCCATTTTAATAAGATCTATTGGATCAATTTTATAAACTCAATATATATTGAAAACAAATTGGGGCAGTGGGGTTATTTTTTCCTTCAGTGCAACCCTTGTCTCCATAAGCACTTTCCTTGCTCTGGCTGCTGTATAAAATGAGGATTTTTCATTTACAGTCCCAAAGGAAAAGTTGTTAGTGAACGCTGATCATTCCTCTTTAGTCTAAATTAATTAAATGACACAGAATCTATTGTATGAAATAAATAGGGATCATTTTACATGGTATACTGTATACCGTGATTATAATGTGTGATCTTTCAAGAGGAATATTGGGAAAACAATGTACTTTGCGCCTGCTGGAACATGCAAGACGTTCGTATGCACTGTAATATCTCCTTGTTAGCAATAATGCAATGTAAACTGTAGTGACTTAATAACAAACATGACAGATGTATAATTTAGAGTAATGTAAAACACTATAAGCACAAGATGCATTTGATTCATACTTCATCCAAAACATGTGTAAATCGTTAGGATTCCTAAGCTCTGCGAACAGCAAACAAAAGCTGTATGGATGCCAAAGAAAACATGGATGAATTATCACACAAATGTAATTCTTCTAATATGTTCAATCTGCACTAAATTAAATATACCATCAGCTCTCCAAATGATATGCATATTCCAAGTTACATCAGTTTCCTAAGACTTTCCTGCCTGCTTGCAAACCTTAACATTTCTAATAAGCATCCTCTGAATACCTCAAAGAAACTGGTCATAGATCCATCCAGCATTCCTAGGAACATCTCCAGCATTCTGAGAACCGCACAGAGTTTGTAGCAATGTATAAGGAGCTTTAGAACTCAGGAGAAGAGAATCCTGATGGCTGCTTTTTATGCTTTGTGCATTGAGGACCCAATCCAGTAAGGTGCTGGGCACTTTCAATTCTCATATCAGTCAGTGGGAGTTGGAGGGTGCTCAGCAAGCTTTGAGATTTGCCCTTGGGTGCTATGTAACTTTCGGAGAGAATATTTCTGATTTAATTCTCTGGGCTGTCGTCATAAAACTGAGATGTCTGTCTATGAAAGAATTTTTCAATGGCAACAGCATGAGTATGATATGTATGTATTCTACATCCCTATGTTACAAAAAGGAGATGTCACATTTGTTCTGTATGACTAGCTTATTGTAAGTTTAAATATCTTCTGCTTATGGATCTGAATAGTTTCCTCTAATGGGCAAGAACTCTACAGAAGTCTAATACTCTTATGGGGGGGTGTAATATAAACGTTTATGGGGTTTATTTTGTGATTGGTGGAGTAGACAGTCCTCCTTGATCACAGTATTTAGTGATCAGAGCAAAGAAGCAGTTTTCACACACTAAAATTTGTGTTCTGAGTTATCTTTTTATCTAATAAGTGGGACACAGTCTGCAGAATATTAATGTCCATGTTAAAAAGAAGAGGCGTCTTTAGGGTGTTTTCCATTCAGAATGAAGAATATGGCTTTGGGATTGGACAGATACAAGAGAGTGTCCTGATGGTAATGGAGCAAAGAACAGTCTTTTGTACCCTTTCAGGGAGGCTAGTTTAGGGGCCCTTCTTTTCAATGGAATAAAACACTCCTAAAGCTGGAGAACTTTGTAGCTATTCAGTTGCAAACTTTCCTTGCTAGATGAGACCATCATGAGATGTTTCAATCAAGCTTGTACCGTTGATAGGCTAGAACTGATGTCTTATGACACGTTATTTATAACTGGTGCTTTGGGAAGTGTGCAACACTGCTGTAGCTAAATATTTGTGGAGCTTTTGATGTGTAATTGGTGACGCTCTTCTTTGAATATACAGAAGAGTTGGTGGTTTTATGTGGGAGCTCCTGAAGAATTTTAGACTCACTCATTTTTAAAATATTTAGTCCCTGCTACTCTGTAACTTCGGATGTGCTGTGGTAATCCTCAAAGTTTCCTCTTAGTTTGTGTACAGTCCTTTGGGCAAATTTAATAAATGTATTAAGTTTTTGATAATATCTGGATTTTAGATCTTTGTCCAGAGTGCCAGATGAGGAAATCTCAGTTTACTGTTAACTACTTTAAGATACTAAGATTTGTCATAGTGAGTCAGATCTGTGACCCCTTTAATCTAATATCCTGTTTCCAACAGTTGCCAGTACCAGCTGCTTCAGAGGAAGAAACCCTGCAAGTAGGAAGTTTATTGGGTAAACTGCCTCCAAGGAAAGAGAGATTGGTTCATCCCCAGAAGCTTGAGAGTTTCTATCCCTTTCAAGGCTTTTGTCTGGCAATATTTTTGTTATATTTCTAGACACTCTCTTCTTATCCATAGCAATATCTTACCATTTTTGGAATCTGGCTAAACTCTTGGCCTCAGTGATAGCCTATGGAATTTGCTACAAGATAACTATATATTGTATGAAAAAATATTTCTTTTAATCCTACATCACTTGTTTTAATGATGATGGAGCCCAGATTATCTGTACTTAGTCACCAAAAGGATATGAGCTGTCGTCTCTTTTATTGAAGTTCAATTCCTCTTACCATTAATACTGTTTAATATTAATATTGCAGAAGTGCCCCGAGGCCCCATGTGAATCGCAAAATTTCCATTGACTTCAATGGGAGCAGGAGTAGGCCATATGGCTTAGGTCTTTTATTATCCATTTCTGGAGAAGTTTACCCAGTGATGCTTTTCAGTGCTGAAGACCATGGTATAAAGTAAACTTATCCATGTGGCTGTCCCAGATGGCTTTAGATGCAGTCCCCTTTTAGAAGTCCTTTTAGGAAAATATTGTTCTTTTCCCATGATGTGGTGTTCTTTTGGCTCACAGGATCACAGATTTAGGAGATACTTTATGCTTTTGTCAATTATATGAAGAAATTATCTGAAGTCAGCCTTTCATCATTCATGTCCATATAGATTCTATATTTCTTTGAGTTCTGTCAATCTGTCTACTACCTAGCCATCTGCTCCACCTATTTGTAATTGGTGGGATGTAACAAGACACCTATGGTATTCTGCTTGAGAGTAATCTTACCAGTGAGTTCATATTACAGAAGCTGTCATATTAAAGTACCTCTGGTAATATGACCATATAGCTACCATTAGCTACACTTTTGGGCTAGTGTTAAATGTCTTACTATTGGAGGGGAGGTCTCTCTCTTTCTTAAGACCTCGATCATTCATCGGGATCTACTAGTATGGACCTTTGCACTCAGATAGAATCCATTTGGGACTCAGGGGCCCAGCTTAACTTGTTCCATGGAAGAACTGGGGCCATAATTATTTTCTCTAAAAAGAAATCTCATCCCAGAAAGTATGCCAAATTTCTGAGGGAAGTCCTGCCACAAACTGATGGGATCTCAGTCCTTCCCCTTTGCATCTCTTTTGTTGGAGTGGAAGGAAGCTAAAGAGCAAAAAAAAATGTACATTTATTTCTGATTATGTATGTTCAAATGTATTTGAGTTCTTGGGTTATTTTTGTTTTAAGTGCATTTCAACTTCCAGAGTTATCTTATGGAAGCTGTTATTTAAAGTTGCACACCATTTGCATTATTTAAAAAACATTAATATTGGAAATAGTTTTGCACTTGCAAACCTTAATAAACTTGAGATTATCCTGGTCCATCCCAGCTCTTTGCCTTTGCCCCGAAGGCAGAAAGATGGAAAAAGGAAAACCAAAGAGTACAAAGAGATGAAGAGTCATATTTGAGGAGAGACCAGTTTTGCATGCAAAACTCATAGTACTGTATTCTCTATCTTTATGTGTTCTTATATTTGGCTCATCATATAAATCTAATGGTTGCAGAAGATTTTTAGGAAAGCAGTTTAGATACAGACTATCTTAAAGTGGAAGAATCAACAGAATTATTCAGCCAGAATAGAAACAGCCTTAATGAAACAACTCTGTGCAGTCTGTATTCTATATGTTGTACCAATCTATCAGCATTTTTAATGCTTTTAAATATAATGGCGTATATGGAAAGCTGCACTATAGGTAAGTAATATAAAACATCTAATATATTTTCCAGATAGAA
This sequence comes from Eretmochelys imbricata, assembly GCF_965152235.1. NCBI lineage: Eukaryota > Metazoa > Chordata > Testudines > Cheloniidae > Eretmochelys > Eretmochelys imbricata. The sequence goes on along the minus strand of NC_135580.1, from coordinate 23,898,248 downwards.
TTCTATTTCTCAGTGCAATAATATTTGTCGCAATGTTCTTAAACATGTGGAAATAAATGTTTAGGAGATGTATTTGCATGTTACGCTGACACAATATACTTCCTCTCATCATAGATCTTGGTATAGGATTTCCTTCAAGTTCTAGGAGCCAGGGCTCCTAGTCCTTGGGTGCTGTTTCACCTCTGACTTTATATGTGAAAAGAGTGTTTGGTACATTGCCATCTTACAACCTTTATTATGTAGTAATTTAATGCCACAAAGCACTGTACAGCTTATGCACGGCATTTCTGAGTGGCCTCTAAGCTGAACAATTGCAAAGTGAAACCATGATCAAAAGATCTATATGCATATGGGGTGGGAGGGAGGGGCAGAGGGTATCAACCTTTCAAATACATGTATAAACACTGTCTATTTACCACAATGCATTGGAAAGGCATCTTTTGCATGCACTAAAACGTGGATTTTCTGCTTTCAATTAATAGTAATAAATTTTGAAATTAATTCTTATAACTAATGCCCTGAACTGCACTCCTTGAAATAATGGAAACATTCCCACTGGAGTGGGATCTGGCCCTAAATTAGCATACAATACTATATTCATGCATAGTGTTTAGCTGGAGTACATGTGTTTGTTAAAACATAACATGAGAACATGTGAGAATATTCCTGCTTTACATTAAAATAACAGCCTGTTAAGTTCAGAAGAAGCAATGATTTCCAGCCGGCAGCACCTGTTGTGAGTTAGCATGTAAACATGCCATCTAGGAAAACCACTCTGGTCCCCCATGTTAGTTATATATATATATGTATGTATAGATGCCAGATCCATACCTGCTATTTTTGCTTCCCTCCCACCGACTCCAGGATTTTGTGTACTACAGTTCTTGTTTTCACTAGTTCACACAGCAGTCTGAGTGGGTGTGGTGCGGTAAATAAAATTGGGCCAGATTTTGTCCCTGGGCGGGGATCCTCCTCATTCAGCTCTCGTTCGTCTTGCGTGAAAGGTGGGTCAGCTCCATTTACAGCATTTTCTTTTCTACCCTCTTCTTCCTAGCATTTGCAGGGGGGAAATGGGCAGCCCCGGATGGGTAAGGATAGGTTCACAGGGAAGCATGCTATCCCCCAACTGGCCCTGCAGAGAGAACCCCAGTTTGTATTGCCTTTCCCTTAGAGACATGGTGGTGGTCAATTTTTGTAGTGAGTCTCAGGACAGCAAGGACTAGGGATCATCCCTGGCAATGTGACCCCAATGAGGGACACTGGGCACAGGGTATGGATAGTCTGGTAGTCCATGGATCACCCAGCATCCTTAGGCTGTTGGGGAATCTCCAGGTTTGTAGATGGACATCACCAGCTCATTGCACCAGGAGGAGGCAAAAAACCCCACCCTACAATAATATCAGGATAAACTCATTTAGGATTAGGTTCATACAGACAACTGTAGCAGCACAGGAGCTAGCAAACAGAGCTTTAAACAGGGGAGTTTGAGTGGGAGTTTGTAAGGGGAGTTTGTATTGTGGTGCTTGTTTTGGGGTTTTGTTTTTGCTGTGGGTGGTGGTGTTTTGGTGTGGTTTGTGTTTCCCAGATTAACAGGATTTAGGTGGGAAGGCTATGACAGATACAGAGACAGCAGTGGGAGTGACCCATGTAGTGGAAGACACAATGAAGATGACTGGATGTGGAAGCTGTGGTATGTACATGATCCTGGAAGGAGTACCTGGAAAGAGTTTCATCTGCATGAAATGCCGTCTGATAGAGCTGATGGAGGAAAAGATCCGAGGACTGGAGATGCAGGTGGAAAGTCTGGTTGAGTTTAGAAGGGGGTTTGAGCAGATTATGGAGCAAAGACCTGAGGTAGCTGAAGGAAAAAGCTCAGACTTGCAGATGGAAGCAGGACTGAGGAATTCTGAGGGGAGACTGCTGGGTGAGGAAAGTGGACAGTGGAAGCATGTGACTAAAAGAACCAGGCAGAGGAAAAGACAGGCTAGTGAAGGAGAAACAGAGCTCAAGAATAGGTTTGCAGAGGTGGAAAATGAAGAAGGGGCTCAGCAGGTGGTCACTGAAGGTGGTAGGGCAAGGAAGAAGAGAAGAGCGGCTAGTCCTATAGGAAAAGGAGAGGAGTCAATGGACACTACACCAAATATGAGTCCCAGGAATATACAGGATGGGTTGAAGAGGATTACAAGGGAGAATAGGAATAGAAAGAACTTGCACCCAGAGGGAACAGGGGATAGACTGGAGAATAGCAGTCGCCAGGAAAAGGCAGGTCTATGTGATCGGGGACTCTTTACTGAGAAGAATAGACAGGCCTGCGACCAGAGCTGATCCAGAGAATAGAAAGGTGTGCTGTCTTCCAGGTGCTAAGTTACGGGATGTGAACCTGAGGTTGAAGATGGCCCTAAAGGGAGTGGGAAAGAACCCACTGATTGCAAAAAGAAAAGGAGTACTTGTGGCACCTTAGAGACTAACCAATTTATCTGAGCATGAGCTTTCGTGAGCTACAGCTCACTTCATCTGATGCATACTGTGGAAACTGCAGCAGACATTATATACACACAGAGATCATGAAACAATACCTCCTCCCATCCCACTGTCCTGCTGGTAATAGCTTATCTAAAGTGATCATCAAGTTGGGCCATTTCCAGCACAAATCCAGGCTCTCACCCTCCACCCCCCCACACACAAACTCACTCTCCTGCTGGTAATAGCCCATCCAAAGTGACAACTCTCTTCACAATGTGCATGATAATCAAGGTGGGCCATTTCCTGTACAAATCCAGGTTCTCTCACCCCCCTCCCCAAACCACACACACAAACTCACTCTCCTGCTGGCCAGCAATGCCCCTCTGCCATTTACATTGGTCAAACTGGACAGTCTCTACGTAAAAGAATAAATGGACACAAATCAGATGTCAAGAATTATAACATTCATAAACCAGTCAGAGAACACTTCAATCTCTCTGGTCACGCAATCACAGACATGAAGGTCGCTATCTTAAAACAAAAAAACTTCAAATCCAGACTCCAGCGAGAAACTGCTGAATTGGAATTCATTTGCAAATTGGATACTATTAATTTAGGCTTAAATAGAGACTGGGAGTGGCTAAGTCATTATGCAAGGTAGCCTATTTCCCCTTGTTTTTTCCTACCCCCCCCCCAGACGTTCTGGTTAAACTTGGATTTAAACTTGGAGAGTGGTCAGTTTGGATGAGCTATTGCCAGCAGGAGAGGGAGTTTGTGTGTGTGTGTCCCGGAAAAAGCGGGGGGGGGGGGAGAGCCTGGATTTGTGCTGGAAATGGCCCACCTTGATTACCATGCACATTGTGGGGAGAGTGGTCGCTTTGGATGAGCTATTACCAGCAGGAGAGTGAGTTTGTGTGTGTATGGGGGTGGGGGAGTGAGAAAACCTGGATTTGTGCTGGAAATGGCCCAACTTGATGATCACTTTAGATAAGCTATTACCAGCAGGACAGTGGGGTGGGAGGAGGTATTGTTTCATGATCTCTGTGTGTATATAATGTCTGCTGCAGTTTCCACAGTATGCATCAGATGAAGTGAGCTGTAGCTCACGAAAGCTCATGCTCAAATAAATTGGTTAGTCTCTAAGGTGCCACAAGTACTCCTTTTCTTTTTGCTAATACAGACTAACACGGCTGTTACTCTGAAACCCACTGATTGTCCTTCATGAGGGAACAAATGATACCGGTTGATTCTCACTGGAACGTATCAAGGGAGACTACGCTAGGCTGGGGAAGACGTTTAAGGAAATCAAGGCTCAGGTGATCTTTAGTGGGATTCTGCCCGTGCCTAGAGAAGGGCAACAAAGCTGTGACAAGATTATGACCATCAACAGATGGCTTAGGCAGTGGTGCTATAAGGAGGGCTTTGGGATGTATGGCCACTGGGAGGCATTCATGGACAGAGGACAGTTCTCTCGGGATGGATGGACTTCATCTGAGTAGGGAAGGAAATAGACTTCTAGGATGGAGGCTGGCACAACTGATGATTTAAGAGAGCTTTAAACTAGGAATTTGGGGGAGATGGTTGGGAGATGTCCAGGTAATCTCCACACTGGATTTTAGCAATGGGAGGGAAGAAAACAAAGTAAGAAAGGATACAGCCGTGGGTAGGAGAATGGACATAAGGAGGAAAGGCAGTGTGGATACCAGTCTAATAGGTCATACTGGCTGTAGAATGACCATGCCTAATGGGGTACAGCATGTGAGCAAGGCCAAAAAGCAAAAAAAATTAAGATGTTTGTATACCAATGCGAGGAGCCTAGGTAACAAAATGGATGAACTAGAGCTACTGGTGCAGAAAGTGAAACCAGATATTATAGGGATAACAGAAACATGGAGTCCAGTCATGACTATTGTTCCACCAGGTATTGAAGGGTATGTGCTGTTTAGGAAAGATAGAAATAAAGGTAAAAGTGGTGGAGTAGGATTGTATCAATCAGGTAGAATGTAAAGAAATAAGAAGCGATGGAATGGATAAGAGAGTCCGTCTGGGCAAAAATCACATTGGGGAAGAAAACTACTAGAGCCTCCCCTGCGATAGTGCTTGGGGGTGCTATAGACCGCCGGGATCTAATTTGGATATGGATAGAGCCCTCATTAATGTTTTTAATGAAGTAAATACTAATAGAAACTGCATGATCATGGGAGACTTTAACTTCCCAGATATAGACTGGAGGATGAGTGCTAGTAATAATAACAGGGCTCAGATTTTCCTAGATGTGATAGCTGATGGATTCCTTCATTAAGTAGTTGCTGAACCGACTAGAGGGGATGCCATTTTACATTTGGTTTTGGTGAGTAGTGAGGATCTCATAGAATAAATGATTGTAGTGGACAATCTTGGTTCAAGTGATCATGAGCTAATTCAGTTCAAACTGAATGGAAGGATAAACAAAAATAAATCTGCGACTAGGGTTTTTGATTTTCAAAAGGGCTGACTTTCAAAAATTAAGGAAATTCGTTAGGGAAGTGGATTGGACTGAAGAACTTATGGATCTAAAGACAGAGGAGGCCTGGGATTACTTCAAGTCAAAGCTGCAGAAGCTATCAGAAGCCTGCATCCCAAGAAAGGGGAAAAAAAATCATAGGTAGGAGTTGTAGACCAAGCTGGATGAGCAAGCCTCTCAGAGAGGTGATTAAGAAAAAGCAGAAAGCATACAGGGAGTGGAAGATGGGAGGGATCAGCAAGGAAAGCTACCTTATTGAGGTCAGAACATGTAGGGATAAAGTGAGAAGGACCTTGCAAAGGGAATTAAAACCAATAGTAAAAGGTTCTATAAGCCTTCTAAATAAGAAGAAAACAAAGAAAGAAGTAGTGGGACCGCTAAACACTGAGGATGGAATGGAGGTTAAGGATAATCTAGGCATGGCCCAATATCTAAACAAATACTTTGCCTCAGTCTTTAATGAGGTTAATGAGGATCTTAGGGATAATGGTAGCATGACAAATAGGAATGAGGATATGGAGGTAGATATTACCATATCTGAGGTAGAAGCGAAACTCGAACAGCTTAATGGGAGTAAATCGGGGGCCCCAGATAATCTTCATCCAAGAATATTAAAGGAATTGGCACATGAAATTGCAAGCCCATTAGCAAGAATTTTTAATGAATCTGTAAACTCAGGGGTTGTACCGTACGATTGGAGAATTGCTAACATAGTTCCTATTTTTAAAAAAGGAAAAAAACGTGATCCTGGTAACTACAGGCCTGTTAGTTTGACATCTGTAGTATGCAAGGTCTTGGAAAAAATTTTGAAGGAGAAAGTAGTTAAGGACATTGAGGTCGATGGTAAATGGGACAAAATACAACATGGTTTTACAAAAGGTAGATCGTGCCAAACCAACCTGTTCTCCTTCTTTGAGAAAGTAACAGATTTTTTAGACAACGGAAATGCAGTGGCTCTAATTTACCTAGATTTCAGTAAGGCGTTTGATACTGTGCCACATGGGGAATTATTAGTTAAATTGGAAAAGATGGGGATGAATATGAAAATTGAAAGGTGGATAAAGAATTGGTTAAAGGGGAGACTACAGTGGGTCATACTGAAAGGTGAACTGTTGGGCTGGAGGGAGGTTACCAGTGGAGTTCCTCAGGGATCGGTTTTGGGACCAATCTTATTTAATCTTTTTATTACTGACCTCGGCACAAAAAGTGGGAGTGTGCTAATTAAGTTTGTGGATGATACCAAGCTGGGAGGTATTGCCAATTTAGAGAGAGACCAGGATATCGTACAGGAGGATCTGGATGACCTTGTAAACTGGAGTAATAGTAATAGGATGAAATTTAATAGTGAGAAGTGTAAGGTCATGCATTTAGGGATTAATAACAAGAAGTTTAGTTATAAGCTGGGGACACATCAATTAGACGTAACGGAGGAGGAGAAGGACCTTGGAGTATTGGTTGACCACAGGATGACTATGACCTGCCAATGTGATATGGCCGTGAAAAAAGCTAATGCGGTCTTGGGATGCATCAGGAGAGGTATTTCCAGTAGAGATAAGGAGGTTTTAGTACCGTTATACAAGGCACTGGTGAGACCTCATCTGGAATATTGTGTGCAGTTCTGGTTTCCCATGTTTCAGAAGGATGAATTCAAACTGGAACAGGTACAGAGAAAGGCTACTAGGATGATCCGAGGAATGGAAAACCTGTCTTATGAAAGGAGACTCAAGGAGCTTGGCTTGTTTAGCCTAACCAAAAGAAGGCTGAGGGGAGATATGATTGCTCTCTATAAATATATCAGAGGGATAAATACCGGAGCAGGAGAGGAATTATTTAAGGTCAGTACCAATGTGGACTCAAGAACAAATGGATATAAACTGGTCATAGGGAAGTTTAGACTTGAAATTAGATGAAGTTTTCTAACCATCAGAGGAGTGAAGTTTTGGAATAGCCTTCCAAGGGAAGCAGTGGGGGCAAAAGATCTATGTGGCTTTAAGATTAGACTCGATAAGTTTATGGAGGGGATGGTATGATGGGATAACATGATTTTGGCAATTAATTGATCTTTAAATATTCATGGTAAATAGGCCCAATGGCCTGTGATGGGATGTTAGATGGATGGAATCTGAGTTACTTCAGAGAATTCTTTCCTGGGTATCTGGCTGGTGAATCTTGCCCATATGCTCAGGGTTTAGCTGATCGCCATATTTGGGGTTGGGAAGGAATTTTCCTCCAGGGCAGATTGGAAGAGGCCCTGGAGGTTTTTCGCCTTCCTCTGTAGCATGGGGCACGGGTCACTTGCTGGAGGATTCTCTGCTCCTTGAAGTCTTTAAACCATGGTTTGAGGACTTAGATAGCTCAGACATAGGTGAGAGGTTTATCTCAGGAGTGGGTGGGTCACATTCTGTGGCCTGCGTTGTGCAGGAGGTCAGACTAGATGATCATAATGGTCCCTTCTGACCTTAATATCTATGGGGGAAAAAAAATGTAGGGCTGGAAGAGACCTTGAGAAGTCCAGTCCAGTCCTATGCACTGAGGCAGGACTAAATAAACCTCTACCATCCTTGATAGGTGTTTGTCCAAGCTAGTCTTAAAAACCTCCAATGATGGGGATTCTACAACCTCCCTTGGAAACTACCCTAATAGTTTAAAAAAAAAATTCCTAATATCTAACCTAAATCTCCCTTGCTGCAAATTAAGCCTATTACTACTTGTCCTCCCTTTAGTGGGCAAGGAGAAAAATTGATTACTGTCCTCTTTATAACAGTCCTTAACATATTTGAAGACTGCAATCAGATTCCCTCTGTCATCTTTTCTCAAGACTAAACGTGCCCAGGTTTTTTTGAACCTTTCTTCATAGGCCAGGTTTTCTAAACCTTTTATTATTATTGTCCCTCTCTCTCTGGACTCGCTCCGGTTTGTCCAAATCTTTCCTAATGTGGTGCCCAGGATCAAACATTACACCAGCTGAGGCCTCATCAGTGCTATGTAGAGTGGACAATTACCTCCTACATATTACATACTACATTCCTGTTAATACACCCCAGAATTATATTCACCTTTCTCAGACTGCATCCCATTGACTTATATTCAATTTGTGATTCACTATTACCCCAAAATTCTTTTTACCACCTAGCCAGTTATTGCCCCTTTTTGTAGTGGTGCATTTGATTTTTTTTCTTCCTAAGTGTAGTACTTTGCACTCCTCTTTATTTCAACTTGTTGATTTCAGACCAGTTTTCTAGTTTATCAAGGTCCTGTTCTCCAAAGTGCTTGTAAACCCTCCCAACTTGGTGTCATCTGCATATTTTATACATACTCTCCAATTCATGATGAAAATATTAAATAGTACTGGAACTAAGATTGACCTCTGCGGCACCCCACTAGATACACCTTCACTGTTTGACAGTGAACCTGTCCAGTCTTCCAACCAGTCGTGCCCCCACCTTGGAGTAATTTCATCTAGACCACGTTTTCCTGACTGACTTATGTGAATGTCATGTGGAGCTGTATCAAAAAGCTTACTAAAATCCGGATATATCATATCTACCTCAGCACCGCACTACAAAAGTTGTCCCATTGACTTCAGTTGAATTATTTGTGAAGTGAGGTACAATTCAGCAGGAGTAAGGGGATCAGAATCTGACCCTTATCCATCTGAACTAATATAAGAGTCCTATCCTGAGTAAATGAATGTAGTAACTAAACTGTTGTCCTATTAACAGATGGGTTTGCATCCAGAAAAACCGGTTATAGTTTTAGATCCCATTTCCAGCACAATCCCTTTCCAAATAACCAACCACAAATAATCATTCATTCCATAATCAATAACCAGAAGGCTTATGGTATCAAAATTAAGTTCCTTCAACAACCTGAAAATTGACAACTTATTAATGCATAGCCAGAGAAGATCAAACATTTCATTTATTTTTATTTCAAACAATACTAACTTTTGTATCCTGTCAGCTACAATCTCAAGCATGACCCAAGTATGTTTGTACATAGAATCCAATCGAAATAAACAGCAAAATGCAGATGTCATTGCAGTAACAGCAACAGTATCTTGATTGAAAAGGAGTACTTGTGGCACCTGAGAGACTAACAAATTTATCTGAGCATAAGCTTTCGTGAGCTACAGCTCACTTCATCGGATGCATTCAGTGGAAAAATCATTCCACTGAATGCATCCAATGAAGTGAGCTGTAGCTCACAAAAGCTTATGCTCAGATAAATTTGTTAATCTCTAAGGTGCCACAAGTACTCCTTTTCTTTTTGTGAATACAGACTAACACGGCTGCTACTCTGAAAAGTATCCTGATTGGCACTGTGGGAAGAATAGGTGGCTAAATATATATAACATCACTTATGGCCTTCAGCATTTATTTACTCAGAAATATCCCCTTAGAAAGTTTATTGTACATGATTTGCAAGTTAAATGAATTTTCAAAAGGTATGTTGAAAAAAGCATAAGACTAAAACACTTTTTTTATTTTTTATGGACTAATACTTTAAGCTTGCATTAACAATGAGCAGTAAACCTAGTAACCGCTAGATATTGACCATAGTAAGCAAAGCAGTGGATTCAGTCAATGTAAACGGGCCATGTGTCATGTTTCAAATGAATATCAGTTGACGAATTCTTTGCTGCTGACCTGTTATAAGGAGCACCAATCACAAATGAATGGACGGTTTCTCCTGGAGAGGTAGACACTAGTTGCAGCCTGGGGAAAGAGGAAAAACATAAAAGCAAATCTAGATTTGCCTTGCAATGACAGCTGCATATTAATCTAAAGAATTTCTGAAAAATCAAAAAGACACTTTTCAGCAAAATACACCCCTAGAGCCTCAATCATAAAGCAGGGGAATAAACTTGAAACAGGATTGATTTCATCTTAAAGGGAGTATTTCTTTGAAATGCTACCAACTGCAGTTGTCTTATTTGGTTTTCAATACTATAACAAAATTGTGCCATATTGTGTCAAATAAGGAGATAATATAACAGCTTTAAACAAATTTTGTAATTATGGGATCAATCAAAAATGAATTAAATTTGTGTGCACAAGGTAAGTAATGTCACTGAATACTGAGTAGTTCCAAATACCAATCTTCATTTTGCCTTGTGCTCTGAAGACCTGCAACCCTTTTTTCTTTTTTGGTATTATGCCAACTGCAAAAAATATAGATATACATATGTGTAAATTTGAATAAATCCATATCCTGGTATATAAAATTCTCCACCAAAAATATTACAGTGGTTCCCTTTTTGTAATGAGATGAAAGGGAATTAACAAGTATGATTTGTGCAGAACATAAGTACAGCTCTAACATTTTTAAATCATTTAGCCCTGAATTTACAGTAGATAAAATCTTGATCAAACTCCAGCACTTAATCCTAAAATTAAAGGAAGACATACACATCCAGTTTCTTATTAAATTTGTGGTCACATTTGTCATCATCCTAAACCTCTTTCCCCCCACACTCGGAAGACACATCCAGGATCTTCCAGAATGCACCAGACCAGAGCACCCAAGTATTCATCTGGCCCAACTGCCTGTGCATACTGATGTGTACCTGGCCCAGTTCTCATGCTGAGAGTTTGGACCCTCCCAGTTGATTTCGCCATAAAGCTCCATAACAGCTGGCATTTTGGAATTCCTAAGAGGAGTGATGCTCTCTGAGACTATGAATCCTTCAAGCCTAAAACTTGTACTCCGATTCTGCCATGACGAGCACAGAAATGCCAAGTATGTATAACATTGCCTAGCTGGTCATACATCAATCAAAAAAGACCTCTGGTTATCACAGGACAGCTGTCTCTTGGAGCACTTCAGCAGAGCAGAGATGTTTGCAGCCCTTCAGAATAGGAGTTGTATGCATGCCTGACCTACTTGCTCATTCTCACTGATGGCCACATATGCACTTTATTCATTTGGGGGCTGAGCCTTTCCCTGTGTGGATAGACCTGCACTAGATCCGCTAGTTTTATTTTGCCAGCTTGAGCAGAGTTGCTGTGGCAGCTCAGGAGGCAGCTTGGACTAGCCACTCAAGTACAAACCTGCCAAATCCCTTGGGTACAGAGCCCAATCCACTACCCATTTCACCACCTCCACACTGCTATTTTTAGCATGCTAGCTCAAGCAGAGTTGGGGAGTGTCTAACTTGCACTGCAAAGTGCCCTCCCAGCCACTCTGCAGATATCCTATGCCTACACTACCACAGTAAGTCGACCTAACTACGCAACTATGTGAATAACATAGCTGGAGTCGACGTAGCTTAGGTTGACTTACCATGGGATCCACACTATGCTGGGTCAACGGGAGACACTATTCCATCAACTTACCTTATTCTTCTCATTCGGGGTAGAGTACCAGGATCGACTTGAGAGTGATCTGCAGTCAATTTGGTGGGTCTTCACTAGATCCGCTAACTCAACCTCTGTGCATTGATCCCCAGAACGTCAATCCGGGGGGTAGCGTAGACATAGCCATGGTTACAATGAACCATACCCCAGTGGGATATAGTGTATTCCCTGGCTTGTTGCATTGGTGTAGCTGCCAGCACACTTGTACCATAGCAGGATTCTATCTGCCCCATGGCATCCACTGTGATACCTACATGCACCCTCTTACACTCCTGTTTGCAGACACAGCAAAGGGCAGAGGTTCACCATGAATGTCTTTCAAATTTGGATAGTGGAAAGTCTTTGACTTCATAACTTAAAAGCCCTGAATTGCATTTATTTCACTGTAATACCTTAACTGCGTCCCCTGTGGGGACACAGCTGCATGTCGTAGGAGGCAACTAAAAGGGGGCTGCCTGGAGAGGGATGGGCTCCACCAGGTTAGAAATTTGCCCAAGACACACCATATGATCAAGTAAACTATGTCCATACCAGATTGATTGCAGCCCGTGTTAATAACGACCGCACCATCCATCTCCCACCAGGGCACACGTGACAAGTATACTACTGGTGTAACCCCAGCAAAGAGTATCCGTGGAAGAGATAGCATCACCACAGCCACATGGAATGTAAGGACATTAACACAAATAAGGAGGTTGAAAGAACTCACGTATGGAATGAAACAATATACCTGGGACCTACTAGGAATCTGAGGTCAGATGGAAGAACTTTGGAGAGGTACTAACAGAAGAAGGTGATGTACTCTATTACAGTTGAGAGAACAAACATGTCAATGGCATAGGATTTCTTGGGCATTAAGATATCAAGAATTCAGTATTAGGATGCTTCTCAGTGTCCATCAGGCTTTAATAAAGGCAGTACCGTTTAATATCACAGTGGTACAAGTCTACACCCCTACAACAGACTATGACTATGAGCAAATTGAAGGTTTTTAAAATCAGCTCCAAGACATCAATAAGGTACACAAGAAAGAGATCCTGATTGTACAAGGAGATTGGAATGCTAAAGTAGGTGCTGACACACAGACAGATTGGCGAGAATATTGTAATGTGGTAATCAATTCTGTAATGCGGTAACCAGTGAGAGAGGATTGAGACTTTTGGACTTTGCCAGCTATAACAATCTGGTTCTTGCAAACACATTGGGAGTACATAAAGCATCCAGGTGATCAACATGGCAAGCACCTAATGGTCTACATCACAGCCAGATCAACTACATCATGGTGCAAAACCGATCTTGTTCTGGGAGCTAAAACAAGGAGCTTCCTGGCGCTGATATTGGAAGTGATCACAACCTTGTAATGCTAAATTTTTTGGCTGTGGCTAAGGAAGATCATTGGGCAAAAGTTCACCAGAACCAAGTTTGATTTAGACTCAGACTGAAACGTTGCAGAGTCATTCCAAGCAATGATCGGTGGAAAATTTGACCCGCTGCTTGCTCTAGAGGAAGACATAGACATAATGATCAACAATTTCAATGCTGTAATGAATGAGGCAGTAATGGACATCTTCAGGAAACCTCAGAAGAAGTCAAAACCATGAGTCACAAATGGAATACTACAAATGTGTGACAGAAAAGAAAAAAAGACGAGAACAGCACGAGGGAACTGATAAATAGAGCAATTGGCAGAAAGGAATTAAGGTGGCCAAGGAGATATGGACTGAAAAACAATGCTTGAAAATTGATGCATGTATCAATAATAGAAATAGCAAGCGAGACTTCCATGTTGTAAAAGATCTGACGAAGGAAAGATGGACCAAAGCTAACACAATTTCAAGACAAAGAAGGGAACAGTCTTACAGAAGAAAAGGACATCCTCAATAGGTGGACAAATTACTGTTCTGATCTATACAACCACCAGACAAATGCAGATCTTAGTGTCTTAGACGGCCTAGATTCAACAGAGGAGGATGACTTTCCAATACTACGTGAAGAAGTGGAGACAGCTGTGAAATCACTCAAGAACAGAGGCTACAGGTATTGACAACATCACAGCCAAACTGATGAAATTCAGAGGAGAAATAAGTTTCAGAGTAGCAGCCATGTTAGTCTGTATCCGCAAAAAGAAAAGGAGTACTTGTGGCACCTTAGAGACTAATAAATTTATTTGAGCATAAGCTTTTGTGAGCTACAGCTCACTTCATTGGATGCATGCAGTAGAAAATACAGTGGGGAGATTTTATATACACAGAGAACATGAAACAATGGGTGTTACCATACACGCTGTAACGAGAGTGATGAGGTAAGGTGGAGGAGAAATAGCTGCAGATCTTGGAGAGTACATCTATTACAAGATCTGGCAGACCAGTGAGTGGCCCTCCATGTGGACACAGTCACTAATCATCACTCTGCCAAAGAAAGGCAACCTGCAATTGTGTCAATTACTGGACCATATGCTTAATTAGCCATCCCAGCAAAGTGATGTTGAAAGTCACATTGAACAGATTGAAGCCACAAGCAGAGAATATCATCGGTGAAGAACAAGCTGGCTTTCATGTTGGAAGAAGTACCACAGAACAGATTTTCAACCTTCGTATTCTATGTGAGAAGTACTTACAACACCAGCAGGACGTCTACCGTGTCTTTGACTTCAAGAAGGCGTTTGACAGAGTATGTCAAGAAGCTCTCTGGGCAACCATGAAGAAGTACAATGTTGGTCATAAGTTTATTCTTATCATTAAACAACTGGTATGCCAAGGCCAGCAGTGCAGTTCTCGTCAATGGCATAATAGAGTGGTTTTGCACCACCGTTGGAGTCTGGCAAGGCTGCCTTCTTTCACCCACACTGTTCAACATGTACTTGGAGCACATAATGACTGATGGCTTAGAAGATCACATATGCACAGTCAGCAGTAGGGGCGGGGTGTGGGGGGAGAACAAATCTCAAATTTTCGGTTCGCTGATGACATTGGTGGCCTGGCAGGCAGTGAAGATGAACTTGCTAACCTTGTGAAATGATTAGGTGAAACCTCCGCAAAATATGGCATGGAAATCAGTGCAGAGAAAACCAGGCTGACAGACCAACGTGATGGGATCAGCTCTCATATCGCTGTCAGTGGTCAAGAGCTGGAGACAGTGAAACAGCTCAAGTGTTTGGGGGCAGTCATCACTGATGAAGGATCCAAGGCAGAAATCCAGGCAAGAACGGTGCAAAGAGCAGCAGTGGTGGCACAGCAAAAGCCAATTTGGAGGAATAAGAACATCTCCCTGGAATCCAAACTGAAACTGCTGCATGCATTGGTCAGCTCCATTTTTCTGTAAGCATGAGAGACTTCGACCCTTATGGCAGAACTTGAACGGAAAATATAGGTAGTAGAGATGAGATACTTCTGTAAAAATCCTGGGCATCTCCTACTTCGACCACGTCACTAACAAAGAGGTCTGCAACATCATCACCCAATGCGCTGGGTCATATGAAGACCTCCTGACGACCGTGAAGAAGCGCAAGCTGAAGTGGTATGGCCATGTAACAAGATCATCTGGCCTATCCAAGATCATCCTCTAAGGGACAGTACAGTGGAAGAGGAGAAGATGAGGTAGACAGAAGAAGAGATGGATTGACAACATAAAAGAATGGACTTTGCGGAGACTCAAGCACTGACACACCATCGTGAGGGATGGAGATAATTTGTTTGTTGATCATCAGTAATGGTGCCCCAATGACCAATGTGGTTATGGGAGTGGTGATGGTGAATATCTTAGCTGTGTGTTTTCCACCGTTCGTTTAAGCACTGAGAGGTTTATCTCTGAAATCTTTGGATAAAAAGAGGGGTTTGATATTTTCTTTTCTCATTAGCAGTTATTTATGCATACGTACACATCAAGGGTGAGATTTTCAAACCTCTTAGCATTGGCTAACTCTTCTCCCACTGAAGTTTAAAGGTGAAACTACCATTGATTTCAATGGCAGCAGAGTTAAGCCAATGATGAGTTCTATTAAAAATACCACCCTAAATCCTCTAGAGCACCTTTCATGGCCTCCTATGGCTCCAAGGGGCATAAAGCCCTCCTTTTGCACAGTGTGGGAGACTACTTTTTTCCCTGAGATTTCTTTCAGTAATATTGTATGAAAGGCAGTGGGTTTCTTTCTTTCAGCTCCCCAGAGCCACCTGAACTCCATTGATTTCAGTGGACTTACACTGGCAAAAACTGAAGTAACAGTGGCTAATCAGGCCTGATACCCTCCTTGATCAGGTAGGACTGCATAGACAGCAAAGCACCCATTGGCATAGTCCCAAATACCTCTGGAAAATCTGATCAGGTTGATGTTTTGGGGTTTTTTTTCCCCTGTCCTCTCTGAACTTTTACCTCTGTTTTCCGGGTCATTGTAGTCCTACCTTTTTTTTTTTATAATCCCCTACACTACCTTTTTTTCCCCCCATTTGGGGCTGGGTTTTTTCTTTAAATGTGTTTTTGCTGCTTTTCTGCTCAAGTCTCTAGACTGTTTCTGCTCTGCTGTATATTGTTTATTTTCTTAACCTGAAAGAAAATAATTTAAATATTAGAGGATAAGTGCCAATTTTCAGATCTCTCTTTGCACTTGACAGCTAGATCTAACATCTCACCTTTCTGAGGTTACACCCTTAGTACAAGATTGAACTAGTATCCTCTTATCCTATAGTAATACCCAGCAGCTTCACCAACATTTGGCATAAAGCCAATCTCAATCTTCATTTGTCCATTTGAATTTCTCTTGTTGACTTTGTTGATTTTTTTTATTTTCTCCCCAACCTTCTCTCTCACTCCCCTCCCTTGTGGAAGGTTTCATGAATCTAAATAATTTGATTAATTAGAAAATTTCACTATTTTTTATCTTTTATCCCCAATTCCTAGTCTGTTTCAAAAATGACTTGTTTCTGCTGCATCTGTTCCTCATAACTTCAACAGTTGATGTGTCATTAACCCTGAATGCCCATTGATTTCAATGTGTTTAAGTATATCACATATTAGTGCTTGAAATTAGTGTCTTTTGTTTCTTGTAAATGAAAAAATTTAATTTGGACTTTGTCTAAACTTGTTTTTCCCTCTCTCTGTCTCCGACAATGGGATGCTCTTCAATATGTTGAGCTTCTTCAAAGAAAAGAAATTTCCCTTCTGCTTCATGGCAATCAGAGGTTAATTTAGGTATTACTTCCATCAACAAAGGCTTGAATCAGGAGAGTCCCCCCATTCCCTTATATTGTGTAGATGTGCCATATGCCATCATTGCCTAGTCAATTGCTCATGTTCAGTAGTTGGCTCTTTTTGCTAAATGAGCTGCTTCTGTGAGTACCTAAGGGATACTGGTGCATCTAAAGAGCTGGCCATGTAAAAGCATAGTTTTTGCTAGATTGTTGAAGTCTTAAAAGGAAAATAATCCCATTTTTTGCAATACAGTAGAATAATCTTAGGTAGCACTGATCTGATGGAAACAAATATGCCAATCTTGATTATTAGCAGCTCATAGGGATACGTCAAGCTGGTAGATATTCACTTTCATTTCAGTGCTTTATATTTCAGCATAAAATTAATTGCCTTTAAATTTAAGCACAGTTCAAAGCATTAAAATTTATGAGACTGCCTCGTTTAGCAGCCACAGGAAGCTGCATGTGAAGTGAAGAAACTGCCACACAGCAGGAAGCTTAGACTAACAGGAACCAATTCCTTTTTGAAATTGTGTATAAGCTGTTAGACCACACCATTTGTACCATTTAATGTGAGTGGGCCTGAGTTTTGCACTGAGATCCATGGCGTGGCTCTCTCATTGACTTAGTTGGGAGTTGTATCCATAAATCTGACAATACCAAATGGACCCATCAGACATGCCATTTAACCTTTGTTTAGCCTGGTCCCTGGCAAGCCACGTGCTGCCTCTTCCATGGAGATCATCTGAATCGTACAGGCCTGGTGTTTCAAGGAGCAGGCTGGGTGGATTCTGCTCTTTTTTAAAGTTGTCTGTCAGCAATAACAAAGTGAACAGGTGGATATGGTCATCCCCTAAATATTGGGGTAGCTTTAATGACTACTGGTGACCTAGTGCAGATTTAAAAAAAAACAAAACACTACTTTGAAGAACTTTTTTTTTTGAGGATTTCCGGCTAAACCAAGAATCTCCACACCGTGTGACTCCATTAGAGCAGAAATACACCTGCACAATTTTCCCCCCTTTAAGAATACAAAGGAATAATAGTGGCAAGGTCCATGCTTTAAAATATTACAGGTCCTAATGCCCATTAAGTATTTTAATGCACCTGTCGATTAATTTCTCTGGAGGGAGTTTACCCATATGAGGCCAAATCTGAAATTCTAGTTCAGGCCCATCTCTATTCATCAGATATCCCAGTATCTTGGCTAGTGCCATCCCTGAATTCACCCCCAATTAATCAAATACTGCCAGAGGATAATCTGCTGATCTAGTCAAGGGCGGAATGCCTATGGTGTACCCGTGCTATGTCTATTTACAGCACTAACCAGCCACCAGACACTCTCCAGTGTTTCAATATTTTTGTTGTCTTTTGTTATTTTGTAGCCTGTGGTGCCACCCCTGAGTGCAGCAAATGATTAATTTAGCTGATGTCAGAAGAAACAACATATTGATAGAGTGGAAGAAAAGGGAACATATAAAAGAAGACAGACTTGTTTTTGTTCTACCCGCATTCACTGCACACTAGCTATTCTACCAAAAGTCTCTAATCAGTCAATTTTACCCATTGACGCTGTATGAATTTCTCATTGTGATCCAGCTTCAGTCTAAAGTATCTAGTATTTTTCTATTGCTTCCTCACCTACTTCCAAAAAGTCAATAACTACCAGTGAGGTGAGTTTAAAAATAATATACAAGCCAGAGGCCGGGACATGTTTAAATCACAGACAGGACATCCTTGAAAGACCATGCGCTTCAACAGACTTTCTCCAGATTCACATCTATTTATTTCATGCTACGTAATTTGTTATCTTCTCCGTCCTGTGTCTGGGATTTTAGATGGCTTTGTCCTAGATGCAGAAGCCATAAGTGTCTCTTTTATCATAGAACAGGCATGACCTCAGCTATGAGGACAATAGGGACGTGAGCCTTCTCTCTCTTTTTTTTTTTTCTTATCACATTTAAGTAGATTTAGCTGCTTACAGATTAAGTCTAATGAACTGGTTTTTTTCCCCTCTGTCCCCACATCTTTAGGGTTTGACCTGATGGGGAATTGGGGGGTAATGTAGTTTTTCTTGTTGAAATAAAATTACTGGTAATTAGTTTACACTATGATATAACTCCATTTTTCTAAAGTATCTCTAGCACCCACAACCTTCGGATAAAAAGGGCACCGATGAGCATCTTTTGATCTAGTTTCTCAAGCCTGGAACATAGTGGAGGGTATGCCTGGCAGCTTTGCAAGCTTGACAGCGTTGTCCCAGACAACAAGTCACAAGGGATGTGGTTTAATTAGGCTGCAACTTTATCAACTTCACTCACCTGGGAATTATCTGGCAATAATTAACACAGTGCTGGTCACTATTTCTTCCTTAATTGTTTCCACCTGGTAAAGGGCTGCTGTCAGCCCTCCATACCCAGTCCCTAGCCTATTACTGGGACCCCCACAGTCCTCCTTCGTATGAGAGTTAAAGGGCTGGAAAAGGGGGCTGTCTTGTTGTACTCGTCATTAGGAGACCCAGCCCCATTCCATGGCTTCTTTAGGGAATCCCTTCCCCAAAGTCCACTTCCAGTTCTGGTTCATCAGGGAACTGGATCTGCTATGGGATTAGTATCTGCACTAGATGCCTCATATAAGGAGGTGCCAGCAACTAATTTGGCTGCCTCCCCCATTTGGTTCCCAAATTATTAAGAGTTTCCTCCTTGACATAGGCCAAAAATATATCCACTCCTCAGTTGGGGAGGTATACCCCACTGTCTCTGAATAGCTTAGGTACACCATACAGTATTTCCTGATGGGTAACTACCGAGCCTCACTGTTCCCAGAGATTCACACATCTTCTGGTCTTGTCAGCCCATGGAGGCCTGACTTCCCACCATATCCTCTGCAGCAGCATTTCAGACCAGTTTACAAGTCCCCACCAAGAGAAGGTTCTGCTTTCAATCTTTTAAAAAAAATCAAATCCTTTTCACCCAGGCAGGACTGGCTCTAGGCAACAGCAAAGCAAGCACGTGCTTGGGCTGGCACAATTCTAGGGGTGGCATTCTGGTCACCCTTTTTTTTGCTTGGGCAGTTGCACTCTCGGAGCTTGGGGTGGCAAATTTTTTGCTTAGGGCAGCAAAAAACCTAGAGCCAGCCCTGCACCCAGGTGCACTATAATCATGTCAGGTGACTGCTTCCTGGCTGTCAAAGGGCATCTGCTGGTCCCAGAGCATGCCTCTCTTTCTGAGGCCCAGCTATGAACGCCAGTGCGAAGGGGCTGATGGTTTTCCTGAGCCCCACCAGTTTAGGTGGTGTCCTGGCCAACCCAGAAGAAAGGGGGAGACCCATAGAGAAACCACTATCCCTTTCTCCTGACAGTTCTCACCCACCAAAACCACAGGGAACCAAGTCAAACTCCAGTCAACCCAAGCAGGATTGTGCTTTGTGTAAGCAAAAGGACACTCAGTGTCTCTTAGAGGTTTGACTTTTAGCCCTGTCCATGGATGATACAGCAGGATGCATTTGAGCTTTGCTAAGAACAGGTTGAATTGGTGCAGCAGCCTTTTATCCTAAAATGTGTGTGTTTTCTCCCCACCTTCCAAAAAACCCATCCCTTTTACATGCAATCTCTTCCTCCACCAATGAAATTCCACTTTCTATTGGCCTGGGTCTGTAGTACACACTCAACTCCCAGGTCAGGCTCTAACAGTACACAACTCTAGCCTAGGAGAGCAAATGAAGAATATCCCATTTAATTGAAGATACTTTGCCTATCTAAATTGCCCTGTATAATTACAGTATGATGACACTAGCGCGAACATTCTTGTTCTTCTGAACAGTGCTATGCTGCTCTTGAGTACTGCTAATAAGCACTCTTTAACATCATACGTGATCTTTAATGATTGTAAAGAATCCTAGTGAAGAGTTTGATCTTAAAGAAACTTCAGCATGAAAGCTTTCATGGATGACATACAGTTCTTAGGATAAATTACTGAACTCCAATAAACTAACATGAGATTGTCATGTAAGTATCCACACTGCACAAATGTCTCCAGTGAGTGCATATTTCCAGTGAGCTAAAGATATTGTCATTTAATCTGGGCCCCATCTTTTTCGTCCTCACTGTCAGTGACTTATTGTCTTAATGTACTTAAAAGTGCTATTTTGGGACTCTTTCCTGCCCCTTTCTGCTCATGGCTCTGACCAGTCAATCACTCCAAAAAAAAAAAATCTTTTCACAGATCCTGGTGCTGTGATTTCCAGCTGTAGGTTACTTTGTGTTTTAAGTAACACTGCTATCTTCTATGATTCTAACAGTCTGAATTTTCCCCAATGCAGGGGCCTAGATTTCTAATCTCCCCCCCCCCTCCCCATGCTTGCTTTTTATTGCCCAAAGAGATAAAGGAATTAAGCTGAGAAGCTTTAAGACACTGTTTACTAAATTTCACCTCTGTTTAATGAACACTTCCCTCCAGTTTCCATAATGGGCTCTTTGTCTAGTTGAAAGAGAATAATACATTTTGCATACAGTTAAAATTCATTGTGTTATAGAAAATGCATTTACAAGTAACCTTGCTGGTATTGATACGGTATCTAGATTCCAAATATCATCAGCAATGAACCTTGTGCTGCAAATGCATTAGCTAGGCAAAAATACTGCCCCATAAAATCTTACTCACCCAGGCTATGAAACTAATAGGGAAGCATCTCAGCTACAAATTGTTTAAAACCTCCTCCAGGCCAGAAAAGACCAATATAGAATTCACAGTCACACACTCCTGTGTAGCATACACAATAGTGAAAATCAATGGTACCCACTGGGATAATTCAAAGCAAAAATCCTTGTCAGAAGAAGACTGAATTTCACGGCATTCTTAGCAGAGAAGTACAAAGTATGAAATACCTGCTAGCCTCTTACTTGTGTTTACTTAACCTAACCATGGGGATTAATATGACTTATCTGAACTGATGGTTACCTGAAAACATGGAATCAGGTGTTCAGTTCAAGAATCTGTTTCCTTCCAAGGATGGCTCTGGCCCATCAGAAAAAAATCTGAATAAATTTATTTGAAGCTGTTTTTTGTAGTTCCTATGCTGTAGGAAGGAAGGAAATAACTAGAACAGTAACCAAAACTATGTTAATTTTATTTAAATTTTTTGGGAGCCATAAGATCTGTATGCAATCAACAACTAGCTTAGTTCTATTCTGCAAAGTAAGGGGCAGGATGTGAGGATCTAAATTTCCACTGGGGAATTATCTGTAGTCAACCTAGTTAAAGCGCTTTGTGTTGTCAGGTAACTAGCTATCTTTATAATATAGGATGATAAAAGGCAACCTACCTAGAGTAGGAGACTGTGGACCTGATTCTCCTATCACCAATCTTACACCTGAATAACGCCATACCCTTTACTGGAGTTGCACCTGATTCCCTAGTGACTGAGCTCAGAATCAGGTTTGAAAGCTTATAGTGTATTAGAATAATTAGTAGCTATAGTTTCTATGTTCCTGTTTTCATTTCACAAAACTTAAAAGGCAGAAGATCTAAACAGAAGAACTTGGAGGACAATTTAATGTCACTTAAATGTTATTGTCTAATTATTTTGATGCTCTAAATAGAGAGAGATGGACCAGAACCACCAAGTTCAGAGGTGGATGTGACTTGTGGAAGATCCAAGGTTTTGCTTCAGTCTTAATATAGTGAGGTGGCAGCTCGCAAGTTGAGTGATCAAATGTTGATCTAGACCAGGGACAAGCAAACTTTTTGGCCTAAGGGCCAGATCGGGTTTCCAAAATTGTATGGAGGGCCAGTTAGGGGAGGCGCAGCCTCCACAAACAGCCAGGCATGGCCCGGCCCCCAACCCCTATCCAACCCCCGCTGCTTCTCAACCCCTGGCGGCCTCCATCCAACCACTCCTTCTCCCTGAACGCCCCTGAAACCCCTACCCCTGACTTCCTCCTGCCACCCCATCCAACCCCCCTCTCCTTCCTGACTGCCCCCCAGGACTCCTGCCCCCATTCAACCCCCCTGTTTCCTGCCCTCTGACTACCCTGCCCCCATCCCCCCCCCCGAACTCCCCTGCCCTCTATCCAACACCGCCCCCCCCCGCCCCCTTACCGTGCTGCCTGGAGCACCGGTGGCTGGCGGTGCTACAGCCATGCCACCGTGCAGCACAGAGCACCGAGTCAGGCTGGGCTTGCAGCTGCACTGCCCCAGGAGCTTGCAGCCCCGCTGCCCAGAGCATTGTGCCGGCAGCGCAGTGAGCTGAGGCTGCAGGGGAGGGGCTGGGGCGAGCCTCCCGGGCCGGGAGCTCTGGCGCCGGGCAGGAGGGTCCTATGGGCCATAGTTTGCCCACCTGTGATCTAGAGGTCATTGATTAGACCCAGGTTTTTGATTCGGGTCCTTCTCTAATATGTAACCAAAGTAATTTTCACTGCCCTGACACTTACCTGAATTATACATCCGTCAATATTCGTGCGAGTCACCTTTTCTGTGCCATTTGAGTGAAATGAAGGCATGAAAATAGAGGTTTTGAATGGAATAGCTCTTTCATGCTATTGGTGTGTTTGACAGCTGTGATGACACTCATGCTAAAACAGAAACCAGGAAAACTGAAGCTGAGATTTTTCAAGATGTATATTTTAACAAATTGAGACAACAGTTACCCTGAGATGTACCCAAAATCTCAGGGTAACTGTTGTCTCAATTTGTTAAAATATAATCTTATACATAATCTTAATTAGCTCTGTGGTGTGGCTGTGTATAAATAAAATGGGGACTCCTACAAACTCCTGATTTTTAAATTTCAGCAAAACCTTTGTTCAAATTTTAAGTGTTTAAAATGTCAACTCCTTAATTTTTACTCAGAAAAAATATCCTTCATTTTCTGCTATAAATGAGTCAAAGTTAAATTGAAATATTTGTCTCAGCTGTTTTCTTCCAAACATCCTTATATTAGGTGTAACCCTTCTGCCAGGCAGAGTTGACAGCAACAAGGGCCAGATTCAGGACCTAGGGGTTCCCTTTTCAACAATACAATGCAAAACTGGCTCGAGCTCCCACCCACTGACCTGGAAAAATTACACACGCACACACACCCCTGAGCACCTCAAAGAGGCAATACTTCCCCTCTTGCAAGCACAGAGTCTCAGTGTAGCAAAAAAATCTTTTACAGGAGGTAAACAACTCAGCATTAAATTGGGATAATACCACAACTAGGGTTCATAAACGCAAACCATGAACCATAAGGCCCACCCCAAGTAGATTGGGACGTGTCCTTTCCCTTTGGGTTCTTAAGTCCAGCAACCCAAAATCACCCCACTCACAGTTGCTGTCCTTGGTCAGTACAGCTCTAGACTTCAGCAGTTTAGCTGCAGAGTTCACCTCCCAGCCTGGGTGGAAGTGGAGGGGAAGTATGGAGGCACCTTACACGCTCTGCTGCTCAGGCCCTCAAAGACCAATTGCCATGCATCTCTGTGGGGTTCTGCTCCAGTCTTCACCGCCAGCTGCTCCTCTGCCCACATCTCTCCACCAGTCATGCCTCTCTAGCAGCTGCCCAGGCCTCTCTGCTAGCGGTTCACTAATATGTCTTCAGCTCCCCACCTAAATTACACAGGTCTTAGTGATTTCCGCTGTTAGGAGGGGAGACTCACTGCTGGTGCACCTTGATTAGTCTTCTTGCATTAGAACCACTAGCCAAAAGTAGATCTAATGCTTAGACCTAGGTATCCATGATTTCAGCTCTGCAGCGTGTAACAAATCTTTTAACTGAGACTAAATTAGCTTTGTTATTACACAGTGGAGAGAGGAAGTGTCAAAGTGGTGTTTGGGGCCCACACTAACAGGTACAAATACCTGGCTCCAACCGCTCAATTCACTAAGCGAGTGCTGCTTAGTTGAGGGTGAGTCCCTTAGTCATAAAATGCCAATTACAGTTCTACTGTCCTTGATTCACATAACACGATAACAACCCTTTATTGCTCCTGCCCCAATAACAAAGACTGGGAATCCCACAGCAGCCACAATGACCATTTGGGCAAGCAGTCCCATCATGCTAGGCAGGGTTGGTGTGCCCATGCAAACGAGATCAGCCCCTGAAGTCCTTTTCCACAGCTCACCACCAGATGTTAGGGGAGAGCTCATTCTGACTCTGCTTACATAGCTATTATATGCTATTAAATTAAGTTGCCACATTTGGCTACCCCAAAATTTATTCAAATAAATATTTTGTGCATTCCTGTACAATGGCAAAGCTTGTGGTGCCAACTGTATGCAGTTAAATGTGTATCTACACAATTTATTGGCTCAAGTGCTAAGAAAAACATACTGATCAGTTGGCTTCCTCTCATTAAAAGTTAATTGGTTTGACATAAGTTTCCTGCATAGGAAACTGTTGGGTACTTAGTAATCATTAGGAAAGAGACAAATCACACACACACACAGAGCACTTGGGAAACAAAAGAATAAGAGAGGACATTTTTTATTTTTACATATGCCATATTCATTTGAATGGTCGTATGATCTCCCTAACGATGACTCAGATGACTCTGGAAAAAAAAAAATACCTACTTAAATTTTTTATTTTAATGAGCCTCTGAAATTTTTTTTAACTGTTTTAAAAAACAAATTTAATGGGATTCCATGCTGTTAGCGATACTGTGATTAAATTTAGATAAGTTGCCTTATCTTTGGTTAAAATCACAGAGCAAAAAAACTGCATATATACCAACGGCATGTAGTGCACTGACACTTTTATTATGGATAACTTTCCCTGAAGTTGGTGCCTGAGGAATTTGTCACTTTCTCAGATACTGTACAGATCCTCTTGATGAACCTATATTAAATAACGTGCAGAAAGGAAGATAGCAAGGAACCCAACTTGTGATCTTGGTCTTTAGAAAATGGGCACAATGGAGGAGCAACCTCACTGCCCAGTTAGGGTTCCTCCCTATGGTGCATGTGGAATAGGGGCAAGTTCAGCATTTGCAGTATGCTCCCTCTTTCCACTGACCTCATGGAACTACTTCCACGGTGCCTCTGTGGCACTGGAGGGCATGTGCTCGCATAGGAACATGCTTCTTCGACCAATCCTGCAGGACAGAGCAGTGCGAGCTAAGCCACTCTCTTGCTGTATTAGTTTGTGGTGATTTCCCCTCTGCAATGTCCTTATTGGGGGTGAAGGGGAGGGGATGACTCTGGGGCAACCATAATACGAATAGTTCCTGGAAGCAGGTATCCTACAAGGGCCACTGGTGGTAGGCCCAGAAGTCAGTTGAGACAGTAGGCACCTATGTGAATGACTCTTACAACCTCAGATCCCCTGAGAGCCATGCAGATCTTTGGGGTAAAATCAGTGAAAATCCCAATGTCTTCAATGGAAGACAGACCACATCCCTACCTCAAAGGAAGAATGAGTAGAAAACTGAGCTGAAATTCATCTTGAGGGGTTTCTTCTCTCATAAGCAGGCTCTTTCCATTGTGGGGTGAACTGAGCCCTCAGTGGCTGATTCTGCCCATATTGAAGTCGGTGGCAAAACTAACACTTCAGCACATTGTATTGTGAAACAACAGCGGCATGAGTCTGAACTGCTCAGACAAGGGAGCTAATATTTCAGCAGCTCTTTGAAAAGGAGAACAGAACTCCAATAATTATATTCTCTAGAACCATCAACTCATGGATCTCAATCATTTTACATACATTAAACAAGGCTTTCAAACTTTCTCTAGTGTAGAGATGTATTATCTGCCCGATTTTACAGTTAGAAATTCACTGTCTCCATCTGTATCTCAACGTTTTTGAAGTGGGATAACACCAGTCGGGTAATGCAGTATGCTGCTGGAGGCAACAGCACTTCTTGGAGGGCGGTGAGGCATTTGGTCTGCATCCAAGGTATACAGCTATCTTATGCTTTACATAACAGTAGCCACCTTCTTCTTGGGATTTGTTAACTAGGTCACTTTATGGTATGTCATTACTAGAGCTGTCCACGAACCAAAACTTCCATTTTGTGGGACATTCTGCAATTTCAGAATTTCTTATTAAAATGGAACACAATTTTGAAATTTCCCTCTTTGATTTTCACTCTACAACCAAAGAGAACTTTCTTTATTTAAAGGCACCTAAAACAGAGCTTTCTGAAGACCAATTCCTTCTATCATTTCTGCTATAACCAAAAAGCTAGCAGAAGCTATGGCTTGGCAAGAAGTTAGATTTTTTTTTTCAGGGGAGAGATGTGATTTTGGTTGAGTTTTGAATGCTTTAAAACTTGTCTGTGAACAGGGGAAGGGAAAAACCTATTGGTGTTTTTTTGTTTGTTTTAAATGCCTACTTCACAGAGAGAACCACATTTTCCCATGACACCTTCAAAAGATGTGCTGGCTAAAGTAATGTGGTTGAGATTAAAACTGGCTGTTTCCAGAAAGCCACTCCTGGTTTGGCATCCAAGAGGGACTGATGGTGTGGAACATGCATTATTCATTTAAAATAAGGTTGTTCTTAGAAAGTTGATGGTCTCCTAATACTTAGGAACATGGATTACTCTTTAGAAATAGTATTTCTGTTAATGTTTTTCTCTTTGCTTTTCAAAAGAACATTTTACTATTGCAAGCCATTCTAGAACATATGTTGCTTTGAACAATGGACCAACTGTTAATATGCTATCACCAGTATGCTGCAATATCTTCTGGCCACATCCTGTGGGGGTGCTGAGTGCCCCAATTTCTACAGACTTCACTGGAAGTTGAGGGCCCTCAATTCTTTGGAGAATTAAGCACTTACTGTGTAGAGAAGGTCATACAAGCTGAAATTGTGTTGAATATCACCTTGTTCTGTCCTTGTAATGTGCTTATATATTCATCAGAACCTATTCTGATCATGTAGAGTTGCACACAAGGGACCAAATTCTGCTCTCAGTTACTCACACAAGTCTTCTGAACTCACTTACACTCATGGAACCCGAAAAGAGAGAGAGAGAGTGTGTGTGTGTGTGTGTGTGTGTAAATGTTGCTCAGGCCCAAGGTTGATTTATGTTGCTCAGTATTATAGACTGAGGCTTTAAGGCTGGAAGGGACCATCATGATCATCTAGTCCAGGGGTAGGCAAACTACGGCCCAGGGGCCACATCCAGCCCTCCAACCGATTTCAGGTGGCCCTCAAGCTCCTGCTGGGGCAGCAGGATCGGAGGCCACTCTGCGCACACATCCCGAGGCTCCCAGAAGCAGCAGCAAGTCCCCGCTCTGGCTCCTATGCTTAGGGGCAGCCAGGGGCTGCACGCACTGCCCCTCCCCAAGCACCACCCCTGCAGTTCCCATTGGCCAGGAACTTGGCTAATGGAAGCTGCGGGGGGGGGGGGGGTACCTGTGGACGGGGCAGCTAGGGTGACCAGATTAAACAGAGAAAATATCAGGACACGTGGGGGAAGAAAAAAAAAAGCGGCCAGAGTTGCCGAAGCAAAAAACAAACAAACAAACAAAAAAGCCGGAGTGGCCGAAGCCGCAGTATTGGGACAAATGGCATCCCGAGCGTGCATCGGTTGGGACGCAGGACAAAGACCCAAAAATCAGGACAGTCCCGATTTTATTGGGACATCTAGTCACCCTAGGGGCAGCGTGCAAAACCTCCTGGCTGAACCTCCATACAGGAGCCGGAGAGGGGACATGCTGCTGCTTCCAGGAGCCGCTTCAGGAAGCACCTCCTGGAGCCTGCACCCCTGACCCCCTCCCATGCCCCGACCCCCTGCCCCAGCCCTGGTCCCTCTCCCAGAGCCCCATCCCACACCCTGAACTCATTTCTGACCCTACCCCAGAACCCTCACCCCCCCCACCGGGCCCCAACCTCCTCCTGCTCTCCAAACCCCTTCATCCCAGGCTGGAGCACCCTCCTACACCCCAAATCCCTCATCCCCAGTCTCACCCCAGAGCCCATACCTCCAGCCGGAGCCTTTCCGCTCCCCTCCCGCACCCTAACCCTCTGTCCCAGGCAGCCAGAACCTTCACTCCTTCCTATACTCCAATCCCAATTTCATGAGCATTCATGGCACACCATACAATTTTCATACCAAGATGTGGCCCTTGGGCCAAAAAGTTTGCCCACCCTGATCTAGTCTGACCTCCTGCACATCACAGGCCACAGAACCTCACCCATCCACTCCTGCAATAGGTCTATAACCTCTGACTGAGTTACAGAAGTCCTCAAATCTTAATTTAAAGACTTCAAGTTACAGAGAATCCACCATTTACTCTATTTCACACCAGCGAGTGACCAGTGAAAAAATCCCAGGGTCTTTGCCAATCTAACCTGGGAAAAACTCCTTCCTGAGCCCAGATATGGTGATCAATTAGACTCTGAGCATGAGCAAATCAAGCTCAAGTCTCTTCTCATAAGGTAGGTTCTCCATTCCTCTGATCATCCTAGCAGCTTTTCTCTGCACCTGATCCAATATGAATTCATCTTTCTTAAACATGGAGGCCGCAACCGCGCACAGAATTTCAGATGAGGTTTCACCAACACCTTGTACTAGGGTAATAACACTTCCTTATCTCTACTGGAAATACCTCACTTGATGCATCGTAGGATTGCATTCGCCTTTTTCATGGTCACATCACATTGGCGGCCCCTAGTCATCCTTTGATCAACCAATACTCTCAGGTCTTCCTCCTTCTCTGTCACTTACAAATGATACATCCCGAGCTTATAGCACAAATTCTTGTTGTTAGTCTCTCTCAAATTTCATCCCACCCATTTCTGTTACTCTAGTTTTCAAGTCATCTGAATTTCTTGTATAATATTCGTTCCTCCTCCATACTGGCAATACATCTCAACTTTGCATCGTCTGAAAATTTTATTAGTATGCTCCCACTTCTTGTGCCAAGGTCATTTTAATGAAAATGTTAAATAAGATTGGTCCCAAGATTGAGCCCTGAGGAACTGCACTAGTAATCTCCCTCCAGGTCTAATGGTTCACATTTCAGGGTGTCCTGCTGTTGTCTTCCCCATTAACTAGTTCCTTACCCACTTTTCAATTTTTGTATTAATCCCCATCTTCTCCAATTTAATAATTTCCCATGTGGAACTATATCCAAATGCCTTACTGAAATTCAAAGTATTACCTTCTTGGCAGTAGTTGCTATTCGAAAAGCAGGGCGGAATTTTTTTATCCTATTTTAAATATTAAAACTTTTTGAAGCCTCCTGTGCTCTTGTTTTTCCACGGTAGAAGAATGTTTTCCTTAGTGTGGATATAAATAGTCTTTGTCACTGAAACACTTAAGTCCTGGATCAATCCACAGCTATAGCATGCGTTGTAAAAGTCAGAGGAGTGGCAAAAATTTTAATGAGTAGGAAAACCCCACATATACAGCATCTTGCAACTTCAATATGGGCCCATTGTTCAGAATAGAAACTATTACTGGTTCTTTACCATGAAAACTGGCATGTATATTCCAATGAGCAGCTCTCTCCCCAACTCGCCATCCAGTAGGTTTTCAGTCAGCACAGCAGCTCTGTCAACATGAGTCCCAGTGCCAGCTCAGAATCAGATTTGGCTTGTTAACTGTTGAACACTTTGTGTGACTATGCCAAGAAAAACATTCACTGTCCAAAAGCTTACGTCCACCCTGCTTTATCTGTACCAGGGAGATCCAGAGTGGTCACCAATCGAGCACGGCAAAATGAACACTTGTATGAGCCTGTGTTCTGACCATGAGGGGGTCTGTGGAGCAGCCTCTCTAGGGGTTTTGGGTGGAGCGAAGATTGAGGTGGATTTCTTTCACCCCATGTTCCCCTAGCTGAACACCGATTTTTCTGGTGGGTGCCAATGCATGGCACCTGGCCATAACTCTGCACAATTGGTTGATGACCTTTTTCCAGACCAACAGCTTTAATTATGAACCCTATAAATAACATGGCCAAGCTGAGAAAGGGCACTGCTTTCTACATCTACACTTGATTCAACTTCCCTTTGATACTGGCTTATGAAGTTTGTGTTAAACATTAAATAACATTGTTTGTTTATTTTTCTTCAATTAAGAAGTAATTGATCTTCCTGGCATTAACAATTACAAACCAAAGTGCCAAAGGTTTTTTGGTTGTTTTTTAAAGCAATTCAAGTAAAGTAAACTACCGCTGTTGATAATATCAGTTAACTCACGCATTTAACTCAAATTAATTGCAATTAAACAAATTAATTGCAGTTTTAATCCCACCCTTAAACAATAGAATACCAATTGAAATTTATTAAATATTTTTGGATGCTTTTCTACATTTTGAAATATATTGATTTCAATTTCAACATTGAATACAAAGTGTACAGTGATCACTTTATATTTTTGATTACAAATATTTGCTCTGTAAAAATGATAAACACAAGAAATAGTATTTTTCAATTCACCTCATACAATACCATAATGCAATCTCTTTATTGTGAAAGTGAAACTTACAAATGTAGATTTTTTTTTTTTGTTACCTAACTGCACTCAAAAACAAAACAGTGTCAAACTTTAGAGCCTACAGGTCCACTCGGTGCTACTTCTTGTTCAGCTAATCACTAAGACAAACAAGTTTATTTACATTTATGGGAGATAATGCTGCTGGCTTCTTATTTACAATGTCACCTGAAAGTGAGAACAGGAGTTCACATGCACTTTTGTAGCCGGCATTGCAAGGTATTTACGTGCCAAATATGCTGAACATTCATATGCCCCTTCATGCTTCGGCCACCATTCCAGAGGACATGCTTCCATGCTGATGACGCTGATTAAAATAAATGTGTTTAATTAAATTTGACTCCTTGGGGAAGAATTATATGTCTCCTGCTCTGTTTTACCCGCATTCTGCCATGTATTTCATATTATAGCACTCTCAGATGATGACCCAGCACATGTTGTTCATTTTAAGAACGCTTTCACTGCAGATTTGATAAAACGCAAAGAAGGTACCAATGTGAGATTTCTAAAGATAGCAACAGATTTAAGGTTTAAGAATCTGAAGTGCCTTCCAAAATCTGAGAGGTACGAGGTGTGGCACATGCTTCCAGAAGTCTTAAAAGAGCAGCACTCCAATGTGGAAACTACAGAACCTGAACCATCCAAAAAGAAAATCAACCTTCTGCTGGTGGCATCTGACTCAGATGATGAAATACATCGGTTTGCACTGCTTTGGATCGTTATCGAGCAGAACCCCTCATTGGCATGGACGCATGTCCTTTGGCATGGTGGTTGAAGCATGAAGGGACATATGAATTTTTAGCGTATCTGGCACATACATATCTTGCTACACTGGTTACAATGGTGCCATGTGAACACCTGTACTCACTTTCAGGTGACATTATAAACAAGAAGCGGGCAGCATTATCTCCTGCAGATGTAAACAAACTTGTTTGTCTGAGTGACTGACTGAACAAGAAGTAGGACTGAGTGGGCTTCTAGGCTCTAAAGTTTTACATTGTTTTGTTTTTAAATGCAGTTATTTTTTGTACATAATTCTACATTTGTAAGTTCAACTGCCATGATAGAGATTGTATTACAGTACTCGTATGAGGTGAATTAAAAAATACTATTTCTTTTGTTTTTATAGCACGAATATTTTTAATCAAAAATAAAGTGAGCACTGTACACTTTATATTCTGTGTTGTAATTGAAATCAATATATTTGAAAATATAGAAAAATATTTAAATAAATGGTATTCTATTGTTTAACAGGGCAATTAATTGCAATTTTTTAATTGCTTGACAGCCCTAAATAAACAAACCTTTAATGAAAGATAGGAGATGAAGAAAAAAGAAATATTACATGATTTAATGGTAGATTGTCCAGGAAATAGGACCCAAAAAGCAGTGATCTATAATGATAGGAAATAGAAAGCTAGTAACAAGAGTATGTGTAAGTTAAAACTTTCAGAAAGACTTTGTGCCCCAAAACAGCAAATGTTTTTAAATTGTATGCTTATAGCAAGAATTATAAAACAATTTAATTTTCAAAATTACAGTAAGTGTGTATATAATAGAGGGTGTGTCTGTGTGTGTATATATAACCACAAACCTGTGCTTTTTAAGGCAAGATTTTTTTTTAGATAACTTTTTTGATACCACTCCAGTATTCTAACAGCAAGTGTCTTGGTTTTGCCATAAATCCTCCAGTTGTGTATTTTTGCGCCACTTTCTGATGGTCCCCCAGCTTGAATGCTGTTGACTTTGCAAGTGGTTTTTCTTGATAAGCTGAATTTGTGTGCATTGGCAATTTCACTAGTGTAGCACTTCCGTACAAAGATCAAACCCAGATCTATTGGGCATTTCAATATTTGTTACTCAGAACTTGTGATCAATACCAGTGGACCATCTGCCATTATTGCAGAGGTGGGCAAACCACATCCAGCCCGCGGGACTCTCCTGCCCGGCCCCTGAGCTCCTGGGCCGGGAGGGTCACCCCCGGCCCCTCCCCTGCTCTGCCCCTTCCCCTGCAGCCTCACCTCGCCACGCCGCCGGCGCAGTGCTCTGGGTGGCGGGCGGTGAGCTCCTGGGGCAGCGCAGCTGCAGAGCCTGGCCTGACCGGGTGCTCTGAGCTGTGCTGTGCGTGGCTGGCTCCAGCCGGGTGGCACGGTTGTAGCACCACCAGCCACCAGTGCTCCAGGCAGCGCAGTAAGGGGGCAGGGAGCGGAGGGGTTGGATAGAGGGCAGGGGAGTTCGGGGGCAGGGGTGTGGATGGGGTCGGGACGGTCAGAGGGCAGGGAATGGGGGGTTGAATGGGGGCAGTCAGGAAGGGTAGGGGGGCAGTCAGGGGAGAAGGGGTGGTTGGCTTGGGCAGAGGTTCCAGAGGGGAAGTCAGGAAGGGGAGGAGGGGTTGGATGGGGCAGTCAGGGGACAGGGGATCTTGGGACGGTCAGGGGACAGGGAGGGGTGGATGGGGCAGGGGTCCTGGGGGCAAGAAGCAGGGGGGGGTCAGATAGGGGGCGGGGGCCACTCCACTCCACGCCATGCCACGCCTGGCTGTTTGGGGAGGCACAGCCTCTCCTAACTGGCCCTCCATACAATTTTGGAAACCTGATGTGGCCCTCAGGCCAAAAAGTTTGACCCCCCCCCCTCCTTTTTGATTCCTTCAGTGCTTCAGTAGTGCAAAACACAACTGAGGATGGAGGTCCTTGCCATTATGGGACCAGAACAAACACATGACAGATGTGTATTAAACAACTTAACTAACTACTGGAGGGTGCTCAGATAGTACAGGGATGAAACCCTGTGTAGAATAGAATGGAATAGATCATGGGACTCATGGCACAGCTCTGGTGAGGCATAGGATGGCTTTAAGCCTGCAGGATGAATATGGCCTATATGGTTTGTCCTGTTTTTAATCAGGATGAGCAATGAAGTGATTAGTTTTTCATGGCTAAAGTATTGTTACGTACTGAAATCAACAGTCAAATGTCTTTCATGTGTTTATTTCAAACACACAATTGTGCATGGCTTGTGTAATTATTATGGAGAGATAAAGCAGTCTTCTTAGTCTTTAAGCCTTATTATCAGCCACCTATTCAGCTTCATCAAAATGAAAACAATATACTTAAAACTGCACATGCCAGATCTTATCCCAGTGTAGACAATTGCTGGAAGGTTAAAGTCAGATTACATACACAATTTTCAAATATGAGGGTTCAAATATTGAGCTGTTTTCTTCCATTTGAAGTATTTTCCTAATGCCTGTTTGGCTCCCCATGTCTCCAAACTAGAGTGACCTAGAAACTTCACATTGGCTTATTTCACTTGGTCCTATCAAGTAGTGGTTCCTTTAGCTATTTTGGGGGATAATTCAAGATCCATCATGTGCTTGAATTTGCTATTTAAATCTAAAGCCTGCATGACATTCTTCTGGGACTAATGACTTGTTTAAAGCTATCTACCGTTCCTAATGTTCCCAAGAGCAATGGGTCACTAGCCACAGAACTAGCATGGCAACAAAGCTACAAACCTCCGCTACTTAGATTCTTAAATTATGGGCTTTACTGGATAAGTGTGGTAGCTAAGGATCATGCAGTATCGGAGATATGCCTCAGTAAAGCCAGTGCTCTATAGTCTGCTGTCCTCCACACATCAGCTGCACAAATGTAGTGGGTCCTGTATGTAAAATGTTTACTGCTGATCCTGAAAAAACTCACACACCTGAATAGTTTTACTCATGTGAGTAGTCCATTAGCATTAATTGAGCAACTTACTTGCATAACTGACCTTGTGCTGCGGATTTCTTATATAGTCTTTATGGTAATGAAAATTTCTTTTCATAATTTTCTAAAGAAAATTATTTAATTTAATTTAAAAGACTCCACTTTCAAAACAGGCATGGAGAAGAGGAAAGGAAGAAGATGGAAGGTTGGTGATATTACAGAGACAGAGTTAGAACATGAATGATCCTAAATGAATCACCAGAAACCATACAATGACACCTTAGTTTTGGACTTTGTGGGCTTATAAAAAATAGCTTTTTAAAAAGCATTCTAAGAAGATACTTTCCCCAGAAGAATAGAATTATGTCTGGTCAGATTTACATTAATTCCAGCTTAACAAAGTTCTTCCAGTAAATATCTGTTAAATACAAAAAAAAATACACAGTATAATGCACCACTGTGAGTGCAAAATCAGTGAAGAGTCTTGTGGTTAAGACCATTGACTGGGCATCAGAACCTCTGGATTTGTGTCTCTGCTCTGCCAAAGACTCCCTCTGTGACCTTGGGCAAATCGTTTAATCTCTGTCTCTACATTCCCTATGTGTAAAATGGAGATAACATTCCCTTTTCTCCACCCTTTCTCTATTTATGTTGCAAGCTCGCCTGGGCAAGGGCTGTCTCTTACGCATTTGTTCAGTGTCTGGCACAACAGGGCTTTGATTTCAGGTGGGGCCTCTCAGCACTGGTGTAATACAATCAATAAAATCAGTACTCAAACTTAAAGCTTCCCTGGCAATGCTAACTCCTCCATCTAGCATAGTATGCTGATTTGCTACTCGCTTCCAGTAGACCCTCACAACATGCTATCGTGTTTCTGCTTTTTTCATACATGCTCAGTGGAGGATTTTCCAAGAAACCTGCTGCCCTGCATCCAAGATTAGAATTTGGCCCTTTGTCTCTAGTGGTAACAGCACAAAGAGACAAAATATGTTGCAAACTGGCTCTCCCCTTCAGAGGCTGTGCTGCACAGTTACCTTTTCTTAGCCTGCAACAATGCAAATGAACAGTTTGGTTTTAATTTATTTATTTATTTATTTACTGCAGTTGTATAAATAGAATGTTTGTTCTTTGTAATTAATTTCTACAAGGTATGGTAAATATTAACTCCTAGGTGGGGCACAATCTATACATTGTATAGCACAGTGTTTTTCAAACTGGGGTCCGTGGACCCCTGGGGGGGACTCCAGGCCCCACTGAGAAGCTCCTCCCCATCCCTCCCAGGCATGCCTCCAGCATGCTGGGGAACAGGCTTACCTGTCCTGGCTGTCCTTACCACATCCCTGGGGTGGGGGACAAGGGGTCTCCATTCGCTGCCCCTGCCCCAAGCGCCAACTCCGCAGCTCCCATTGGCCAAGAACTGGAGGTGGTGCCTGCCTAGGAGCCACTGTCGGAGGGATGTGCTGGTCGCGTCCCGAGGGAGTGTCCCAAGGTAAGTGCCTCACCCTAGCCCGCACCCCCTCCTGTACCCCAACCTCCTGCCCCAGCCTGGTGAAAATGAGTGAGGGTTGGGGAGAGGGAGCAACGGAGAGAGGGGGGATGGAGTGAGTGGGGGTGGGGTCTTGGAGAAGGGGTGGGACAGGGGCATGGCCCCGGGAAGGGGCAAGGGCTGTGCGGAGTGGTATCTTGGGGGTCCCCAACAATTTTTAAACCAAAATGGGGGTCCTCAGTTGCTAAAGTTTGAGAACCCCTGGTGTAGCACATTCCAACTGCTAGTTGTATGATTAACATGTGAGGCATTCATTCTGTTTTTCAGTGAGTGTATAGAGTAATGTAGAACATTACACAGATGAATCCCAAACACCTCTTATATAACATTATCCATTGAAAGATCTATTCTGCACCCAGCCATCTATCTCTCTCACATCCAAATATTCTCATTACTGCAATCTAAGATTTTTTGAGGTCAAGTTCACAAAGGTCAGGACCATCCCAATATTGAATTTCCTCTGGCAGTGTTACTTTGCCTAGTTGCACACAGTACGCTATATGTGAATAACCAAGAGTAATACATTACGGTTCCAAGTTAGCAAGAGGGAGAAGTAGCAATTCAATAATTATGCACCAAATTAACTAAGCAATGAAAGGACAGTTTTGGCATTTCCTGAAGGCCTCAGCTGCCGGCAGACTTGTCTAGAATAAGTCTGAGTGCTGTGGGGAGAAAGGACCGTTAAGGAGTACCCTACCATGATCAAACTGAATCCAGCCGTGACTATGTTCAAGTATAAAGGTTCTGTGTCCAGTTTGTTCGTGTAAAGTCTTCCCTCCATAAGAGTTTCTTCCTAAAATCGACCCACAGTCTGGGGAGACTGGAGGGGAAGAAATTGTTAAAAGACAACTCTCGAGGAAAAGAGAAGACAGGTGAGTGGTAGTTGGAGGGGAAGGTGGGGA
Organism: Eretmochelys imbricata; assembly: GCF_965152235.1. NCBI lineage: Eukaryota > Metazoa > Chordata > Testudines > Cheloniidae > Eretmochelys > Eretmochelys imbricata. Next base: position 23,861,163 of record NC_135580.1, on the reverse strand, counting down.
CTAAGGATAGAGGCTTTTTTTTGTTGTTTTTTTTTGGGGGGCGGGGCAAGCAGGAGAAACAAGAGTGTGCTTATAATGTGAGTGGAAGGAGACAGATTGATACCAACTGTACGTCTTCCTCCTTGCCCTCCGACATTTGCAGTAGCATGGACATTGTGTGGAGAGAATCACAGAGAGGGACAGGAATAAAGCAACATTGACTCAACAGTCTGCATCTAACAGAACTTTGGTCAAAGTACCATGTTTTCTACTCCTTTAATCTCTTCTTTAGGTAGGAAAATGGAGGCGATGATGCACATTAAACACACAACAGTAGGCCTCTGTCACTAAATTAACGATTTTTTTTGGACAGGATGTTCAATCAGTCCAAGTAACTCACCATAATTGTGAGCAGAAAAGAACTCTCAGGTTTCATCAAAGTGTAGCTTTCATATTTGTGTGTAAAGTCCTGGTTTCTGCAACACTCAGGAAAACAAACACCTGGAGGGCTGCACTGCCTAGCAAAGTGGCTTAAACAAACTCAATATTGTGAGGTAGGAAAGAGCAGAAGTGCTACAACCAGAGGAATACATGATACACATAATGGGAGTGGCAGTGTGCTACCTACCATTGTCATCACGGATTTTCAAATAGAGGCGGTGTAAACATTCCTCGCATTCCCAAAGTTTGTTCTACTCTTGAGTTTTCATTCTCAAGAGATTTCCAAATATATATGAAAATGTTGACATGTCGATACAAGATTTATGATACGCCTCTTACCCCAGGATGAGTCTCCTTTGTTCTTGTAAGCTATATGAATAAAAATGTCAAATCTTACGGTAAATTAGCATTTTGGCACCTTTTTATATAGTAAATAACCCTTCTAGCACAGGGAGTTCTCCCTGGATTTCTGTGCTATTCTCACATAAAACAAGAATCTGGTGAGAATAAGCTAGCCTCAGCAAAGACAGATGTCTCTTGAGTGCTCAGGATGAAGGTAGAGACTTTGGGTGGTGAAAGGGAAGGAGTGGAGTGTGGATGGGGTGCTGAATGACTTACCTGCTCATTTCCTGGCTGTTCCTTTGTGGAGGCTGCAGCAGGGCAATCCTAAATCTAACAACATTTTTGGGTGGAATTGTTTATCTTATCTTGTTTATTACTTTGGAGGATAGGATTAAAATTTGAAATGATCTGAAGTAAATAGGATGAAATTCAATAAGGACAAATGCAAAGTATTCCACTTAGTAAGGAACAATCAGTTGCACACATACAAAATGGGAAATGACTGTCTAGGAAGTACTGCAGAAAGGGATCTGGGGTTCATAGTGGACAATAAGCTAAATATGAGTCAACCCTGTAACACTGTTGCAAAAAAAGATAACATCATTCTGGGATGTATTATCAGGAGTGTAGTAAGCAAGACAGAAGTAATTCTTCCACTTTACTCCAGGCTGATTAGGCCTCAATTGGCATATTGTGTCTAGTTCTGGGTGCCACATTTCAGGAAGGATGTGGACAAATTGGAGAGAGTCCAGAGAAGAGCAACAGAAATGATTTAAAGGTCTTGCAAAGGTGACCTATGAGGGAAGATTGAAAAAACTGGATTTATTTAGTCTGGAAAAGAGAAGACTGAGAGGGTACATAACAGTTTTCAAGTACATAGAAGATTGTTACAAGGAGGAGGGAGAAAAAATGTTCCTCTTAACCTCTGAGGATAAGACCAGAATCAATGGGCTTAAATTGCAGCAAGGGAGGTTTAGGTTGGACATTAGGAAAAACTTCCTAGCTGTCAGGGTGGTTAAGCACTGGAATCAATTGCCTTGGGAGGTTGTAGAATCTCTGTCATTGGAGATTTTTAAGAGCGGGTTAGACAAACACCTGTCAGGAATGGTCTAGATCAGTGCTACTCAAAGTGGTGGTCCGCGGACTGGTGCCAGTCGGTGAGCCATCGGCTGCCAGTCTGCACGCACATTGGGAAAAAAATTGCCTGTCCTCCACATCAGATAGCTTGAGAAGCACTGGTCTAGACAGTACTTAGTCCTGCCATGAGTGCAGGGGACTGGACTAGATGACTTCTCGAGGTCCCTTCCAGTCTCATGAGTCTATGATCATATATAAATAAAACACTTTCAGCGTGCCATCCATGGACTGGATTGTGACTTCCTTATTTCCACTGGTTACTCACTTGAGTAATCTCAAGAAACTTCAATGGAACAACCTGTGAGAGCAACTGCTTACCAGTAAAAATGAGAGAGTTCACATTCTGGCTCCTTATAATCAGTCCATGTCATTTTTCCCAATGCTGGCCAATAATTTGCAAATGTTGATGCAGCTTAGTAATAATAAATTAGCACTTATACAGAGCTTTGCATTTACAAAGCATTGTACAAATCAATAGAGGCTAGGCTGATGGAAATGAGTACCATGGACAAATGTTGCATTGAAAAAATGGCTTCTTGCCATTGTTTCCCACATTGTAACCATATAAGCACTCATGAAAAAAATGAAATTGGTGTGTCAGCCTTATCCAGGACCTTTCCCTTTAAGATATTGAGTCTGTGATCTCACTTCTCCACCTCATGAAATTACTCTGAATGGAAATAATGCAATTCAACCAGGGATGCTGTTTAAATTGATGAGAGTATCCAGTCTGAAACTATTAAACCTGATACCCAGTCCACTAGAAACAACATATTCATATTTTTATCTTCTGCCTTTCAGACAGGGCTAAAGTAGCTTTCCATACTTATGGATTTCCCTAAAAAGTGAAACAACGGATTTTTTTTTTTTTTTACTGTTGAAATATCCATTTGTGTTTTGTTTTTTATTTTACTCAGTACTCAAACCCTGACACTGGTAACTTCAAACTCCAAGACTCCAAAAAAGCATTGATCTTCATCTTTCCATGTCTGTTCTCACAATTACGCAGGGCTACATCAAAAGCCTAAAAAAGTCTTGACTTTGTAGCTTTGGAAATGTTTTTTATATGTCATAATTAATCAAGCAATTACTAGCATCCTATAGATCTTCTTAGGGTAGTCAGAGTTCTCAATCGTCACAGATCCTAAATAACAAACTCACACATTCCATTTGCTGGCACTTTCTGTAGCTGAAAGAGTTTTGCTATTATCATGCTCTTCTGATTCCTGGATATTTTAATAAAGGTCCAAATAGTCCGTAGATGCAATTTCTCCTCTCACACATTTCTATAACCAGGAGATCAGGCAATGTCAAGTGAATTATTAGCATTTCCAATATAGAGACATTTTCTTATTACATAAAAAGCATCCAGTAAAGTTATCAGTCTTTCTAGTACCATTATTGTCCCACATTAATCAATTCCACTGAAATGTATAATATTATGTCTTGAGATTAAGAAGCTGGGGATGTGGCTCGACATAAGGGGTGTGGTACAATGGACTATATAGGTGCAATTTAAATAATGCCTCATTCAATAGCAGGCACAGTTCTGTGCCCCTAAGCACTGAGGATGAGTGAATTAGTTCAGAAAATAGGAAGCCACCCAATACGTAATGTAGGAAAGGCTGTTCTTGTGGCGTCATTTATTATGCATATTACAGTAGTGCCCAGGGGGCCCAATCAGGGTTCAGAGTCCCATTTTCCTAGATGCTTTGCAAACAAAGAAAAAAGAGACCATGCCCTAAAGACTGGTACCATATAAAAGGATACAGAAATGTCTGAAATCTCACAAGGGACACTGAAATTTTCTGCCTGGTTTTGCAGATCCAAGAAGTTCATGGTAAGCATCCAAAAGGCTGGATGCTTAGCCAAACTAAAACTGAAGTACAAACAACTTTTCTGTTGCTCCCTATATTTTATTCATCCCAGGGTGTATAGGTCTGCATTTAATTTTTTGAAAACGAGTAGCTTTAGAAATATTGATTTTTACATCAATCAGAAGCAAGACAACTCTCAGGAATAATGGTTTGTAGGTTCAAGCCCCAAACATTTAAGGGTTGAGAAATATTCCTTTTTAAACCTTCTTCGGGCCTTTGAACACTACCAGAGATGCCCATGTATATCCCACCTGTTAGGCTGTCCAGCTCCTAAAACTCACTGGAGTGAGTGAGGTAAATGAGAATTGAGAATAATCCTGACTTCTGTGAGACACTTGACACCTCAGAGGATTGGGTCCATACTAAAGAGTGGCAACCAGCTCACCCGTACCAGCATTGCATGATATCTGTATGGTAAGCAGTATTTCTCTATGCACATGTGTTCATGTGCTTTAACTTGATGTTTTTCTGAGAATGTGATTTGACTGCAAACTGAGGGTTTTTTTAAGAATAAGAAGTAAAATGCCGGTGCTGCTTAGGAACATTGAGAGCTAAGAGAAGTTCATATACTCCACTGAGGCCTGCCCTTACAAACCAAGGAGAGACCAATCCATTCATTCACACAAAAAGTACATTAAAATAACATTCAGTTTCCTACACAAATCCAGCAAAAGGATTAAGAGTTAATGTAAAAATACCTGACCAGAGCAGGGCAAAGCAGGTTAATATTCAGACCAGGGCCAGCTTTGACTACCTACTTCTGAAATTTTGTCAGCTGCTAATGAAAATGGAGCTCAACAGCTGACAAACCCCTTCTCTATGAATAGGCTCTGACAGCTGTGCAAATTAATGAGATTCAATAGCTAATGTATATAACTATTATCACGTCCATTTCTATTGAAATACGTTTACCTATCAAAATCCCATCGATTGTGGAATGCAGTTAACTGCTAAGAGGAAGTAAGGCGCAACACCACTTATTCAGCACTAAAGATCCTGGCTCAATATGGCCCAGTTCACAAAGCATTTAAGTCCAAGCTTAACTTTACATTTGTGCTTAAATCCCATGAACTTCAAGGGAGTCCATGAGATTTAAGCACAAACTTAAGTGCATTGCTAAATCAGGGTTTATCAGAGACCCAAAGGAATGAGACCATATAAATGAACTGGAGTTCAATTTATGATTGTCTCCAGGGGTATAACAAATTTTTCCCTTTTGTAACAATTTAGCATGTCTAGTAGCGATTTTGATAATGGAGGCATTTGGTCCTAAGGGCTAATGGTGCTCTTTATTCTCTGGCATGTTACTGGCATGTATAAATTAATTAGTTTCTGTATTTGCTCGTGCAAACTGGCAACCATGTTGAATTATGCCATATTCTTTGGTGGCTCAGCTAGGAGTGCAAACATGTAAATGTAATTGATCAATTGTCAACCTTATTTGACCATGATCCAAAACTAGATTTAAGTCAAGATCTAAAAAGTGCACTGACTCACTCTGTATTCTGGTGGAGGTTTATTTATATTTTTATTTTTTTTTATTGAAGTATTCTCTCTGCCATTGCAGCCATGTGGTGGCAGCACAACAAAAAGCCATTTTAGTAAATGAAAGAAATGACATTCAGCCATGCAATTTAAGACCAAGAGATAAGTCAGATGTTAAACACCTAAGGGGTACAGTCTTCTTTTAATGTGATCATAATTCCCATTAACATTAATGGGGGGTTATATGGATGCTTCAAAAGGAGAATATGCCCCTAAAAGTGCAAATTAGCACTTACAAACTCCATTGATAAATTATTAAAGCAGATCATTAAAGCGTAGCCACACCTCTGTATCATTAGGCCATGGCAAAAACAGCATGGCTACATAGGCAGTGCTCACTTTTATAACCAGAGCTAAAATGCCAAAATGAATCCAGTGTAAATGCTGATTAATCAAGTCTAAAGATCATACAAAATTTGGAGTTTTAAGATTCTGCATTTCTCTTCCCTAAGTGTAAACAGGGAGATGTGTTTATTTGAAAAAAATAAATTTGAAAAAAAAAAAGTCTTCCTTATGTGCAAAGACCTTAGGGACTATTTTACCATCAACGTGCTTTGTTGTGGTTTATATAGCACCATAGGTGTGCATGATACTTTTACAGACTGACAGAAAAACACAGCCCTGCCCCATGGAACTCTAGATTTTAAGATACAACCCTGAAACCAGTAATTCATTTTCCATGGACTCCTCCTGTGAGTAAAAGCTGCTTGCACAAATAAAGGTTGTAGGATTGGGCCCACTTTGTTTAAAAGCTGAAAGTCAAAATTATGCTTGCATAAATTCTACCTTAGTTTATTAAATTAATTGCTGCCATTTGCATGGCAAAACATTTTGACATTCTTGTATGAATAGTGCTAATACTCATGATCCCACTGTGATAAAATGAAATCCTGGCTCTATTAATGTCAGTGACAAAACTCCCATTGACTTCAGCAGGGGCAGGGCTTTACCCAAGGAGTATTATCTGTTTCACTGATGCGCAAATTGTAGTAGAGAGACTCTTAAAGTCTCTGGTAGAGCAGGGACTAGAATCCCAGCGTCATGACACTCCTGTTCTAATCACTGATACTTACATCAATGGTAAAAGTAGACCCCTTTGTGTGCCAGGAATAAGCATGAGTGGAATTTTTAGTCAGTTTGTAATGGAAACGCTGACATAACTTCAATGGTAGCTCAATATAATTTCAAGTGAGATGTTAGCGTCTCACTATTTAACCCCAAATATCTAGTTAATGGCTATACTTCCAGAGTCTTCCCTTATCCAATATATCCCACCTGACTTCATAAATTTACTCCACACAGTGACAAACCTTTGTGTGCAGAAATTCTGAATTGTAGTAGGTGTGGCACATGTGTGTAAGGCCTTGTCTACACTACAGGAGAAATTCAATCTAAGCTATGCAATTTGAGTTACGTGAATAGCATAACTCAAATTGACGTAGCTTAGATCTACTTATCATGGGGTCCGCACTACGCGATGTTGATGGGAGACGCTCTCCTGTCCACTCCCCTTACTCTTCTCGATCGAGTGGAGTACAGGAGTTGACAGGAGAGTGATCTGCAGTTGATTTAGCGGGTCATCACTAGACCCACTAAATCAACCGCTTATGCATCGATCACTGCTCGTCGATCCCCCAGTAAGTGTAGACAAGCTGTGAGGAACATGATGGCAAAACTGTAAAAGATTTTAAACCTGAAAGCACCTGTTCAGCATAGTAAACATCTTCCTGGCTAAGTCAAACAACTAGAGCCTGCAAAGATGAGCTGGAAATGCCAAAAGAGTGAACAAGTTTTTGTAGGAAGTATCTGTGCTGCTGTTCCTAGGACCAGCCAGAATCCTAAAGTACAACAAAATAAAACTTTCTCAGCCCCCCAAATTGCTCAGCTCAGAGTCAGTTTGACTTCTGGATGAAAGTTTGGTGGCAAAGGCTCCTATGATATCCAAATCGGCCAGCTTATCCCTGAAATTGCTGTCTTTCTGTTACCTATTGCTTTGGAATTATTAACTAGCTTTGATCTCTCATCCACATTAATTCCTTTCCTTTCAGGATGTTATATATATCTCTTACTCTCTCTTTTGTTAGATTAGCCAGACTTGGATCTCTCTGACTTTCTTAATTCATACCCCAAAATACAATCATTTTGATTGCCTTCTGCTGCAACTTTACAATCTAAGGACTTGTCTCCACTACCAGTGGGATGGACGCTGCACGGATCAATCCATTGGGTGTCAATTTGCCCTTAGCAATGTCTGCCCTTTAGCAAAGTGAGCAGAATTGTCTGCACTAGTCTAAGGGCAGGTCTACACTACGGGGAAAAGTCAATCTAAGCTATGCAATTTGAGTTACAGTAGTAGCATAACTCAAGTTGACATAGCTTAGATCTACTTACCATGGGGTCCACACTGCACTGGGTGGACAGGAGAAATTCTCCCATCTACTCCCCTAACTCTTCTCATTCCTGTGTCAAGTGTACTTAAGATCTTGATAAGTGGTGAACACTGTTATAAAGTATTGGCCTTATCTTTTTCAGACTCATCTGGACTATTCCCATACTTTTTATGTTTCAATCTTTCCTACCAGTGGGTCTCACAATACCTAATCTATTATTGAAGTCAATTTAAAAAAAAACAAACTTTTTTTGGATTTGAAAATAAGTAATTTATTCATATTAAAATAGCAGAACCAGGATGAGAACCCATGTATACTGAGTCCCACTCATCTGGAGTCCATTGCAGGAGTTCAGAGTTGGTAACTCTTGCAATTTTATTGCAAATCCCACAATATTGATGTGTTTTTCCAACTACTGGAGTCAAGGGAATGCCTGAGGAAAGTCAGCTTTCATTTAAACAGAAATAAAAATAAGTTTCTAGCCTTCACTGATGTAGAGAGAGATTGCAAAATATGTAGCAATTGAAGAATAAGGGTTTGAACCCAGAATGCAAATAAAGAACCCCAACATTTTTTAAAAAAAAACTAATTTTTAAGCCAAGCTCATAAACTTTGGGGGTCTGACTCATGATTATTGAATGCTTGCGATTGGCAGTATTGGGGTTTGCTACAGTCTCCCACATAGAATGCAAGCTAAAGTGAGATGGGAAAAGGGAGAAATAAAGTAAGATATAGCCAAGAATGTTCCTCCTGATCTTTGTCTGTTTTGTATATTTAAAAGTTCTTTAGCCAAGGATTCACTAACGTCCATTCTGGGATCTCTTCTCCTTCCACTAAACTTATCTAATGCTAATTAATGTCAATTGGAATTACATGCATATAGGCAGAGAAAAATATACGCCCAAGTCAGTAAAGACATGGCCGTACATGTTCACTCTGTGATGGAATATATATTGTCTGATCTACTATGCTTCATATCATGCCTACTGTCATGTTGAGAAGAATTTACTCTTCAGGTGGCCCACCTAAAATGACTTGAAACAAATGTTTGCTAAACAATAAAGATTCTTGTTAGAGGAGCAAATATACATTTTGCTTTTTTGTATATTGCCTCTGTCCTGAAAGAAATCAGTGCTGGTGTCCAGCAAGCTCCATATTTCCAATTATACAGCCCAGCACAACTTGGGTGTTACTATTAAATTAAGGAGTTTTTTTATATCTAAATCATGTTATGAGTGCCTGATCTTTAATATTTAGCACAAGCATAGCATCCGCTTCAGTGTGAACATCTAGTAGTTGACATGATGATACTTCACCATTAGATGCCCCCAAAGAGCTCGCTTACTAATTTTAAAAGGAAATGGGTCTTATTTTTATAGCAGTTCCCTTCCCCACTGTACCTTCAGAATGGTGTGATTTAACTGAAAAGTTACAGTATAGGGACCTAAGCAAACATTTCCTATCTGAACAGCAGAAATTACAATTTAAGAGCAGATGTATATTGAAACATCAGCTGCTGCCAATTATTCCTCGTGAATGAAGCGTTTAAAACTCTTCATGTGGCTTTCTTGATGTAGAAAGGCCCCTGACCCACAACTTCATTAAATCTTCAAGCAGGGATCAGGCAGATATCTGTTCATCGTGTCCCTTTTATTTGCTGTAGGTGTTCAAGGCCTAGGGGTGCCCCTATGACCAATGAAATGGAGATGGCGAGTATCCCAAGCTTCCTACTCCCCAGCTATTCTTTCCCTGAGGAAAGAATTCTGCTCCCTGGCCTTACATCTGTGCTTGGCCATTGGGCTTGTCCTAACATGTGTTAGCATGTTTGCCTCTCTTTGTCTACAAAACCAAGCCTAGTTCCCAAACTGGAGCCTGCATTATTGGATAATGAGCAGAGCTCTATGGGTACATCAACCCTAAGAGTACAGCTGGCTGGGAATGTTCCATGAAAAACAAGGAAGGAAAATGTCACTTCATCAAAACTAAAATGCTCCGCAGAAAACATGTTTGTTTGAACAAAGTCTCAGTTAAACATGGGCAGATTTCAACTGGAAATCTTCCTGATTTCCTGTCAGCTTACCTGGTGGGCTATTGGGGAGCACTGGGCTTCTAGGGACCATGGTTCTGGGGCAGACCTGCCATGCAAACTTCCCCAGGATAGGGAACCCTAGGGCTTCCAGGCTCCCTTGCATGGAACTGGGAGCCATAGTTCCCGCAGGCCAATGCTCTTGGCTTAGCCATGGCTCCTAGCTCACCATCATTTTGCTGATGGAAAGCTGGGAGCCACAGCTGAGCCAAGAGCTTAAGGGCTTTCAGCCTCAATTTTGTTTCAAAATTTTCACAACTAAACACTTTTATTATTTAGAAATGAAACTCTTCACATTTCCCTTTCACAGGAAACATGTCACAATTTCTGTGTTTTTGTTCTGAAAAAGAATGACTTTTTTCTTTAATTTTGGAATTTCCTACAGAATGGAAAGTTCAATATTCAACCAGGTCTACTTAAGCGCCTCCTGCGTTCCTTATGTTGTGACAGAGATAATATTTACTGAAAGCAAATATTCTTCAGCACAGCCAGAATAGCCATAGTCCTGGCTATCTTCAACTTCATTGCATGCAACAGAGAGACCTCCTGAAGTGAAAGGGAAAGGCTAGTCAAAAATCTCGCATCAGCAGTCAATGCAAGGTGGTTTATGGTAGTGAAAACCCCTCCTATACCACTAGACCCCCGCAAGGGAAAATTCCTTCCTGACGCCCAAATATGACCGTTCAGATCCACATCTGTAAGAATAAACTGGCTCCACATCAATTGCTTAGCCAGTAAACCACCACCATGAAGGTGATGCTTGGCTCAGGGAACCCAGCTTAGATATAGCCTCAAAAAGCTATAGTCTACTCGACAAAATTATTGGGAGGGAGACTGAGAAAAATCACTTAGCTATGGAAGGAAGAGCAGTTATGTGTGCCTGCCTCTCTCCAACAGCTTTTTATGGCCTCCAGTATTCTGCAGGGCCAGTCCGTGTGGCTGGCAGACTTCAAACCTGCCAGGCCTAGGGCAACTCTCTGGTTTAGGGGACTAATAGTGGGATGTCTTCCACTTCTAGATTGATGGTCCAAATCTAGCCCTGGCTGGAAGTGATCAAAAGTTATCAGCTAATGGATCTTCAGAGATCTATATGGCATGAGTTTGGTGATCTCAGACCAGTTCCAATGGACAAATGTCTGGAACACAAACTCCATCACCACAATTAGAATTACTTAGCACTTTTGTTGGCACAGAGGCCAAAGACTAAACAAGACTGGAGAGTGAGCTTCCCTTTGACTCTGAAGTGGGTACCCCAGTTCAAGGTGGAGGAGTAGTGGATGCAGCAGTGTGAGGGGGTTGGTGTTACTATAACTGCTAAGTGGACAAATGATTGCCACTCCTGGTATCTTTCAGCAGCACTAAACTTGCACAATTTTCATTTTTTAAAAAATCAGTCATGAGGTGACAGAGTTCGTACACGTTCAGATGGCCAAAATGGAAGAGTTTGCCAAACTCCCGATGGCATGAGACCATGCTCACTAGGGATCCAGAATCCGAGCATTTTATTATAAGCCTGAATGATGCTTGTTCCAAAATCTTTTCCCTCCAACTATTAGGAAACCCATTAGAGCTCAGCAGTAGCTTTAATTATTCCACAGACTAAATTCAAAACAACCATGACTTTTTAAAAACAATTATACTAAGAAAATATGTTTTATCTCCATAATTAGAAGGCATTAATTAGGAAATGTTGACCCAATGAGCTATGTTAGTCTGGCAGATAATGAACATTGCTTTTAATCAGACCTTTTACAAGCTCGTGGTTGTTAACTTCTGGTTGTTAATTATTCACACCTTTAAATGTTAAAATGGTTAGAATATTTCATGAGTGCTCTTTTTTTTATTTATTAAATAGTGACATTGGATTTTATGAGCTAGGAATTGCATTTACTAATTTACAGTCATTTTGCACTTCTGTGTCAGTCATTTAGAATTAACTCTATTTAAAAATAATAAACGACCTATGGCACTCCATTGTCTGTCATAATTAGCATACTGTCTTTTAAAGAGGAAAGCGTGTTTTCTCTTCATTAACAGTAATACTACCTAGGCAGACAATCACTAAGTCCATGATCTGGAAGCTGCTGTGGATGCCAAATTACCCTCTCTACCAGGACAAAATCAATTAACACCACTAGGGATGTCATTATTGTCACATTATGTCACCTGATATCCTCCAGGGTAAATAAATGATATGAGGAATTTTTAATGCTCTGACTCTGAAACAAAACATTGAAAGATAGATTGAATTATAGGTGGTGCATTTTCTTCGGGGGACAATGCATGATGAGGGAAAGTTTTTTTTCCTTGATGAAGTAAATTACTACAGTAGATAAACCCACTTGTTCTGTGGGTAAAAACGGAAATAGCCATTCCTTCCTAGATTTTAAGGCTGGACAGGACCATTAGATCATCTAGTCTGCCCATTTGTATAACACAGGCCACAGAATTTCACTCAGTTACCCCTTCACTGAGCTCAATAACTTTTGTCTACGGAGTTTTTTTCTAGTGTAACTTTTAATTATTTTAACATTTGTTTTTAACTGAGTGTTTAACTTGAACTGAAGCTATATTAGCTATGCTAGTCAGATACACTTAACTGTATAGCAGCACTTGGTGGATGGGCATGAATCAAAAGGATGGCAACCAGCATGGCTCTTGCAGTGCATGATATCAACAGTTGTGTTTTTTCTCTTTCAATACGTCAGACTAGTTCACCACCAGTGGTAAGATAAGCCTGTAACTGAATGTGTCCAAGTAGGAGACATCCTGTCATCAAATAGGGTGGAGTGTCCTGCTCTCATTAGGCAGCATTGCAATTCGTTGGAAAGACCAGACTGTAATGTTCTGAATTCAAAGCATGGTGTTGATAGGACCAAGATAGTCCAAATTTACTAGCGGGTGAGAGATTGATCAAGAATAGTGGAACTGGTAAGAGTACAATTAACAGAGTACAATTAATACAAAAATAAAATTGTAAACTCAATTGTATCACTTTGTTGTTGCTTTTTGTCACTATTTGGCAAAGCTGTCATGGTGCTTTATTCATTTTCAAAATTTACAGCTGCATAAAAAGATGCTAGATTCCATTTTTTAAAAGTATACGCAAGTTCTATATTTTGGCCTACATCGGGGGGTATTTAATTAAGTCTATTCTGTCTAACATGATCTGATGTCATTGTACAAGGATATGTTCTTTGTTAGCAGCACTCTTAGTTTCAGACTCCTCTGTGTATTTGAAACCATGGTAACAGAACAGTAAGCTAAAGCCAATGAGATAATGAGATAGTCTCATTGTAATTGTGTTTCATGAGGGCACACGATCCCAGGGGTGGTATCTGACTGTCTTACAACTGCTAACAGAATTTAAGAAACAGGCATATATTAGCAAGGTACCATTTTTCACAACAGCCATGTAAACACTTCTGACATGGCATTTTTAGTTGTTTCCAGCACATTAAAGAATGTAATGTGCATTTATGTCACAGGAAATCATTCCGTTAATGAATATCAATAATTTAAAATCCTTAGAACTTCAAGGAACTTCAGGTTTGAAATGTATTAACAAGGCTGTGGGATGCTGTTTTGCATTATAATTATGATCTGTGCTCTAGCTTACACTGGGAGGAAGCTACGGAGGCTAAGAAAGGGGGAAATGAAATAGCATTGCCACAACTCTTAATCATCACAAAATGTTTATTTAAGAGTCTATATAAACAGAACATATGCAGCCTGCAAGATTTATTCTGTCACTTACATCCAAAGTAAAATCTGAAAGTTCAACAAACATTTTAATTCTAAAACTTTTTAGAGCTGATAATGTTGGTGTTTTCCTCTTTCCATTGTACAGGAAGAGCAAATGAAAATGATGTGAGCAGGTCTAAAATATTTTAAATTTTTCCACAATCCCCTTTTTTAAGAGGTCATGTATTACTCCCAAGTGTATTGAAATACATCGTAGCCCTGCTTACTACATTGCCATGACTGACTGACTGTCCTTTAATCAATAATTTAAAAAAAATTAAAAGATAATAAATTGGCCGAATGAATTAAGCAGGTCTAAGGCGAATATCCTCAAACAGAAATGTGTACTTGTAATGTCACTAGAGCACACAAACACAGCCCTGTTTTGTCCTTACAAAAGTCAAATGGCTTAAGAACCTGAATTATGTGTGCTTTGAAATATTTACGCATCTGTTACCAGGCTAACATGAACCATGTTGCTGTGAGTTTATGAATTGGGGGAAGTTGATTTGCTATGCATTTGACACAATGTATGCTATAGTTTCTGTATAAAACATACTTAATATAGTATGCAAAAGTGAAATAGAAAATATAATTTTGGAGAACAGATTCAGTACTGGATTTGGTTTTCTTCTACTACGTCATGCTGTATGTTAGTTATTTTTGTGTCCTTTGTAATTCTCAGCATATGTACATTGATCTTTGCTTTTCCTTAGGTGCCATACAGTTATCTTTGTCTGCCCGTGTGTGGGTATTGTAAACATATACAAAGGGACTATGTCATGGCATTACCACAGGATATGGTATTCATCTTCATGAGATACTGGTGGCCTTGTATCTCAGAAGGGGTAGAGCAAACCAAAACCTCAAATGGGTAATGAAGCACCCCATGGAGTGAAGATGAATTCTATATCTGTGCTGTCATAACATTAAATGTTCTTTTTTGATATGCCATCAATGCAGAAGTTTGGAACCAAAGGCAGTTTATTATTATTTACAGTTACAAGTGAAATCACACATTGATTTGAATCCCCTATTTTTATTTCTGACAAATAGGAAATGACTGTCCGTTCTGAAACACTCTCCAGGTGCCATGTTGAAATGTTCAGTAAGGGCTGGATTCATTTACAAAGGAAAAAAAATCCATACAGATTTCCTGCAATGAAAGCCCAATCGAGCGTGGTTTCTTGATGCATGATATTTTAATAATAATGTTTAAACACATTTTTAAACCTCTCAAACGTTACATATCACAGATAAATATTTTTAAGAAGTGATTTTTGTCAGACTGGGAATCCCTGAACACTCTGTCCTCCTTCTCTGGGCAGTGGAGGGCAGTTCTACTATATATTTATAGATCAAAATCAAAAGCTGGGAAGAAGTAGAATATTGAGTTTCTGTTGTCTTTGACACCTCCTTCTCTTCACCTGCAGCTCCTCATCCACCATCTTGGTCCAGCAAGGGTTAAAATTTCAGAATTAAAAAAAGAATTTGGACTTGCTGAGTGCTAGATGGTTGGTTTCCACCCCACATACACACATTATTCTACTATGATTAAACTGTTGGGGTTTTCATAAAGATTTTTTTATATACTCATATTATACAAATTTACAGACAAAGGAGACTGGGCAAAACATGTACAAAATTGCGCTCCGTGTGCCTGCTCCAAAGACCAGTGGAGTCTCTGGGCCTTCAGTCAGGCCTTGTATGAGCAAATGTGTTGTCTTGTAGTGGGTGTTCAGGAAAACAATCTACAGTCTACCTCTGTAAATAACTAGTGGTCCATTTTCTTGTCCAGATTCCCGAGTGAGAGCATTTTGGAGAATAAGGACAGTGAGGATCAGACTTTTAAAAAATGAAACATTTCTTTGAGAGGGGTAAATATGAAACGTTCCTCAGAAAATGACTACGGCCAATGGAAAACACGGCGTGCGGCACCTATGGCATTGTTTTCCCCTCCTTCAGTTCTAATGGAAACCCCTCTGCAGGATTCAGGTGTGCAGGTTGCTGTGCCTCTCCTTACAGTGTCAGGAGAGGCACAGGGCTGGGGGATGGGCACTTTTTCCTCCACCAACCCCACCTGAAGTTAATAGCACCTGTAAGAGAATTAATGTAGATACTCCCTCTCCAGTACGGCTGAATTCCCACTCACACATTCACCTTTAGCAGATGACCCAGGGCGCCAACTGGCCCAGCCTTGCAGGAATCAAACATGACCCCTGGCGGGTAAGGCCGGTGGAAGGCTGCTGCGTGGTCATGGGATCTGTGGGTTCCCAAAGATTGATTGGATTTGGATGTTGACCTTCCTTGTTCCATAGGGAGGGGTGGTAAACCCCATCCTTCCTCTCCATCTTGAGGAATTTCCAGTCCTCGTGAAGATAAACTCTTCACAGAGGACAATCTGTCCATTATTTTCTCTCCCCTCCCCCCACCCCCGCAAGAATATATGTTGATGCATACAACAAATTAGATCCAAAGGAAACATTTATGTCTAACAGACACAGCTTAACAAAAAACAAACCGACAATTTTTGGTTGTTATTAGCAGCAGTGTCTTGACTCCTGGTCCAGTCCCAGGCACATCAGCAAGGCTGGAATTGATAATTGAAGAGTACAGGGATGATATCATTCTGCTCTAGGGTTCAGAGATTGTCTAAAGGCAAAACAGAAGGCGGAAATAGGCGGGGTGGGGTTATGAACTTGATTCACATTTTATTCAGGAGATGACTTTTGAAAACAAACAACAGTTTTGATGCGGCAAGAGCTGACAAGATAGATTATATCTGTAGTTCAGCTACATATGCAGAGCTTTTTTTATATTTTAATTGAAAACATATACTTACAAAAAACACAAGTCAGACTGGCTCATTTCTTAGTACTGTCTCTTTGTTCTGGTTTTAGCTTTATTTTAACAAAAACACCTGTTAGTAAATGGATGGTGAAAAAAGTACTTTCCTCCACTACAGAAAGCTTTTTCAAAATTATGTATAAACAACTGGATCATAAACCCTTCAGAGGTATAGTAGATCTATCCTTAGGCAAACTGCAGAAGATACCCTCCCAGAAGATGAATATGTAACACAAAATACAATGCCTACATGATGTGTGCTGATTGAGATTACCAACTCAGTGCTTACATGCCATCGGTAGCAGTAACAACTTTTTGTCATGGCTGACTCGCCAATTGAAACTGGTTTCAATTCAAGTCTAGAAAGGCAATTACTGACCTCCCAAGCCATGTTATTTTAAACAACAAACAAACACAGACAAGTAGTAAATTCTTTTACTCTAATGTAAAGTTTTGCTTTAGTGACATTCTGAGACAGACTTCTAGGGTTTATGTAGTAATGTATGTTAACAGTTACATTGGTGACTAAATTCCTTCCTGTAAAACTATAGTATCCTGTCAATTCACTGTATTTCTTCTAGACAATCAATAGAAGAAAAATCTATGTTTGAGTACTTCTGCACAAAATCATTGCCTTGGCACTCATTGGGCTGAAGTGAGTCTCCTATTTCTCTGGGTTAGAACTCAGTTCTGTGCTATGCAGCTGTAAGGCATATGGAAATCCTCTAGACATTTCAGGACCATTACAATGGGTTGCCCCACGCTTCTGCTGCCGGGGCAAGGTGTAGGGCCATTCAAGTGGTGAGGACCTTTCATAAGTGGCCTTATACAGTTCCTGGATTTCCTCTGTTCCCATGATGTGCCAACACAAACGTACAGTCCCAATTGCACATGTAATGTTCTGGCTGTATATATTTGTTTCAAACTAAACTTCTTAGACCCTTTCTAGAACCAAGGACAAATATTGCTCATCCTCAGTGAATTACACTTTAGAATTTAGGATGAGTTTACTTTTCTGTAAACTGGTCACCACTCTCCCCTACCACACAAAAGGGCCCAGAGTGACTCCCAGCTGCTTCCTGCCATTTCTCAGCAACTGAACACACCTGCTGTCCTTGGCTGCCCAACTCAAGTTCCCCTCACACCAGCTGACCACTTCAGCCTTCTTCATAAAGCACCAGTTTCCTCCCAATGGCCTAATAGCCTGTTACCTCCCACAAGAACCCACCTAACTCCCTTCCAATTACCAGAAATCTCCACTGTCAAGGTGTTATCTGCCTGGAAATTGAATGTTCTGGCGGTTGTGTTTAAAAACCTAATTTCTGACCACCCTGAAGAAAGAGGGAGAATTACATTTTTATCACTCTGCCTGATATAACTAAATTCAGTAATAAGTATTAATCTTGTCAATCATTAGCTGGATTTTTCAAATGATGATTAATCTGTTAGTTTAGTATGCTTAACTGAGTGCAGAAACTTAATAATGCCAAATGAAACTGCTTTTTTTATTTAACGTCACACCATGAATATAGTTAGGTACTTGCATGCTGCAACTGTCTGTGAATTGGCAAGTGTTCTCCTTCCTCAATTGTTTCTGACAAGGCAAGAAAATATCTGCAGGTTAACAGAATATTCTGTATCTACCAATAAATTCAAGAGCACCATGTGGGCAGCTGTCTATGTGGGAACATCAGGCTCCATCCTTTTTTTTTTTTTTGTCCTCCTATGCACTGAATTTAGTGATGTGAAAACTGAATTTTCAGCTGGCTGATTACTGAGATCTAGTTATCCACAGAACAGATATGGCAAGGGAAACGGTGCAACATTACTCAGACTGTTTCACCAATCCACTTCCATCCTGATCCGGAGGCGCCACCCTTAAGGGTTAGAGAATAGTTTGGTTTACATATTCATTCAATCATCTGCACTCAGCAGAGATTGCCATCCAGCATGCTGGTTGTGAAAGGAATACAGACTGGCATAGCGAACTACCAGATAGCTAAGATAGGAGCTGAAATTGCCATGGATATTCATTATGATGGGAGATGGGCAAATCCAATTTTATGTTTATTTGCTCTTCCTGAACATTCAACCCTTTAAGTTTTACTTCTGCAAATGCTAGTGGAAAGTGGAATGTTAGCTCATATGCTCAAATATTCAGCAGAAGCAAATTTCAGATTGCATATGAGATTGTAAATGTAATTTCTTCTGGTTCAGTTAATTACATAAATTGTAGGTGGTCTTTTGCTTTTTGGGAAGGATCTGTTCCCTGATTGGACTTTTGTAGTTAAGCCATTGCAGTGCAATCTGTGATTATTACAAGAGAATATACAACTGGAAATTCAAGTTATGTTGATTAGTTATGTACATTAGTTTTTAACAACTGACGGCATAAATTGTAGTAAACCCAGATTGGACAATTTGCCAAAGAAATACCTGAATAATTTCAATAATTAACACATTTGAGAAATAAATTAATAAATTGTTTAATAAATAATAAATTGTTTGTAACAACTTGAGAACAGGATAAAAGGAAAAATTAATTGAATAAATTATTTCTCAATTATTTTCTTAGCTCCACAGTCACAACTAACCTGGGTCAGATTTTAACTATTTACCTAGCCGTGAAAGGTGTGAGTCTACCTCTTTTTGTTATCTCTCCTGAAAATGTGTACTCCCCATAAGATCCAATTTGTTACTTCCAATGTAGAGGTACTTGTCATTGTGTATGGTTTACAATTCTCTATTCATGAAACACCTGTAATGGCAGATATTTCAGGGTACAGATGATGTGCTAAAGCATACCGCTGCTTAATTTCCTGATTTACAATATACTCCAATATTCTCACATATAGTGCTGTCAGACCTGGGCTGAAGCATTGCATGTTTTGTGTATACACATAGAAATTTTCCAATAGCAACAAGAGCGTGCTGAAAGTAGCCATATGTGTAGGATGTGTATTTTGTCAATAAAATAAAAACAAACTAAAACCTTAATATTCATTACATGGAAAATATAGAACACATTATCAGATCCAAAAGATCCAAAAATTAGAATTTCAGACATGCTATCTTTACTGCATTATGAAGCTAAAACAAATACATTACATGATTTTCAAGAATAAAAAAAGTGGACAGTGTCTTTTTTGTTCAAACATACACAACTTTCCTACAGGTGGTGCTGTAAAGCTAAATTATTTCAAGTCAGTTCAAATTGTGTCTATTCAGTCAAAGTCTATCCAAAGCACCTTATGTGTGTGTATTTCACTTAGAATGAGAGTATTTTTAAAAAGTTATCCAATATTTTGTATACAATATATACTTTCTTGAAATATCACTTCTAAAAATAAACATTTCTTTACTGTATAAGAAAAGGGGATATAATGTGTGTACAAAAAAGTGATCCTTAACTATTAACATTTGCCATAATCTTCTCTTTAACATGAGGTTTGATGCAAACCTTTTCTATAAAAGTGTTTTAAGGAATAATTACTTCCAACTTCATGGTTCAGCTCTGAAATGGTTATTCTGCAGCAGAACAGTAAAAACTGTTAACTGGAATATTTCAGAAGAAAGTTGGTCTGTATTGAGCAATACATTCTGATAACTACAACTATCTGGTTTCTGAAGATGTGTGGGATGAGACAAGTAACAGACAGAAATATCTGCTAAAATGCCTAAAAAAGTGCCACTCTCCTGACATATGGGCCTATTTTATCCTTGATCTGGTGTGTAACCAAGCTACACATATGCACTTGAGAGGACAATAGACACCCCTGAAAATTATACAGATCCTTTAACATCTTCATTTTGAATCAAAAGAAGTTAACTGATCCCACATTATCCATATGCACTGCTGTAAAACAAATCCTCAAATGTAATTCTGTAGGTTAAATGGCCTAATCATGCCCATTGTAAATGTAAATGAAATAGTAAATATAAGGTCTCATCTCCAACCTATCATTATCAGTAGCTTCTTCTCAGTTATCCTTTAATCAATTGGCAGACCTGTAATCCCAGGGGCCTATAGCTAGGATCCATGAAGGCTATAGAAATAACATAGTGGGATACAAAGTGAAGAATACTTTATCCAGCTGAAATGGCAGCGGCATTTAGGTAGACAGAATTTAATTACCTGGTAAGAAACCCTGATCTTCAAAAGAGCTGTGTTTAATCTATAATGAGTCATTGTATCTCAGAACCTTGGTTTTTAGCATTGTTCAATAGATGATACCTCTAGAAATTACTAAGAAAAGAGCACCTTTTATTGAACAACTAACACACCTACCTGCAGTAATGGAAGACCACCCACGAAGTTGCCCTGTAGTATCTATCTATTCATATGGCCTTCATCGTCGTAGTTCTGAGTGCCTCATGTGACACCTGTAAGGTACGGAAGGATTATCCACATTTTACAGATGCAGAAATGAGTCACAGGTTAGACTGTGAGTGCCTGAAATCCTACAGGCAGTCTGTGAGTTGGGAATTGAACCCACATCTCCAGCCTGTCTGACTAGGATAGTTTCTCCATGGTGATATCTGGCACCTATGCAAGAAGCGTGCTTTGAATGCAATACTAGGCAGAGCATTGGCAAGAGATGTAGAAATGGTCCTATAAACTTAAGCTGAGTTGATGAAGCAGAAGAATCTACTTAGCCTGAAACAAGTGGACCCATATAACCAATCATGATCAGAATTCTCTTTGAGTTTTCCCCTTTTCATTACATATTATACATTGACGACTAAGGTTAGCATAGAGCCAAGATTCGCTGCTACCCGAAAGCCTAGGTATGGGCTGAGGAGATAAAACTTCACAGAGGCAAAGGGACAGATCCTTTTGTGTGATGTAGCCACTTTGTGCCTCACTGCCAGTGTACTGTGGCTGCAAAACCTGTCTGAACAGCCCTGTGTCAGGGTGATTCAGCAATCCTGTGCCACACATCCTGCCACGCTACCAGAGTTGCTGGGAAAGGGGTAGGGTTAGAGAGAAGTGGGTGTGTCAGGATGCCCCTTCACTCTCTTACTCTGGCTGTTTTTCATTTCCTTATGGGACACTACAGGCCTCCACAAGTTAGCGTTCAGCTCAGGGAGAAAGTAGCACAGTAGCACCAGGCCCAAAGCAGTTGAAATCAGAGCTTTAAGCCACGTTTCTGTACTATCCTTCACTTAAATTCTGTGTATTTTGGCCTTGCCTGAGAATCTGGCCTAAAGAATATACATATGAACAAATGAGAAAATGAGTAAGACAGAAATGACATACTAGGTGAGGTCCACTTGGATAAGATGATGTCCGTTTGGCATTAGGTTGTAGTGCTGTAGGGAAGGTAGCCATGGTAGTTATGATGCTGTGAAATAAAAGTAACCCCTCATATCTACTTTCTGATGCTAACATGGTAAGCACCCTTGGTTACACCACAGGGTCCACTAAACCCCATTCCCAAGCTGAAGCTTTAAGTGGTCCTTGCCCCATCCCTCATCAATCTCCTCACAGCCAAACCTCTTCCTTGATTTGAGTTAATAGGCTATATGATTTTGCCAGCAGCATGGGGCTGGTACTGAAATTATCTTGATGCTTGATATGTTTGGCAATCACATAATTTTCAAGCTACATCAGCCACCAGAATAGAAATCTATCTTTTTTTTTCTTTTTTTTTAAATAACTGTGAGAACGGTGACATTGCTGTCAATGTCCACAAATGAAATCCATGGAATTCAGCACAATAGATTTATCAGTTTGAGGTGCTCTTTTAATCTGAAACTGATAAATCTATTGTGCTGAATTCCATGGAGCTTAGGATTCTGCTTTTTAACTGACTATATAAATTAGATATGTAAACCCTACCTCTGTCATGGATCAGAATTTAGTTTTTGGGCATTTGGGGTAGCGGAGGGGAATCACCAAGAAAATATGGTGGCTGCTGCTGTTTGTCTTACTGTAGTATTGGGGTTCTACTGTGCTAGGCCCTGTACAAACACGTAGTGAGATACAGTTCTGGCCCTGAATAGCTTAGTCTCAATAGACGAGACAGACATAGGAGGGCTGGGTAAGAAAGTCAAAGGGAAGGGAAGTGACTTGCCCAATGTAACGCAACGGGTCAGCGAGAGAGCTGGCAATAGAACCTAGATCTTGTGAGTGAGTCTTGTGTTCTAGTCACTGGACCATACTGTCTCTCAGTCCCTCCTATGACTCAGCTGTGCCTCTTCGGTCAAACCTGCTTTCAAACTCCCATCCTATTATAGAACCCTCCAGTCACATGGACCCAGCCCCTTGCCAGAGCAGTCTGGGTTAGGGGTCTACTCAACCCTTCCCAAAGTCCCCCCTTTATCTAGTACCCCAATCCCATATCTTATCTGTCAAAACCTTAAAACTATACAAATAATGCAGCTTTTGCTTTTGTTTTGCCCATATAACCCAAACTCAGATGCGTCAGGAAAATATTTTTGTTTCCATTTATTGTTACTGCAGGGTCTCAAAGTGAGTTGTTTTCATCTAGCACATAAAGTGCATACTTTCCAAGTTAAACAAAGAAATCATCATTTTCTAATTCTCTTGCCTTTGCTTTGCATGTAGAAGTTTGAAGTGAATGATACTTCTCCTGTAGCTTGCCCTTTGCACAACGCACACAAGTAATAATACCGCTTCACTCTGTTATTGTGCTATACCTGCAAAGGGAAATTTAAGCAAGGGAAACTTAAGGTTTTATTTTAATGTGTTTTAACACAAGGAAAAACCACCCCATTATTCTCTGACATTAAGGGGGTTCCCCACACGGGAGGATATCATAGCCCTGCCTAAGGCCATGTGTAGTACCAGTAACTGCTGATAAGTGGAATGGGCCAAAGTGAGGGGTTTTTTTGTTTTGTGTAGTTGTGCACAAACTTTTTCACCTATACATTTCTCACACTTTTCCCCAAGCTATAAATCCCAACCGACATAATTTAATGGCCCAATTTTTTATGCAGAACAGCTTGAGAAATACACTTCCGACTTGAAATAGCACACACACATCGTGGGGAATTTGAGTGTGAGTAAAGAAGCCAGGACTGCATAAAACAATACACCTCACTCATTCTCCCAAGTCAGGGCCAGGTACGTTGTCTGTACTGGGAAGATGTATCATGTTAGTAAACATCTTAACTGGCATGTTTAAATGAGTACAATGTTACACAATTTTATCCTTAGTGTGGATCAGGCATAGATGAGGCCATGCAATCTGGTTCCACCTGTAAGCTGCTCTCTCTGGCCAGGAACAATGTAGACAGGAGGTGGCTCAGATATATGGGAAGTGTGTTTGGAGGGTCTCATTTCAGCCAGGAAAGGGAGAGGCAGGGGGAACATAAGGAGGAGGAAGTGCAACTCCAGCTGGAGCAAAAGAAAGGTAGGGAGGACTGAAAACAGGCTTGTTCATCTCCAGCCTCTCAGTAATGAGCAATGATGATGAGAAGGCTGTCCTTTGATGGTCTAGCTGGGGGTTGATCTAAGGGGATACTCTACACCCACCATGTTACACAACATCCTTTGTCCCCTCTTGCATTCAGGACTGTGAATCAGCTGGAGGCAAGGTGGCTGGTGGGGTATTCCTCAGAGTCTCTGTCGACCACGTGGTGCTAGCGCTCCGTTGCAGAGTTGGAGACTTAAAATGAAGGGTTGATTCTGATCTCCCACCAGTTTTGTGTCCATGGCATCTCACCGACTCTGGGGGACTTCTTCCTGATTTACCTCAGTGTGTGACCAGAATCAGGCCCTGTGTATCTATAATGCTTCAGAAATTAATTCTAGGGTACCTAAAGAAGCCAGGGCGCATCAGACATTTAAACTGTGGAAGTCGTGGCCCAGCACAATGTATCCAGTGTTCCGGCCTCAAACAGCCACCAAAAGCCTTGTCAGTCAGAGGAATTGCAGACCAGCTGACAAGAAGCAAGGGTTGCTAATGCCCTCTGCAACTCCCTATTGTCAATAGCACCCAACTGGGGCTACTAGTGCTGGAGTACTCACCTCCTGTACACAGCCCTACAGGCTGGGAAAGGTTAACATGCTTCTTGAGGTCATGAAGAGACCTGTTGGGAGGGGAGAATTTGCTCATCACTAGAGGAGATCTCCTTCCCCTAATCACCAGAGTGCCTGAGCACTTGCTGCCTGCCGTTGTACTGGAGGTACTAGAAGGGTGGTTTTTGGACTAATAGCCTCTTCTTTTCTCATGGAGCTGTTAGCTAGGAAGTAGAGGTGTCCTCAGTACATACAGGCCTGTCTGGGAAAACAGTAACCTTCCTTGGGTTTCTGAATGTAGACATCTCTTCCGACCCCCACCCCAACATATGTGTATTGGCATATCAGAGGCACAATTTCCTTGAGTTCATTTGACACACATGACAGTCAGGAGCCTATGAGTCCTTGTGTTCATAGTATAATTCCTGCACTGCATAGCCCAGGAAGCTTGTGGCACTTCTGAGGTCCAGTAGCCACCAAGTCTGCCTTTCTTTTGGATGAGACTCTAACCAATGATACATTTTCAGGGGACTAGATTTTCAGTGTTTCATTAGGGCTACATTTGACTAATTCAGCCCTAATGCAGCTGTGCAGAGTAATTAGGAGTAAGGATATACCTTCTTGCCCTTTCCCCCCTCCATTCTCTGCACTGTGGACACTTTAAGGCTCCAAGCATCATGGGTCTGGGACCTCTGCAGTGTGCTGCAGAAGGGCAAGGTTGGCATAACCTGGCCAATAGCAGGGGGGTGTGCAAGGCGAGAGTAGTAAGCTGCACCCTTTTTAGGGTTGCACTAACTTACTTCAAGACGTGATCAAGGTGGGAATGAGTCACCATTTCTTCCTGTGGCTGCTTCTGGGACAGTACAGCTGCATAATGCATTTTACACAAGGCTGAATCTAAAAGGCTCCATCTAGCCCTTATAATTAAACAAATTAAACTAAACCCAGAGCCAAGTAAAGAGACTGACCAGAGTAAGAACGTACAAAAACTATATTAAACTTTTTAAAAAAAAACAAACTAATTTCCCTTGAAAGTAACAGTAACATTAAAATATTAGTCAGACACAGATTTAATCCATCAAGACTTGACAGCAAGTGAAAGACACAAAGAGAGAGAGAGTTGACTGTCACCTGACTTATCATGATGATCCTTTTCTTTTTTGGTTCAGTATTCCTTTTTTTAATAAATAACTAAACCACTAAAACCAGTTCAATTTGTTTTCACAATCCATAGTTATCCATCTCGGTAATTTTTTTTCAAGCTTGTTATTACAGCCGTGGATCACAGTATAGTGCTTGTAAAGTAAATCTGTTATCATAGCTTGCATATAATTAGTTCTAAATCCATGTGGTTTATTTTCAGTATCAGGATGTACATTAGGCATCAAAAACACTTAAGATGCTGGCTCTGACCACACTTTATGACTGTCATTTACTGAGCCCAAGCAACAAATATTTAAGGTGACAGCAACATTAAAATACAGCTCAGCTGATAAAGAAACATGTCCTGCAATTTGCATTGCATGATGCAGTGATGAGCCTTCCATGCTAACGATGATGCAGCTTGTCTGGTGCAGAAAGCCTTTGTTGTTGAAACGTGGAGCTCCAAAGGATGTGTCATGCTGGCAAGGAAAGAACTAATATTTTTAAATATTAGTGTAAATAAGCTACTTACGTTAGCTTGGATTGCAATAAAAACAGGCATGAAAGAAGACATTTTTGCAAAGGCACATCTGATGTCATGCAAGGCTCCTGGATCTCATGTTAAAATAAATGTACAGAATAACTTCCATGAATATGTTGTTTTAAGTACATAAGAATTTGCATTTTCTAATTTCCTCTTTGTGGTGTCTGCATAAAGTCCAAGAGACCAGAAAAGAAGAAATAAGCTTTTAAAACTAAAATGTAATCCCAGTGGACAAAGCCCTTTCAGCCCCACTTGCAGAGTAAATAGCAAGCACTGACCACAACACCCTTGCTTCGTTCCCTGCTTGTCAGCTCCAGTAAAGGGACGTTGGCATCCAAAGTTCTCAAGCTTCCCACTTTTCTGGGACTTTTCAACAGTTTTGTTCCAAGTGTGTCTATTCAACTTTGGTGGTGGGTTGAAGGATCTATTAGAGTCAAAAAAATTATATTGTGAAAGTAAAATGATAGGGCCTGATCCTAAGAGGTGCTGACCACCCACTTCTCCCAACAGAGAATATATTTTGCTCTATTTTTACATTTTCCCCCACCCTCAACATTTCAAATTCTTTGCTAATTGTTTCATGCTCTTCCTGTCCCATGATAGACATTCTATATTTGATTTTATTTTCCTTTTCCTTTCCTGAAAGAGTCTTGAAGAAGCTGCTTGCACGTGATCACTCTCCCAGATATAAGTAAGTGCAGAGATCTACAGTGATTACAGAGTGGTGGGAACTATGGTGAAAGAAATAATGCATCATGTGGCATATGCAGTCCAGAAATGGACCTAAACACCAAACTATAGCTCTAGATTTAAGCTCCTTTAAAGTTCAGGCTGATCTGGATCTGGGAAATTCATTTAGGCCTAAATCTACTGATAATATTTTAAAAATAAATTGTGGTAGACTTGGGTCGAGAGCTTTCTTTGAAATATTGCATCTTATTAGGCAGCCTCCTGAATATAGCTGTCATCATTTTAGGATGTCTGCCCCACGGGACGTTCATTGTGCTCGTTGTCATTTCTTCATCTGGAAGGTAAAATTTCTCCTGCCCCCGTTGGATATGGATTATTTTCCACAATGATGATGCATTTTTAAAAATAAAGGATTATTCCCTCCCTGCACCTTGCTAAGGTGTTCCAGATGCTTCAAAGTAGCGCTTGGTAGGCAGCATTCAGTCCAAGCATCAAATTAAAAAACAAACATGCACAATAAGTGCTGCAAAAACAGCATCATAGAGCACCTGTATTCTGGCTGCCGATGGACCCACATCTAGCCCTTAGGGCAAATTATTCTTGCCAGGCACAGAAATGACCTGTCAAGATATAGGAGAGCTGGATCGTACATTCACAAATGCACAGACTAACACCAGCCCCTTATCCCTTCTGTGTCTATGCCATGGAGATATAGTGAAGGGTGAATTCTGCAGGTTCGGGGGAGTCATGAGTGATGCTAAGCAGTTACACCCTATGCTTATCCTCCTGATGCTAATGATTTTAAGATGTAAAGCTGGCAAAAATTACATGGAGGAGACAGAGACTTTGTCTTATCTGTATATCGAGAAAATGCGACATCCATTCCAACACTCATTAAAGTCAACTGGAATCTTGCCATTGATTTCAGTGGATGTTGGTTTAGGCCCATAGTTGGCAAGCTTGGAAAAATTAGCGTAATCAGGACTATAAACAATTCGCAGCCTCACTTTTTCTTTAAATTCTCCCTAATTTAGTCACAGTGGTGATGAAGGGCTTGTCTACACTTAAGGGGCTGCAGCAGCACGGCCACTATAGCACTTCAGTGACAACCCCACCTACGCTGACAGGAGAGCTTCTCCCGTCAGCTTAGTGAATCCACCTCCCTGTGAGTCGCTAGCTATGTCAACAGGAGAAGCCCTCCCGTTGACATAGTGCTGTCTATGCTGGGAGTTAGGTCAGTATAACTCCATCGCTCAGGGGTCTGGAAAATCCACACCCCTGAGTGATGTGGTTATATGGCCATAAGTTCCTAGTGTAGACCAAGCCTGAGCTTGAACATTGTAAGACTCATTTAACTGAGGGCGCAATTCAGCCTAGGCCAGAAGAAGGCCTACTTAAGCCCATGGCATAAAATATACTCACAAGTTCTACGTGGTCCCAGCTAAGCCGTATACTTTCATTTAAGTGGGACACAGGTGGCATATAGGCCTAGTGCTGGCCCTCTACCTGAGCTGAGTTTGACCTTTAACATAAGGTTTGTGGGTTTTAGGACCTTGTGTAACCTTCTCCCACTGGGATGAATTTCAGCCGGTGGTATAGCTTCTGACGATTACAGTGTAGTGGACAGTGTGGGAAAGCCGGGAGAACTGGTATGTACCCAGCCAACCCCCTATACACAGCCTGCAAATGAAAAAGCACTAAATTTATTTGCTTTTTAAAATCTGACTGGTACCCAGCAGTTATTACAGATTAAAGATAAGGGACATTGAAAAGCAAATTCTATTAGGTACCCTGGATTTTATTGTAAAGCACTTGAGGTAACAGGGTTATGAAAAGTACTATACAAGTGTTTTATATCACTATTAGTCTTCAGAATTAGTTTCATGCGGCCCTGAAAAATTTAAGTGTGAACATGAATGAATTCATTCCTTTTTGTTTATTGCCACTGCAATACCTAGATCTAGCTGGCTTGCCTAGCTGAGCTTCATAAGTTGCATTTTGTGGTTTCAGATTGTCAGTGAGGTCACTCACTGATTACTCAGATACACTGGCCTGAAGGTATTTATGTGATCACTGCAGTCGGCAGAAAAGCTGCCCTTCAGAACAAGGCAAATATATCCCTGCTCTTTATGGCTCCAGGCTCTGCAATGGGGGCTGACCTGACAGCTGCTTGTCCTCAGGGAGAAATAAAGGAAAATGGTGAAACACATGCTATTTCCATGAATTTCCACTCATCTGCTGTTAGAAAATTCAGCTCAGACATTGACAATAAAGGTTATACTTCTGGTGTCATAATGGAAAGGACAGGAACTTTAACATGTATCATACTTAGTTTCAGCGTACAAAACAGAACACACTTCACAGGGCATGTAATGTGCAGAAGTGCTGTAACTTAGAGAGATGCCTCCACTAAAAAATATCAATGGATGTTTGTCTGAATGCATATTTGCAGCATCTACTTTACATATGCTTTATATTTAGATGGCAATCCAGATTTCACTTTGTATAAAGTTCTGACTTTTTGAGCTGTCCATATCAATTGTCTCTAATCAAATATCAAGTTTTTAGATGTTTACTGATGCACTAAGAGGGAAGATTGTTTTAGAAATTATTCAAAAGAATGCCATCCAAAAAGACATATGATCCAAATGCTAATGAAAGCTTTCTTTTCATTTAAAAAAAATACAAAATTGAAAGATCCTTCTGACTGAATTTACTGCAGAAAATGTATTTGTTGGTCTTGTACAGGAAATCAAAGTTATGCTGTATCCTTTTTTAATTTAAGCAGTACACACAAACCAAATGTATTTATTAAATCAACATTCAGTCCTTTTACAAGGAAGGGTAATTTAGAAACATACATAAAGATTTCCAAAGTAGTGATACACATCTCTTTTGGACAAATGTTATTTCAGGGATTTATGATAATTCCTTTTCTCAAAGAAAAAACAATCTAATTGAAACAAACTTTGTACTTTATATTAATGCCATTCGAATACAGTATACACTGCCAGTTATAAAGTGACATTGAAAGCTGATGCTGTTCTCAACAACACCATGGTTTCTCAGTTTTATGTACTTTTTAATTTCCTCTGTGGAAAATCTGTTCTTCATAAAAGGACTGTTAAAGAAAATGTGGAAAAAGTTGATTCATTCCATATTTTCATTCTTGTTAGTACCTGGAAATGAACCAGTGACCAATGTGAGCCAAAAAAGAAGTTAGAAAACTCATTTAGAAAACTCATCTTCCTACATGAAGTCTTTCAGAAGTGTCCTGGGAAGTCCTGCGTAGATAACAAACACCTTTCATCTTAATAAGATTTTGTATTTTCAACACTTCAGCAAGTGTAACTGACTTATTATATTTCTTTTGACTATAGTTTTCCTTGAACTAAGCAGTTAGATAAGGGTGTACCAGAACCAACAACTCTAAGTTTTGGGGACATTCAGCTCTAAATCCAGTTGAACTCAAATAAGGCATTAGGCACCCATTTTTTAAAATTGTGGTCTGACTAATTAGTTGCGTAAAAGCCAAATTCTTGTCTCATATACACTGGTATCAGAGTTGCTCCTGTTTTATCAAATGCAAATAAGATAACAACCAGATAACAAAGATAACAAAGCCTTTTTGCTTCTTTGTCCTCAGTGAAATTCAACATTGTTTTAGAATACATTCTTCACACTTGAATATAGTGATGGAAATCTATCCACTTACACATAATATATAACTGTCTTAAAAGGGCTGATCTGCTAATGCCATTTACAATTTTAGATTTAAAATGCTTGCAAAAATTAATGCAAGTCACTGAAGCTACTTAGTGCAGGGAAATCCTACATGCAGAGTTTGTCATTTACAGAGCACACTGCTATATTGGCCATTCTCTTAACCGTTTACAAGTTTAACTTTATCATAGCTAAGGGAAAAATAAAAATATGGGAATTGCATTGCACACTAATCTCTTTTGGTTCCCTTCCTGTTTTGATATATCTCTGCCACGTGCAGTATGTCTGCATTATCTTTCTGCCTATTCCAGTGATCAACCATTTCCATCAAAACCCTATCTTTCAACTCAAAACATATAGTACAGAGGCATAATTCCGATGTCACTTATCTATATTGTTCTTCAGATATGTACTGTACATTGAAAAGTTCCATCATCTTTCGTCTTTACATCAAAGCTAGAGTGGTCTTGACATGTATACCTGTTAACAGCAGTTAGCCTTGAGATTCCACCAAGCCATCCTAAAATACATGCTACTTTCCCAGAATCGCCACATTGGCAACACTTTCCGGACTGACTGTGAGAACCTAATGGTTACCCACAAGTCTGAGAATTTAATGCTTTCTTTTTTTTTTCCTTTTGTGGGTGTGCATGCTAACTACCATTTGAGTGATACTCTCACTTTTGAAGCATTCGTAATATCTTCGTCACACATCTTTGGCTCATATGTTTCAATGTAATGATAAGTATGCTTTGTATATTCACTTTCAGGATAATTCCCATGGCCCAGCTGAAATGCTTGCATAAAGCTCTACTAAATTAATAAATTTAATTTCCTTATTCTGGCTTGCAAATTAAAAAGTCAGAATATAAAAGAACTCCACCAAGACTTTAACAGAGAGAGGGTGTGAGCGAGGGAGCTGAATTTGCAAGAAAGTCATTAACAGCCACATTTTAAAAAGTGGCCACTGATTTTAGGTGTCTGTTTTCAGGATCCCAATCTGAAACACCCACAAGCTGGGTACCCAGAACTGAGGTGGCTCCCATAAACTTTGGTCACTACTGAAAAGGTTAGCATAACAGGCTACTGTTTTCAGACCTACTAACTACTCTGCCACATACTTTCAATTTTACATCGACAGCCCCTTAGAAGTTACTGAGCTTGCTGTTTGGCCTCAGCTTCAGCTCAGAGCTGGGTGGGCTAGGGATACAAAAATGGCTGGAAGCCTCCTTTAGAACTCCCTTGATGCGCAAGCCACCAGACACTAGTCCAGTACCAAGGAGTAACTTAGAACAGCTTGAGGCTGCTCTAAAATAAGCCACGTCTCAGGGTAGCCCCTAAGTGATCATTCTGTCAGCCAGGAAATCACTAGATCTCCAGGATGCCACACCCCATTTCCCTGGTCACATGGGTGGGAGGAGGACTACATCATCTGAATAGTCCCTGTGGGCAGGGGAATCCTCAATTGGTCAGTTAAACCAGCTTTTAAGGCTGCTAAGAGGTACCTGAACAGCGTAATGCAGCCATAATGGAGCTGAAAATCTGGGCTTCCATAAAAATGACAGGGTTTGAAGGCACAATTTGTCAACAATATATGTGATTATAAAGCCTTTATGATTCAAGCTTTACCACTAGAAAAATATAAGGAATTAATGGCAGGTTTCAGAGTAACAGCCGTGTTAGTCTGTATTCGCAAAAAGAAAAGGAGTACTTGTGGCACCTTATAGACTAACCAATTTATTTGAGCATAAGCTTTCATGAGCTACAGCTCACTTCCACAGTATGCATCCGATGAAGTGAGCTGTAGCTCACGAAAGCTTATGCTCAAATAAATTGGTTAGTCTCTAAGGTGCCACAAGTACTCCTTTTCTTTATAAGGAATTAAGTGACTTTTGAAGATTTTTAAGTGGTCTCTTTATTATGCAAGTGAGTTCTATTCCCTGGATCTCTTTTCTACTACTTACAGTCTTTGAGTTTCTAATAAACTATGAAGTATAAGAAAAAATGATAAAAGTACAATATTGCCTTGATTTTACTCTGATGAAAATTAAAAAGTCCCTTTCAGTTGTGAGTAAGCACGTATGAGTTCATTCTGACTTGCAAGAGAAGAGAGTACTTCTCTAGAGGTATGTAGTATCAATAATGGTAAAAGGCTTTGTGTGCTACTTATTATATTTATTACATTTAATGGAAGGACTCTCAAGAAATGTTGAATAATGGACTAATTACAAAAATACTTCTACCATATACTACTTACTGTGCCCCTGTGCTGTTTCGGTTTTAAACAAATAAAATACATGAACATTGCCATTATTTCCTTATAAATAATTTTTTAATAATTTACTTCACAGAGGGTAATTTATGCATTTGGTTTAATGCAAAATTATATCATGCCAATATTGTAGTGTATCAACACTAGGATGGATTTCTGACTACAACAAGATGGGGAAACATTAAGGAGAAAGGAAAGCCTATTTGGCAACTAAAGAAGGGGAACATATTTTGTTGTATAAATTATGCAGCTTTGTGTTTATTCAATTAAGTTAATTGTGAATTATTCCTTCTGTGTAAAGGTATTGAAATGTTATGGAGTGCAATAGGAAAGCCGCTATGTTTTCCTTCTCTCCGAAGTGCTGGTCTGGCCTGCACTAGGAAAGAAGACTGGGTTTTCATAAGACTGGGTTTAATAAAACCTCCATTTGGCTTCTGTGTTAATCAGCCCCACCCAAGGTCCAAAAAGTTGCTTACTTGGGGGCTCACATGGGCTTCAGCATATGAGCTGGACAGATTTTTTTATTAAACTCTGGTACACACTGGAAGAAAAGTAGACAAATGTGAATGTCCAGTATGAATGTGATTTGCATTCATTTTCTTGAATATGTTAGGGGGGTTTTGCACTTACATTGTGAGTCTCATTTCTAAAAGCAGTTTGATGGACACCATGCACTTCCATTGCTCCTCATTATCTGAGAAAGTCGAATCTTTTGGATCTGAAGTCCCTTCTGTCCTACATAGAAAGGGATCAACTTTGGTCCCATGTCTTTCTCAAGAAACTAAAGTAAGTGTGGAAATATGGCAATAAAGACCTGAAACATTTTACCCCTCATGCTATTTATTCAGAATTGTAATTTTCTGACCATTTCACCTCATGGAAAATCAGTGCCAATGCCCAGGCCATTATTTACCAGTTTTCATGTGTATTAGTTATGGTAGCACCTAGAGGCCCCAACCAAGATTAAGCCATTTTGCTAGGCACTGTACAAGCAGCTATTGGCAGACTGTCCCTGCCTTGAGAATCTTTGTCAGTCTGTGGGTTAAAGAGGGGATTTCACCCTCCAAAGCCTCTTTTAGTAGGGTTTACCATGGGGAGGGATGATCCAGGCCTTAGAAATGATCTGCTATGGTAGATCAGCATTCAAAGGGCCTACTATATTTGTGAATGGGCTACTAAATCTGAATTGAAAGTAATATGTTTTTATAGTACATCAAATGAAAATTGTTTGATATTCAATAGTTATATCAGGCTGCCTATTACAAATTCTCTGTGTAAATTCAGCCTTTTATACTCTTTATATGGAGCAATGAAAGCAAAATTATTTGGTTTGGGGTCTCCTATTATATTAACATTGATTTTTTTCCCTACTGCCAAGCTAAGGAAATAGCCACGTTTAAAACTACTTTAACCTTGCTTTAAAGTATGCACATTTACACTCAATTTAGTATAGGGTTGTTTATCTTGCTATTTAAAATTAACTAAAAATCAATTGTATAAAAGGGATTTTCATGCACATCTACAGAAAATCATAGTAACTTCACTATCTAGTAGAAAGAAACATCCGAAATGCCCTAAATGTTATAAAAGATTCTGTGAACATGATGGCTTGAAACCAACAATCCACTCTTATGGCAGCAATTATTTAGGTTAGTACAATTCTGCAAATGAAAGTACCATTTTAAAGCAGAATATTGACAAATAGAAACTCTCCTTTCTCATAAGGTGCTGCTATTATCTTATAAAACAAGTAGAACTATTTATGAGCATGAGCATAAAGGCAGTGAGTTATATGGTAAATGAGCAGTGAGGAAAGAGCAGCTTAGTTGTGAATGAGATGGAAGCACTTCAGTTAGGAAATAAACCGAAGTGCTAATTGTATTGTGCAACACAAAATTTCCACAAAGCTTTGAAAATTGCAATGTATTGGTCAGAGAGTCAGACCTGATAATGAAAATCAGTGCTTCTTGTCCTATCACTATGTATACAGAAGCTTTCCAAGGCATGTTTGCAAATTTGAAAGAATAGTAGGTATCTATTAACTTTCTTGACAAACAAGGAAATAATATTTTTCTGATGTGTAAACCTGACCAACTCTGAAATCAGTGCTTTAGGGCCCAATTCTGCCTTCAGATATACAAGTGAGCTTTCATTTAAGATAGATTGTCAGAAAGGTTTCATGGTGGAAATACCCCTAGTCATTTTGCAGACAAATTTATTCTTGTCCTAAATTTTCACTGCCCTCCAAAGAGAGCACTTAGCTTCAAAATATGGAAACATGTCCATTAATACTGTAGAAATTTGTTTTGGAACATTGCAGAATTTCAACACAGATAATAGAGTGGATTAGAGTATTCTTGGAAGGAATATTTCTGCTGTAAATTTAAGGATGTATTTGCAAATAACCTGACCAGATTTACGCTGCTATACATATAATTTTATTTCATTACTTGGCATGAAGCCTTAGTCCTCAAGTATTTATGCACCAGCCCTTCCAGACTGCTTGGTAGACATGGGAGACATTGTGGTGTCTTATTGTTATGGCCTAATGTCTTTAGGTCCTTTGGTGTCGGGGCACAACCAGAATTTTCCTAAGAAGGGATCCCTGAGCTCTCCTTCTGCTGCTTCTGCACCCATACTCGGGCTGTCCCTTTGCACCCAGCTCCACACACACTCCCTTCCTATTGTCCTGCACCTGGCTCCAAGCTCTCCCTTCTGCACCCAGCTTGGTAGACTGGCTGCCCCACACCCAACCCTGATCTCTTACCCAGAGAGGTGGTCAGGTTGAAGAGCACCTTCCCCACCAGGGGCCAGGCAGTTCTGGGAGCCCGAGACCTCATCCTTCTCCTGCCCTTCTGCTTCCCCAGGAAGCACCAAAAGCCTGGATCCAATCTTCCTACCCTCCTGGAGAGTGGGGGTTCCCAGTACCCCTTCTATGCTTCTCCCTGGTGGCTGGGGGTGCCCAGGGCCCATGGGCACCGCAAGGACTGCAGAGGTGGAGAACCAAGCAGGTGCATGGGGTCACAGTGCCACTAAAATTTGGCCAAGCCATCATGATGGAGGGGCAGAGAGGCCAAATTTCCAGCTCACCTGAACCCTTTCCCCTTCCTCCCATTTGGAGTTTCAAACTATTCAGATATGTGTTCCATTCAATCCAAAACAGACTTTTCCATTCACTAACCTTTTTTTAGATTGTATGGATTCAGTTTGAACAGGACCATTTTTCCTCCCCAGAACTGCCGGCAAACCAAAAACTCACCCAGGTCTAGTTAAAAAACTCTAAGATTCAATATTGTTCACTGAGCCCTAATTAACAAGTTATCCTGTTCTAAATAAAATAAATAGCTCTAAGGAACTGTTTTATTTTTCTAGTTTAATGAATGGATTTGTCTATGGACTTATGATTTTCTTACCAATTACATTACTGGATTCTTATTCTTAGTGATTTTATTTCAGTTCCTGTTATTTCTCTATTCACAGCTTCATTTGCACATTTTGATAAACCTAAACTTATTTCACAAGATTATTGTGCTGTTTTTTGGAACGATTTCTGTCCAATCCTATCAAAGTCTTTGTGAGACAGGAACCAGGTAATTTGTAGGCTAATATGGTCTTTCAATATTAGGACTGACAGATGAAATGTTGTAATACTCTTGCAACATTTAATGAAAGGAATAAAGAAAATTCTCCGATAAGCAAGTATGGCCATAATCCAGGCCACCAGATGTGGGCTCGCTGCACAGAAAATGCTTTACATAGTTCAGTTGCTTTGTCTCCATATATCTTACAACTCAGTAAGGATATAGATTATAGACAAGATTTATGGGCTGGCTTTTGTTTTCATTTTGATGTATTTATTATTAGACTATGAACTAAGTTACTCTAAAATGCCTCCGACGAAAATTGATGTACCATTTGTAGTATTTATTGTGTTTTACTATGAACCAGAATTACATACACTGTATCTCTGAAAATTTAGAGGAAATCTGTGCAGTGTAGTGCAAAATATTTTCACTGGAAAAGATTTTAAAATGTATCAAGTATTCATGTGATCTATGCTATGTTTATTTGGCTACATCTTGATGTTGAGAATGTACCAATGGTCAAAATAAGCAGAAAGGCTCATTCCATTTCTGTTCCAGTTCAGGGAAATTCAAACTTTGTCTCTTCCCAATGAAAAAATTTACCATACTTCTCTTCAAATAATGATAATTATTTATTTGAATAGTAAGACCTTGAAGCTATTTGTTCAAATTTTGATGATGCTGGTTTTTCATTCCTGAATTTTCAAAAATCCAAAGAAAGACAGTGAAGATAGGGGATTGGCAAAATTTAAATATGATGAGAATGCAAAAACTAGGGTCTTTAGTCTGAGGAGGAGAAGAACTGGAGAGGATTTAAATAAGGTAAAGGGTAAAGTAAAAACTAATCAAGCCTCCATCTTTATGCTGTCCAGTTAAAGTCATGCCATCAGATCAAGGGACTGTCACTGACTCCTGGTATGTTTCCTTCAGAGGTTTCAGAGTAACAGCCGTGTTAGTCTGTATTCGCAAAAAGAAAAGGAGTACTTGTGGCACCTTAGAGACTAACCAATTTATTTGAGCATGAGCTTTCGTGAGCTACAGCTCACTTCATCGGATGCATACTGTGGAAACTGCAGAAGACATTATATACACAGAGACCATGAAACAATACCTCCTCCCACCCCACTCTCCTGCTGGTAATAGCTTATCTAAAATGATCATCAAGTTGGGCCACTTCCAGCACAAATCCAGGTTTTCTCACCCTCCGCCCCCCCCCCCCCCACACACACACAAACTCACCTTCCTGCTGGCAATAGCCCATCCAAAGTGACCACTCTCTTTACAATGTGTATGATAATCAAGGTGGGTCATCTCTAGCACAAATCCAGACTTTCTCACCCCCCCAAAAAACCACACACACAAACTCACTCCCCCGCTGGCAATAGCTTATCCAAAGTGACCACCCTCCTCACAACGTGCATGAAAATCAAGGTGGGCCATTTCCAGCACAAATACAGGTTTTCTCACCCCCCCACCCCCTTTTTTCAAAAAAACACACACACAAAAACTCACTCTCCTGCTGGTAATAGCTTATCCAAAGCGACCACTCTCCCTACAATGTGCATGACAATCAAGGTGGGCCATTTCCAGTACAAATCCAGGTTTTCTCACCCCCCCACACACAAACTCACTCTCCTGCTGGCAATAGCTCATCCAAACTGACCACTCTCCTTACAATGTGCATGATAATCAAGGTGGGCCATTTCCAGCATAAATCCAAGTTTAACCAGAACGTCAGGGGGGCCCTTGTTTTTTCTACCCCCCGACGTTCTGGTTAAACCTGGATTTGTGCTGGAAGTGGCCCACCTTGATTATCATGCACATTGTAGGGAGAGTGGTCACTTTGGATGAGGAATAGGAGCATTGCCCCATTGCTGTCCTAGGCCTTTCTGCCTTCCCTGCCTTTGCTGCACTCTCTCCTTTATTGTTTCCTCTATTGGGCACAGCTGTGAGTCCCTGTCTGCAATGATTGGCAGCTCTGTCAGCTGTGTATGGGTTTGGCTGAGCTGTTTGCCTGCAAAAAGGAGAGGCTCCCCTCCACCTTCCGTCTAAGCTCAGTATGGGGTTTGTAGACCCTATTACAGGGACCATGTGATGAACTTAAGGACAGGTAAATTTAAAATAAACCAAAATAAAATATTACTGCATGTAGTTAGCCAGTGCAATTCTTTCCCACAAGAGGTCAGAGGGCAAAAGCTGTAGTTGGGTGGAAGGTTTTATAACCAATAATACTTGTAGGAGTTATTATTTGTATTACAGTAGTACTTGGGCCTCCTTGTGCCAGTCACTTTAGAGACAAAGACAGTCCCTGCCCTCCAGGAGATTATAGTCTAGGTGTTAGGATGCAACTGGTATACAAAACAAATAAATGGGGTGGGAGAAGGATGAGGTAACAGAAGATTTTGACAGAAATATAGAAGTCTCAACGTGCTGCTTGTTTCACTGTGTGTGTCTGTTGGGTGGAGAATTTAGCTCCAACTCTGCTGTGAATGATAGGGGAAACATTCAGAGATGCTGAAGTTACTTAGGAGTCTAAATCCCACTGACTGTGATGTAAAAGGCTGTGAAGTAATTCTTAATTGTCTATATGGTATTCTTTCTGGGGAGTTGGTAAAGTGTGTGAGTGTAAGCCAGGATCTGGAACCTTCTGAACCTTAAGAGTGCCAAAGGCCAGTGTGAGTATGTGCTATATGCATGTTCCAGCATTGCTTGAAGAGGGTAAAAGATGCTTTTTTTTTCTCTCGCCCCTTTTGTCTTTGATAGGGTTTGTGAGAATGAATGGGCTGTAAAATGAAGTGAAGAACTTTGTACTTTTCAGCAAATGTGGGGTTGGCAGAGGAAAGGTTTGTGTGTTAATGGGGTCTATTGGTGCATTGCTGAAAGAGGGCAGAGTTGAGGTTGCATGGACCACCTCAACTAGGCATTTCCTGGCTTTCACACGGTCGAGTTTTGCTCAACACAGAGTTCTGTAAGCGGAGGCCACACTACCAAGCAACCTTAACTCTGCATTAACATCATTTGTGCCATTGATTTTTCATAGGTTTTTTTAATAGGAAAAGATACGTTGTTGGGAGGAGTCAGTCATTTAAGCAGTTGTGTGTATTGTCCCACAATTTGCATATCAAGCCAGCTCAGCCTGTGATGGTGCACTCCTTGGTCTCCCACAAACTTCTGCAACTTTGTGATTCGGGAATTCCGCAGAATTCACATGTTGGCAACCTGAAAGTGCATAAATTTATTTTCCTTCAGTGGTCAAAGTACTTGTGCTGTCAGTTCCAAACCTCCACCCCAGGCCTTTGGAAACAATAAATTAATCTGCCCCAAGATCAGGAACTAGCTACTTGGCTAGTAAAATACAGATTGTCTCAATCAGTCACTCCAAAGCTTGCCTACCACCTGTCCTCATGGTGCAACCCTGCTCCCTCTCCCTCTCTCCCATCTCCAGAGTCGTCCCTTGGGGTGACTGCTCCGGGCCCCATGCTTTGGGGGACCCTGTGGCTGGTGCAATTGGCCAGCGCAGTCGGTCCCAGAAGTAACAGGTCGGACCCGGAAGTGACAGATTCATCACTTCCACCCCGGGCCCACACCCCCCTAGGGACAGCCCTGCCCATCTCTTTCCCTGCCCTCTCCTGCACAAGTCCTCTGTCTCCAGCTACTCCCCACCTGATATAACAAAAATGTTGGTTAAACCATCTGCTGTGTTAACAGTAAACGTCTCCCATGAAATTTTAAAAAAATGTTATATCATAACAAAGTCAACTTGTGGCAAGCAATGTAAGTTATTAAATCTTTATTGCATCAGTGTACAAAGGTTTGGACTAGAAATGTCAGTGATGGGGTGTTCATCAGGGTAAAAGGGTTGGCACGATTCCCTTGATCTACCCAGGCAAGCATAAAGTGGTTGCGTAAGAGTCTTCTCTGTTTTTCACTTTGTTGGTGCATGAGCTCTGTAATCCTTCCAGACTGCGCTTCTAGGCAAGTGAAGAAGTAAACTTGTTCCTAACTAATATTCACAGTTTGGGTCTGCCAATAACTTAATGGGTGCCATGCACCATCTTGGATAAACATTGACCGATTGAGACCATTTTGACCCGCATGAGAGTAATAGTGTGATCTCTAGCTCTGCGCAAAGATAAACCCTACCCAGAAACTTTTTGGAAAACTGCTATTTTTTTCCCAGGGCTATATCTCTGGAAACCCTGGTTCAAATGACCCCAAATGTGATTCTCTAATCCTATTTTCCCACAAGCCATGGAAAACTTGAAGAAAATGTGTGCAGCCATCTGAATTTGAGAGAATGTAGAAGCATCATCCTTTAAACAGGAAGGATAGAGGGACAAGGGAGGGAAAGGACTGCCCTACACTCCCATCTGCAACATAGGAGGGTCTGAGACATGTGAAGTGGCCCATTCATCTCCATGTGATGTTCACATCTGAATGAGAACATCCCATTAAGATTAATATAACCTGAAACAATAGCTCTGAGGATGTGTGAACTGCTCCATTCATCTCAGTCGGTGCTCCCATCTGCTCCTGAGTGCTTTAAAGCCTGTGATATAAAAATGGCCATGCTGGATCACACCCAAAGTCCAACTAGCCCAGTATCCTATCGCTGGCCACTGACAAATGCTTCGGGGGAATGAACAGAACAGGGCAATTAATCAAGTGATCCATCCCCTGATGTCCAGTCCCAGCTTCTGGCAGTGGGAGGTTTAGCGACACACAGAGCATGGGGTTGTGTCTTGGCTAATAGCCATTGATGGACCTATCCTCCAGGAACTTATCTAAGGGCACGTCTACACATACAGTGCTGCAGTGGCATGGCTGCACCGCTGCAGCACATCTGGTGAAGAAGCTCTATGCCAATGGCAGAGAGCTCTCCCATCGGCAGAATAAAACCACCTCCACAAGTGGCAATAGCTATGTCGGTGGGAGAAGCTCTCTTGCCAACATAGCACTGTCCACACCGGTACTTACATTGGTCTTTCTGATGTCACTGGGGGGGGGGGCATTCACACTCCTGAGCAACATAAGTTACGCCAACATAAGCTGTAGTGTAGACATAGCCTAATTCTTTTTTGAGCCCAGTTATACTTTTGGCCTTCACAACTTCCCCTGGCATTGAGTTCCACAGGCTGACTGTGCATTGTGTGAAGAACTTCCTTATGTTAGTTTTAAACCTGCTGCCTATTAATTTCAATGTGTGACCCCTAGTTCCTGGGGTATGTGACAGGGTAAATAACACTTCCCAATTCATTTTCTCCCCACCAGTCATGATTTTATAGATTTCTATCATATCCCCCCTTAGTCGACTCTTTTCTAAGATGAACAGTCTCAGTCTTTTTAATCTCTCCTCACCTGGAAGCTGTTCCATACCCCTCATCATTTTCATTGCCCTTCTCTGCACATTTTCCAACTCTAATGCATGAAATATACCTGTTCTCAGCTCCATTTCCAAAGAGCAAGATTTCCCCAGATTCTGGCTCCCCTGGGGAGAGGGGCAGAGAGGGGGCCTCTCAGCTCCATACTCAAAAGGGCAAACCCATACAGAGTCCAACTCAGATGATAGGGATGGGGAATCCCACTCCTGTAGAAGGCATGGCCCTCCAGATCCTGGCACTCACATGGGGCAGTGATAGAGGCTCAGACTCCCTGCCCCCCAATCTGGGCACACACTTGGGAAGGGAGAATGGGGAGCTTATAGGTGCCCCTTCACTTATTTTTCTCCAGTATCCCTACCACTCGCCCCCACATCCCCCTTCCCACTGTCCCATTCCTCCACTCCATTTCCCCTAACCCCCAAGTCTCCTTCACCTGAACCCCCACTCCTCCCATAACCCCCTTCCCTTGCTGCAACCCCAAACTGCTCTTCCCCTGTTTCCCCACCCTCTAATTACCCCATCCCTTCCAGGAAGCATTCACATGTCTCATTTTTTTCCTCAAAATACTTTGATTACATTCCCCACAAGATAAAATTGTCACTCATAACTCACAAATCGTAGCAACCTCCAGTCATTCAGTCCAAAACTCATTTTTGTCTTAGGTGGGGACTTCTGATTAATTTATCCTTTGTTATGTTAGTGGAAGGGTGAGTTCAGAGCCATCAATCTGAACAAGGTCTGTGATTCTTCCAGTCATTACTACCTCTCAGTTTAACAGTACAAGGCAGCAAAAGGAAACCAGCTTATTGGGGGACTTGTAACTTGGGAACCCTTTGGTCAAATGACCCCAAATTTGGAACATTACTGTTAC
The DNA here is from genome assembly GCF_965152235.1 of Eretmochelys imbricata. Taxonomy (NCBI): domain Eukaryota; kingdom Metazoa; phylum Chordata; order Testudines; family Cheloniidae; genus Eretmochelys; species Eretmochelys imbricata. The sequence goes on along the minus strand of NC_135580.1, from coordinate 23,818,580 downwards.
CCTGCACTCCCAAGAGACACACAAAATTTCAACGCAATCCAAATAATTGTTTAGATTTTAGAGCACTTGCAAAAGATGAGGTTTTAAGCAGAAAAAATGGTGGGAATGAAAACCCTCTAGTTGTTTTCCTGTATTGGTGCATGCGCAGTGTAACAATGTAAACTTTCTTCAATACCGTTCTCAGTTTGGGTCCCCCAAAGGTTTAGTGAGTCCCATACGTTACATTGATCTCAATCTGCTGAATTTTATCCATTTTGACCCACTTCACATCAAAAGTTTGAGCTCTAGCTCTTGGGACCCCATGCTCAAATGACTCCAAATAACCCTATCCTGCACCCTCAAGAGGCATGCAAATTTCAAAGAAAGCTAACTAAACATTGCGGTTGACCTTCAAACAGATGTCATGATGCAACCTTAGCTATAGTGGCGCTCCTGAAATGGTGTTTGGGCCTCGTGAACATGGGCTTGGATTTTTAAATGTCTTTAGGAGACTATGTGAGGATTTTTAAAAGCACCTAGGTGCTTTATACCTGCCAATGGATGTTAAGTGCCGAGGTGCTTTTGAAAATTTTACTAAATACCTATCTCCCTGATTGCACCCACAAGGGTCTATATGCTGGTATTTCAGCCAGCAATTATTTGCCCTTACAAAACTGAAAGCTAGGTTGAAGCCCCTTTTAAAATCTGTCCCATAATCCTTTACTTTTGAGGGTAAGATGAGGATTTTTTTTGAATAGAGACCTGATACCATAGCTCATAAATGGAAGAAAATACCACTGTTAACATGACCTTCTTTTAGAGCTAAGTTGTGTAAGTGTTACAAAAATGAGAGTCCTGTGTTCTTATAAGATGGCAGCTTTGTACTGGGCATGGAGTTTTACAATATTCATGGATAGTTGCATCACAAATAGATGTAGTGATAATGTGTGTTGTAACATGATAACATGGTACCATCACTATTTTTCACAAGGAATTGTGGTTTCTATCATGCTAACTGGTTGTGTTGAGCTGGACTCTGTTTTTGATCCCCATTCACTGAATCATGTTGGAGTTAGATTATATTTTCTTTGGAGCAGTGACTGGGCTGCCATATTTTTAGCCATACCATGCTTTGGAGCACCAGCATAATGGTTCCTCTGCAACTGTTTACAGGAATCAGGCCCCAGACAGCCAACACTCACCCTGCACTCCTGCTACTGGCTGTAGTTCTTTTGGTGTTTTGCATATGCACAGCACAAGTCAGCATTTAGCCCAATTAGAGCTCCCTGTAACAGGCCTGAAATGCCCCAACTGCTGTTAGCAGGTGTGGATCCTACTGAGAAAGTGTCAAATGAGATCTGCTAACTTACCGAGGCAGGTGATTCATAACCCCATTTTGGATATAACTGTCTGGGGAGAAGGGATCGAGCGGTGTAGGTTGAGCAACCCCAAGAAGGAAACCTAGGAGCCATCTGGGGAGCAGGCTTGAGCTGAATTCTGTTATCTTACTGTTTTGTTTTTTCGGTTTAAGAAAGCCAAATCCCAGAAAGTTTGGACTTCACTTGCTATGTGGACTAGGTCTGTAGAGTCTATGGCTAGGAAATTCTTCTCACATTCCCAAACTATCTTCCCCGACCCCTCCTCCCCCCCGTCTCCTCTCTCGTACACACACACATACAGACACAAACACACACACATTTATCCAAATGGTCTGGGGACATTCTGACGTTTTGGATAACTGGGCATTCAGATAAATAGAAGTGGTATTAACTAACAGGGGTACATGGGGGACACACTATGGATTTGGATAACTAGAATTTTCGGATAAGAGGAATTTGGATAACTGAAGTTGTACTGTACGCATAAAATAGCAATTTTTCAGCTGTAGTGTATCTTATACCAAATGTATCTTATACCAAATGAGGCTGTGTATAAATTTAGGACAGAGATCACAGATGTGGGTCCTTGTAGTTTAAAATCAAAAGTGAGTGGGTTTTTTTTGTTTTGTTTAAGAACTAGTTATTTAAACAAATAAAATTTTCACCACTACATATCAGGTTCCAAAGCAAAGGTTACCTTTAGAGTTAATGAGGTTAACTGTGAAAGCAATTGCACTGTTATAAAATAGTAAACTGTTTGATAGTATTGCTGAAATGAACAGTTTCACCTCTCAGCATCGATAACAGTATCACTGTCTTCATCCATAGCAACTGTTTGGAGTAGAGTCAGTTTTTCATGCTGACATCGTATTCTTATATTTTGATAGAAATTAGCAGAACAATTCCAATATTTCAAACATCACTCACTACACTGGCAGTTCCATTGCTCTAATCACTGTCTGCTAAACCTGCATTTGGTCACTAATGCACTAAAACGTTGCTAATGACATGGAGGTATGGCAAGATAAGAACATTCTCATAATGAATGACTCCACAAAAGCAAAGTGGCAAAAGTAATTATAGAATCACATGGACCACTGGCCCTGAATTGTCAGAGACATCAAATTTCATGCACTCCTAAAACAACATTGAGATAACCTTATGTTCAGTAGAAGCAGCAGTTGTATCACATATGTAAGTCAGCTGACATTTGCTTCTGTTAACATGAAACAATTTGCAAGAAAGAAATAAATTTGATTTCCCTTTATTAATTAGGCAAATTAATTAAATTAGTCTTCAGTATTCTGAATATATTTCATATTGAAGAATAGGGTGCTGCAGAGATTCTGTTAAATGGTTCAGAGAAGGCTTATTAACCCTGAAATGAATTCTACCAAACCCTATAAAGCAGCAGCTTCAAGTGCATTTATGGAGAAAAAGGCTTTTGAAATCAGATAGGAGAGCCGCAAAAGTGTGGAGTATTATCATAATCTGGCTAATGTTTAATTTGACACTGTAATGTCAAGCTGTTAGCACAGAGAATGAACACATGGTCTGATAAAAATGTACTTAAAGAATGACAATCCTTATAACCATTTAATTTTAATTTTCTCTTATGATATACTTTTCTACAGAAACCTCTATTAGACAATAAATAGGATTATGCTATAATTCTATCAGCTATGACAATACAAAACATTGTCTTCCTTTAACTACAGAAAGAATGTTCTATTATACCAGCATTTCAATAGCGTATCTATCTCCATCATAAAGCTGAATTGTGCCCTGTAGTTGTCTGATACCATCACCTTCATCACTACAAATATTTTTCACTTCAGTTTGTTAAAAGGCAGTGTCAAAATACAGGGCCTGATCCTGAAAATCCCCCTTTCACAGAACTTCTGCTCAGTCGTGAGCCCTGCTCTGCTTCCTTTGTTCCAACCCAGCCAGAACTCCCCAGTAGGTGTAGAGAAAGTTTTAACCAACTCCTAAGCCGCCACTCCGCACCCCATAGTGTAACCCACATTGTATTGAACAGGGAAGGGGCATGCTTTGCTCTGCCAGTACCCATCTGGGTGACAGCCCCTTGGGAGCTATAGCCAGCTAGTGTAGATTTAAACAGTCCCAAAGAGCCTAAGTCCTGAGTCAGAGTAGAACCAGCTCAGAATCAGGAGGCCACAACTGGCTGTTGTGTGGCCATCCATGAGCTGGGCCCAGCTGTGAATCTTGACCATTGTTCCAATGGAAGAAAACACTGGGCAGAAAAGCAAAGAGTCAGTTCTGAAAGGGGTTAGTCCAGCAATGTTATCTGTGGGTTTTTTTTTTATAACTCTACTTAATTTAAATGTCCCTGGTTATGGTTGCACTGTTTTAGCAAAGTAGATTACTCTGATTTTGCCCCATTGTTTCCTTTAACCCCCCAGCCATATCAAATGGCAATTTTGCAGGCAGAGTTCTTATAAGTGTGGGCAAAAGGACATCATCCTGTTTCCAATGAAGTCAATGACAAAACTCCGTGTGATGCTCTGTACCTCGGGGGAATACCCTCCACCCCCATGTTCATCTTTATAAAATGACTGTGTGATATCCAATGCAAAGTTTGTCATGTTGGGTGTCTTCGGAAGGCTCATGATGCACTGAGCATTGTTGTTACAGTAATGTTACAGGTTATAATTTCATGTATGTAGTTATGAGGCTGAAAATGTATCCTCATAGCTTAAAATAAGCCCAGGCAAAATCTCTCCAGGAGCAGAAAGGCAGTTCACACCTCATCGGGGCGTGTAGGGGACAAACCCAGCCCAGCCTCACAGGAACAAAGGACGCTGGCCTAGGCAGCAGTAAAAGAATCTGTTGGACTCTCGAGGGAGTCACCCCCCTTCCTTTGGTCAGTTTGGAACTGCGATGAGATAATGCTCACCTGACTCTGAAGCGGGGGGGCGGGCAAAGACAAAAGTGAAGAAAGGACATGAGAAAAGGGAGAGAGATTTGCCATGCTTTTCCTCTCTCTCCCACTACATCACAGACACCATACCAAGCGACTGAAGCGCTGATCAAAGGGGAGAGCCTGGCTGAAGAGCAACCAGCCAGCCTGTGGTGAGAAGCATCTAACTTTGTAAGAGCACTGAAAATGTTAAGATCAGCTTAGAATGCATTTTGCTTTTATTTCATTTGACCAAATCTGACTTGTTATACTTTGACTTATAATCACTTAAAATCTATCTTTATAGTTAATAAATCTGTTTGTTTATTCTCCCTGAAGCAGTGTGTTTGGTTTGAAGCACGTCAGAGACTCCCCTTGGGATAACAAGCCTGGTATATATCAATTTATTTGTTAAACTGATGAACTCATGTAAGCTTGCAGCATCCAGCAGGCATAACTGGACACTGCAAGATGGAGGTTCCTACGGTTGTGTCTGGAACCGGGGATCTTGGCTAGTGTCATTCGGTTGCAAATAGCTGGGAGCAGCTTATATAGAATCATAGAATATTAGGGTTGGAAGGGACCTCAAAAGGTCATCTAGTCCAACCCCCTGCTCAAAGCAGGACCAATCCCCAATTAAATCATCCCAGCCAGGGCTTTGTCAAGCCTGACCTTAAAAACTTCTAAGGAAGGAGATTCCACCACCTCCCTAGGTAACGCATTCCAGTGTTTCACCACCCTCCTAGTGAAAAAGTTTTTCCTAATATCCAACCTAAATCTCCCCCACTGCAACTTGAGACCATTACTCCTTGTTCTGTCATCTGCTACCACTAAGAACAGTCTAGAGCCATCCTCTTTGGAACCCCCCTTTCAGGTAGTTGAAAGCAGCTATCAAATCCCCCCTCATTCTTCTCTTCCGTAGACTAAACATCCCCAGTTCCCTCAGCCTCTCCTCATAACTCATGTGTTCCAGTCCCCTAATCATTTTTGTTGCCCTCCGCTGGACTCTTTCCAATTTTTCCACATCCTTCTTGTAGTGTGGGGCCCAAAACTGGACACAATACTCCAGATGAGGCCTCACCAGTGTCGAACTGAGGGGAACGATCACGTCCCTCGATCTGCTGGCAATGCCCCTACTTATACATCCCAAAATGCCATGCCAGAGGCTGTGAGTAAACAGCCCAGGAGAGGGGGGTCTCACAGCAGAGCAGGGTAAGACTGGCTCCCAGAGTCAAGGATTGGGGTGACCTAGCAGATCAGTGGTCCAGACAACACCAGAGGGGAATGTCACACTCCCATTTATTTTAAAGGTGTACGATCAGGCCTAATACCAAATAAATACTTCAGTTAGCTATTGTCCTGATACGTTGTACTTATACAATGGACATTTACATTAACCACATGAAACACAGTACTTCAGTATATGAATGCCATTGCTTGGCCACTTCCAATATCACCCCAGTGTGTTCTGTACAATGTTACATCTCAGGGAATGTAACGTGTAATTCATTAATATTTGTAAAGTACTTCAGAGGAGTTATGAGGGACTCGAACATGCTTGTTGTGGATGGAACCTTTGGAGATTTTTAATGGCCAGTCTGTAACAAGATTCTATTCGTCACGTGCAAACTGAGATTTTTCAAAGGTTTATAATTTGGCCAAATTTGGTGGATTTTCACAGGAATACCAAAAGGCACTTCCCTGACCCCGAGGCTATCCCCTGCCAAATTTTAAGGTACCAGAGCCTCTCACTACAATGGCTGTACAAATGTTTTTAACTTAGCCAAACATATTATTTCCAGCATCATTCTCAGAAACAGATGAACTGTTTTGGATAAAATCTTTCCCAAAAATTCAGCCTGAGATAGATACCCAGCATGGAAAATTTCAACCTAACTGGTTAAAAATTGGCAACTGAAAACAGGAGCCTATAGTGGGAAGCATCAGACAACTTTAATGACAGCTCCACCTGAAACAGTGCCTTTGGGATTCAGGAAGAAGTGGGGAGGGAAAGAAACAGGCATGAGGAAAAGCATCCTTAACCATCGTTTGTGTGTGTGTGTTTTACAATTATTTGGGCTTGATTTGAGGGATCAGCAGCAGTTTGGAAAGCTTAATCTACCTAATCCAGTTCACCCATCCCTATTGACAATTCATCTTCCACAAGACAATTTTCTGGTAAGTTTAGTATCATTTATAATGAAACAATATATGAGAAGCAGTCCTGCCCAAGAACTTTCAGTGAATGTTGCCTCCTACTTAACTATCTGTCCTTTCTTGCATAATCACTCGGACTATATAATCGTAGTGTGACATTTCATTTCAGTTAGAAAGCTACACATTTAAACAGTTGTATATTTGTTCATATGGTGTAACCCTTTACACTATATGAATTTCAATGGCGGGGGAGTGTCCTTTTTGTTCTATTTGAAAAGGAGGTATATGTAGGTAGCATTAACTTACTGTAATAATACTTGATGCGTATAGCACCTTTGCTTCCAAGGATTTCAGAGTTTGTTACAACATCCCATTCAGATAGGTAAATGTTATCAGAAGTAGTTTACAGATTGGTAAACTGAGGTATAAAGCATTAACAACCTGATCTTCAGATGTATTGCGCACCCACAGCTCTCCTTTCCATTTTTGTTCTGCAATTCACCTTTAAGGCCTCTGAACTACACAACTGAATTTTATACTGCCTATTGGGCTATGTAAAAACCACAGCAATGTGTTACATGTCTCATTGTAAGAATGCAGATCCCGGTTTCTTGTACGCAATCAAGTAAATTGAGACATAAGTGTTTAAGTGATCTTATTTCTGTCCTTTCAACTGTAATTATTAATATTACAAAAATGTCTTCAGATAAAAGCTCTCAATCTCTGGAGCCCTCTTCTGGGAAAGTACCCCAGCAAATGCACAGTGCATGAAAGAGCACTACAGACAAATATAAATTAACTCAAAGCCATAATTTTGCAGCAATTAGTAATATGTACAAATGGGAGTCAAGGATGGCTTTGCCTCCGCATACAGTGTTTAAACATTAATGCTGCTGTACAACAAAATTAATTTGGATTCACGGGGGATGCTGATTAGAGTAAGAGGAAGTAACATAAAAGCAATATCTTTTTCTCCTTCAGCCTTCCACCACTACTCCAGAAAACAAAGACTATGGGACTGGGGAAGGGGGGGAACTAAGCCAGGCAATGCAAAGTACAGATTGATCTTTCACTTCTAACGTTAGAAGCTAACGTTTAGGTTGGTGTGGTGTTAGCCTACACTCTGCATTTCAGAGCTTGTTCACGTGCATTGCATCTTCCAAGTTATTTGAAGGATCATTTTTTAAGGCTCAGCTCAGGTATCCCCTCCCATTCACTGAAAAACCAACACAAAGGGTTAAACTCCCATGGAATTTCCTTCAAATTGTACCATGGGCTGGGGGTTGGAGATAGGGCCAGCTCCCAGGCTCCGGAGCCATATCTCCATCTACATGCCAAGGAATTAGTGGGAGGCCCTGCTGCATGGCAGCTCACCTCCAAGAGAGCCATGCAGATGAGGATTCCACAGCCGGTGACTGGCCCTGGGCACCCACATCTTGATGTGGAGGATCCCACAGAGATGGGGCACAACAAGATAATGCTACTATAGTTATATTATCTTCGGGGGGAGGGCTGGGGGAGGGAATCACTACATGACCAGTTACAGAGTGATGTGCGGACATCAGGGGAGCACTGCCACATGTGGCTCTACAAATAGGTCCTGTAAGTTATACTTTAAAATACAGTGTACTAGTCAGGAATAACCTGCCAGCCATGCAGCAGTGTTCTTATTAATGCAAGATCTGTTCCCTTGTTCTCCCTCTCCTGCTCACACTTTTTGTCTTGCACTTACACAGTCAACAGTTTACATCCATGCTGTATGATCAAACCCTTAAGAAATGCAATGACCATGCATAAACAGTTCAGGAAATGTGCAGCTCTCAAAACTAGTTAAGAGGCTTTACCAAATTAATCTTTACTAAGAGGATGAGCACCATTTACAAATCCCTAAGGGCCAGATTCTGACACCCTTACTCCAGTTTTGTAGCACCTTACTCCATGCGTGACTCCATTGATTTTAACAGGATTACTCATGGGGTAAAATACTGTTCAACATAAGTGTGACAGGTGAGCTAAAGAGCATGAGCTAAAGAACAAGGCTCTGTAACTAGGGGCAGTAATAGACTCTCAGGCTCTGTGGATGGTGAGCAGACACAGGGTGTATGTGTAACACACACTGGTCACTGGGTTATATAAGGGTATCTAACCCTACATAGGTTTAAGGTAAAAATCCCAATTCGGCAGTCTTTGGGCAGGCAAAACTCCAATGATTTCAATAAGGACTGCAGAATTAGATCCAGTATAAGTACAGTATCTAGTATGAAAGAAATAGGCTTATTATATTGACTATTTTAGATCTATCTAAAGGGGTTTTATTGACTCTGTGCTGACAAACATCATATTTAATATTGAAGTATAACTTTTAAAAGCTGAGATGCTGACTTTATAAAAATGTGTTCTTGAGCCAAGATCTTCCATCCAAAAATGTAATCCAGTATGATTTTTTAATAGCCTTGTTATAAATAATTGAAATTTCAATGTTTGTATTAGCCATGCTGAGAGAACCCTAAGCATAGCAGTGTGGGGGTGTCATTAAAAAACAGAGCAGAAAGTATAGAAATACTCAAGTGGTATCTTTTGTTAGGAGAAAAATAGAAACAATAGATTTGCTGTACCATATGCCAGCTGTAGCATATGCTGATTTCTTCCAGCATTTGTTCTGCTTTGGCACATGTCATCTGGATGGGCACATATACTTACTGTCCAAGGTGACCTTTGCAGGCAGAACCCTACCATGGAGGTTCATTGATTTCACATGGGTTTTAGGTCAACTCAAATAAATCATCTTGCAGGATTAAGAACTACATTGCCACTGGTTTGCATACTGAAAACTTAGCTGATTTTTTACTACTAGGTATTGTGCACCAAATCTTTTCCCTACCAGGATCCAGACACACATACACTCTCGCGCTCTCTCTGAAACCACATCAGTTACACTATGTCTAGGACCCGCCATGGCTACAGAGGAGAAGACAGGTTTTTCCCCTGTAACCTTTGTGCTATACTCTACATAGGATTTTGAAAGCAGCAGGCCCAAAGAATTGACACAAGCACTAGTATCCAGCGATTCCTACCAGTGCAACTATAGCACAGGTACTTGAGCGCGAGTTGAAATGGACAATTTAAAGAGGACACTGTCATGGATGACTGGCCCAAAATGTAACCTACTTTAAAATTAACCTATGTATTTTTAGCAAGCCCACGATCCTGCATTCCTGAGTGAGCATGGTCACTTGAGCATGTTCCCATCAGCCCTTTGCTGCTGCTATCTCATTCATTTCTATGGTAATAATTTCTCATTCACTTCTACAGCACCCTCCGTCTGAGGACATCAAACACTTTACAAAAATCAATGGGTTTAGCTTTACGACATGCGGTGAGATTGGTATGTAGTAGTATTGCCATTTTAGGCCTTGATCCTGCAAAGGAGTCTGCAAGTGCAGATCATTATATCTACAAAATCACAATATCCAGGTTATACAGGGTATTTGTAACAGAGGTGGAAGTTGAATGTGGGTCTTCTGACTCCCAGTCCTGTGCCTTAAGCACAAATATATCCTTTTCTTGAGAAATAGGTAGGAGTCAGCGGCCAAGTGGCCCTTCAAAGGGAATCATGGTCTTGCTTGCCTATGATGGCCCTCTGAACGCTACCTGGTAGCAATTGGGTACTCCAGGTGGTGGCTTATTGGCCAGTTAGTAGTGGAGTACCTGATCCCTATAAGAAGGCCTGCAGGTCTCCCCAAAGAAGGAAGGGAACAGTGCCTCTAGAGAGGACAGGCCTGTAACTAAAAGGTCCCTAGAAAGGGAGTGGGTCATTCAGAAGCACTTGGGGAGGAAATAGCTACCTGAGGGAGAAGGGGGAGAGAGTTCCCAGGGAGGGAACTGGTAACTACACGTCTATCTCCCAGGGAGGGAACAAGGAATTGAAAGGCATTGTCTGAGAGAATACACCCCCCATGGTGGGGCTGGCCAGCTGAGAAGCAACTCTGAGGGATAGATTGGTAACCCCAACATAGAGGGGCAGGAACATGTGGGCCCAGAAAGAAAGGGACATACGGCTGCTTTCAGGAGGAGAAGAGTAAGAGTTTAGAGAAAATGAACTAGAGACTAAGGCTGTTTCCAAAAGTAAGGTTTACTTGTGTCAGTTTCCATTACCAATAAATGAAGCCCTCTGGAAAAAATGTTCCTTAAAGGACAAAAGCTTGTTTTGGACTAGTTTATACTGGACAAAGGGAAACTGAGGCATGATCCCAAGGCAGGCTCTTGGACACTAGGATACAATCTCTCTTCCAGAGATTTTCACTTAACATTTCAATATTCAACCTGCTGATAAAAAAGGAGCAGATGGACAAAGCAAGGAGCGAGGCAAGCTGAACCAGTCTGTAAACCAAAGGAGTGCTGGTATAATTTTAAGGCACAACAGACCTGGGATACAACGGCATAATATTTTAGTTCACTGAATTTAATTGCATGCCTTCTTCTTTAGACACAAGCTGCATATTATGCAAAATTAGCAACACATTAAAATACCTCAGGTCTTAACTGCTTGAAGCTGCTGCTTTTCACTTGAAATCCCTTATGCAATATTTTGCAGGCTAATCCTAATTTTCAGGGTTTTATTCCTGTATCGTGTTGCTTCAATGTCCAGGTTCTTGCTGTCCTGTAAATGAACTCCCCTCCCCCACTAGCTCCTTTCAAAATAGATTCAGGAGGCCTCCTGAGCTTTCAAGCCTACCTGTTAACATCCTCTCCTTCACACTTGCTCAACTAGCCAGCTGTTCTTTCTATGAAAATACAGCTGTAAAGTTTTATAAATAGTAAATTAAAGCTCACTGTGCCATTCCAGCTGGCCAACATTGTTAGTGAGTAATACATCATTAGAGAGTCGTTACTCCATTGATGTACTGCCCCCCAGCAAAATGCTGGAAAGGGAAGCTAGAACAAAAGGTAGGTTCAGCAACAGCCCTTTCAATTTAGGGTTTAAACTCTTTTTCAGAAATAATTTTGCAAAAATAATCTAACTAGTTGAGGAAGTGTCAGTGACCGAACGCTAACAGACAGGTGTCCTCAGGCCTGCCTTCCTAAGCATTTTCTTACTGGGGGAAAAGCAGACTCTACCAGATGTGTGGAAGTGGTGAGACAGTAGCCTCCAATTTCTCAGAGGGGGGTGGGAAATTTTCTCCCAGCCTCTGTGAAAACACTAATCTCAGGCCAGAATCGCTGTGCCCAAAAGGACTCATTCTCTGCCTGATAAGAGGCAGTAATGAACATGAGAGATAAGCATGAATGATCAGTATGTTTAATGTTTTCACTTGTCGATGCATCTTTTTCTTTGGTGTGTGTGTTAATACAATATGCTTCTTTATGCACACAGCAGGGACAAGAGACTAACAGAGGAACACTTAGGTACACAGTACAATAAATGACACTTCTGTTTATCTAAATTGTCTAACAATACTTTCATATACAAGTCAATGTTTCAAAACTCACTTTCTTTGTACATAATATAATAAATAACATGCCTTTAGACTCAGTCTTGCACCAGTTGAAGTTAATGGGAGGTCTGCTGCAACTGACTTGAATGGAAGCAGTAGTTGGCCCCTTCATATCTAATGTCTTTCCCTTTTGTTCCAACTCCTGCAAGACAAAGTAGTTGTGTGTGTTTTTTTACTTTTAAATAAGTTTAAAAGGAAAGGAACAAGCTTATGGCTTGTTCTCCAGGGTTGTATGATGGAACACAAAACTAACCAACTATACAGGGCTCTCGAGGGTGGTGGTAAAATCAGCATCATACACTTGGACCAAAAGCACATGCTCTCTCTGTCTCTGGAGTGAGGAAAAACAATGCCACATTAGAGCTTTAAAATGTACTTTAGCACTTGCTACTTGCATGGTTGCCTTACTTCATTCTGGAAAGACTGACCATCTGTTTCCAAAGTGTAGGCAGATTTGTTGAGAAACGTAATGTAGAATTCATTCATTTTGTGCAAAAATGCTCTGTCTGTCTATCACGAGGTGCACAAAACTGGAGTCGCTTATCGGCACACACTCATTAAAAGTATATTTTAAAAGTGCGGGGGTAGTGACTCCTGACATCAGAGACTCTTGATAACATAAAGCTTTTAATTCCAACCTCTTTTCTTGTGCTAGTCAGCTCTTTCCTTCAGCATGTTCAAACATCCTCATCTTGACAAGAAAATCTACTATTATTCCAATTCTTAAGAAAACTTGAAAAAGTTGTGACGTAGCAGTTGTTATTGTTCTATCACTTTCCTTAGAAGAACATTATATCATGCAGGAGGGACAAGGTCTTAGATTATTTTTAAATTATGTAATATGCTTTTTTGTGAAAAGCTTAATTTACTAGACAAGATCAGAAATTTTCATTGTAACTGTATATCATTATTTTTGATTAATTTTACAACATCCAGAAATGTACTGGATACTGCTGTACCAACAGAAATACATATCAATGCCCCAAGAGTTTACAATCTAAGGCCCAGTCATGCGAGTTACAACATACAGGTAGAGCCCAAATGAAGTCATTGGGGCTTTGCAGGGACCCATGGGCCCATCTGCACATTGTACATTACAGAATCAGGGCCTAATTTAGTCTAAATGGTAATGAAAACAACATTAGAATTCAGTGAAGCTACAGCTGAGGATATTCTCGAGAGAAACAGACAGAAAACAATTAATTAATTGGCTAACTGTGAAGATTTAAAACTAAACTTTAAAATAAATATAAATAAAACAGCAGAGTGAAGGAACTGCAGGTTAGTATGTTACCAGATGAGACCAGAATTAAAGATTAACGTATTGCACCTTCCAAAAAGGAAATTAGCACTTACATTGTGGTGTGATAATTCATTGAATAAAACTAGAAGAGGGAATTAAACCTATCAGGGGTGACACTGTTTTATGTACTGTGACAGGGTCGGGCCAGATGGCTATAGGAGAGTAACAGAAGGCAGATATATTAGCCCCAGGCTAAGTAGGTCCCTTTTCCCTGGGTAAGGTAACAGGGAAGGTTCCAGAACAATCAGGAACCTTCTGGAGACAATTAAGACAGGCTGATTAGAACACCTGCAGCCAATCAAGAAGCTGCTAGAATCAATTAAGGAAGGCTAATCAGGGCACCTGGGTTTTAAAAAGGAGCTCACTTCAGTTTGTGGTGTGCGTGTGAGGAGCTGGGAGCAAGAGACACTAGGAGCTGAGAGTGAGAATGCAGACCATTTTGGGACTGAGGTGTACAAGCATTATCAGACACCAGGAGGAAGGCCCTATGGTGAGGATAAAGAAGGTGCTGGGAGGAGGCCATGGGGAAGTAGCCCAGGGAGTTGTAGCTGTCGCACAGCTGTTCCAGGAGGCACTCTAGACAGCTGCATTCCACAGGGCCCTGGGCTGGAACCCGGAGTAGAGGGCGGGCCCGGGTTCTCCCCAAATCCTCCCAACTCCTGGTCAGACACAGGAGGAGTCGACCTGGACTGTGGGTTCAGAAAAACGGCCAAGCTGAGGGCTGCCGTGAAGCTCCAAGGCTAGCAAATCCACCAATAAGCACAAGACCCACCAAGGTAGAGCAGGAACTTTGTCACAATACATATAAATAGTCTTATAAGGTCTGTTAACTGAATGCATAGGCAGTTATACCTTGGAAAATGGTGTGGTGTTAGCTTTGGTGCTTTTTTCAAAAATGTTGCATCGGTATGTAAAGTTCTTCCTTACTGAGTCTCTAACTGAATGATTTCTTACTTGAGGCGCTACTACCTAACCAATATAATCATACAAGTAATAAATCACTGTGGTGTCAAATTGAAAGTGGTTTTGGAATTGGGTTCCAGGATTTAAATCTACTACTATATATATTTTAATCTCAAATGTTGTTTTAATTTGTCTATATCTGAGATTATTCTAGAATTAAGAGACATCCAGTGACAGAAGGCTTAAACTATTTTAAAAAGTAGGTAAATGTGGTTATTTATCCTCTGCCTTACTTTTTTAAAGAAGCCTCAACTCAGCCTATGAAAGTACAGGTGCAATTTTACGTGGCCAATTTCTGAATGCACAGGGATTTTTCCCTAAAATAAATAGAGAATCTTGGGAAAATGCAAGCTAGAAAAAGTTTAAGCCTTGGAACTGGAAATAAGGAAGAAAAGGATCTAAGAAAATAAACCACAGTATAGAACAGAAAGTAATAGTATATACATAAGAAATAAACGGCACCTTCCTATTTAAAATAAGATGGGTGACAAGATCAGAATTATATCAGCCAGTAAGGTTCAGAATATGAAAGGTATCAATTATCTGACAAGGGAAGGTGACTTCAAGGTCTAAGAAAAGTAATTGAAGACTCCTATGCCTTTTCCCAGAAGGGGACAATCGTACAAGTTCTCCAGGCACAGAAACCTCATTGACTTTAAGAGGATCTGCTGAGGATTTGCATGATCAAGTTCCAGTTTCTTAATTCATTTCAAGGAGGAGAACAGATGATTGTCTACAAACCATAAACCTGGCTCTGTTGAAATGGGTCCATCAAAAGTGTACCACCTCAGTGATGAAAGAGGACACTGAGGCAATCATGCAGAGCATCTTGAAGGGGAAAGCATCAAGGGAGGATGGGTTCAATATAGAAAATTTTTGTGCATTTCAGGAGAAAAACAGGACCAACACTAGAGTAATTCTGTGAGGAGCATGTAGATAAATGAGCTGTCTCCCACAATGTGTTCTGCTATTATCATCAGTTAGGGCCTGAATCTACATGTTGTTATCTGCCATTGTTGTCCATGAGAATTTTGTGCACACCTCTACAGACCTGGGACGTAAGAAAAGGAAAAGCAGCATGGACTTGAGCCTTTCGGAGCAATTTCTCTAATAAAATTGCAGTGCCAAAAATGTATTGCAAGTAAAGGTGAGGGTTGCCCTATCTCATAGAAAATCAAATAGTTAAGTCACTAAGTGTACACAGCTCCTTCAGACTGAATTCCCAATAAATATAAATGTGGTTGATCTGGAAGTAGAAGACTCTCAGTTTGACAGAACAGCAGGAGGCAAAGGCTGCAGATTTCAGATGCTTGAGTCCAATATGTGGGTTGTACAGTCCATATAGGCTAGCGGGTTCACAGAATAGCTTTGTTAATCTTGAGTTTGCCATTACAATGGTAACGAAGGTTTTCTTTGCTTCCTTTACTGTGGTGGCATACTCCATCTGCCAACAGTGCAGACTCTGTAGAGGTTTCATATGGTTGCACCATCATTCTGCCTATGTGCTTCATCAGACATAGTTTGTCAGTGAATAATGGTTTGTGGGGACTGGATTAGGGCCAAGGCACTAATGATAGAGGTCATCAGGTGAATATATTGTTCTACCTGCTTATGTCACATTGGTTGTGTAGTTGGGTCGCTTGCCTACACAGGCCAGGATGAAAACTAAAAGGATTCTAAAGTTTTCATGCAAGAACCAGTTTTGCTATTTCAGACCCGTGATGAGATGGAGGGAAGTCCATGGCCTTTGCCAATATGAGGTCCTGCTCAGACCAGGAAAACAGAACGTTTGTGGCCCCAATGTCCACACCTAGGGTGAAAATCAGGTCCTGGAAATCTCCAACCAAGTGTGTGAGTTTAGAGGTGGTGCGTGAGAGCCCCATGTTAAGTGGACTAGTCATTTAATGATGTTCCACTGTTAAAGTTTCATTTATTAAGATTGTTACCTTATTTTATTCTGTATGTATGTGTATAATTAGTGCTTTAGAGAGAAATCCCAATAGAGCTATTTCTGGTCTGATGGCATCTCTGTGGGTGAGCAGGTATTTCTGCAATCAACCCAGTCTCCTTTGTTTTTGTTACACAGTAGCTGAAACCTTGCTCCACCTGCGCTGCATTTGATAAAAGCTGCCTGTGTGCTGGCATCACCTCTTTTAAAAGCCTTTTACAATAGAAATCTGCAGCCTTTGCCTCCTGCTGTTCTGTCAAACTGAGAGCTTGCTTTATATAAAAATGTCTACTACCTCCACTTCAAAGCTGAAACACAGAGAGCCCAGTTCAGTAAATGTAAGTAGGATGAGAAAAGAATGTACCAGCCAGGATTCAAAAGATAAGTGAAGTTCACTTTGGGTTTTATCGGGGTAATTACCTCAAAAGCCTTTTTAAAGTTAATCTGTAGTAATTGTCTTTCATACCTGTCCCAAGGACTGTATTTGCTTTTCACTCCTCAGGCCTGGCATATGCACAGTATTGTATGTTGGTTATGGGGGTAATTTTTTTTTAACCAAAATAGTTATCCTGGTACAACCCCTAGCGTGGACACAGTTCTACCACTGTAAAGGTGCCTTATGACAGTATATCTTATTTCCCTTCCCATATGGAAAGAGCTATTCCAGGATACAGCCCCTTTGTACTGATGGCCAACATAACTGCACCAGCGAAAGCCCCAAGTGTAGATGCTCAGGGGAGCTGGAATAAGCTACAAGAGCAAAAGCACAGTTTTGCCAGCGTAAGCTGCATCCACACTTGTATGTCTACACTACGAAATTAGGTCAATTTTATAGAAGTCAATTTTTAGAAATCGATTTTATACAGTCGATTGTGTACGTTCCCACTAAGCGCATTAAGTTGGCGGAGTGTGTCCTCAATACCGTGGCTAGCATTGACTTACGGAGCAGTGCACTGTGGATAGCTATCCCACAGTCTCTGCTGCCCATTGGAATTCTGGATTAAGCTCCCAGTGCCTGATGGGGCAAAAACATTGTCAAGAGTGGTTTTGGGTACATGTCGTCAGTCGCCCCTCCCTCCATGAAAGCAATGGCAGACAATCGTTTTGTGCCTTTTTTCCTGGGTTACCCTTGCAGACACCATACCACGGCAAGCATGGAGCCCGCTCAGCTCACCACTGCTGTTGTGAGCATTGTAAACACCTCACGCATTATCCTGGAGTACGTACAGAACTGAGCTAAGAGACGCCAGCATGAGGACGATTGTGATGAGGATATGGATGCAGACATTCCTGAAAGCATAGGCTGTGACAATTGGGACATCATGGCAGCAGTGGGGCTGGTTCATACAGTGGAACACCGATTCTGGGCCTGGCAAACAAGCACAGACTGGTGGGACTGCATAGTCTTGCAGGTCTGGGATGATTCCCAGTGGCTGCAAAACTTTCACATGCATAAGGGCACTTTCATGGAACTTTCTGACTTGCTTTCCCCTGCCCTGAAGTGCAAGAATACCAAGATGAGAGCAGCCCTCATAGTTGAGAAACGAGTGGCGATAGCTCTGTGGAAGCTTGCAACGCCAGACAGCTACTGGTCAATCGGGAATCCATTTGGAGTGGCCAAAACTACTGTGGGGGCTGCTGTGATCCAAGTAGCCAGTGCAATCATTGACGTTCTGTTATCAAGGGTAGTGACTCTGGGAAATGTGCAGGTCATAGTGGATGGCTTTGCTGCAATGGGTTTCCTTAACTGTGGTGGGGCGATAGATGGAACACATATCCCTATCTTGGCACCGGACCACCTTGCCAACCAGTATATAAACCACAAGGGGTACTTCTCAATGGTGCTGCAAGCACTGGTGGATCACAAGGGACGTTTCGCCAACATCAGCATGGCATGGCCGGGAAAGGTGCATGATGCTCACATCTTTAGGAACTCAGGGCTGTTTGAGCAGTTGCAAGAACGGACTTACGTCCCAGACCAGAAAATTACCATTGGGAATGTTGAAATGCCAATAGTTATCCTTGGGGACCCAGCCTACCTCTTGCTCCCATGGCTCATGAAGCCATACACAGGCAGCTTGGACAGTAGTAAGGAGCAGTTCAACTATAGGCTGAGCAAGTGCGGAATGGTGGTCGAATGTGCCTATGGACATATAAAAGCTTGCTGGCGCTTTTTGCTGACTAGGTTAGACCTCATTGGGGCCACCAACATTCCCATTGTTATTGCTGCTTGCTGTGTGCTCCATAATATCTGTAAGAGTAAGGGGGAGACTTTTATGGCGGGGTGGGAGGTTGAGGCAAATCGCCTCGTGGCCGATTTTCAGCAGCCAGACATCAGGGCAATTAGAAGAGCACAGCTAGGCACGCTGTACATCAGAGAGGCTTTGAAAACCAGTTTCATGACTGGCCAGGCTACAGTGTGACAGCTGTGTGTATTTCTCCTTGCTGCAAACCTGCCCCCTTTGTTGATTTTAATTCCCTGTAAGCCAACCACCTTCCCCACTTCGATCACAGCTAGCAAAGGAAATAAAGTAACTATTGTTTTGCATTCTTTCTTTATTAATTAAAAAAAAAAGTGAAATAACTGACAAGGGGTGCGAAGGAGGGAAGGACAAGGCTACAAGACAATTGCTTATTGTAGCCACACTACAAATCAAAACTGTTTGAATGACAGCCTTCTGTTGCTTGGGCCATCCTCTGGAGTGGAGTGGCTGAGTGCCCAGTGCCTGGAGCCTCCCCCCCCCGCCCACTTCTTGGGCATCAGGGTGAGGAGGATATGGAACTTGGGGAAGAGGGCAGGCAGTTATACAATGGATGCAGCAGGGGTCTTGTTGGCTTTCCTGCAGCTCCAACAGATGCTTCATCATGTTCGTTTGCTCCCCCATTAGCCTCAGCATCGCCTCCTGCCTCTGCTCTTCGTGCTCACTTAATGCTTTCCTGGCCTCTGCCACTGAATGCCTCCATGCATTAAGCTGTGCCCTATCAGTGCGGGAAGACTGCATGAGCTTGGAAAACATGTCATCATGAATGCATTTTTTTCGCCTTCTAATCTGCAATAACCTCAGAGACGGAGATGATAGGGGGAGCATAGAAACATTTGCACCTGGGGGGAGATAAAAAGGGAGAGTAAAATTTAAGATGATACATTTCTGAGAACAAAAGGGAGACTCTTTCACAGTGAATCAAGCAATTCACAGCAGACAGCACATGTGCTTTAGGTACAAGGTCGCATTTTGCCTTTTATATCGAGCGCCTGCCAGTATGGTGACACATCACACACGGCTGGGCAACAGAATTCGGTTTCCAGGCAGCCATGCCTTTTGGTACGCGGGATTGGCTTCTTCTGCCTTCATAACATCTGGGAATGGTTTCAAACTGCAGCGCCATCCTTCCCCATAGCAAGCAATGCCATTTGGGTTTCACATTTAAAAGGAGGGGCTGTGGTTTTCAGGTGGATGTGCAGCACACACCTACCCCGACCCCACTGCATGGCTATTCTCTGGGATGATCCCTTCACCCATCCCCCCACCGTGTGGCTATTCTCTGGGATGATCCCTTTTAGCCAAGCGCAAACAACCCAGCATGAACAGGGTCCTTTTACTGTTCCCTTACAAAAATTCCCCTATTTCTACCAGGTGACCATGAATGATATCACTCTCCTGAGGCTAACACAGAAAGATAAAGACCGAATGTTGCTTGAATGCGACCAAAACCCAGGACCATTCACTGCCATGCTTTGTGCCGCAATGATTCCAGACTACTTGCTACTGGCTTGGCATGGTAAAGCGTCCTACCGTGGAGGACGAAATAAGGCAGCCCTCCCCAGAAACCTTCTGCAAAGCTTTCCAGAGTACCTCCAGGAGAGCTTCATGGAGATATCCCTGGAGGATTCTCGCTCCATCCCCAGACACGTTAATAGACTTTTCCAGTAGCTGTACTGACCATGAATGCATCCCAGTTCTTCAGGGCAAATCAAACATTAAACACAGTTGCTTTTAAACCCTGTACTGTAGTTGCAAATGTGCACTCACCAGAGCTGCCTTCTCCAGCTTCAGGGTCAGGGATCCTGCCTTGGGAGGGTATTGGCTCCAGGGTGATGAAAAGATCCTGGGTGCCGGGGAGAATGGATTCACCACTTGCCTGCTGTGCATTCTTCTCCTCCTCCTCCTCTTCCTCGTCCACAAAATCCTCCTCCCTGTTGCGTGAGACTCCCCCCTTGCAGGTGTCTATGGACAGTGGTGGGTAGTGGTAGGGTCCCCCCCTAGAATGCCATGCAGCTGATCATAGAAGCGGCATGTATGGGGCTCTGACCCGGAGTGACCGTTTGCCTCCTTTGTCTTTTGGTAGGCTTGCCTGAGCTCCATGACTTTTATGCGGCACTGCCGTATGTCCCTGTTGTAGCCTTTCTCCACCATGCCCTGTGCAATTTTGGCATATATATTAGCATTTCTTCTTTTTTGTCAGAGTTCAGCCTGCACAGATTCTTCTCCCCATACAGCAGTCAGATCCAGTGTCTCCCTTTCGGTCCATGCTGGAGCTCGTTTGCAATTCGGGGGGGACTGCATGGTCACTTGTACTGCTGAGCTCGCCACGCTGACCAAACAGGAAATGAAATTCAAAATTTCCCAGGGCTTTTACTGTGTACCTGGCTAGTGCATCGGAGTTCAAAGTGCTGTCCAGAGTGGTCACATTGGAGCACTCTGGGATAGCTCCCGGAGGCCAATACCATCAAATTGCGTCTGCAATACCCCAAATTCGACCCAGCAAGGTCGATTTTAGTGCTACTCCCCTCTCTGGGGAGGAGTACAGAAGTCAATTTTAAGAGCCCTTTAGGTCGACAGAATGGGGTTGGTTGCGTAGATGCATTCATTTTAAAATCGACCTAATGTGGCTCAATTCAACCTAACCCCATAGTGTAGACCAGGGCTAAGAGTACTTTGCAGGTACAGTGTCCCAGTATAACTATGACAGGACATTGTACCTCTTTAACTACACCAGATTATACCAGACCCTATCTCAGATCCAAGCACTGAGGGAACGCCATACATGCATATCTGCCCAGTTACCCACAGAAAGGAGGTCAGCTGATGCTGCACCAACCCCCTCCAGATCCTGCAGTGTATGCTCTGTGAGCCCTGGATCCACATGAGAGAGGTTGGAGACTGGGTTGTCTGGGAGGAGGAGTTGGCAGGGCTCCCATTGACTCTATGGTTATTCTTCCAAACCGATATAAGAAAGCTTCCTAATCTTTTCCTTGGAGCACCGCTAGTGGAGTCCAAGAGATCACCTTTGCTGGGAGGCTGCTAGGGACCAGACATGGGGCTTCTGCACAGATGGATGTGATGTGTAGGGTAGGAAACAATAGTGGAAGAACTCATCAAGGGGGAGCATGGCAGAGATGGCCTTCCACCCAGATGCCTCCCAGACACTTAATGTGCAGAGGATGGTCCAGGCCATTGATTTCATTAAGAAAATTACAAGTGAAGGTTTGCAGGCTCACACTCTGATTCTCTACAGGTGAAATTCACAAGAGTGCAGAGGGCCTGCACTAGATCCTGCATACAACATACATTTGGGTTTCTTTTTATTTGACTTCTTGGTTTTGAGCCTTTAGAGTTCACATCTTCAAGGCTTTTCTATGCAACCAGGAGAGTTAAATGAAAGCTAAGATTCTCATGTAATCAAATTACTCCAGGAACTGAGGCTTTAAGAAAAACACCAAACATCATAAGATTCTTGTTAAAATTGTGAGAGTTAGCACCACTGCATTTGGAGGAAATGAATAGCTTCCACTGGCATAATCACTGTTGTATAATTGGAAATCCCCTACCAACAAAGACTCCTTGCTGCTAACCGCGTACTCATGAGTAACTTTACTCAGGTATTACTCAAGGCGAGTACTAATGTGAGTAAAGTTACTCATGCTCATAAGCATTTGCAGAGCCAAGCCCGAAAGCTACAGTGAGTTTCATGCAGAGCGAAGAATGGGATGAACAAGCTCTTCTTAAACTCCCTTAGAAAAACTTGTGAATTCAATGCTGTTCACCCTTTAGGCTCACCTTGAAAAGCAAGTCTCGAAAGCTGCCAAAATGTATATATTTGTATTTGTATGGGAGTTTTGGTGGTACTGTCTGATAGTAGCAGCAGTCAAGGGATGAGAAAGACATTGTAAGCCTAGAACAAAAACAGAACAATTAAGTACTTAATGGAGAAATCTTCAAGAACATTTTTAATTCTCCTGAGATTCATGAGCAATGAGAGGTTGGGTTTTTTAGCTAGATAGCTTGCAAGTTTTCCAAGTCTCTCAGTTCTATTATAAACCTGCCAAGGAGAAAGCTTTGTATGTTAAATTTATTGGAGGGATATTCGCCTCTGAGTTTACATTGTCTCTGGAAAATAATCTCCTTTCAATGCACTTGTAATTTTTCAGCTGTTTCCCTTTATTAAAGGGGGGGGAGGGACTCTCATACATTTAGAAAAACACTTTCTAACTTAGTTTGTCCAGTGAAAATTTAGTGCCCAGTGTCAAAAATAAATGTCATTTACCGAATATGGGCTGTTATGGCATTAAAGCTTTGCCTTTCATAGAATTTTATCCAGCAGTCAGGGCTTGGAAGAAAAGGAATGTTCTTCTTCTAGCCTAACTTATAGTATTGGCACTAAGTCACTAGTGAAACCGCAGGTCATTATTTCTAAATTTGCACATTAAAAAATAACATCTACTCATAAGGGAATATCTTTAAACCACAAATGCCAGAAATAACAATTGTATTAAATTGCATTCATGAATATGTAATAAAGTTCAATTTGCCATTTTATCTTGTTACTTAATATTACATTGAATTTATAATGGAAAAGAAAAAGATTTTGTGCTATTCTGAAAACAATGCAAAATATTTCATGGCATTTACCAAGCATTTGTATTAGCACCAATGTATATCCTTTAATTAATTTATTTGTTACATTTTCACTGCTTTCCATTGTTCATTCATCCTCGGGAACAATTCATGCTCTTTCATGTATTTTTTAAAAGCTAACGAGGCGCACAGACAAATAATACATTAAAAATCACAGCATTCTGGGTTTATTAATTTATGAAGTCCTAGAATTAGCAAAAATTCAAGGAAGCCATTTTTTTATCATTTGTGCTCTTCATTCACAGCTGTAATATTTCTGTCTTTATATTAAAAGGAAAGTGAGCTCACTACTCATTACTATCATTTAAAGGTTAGTCACTTTACAAGTACCTCTCTGAGTTCTGTCACTTTAACTTGCTCAAGAAGAAACTAGACTGGCAAACTCAGGCCTGAAGTCAGTGGGATTCTGTGCACAAGTTAAGAGCTCATGGACTGTGCCCCTTATTTGATGTTGTCCTCGCCGAAGATCCCATGCAACACACACTTGATTCAATGGGAATATGTCCATGGAATTCAGTGAGTCCCCTTTGATTGTAACGCTGCCACGTAGGGGCCCAGAGCACACTGAAGTCTTGAATTGTGCTCACAAGAGATGGTAGGATCACTGAGGTGGTGCTCTTAGCCCCAGTGGGAAGATTTATCCTGCACCATCATCATATGCCCTCTCAGTGGCTGCCTGTAAGAGCTTTCCGGCCCTCGTTCACTAAGTATTCACTTCGGTTTCTTTAAGCAGGAGATAAAAGCTATACTGGCAAAATAAAGAATGCAGAAGTGTTCTCCCCAATCTAGTTCAGACCTTACAATAATTATTTCTGTCTTTGTTACCTTTTCAGGGCCACACTTGAAGTCCACCACAACGCTCCACTACTAGAAAATGGAGTTGTCTAGGTCCCAGTGTGGTTCATTCCAGTTCACTTAACACCGGTGCTTGAATCTGTCCACCAGCTTACTGTTCACTTTCAGGTGCAATTCAAGGTGTTGGTGCTGATATTTAAAAGCCTGGATTGCCTGGACCTGGTTATTGGAGTGCTTCCCTCTCGCCCTGTATCCCATCATGGCTGTTAAGGTCCGCTGGGGAGCATTAACTAGAACCTAGGTTTTGAACACCCTGGTCCAAGTTCAAGCCTGTTGTAAGTCAATGCCATTCCATGGAGTGCTGTGGCATAAAAGCTGCTTATACTATGACTAGGGCTCCGTTTCTGTCACAGAGGTTGCAAAAGTCACAGATTCCATGACTTTCCATGACTTCTGCAGTGGCCAATGTGGCTGACCCCAGGGCCTCCCAAGCAGCTGCCAGCGATCCCCAGGGCCGCTGGAGCAGCTGCTACTCACGTGGCTGGCCCTGCCCCCCAAGTGTTAGACTGGGGTATTTATAATATGTCATGGATAGGTCAAGGACCATGAATTTTTGTTTATTGCCCATGACCTGTCCATGACTTTTACTAAAAATACCCATGACTAAATCATAGCCTTAACCATGAGTGAATTGAGCCCTCCGTGCCTGGCATCAGGGTTTACTGGGGTGAGAAGTCTCCTCTTTGGAATTTGCTTCCCTTGTGGAATCCATCAGATCCAGAGTCTAGAGACCTTCAGGGTAAGAAGCAAGTACCATTTATTTTACTTATCATTCAAATAACTTATTTTGCGTGTTATTTTTCTGTAAATAGACTAGCTAGCTGCTACAGAGAAAGTAGTAAAATAGATTAATTAAAAGAAACTCCTATGCAGTTGCATTCCCACTAGGGTTGCCAGTTTTGGTTGGACGTATTCCTGAAGGTTTCATCGCATAATTTTTAATTAAATATTAATCTTTAATTCCTGGAGACTCCAGGCCAGTCCTGGGGGGTTGGCATCCCTAATTCCAACTAACCTGATGGTCTCTAGTCTTTCCCTCAGAAAAAATGAGAAACAGGAAACCCTTAGCAAGTGTCCTGGTTTGGGAAACATTGAGTGACATGAGGTAATGGATGACATGAGGCAATAAGGGGACCTATTCAAAAATGTCTGCAGATATCCTCTCTCCCTCCTAACAGCCTCCCTCAGAAAAAAATAAATATAAATATGGCCTAATCCTGGAACAAATAGCTGAGTGTTTCTTACACTCAGGAATAATCCAGATTGAATAAGGGTAACTCAAATGAGCAAGGCTTACAGGAGCAAATCTTTTCTCATAGTTAAAAAGTAAATCTCAAATTTCAATTGAAATACTTGTGCAGCCTGGATTAAATGCATCTTACATTGTTTGTGACAGCATTTCAGCCTTACTAAATTAAAGCTTCATATATTGAGCATGTAGCCCTTTGCAAAATAAAGACCGAATGCAAACTTCACAATGAAATACTTTCTAATTCTACTCTTTTATTCTATGTGCTACTTACCCGTGTGTTTTATGCAATGTACTAAAATAATCATTTGTGAATAGAACTCTAATTACATTATAGCTAATCCATTTTCTTCTCTGAAGCTAGTAATCAACAGCTTATTCTCTCACCTCAAAGATGAAACTGAATGTCAATTTTCAAGATAACATTGACATGAACTTATGTATCAGGCAAGTAGACAAATACCACTTTAATCATTTTTAATCCTTTAAAGCTGTGACTGAGAAGTGGCATTTGGACTGGATTTAAACTTGGCGTTGTCCATGCAGAAGATTAACTGCTACACAAGACTGTTTGATTTATAAATATTGCCCATTAGAAAGTTTTCACATAGGAAATCAAAGAGTAAAGTAAGTGTGTGTGTTTGTAATATAGCCTTAACTTTGCAAGTCTTAAATTAATTTACAAACAATAATATTCTAACTTCAGTGAATTCTTTTGCATCGTGTTTACAATAGAGAAAGCCATGGTCCAAAAAAGCATCCAAATATTACTTTGAAGACTATTCCTCCCTGGTAGGAATTGTACATACGACACTAACTTACAATTTTAAAGAGCACTATGTATTGCCCACATGATTAGAATTAAAAACCATTTCCGTAAACTGGACTGAATTAGCTAGCATGCTGTTTACTCTTACAAACAATTGTAATCCATTACAGGACGATAAAAGATCAAAAAATGTAAATTATCTTGGGCCAGCACTTGGCTCCAAGGAGAAAACCCATCGGAAAGACCAAGGGGGAGAAAAATTCCATGAGGCCATTTCTTCCCTCTACTGAGATGTGTTGGGAGGGAGCTGCAGGTATGGAAACTGTGCCTCCACTCAATCCTGTGTGTCACAGAATTCCATAGGAATTTCCACACGTAGGAACCACACTGCAGAGACAATTGCTGCTCTGTCAGCCCTGCTTCCTGGTGTTGTTTGGGTCCCCTGGGGCTGCTCAGTAGCAGCACCAGAAGGGACCTAGCAGAAGGTAATATAGCTTATAGATGTTCCATGGCCTGCCTGGATTTCCACAGGAGAATCCAGGCATAGAGCAGGGTGACAGTACAGTGGAGAGCACTGGCTTCCCTCCTCCATCCCTTTGTACCTCTGCAGTTACATCCTTGAGTCCCTTCTATGTGGAGTGGGGGGACACTGAAAGACTTTGCATTAAGGCTACAGTGGAAATACTGCTCTTTCCACAGGGACAATGGGAGAGCTATGAATGAGAGGCCCTCACTATCCAGAGAGCTCCAGGAAATGATCTGGCCCTATCAAGGAATGGCCTACTTCCGGGCAACCCCTTGTGGCATTCGGATAGCCCTGCAAGTAGCCCCTTGACTGAATTTCTCCTCTTGATTCCTCAAACTCAAAAAAAAAGGCTTTTACAAGCCCAATAAATCCTTCATTAGGGTCCGTTTATTAACTTAAAGTTCAAAATTAAACAGAAAAAATCTTCCCTCCAGCCTTAAGCTAGGCAGAGTGCCTCCTTCCTGAGGTACTGTCTCAAAACTTCCCTGGTGTCTCAGGGTCTTCCCTGCTTTAGCAGACTAAGGCCAGCCATTCATAGCTGGAGAAACTCTTCTGGTCTCTGGTTCTTCCCTGAAGGAGCCTTTCTCACTCTCTGCACTTTCTCTACTGCCTCCTGAAATTGTAAGTTAGTGTCGTATGTACAATTCCTACCAGGAATTTCCATTGAAGCAATTTCCTTCCCCCTGGTATGTACAATTCCTCCCTGGTAGTAATTGTACATACCCTGCTGCAGCTTCCGGCTGCTCTTATAGGGGAAATCACCCATAATCACCTCAGGTGTGCCTACTTAGTAATTGGGGTAGGCTGGCCCTCAGCCTCCAGCCCTTAAAGGGGCAAGCCATCCTGTTACAGGCCCCTAGTAGGTGTGGTCTCTTGTGAAAAAGCCAGACAAACAGTGTTCCAAATTTGTTTGAAAATTAGTAGTTATTAATAAGTGTAGGTGCCTTATTAAGAACAAATTGTGATCTCAGATTTTATTTTTACTTCTGTAATAAAATTACTAGTTATAAAAATTGTGTGAACAAAGCTCTGACTGCCAAGTTACTTTTTTCAAACTAATTATGTATTATATGAATTTAGTGTTTGAATGCTTCCAAGTCCTTAAATCTATTGTGAAGAACATAATAAATATAAATACTTGGCTCTTACTTCCAAAGCCTCCAATAGGAAACTAGTAATTATGTTCTAACACTGTTTATTGCCTCTTGTCACTGCACAGCCAAATACACATCAGGAAAACTTAGAAATTATCAGAAAGGAAATTAAAAATTTGGCTCCATTGCTAAAACAAAAGGAGACACAAGTATGACCAAACAGGCAGCAGACATACAATGGCTTTTTATTGCAAGGTTTTTAAATTTTAAGGAGGTGATTTCCAAAGGTACAAATGGGAATTAGGGGCCCAATTCCCTTTGAGCTTCAATGGGAGTTGGGCACTTACCTGCCCTTTGTGCCTTTGAAAATCTCCCCTAAAGGGCTCAGTTTTACAAGACTTTCATACATAATTCTCTTTAATTTCAGGATTGTTCCCAATATATGTATATTTAAAACCATTCCTCTTTGACTTGCGGATGTATTTGCTTTTCATCCAGTATAATTATCCAGTCTACATAACTATGTGCTGTATATTGTCTGACATGGGTATTTTAAATTACCAAAAAAAAATTTAAATATTAAATTACACTGGATTGTCAGCCTGGCTGAACGCTTTCTTTTAAGGTGTTTCAAACTGGAGAGTTGATTGCATGCAGAACATCTTGGAGGCACATTCTAACTCCTTGAATATTTTTTATATCACGAAGGTTCAGTCTAAAGACTAGTGGAGTACAGAAAGTTCTGAATGTTTGGATAATCCCATAATGCTTCTTATGAAGTTATCTCCCTATTATTATTTTCCAGTCTTTCCAAGGCCCCAGCTAATACTTTCTTCCTTCCCATGCACTAAGATGAGCTATCCATAAAATAAATTATCATTTTTGAGTTCTACATGGAAAATATGTAATACAATTTTTACATATAGGCATGGGCCACATTTTCAAAGGGATCTAAACCCATCCTCCATTTATGCACATGCAAATACTTGCCTATGCATTTTCTGACCATTAGCATTCGAATACAGAGGTGAAACAATTTATGTATGCAAACTCCATTTCTCCAAGATACTTCATTCTATCATCTGTGAGTATAAGTAATTTTTTGGTAGATAATCTACTAAAGAAAGGCATACAAGTATTGGTGCACCCAAGTTGCACACTTACAAATGGATGCCACTTTTTGAAAAACTGGCCTAGGAAATAAATGTATAGCAAGGAGAGCCTCAGGTACATGCTGCATTGTGAAAAGTATGCATTTTCAGGAAGTGTACAAAAGTTATTAATACAGCCAAAATCAACACTACCCAGTCATCAATATTCATATAAAGTTCAGACAAAACATTTCATACTGTAGCTGCTCATAAATCAGATAGAAAAGAAGGGGGAAAGAGATGAGGAAAAAGAGAAAGGGAAAAATATAAAGAAAGAAATAGCTTGGGGATGAATTGATCACAAGAGGGAACTTCATTCATTCAGTCTAACATCTGCTCTGCCTGAAGTGGAACCACCTGTTCGTTTATTAAATTGAACAATTAATTTCTGGGGAAGGAAGAGAAGACTATATCTCATCAAAATCTTCCATTTTATCCTCATCATCTAAAAATAAGCCTTTTAAGGCCAGCAATTTATGCCATGGCTGTGGATCATTCTTTTATATTTGAAATGATGGAATCCTTCCAGGGTCTCAGTAAAATGTGCATATTACCCAGCAGAGTACTGTTAGGCCATTTATTCTATATCACAGAAGACATATCCTCTGAGTGCCATTCTTGCCACAATAAAGCAATAGAGATTGTTTGCATATACTCAGTTGTGTAGAACCTGCCTCATTTGCCTAGAGCCAGTTATCAGTAACTCCTTAATATCTAGCCCCATGTTGGCATGGTTTTATGAAAAGGTTTCATCTTTAATATGTTCAGTGCTAGCAAATTTCACATGTAGCCAATTTTTTAACTAAAATGGTATAGTATTTTGTATTGCAGTAATAACAATATCAGCTTCCCCACCCTGTCCGCTTTGACATTATCTCCTACCATATACTATCCATGAATTTTGTATCTCAGTTTGCTTCTCACTTCACAGAAATATTGGCTAGGGATGTCAGTGGTAGAGCATCAGAAGCATCTCTGTCGATGAAGCTGAACAATCCTGACATCGCAACTTGCTGCAACTGTATTCTATTGGTATTGCAGTAGTGCCTAATAGCCCTAGTCAAGGACCAGGTGCCCACTGTACCAACACATAATAGAAAGACTGTCCCACAGACCTTATAGTCTATATAGTCCTATCATTCTTACAATAGTTATCTATCTTAGAGTTGTTATAAAGAATGTAGGGACTTGTATAAGTGGGCCATGGTTAGGGTGTCTGCCTTGGTCCAGGACTTCTAGTGAATGGGCTATCCATTTGGAGCACAGATAATGTTGGTAAGATGCAACCCTATTGAAGCCTTCTTTGTCATATAGCATTTCAGATGATACATTAAGGCAACATAAGAACCACTAAGAGGAGTTCTTTAAATAACATAATTGAACAGTGCTTAGGGTTTCAGACAAACAGATGAATCTTTCATTATTTAAATAATAACATTTCTATTTTGCTTTAATTTTAGCTTACATTTTGGTATTCACATTTAACAGCCGAATTTTGTGAGCCCTTGACCAG
Source organism: Eretmochelys imbricata (assembly GCF_965152235.1). NCBI lineage: Eukaryota > Metazoa > Chordata > Testudines > Cheloniidae > Eretmochelys > Eretmochelys imbricata. The sequence goes on along the minus strand of NC_135580.1, from coordinate 23,788,362 downwards.
GGAAGTATTGCTGAATTCAGAGGGACCTCAAGCCTGTAGGAGTGGGCCCTAATTAATGAAATCAGTCTATTGGTTTTGTTCCTCTTATTGTGAATCACTGTCTTCCTTAGGTATGATTGACTTGAGCACTTGGAGTGGCAAAGGCCCCAGCATGCTTAGTCTCCTAAAACATTTTCAAGGTCAATTTTCCTTAAGGTATTGTGACAAAGTTCCTGCTTGAGAAAGTGCCCACTTCTTCCCTCTAATATATCTGCCTTCTATTACTCTCCTATAATCTGGCCCAACCCTGTCACATATGCCCCCGCTCTGCTCAACGCTATGGGGTTGGGCAACTTGGGACATCAGGCAGTGTACTCGTGACAGGCCATCTGCATTGCCATGGTGGCTTCCAGCCCGGTGTTCTATGGTGAACTGGAAAGGTTGTAGGGACAGGAATCATCTGGTCACCCTTGCGTTCTTCTCTTTATTTCGCTGCATCCACTGGAGGGGTGCATGGTCGGTCACAAGGGTAAACCATCATCCCAGAAAGTGATAACATAGTGTTTCCATGGCCCATTTCACAGCTAGGCACTCTCTTTCAACCACGGCATACTTCTGCTCTCTCGGGAGGAGTTTCCTGCTGAGGTAGAGGATTGGGTGTTCTTCATCTCCGACTATCTGCGATAGGACAGCTCCCAGTCCTACTTCCGATGCATCTGTTTGTAAAATGAATTCTTTGTTGAAGTCTGGGGCTATAAGCACGGCGTTACTGCAGAGGGCTGTCTGTAGATCCATGAATGCTTTCTCTGTGGCATCTGTTCACTTCACCATGTCTGGACCCCGGGCTTTTATCAGGTCTGTCAGGGGACTCACTCTGGTAGCAAAATGGGAAATAAATCGTCGGTAGTACCCCACCACACCCAGGAATGCCCGGACTTGCTTTTTCCGATTCAGCCCGGGCCATTTTTGGATAGCCTCTAGTTTGTTTAGTTGGGGCTTGACCATGCCCCTTCCTACAATGTAGCCAAGGTATTTAGCCTCAGCTAGCCCTATAGCCCTATATAGCACTTGGCTGAGTTGTCTGTGAGGCCAGCCTGTCTTAGCGTGTCCAGAACTGCTTCCACCTTTCCTAAGTGGATTTCCCAGTTGGCGGTGTGAATAATCACATCATCCAGGTATGCCGCTCCATAACTGGTATGGGGCCGTAGGAGCTTGTCCATAATACGCTGGAAGGTGGCAGGTGCCCCATGCAGTCCAAAAGGAAGAACTGTATATTGAAACAGACCCTCTGGTGTAGAGAATGCCGTCTTTTCTTTCGCATCTTTGACAAGGGGAATCTGCCAGTATCCCTTTTTTAAATCAAGGGTGGTCAAAAATCGGGCATTGCCCAGGTGGTCAACTAACTCATCGATATGGGGTATGCATCGAATTTGGATATCTCATTCAGCCGGCGAAAGTCATTACAAAACCTAGTGGTGCCATCGGGTTTGGGCACCAACACAATCGGGCTTGACCACTGACTGTGGGACTCTTCAATGACTCCCAGCACCAATATCCTTTTTATCTCTGCCTTGATCTCTTCCCTTTTTGCTGCTGGGACCTGATAGGGCCTTAAAGTTACCTTTGACCCACGGTCTGTGATAATTTGGTGATATGCTTCGGTGGTCCGGCCTGGTTTGGTTGAAAACACGTCCTCATATTGGTTGATCATCTCAGCTACCTCCTTCTTCTGGTTTGGTGTCAGATCAGTGGATATCCTGATCTGCTCCTGCATATTATTTCCCTGGATCGGGTCTCTTGGGCCACTACACATGCCTCTCGTTGGTGCCAAGGCTTTAAGAGGTTAATGTGATAAATTTGTTCTTGTTTCCGGCGTCCTGGCTGCCACACCTTGTAGGTTACTTCCCCCACGGGTTCAACCACCTCATAGGGTCCCTGCCATTGGCCCAAAGCTTGCTTTCTGCCGTGGGTACCAACACCATCACCCGATCCCCTGGTTGGAACTGTCAGACTTTTGCCTGGCGATTGTAATGGGTTCGCTGGGCCTCCTGCGCCTTTTCCAAATGTTCCCGTACAATAGGGGTGACCCAGGCTATCCGTTCTCGCATCTGCAACACATGGTCAATTCTATTTCTCCCCTCATTGGGTTCCTCTTCCCAAATTTATTTTGCAATATCTAGTATGCCACGGGGGTGGCGTCCATATAATAATTCAAAGGGGGAAAACCCAGTTGAGGCCTGAGGTACCTCCCGGATTGCAAACATAAGGTAGGGTAGTAGGGTGTCCCAATCCTTCCCGTCTCGACTTACCACTTTCGTTATCATTGCCTTGAGGGTTTGGTTAAACCTTTCGACCAGCCCATCGGTCTGCGGATGATAGACTGAAGTTCTCAGGGTATGTATATGGAGCAGCGTACAGAGGTCCTTCACTAGCTTCGACATAAATAGGGTACCTTAGTCTGTTAAGATCTCCTTTGGTAGCCCCACTCGGGCAAAGATCCCCACCAACTCCTTAGCTATCGTTTTAGAGGCCGTGTTCCGCAGGAGGACGGCTTCTGGGTAGCGAGTAGCATAATCCAGAATGACAAGTATATAGTGGTGGCCCCGGGCTGTCTTCTCCCGGGGTCCCACTAGATTCATGGCTATTCGCTCGAAGGGGACCTCTATGATGGGAAGGGGTACTAAAGGTGTCCTTAAATGGGGACTGGGACTGTGCAGCTGACACTCCGGGCAGGACGCACAGTACCTCCGCACTTCTTCATGTACTCCGGGCCAGAAGAATTGTCGCAGGACCCATGCCAGGGTCTTCTCTACCCCCAAATGCCCCCCAAAAAGATGACTATGGGCCAGACTTAATACTGCATTCTGGTGTTTTTGGGGTACTAGGATCTGCTGTACCTTCTGCCCTGTACTGGTGCAACCTGGTATAAAAGATTCTTCTTCATTATGAAGTAGGGTCCTGGTCCCTGGGTTTTCCCTTCCACTGGGACCCCATCTATTTTGGTCACCTCCTTCCTAATGTTGTCATACCTTGGGTCTTCAGCCTGGTCCCGTCCAAAATTTCCTCTCCCGGGGCTAATCTGCCCGAGATCTAGGGGACCAGTCTCTGTTGCCTCTACTGGTTCAGAGGCGTTAGGGTGTGGGTCAGACTCAAGTGCTTCTCCCTCCTGGGTGGCCTCCTTTTCAGCTGCTCAGGTCTGCCTACCTATGGGAGCGACCCTCTGGCTTTGGGCCAGTATTCAGGTTCCCAAGGCCTTAGCTGCCCTTAATTCCCTTTTTGTCTTTCTACGCTGTCTGGGAGTGGAGAACAAATCTGGGGATATTTCAGAGAAGGTTGGGGGTTGACAGTCTACTGTGGATGTCTCACTACTTTCAGGGCTTCCCCCTTTCTCCAATTCCCCTAGCAGGAGTAAGTCTCCAAACCCTGGGAAGTCCCTCCCTCTGAGCACTGGGTATGGGAGTTTAGGGACTACACCTGCTGTACCGCAGTAGCACTCCCCGAATCAACCAGTGCTATGGTCTCTACCCCGTTTAGCTTCACTGGTCTAGTGTACATATGCTGGGTTAGTGAGACCCCCCACAAGGTGGATTAGGGACCATGGATCTGCCCAGGTCCCCAGGTTACACTGCAGAGGCGCCTCGGCATTGGGACACTGTGCAGCTATGTGTCCCCACTCCCCGCAGGCCTAACATCTGTATGGAGCCCTAGACATTCCCTGGTCTCTTAGTTTGGGTAGTCTAACATCACGATCCTCTTCCCCCTCAGTGCTCTGACTCTTTGTGGCGTCTGGTGGGCCTTCAGCCGCTCTCTTTTTCCACCTGGGTTCTCCTGGTGGCCCAGTCACCTGAGCTCTAGGGCTTGGTGCTGCTAGTTTAACCCAGGGTGCTTCTTCCTTAACTGGTCGGTTCAGCTCCCTCACCGTCCTTCACCTCTCTACCAGCATGACAACCTTGTCGTAGGTGGAGGGTTTGTTCTGGCTTACCCAGGCGCAAAGGTTTGGCGATAGTCCTCTCATGTACCGGTCGATGACCAGAACCTCTAGTTTCTCCTCCGGACTCCGGGACTCAATTCGTAACCAATTTAATGCGAGATGGATGAGGTCATATAATTGGGACCACGAGGTTTTGTTTTTCTGGTACCTCAACTCATGATATCGCTGGGCCCGCACTGCGGTCGTTACTCCAGATCTGGCCAGGATCTCTGCTTTCAGCTGGGGGTAGTCTGCCGCAGCCTCTTTAGGCAAATCATAGTAGGCCTTCTGGGCCTCCCCACACAGGAATGGAGTGAGGATGCCAGACCACTGTTCTTGGGGCCAAGCCTCCCACAGGGCTGTCCTCTCAAAGGCCAGGAGGTATGCCTCTACATCATCCTTCCACGTCAATTTCTGCAGCCAATTGCTGGCCCACATGATCTGCGTCCCATCATGGCCGCAGTTCAGCTGTGTAAGGGCCTTTACCTGGTTTACCAGTTCCCGCAACATAGCCCGGTCTTGAGCAGCCTGGTCCATCAGCAGGCGATTAGTCTCTTTGCTGCAGCCGCACTGTCTCCTGTTGGGTGGCTGCCTGGACATGAGTAGCCTCCTGCTGGGCAGCTGTGGCTTGTATCAGTGCCCGCACTACCTCCTCCATTGTGGTGAAAATAAATAAAAATAGACGCTTTTCCCTTTTTTTTCCCCCTTTCAAACACCCTCCTTATTCCGCCGCGCTGTGGACACCAGATCCCGCTACTGACACCAGTTGTGACAAAGTTCCTGCTCTACCTTGGTGGGTCTTGCACTTATTGGTGGATTTGCTCGTCTTGGAGCTTCACGGCAGCCCTCAGCTTGGCCGTTTTTCTGAATTCACAGTCCAAATCGACTCCTCCTGTGTCTGACCAGGAGTTGGGAGGATTTGGGGGGAACCCGGGCCCGCCCTCTACTCCGGGTTCAAGCCCAGGGCCCTGTGGAATGCAGCTGTCTAGAGTGCCTCCTGGAACAGCTGTGCGACAGCTACAACTCCCTGGGCTACTTCCCCATGGCCTCCTCCCAACACCTTCTTTATCCTCACCATAGAACCTTCCTCCTGGTGTCTGATAATGCTTGTACACCTCAGTCCCCCAACAGTCTGCATTCTCACTCTCAGTTCCTAGTGCCTCTTGCTCCCAGCTCCTCACACGCATACCACAAACTGAAGTGAGCTCCTTTTTAAAGCCCAGGTGCCCTGATTAGCCTTCCTTAATTGATCCTAGCAGCTTCTTGATTGGCTGCAGATGTTCTAATCATCCTGTCTTAATTGTCTCCAGAAGGTTCCTGATTGTTCTGGAACCTTCCCTGTTACCTTACCCAGGGAAAAGGGACCTACTTAGCCTGGGGCTAATATATCTGCCTTCTATTACTCTCCTATAGCCATCTGGCCCGACCCTGTCACAGTGTTTAAGGATTTCAGTGGAGAAGCCAACTTTCCCAGAGGAATGAGCCATTTATGAGGACTGGATGGTGTCATCAATCTCTTCCTCAGGGACAGGTAAAATCAAAATTGTGGGGTTTTTATTTTATTTAGTTTATTTATCTATTATGTGACAGTGAGCATAAAGTGAAAAATCTAAAAAATGAACTTATCTCCCTAGGAAACCCCTTCTTTTTGACCTATCCAGTTATAGTAATACCAACTCATTTCACTCTGAACCTTCTTAAGTTGTGTTATAAATCACACAGCTACCAGGGGTCCCATCCTTGGCAATTGTAGGTGAATGCTGTTACTTGTATTTAGGGTTACCATGTGTCCGTATTTTCCCAGACATGTCTGGCTTTTTGGTTCTTAAATCACTGTCAAGGAGGAATTTTTAAATATCTAAAAACGTCCAGGATTTTGCCATTATTATTTTTCCCCAAAGAAGAGTTGATCATTCAAGAAAGACGGTGAATGTTGATCACTCGAGAAAGTGCCCACTTCTTCCCTCTAGTTCCCAGCGCTTGCGCCGCGAAACAGCTGTTTCGTGCAGCTGGGAGGGCGGGAGCAGGGAGGAGGGGGAACACGGTGCGCTCAGGGGAGGAGGTGGGGCCGGGATGGGGATTTAGGGAAGAGGCAGGGCACTTTGGGAAAGGGGTTGGAATGGGGCTGGGAAGGGGTGGAGTTGGGGCGGGGGGACACGAGCAAATACCACCCCCGTGGAGTGTCCTCTTTTTTGAATGTTCAAATATGGTTACCCTATTGTATTATGACTGCACCTAGAAACTCCTACCAACATCAGGACTCCATTGTGTTCGATGTCATACAAACACATAAGCGACAGTCTGCTTTGAATGGTTTGCAATCCTAATGCCCTGATTCTGCAAATGACTATGCACCTGCATCTGTGTAGGACACTGCTGATTTCACAGATATTTTCAGGATTGAGGCCTAAGTGGACAAGACACAGAAAGGGTCGGTGGGGACCAGGAAGTTTTATAGATAAGTTAGCTCACTAAGGGTATGTCTACACTACGGAATAAGGTCGAATTTATAGAAGTCGGTTTTTTAGAAATCGGTTTTATATATTCGAGTGTGTGTGTCCCCACAGAAAATGCTCTAAGTGCATTAAGTGCATTAACTCGGCGGAGTGCTTCCACAGTACTGAGGCTAGAGTCGACTTCTGGAGCATTGCACTGTGGGTAGCTATCCCACAGTTCCCACAGTCTCCACCGCCCATTGGAATTCTGGGTTGAGATCCCAATGCCTGATGGGGCTAAAACATTGTCGCGGGTGGTTCTGGGTACATATCGTCAGGCCCCCGTTCCCTCCCTCCCTCCGTGAAAGCAAGGGCAGACAATCGTTTCGCGCCTTTTTTCCTGAGTTACCTGTGCAGACGCCATACCACGGCAAGCATGGAGCCCGCTCAGGTAAACATCACCCTATGTCTCCTGGGTGCTGGCAGACGCGGTATGGCTTTGCTACACAGTAGCAGCAACCCCTTGCCTTGTGGCAGCAGACGGTACAGTACGACTGGTAGCCGTCATCGTCATGTCCGAGGTGCTCCTGGCCACGTTGGCTGGGAGCGCCTGGACAGACATGGGCGCAGGGACTTAATATAGAGTGACTTGACCAGGTCATTCTCTTTAGTCCTGCAGTCAGTCCTATTGAACCGTCTTATGGTGAGCAGGCAGGTGATACGGATTGCTAGCAGTCGTACTGTACCATCTTCTGCCAGGCAGGCAAGAGATGAGGATTGCTAGCAGTCGTATTGTACCATCTTCTGCCAGGCAGGCAAGAGATGAGGATGGCTAGCAGTCGTACTGTACCATCTTCTGCCGAGCAGCCATGAGATGTGGATGGCAGGCAGTCCTTCTGCACCGTCTGCTGCCAGCCAAAGATGTAAAAGATAGATGGAGTGGATCAAAACAAGAAATAGACCAGATTTGTTTTGTACTCATTTGCTTCCCTCCCTCCCCTGTCTAGGGGACTCATTCCTCTAGGTCACACTGCAGTCACTCACAGAGAAGGTGCAGCGAGGTAAATCTAGCCATGTATCAATCAGAGGCCAGGCTAACCTTCTTGTTCCAATAAGAACAATAACTTAGGTGCACCATTTCTTATTGGAACCCTCCGTGAAGTCCTGCCTGAAATACTCCTTGATGTAAAGACACCCCCTTTGTTGATTTTAGCTCCCTGAAGCCAACCCTGTAAGCCGTGTCGTCAGTCGCCCCTCCCTCCGTCAGAGCAACGGCAGACAATCGTTCCGCACCTTTTTTCTGTGCGGACGCCATACCAAGGCAAGCATGGAGGCTGCTCAGCTCACTTTGGCAATTAGGAGCACATTAAACACCACACGCATTATCCAGCAGTATATGCAGCACCGGAACCTGGCAAAGCGATACCGGGCGAGGAGGCGACGTCAGCGCGGTCACGTGAGTGATCAGGATATGGACACAGATTTCTCTGAAAGCATGGGCCCTGCCAATGCATGCATCATGGTGCTAATGGGGCAGGTTCATGCTGTGGAACGCCGATTCTGGGCTCGGGAAACAAGCACAGACTGGTGGGACCGCATAGTGTTGCAGGTCTGGGACGATTCCCAGTGGCTGCGAAACTTTCGCATGCGTAAGGGCACTTTCATGGAACTTTGTGACTTGCTTTCCCCTGCCCTGAGGCGCATGAATACCAAGATGAGAGCAGCCCTCACAGTTGAGAAGCGAGTGGCGATAGCCCTGTGGAAGCTTGCAATGCCAGACATTGCAGTTGGGAATCAATTTGGAGTGGGCAAATCTACTGTGGGGGCTGCTGTGATGCAAGTAGCCCACGCAATCAAAGATCTGCTGATATCAAGGGTAGTGACCCTGGGAAATGTGCAGGTCATAGTGGATGGCTTTGCTGCAATGGGATTCCCTAACTGTGGTGGGGCCATAGACGGAACCCATATCCCTATCTTGGCACCGGAGCACCAAGCCGCCGAGTACATAAACCGCAAGGGGTACTTTTCGATAGTGCTGCAAGCTCTGGTGGATCACAAGGGACGTTTCACCAACATCAACGTGGGATGGCCGGGAAAGGTGCATGACGCTCGCATCTTCAGGAACTCTGGTCTGTTTCAAAAGCTGCAGGAAGGGACTTTATTCCCAGACCAGAAAATAACTGTTGGGGATGTTGAAATGCCTATATGTATCCTTGGGGACCCAGCCTACCCCTTAATGCCATGGCTCATGAAGCCGTACACAGGCAGCCTGGACAGTAGTCAGGAGCTGTTCAACTACAGGCTGAGCAAGTGCAGAATGGTGGTAGAATGTGCATTTGGACGTTTAAAGGCGCGCTGGCGCAGTTTACTGACTCACTTAGACCTCAGCGAAACCAATATTCCCACTGTTATTACTGCTTGCTCTGTGCTCCACAATATCTGTGAGAGTAAGGGGGAGACGTTTATGGCGGGGTGGGAGGTTGAGGCAAATCGCCTGGCTGCTGGTTACGCACAGCCAGACACCAGGGCGGTTAGAAGAGCACAGGAGGGCGCGGTACGTATCAGAGAAGCTTTGAAAACCAGTTTCATGACTGGCCAGGCTACGGTGTGAAAGTTCTGTTTGTTTCTCCTTGATGAAACCCCCCGCCCCTTGGTTCACTCTACTTCCCTGTAAGCTAACCACCCGCCCCTCCTCCCTTCAATCACCGCTTGCAGAGGCAATAAAGTAAATTGTTGCTTCACATTCATGCATTCTTTATTCATTCATCACACAAATAGGGGGATGACTACCAAGGTAGCCCAGGAGGGGTGGTGGAGGAGGGAAGGAAAATGCCACACAGCACTTTAAGCACAGCACTTTAAAAGTTTACAACTTTAAAATTTATTGAATGACAGCCTTCTTTTTTTGGGGCAATCCTCTGTGGTGGAGTGGCTGGTTGGCCGGAGGCCCCTCCACCGCGTTCTTGGGCCTCTGGGTGTGGAGGCTATGGAACTTGGGGAGGAGGGCGGTTGGTTACAGAGGGGCTGCAGTGGCAGTCTGTGCTCCAGCTGCCTTTGCTGCAGCTCAACCATACACTGGAGCATACTGGTTTGGTCCTCCAGCAGCCTCAGCATTGAATCCTGCCTCCTCTCATCACGCTGCCGCCACATTTGAGCTTCAGCCCTCTCTTCAGCCTGCCACTTACTCTCTTCAGCCTGCCACCTCTCCTCCCGGTCATTTTGTGCTTTCCTGCACTCTGACATTATTTGCCTCCACGCATTCGTCTGTGCTCTGTCAGTGTGGGAGGACAGCATGAGCTCGGAGAACATTTCATCGCGAGTGCGTTTTTTTTTCTTTCTAAGCTTCACTAGCCTCTGGGAAGGAGAAGATCCTGTGATCATTGAAACACATGCAGCTGGTGTAGAAAAAAAAAGGGACAGCGGTATTTAAAAAGACACATTTTATAAAACAGTGGCTACACTCTTTCAGGGTAATCCTTGCTGTTAACATTACATACATAGCACATGTGCTTTCGTTACAAGGTCGCATTTTGCCTCCCCCCACCGCGTGGCTACCCCCTCAAACTTCCCCCCTCCCTGTGGCTAACAGCGGGGAACATTTCTGTTTAGCCACAGGCAAACAGCCCAGCAGGAATGGGCTCCTCTGAGTGTCCCCTGAAGAAAAGCACTGTATTTCAACCAGGTGACCATGAATTATATCTCACTCTCCTGAGGATAACACAGAGAGATAAAGAATGGATGTTGTTTGAATGCCAGCAAACATACACTGCAATGCTTTGTTCTACAATGATTCCCGAGTACGTGTTACTGGCCTGGAGTGGTAAAGTGTCGTACCATGAAGGCTGCCCTCCCCAGAAACCTTTTGCAAAGGCTTTAGGAGTACATCTAGAAGAACCGCGAATGCCAGGGCAAAGTAATCCTTTCACATGCTTGGTTTTAAACCATGTATAGTATTTTAAAAGGTACACTCACCAGAGGTCCCTTCTCCGCCTGCTGGGTCCAGGAGGCAGCCTTGGGTGGGTTCGGGGGGTACTGGCTCCAGGTCCAGGGTGAGAAACAGTTCCTGGCTGTCGGGAAAACCGGTTTCTCCGCTTGCTTGCTGTGAGCTATCTACAACCTCATATCATCATCATCTTCTTCGTCCCCAAAACCTGCTTCCGTATTGCCTCCATCTCCATTGAAGGAGTCAAACAACACGGCTGGGGTAGTGGTGGCTGCACCCCCTAAAATGGCATGCAGCTCATCATAGAAGCGGCATGTTTGGGGCTCTGACCGGGAGCGGCCGTTCGCCTCTCTGGTTTTCTGGTAGGCTTGCCTCAGCTCCTTCAGTTTCACGCGGCACTGCTTCGGGTCCCTGTTATGGCCTCTGTCCTTCATGCCCTGGGAGATTTTGACAAAGGTTTTGGCATTTTGAAAACTGGAACGGAGTTCTGATAGCACGGATTCCTCTCCCCAAACAGCGATCAGATCCCGTATCTCCCGTTCGGTCCATGCTGGAGCTCTTTTGCGATTCTGGGACTCCATCATGGTCACCTGTGCTGATGAGCTCTGCATGGTCACCTGCAGCTTGCTACGCTGGCCAAACAGGAAATGAGATTTAAAAGTTCGTGGTTCTTTTCCTGTCTACCTGGCCAGTTCATCTGAGTTGAGAGTGCTGTCCAGAGCGGTCACAATGGAGCACTCTGGGATAGCTCCCGGAGGCCAATACCATCGAATTGTGTCCACAGTACCCCAAATTCGAGCCGGCAAGGTCGATTTAAGCGCTAATCCACTTGTCAGGGGTGGAGTAAGGAAATCGATTTTAAGAGCCCTTTAAGTCGAAATAAAGGGCTTCATTGTGTGGACGGGCGCAGGTTTACATCGATTTAACGCTGCTAAATTCGACCTAAAGTCCTAGTGTAGACCAGGGCTAACACAGAAATGAAGTTACTTCTCCATGGTCACACAAGAAGTCTGTGGCAGAACTGAGAATTTGAATCCAAATTTTGAGAGTCCCAATCCAGTACCAAACCACCAATCTTCTCCTCCCCTTGCTGCATAAAGCTACAGGGAAAATTCTCCCTTTTGATTCACAGTGCATGGACAATAAGTTGTCCATGTTAGAAACATAAGGACAAATTTGATATTTTTGTCAAGTGCTATTTCATCGGAGGGTGTAGTAAAAAATTTTACATGTTTGGGCATTTTATTTTATTCATTGTTTCTCTGCTGGCCCCAAATCCTCCCCATTCCTTTCCCTTTCCTACTCCATATTTTAATGGCCTGTGTTCCATATAAATGAATGAGCAGGTTTAGGGGTTATGCTGCTTCTGTTGACCTTTCCTTGCCGCTGTATCTTATATTCCTTTCTGCATTGTACAGAAAACAATGAGTTGCTATTGTATGTTACTTGCAGTGGTGGGGGTCTCTTTGTCCCTGCAGGAGGGCTTTCATCTCACTTGTGTATTGAGTTAACATTCTGTGATACTAAGATCAACGGGGGGTGGATACTAGTATGGGAGAAGACTAAACCTCACGTTTAGAAGTTGTTGTTGCTATGGGTGCCATTGTTCTTGCCTCTATCCCCTATCTCTTCAAATTTTGTTACTTTCTTCTCCACACAATAATGCAAACTCTCTGTGCTCCTGTATTTTCCGTGTACCTTCTTTTTCACACTTTTTTTAACAATCTATTATAAGTTATAAATGAAAGAATTTCACAGGCCTTCAAAATATTTTCACAATCAGATCACACTGTTTAGCTTTCCAGACAAATTCTATTCTCTGCTAAAATCCTCATGATAATCTGCATATTTGCCTGGCTCTGATATTTTTAATTGCCAGATTTGACATCTCATACTCTTCAGAGTCATCTTTCACTAATTAAATTGTTAGAGGCAGCCACTGTACACTTGGAGAAATATGGGAAGCCTGATTGTGGGCTGTGTTCTGCAAAGTGCTGAGCATTCTGGCCCTGATCCAGCAAACACTTAAATGCCTAACTATAAGCAAATGAGTAGTCCCAATGGACAATAGGAATAGAATTCAACTTCTGTGAAACTCCTACTTAACTTGTCCTATCTAAATGACTAGGGGTATGCAAAGATTTTAGAGAATTGAGAGATGTAGAGGAGCAAGTCATGTATTTCAGGAAGATACGATTTGAGTGAGGGGGTATATATAACTCTCCCAGTCCCAGAATCTTCCAAAAAATAAAAATTGATTATGTACCAAAAACAGTGCAAAACGTTAATGTGCAATTAAAAACCAATACAATAAATTAACAGAAATATTTTTAATGGCACGTGCTTTATTCCTCTGATAGGAGACACTCTGGTATAAGACTATTTTTGACTCTGATGTTCACTTCCCACCTTGTGTCTATGGTGTAGACTGCTATACTTGTCTTTTGGAGGAACTTTTCTTTTGGACAAAGGTGGCACCATATCAAGGAGACTTGCAACTAATTATCTTAATATTAAACTTATCTTGAACTTCATTCATCATACTGATAAATATTTAGGAGAATCATCCATATAAGAACAGGGACTTGGGCTTGCACTGAAGGAGTATAGTTGTAGTTTGGCTGCTCCCATTACTGAAGTGAGTTTAATCTCCAAGCAATAGTAAAATTAAGAATTTTGTTTTTCAGCCAATGGACAGTGGAGCAGATAGGTTTTCCATCCTGGTGGAAAAAATGGGAGCAAGACCATGAATTGTTTAATTTACTGACAAAATATGAGGGTTTCAAAGTTCTACAGGAGATTCATCTGTCTTTCTGCAATTGCTGAGCTGCCAGTTGAATCTTTTCTGTCAGGGTGGCCCCTTGTATGGCTTCATTAGCCAGGGGAGCAAGGAGTAGGTTGAGGCCCTCCGGGACACTACTGGCATTTCAACATTGTCAATGGCAATCTGCTGGTCAGAGAAAAAATGTCCCTGTTTGCAGCATCCTGTGTTCTTAAAGATGCAAGTGCCATGCACCGTCCCTGACCAGCCCCACAATTGAGCGCAGTGAAGTATCTCTGATGATCCACAAATGCTTGCATAACCATAGAAAAATCGCCCTTTCTGTTGATATATTCTGGAGCAAGGTGGGCTGGGCCAAATAGGGATATGCAGGCCACTTATTGCCCCACCACAGTTTGGGAGATCCATAGCTGCAAATCCATTCATGCTGTTCTGCACATTGTCTAGAGTCACATTCCCATGTAGCAGGGTATGATTAGTGGCCCTGCAAACTCGCATGACAGCGGCCCCCATTGTGGATTTTTCAACTGCAAAATTATTTCCCACTGACCAGTATCAAAAATTATGGGATAGGGATGGCATAGGATGGAGAAAGTTGCACACTGGGAACTTGACCGCTTGCTCCCAGAACATCCCCCCTCCCTGCGCAACTCAGGGGGACCCCACAACACATTGCGAACATTCCCCCAAAGGTATCATGCCACAGGGTGGACACTGCATTTCACATCAACACACTCGCTTTTTGAGTGTACATGCAGCGCCAACACAAGTATACATGCGCACAAGCTATATACTGACTGCAGCAACTTCACACCAACATAACTTGCATCGAGCAAAGTTTGTAGTGTAGACATGGCCTCAGCGAATGCAGTGATGTTTCTTGCAGTAGTAAGAACTACTCCCAGCATTAAGTGTAGATACAGAAATATGTCCACAGGGATTTATCTGGTCCCAAATTACCACAGAATCTAGGCACTGATGCTCCACCTAGCTGTTGACAGTAGCACTATATTTCTACACTCTAGACACAAAAGCCCTGATTATGAAAAGCATGTGAGTGCTGCTGTTGAAATCACTTGCTATGGAAGCCACTAATGAAGTGAATAGGACTGCTTGTGTAAATAAGAACTACATGGCTGAGTAATGGTTTGCACCATTTGTCTACAAGTCAGCAACCTCAGGCTAAAGTATGGCACAAAATGATCCTGCAACTATATACAATGCACAGGCCCGATGGACAGAATAGAGGCAATAGTCCCAGATGATAGAGATTCATGATTTTACTTTATTAGCTAGAACAGGGGTTCTCAAACTGTGGGGGATGGACCCCTCAGGGGGTCATAAGGTGTAGCCTCCACCCCAAATCCTGTGTCTCCTCTAACATTTATAATAATGTTAAATATAAAAAAGTGTTTTTAATTTATAAGGGGGGGTGCACTCAGAGGCTTGCTGTGTGAAAGGGGTCACCAGTACAAAAGTTCGAGAACCACTGAGCCAGAAGTATATTTGTGTAATTATTTTAACTGAAAAGGTATATTACATTAAAAAGAAATATTGTATAAGTCTGGTTATTTTTTTAAAGGCCCAAGAGTAAACTGACTATACTAAACTGGCATGTCAGATAGTCTGCTTCTTACTTAAAACAAATTTTAAAATTACAATAATTATAATTAAATGGATGTCAAAAAAATGTTTCAGTCTAAAATGCACTTCACAAACTCACATCACATTCTATCAAATCACACACCACATCACAAAACATAAATAAACTGATACTCTAGGCAAATTTTGCAAAAAGAAATACAAAGTAATTTATGAACATCAGTGGATGTGATTTGAAGTCTGTGATTTAGTGGAGCTTCACTACAGCAGCTGTCACTTTACACCTAAGTGAGAGAGACTATTAGCACTTTAGTAATACTTAGAGCACTTACATGTTTGTTGATAGCCCCATCCAAACATTAACTAATGAATACACCAATCCTTCCTGTGACCTACAGTAGGTAACAATTATTACTCCCATTCAACAGACAGGGAAATTGAGACATAGAGACTAAAGGTTATAGATTGATTTTCAATGAGACTTTTAAACTCCTAAGTTGTCAGTTTTGAACGAGGGATGTAGGCTTCTAAATCCCTTAGGTGCTTTTGAAAAGTTAACCATAAGCAAGTCAGTGACAGAGCAGAGATGAAAACTGAAGCAATTCTGATGCAGATCTATACTCAACACAATGGGCCACACTGTCTTTCTTGAGCTCATTAATAACTTGTGCTGTACATACTGTGTATTTTTCATGGTTCACTATATTGAAATATTAGCTGGAAAATCAGATGGGAGGTGTCTCTTACAAATGTATCTTTTCCAGACCGTACAGATACAATTTCAACTCAGTGCCAAACAGAAATGAAATGTGTGGCAAAATGATTTTGCTAACCATTTTGTACAGGTAGTTTCTATCAAGGAAAATATAAGCAGAGTGCATTACTTTGTTCAGTGTGAATTTTGTTGTACATTTCTAAAAGTATCTTGTTCTTTAAAGCATTGGAGCTGTGAAAGATAGCGATGTAGGTCTAATACCTATCTCTTACACCAGAGAAAATTACAGCCAAATATCCCTTTAAAACCAAGATTATTATTGCAGCCAAAAATGATGTAGCAGGAGAAAGGGGGAGTGAAAGACATCTGCGATAACATCCTTGGGATATCTTTAAGCTCCATTATACTATCCAAAAGAAATATAATAGGATTTGAGGCCAATTATGACTTCCTCCATCTAACCCATTGCATTTAACATATCATTAGTATTTTTAGACAAGTCCCTCTAGGCCCTTGCACTTTTGTAGGTGAGTAAGTCAGACAGCGGGAGCAAGTAGCACATATTCAAGGAAACTGATCCCCCATTTAATGCTCTTTTCCAGTTACCTGCTGTAATGCAATTATCATGTACTGAAGCAATTTTCAGGAAAATGACTTGACAAGAAGAACTCTGTCATTTTGTAAACAAGACTAAATGTTAGTAATTGGATCTTAATTACACAGTTCTCTGGGAGGTTATTTTTATTTCTTTGTTTGTTAATGCAATTATTTAGCTACCCTATTTTAGCCTTGACCTTGCAGGAAGAGGGTATTTTCCAGTCAGCATAATGCTTTATCTTTGAAAGCTACAATCAATAAGGATAATTAATGATGCCTGCTGCAATGATAGCCTCAGCAATCATTATACCACATTAATCCCTGCAGTCAGACTGGGGTCAAGGCCATCTAAATCATTCACCTAGGGGTGGAGAAATTCAAATAATTTACCAATTTAAATCCAAGGAAACAAACCCACTTTATATTTCAAAGCAATTTAAATTGTCCTTTTTTTAAAAATGGGACTATGTATTTTTCACCCTTTATTATTGCTGTCTTTTTGCTAGGACCCATTAAAATGTGCACAGCATAAAATGCTCCCAGTATGGAAATATGAATCCTGTTCAGCATTTCATAACAATATATCAGTTGTAAAATACTAATGCATAAATGTGGAAGGCCAGCTTCTTGCCATGTAGCTGTACTATCCAGCACCGCTGAGAAGTCTGTTAGCTGTCTGTAAAACTACAGGAATTCCAGACTATTAAGGGCTCACCTTTCCATGTATTTTCCTTTTTCTGAGCCTGTATGCAGTTTTAGATTTTTTTCCCATTTCTGGGCAGATGTTCTGTCTGTGACCCAATATGTATCTATGCTGCAAGGTGTTACACCTACTGGATGTACACAATGGGCTGCACTGCAGGGCTGGCCACATGCATGAGCAATACAAGAGATTGTTGGGGCAGGGACCCATTTAATTTGGCCAGCCGGATTTCCTTGTCCAGCAGTGGCACTAGACAGATATGAGACTTTCTGCTAGACCAGATTTATGCACATGCTTGTTTGGTGTCTGGCTTCTTAAATGGCCAGCCCTGCCAAAACGTGTGGGATTTGAGCAGATGTGTAAAGGTCCAGGAATTTTAACGCCTATAGTATGTGTCTGTTTATTTGCAATTTTAAATAATAAAGAAGTAGACATCTAAAAGCTCTGGGAGCTCTGCCTTTATTTAAAAACATGTGCAAATACAAATTGTGCAGCCTCGCTCTCAAACAAAACCCCGCTCTGATCAAAGCAGTCATATCACAGCAGTGAGTTAACAGCCCACCCCACCTCAAACCCTCTTTCACCCACCCATGGAACTTCATCCACATCCTCTATGAAGAAGGGACTCTGTAGTTAAAGAGGGGCAATATCAGGGAATGGGCAAGGGCAGCAGCCACACACCACAACCTATTGACCTCTTAGCCCAGCAGGAATAAATACTGCTCCAAGCAGCATTCACTCTCACTGCACATTTGAAGGCAAAAGCCTGTGCAAAAACTGGCATCGTGCATCCCAAAGGAGACATTTTCCTATTGGAAGTGATAAGTTCAGCCATCACCACTGACGGATGTGGGCGCCAAAGATCTTAAGACCCTTCAGGGTTTGGGGCCATGCTCCGTTCATCCAGTATGCCCCCAAAACTCTCCAACCTCCATGAGATGCACCTGAGTCCTCTGTCCGTTCCATCGCCATAGGTTTGATTCAGTATATTCTCCTTGTGTGCACACTCACTGAGAGATGACACCCCCTGGAATCAAGACCCTCTGAACAGTTTGCTTAAGAAGACATTTAGCAAAGAGCCCAATCTAATTTTTACAAGTAATTTAAATAGCAGAACTTACTTTCATTTTGTAAATGATGGGCAAAAATATTTGCTTCGTATAATTGTACAATATTAAAGGAAAACTATTGACCAATAGTTATTGAAATGATGCATGTACAGTGACATGTGGTTCAATGTTCATCATCAATATTATTTCTACACCACTGAAAATGTACAAAGAAGAATACAAGGACTTTGTCCCAAAACAGCTTTAAAATATGCTATGCAACAAGGTGTTACTATCAGCAAGCATATCTTTAATGTATGGGCAATCATTGATCTCTTTAAAGCTAATAGGCATGCTAAGCCACCCTTCATTCTGGCTAAACGGAAGAAACAATTAAGCTCCTTTATGGAGTAAGATAGTTAAAACAGTAGAAGCCACAACCCAAGCTACTAGGCAACATGTGAAGGCCTGTGCAAGAACCAACTCAGGGAGAATAAGAGTGTCCTAGGAACCGATAGCATAGGCAGAGGCTGGGGCATTTAATTGGTTGCAGCTGCATTTGTCTTTGTGGCGGTCAGAGGCAGAAAGCAACAGGAAAGCAAGAGGAGCAGACATAAGCATGGCCCTCAGTGGGAGTGGAGACAGAGCTCTTCGGGGCATAGGACTGGCTGGAAAGTCAGGCTTCAAAATTGTGAGTAAGGAAGATGTTTTGTACGTTCATTGTAAATAAACAGGGCTGCACAAAGACATACCTGACTCATGTAATCAGTTTCTCCTCCTAAGGGAAACAAACCAGCAAGGCCCCAAATATTGGCAAACCACTCAGGCCAACAGGCACAACAATATAATACTCCCTGTGCCCAGATATGACTCTAATGGCCACTATATAAATGCTTGTAATAAATACATGAAAGATCAGAATACAAATTAAAATAGCATTAGTCATACTATAGGAATATAGATTATTCAAAGTTTTCTTTTTTCTTTTTTTTAATTAAAATATTTAAATTCTTTTGCAAAATCTAGTGGGATTATATGCTATGGCTTTAACTGATAAATTATTTTTTCCACCCTTAGGTTAATGATTTAGATGGCCTTGACCCTGGTTTGACTGCCAGGATTAATATGGAATAGTGATTGCTCTAGCTACCACTTCAGCAGGCATCATTCCATTAATTAGGATCTCATAAGTCATGAATGCAAAGTCTTACCTGCAGAATTTCTGCATTATTTAATTCTGCAATGTTAGGGGAGAAATACACTGGAAACAGAGATTCTAATGCATTTGTTTCCTATTGGTAGAATGCACCTCTCACAAGTTGTAGAAGATGGGATTTTATTATTTATTTGTTTTACAGTAGTGTGCCTAGAGGCCCCAAAGGAGATTGTATTAGGCACTGAGAGAGGAAAGTTCCTGTTGCAGTCTGAATAGCCAAGTCAAACAAAGGGTAGCAGGCCCAGGGAGGTGAAGTGACTTGCCCAAGGTCATGCAGCAGGTCAATGGCAGAGATAGGAAAAAAAACCAGGTTTCCTGAGTCCTAGGTGGTGCCTATCTACTGGGCCATATTGATTCTAGCTAGTTCACTGACACTATCTTTTTCACTATTATAACATTTGTGAACTGTGTTTTAAAAACCAAGTAAGGATTTCAGGATATGTGCCACTTCTATTTATGACCTGAGCCCAGCAAACCCTTATGCATGTGAGTAACTTATACATACAAGCAGTCTCACTGAGTTCAGCTGGTCTACTCACATTCATGAAGTTACTCACATGAGTAACTGATCACAGGACCAGAGCCTGTAGTTGTTATATATTGACTGGGTCAAATCCTCAATTTATGTAAATCATCATAACTCAGCTGAAGCCAATAGAGCTGTGACATTTTACACCACTAAAAATCTGACCTTCTGGCTCAGAGAAATGGAGACAGGAGAAGGAGGAAATCACACACAAAAAATCTAAATAGTTGCAATCGCTGATTTATTTTTGTCTGTGCTTTGTACGTTGAATATGTATTAAGCTTAGGAATGTGTCAGTGATTGTGCTGAAAGGGCTCTGAATGTATGTGTTGGTGTTTAATTATATCAGGAAGCCTAAAGGAAATGCTGAGGAATTCCGTTAGCAATATCCGCCATGACTTATGACAAACTTGTAAATTGAAGCTGTGTAAGGGCAGCTTTAGCTTAGGCGTCTATTCAGGGAGGATGGGAGGGGTTTAATGTCCACTATTGAAAGGATGTAGCTTTTTGACATCTCCGTGTTAGAAGTAAAGATATCATTCAGGCTGCTCTGTCCTAAAGATAATTTTTGGGATGCTGCCAGTCCTACGATCGCTTCCCTATGCCTGCCGACATGCTGAATTGGCATTTAGTGAGGCATTGGGAAGTGATCAGAAGCCTGGCAGTGTTCCAAAATAGATATTCAAGACAGCACAGAGCAGGGGTACACTTTAGCATGGAGGTCTGATTTTTTTTTTTTTAGGTAAACAGTGGTTCTTGCCTGAAATGGTTTTCCTTTTTCTCTTCCCAGCCCTTCTGAAGCCACTAAGGGCCTGATCTCAGATGCCTTCCTTGGGCAAATCCTTCATTGACTTAAATGAGGGATTTGCCTAAGTGAGAAATACAGGATGAGGCCTTAAATGTTGCAAACGGGCCACTGGAATTTGCTTTGTCGTTTGGGGATCAGAGTTCAGATATTGGGCTTCCCAGTCAGACCCAGTTACTGAGCACTACAAAGGCAGCACACTGAGCTTCTAGAGTTTGGGAGGGAACACAGCATGTCATTTTCGAATTACTCCCTCCCTCTAGCCAACCTATAAATACTGTCGATTGGCTCAAGGGAGGACCATGTCCATCCTATCTTGGCCAGACAATTAAATTATCCCAACATAGGGCCTGTTAATGGGGGAAGGAATAATGTTGCAGTTCCCAAAGGAATTCTCCCCACGATTGCCTGCCAAACATAAGTCCGCTGAACTACCTCTCAGCATACGCAGAGCCTCCCAACAGTAAATATAGACCTGCCTGACTAAACTCATAGACAGTCCCTGTAGGTCAGCTGTGGGGGTCTTGAAAGAATGTAAACAGTGCAGACCAGGGCACAATAAAACTTAATGAAATCAAAGCAATTGAAAGACAGGTGCTGTTTCAGTGTGTAGAAGAAATCTCACTGCTGTCATCCAGCACTGCTAAAGAAGACCCAGGGACCTCTAAAAAGGAAAAATGGTTGTCAAAGTTTGAAAGTGGCCACCAAGCCTAGCACATTCTATTCTATCCATGAAGAAAGGATGGTCTTATGGGTAAAGTACAGACCTTGAAGTCAAAGGCCTGAGTTCTCTTCATGGCCCTTGCACGATTTTGGTGGCACGTGAGTGAGTTATTGGCCTCAGTCTCCTTAACTGGTTTTTGTTTGTTTGTTTTTAAACTTACCATAAGGGGTTTGCTGTAGGGTTAAATATAGAGAGGTCTGCAAAGGACTGTGATGGTGGTGGCATTATTCTTACATACAGTCCAAGCTTAGAGTGACACCCTAGGGTAAACATGGTGTCTGTTATATTGACAAGTGGTACATGTTGCTGAACTTTCCTCTATTGTACTGATAAGTCGTGTGTAGCCTGGTGTATTTAGGACAAATGTTAGGCTCAAAAATCCACAGGTAGGTAACTGAAAAAATCAGGCCATTTATACAAAGGTGCTGCGCCCCTGGAAGTTTCCACTGAAATCAATTTTGCCCTAGGGTGGGGAGTACTCCAGACTCAAGCTTATACACTCCCTAAACTTTCACATCTCTCTGGAGTAGCAACACAGAGGCCCAGGGAACTTGAATCTGTGAGGACGCATGCTTGGCTTGGGGTGGATAGACACTGAAGTTGTGGGGGGGGTTTAATCATTGCGACTCTTGTTCACTGAATGGGAATTACAAGACTAGCGGTTTTGAAGGTTGACCCCTTTGTGTAAACTGTATAAACTAGTGACTCTCGACTTTGAAGTCCTGGTGATCCTCTTCATCAGCTGGAGGCAGAGATGGTCACAAAACAAATGTCCTTATGTATAGCACATCTCTGTGTCGTCATGTGTTGATGCTACACCATGAAGCCAATATCACAACTTAGTGTCAGGAGATGAAGTTCTAGTCCTTTTGTGGCTCTTTGTGATTCAATTCACTGTTATCTACTTCTCCCTCATCCCATTCCTGACTTTTAGGGGGGAAATTAGAAGGGATTTTCTCACTGAACTGTTCTCCCAGTGCCTTCTTTCTGTAAGCTGGGAAGGATTTTGGTAGCTGTGATCCGCAGGCTTAGTGCTAACAGAACTGTCTCACTTAGTCCACAGAAGTTATGGAGAGTACTCCTGTGATCAGCGCAAGAAGAGAACTTATCAAACCCATAGATTCCATGAGAGTTCCATGTAGGATTCCAAATTCTGTTTTGTAGGTTTTTATACTGCCTTCATCATCATAGCATCTGAGCACCTTTCAGTCGTGCATTGAGCAACACAGCTAAAATCTGTCATGCATGACTCATTTTCTCATCCTCTCTCCAAGAGGAAGATTGTGTGTGCAGTGGGGTGTTTTGTTGTGGGAGAGATTTGTTTTTCTAAGTGAACGTGCTGATATGTATTTGTTAGAGAAGGCAGGTTGAAGGTTGCACTAGCACAGAAGGCAGTGAAGGTTCTTAGTTCCTGTGGGAGTTTGTTCCACAGCCTTGGACAGATCTTGGACAGAAAGCTCTGCCTGCAAAGAGCCACACTTGTCCTCACAGACACAGCTTCAATATTTGGGGTCTAAACCTTGGTATTAGGTGGATTAATAGACTCCTACAATAGAAGAGGAGATCAGCCAGATTCCTTAGTCATGCCCCTGTTAGCCAGCAGACCACACCCCTTTGGCCTTGGCATGGTAGCCAGTCCACCTCCCTACTACTCCCTTCAGTGCGAGGCAGGAATCCTACTCTTCAGGGGGTCCTTTCCCTCCCCCTCCCCTAAGTGCTTTCACACAGCAAAAGGTAGGATCCGTCCTTTTGTAATTTAGACAGGAAATCTCTTTACATTATTTTTTAAAGTTCACCATTTCATTACACCCCAATGATGGGTTAAAGGACTTGAAGATTTATTTGGTCCATGTGATCCTTGGAGAAGAAAATGCAATTGAATTTTTTTGCTTTGAGGAAGATGCTGTTTAGGTTTAAACAGAAAATAAGAGCAGGATCAATCCCCTTTATGTCAATGGGAGTTTTGCCAGTCTTCTATGGAAATGGGATCAGGCTGTAGAAATGTTCAAGATGCTTACTTTTTTTTTATTCTTGCATTTTGTAGATGAAGATTATAACAAAACCCTGAAGTTATTGGGTTTAATCTAAAACTCACAAAGAACCTAAAAGTCTATAACTTTGGGAAAATCCTCCTTCTCTCAGTCTTCCAAAATTAGGTGAAAATTTGGATTTGTTTTAATTTATAACTGAACCATTTGATATTTTCACCAAAGTCATTTTCCCTGCCCATATTAAATTAATATTCTGGTATAAATTGGACACACATAATAAATTATGTCTTAACAATATATTCTACATGTATAATTAATTATATTAAGCATCTACATTTTAAACTAGAATTAGATAACCCTAAGAGACAATCCTGTTAGTATTTTTTTAATAAATACTTGTGTTTGAAACTGTTTAACAGAGCACCTGATAACTGATATAGCAGTGTTAACATCTGTTCCATTATTTCTAGAGAACGTTAGTTTAACGTAATGCTACTCACATAAAATATGCGTTCGTTCTTGACTGTCAAGTGCCTCTATTATTTTATTAAAAAGTCAAAAAAGAATATAATCAGACTTCATAATTTATGTGTGACATTTTCATTACAGAAAACTTTATGCAAAATTGAATTCTAAAATTTAATTTCCTGTGATGTTTAAATTACTTACTATCTGGCTCCTCTCCAAACATTGTGATCATTTGAGGCCCCATATGAATTCTATTAAGGATATGTTTAGCTGCTGCCAAAATGTACAGGGTATTTTTCTATGTAATTCCAAGAATATGCTCCTTAAATTTATTTTGTGCCAGTTTCTCACAGGAAAGAAATGCAAGACATTTTTAACCACTGCCAGGTATTTTTTTTTTTTAGGTGCCCTCACCTCCCAAGCCATGGTTTGTCACTCATGGAGCCTGGCCATGACCCAAAGTCTACTCCAGACAGCAGCTATAGGTTTTTGCTAACCACTGCCATTTTGTGACCACTGTTTACCCTTATTTTCTGTGTTACCCACTCCCACCTACAGACAGTCATCATGGTGCCTAAACTCCCTCCAGAAGGGCAAAACAGGTGAACTTAGCAGGAGTGCATCTGGCCACCTCCCACCCTTGAGGATAAAAGCATCCCTCGGTAAAGCACCTGAGCCCCATCAACCCAAGAAATAATAGTTCCAAGGTCAAAAACAAACTATGTCTTCCTCCATGAAACTGAAGTTCATTGGAGTAAACTCACCTGGTTACACTGGTTCAGATCCACTGATGTTAATAGGACTGCTGCAATATAACTGGGAGGAGAATTTACCCCACTTCTCTCCGACATTAAGTGGAAGGGACTTGGCTGATCATATGTTTAAACACAAAGGGCCAAATCCAGCCATGACATGCACAGAATTACTTCCCCTTGACTCCAAAGGGTATTGTACCTGCTGCATTTGGCTCTTAAAAGGTTTGTTCTCCCCTGGACTGATGTAAGGGAGCATTCCACATATACCTAAAATGAACATTAGTGGGAGTTATTCGAATGATTCCCTAGAACAGACCTCTGAATTGACATTTAAAAGGGCGGACTGCTGGAGTTGTGCCTTGGGAAATGATTGACCACATGAGGTTTGACACAAGTCTGCTTCCCCTTTTTTGGAAGTATTGATGATAGTTATGACCATTTCCTGCTATATCCTGCACAAACTATACTGAAGTAAATTTAAGTATCTTAGGAGTTCATTGTATTAAAAATGCATATCTTTGTGGGACTGTATGTAACGTCTCTACCAGGGAGATCTGACTAATGTAAACCCTGGGAAGTGTTGTGAGCTTCAAAGGACTTTTTTAAACAATGTGCCAGAGAAGAATGAACTTTTAGTTGAATGGGCTTCCTAGGATATTCTTGGGAGGAAGGAAATGCATATTTCCACCTCCGGACCAAACCTTTTGAAGTTATGTCCTGAGGAGAGAATCTGATCCCAAGATCAAAGGCCCAAACTATGTAAAGGAATTCATGGGGGTTCTTGTTCTGAGCAAAAGGTGTTATGAACTTGTAACCACAGAAAAAGTCCTGTATAGGGTTTGAAGGACTGACTCCTACCAGAGCCCTTGTTGGAGTTGGGCTGATCTCTGGTAAGCTTATTAACCTGCCTGTAGGTTCTTTTATTGTTTTAATATGTTTTCTCTGTAATGCTGTCACTTTAAGAATAAATGTGCTTGTTTGAGTCATCTTTTGAAGTTTTTCTTCCTAACCATGAGCACTAGAGGTAGGACAGGATTTATAAAAAGCAAGGAAGTTTCCTGATGCATAGAATTAGTGATCTGCTGATGACAATGAGACAGAGATGCTTTTATTGTTTCTAAGAGAAATCATTGTCTCCCTTATTTGTGATTTTGAGAGACCATGCTAGACGTGAAAGTCAGAAGAGCCATCCTAGAGACAAGTTGAACAGTAAGAATATTGCACTTTGTGGACCCTGCAGTTAAGCTGGACATTAAGGTACCTCTGATCAAAGTGGGCAATGCTTGAACAGGGCATGTCATAAGTTTCTTGCACCATGAGAACCAAGAAATCCTGCATATTCCCTTTTGGCTGCTATTTTGAACTCTTTCCACTAAATGAGCGTTCCCTACACACATTTGAAGCAATAGACTATTTGTTTTTATTTTAAAAAGCCTGTTTGAATATGGTCTTATTTGCTCTACGTCAGTAGAATAAGCTATGGGAAGCCTAACTAGATAATACACATGTATCTTATTTATTTAGGTCTAGATAATTCTGCCGTCTTTAACCATGTTGCCTCGTACCTTAATCCACAAGTAGTCCTATTAATTTCAATATAAGAAAGGATGGCAGAACTGAGTTTTTTATAAAACACTTAAATGTCTGTTATGTACATTATAAATTAGCATACATAAACTAGATGTGAAAGGAAAGTATGGACCATCTTTGTACCACAGGATTATGGCTCATTCCTCTCTAGTTCACAAAACAAGTCGGGGTGCGTATGCGTGCAATATGTTACTTTATCTTTGCATGAGTATATTTAACAAATAAGCAAAGATAGGCCTTCAAGAACATTGGATGGTTAGCAATATGGAGCCATCCAAATTCCAGAAAGGTTAGGTCATTCGTAGCTGAAGCCATGGTTTGTGGTTATGTACCACATGCGTTTGTGCATGGTGAGGGGCACAAAGGAGTCATAGCAACAATGGTGCCATCATTTACCATCTGAACAAATTTTCCTAGAAAGGTAGCTCCTGTGTCTGTGTGGAGATGTGACAGAGGAGAAGAACCAACACTTGGTGAATGACAAACCAGACAGTCCCTTGACTACAATAAAGCCACAGCTCACTGTATGTCATTCAAAAAAACATGTCTAAGGTGTTGAGAAAAATACTCCCATCACTAGATTGAAATCTCTCATTTCAAATTAAAAGACAAGAAGTCAGGGTATTTTCCTGATTGAAAACTACCATTCTGCTTTGGCGAATGAGGAGGTTTACAGGTTCTAGGCTACACAAATAAACAAGTGATCTGCAATTTATGCAGGTATTCAAATTTCGCAAAGTTCCTTGAGCAAGTGTACAAATTGTTGCAGGGACATCAGATTTAGTACAAATATTTGCAAAGCAAAAAGGGATATTTTTGCATAGCTCAGTATCTAGCCCAGATACTACTTACAATTTATTTCTAAATCAGTCTGCATTTTGCATCTCCTTATCCAGCAGAGATCACACAGCCACGAAGATACTATCAAAGCTTAAAATCAATGCACATTTATGGAATGTTACTGTCGGATTTTGTAATTTTTGGAGGAGGCCATGTCAGTAAATCTTGGCTTGTGTCAGTTAAATAATCCCAGTCATGAGTCTTCAGAGAAATTCACTGAAAACCTTAAGACAAGGCTTTGGAAATGGATTAGCTCTGCTTTTGCTGTGAAGTTTGTGATCTTCAGTTCAAATCTTGCAGACTTGATACTAATGTAAGAATTTCCAAAATGAAGGAGCTCTGCCAATTCTGACCTCTTTCCCTTAGTCCAAGGTCTGTCAATAACATTCAAGTCTCATTTCCTGATGGTGCCAATTTGAAAAAAAAAAATGTGCCTAAAGGGATGTTGACAAACAAAGCCGGTAGACTGAAGAAAGCAGAGTAGAGTATGATGGGAGAGCGGAAGATCAGCGAGAAATAACTGTTTGTGTCTCCTGTTTCTTACATTACTACAAGCGTGTCTTCCTCTAAAGTGTAGTGAGGAAAGCATGTTGTAGCACAGAGGGGGGCAAACTACGGCCTGCGGGACCCTCCTGCCCGGCCCCTGAGCTCCTGGCCCGGGAGGCTAGTCCCGGGCCCCTCTCCCGCTGTCCCCCATCCCCCGCAGCCTCAGCATGCTGTGCCACTTGCACAACACTCTGGGCGGCCAGGCAGTGCGGTAAGGGGGCAGGGAGGGTTGGATAGAGGGCAGGGGAGTTTGGGGGTGTGGATAGGGGTCGGGGCGGTCGGAGAGCAGGGAACAGGGGGGTTGGATGGGGCAGGGGTCCAGTGGGGGTAGTCAGGAATGAAAGTGGGGGGGGGGGGTGGATGCGGCAGCAGGGGGCAGTCAGGGGTGGGAGGTCCGGGGATGGTCAGGGAGCAGGGGATGGTGGATGGGGTAGGAGTCCCGGGGGGGCTGTCAGGGGACAGGGAACAGGGCGGGTGGATGGGGCAGGAGTCCCAGGGGAGCTGTCAGGGGGCGAGAAGTTGGGGGGGGTCGGATAGGAGGCAGGGGCCAGGCCATACCTGGCTGGTTGGGGGGCACAGCCTTCCCCACCTGGCACTCCATACAGTTTTGCACCCTGATGTGGCCCTCAGGCCAAAAAGTTTGCCTGCCCCTGTTGTAGCAGCTGCCAGAAAAGATGGTTTACAACCACAATATTGCCTTCTTCTAGTGAAGAGGCTCACTTAGGTGATAAAGAATTAAGGGGGAGGTTTTCAAAGACAGAAATGGAAATTGTGTCCAACTCCCATTGACTTTTCAGTGGCAGCAAGGTGTCTTAGTTGTCCTTTGTGTCTTGAAACTCTCTCTCTCTCTCCCAAGCAGAACAAGAGGTCATCTTCGCTGGTATTTTTGTTTATTATTATTATTATTATCAAATCTAAATGCCTAACTTTATGCTTCTAAATCCATATTTAGGCCCTTGGATGTAAGTAGACTGATTTACAGAATGGCAGGGCACGCATAAATATCACTGATGTCCATAGGATCTGCAGGGGCTCATCATCTTAGATCTCCAGGCTGCTTTTATTTCGGGGCCAGAATATGAGCTGAACTCCAAGCACTGACTATACTAGCCAAGTAAATATGACCTGCAGTGAATATATTTGCTACTCTGCATTTTCAGAAACCTGTCTTCTTTCCAGGGCTTACCCAATATGCATTTTAATGTGTTAACCAATACGCAATTTTTCTAAATGTTGGATTCTCATTATTTAGGGTAAACATGGTAAACACATGCACTAATAGAATCTGGGCTGGAGACCTTTAATCTAAAAAGATACAGCTACTACAGACGCTGGTTACAGCTTCTGATGAGTGGTATGTAATGTCAGTTCAAGATAAGACTATAACATGTTAAAAGGAATCCACTCAATCTGAATCCCATGGCACAGTATCAGCACTTAATAGGCCTGACTCTCCTAGCCAGGAGATGACTGACTAAAAGGCCAAGTACAGTATCATTTAAAGGACTGCCAAATGTGTTTGCTTTCTTTAAAGAAAAAAAAATAGACTTCCTATCATCAGTGTGCTGAAGGGAGCTCTTGGGAGGCTCTTGTTAAAACTCTGCTACCAAACTAAAGGGAAGGTTGGGATTGTTTGCCTTCTCGCCTGATGCTGCTACTTCATCCCTGCCTGAAATGACTTTTATCCCTCTGGTTAATAAAAACAATTCCAAACAAGTAATTTTGTTGACTTTGGGAAGGGTGAATAGCATCTAGTATCACCCTGTGAGGTTGGCCTCATCAGAAACTGCCTATGAGACCTTCAGCTTCCAAACACACACATTGAGTTACATAAATTGAACACTGTGCTATACTATCGGTGTACGTCCAAGTTACAAATATTGTAACAAGACCCCTGGCCACCCAGGATTTAACTGTGTTGTCATTATGCAGCATGCCAGCACCCAGAACTTCATACTGACAGCACTCAGATTCTCCTGTGCCTAAAACACAGGCCACTTTAGCTTGTAGGAATATAGAAAATGCCATTTCAGATCAGAGTAGTCATCCTAGTCTGGTACCCAGTCTCTGGCAGCAGACTGCCCACCTTTCTAAAGGAAAGTGAAGTGATATAATCATAGCCAAGGAAGAAGGTGATAAGTAAGTATTTTTGTCTAAATGATTAATAATTTGCACAGTCCTTACTCTGCAGCCCACATACCCCTCACACATAGCTGACAACAGATTTGTCATACAATGCTTCTGCAAATTCTCAGACGTGTAGTGCCAAATCCTAGGTCCATAGATAGTCATTTGTCACAAAAACTTCTCCATGGATGCTTGGCAAGGAGAGCCAGAATAGGATGTGGCATAACCCCTACAACCATGTGGTGGCTCCCAGCATGAGCTAATAAATTACACAAATGCTGACAAGGTTGTTATGTGTACTCAGCTATAGTGAAATATCAAAAAGTAAGGTGGACATTTTAAGACTTGTTTTCTGCCCTTTTTATGAGTATGTGGATCAGAAAGAGCGGGCAATTAACTTCTGTTCTCTTAGGTGACATACTTTGTAGCCAATGAGACTTGGCCCTGAATCCAAGTTATTTTAGAGCAAGAACACTTTTTTAGCATACGTCCCCTATTAATTCAAGCAGCATAAATCTGATATGAATTTTTTCTCTGATACACTAGTTCACAAATTGGATGATGACAAAATCAGATCATATATTACCAGTATCTTAATTTATTTATCATTGAATACTTTATTAAACTATACACTTTGCTGCCTGCACATCTTTAATGGGTTTATAGTAGGATTATTCATTTATTTCTGTGTGTGACATAGGACCTTCATAATTCATCTGTGGCGCTGCCAGATATTAATTATAGGGCCCAGGGTCTTCTCTTAATGGTGAAACCACTAATTGTGAAGATAAAATACATTCTCATTTCAGAAAGCTTATCCCTTCAAAACTCACTTGCAGTTTCCAAGAGCAGTGACAGCACAGAACCTTCTTGCATTTGAATGAATCTTGCATTTTTATGAAGTTCAGATTATTGTGTTTTTTAATCTAATTTAGATTCCTAACTGGATCAAAACCATTTAGCAAGACTATAACGTATATGGAAAACAATGATAATCAGAATATAAATATTTTTCTCCCTTTACGAGAATAATGTAGAGATATATTTTTTAAAGTGGTGTAAGGGGGGCATAGACACACTGTTCCATTCCTGTTAATGGAATTTGTTTGCATAACTCTCTTTGAAATGTAATGTAAAAGGTAAACCTGTTCAGAGGGACTGGATGGCTCTGAGGATAGTGGCATATGGAGCCTGTCATCTTTAGGCCATTGGTTGAAAGTCAGCCTAGCTCAGGAGCAACTGAGGACTTTTATCACCTATCAGCCATTTAGTACCTTATGTGAAATGAGCTAATGGTGTCAATCTGGCTCTTAGTGGACAGGTGTCCCTATCATCAAGCAATATCATCACAACTGACACTGTAATTAACAGCCTCAGCAGAAAGGCCAAGGATCAAATGAGCATGGGGACTGAATTACCCTCTCACCCATCAGGGTCATCTGTTCAAAACTGTAATAAGACACATTGGCAGGGCAGCATGACGAAACTAGAACTACCTTTTGCCATTCTTCTACACTTGTTCAATGGATAAACAGAGGGTTGCACTTTTCAGGGCTGGTACCTTTCATAAGCAAGGCTTGCTTTTTAAAACGCTAGACAGGGAAATCACTTTCCCAGATGGAAAAACCAGGATAAAAATTATCCAAACTATGCAATTTTAACTTTAGGGTGTTTTCAGCAAGCAAGGTGAAAGCTAAATCCTATTCGTGTGTAGTGTTTTACTGATATAAGAAGACAGGTTCCTTGTCACAAGGCTGTTACAGTGTAGATTAAAGGGTACCTCAATGAATTATGATGATAGATCATGGTAGGTAAAGGATAGGAAGAGAGAACAGTAAACACTGGAAAGGGAATGCAGCTATTGGAGGAGTGGTTTTTATAGGGAAATAATGTGTATACATTGGGGCATGGAGAAGTCTGAATGTCTCCTACTTGTTTGGTTTGGTTGTGGTCTTTTAGTCTTTGAGTAGACAGCAACAGAGTGGAAGTTAATGGAAATAACTTGGGCAAGGATGTCTGCCACTTAACTGCTCTAACTAAATTGGACAAAGGAAATAACCAAAAGCCACAGAAACTATATGTTTTTGCAATTCAGTCATCCCAGTGTTTTATTGAGATGAGTGTTAGGATAGCTCAAATTCTTGCCTCTGGGCCAGAAGGGCTTGTGCTCATAAGCAGTGTTGATTGTACTATGCAATGCTATGAGGTACTGGCTTTCAGTTGAGATGTTAAACTAAGATCTTTCCGAACTTCCTCTGCTAGTTGTCCAAATGAATCTGCAGATTTCATCACACTTTTGAAAATGAATATGGGATAACCCTCATTTATGACCAGCACAACGTGCAATCTCAGGAAAATGGTCCAATATCAAAGGGAAAGTCACCCACTACAGGCTCTCACAGTGGTTCCTGGAACATCTGCTGGTGGCCCATAGAGAGATGGCTGGTCACTTGGGGCATCTTCAGGCTTCCAGGTTTTTTCTTGCAAAGAACTACTGTGCCTAATTGCCTCTACTCAGGACCACTGTCACAGAAGAGGAGAAAGGACACAGTAACCCCGCATGGAGTGGGGCCAGCACTGGGCGGGGAAGTGTCCAGAGGAGTAGGGAATAAGGCAGTCGTTATGTATGTCCAGAGGAGCAGTGGGAGAAGGGAAGCTGGGCAGTATGTCTGGGGGAGTAGGGAAGCATGAGCAGAGAGAAAGGAGGACCAGAAAACAGGAAAGCATGTTCTGTGGGAAGAAGATTCATAGATTCCAATGTCAGAAGTTACCATTGTGATCATCTACTCTGACCTCCTGTATAACAAAGGCCATAGAATTTCCCCAAAATATTTCCTAGACCATCTCTTAGAAAAACATCCAATCTTTATTTAAAAATTGTCAGTGATGAAACCTTGGTAAAATGTTCCAATGGTTAATTACTCTCTCAGTTAAAAATTTATGCCTTATTTCCAGGCTGAATTTGTCTAGTTTCAACTTCCAGCCATTGGATCACCTTTCTCGGCTAGACTGAAGAACCCATTATGAAATATTTGTTCTCCATGTCACTACTTATAGACTGTAATCAAGTCACCCCTTAACCTTTTCTTTGTTAAACTGAATAGATCAAGCTCCTTGAGTCTATCATTATAATGCATGTTTTCAAATCCTTCAATCATTCTCTGAACCCTCTCCACTTTTTCAACATCCTCCTTGAATCGTGGACACCAGAACTAGACACAGGATTCCGGCAGCCTCCTTTCCACTGCCAAATACAGGGATAAAATAACCCCAAGATTTCTCTGTCACCACTGCCCTCTGCTGGATAGAATCTGAATGGCAACTTTGTGTCATAGACTCTGTGCTGCTAACAGTGGTTCTGCCAAAGCTCAAGCAATACGAGCTTATGCTTTTGGAAGCAAGAGATGTGTTCTCTTTCAGCTGTCACTGGGTTGTTCCGATGGCCATGGTGTGCAGAGCAGAGGCAACCATGACAATCTTGCCATTCCCTTGTTTGCCCTGAAATTCCCCCTCCAGAGTGATACAGATGGAGCCCCTATGGACCAGAGCCCTGGGCTAGGCAGTGGGGGGTGCACATCCTGGATTCTGCCTTCCTACCCTTCAGTGGAACCACCCCATCTCAGGCCATATGCACTTGCAGAAGGGGTGAGGGCAGCATTTATCGCACAAATGGCTTTTTTCCTGCATAATTAAATACTGTACATAGCTTCATGATCTGTGCTTTAAAGAGGCCTTTACAACAGACAGTCTTTCTTCCTGAGTGGACTCACTAGCAAGAAGACCTATTTCAAAGAGAAATACACTCCCACTGGGAAAAGCCTCACTTTCCACTAGAGGGGGAGGGGAAGTATTTATGGCCGAGTTATAAACAACTAAGAAAAAAGGTGGCTCACACCATAAATATAGTATCACGGAGAAGGAGACTGTAATAAGAAACACGTTTAAATAGAAATAACTTAATTCCATCACACACACCAGCTTAATGCATGCCTTTAAACTGAAAGATGCATGCATTTCTCCATAACCTCCGTCTGCATCTACAGATGATCTGCTGGAGCTAGACACACTGGTGCCTCATGTCCTTCAGTTACGTTTCTTTGCAGCAGCCATCATAATGTTTTAATGAACCATTTTTATATTTATCTAATGTCACTGTTTTCCCCAGCAATACCATACCTGTATTGTCCAGTAAAACCCATTATCTCTATTAGTCTGCCAATAGCAAATCAGTAGAATTGCTTGTTCCTTAATTGATAGAACACACTCCTCCTCCTACTGATAGATTACCCCAGACTAACAGCTCTGAGACTTATTCCCTAGTGCCTGAATTCCATCCAATCCAGAGCAATTGGTTTATACTTTCAGTAATAAATCCTAACCTCTCAATATATAATAGCCTTTAATAATCAACAACTACAGACGCTGTCTGGTTCATAAGACCTCTGCAGAGCTAACCATTTTTATATGCCTATAATTAGCAGCAGTCAAATAATGTTTGTGGGACATAGCACAATCTTCCTTGCTGTACAGGAATGATAACAAATTTTACATACATTCAAACATGATTTAATCAGGTTGTCTGACTATCTATATAATGTACATCAACGTAAAACAGTGCAGCTGGACTTACAATGTATTGGGAATGTAAATATCACAGTGAACAGCCTCTGAAATGGAGGCATGAAGTCTGTTGTTGCAGAAATGCCCTCTGTTTGATCAGCAAAGACACCATCTTTGGGGTAAATATTCTGTCATTTATTAAAGTTCAGATGATCAAACTAAAGATTTTGCATACACACAAGGACCTTTCATTTAACTAAGAGTGCTCTGTGGTCAAAGAATGCTATTAGCAAACACTCTAAATTCAAATAAATCTGATAAATTCATATTTATAATATGCTCCTAAGGTGTGCTCAGGGGAATACGGTTATAACATGTCTTATGTAAATATTGTGGGGAGATACTCGTAACTGTAACATTACTGCCAAGCACAGCAATAAAATGTATAGCGTAGTTGTGCCATTAGCCACTTACATACAGGAACAGACTATGTGTGGTCTTGTGTTTAGAGCACAGGGCTAGAAGTTAGGAGATTTGAGTTCTAGTCCTGCCTTTATCATTATGATGTGAGACAAACATTTTAACCTGTATTCCTCAGTTTCTCCTATGAAATGTGGGGGAGGGGAAGAAATACCGCACGGGGTGGTGGGTAATGGTTCACTGGTGCTTGAGAACCTAGACTGGAAGGCATGAGAGACTGCCAAGCATTACTGGTGCCTTTTCAGTTAAAATAACGGCACTCAGAGGCACCTAGAAAAGAAACTGGTGAGAGGGATGGAAGAAAAGGTGCCCTAAAACAAGGTAATAAAACTATAAAGTTAATGAGGAAATCGTGTACTACTTTACAGTATGGCCCCTTTATAAACCCCTTCTGAGGAGCCAGGCTTTCAGAGTAACACAGTGTGCACTATAAAATGGATGTTTAATGTAGCTGGAGGCCAAGAAAAACATTGTATAATTGTAGTAAGAAGCTCACTAAGTAAAATGATAGCTTTTAAAGGATGAAATATAGTGTACATTTTCAGAACTGCACCAGTTTCCAGCTTCATATTGCTTCAATAACAGTTTCTTCATGTCATGTACAAATATCTCAGAGGAGATTTGCTACAAAGATGTTTTCTGCCTCTGAAATAAGCTGCTAACTAAAGCTAGTCCAATTATTCATTGTGAATAAATTAACTGACACATTCAGCTTTCTTTTTTTCTGCTCAGAAACCAATCCTGATTTCTCCAAATGTATTCAATACTCACAAATATTCACCTAAAAACTGAAAACTGAAAACTGTTCACTTACATGATTTTGATTCATGGTGGGCAATTTGGCACTAAGGCACATAGTGTCACATTTGCTTCCTGACTGGATGATTTGAGACTTTAACAGAAGAGCAATAACGACAAATAGTGAGCCCATGCACAACTATCTTTGTTTGCATTCAAATGACTATTAATGCAAAGAACTGCCATTTCCCCAAACAGTCAGGTGTACAAAAACCCATTCACATAAATGCTCACAAATGATGAATAACTTGGGGTACCAACATGGCTGCAGTTGACTACTGTAATGTACTTTACATGGGGCTACATCTTAAAGCTATTTGGAGTCTGAAACTACTGAGAATGTGCCAGCTTGCTTATTGAACGGGGCATCTTGCTGGGAGAACATGGCACCAGTGCCCCAGGATCAGAGCTGGCAGCTTGTTGGTCTCTAGTTTGAGTTTAAGACCTAAAAAGCCCGAAACGGCCTGCCTCCCTGAAAGGCTGCCTCTGTCCCCAAGACAGACTGCTACAGCTGCAGTCAGTAGAACTGATCAGGCTGGATCCCATTTGTTGTTAAAAAGTGGGAGCTGCCACAACTTTGGATCTTGCTCCTCCCTAATCCCTTCCTTTGTCCCAAATAGCCCCAACTTCATTACTTTTTGAGCATGTGCAAAAGCCATTTTTACATGGTTTGGTGTACGTTTCTGAGGCAAAGGAGGGCATGAAAGGGGCTTTTCTATTGTTTTGATTTGCTGGGTGGCTGAGTTAATGTGTGACCTGTAAATGAGTATTTAATGTGGCTGAGTAGTCATTATTAATTCACTGTAAGTGTAAATGTTACAGCACCTAGAGCTTTTGGCATAAGCTTTTTAATATTTAAATCTAAATAAATAAATAGCAAATGGTCAAAGCAGAAGTTGCTCAGAATAAAAATGAATGTTTACCAATGCTGATTTTGCAGTATTCGTCCAACCGTACTGCTAACTATAGTGAAAGTGTCTTCTGTAGTGACACATGTGGCAGTGTGTGTCCCTCTGAGCTACAGTGCAAAGCTCTAGATTTTGTGTACCATGACCAAATAGTAAGGTTTTTTGCACACTGAAAATGAAGTCCACTGGGAAAGGGAATTAGCTCAGTACATAGGCAAGAGATTGATTCCTTGAGACCTGCCATTTTAACTCTAATGAGAGTTGTGAGCACAGTGAAGGGGATTATTTGGGATGTTCATTTACATGACAGTTCACCCCTATCCTGTTCAAGATCTCCCTGAACCATATCCTTGATTAGCCCTGTATGGGCAGGGCAGGTTCATGGTAGGACATATTTTTTCCCCCACTTTACTCCCTTCCTCTTCAGGGAAAAATTGCTCCTGGCAATGTCTTGTAAGATAAAGTAGAACACTTTCTGACTATGTAGGTGGATGGTGCCCACCACCTCCCTACATCAAACAAGTACCGTGCATCAGCCTCCATTAGACAATTCAGATTAACATGCCTTTTATTTTTTGAGAAAGTCAAGTTGACTAATTTGATCTGAGATAAAAGTGAAGGCAATGGGAGATTAAATGGCATAAACAGAAAGTTACCTAAACACTTAATGAAAGTGGCAATGGTGGTATTGTAAACAGGGCACATGGGACACTGTCCCACTCAGGAAAAACAAGAGCATTCAATAAAAGTCTAATAAATTCTGTATGCTATTAGCAGTTACTTAAGAGCAAACCTCTTAGGCATGAATAATCTAGGTGGTTGCAGCTTCAGGGCACCAAACTGTAGCTACTTAATGCACATTCCACTAGGGGGCTCCAAAGCAGTACAGGACTTTAATTAGGGCATCCGACTTAATTGAATGGCCCAGAAGACTTAGCAGAATAGTACAGGGCACTGTCAAAAGTGCCCTCAGTTAAGCAGTGGAAGCACCATTAAAGAGTATTACCACACATCTAAAATTACAACCCAAATGGATATTGCTAAATAGCCATCAAGAGAAGGAGAACGTTTGCAGAATCAGAACCTCTGCAATATGTTTGGAGAGCTGTGCACAGTCTTTGAGAATTGAGTTTCTGAGCACCCATCCCTCTGCCCTTCTATACAAAATCATATCCCCACCCTCCAAACAGTGAATTGGACACTATGTAGGAATTGTCAATAAGTAGGTCAATTACTGGTATTTGTTACGCTGTCTGGTGTTGTACTTTTCCCAAGTGCAATTTAATCTTCTGTGTTTTTTATTAGAAATTCCAGCAGTTTTTTAGCCCAAAAGAATTACCACATTAACATTTCTCTGGTTGAAGTCTTCCATCCTTTTAAAAAGAAAAACAAAAACCTTCCAATTAACATTTGTCACCAGATTACACACAAAGGTGAAGGGGATTTTTAGCTAGCCTATAAAGGAGGCGGCTTTAAATACTCATTCAAAACACAAAGGCCCAGATATTCCGCTGATGTTAATTGGTAGACTTCCACTGAAGTCCATGGAACTGAGATGATTTGCACTGAGGATCTATCCCAAAACCTGTAACTTTATTAGAAAATTATACAGAGAGTATGTTATTTTAATTATTTAAAGGTGTGCCGTACTTAACAGCTAATAAAAATATTGTAATAACACAGTTGGGCCCAAGCATGCAAGGTGCTGAGTACTTCCAGAGGGGACCTGTTTCCTCAGCACCTTACAGAATTGGATCATTATTGAGTCCTTTCTTATAAAACTAAATATTATATTACGTGACAGAATACATTTAATTTTTTAGAGGAAAAAGTGAGCCTCAAAAAAGAAATGCAAAAATTACTCCACCATAGGTTTGGGGTCCTTTTGGAGGTGGGGGGAATGTGTACCCTCTGCTTTGTGTATATGCACGTAATGTAAAATTTCATCCACCATAATATTTTAAAAGACAGGAATCATGAGATATATCACATCTAAATGGAAATATCATCTAAAGCAAGGTACCATTTATCAACATCACTTTGAAATGCAGTGGATGATGTGATGGGATTATGTAGATCTCAAATATCTATGGGTGAATGAAATTGGGTAACCTTAGCAACCCTAGGTACATTCGTGCAGCTATAAATCAAATGTCAGCACTATGAGCTATGCACAAAATAAAGAAATAATTCTTTTGAAATATTCATAACAGTATGCAGTGTATTATTTTATAAGTCTATCCCTATTATGCATTTTGGAAGCCAACTTAAAAAAAAACAGCAATAGTATTTTCACACACACAGAAATAAAGCAGAAAGAAACATAACTAGTGACTGCAACAGACCTGGGTTCTTGTCTGTAATGCAGGAAAGGGTATCTTTCACCCAGGCAATTAGATGGGTGTACTACACAGATAATTGTGAAGTGTTTATTTACAAAATTAAATACGGGACATTTCAATTATTGTAAAAAGAAAATATACATGTTGTAGTTACTGTTGTGTTAAATATATTCCGGAGCTAATTTCAATAGCAGAAAAAGCTGGAAAAGGCTCCCTTAAAAATTCATGAAGGCAAGAAAATATAGTGGTATTTTTATCAGTTATTTATGCAATTTTTTGGGTGACCACGTAGTACTTAAATATAATAGAAACTATATATAGAACTTGTGTGTGTGTGTAAAAACTATAAATAATTGCATATATAGATGTACAGACTCTAAGAATGTAGGGGTGGGGGGTACAGGGGGGTGTGTATATACAGACCCAAAGAGCTATTGCTTGCTGCACCTTTTGTTTTTATTAACATATAAGCAATCAAGTTTGCTTATTTTGCTCTTGGTTTTCTCCATGCCACATCCTATTCCAACTCCTCCCCCACTTCCCCAAAATAAACACACTACATTGCATCCATGGTAAAGGGCTCTCTTTGCAAATTTATTTGAGATTAAATTCAACTGAATTCAAACTCATTCACTGTTTACTTGGCTACCTAGTTGCTACACCTGCTCATTCCAAAACCAAGCCCCAAAGGTCCCAAGGCATAGCCATGTCCACCCAACAAATGGGAGGTATTTTCTCCACACCACATGTCCGATCTAGCCCTATATATGGGAAAGGAATTAGATGTTCTGAAGGTGGAGGAATAGAATATCTGTGTTATAATACGGAGTTCTCCTCCACCCCCAAGCATCCCTCTGCTGCTCTTATCACCATCTCCACACCCTTCAGAATACCAGTGTTGCTAACTCTTGTTATTTTTATTGTGAATCCTGTGGTATCTGGGTTTTTTCTTAAACTTACTTTCCTGGAGTCATGTGAATACTAGAGAATCTCAGTTGGCAGTGGGGCATACTCATGATTTTTCAATGCTTGTGGTTGGCCATAATGAAATATCCATTCTGAGCCTTCTTCATGAATAGCTGTCTCACTGAGGGCCTCATCCTTCAAAGACCTGAATGTCTCCTGTAAGGCGCTGAGTACCCTCAACTACGCTGAAATCAGGACCTGCTTGGCACCTTGTAAGACTGGCCCCTTTCTATGTAACCAATCACAGAGGCCCTACCACAGAAACAGGAGTGATTAGCATAATTCCCCATCACACCAGCTACTTGATCAACACATTCCTGTATCCAAACCTTAATGTTACCAATAAAAACGTCAGCCCTGTGTCCAACAGGTGTTCAATGCTCTTCCTAATCAGCTTAGGGCTCCCATATACTGTTTGCCTGTGTGTCAAGACGCATCCTATAAAGGAGAGGGAGAGACTGGCCTTTCTCCATCCCTTGGTGCTTATTCCCCACACAGACCCAACAGCTATGGATATCAGTCCAAGTGCCCCTGGTAAAGCAATTGCCTCACTCTCCTTGTTGGAGATTGCTACCATGCGCCTCTGCACCAGGAGATGGGAGGGAGTAGTGAGGCCCAACAAACACTGCCCCCATCAGGGAACTGCCATTTTTACATAAAATCAGAATATTTATTAATAAACTTGGTTTAACAACAGAGGTCAAAATGCTGAAACCTGGATGCCTAAGTCCTATTGAAATGTGAAGGTGCTCAGCACCTCTGAAAATCAGGATGTTTTCATTCAGGTGCCAAAATATGACTTCAGAGC
Organism: Eretmochelys imbricata; assembly: GCF_965152235.1. NCBI lineage: Eukaryota > Metazoa > Chordata > Testudines > Cheloniidae > Eretmochelys > Eretmochelys imbricata. The sequence continues at coordinate 23,748,137 of NC_135580.1, read as the reverse complement.
CTGGCACCGAGCACATGCCTTTGACAATTTGGGGCAGGATTTCTAGGTCCTCAGCCATTTGCAGATGAGAGCAGAAACATTGTCAAACCATTGGGTATTACAGTGTTACTGAATGCTAACGTGATACAGTCTGGTTTTAAATCATCTCTGTGGGGACATTCGGATATTCTCAAAAGGAGGCTGAAACAGTAAGGGGTAGGGTATTTTCATTTTTTCTTTGGTCTGCTTTAACATACCCTAAAGCTTAGTATGGAATGCTTGTTATTTTTATGCTCATTTGTTTAACACAGCTATTATAAAATTAATGTTTCAATAAATGAGTATCATTCTCATTAAATATTTCTAAGGTGATCCTGAAAAGATTAGCAGTTTAACTAAAGACAGAATTAAACAACCAGATCTAAAGAAAACAGCCTTGTTTATTCAAAATCACTTTCTCAAATTACTTTCCACTACAAGCCATATTAATTGCTCAGGACCTATAGCACATGCTTCAATGAAAATAAATTACTTTATTTCTAAAACACCACCAATGGCTGTGTAACTTAATTTCATTAGCTTGAACCTGTTGAGAGTATTCAGATTTCCATAGCAGGACGCACTTGAAATGAAAAGATGCTTTCGATTCTCAATTAACAGAATCGTTCCCTTTCAACTGAAATGAATGTTATTGAAACCAATTAGCATAGACTGGAAAATCTCTCATTAATGAGGGGAGTGTGGGTGAGTAAACAGCAATGAAAAGATGAAATTAGAGAAGAGCCTCTTCTTGTTGGCCTGAATAATTACATGCTTAGTTGCCTAATTGTCTGGTGAAAAGCATTGCAGTGATAGTAACAGATTGCCATGTTCATTAGGCTGCAAAAGGCCACCTGCTGCTGAGGCTCCTTTTCCTGCAGTCTATATACACGTGTTTATCCCAGGGGATTGATATTTGGACACAACACTAGCTGTGAAAAGCAAATGAGCTTGCCAATATGCTGCAATATTGTGTCCTTTATGCCAAGATACAGAAGCTTAATATGTCAAATATAATGAATAAAACCAACAGTGATAACGAAGTTTATGAGGAAACTGACCTTATAACATGTCCCAGTGTAGAACTCTAAAGTGTGTAGATATTGGTCTTTCAATACAGATGTTCCTTTCTGGCCTGAACTGCTCCAAATTATATAGTACAAAAGATAAATTACAACTGTTATGGCCTATGCAATTTTTTTAGACAATGGCATAATGAAAGCATACAATGTAACTGTTAAAATTGGAAACAAATGTTAAATACTGAATGCTAAGACGTGTTCATGAAAAACAGCATTGTTCATATTTGCTCTGCTGTGGTAATAAACATCAAAGAACTGAGGCCTCTTTCTGCGAGCCCTTCCTCAGATCACTTCATGTCTTATAACTGGTATTTTTATGGGTCTTTTAACTTCAGTTTTATTGTGCAGTGTCAGATGCACACAAAAGTCACCATCAGTGCAAAGTACAGGGCTTGTTCTTCTCTGTGCATTTGCTGGCTGTTAGCATTGATAGGATTACTATTAACATCAAAGCACGAACAGAGCTTCCTACAGAAGTATAGCATGTAAACAACATCCAAGGTAGGGTGGGGGGTTCAAAAGTGAAGGCAAAATTCTGCATGCAAAATTAGAGTCCACGGTTAACCTCTAATTTTGCATGTCTAATTTTGCCTCTGTTACCATTTCCTCAGAGCAAAGGGAGTTTGAATTGCACCTGCAAAATGACAGGCTATCTTGAGGTCCCTTTGAAAATTTGACCATCTGAATATTATATATTGCAGGTTATTGTTGAAATGTGGTAGTGCTGTGAAAGTGTAAGTGCAACACTCATAGGTATAAAATGAAAGTAATTTGTGAGTGCTTTATCTATTGCACTGTGACATTCCACTTTCCCAGGCTGAGTTATTGAACATACAGTGTTTGAACACTGCAAAATAAGAACTGAAAAAGGTGACTAAGGACACTTTTTTGGATTTGGAAATATTGGCCCCGATTGAGGAAAGCATCCTTATTAGGGACAGCACTTAAGCAAATTCTTACCTTTAAGCACATGCTTAAGTCCCATTGAAGTCAGTGTGTGCAGTTCTAACTTGTATGATTTGAAAGCCATCACTGGTGCTACAACAAAAGCAGTGAAATCCAGGCCTCCTTTATTTCCATTTCCATTGATTTCAATGGGACCTCTGGGTTTCACCCAATATACTACCATTTGAATCTGGCCTCTAGTACATCTACACTGCAGTTTGGAGCTGAGGTGAACAAGCCTCCCAGCCTAGGTCTGTAGACTTGGACTAGTAGGACTCTTGTTAACACTCTAAAAATAGTTGTCCAGGCCGTGCTTTGAAGTTCCTGCTTCAGCTCTGAAGCCTACCCCTTCCTCTGCCCCCCGCCCTCCCCCAGCTTCCCTAGGCTTCAGCGCATGTGGTGCAGCCCAAGCTGAAACTTCAAAGCACTGTCTACAAAGCTATTTTTAGCCTGTTAGCACAAGCCCTGCTAACCCGAGTCTGTCGACTCAGGGGCTGGAGCCCCAAATGCTCGAAAATGCTGTGTAGACATACCCTATGGCTTTTGGGGTGAGGGGCAGGGTTGTTGGATAGTGCAATAGGAAGATTAACCAGGGCCAAATCACTCGGAAAATACAATTACTAATCATCTACTAATCTGTGTATTATTACCATGTCTAAGCATTAAATATTATAACCACGGTTTCCCCCACCCCCCAAAAAAAGTATGAGCTTGCCAATAGGAAGCCACTTTTAAGTGAACAAATTTACAATTCAACAAAAAAAGAATGAGCAACAAAATAATCAGAAGAAAACATTCTTGTGGTGAGATTGCCAGCAGCAGGCCCTGTCTTCAGTCCAGACACAGTGTTACAAGCGACTTCAAAATCATAAAAAAACGAGGAGGACTTGTGGCACCTTAGAGACTAACACATTTATTTGGGCATAAGCTTTCGTGGGCTAAAACCCACCTCATCAGATGCATGCAGTTGAAAATACAGTAGGAAGATATATATACACACAGAGAACATGAAAAACATAGGTGTTGCCATACCAACTGTAACGAGACCAATCAATTAAGGTGGGCTATTATCAGCAGGAGGAAAAAAACCTTTTGTGGTGATAATCAGGATGGCCCAATTCAAACAGTTGACAAGAAGGTGTGAGTAACAGTGGGGGGGAATTAGCATGGGGAAATAGTTTTTACTTTGCGTAATGACACACTCAATCCCAGTCTTTATTCAAGCCTAAGTTAATTGTGTCCAGTTTGCAAATTAATTCCAATTCTGCAGTTTCTCGTTGGAGTCTGTTTTTGAAGTTTTTTTGTTGGAGAATTGCAACGTTTAGGTCTGAAATTGAGTGACCAGGGAGGCTGAAGTGTTCTCCAACTGGTTTTTGAATATTATAATTCTTGATGTCTGATTTGTGTCCATTTATTCTTTTGCGTAGAGACTGTCCATCTTGGCCAATGTACATGGCAGAGGGGCATTGCTGGCACATGATGGCATATATCACATTGGTAGATGTCAGGGGAACGAGCCTCTGATGGTGTGGCTGATGTGGTTAGGTCCTAGGATGGTGTCGCTTGAATAGATATGTGGACAGAGTTGGCAACGGGGTTTGTTGCAAGAATAGGTTCCTGGGTTAGCGTTTTTGTTGTGTGGTGTGTGGTTGCTGGTGAGTATTTCCTTCAAGTTGGGGGCTGTCTGTAAGCAAGGACTGGCCTGTTTCCCAAGATCTGTGAGAGTGAGGGATCGTCCTTCAGGATAGGTTGTAGATCCTTGATGATGCGCTGGAGAGGTTTTAGTTGGGGGCTGAAGGTGACGGCTAGTGGCAAACTGTTACTTTCTTTGTTGGACCTGTCCTGGAGTAGGTGACTTCTGAGTATTCTTCTGGCTCTGTCAATCTGTTTCTTCGCTTCCGCAGGTGGGTATTGTAGTTGTAAGAATGCTTGATAGAGATCTTGTAGGTGTTTGTCTCTGTCTGAGGGGTTGGAGCAAATGCGGTTGTATCATAGAGCTGGGCTGTAGACAATGGACCGTGTGATGTGGTCTGGATGAAAGCTGGAGGCATGTAGGTAAGTATACTGGTCAGTAGGTTTCTGGTATAGGGTGGTGTTTATGTGGCCATCGCTTATTAGGACTGTAGTGTCCAGGAAGTGGATCTCTTGTGTGGACAGGCTGAGGTTGATGGTGGGATGGAAATTGTTGAAATCATGGTGGAATTCCCAGGGCCAGCTCCAGGCATCAGCTATCCAAGCAGATGCTTGAGGCAGCCTTCAGAATGGGGCGGCAGTCCAAGTACCGCGGTGGCAATTCGGCGGCGGCTTTTGGGTGGCAGCTCCGCCACTCTTCCGGGTGCTGCGGCAATTTGGCAGCAGCTCTGCCATTTGGCGGCGACTGCTTGGGGCGGCAAAATTGGTAGAGTTGCCCCTGGGAATTCCTCAAGGGCTTCCTTTCCATGGGTCCAGATGATGAAGATGTCATCAATGTAGCATAAGTAGAGTAGGGGCCTTAGGGGACGAGAGCTGAGGAAGCGTTGTTCTAAGTCAGCCATAAAAATGTTGGCACACTGTGGGGCCATGCGGGTACCCATTGCAGTGCCGCTGACTTGAAGGTATACATTGTCCCCAAATGTGAAATAGTTGTGGGTGAGGACAAAGTCACAAAGTTCAGCCACCAGGTTTGCTGTGACATTATCAGGGATACTGTTCCTGATGGCTTGTAGTCCATCTTTGTGTGGAATGTTCTCTGTGTATATATATCGTCCTACTGTATTTTCCACTGCATGCATCCGGTGAAGTGGTTTTTAGCCCACGAAAGCTTATGCCCAAATAAATTGGTTAGTCTCTAAGGTGCCACAAGGACTCCTCATTTTTTTTGCTTATACAGACTAACATGGCTACCACTCTGAAACTTAACAAAATCATAGGAGTCAGTCCTGCACGGACTCCATTTTTCTAAGTGTTTCCAAATCCAGAAGTCTCTATAACCCCATTTTTCAGTTCTTATTTCACAGTATTTGAATATGTTATGCACAGATCAGACAACTGAACATAAGAAATTGGAATGGATTAGCTAGGCCACACAACAGTGGTTTTATGTTTCACAGCTACTAGTGTGAGTTTCATATTCATACATTATAATCCTACAAATATAATCTCTACTCTGTGTCTGACTTTGAAAGTATTAACTATTACACTAAATGTTTAACCTGGTGTTCTCCTATATATTACAAAGTAATATCTTGATTCTGGAAGCTGTAGAGCACCCTCAACTTCCAGCTGGCCTCAACAGAAGTAACAGGTGCTCAGTAGTTCCTTACAGCTCTCTACATCAGGTCCAAAATCTGTCACATTAATATTTAACAATCATTTTTAGCTTTTTACATAGAAAGCTATTTATTGTCAGTTGCAGGCCTGATGTGTACATTTAAACTGATAGATGAGACATGGTGTGCCATTTAAATTATACATTGAATTGACATTTTATTGTTGAAAGTTCTCTGTGCACAATCAGATACCCCATTGTTCTACGATGGGAAATGCAGCCACAAGTCCATAATATGGGAAGAAAACAGAGGACTCCAACCCAAATTAGCTCTTTTCACCTAGTGAAATACACAAAAGAATGATTTTTTACATAGATGAATAAGCTACGTCAGGGTGGTTTGGTTATGCTATCAGAATTTCTGGTTAAAGAGCCCACAGACCTATTAATAATTTTTATATGGGAAATTCTTCCCTAAGAATGAACTCATGTGGTCAGAAACTTTCTATTTTTCCACCCCTTTCTGCCTGAAGCTACATAGTGAACATGCAAGGAAAAGTTCCCTTATGTCTCCAATATATCTCTAGTAATTAATAGTATGCAGGATCGTGACCCATACAGGACTGATTCTAGCATTCTTGGTGGTGTTTATTATCCATTTGCACTAGTCATTCTATCTTTGAGGATTTGGTTTTAATCACTCAGGCACATACAGACTCACCATGTACCCATTGCTCTTTCACCAACAGGTATGCACTGATGCCAACAATAGCAGCAGCTTCCTACCTTCCTAGGCAGCATTAGGATCAATAGCTTGAAACCCAAGTGAAGAAGGAACAGCTCTTGTATTCAATGGGCCAAATCCTGAATTCTTTACTGACCTCTTAATGAGCAAAACTCTCAATGAAGTCAACAATTTCATAGGGCTAAATTTTGAAAATAGCTGATTCCTATCAACTTACCCAGTGAGAAAGACAATGAGTCTGGTTCTGTCTCAAACCAGTGAAAGTCAGGAGTAATTGCACATATTAAGTCAAACTGTGTGTGAGATCAGAGCCAGGCCTGTAGTATATTGTTGAAAAATGCATCTAGTTTTATGACCTGGTCCTGAAAGCCTCCTGCGAGGGACTGAATTGAGCACTCTCAGTGCCCATAGTTTTCAATGGGTATTTAGGTTGCTCCGCAACTCTCAGGTAAGACTCTTTGTCCATCAAGTGCCAGTTCATGAAAGACCTATTTTAGCTTTTTAGACCATAAACCGTCACTGCCATGCAGAAAAAATAGGAGAGGAGGTCTACATACACAAGTATAACATCTTAATATTACCCCTCATTTTCAAGCTATAAACCCTAAAGGAACTATGCCTTGTTTTCTGACTATGCTGCCAGACTAAATTGTTCTATATATCCAGAGTTTAAAGTTTGATTTTTAGAGAGACTGCTCTGGGAACAATCCCAAGGTTTTGGATGGTTTTGCGGGTGCATTGAGTTCTTTCCTGTATATTTGACAGGCAGTTAGCTCCTCTGGGAATTAATCTGGAGAACGCTGCCCCACTATCTCAATGCCTCTTTCCATTCTTCAGTCACTTACACATCAACAATAAACTAGAAACCTGGCACTGTATAGTGTGTCTCTGGCTGAGAATTAAGTAAAATGGCAATGAGCTCAAACTGATTAAGTCTCATACTAATCTCTTCTTAGCAACTAACTCCCAGACCCTATAGCTTTCATAAGAAAATGATTTACAGTTGTACCTTGAGACAATTCTCCTTGCTAAGGAAGAGGTTTTTATAATATTGATGGACAAAATAAAAGCACCGTGCTCTCCTGAATGATTTTTATGGTTTTTACAGATTTTACTCAATGAAACACCACAGGTGATTAAATTATTTAGGCTATGGTCCAACTGGTTAAATAAAACAATTGACTGAATTAATTACTAAAATCAGTTTTACAGCAGATTAGGATAATTTATTAGATAGTTTATTAGATGGTTTTTCCTAATAGTCTAACCTGATTTATGTAGAAAGGTGACTATAAATGTTTGTTTATGGATAACTAATGGCAAATGCAAACTTAATGAGATGTTCCACTCCATATGGAACATGGAGTAAACTTCATGTAACACAGTTAATATTTAAAACATAATTAAAGCTTTTCCAAGCAATCTGAATAAATGATTCGGGAAAAAGAAGTTGGATATGCTTTGCCTTAAAACTGAGTGAATTCAGGAGGCAGCTGTATCTACTTCATTATTCTGGGGTACTTTCATCCTTACAATTTAATTGTAAATCACTGTTAAACTATAATATTCAAACTAGTGCATTTTGCTGGTCTGAAGAAAGATATTTTCAACATTCTTTCAATGGGACAAATATTACGACGCCAAACAAGTGCACATCCAATGTAATGTAAAATATTACTCCTTCAGAACGATCCCTTTTGCATTCTTTGAATAGAAAAGGAAACTTAGGGTGAAATCCTGACCTCCTCAAAATCAATGGGAGTTTCACCATTGACGTCAATTTCACCTTTAGCATTTTGTTTCCTTTCACATAAAACCAGGCTAATGGCAATAAACCCTTAATCATTCAAGTAGCTCCAGATGAGGAGGCCCAATGAGGGCTCCTTGTGTGAGTAAGGCTGGGTCCTTGTTTTTGTTATCAAAGGCCTGACCTAAATCCTATTGTGGTCAATGAAACCACTCCCATTCACTTCAATGGGATCAGGCCATCTACAAGCATAGAAAAATATTAACATCTGAAATTTTTTCAAAGGAAAAAGTGCATTTTTCCCATTTTTCCGCCAGCTCCACAGCAAAGGAATGCCGGTACATATGTTCACACAATTTGATGCTGATTATAGAATTAAATGGGTCAGAAAGTCTTCAGCACATTTTCCCCCCCCACCCCACCCCAAAACTATAGTATTTAAAAAAAAAAGTGTTCAGATAAGGTGGGGACTTTCAAATAAGCAAATAAAAGGAAATGCTTTATTTAATATAAATACAGTACAGTTTTGCAGACATTAGGGGCCAGATTCTCCACTGGCATAAATTCACATAGCCCCAAGGCTTCAATGAAGCTGTGCTAATTTATACCAGTTGATGAATCTGACAAGAGATTTCAGCACAGAAAGATTTTCAGTTCTGGAACACTGTCTTTTATTGTGTTTGAATGTAGTATGGTGAAAGGACAAGACTTGCTGACAATAGTAACCTACCTGGGAATTACATCTGTTGAATGGACAATGGGATTGTTAAGTAACAGTGTTTTGTAGAGCTCCTTTTGTTTTGGTGAGTTTTAACTGTGTAGAAATGATAGAAAAATCAAGCTATCATATCTTGGGGAAAAAATAAACAGCTGCAATACATCAGAGCTTGTGGTCAGTAAGTAAAGTACTAAGGTTTGGAAAGCTATTGTAAAATAAAAGAGCGGTTATGTGCTCATTTTCCAGAAGGTGAAAGCTGCACCTTCCTTTCATCAGCAGTTCCTATCACCTATCCTAAAAGCAGCAGCAATCTCTGTGTACTTGCTCTCCTAGTTGGAAAAAAAGGTAAAGGTAGCTAATGAGGGTGAAAGGTAAAATAATCACAGTATAATTAATTGTAATCAATCATCACACTGGACCTGTAGCTCAACATAATTATTTTCCTTTAGGTACAGAGGGTCAAAATAGAAGCATAATTATCTGCACCTATTTAGGTGATAATTCTAATGTAATTAATGTTCTAAAGCACTGGGGAAAGCATGAAAACAAGAAGTTCTAGGCTCCATAAAATGTTCAAAGCTGAAGATAACAGAAGTTGTCATAAATTTAGTTATTCCACTGCTGGCATCCTATTTTACACTCCTAACTCAGACTACACTCCCATTGATTTGGATGGGAGTTGTCCCTTGCTTGGAACTGCAGCATTGGGCCCCAAGAGTGTGGGGGAACAAAATGTTGGGATTAATGCTATTGTTTGATGAGTACTCTATAATAGATAAGGTGCCAGTAGATGGTGCTCAAGAATATGTAGTATAGTTCTTAGTTTTTGCAGAACTAATTTCTTGTTGTGCCCTGCAAATGACTTCCTCTGTCTGCTCTTTATATCAGCTCTTAACAGCAACAGGAGTTCATTATGCTGGTATCAATTTTTAACAGAAACAAGCATTGGTGTATTAAGCTTGGCAAAATATAGTGTATATTTCATTTTAAGTGTATATGTTATTTTTACAATAACTGTATCTGCTTTAATTACGGTCATATCTCTTGTGTGGAATTTGATGACTTGTCAGGGATCAGGGCCTGCAGCTGAGTCAGTCTCCTAGCAACCCAACAAGCACAGCTGGCCTGCAGCACCTGATTGGTCAGGAAGGGCAGCTGGTTGGCTTTTAAGGCCAGCAGCAGCAGTTCTCTGGCTGCTCAATGCTTATCATGCTTGTATCTGCGCTTGCCCCTTGTTCCAGTCCTGGCACCAGCCCTGCTCCTGCTCCTACTCTGATCTGCTCCAGTCCCGTTTTCTCCTCAGCGCGTGCATGGGCACACACACACACGGGGGTCTGTAATGAGAAAGGTGAACACCCAAGAGGAAGACAACCGGCCACACGTGTAATACCCGTAGGCAGCACTGCCAGTGAGTGTTCCTTTTCATACACAGCCATTAGGGTTCCCTCTAATTTGAAGGAACAGTTTGCTGAAGTCATCAGTCTGAGACACAGGTTAACAGTGACAATTTCATAGCTTCCCTGGACTGTTTTACTGTTTTAAAAAAGAAGGTTCTGCTATGAAGTTTCACTATGAATTTGGTTGCAGAGCTATATGGTACAGGGATGCCATACTCAGCAAGGCTGAATACTGGCAATTCAGGGTCCAAGGCACACCATGACACACTGCACCATGGCTTAGCCCTCAGGATCCCACACACCTGAAGCGGTGATAGTAGAGAGCTGGACTCCTCTGCCAGAGAAACCAAAACAGTGGCATGGGAGGGTTCTTCCCCTGCACCCACCACAGTGTGGCAGTAGGGGCCCCCTCTTTGTCCTCCCCCTAAGAAGAGGTGCAGAAAGGAGGGTCACCCATTACTTATCCGAGGAGCTGAACAGAACTTTATTACAGTAAGACTAAAACAGTTTCTTATAGTAACTTCTCCTGATGCCTCCTTAACTTCCCTGGGCAGGACTGTCCTGTCTGTACAGAGGTCTTCCCAGCCTCAGTTTGCTCTGAATCTCCTTTAGTCTTCTCTGTCTGTCCAACAGCTAATGCAATAATGGGGAAAATGTCTTTCAGCCATGTGGAAAGGCCCAATTGTCTAGGGATCTAAGGCTCCAGCAGCTAAGTCCCTCTTCTTTACTTCCAGGTCAGATTTCCAGCCCCCGCACTGAAGGTCTCACGTCCCAGATGGTGTGGCTGTTTGTCATTGTCAGCAATATATGAGCTGTGATAAACAGGTCTCCCACAATGGTCGTTTGGAACTGTATCTCCCATTTTAACTTTCTTCTTAAAAAAAAAAAAAAAAAAAATTTGATTTTAAGATTGTTTTAAGCAGTCTTCTAAGCATGAATCACTGCTTGGCCATAGGTTTGTGAACAGGGGTAGAAAAGGCCGTGGATGGAGGATACACTACTTTATTCTTGGACACAGGTATAGGGGCTCCTCCACAACTGAACCTGTTCCTTTCTGACATGGGGAATTGTGCCTTCAGGATCAAAGCTTAGTGGCTCCCAGTGTATATTTTAAGTGACAACCTTATGCAGGGATTATGGGATGCTAGGTAACAACAATGCAGTTTCAGTTAATGCAGTAGAAATTGCACCTGCTGCCTTTATCCAGTTTCTATTATGTTGTGTTTTGTTTCCGCACTGTCTAAACCGGCAATAGGAATGACTGCTCATGTCTATGGACAGATAATGGCCTGTAGAATTTTACATCCATGACATTAAAATGGGTGCACACAACTATTTCGGCACTGTGCAAAAGCAAGAGTATAAGGGGCTACAATTACTGTTCTACACATGTACTATTCCATGGAAAGGTAGCTATCCCAAAGAGAACATGTCATTTTATTTGTTTTCCTTGATGTTTCTATTTCATGTATAGCTACATTTGTAAGTTTGCATTATTAACTATAGCAAGATTTATGAATTTTCTCTTAGTTGTAGCAGCTTTAGACTTTACTTGCTAAGATGCCTGATGTCCTTTTATAAGAAATAGATTAAAAGGAATGATCCCTTCAAGTACATTGAGTGATGGTGTGGGGATATTTACATCCAGGGCCATCCTTAGGCATACACAGCATACGCGGTTGTGTAGGGCACCTGAAAATTTGGCCCACTATTCCCCTCACTAGCCGCGGCCGGAATCCTCTCTTATCTGACCCCTCCCGCACGCTGAGCCAATGGGCTTCTCCCTGCCCCCAACCCCGCCCCCTCCCTCACTCGCTCCTCAGCTGGCCAGCTGAGGGCTCCAGCCTCTGCCTCTGCCGCCCTAGCCCCAGGGAGCCCAGAGCGGCGTGGCCAGTCACTGGCGGCGCGGCAGCCTGGCCCACCACCGCCCAGAGCGGAGTCTCTCCCTGGACTCTGCCTGCCTGGGCCGCTCAGTCTCCGGCGGAGGCCGGGCCAGGACAGGAGGAGCAAAACTTCCACGTGAGTCAGCAGGAGCCGGGGGGAAGCCGAGTCAAGCAGGGGAGAGAGGGAGTGGGAGACTTAAGGTGACTATCTCACACTTCCCACACACGCACGCACAGACTCGCTTTCACACCCACAAACACTCTGCCTTTCACAGTCCCACAACACAGATTGTCTGTCACACACACAGTCTCACACTCCAACACACAGTCACACATACACACACTGGCTCTCTCTCTGTGTCTCTCACTCTCACACACACACACTTGTATTGTTATTGTTGTTATTACTGCTTGGTAAGTCCTGTCAAAATCCTTGTGGTGAGCAAGGAGTCGCAAGGGGCTGCAGGAGGGCTGTGGACTCTGGAAAGTTGCAGCCTCCATTTGGCAGCGCAAAGTCTGCCTTGAGCTACTGTGACAGCATCTGCTGCATACAAAGCTCAGTGTGTGTCAGCAATTCGGGGGGGACGGGAGGAGTTCTGGGGATCTGCGGGTGGGGGTGGTGGCTGTGCCCCCTCAACACACTGCTCAGCGGCGCCGGCTGGGGACCGCCTTCAGTGTAGCATAGGGGCACCAGTTTAATAATACTACGTAGGGCCTCATAAATCCTAAGGATGGCCCTGCTTACATCCATCCATGTAGGAACCTATGTCGCCCCCTCCCCATCACCATAGTATCTCTGCTGCATTTCTTCTGTGAATAAATTGGCATCTCTGGAGACTAAATCTCTCTATCTAGTACCTTTTATAAGCAAGAAATAATTGTTTGTGACTAATAAACCATGGGAAATTAAGACATATTGATCAAAACCTAATCCAGGTGCCTGAGGGCTGTCTTCATTAAGAAAAGTAGAAAACGCACTTTGTTTCTGAAACAACGCATTCAAAAATTAGATATAAGTTTAAAATCTCAGGCTGTGATCAGTGCATAGCAAAAGATGCTAATTTGATTGTACCAATTCCTTTTAATGCAAAGAGTGAATTGTTTTTAGACTGCTGATGATTAATGTGGGTATTGATTAGTTGATCAATAAGGCCACAGTGTCTAATTATTGATAATCCCTCTCTAAATGAAAGATTGAGTATAAGGAGTGCTAGTTACAGAGCTCAAAATATAAAGTGATTCAGTGTGATGCTTGATAATTGAAAGTCAAACTAATCCCATAAATTAAATCAGAGCAATCCATAACATTTACCTGATAAATCCTTTGAAAGCTTTATTTAACTTTCAATGCTCTTTCAGAAAATCCCTCTGTATACTTAAAAAGGTGCCACATCTTATGAAGAAAAATCATTTTTGAAAAGACCTATGGCCCATTTCTCATGTGAGTAATCCCTACTCAACGAAGCTGTTCAGTTGAAATCAGTGCGACTATTCAGGTATGTCAGGGTTTGCAGGATCATGCTTCTAGTCTAAGTACTTATCCAAGGAGTACAGTTTTACTTCTTCACAGTTCACCCTGCTGAGCCTGATGCTGACCTGATTGATCAGTCAATGAAATAGGAGCAAGCCAGAGTGGAGAGAAGAAATCATGGACTTTAAAGTCTTCTCTATTGACATTGGCACAATTCAGATAAGGGTTGCTGCCTGGCCATGGCAGTGGCAAGAAGGAAAAATAGAGTACGAAAAATAATCCCTCATAGCAAGCAAGGTGCATCATGGCTCAATGAAATGTTGTGGGCACATCAATTGGTGTACGCATCTAGAACAGTGGTTCTTAACCTTCACTGCAGCCTGTACCCCTTTGGTTCTCAAAATATGTTCTTGCACCCCTTATAAAAATCGCTGAAGTAGGTCAGTTCTTTAAACCTAGATATATTTTTGTTTGTATATTACAGTAATTGTTAAAAAATGTATAATGTTAATAAATACAGAGGTTTGATGAAACAAAGTAGTTGTACTTACGTGCCTGTGCTTAATTTTTGTTTTCTATGATTTACCTTGTAAAAAAAATCTGGCATGTCTCACATCTCCAGAAAGGGCATCTCGCATCCCCCCAGGGTGCGTGCACCCCAGGTTAAGAACCACTGATCTAGAACCTGGTTGGTCCCAAATAGCATTTCCACTGCCTACAACCACCCCATTCCTCCCAGGGGAACCCAGACACTCTACCTCCGTGATCCACGCATAATCAGCTGCCACAGAACCTTCCCCTCATGGTACATAATTATTAATCTTGTTTATTATAGTAGTGCCTAGGGACCAAACAAGAATGGGGCCCCATTGTGCTATGCACGGTACAGAAACAGCATGGTAGACAGTCCCTGCCCTGAAGATCTTATAATCTGAATAAGTAGGACAGAAGAAGGATAGAGACAAAAGGAGTAGGATGCACAAGCAGAGCAATCCATGTTAGTTCTAAGATCTTTTTCTTTTATATGCCTACTGAGCAGGAGGAAAAGAACAGCAACATATTCACCCTTAGCAGATTCATCACTTCTTCCTCTGCTGACCTATTACTGCTCAGCCCACACATCACAAATGGTAGGCCAAGGCTAAGGCAATCAGACTTCCTGCTCCCCATTGGTGTTGGTCATTCACGCTAGAATACAGCCTCACCATTGGCTGGGTGATCTCTATAGAAAGGGGACAGGATGGGAAGGGGACAGGACTGGCAAGATGGCAGTCTGCTGCCTCTCTACTGTCCTATTAGCTGTCTGTGATTATGGCTTCCCTAAAGGCAGGTACAGCCACTCCTCCCATAGATTCCAAAATTGTCAATCACTAGGGGCCGATGGAGGCTTGATCTTGGGAGAGCCTAAACGAAGAATGTGGAGTTGGAGCATCCGCCAGCATGCCCCAGTGTGGTGTGTTAGAATAGGATGGGGGAGGAGAGGTCTCCTTTATTGCTAGAGAGAAGGCGGCAGCCACCTCTCCAAGTGTTAACTAAAAAAGGCTGCATTAGGTGACATCAGTGGAACTTCAGCACACAGTTCACTGAATAGGAAATGGGTTTAAGCATGTGCTTAAATGCTTTGCTGGGTTGGGGCCAGAGTGGGTAGTCTTACCTCCAATGCCCTTGCTTTTCTCATTGCCTGACACAGCTGTATAGAGAGAGTGGGGTTTCGTACAATTATTTTAAAATAAAAAAAAGTTCAAAAAAAACCCAATTTCTACACTGCACCCACAATTTCCATACTGCCTCTTGGGCTGTGCTGTATTTCAATCCATGCTGTAATGCTTCAAGGGTGTGCAGAGCTGGCTGAGGAGCAGCCACATCCTCAAAACACCATAGCCTGGAGTAAAATTAAGATGACTGAAACATGAGGAACACTGTACGACTGACACACTACATAATGGCTCCTTTGGAGCAAGTTTGAAGTATCAAGTCAGTGTGTAGTGTGTAGGCTTCATTATTTGCACATGATTGACAAATACATCATAATAGTTTTAAGGACATCCTGGAAAACACAGTATTATGGTATGAAACAAAGGTGCCTGAAGGCACGAAGAAGCCTTTGAAGTGACAGACTATGCTACAGTGGATCGAATGGAACTGTTACAATTTATTTGTCTTAAATGTAAAATACCAGTCTGTTAGTACATGGATCACCTCTTGCATGATGTACTGTAACCCTGACATTGGACTGATGTGGCTGCTAGATCACTGTACTATAAAAATAGATGATGTGTACATCATTGAGCTGTTAGGATACACTCAGAGACCCATTACAATAAATTATGTATTATGGAATTGCTTATAATAATTTGCAATCACTGGTTTAGAAGGTCAGATCCCACAAATCATTCTCCTTCAATACATTTAATTGTACATTTATTGCAAAACATTAGCAGATCAGAAAGCTTTGGAGACTTAAAAAACACTCATGAATGTTGATACATTATCAATCACACACACAAACCATCTAAAATATTATCAGTTACTAAAATGGAAAAGAAGCAAAGCACAAGCTATCAGTGGTTGTTCCAGAAAAACAAAATGTGGAAAAACAAACTAACTCTCAACTATTCAAATTCTAGTTCACTGTTGTAAGAGATCTATTCTTCTCTTCTCTACACATGCTTTAGTCCCATTCATTTCAACTGAATGTAAGGGTGTCTATCAGCGGGTATGTCTACACTGCTGTTAAAAACTCACGGCTAGCCCACGTCAGTTGACAAGGGCTCTGGCTAAGGGGCTGTTTAATTGCGCTGTCAACATGCCCACCCCATGAGCCCACGTTAGCTGATATGGGCCAGCTGTGGGTGTTTAATTGCCATGTAGACAAAGCCAGAGAGTCAATCTAGAAAGGTAGTATTATGATAATGTAACATCTTACATTTTTATAGTACATTTCTTGCTGAAGGATCCTAAATCACTTTACAGCTACAGACATAAGCATTGTTGAAGTGCAGCCAGTTGTTTGCTCGAGGATTGCAACCAGCCGGAATAACAAGGTAATGCAGAGAGAAGGCTTATTGGCACAGGACAGCAGAGACTTGAAGATGTGTGTCTACCTTGCACTAAAAGGCCTGTGGCATAGTTGTGACTGACCTAGGTCAGGTGACTTGGGCTCAAGGGGCTTGGGATGGGGGGTAAAAATACCAGTGTAGACATTCCGGCTCAGACTGGAGTATAGTCTCTGAACCCCACCACACACACACCCTGCCCCGCAACCCCATGACGGGTCTCGGAGCTCCACTGCAATTTTATAGTCTTTTAGCCTGAGCTCCATGAACTGAGTCAGCTGAACCAAGCCAGCTGTGAGAAAGGTCTTTTTTCATGTGTAGACCCTTAATACCCATCCAGAGCAGACATGACCTAAGCTTCGTTTATTTTCTAAGGGCTGGTCGATGCTACAAAGTTAGAGCGGCTTAACAACATCACTCAGGGCTGTGAAAAATCAAGCTGACATAAGCCCCAGGGTAGATGCCGTTAACAGGGAGAATTCTTCCATTGACCTAGCTATTGTCTCTCTGAAAGGTGGATTTACTACAGCAATGGAAGAACCCCTTCCACTGATGTAGTGTTTCTAGTATAGGCATACCCTCAGGTAGCAACTCTGGATGTACACACAGGGCTTATATTACCTGCCTCTAAAGGATAACACTTTGGCTTGTATACTGTTATCTGTCTGAAGATATGAAACATCAGTTAACTAATAAGGAGTCCGGTGGCACCTTAAAGACTAATCTTCACCAAACTCCTCTCAGAGAGAGAAGTAGAAGTATCTGTATTTTTCAGATCAGGAAATTGATGTAAAGAGAGAGAAAATGACTTGTCCAAAATCACATACGATGTCTGATGTGAACTCACTTCTCCTGACCTTCAGTTCTGTCCCTTAACCATGAGAAAATCCTTCCTTTCACACGTACTGGCCCTGCCAGGAATTTAGATTTCATGGAATCCCAAGTTCAAGGTTCGGTGACCTGGTTCTGACCCTGTTGGTGCTTTGTCTCCAGCAATTGACATTAATGGAAGTTGTGTGTAAAGAAAGAGCAGTATTTGCCAATCTTTGTTTATACTGTATTAGCTTTTGTCCAACCTGATTTCTTTACATATACATATTTCTCAGCCTCAAAGCTACATACTGTAGCCAAGTTTACCAGAAGGAGAGGCAGGGGTTTGGTAGGTGGGGAGAGAATGGATTTATTTTGGAGATTATCTGTTTATTCCTAACAAGGAATGGCAGATTCTATATTTCCTTAGGTATAGAAGAAGTAGTGTTGTTTTTCCTGGTATGTTTTTCTAACACTCGCTGTATTTCCTTTCACTGCAAGGCAATTATATTTTAAGTGGAGCAGGAAAAAGACAATCTATTTGCTTTTACTAGGAACTCATGCCATCTACTCTCTTCTGCCCGCTCCTGCAATTATTTAATTCTGAAATGAATGAAGCAGATAAGTACAGGCAGCAGTTTCAAAACAGGAAACAAATTGCCTTGTTGTTTTGAAAATTACCAACGGCTTACTGCTACCATTATCTGATGGCAGTTACTAATGATTTTATGCAATTAAAATTAAACTATTCAATCAACTTAAAGGAAACTTTGCCGGAGGAACTGCAGGACTTCTTATGGCAAAGTATGCTTTGAGGAAATAGAAATAGAAACTGAAAGATTCAATCTTATATAATTCTGATAAATAAGCTCATCAGACCAATTAAAAACCTGTACTGATTGATCGCCCCATCATTTAGGTAGTTAATTCATTCTTACAGCATTCTATTTGGCTCTAATGTCCAATAACTTAATTACTCTAATTTTAAGTAAGTGCCTCTAATGAGATATTCCTAAAGTCACTCCCAGAAAATCACAGACAAGAGGTGGCTTCTCCTGTCAGGTTTGGCTGTCCTTGAAGCCTTGTTACTTCACTGATAGTAGCACTGATAACATTTTTAAGACACTTTCCCTAGGCTTTGCTCCTTCTCCTGCAGTATGGTTTTCCAGGTTGCCTCTCAAAATAAAATGGTGCACTGTCAGAGTTAGCCTCACTACATCGATAGTACCAGCTTAGGGCAATTCCTCAAAGTCATGACGTTCAGTAGCACCAACCTTTGAGTTGGCTTCACCAGGCCACGATTCCTCCAGGGTTCAGTCTTCAGGGCAGCTTCTCAAAGAGTTTGACCACATTCACCATAGATTATGGTCCAAAGTCTTTAGTCCCCCAACATCCATTGTGGCATGTCTTTACATGCTACCATCCCGAATCAGTCAAAACTCATGAGTCAGAGCCAATCTTGTGATTATTTTAGGCTTAAAATCCTGATATTCTTTTTAAAATAACAAATGGGGGGGGGAGGTATTAGCCTTTTGGTTTGTGAGTCTTTAGGGTGCATTCAGGTCATGCTTTCGGACTAAAAAATATGACCGCTGAGATTCTCACTCCCACAACTCCAGGTAGTGGTCTTTAAGACAAACACCAAATATCTCAAGACTCTTAATAAAATCATTAGAATTGTCAGCATTCTAATTGCCAGTAGCAAACTTTCTGGGTGACTTCATAAGACCCCAGCTCTCAGTAGTAGAGTCTTTAGGGAACATTATCAAGGTGCCACTTCCCTAAATGAAGACTTTGTGGGAGTCCTCACTTCCATGCTGGCAATGGAATTAATCCATATGACAACTTCTCACCTTTCTTAATCACATGTCAAAGTTTTATATGTATTTGTAATTTAACGGTAAAAATAACATTGCGGCATTTTTCAAACTCAAGGATAATGTCTTCGTTAAGAAACCACCTTTCAGGACAAGGGACTACTTCACAATGACAGTTTCAAGTTTATATGGAAGAACACAAAATCCCAGAAGTAGTTAAACTTGTCAAATGTGTGAAATAACTCTATAAGAGCAATAGTATAGGCTGTGCTTGTAATTTTTCCACATGCTTATTCAAAAATGTAGTGCTTTAAAAAAGCTTGGACTGCCTGAATAGAATATTGATGCTCACTGGTCAGTCAAGGGTAAGGTATGGCCCTTACTATTTATACAAAAGAGGTGTTTAACACTGTTCCTATTGTTTGCTGATGTAAAAATAATTCTCCATATGGAATGTAATATTTTTGCTATACTAATTGAATTTCATTGTGCACTTAATTAACTCCATTAATTATTTCAATGGAGTCTGTGAAGTTTTAATGGGGTGATGGCAGGCAATGATTACCTGTAACTAACTGAGACAGTTAAAATACTCACTACCCACAGATACTAATTATTACATAGACTAGCTCATAAATATATATAGGGGGGTCAAAACGGAGACAGGCTTTATTAATGAGCTTATGTCTGGAATGGTTACTTAATTCGTTCAATTATAAGTTTAATATTTCCCATTGTTGCACTGCCAATCACTTACTGATTTTGATTTGCTATTTCTGTCAAGTCTGAAGCTACCAATTTCCCAAAATGATAATTAAGGTGCTGGTACTCAAAAAGAAAATTTTAGTTTGCTAAAAACTGGATTTATGAATTCCTGTTAGCTACTTATCTAAACTTCCAACAAACAAATGTATACAAATGATATTTTCGTGGTGTTTGACAACACTTGCATTTAAACTATGTAGCTGTGGGATGTATGGAGTGTATGGGAGAGGTAGTACCTTTGAGTGATTCAAAGTGCTGCACTCGTTGATTGGTTCTTTTCTGCTCTCGTTCTCACTGTACACCCAGCTCTCATCTGTGGCTCTAAGTAGCTGTAAGTATGTGACAGTGGCCACACCCCGGTAAGCTGCCTCGGCAGGAGGGCTAAACCAGGTGAGAGTAACCGGAAGTGTGGAAACTGATGGTGATTTAGGGATTGCCCTCCCAAGCATACAAAGACTGTTCTGGTAGCCAAGGTGGAAGAGACCGTATATTGGTCCAATGGCTTGAAAAGCAGTGCAGCAATGTATTGTGGAAGGTGAAAGGCATGATGGGGCACTACAGAAGTCATGGCTATCCACTGCATCTAAAGGAGCCTCCAGTTGTAACAGCCTTTGTGCCACTTGGCCCAGCTTCATCAGCCAAGAGAATGGGATTGTCCCAGTGCAACTACTCTCGCATTTTAATCAACTTCACGCACGCGTCATTTATGCACATAGTTTCATAGATACTAAGGTCAGAAGGGACCATTATGATCATCTAGTCCGACCTCCTGCACAACACAGGCCACAGAATCTCACCCACCCACTCCTGCGAAAAACCTCTCACCTATGTCTGAGCTATTGAAGTCCTCAAATCGTGGTTTAAAGACTTCAAGAGATCAGAGATTGGTCCCAAAACTGATCCCTGAGGAACTCCACTGGTAACCTCCCTCCAGCCTGACAGTTCACCTTTCAGTAGGACCCGTTGTAGTCTCCCCTTTAACCAATTCCTAATCTACCTTTCAATTTTCATATTGATCCCCATCTTTTCCAATTTAACTAATAATTCCCCATATGGCATGGTATCAAACACCTTACTGAAATCTAGGTAAATTAGATCCACTACCTTTCCTTGGTCTAAAAAATTTGTTACTTTCTCAAAGAAGGAGATCAGGTTGGTTTGGCACGATCTACCTTTTGTAAAACCATGTTGTATTTTGTCCCATTTACCATTGACCTCAATGTCCTTAATTACTTTCTCCTTCAAAATTTTTTCCAAGACCTTGCATACTACTGATGTCAAACTAACAGGCCTGTAGTTACCCGGATCACGTTTTTTTTCCTTTCTTAAAAATAGGAACTATGTTAGCAATTCTCCAATCATACGGTACAACCCCTGAGTTTACAGATTCATTAAAAATCCTTGCTAATGGGCTTGCAATTTCGGGTGCCAATTCCTTTAATATTCTTGGATGAAGATTAGCTGGGCCCGCCGATTTAGTCCCATTAAGTTGTTTGAGTTTCGCTTCTACCTCAGATATGGTAATATCTACCTCCATATCCTCTTTCCCATTTGTCATGCTACCATTATCCCTAACATCCTCTTTAGCCTTATTAAAGACAGAGGCAAAGTATTTGTTTAGATATTGGGCCATGCCTAGATTATCCTTGACTCCACTCCATCCTCAGTGTTTAGTGGTCCCACTTCTTCTTTCTTTGTTTTCTTCTTATTTATATGGCTATAGAACCTTTTACTATTGGTTTTAATTCCCTTTGCAAGATCCAACTCTACTTGACTTTTAGCCTGTCTCACTTTATCCCTACATGTTCTGACCTCAATAAGGTAGCTTTTCTTGCTGATCCCTCCCATCTTCCACTCCCTGTATGCTTTCTGCTTTTTCTTAATCCCTTCTCTGAGATGCTTGCTCATCCAGCTTGGTCTACAACTCCTGCCTATGAATTTTTTCCCCTTTCTTGGGATACAGGCTTCCGATAGCTTCTGCAGCTTGGATTTAAAGTTATCCAAGGTCTCCTCTGCCTTTAGATCCATAAGTTCTTCAGTCAATCCACTTCCCTAACTAATTTTCTTAATTTTTGAAAGTCAGTCCACAAAAAGAGAGAGCATGAAAACGTCATCATTGAACTGACTGATTACACATGCGCACACAGCTCTGGGATGCTGATAAATATGTCTGGGAAGCAAACCATATTGGGCAAAAACTAACTGCAAATGCATAGTGCCATATTCTGTTATATTTACTTTACTTTTGTGTGTTTCTGTTATGCCTTGGGAGTCTCCAACTATCTGACAAGTAGCTGTGTGTTACACTGTGATTAGAATTTTTCCATCCAAGCTAACCTGGTGATCCTGACAAAAAAGAGTGAATGGGGTGGAGGCACCTCTGAGTAAATGCATATGGGAAGAGAATAAGCAAGTTACATCCTGCGGAGCTGGAGACAGTATCCAGCGAAACCCAGGTCCATCAAAACCCATATGGAGGCTGAAGTTAAAGGAGGTAACCATGTGGATAGGGGCGCTACACCAGCATGGTGACATGTTGCACTGCAAGCTGGCAGGCTGGCTGATATCATCATACCTTGAGTCTCTTTTTTTTTCTGCATGAAGGATAAGAACTAGATCACCTCATTCTATTCTGAAATCACTCTACATTCTTCCACTTTATTTTCACAGTATTTTGGCAGCACAGCATTTGCAACCTCATAATACAGTGAAGACCAACTGAAATATCCTTATTTCAGTAAAAGTGCATCCTTCATCATATACCTTTCTGCAGTATTTATAGACACCACACTAACAAGGCAACTTCTTTGGTCTTCACTGTACATATTCCTGTTTCCGCCTAAGAATATTATATTATGTCAACATTCCACACATGATTCTTCAATCTATCCTTGCTTTGTATTCCAACACAGTGCACCATATGACCTCTGACCCTGTTAGGAATTGACATGTTCTTGTCAAGATAATTTACTCACACCATTTTAGAAGGAAAATATCCCTTGTCATGGGTCATGGAGCACAGTGTCTCTTACATATATAAAAACCCAACTTATTTAGAGTTTATTTAGATTTCAAAGTGATATAAACCACTTATAGTGCTTTTCTATTGTCCATAAGAAATGTTTTTCAGAAAGTTAGTTTTACAATGGAAAAGTCGAATGCTGAAGCTTTTCCCAAATGTTGTTTGAAATGTATGGATAACTTAAAGGGGTTTTACTATTTTTTTGCTTTATCATCTCTTTCTCTCCCCCGCCCCCTCCCCCCGTATCACAATAGCCAGGTAATTGTAGTAAACAATTAATATATATGATATTAATGAGGCCAATAAAATTTGAAGCATCCAGGACCAAAATCTGCCCCACCCTGCAGGCTCAAACATTAAGATGAGAGGACAGGGAGCGTTTGCTCTGGGGACTGCATACCCTCATGTGCTCCACAATGGCTTTGTATGTAGAAATGTTGGTGAACCAGAGAATTGGTTTAGCATTGCTCCACATAGAGCATGGAACTAACGGCCTAAACTTCACCTCCTATGGGAGCACAGGGAGGCTCAGAAAGCAGTATCCATTACTTACTACTACTGTAGTAGTAAGTACAGTAAGTAGTGAGGAACAGCCAAGCAATGTAGGTTCTCCCAGCTGAGGGAGAGGATTCAAAATTAGCTGGAGAATTTTGGACCAAATTTGGACCCTCTTCATGGGTGTGATTCTCCCTTCCCCTCCCCAGTACTTCTACACAGGAACAAGCCATAATTTGGCTAGTAGCATTGGGAAGCATAAAGATGGAGCCCTCTAGAGCACCGGCACAAGTAGTACTCTGGGCCTTGTACATAGGCATGTGCTAGCAAGGCACACGTGAGAGACAGCAAGCTGCACCTTTGTAGAAGGTGCAGTTAGAACTGCTGCTCACCATGCTCCCCAGCATCCCTGGAGCAGGGTGACTTCCAAATTCATCATGCCTCCCTCCATTGACATAGGGCTGTAGTAGGTGGTATAATTCAGCCCTTAAGACCCCATTTGCTTGACAGTTAAACCAACACAAAATCCCCCACCCTTTTTTTTTTTAAACTTGATCGGTTTTCCATTCTGTTAGCCCTACAGATAGCAAGGTGCAAGGACCAAGCATTCATGTTCATGCTGCCAGAAAGCAAGAATCATGCACAGAACAAATAACTAATTAACTGGATAGTCCTTGCGTTAACGTTTAATAACATCCTTGCATCCACCATGTCTGATCTTTGTACTTTTCTGGTGTTGGCTGCAAAAGTGCAACCTTTTGCAGACAAACACCACCACTGCATCAAAAGTCTGAACTAGTCAAATCACACACACACTGAAAAATAACAAATTTTCTCTGTGTTTACTCAGGGAAAGGAACATTTTATCATTCTGATAAAGAAGTCTTTAGAGTGCTAGCTCCTTCTAAGCATTTTGTTAGCATCTCCATCCATTGACCAGGTTGCACACAGTAGTAAATTATAGTATGTACCAACAAGGAAGTGGACAATCATCAATTAAGTGGATCTGAAGGGTTCTTAATCTGATTACAGGACACTGTGTATATTTCCTGGTGTCTCAGCTCTTTCAGTCAACTGACAGATCAAATAAATATTTACTGTATGAGGGGAAACATTTATTTCCTGTTCATATTGAAGAACAATCATTCTTTTTATACATTTAAAATGTGGAACTAATTCTCAGGCTAGACGCAATTATCACACTTCCCCAAATCCATTGCAAGCATTGTCTTGTGAGTTGACACTACCTGTTTGGCCTTCCCAGTTTATTCTCACAGTAGAAAGGAAATATAAAGACACACAATAAACAAAATAATATTTTTTAAAAGGAATTACTTTCTGTTTTGAAAAAGCTACCAACAAACTCTGCATGGATAAGGCATTTTGAAAAATATATTCAGTATAAATGTGTGGAATACTATGTAAGTGCTGCCAAAATTACAGTAACTGATTTGGTTCTAAAAATTGTCCCATATTTAATAACAGTATAAATTGTATGTAAAAGACTTTTCACACCAAGTGATACTGTTTTGCATAGATAAAACTCATAATTAGTTTTTATTGAAAAGATTTAGACAGTCGAATGTTATGTTTTTAATTTGTTTACAGTACTAAAAACTCCTTACTCAGCATACAACCACATAGCAAAACAAGAACCCTATGATCTCATTTTCATCAGAGATATTGACTGTTCCCTGTGTACATTTGTCTCCAGCTCAGATCTGTTGTATTCCAGAATCATGCGTGTGACTAAATAGTGCAAAGTTCTGAAACAAAATAAATGTGTTAAATCTGAAGGAACAAATACTGAATTATTCTGCTTTTATGGTTGTTTAAGAGTCTAACATTAAAAGAATGTAGTTTGTATTCAGTATACTGGGTTTTTTAATACAGTGATATTTGACTTAAGCGATCATCTGAGAGACCAGATATTTTTGACCACTTAGTAGGGCTAGATTCTGATGTCCATCACACTAGTGTAAATTCTGATGATCTCCACTGAAGCTATGGAGTGACACAAGATTTATGCCAGAGTAAATGAGATGAGAATCCAGCCTCTGGTCTTTAACTAAAGGTCAAACAAAATTGTACTATAACCCATGTGGGGATACTTTAAGTGGTTGCTCAAAGAGAGGAGATTGCCTGTTGAAGGTGGTTCTTAGTGCTGATTTCAGTATACATGGCATTTTTTGAAAGGAGAAAAGGCCCACAAATGTCTCAAACATGTCTATTAAAGAGGACCAAAAATCAATCTATAGTATAGAGATTTTAATAAGTGGAGCTTTGACATAGTACATCATAAATAAAGCTAAGCTGATAAGTAGTTCTTCGACAGGATACATCATGTCAGTTCATAACGAAGAGCCATTACAGTGTTAATATAGATACTATTCAGCATAAGTGGGAGAAAAAACTACTGCTCTTGTAATGCAGCTAGCTGTTTCAAAATGGGAATGAGATTTCAGTGTTTATTATTTTTCTAGAGGTAATACTATAATAATATTATAATAAATTAATTTGTTAGAGCAATAGACGGAGATTTTAGAAAATGGGTCATGTCTAAAGGCAGGCCCCTAATTTAGGATCTAAATAAGTGGCCTGACATTCAAATATGCTGAGTACCCAGAAGCTCTGACTAAAGACCATGGGAGCTGCTGAGTGCTCAACATTTTTGAAAATCAGGCCACTTATTTAGGCATCTTGGGGCAGATTCTCCATTGGTGTAAGTTGTGACAGCTCCATTGACTACCAATTTACACTGACTGAGGATCAGGCTCTAAAATGTGCATTTAGGAGGGTTACTTTAGGCATCTGTTTTTTCAAAATCTCGGCTACAGACATGGATATATTGAAGTATAAATCTGTTTCTTGGGGTACAACAGAGTAAGGGTTAGATGCAGTGTAAAGGGCTTATTGCCCTGAGTTTGGGAAGGCCACATCACTCACAAGGGAAATAGCCACCTATAAGTTACGCAGACCCTCCTAAACATGTACTAACGATCTTTTACACTACATCCCATCATGCACCCTGTACATGCCACTGAGTTTTTAAAAAAAAAATTCAGAAATGTTTTAGAAAGTTCAGAAACGTTGTGGTACAATCCTAGTCCCATTGAAGTCAATTGGAGTTTTGCCTTTGATTTCAAGGGGCCAGGATTTCTTTCAACTGTGTATGTTTACATGTCTGGCAATCAGAAAGCCAAGGAATAGTAGGAGCAGGAAAGTTTGAAAAGAGGGGAAGAAAAGGTTGGTAGACAGGGATCATGTTTTGTTTTGTTTTTTTTCTCTAGTCTGAATCCTGAAGCAAACAGTTATGAAGCTGTGTCCTAACCACTGGCTCACACTCCCTGTCTTCATTTTAGAAGGACTGAATATGTTTCACTATGCTTACAATTTTTAATAGATTATATACCTTAGAAATTTTCTCTAAACTTATAGCACTACAAATTAAATTAAACACTAATAGCACAGCATAGATGACATTTCAGTCTAACTGCAAATATACCACATGTCCCAGTGTCTGGGGGAATATCTTCCCATCACATCTGAACCCAAGACTTAATGCCACAGTCTTCACAACCGTCCACTTATACATTCCACTTAGGAATGTATGCTACTTGCTTGCAAATGTATGTCCAACACAAGAACATGTTTTGAGGAACATTTTACATCTGGCATACAGGACCCAAAATGTACATCCAAGAAAAAAAAGTTATTCCACTCTCTAGGTAAACATGTGGGAGCACAATTATATCTGTTACAAACAACCAAACTTTTTATACAGCTAAAACTCTCAAAGGATTGCTGAGACGCACTGAGATTTTTATGTTAGCAGACAGACAGTATGGAGCTACATGAGTTTACACCAAAAGAACAATTGGTCTTGTACAATATGTTTTCATACCTGCTGTCTATGCTCCTTAGCATTTAAGAACACTGGATGAAATCTTGATGCACTGAGTCAATGGGAATTTTCCTATTGATATCAATGGGACCAGATTTCACTCATTATGTAGATATGGGACAATACCACATATTTCAAATTCTTTTCATAGAAGCTACTGTGTATCCATTTTGCTCAGTCCAGAACTGAAATTTCAGAACAGCTAAGACCAAACACCAATACCTCCACTTCAGTGGCATGCATTCCACAAACATGTCCGATCATCATTGGTTTATTTTTTAAAGTAACCTACAAATTAAACTAAATGGGACTTTCTCACACCATAGGAATTACATGACCTCTCACATATTTGATATATGACATTCTGGGGAAACACTTTCTAAGGTATTTTACTGTCGATTACTCTTTCAGACTATCAGTTGTGAACCTGGATTTCCAGAATGTGTTTTAAATAAATTCACCCTGATTAGAATGACAGAATAACTAAGGAACTCATTCTGCATCTGTCTACTAGAACAAGGTACGCTACCATGAACCAATAGTATATAGTGAAATCAAGTGCTATTATTTGAGCACTAATCCGAAGTTTTAAGCTTTTTAGATCTCTCCACAGCCAAGTTCACATCCACACAAAGGAGAATTTTGATTGGCTTCTGCTGGCCTGTTCCTGTGGAAAGAGCTAAAAACCATCATGTTTTCACCATGAATATAATTTAGCCCTTATCGTTATGGAAACATGTAATAAGTGTTTGCAATCTGCTGTTAAAGCACTATCTTCAAACCTATTTTAAGCCTTGTTCAAAATGTATTACATATGAAACATAACTAAAATTATATCTCTTGGGAGTTTCACAAAAAGTTCTCCAGACAAAAAGTACCCTATATGAAAGTGGCTCTCAACCTTTCCAGAGTACTGTACTCCTTTCAGGAATCTGATTTGTCTTGCGTACCCCCAAGTTTCACTTCACTTAAAAACTACTTGCTTACAAAATCACGCATAAAAATATAAAAATGTCACAGCACACTATTACTGAAAAATTGCTTACTTTTTCATTTTTACCATATAATTATAAAATAAATCAATTGAAATATAAATATTGTACTTACATTTCAGTGTATAGTATATAGAGCACTATAAACAAGTCTGTCTGCATGACATTTTAGTTTGTACTCACTTCACTATTGCTTTTTATGTAGCTTGTTGTGAAACTACGCAAATATCTAGATGAGTTGATGTGCCTCCTGGAAGACCTCTGCATACTCCCAGTGGTACACGTACCCCTAGTTGAGAACCACTGTTACATGTTATTTTAATGTCAAAAGTGAACTTACTCTGAAAAAATATGTACCACTCTAGTTTTTCTTCAAAGCAGTGTAGCCTAGCAGATAGAGCACAGGACTGGGATTTGGGACACCTGGGTTATTTTCTCAGTTCTGCCCTGGTCTGCTGGGTGAGTTTGGGAGGGTTACTTTGCCGCTCTGTACCTCAGTTTCCCACCAGTAAAATAGAGATGATACTGTCCTTCTTTTGCAGAGCACTTTGAGATCTGATATAAAATGCTAAATCAGAGATAGGTACTATTATTATAATAAACATCTAGGAGTACTCAGCCAAAAGCCAGTGGTGGTGTTATTCAAGCCTTGGATACTTTTTCAGTTTTAAAGTATTTAACACTATAGATCAAATTTTCAAGTGGTCTCTAAAACTTGCACCTAGTAATTTTGCTCTTGTAAAAGTATTTGTCCAGGTGAATAGGGTGTTCTATTTAGGTTCTTGTACTGTCCCCATCACAGTCGCATGAGAGCATCTAATTAAATGCGGCTATTTGATTTGGGCTCATTTATTTACCTATATATTTTATTGCATCAACACCATGAGTTCTTGAAAGTTATGCCTAGACAAATGGACATACATGAAAAAATTTGCCATGGCAAGTCCTGCAATCCCATGTGAAATCTTGCTCCTATATCTAAATTGTAGACAACGCAAAGGTTTGGGGTTTTGGTATTGTCTCTAAAATAAAATTGAAGAAAAAATGTATAATTACTTGAAATGTTCATTAAGATATTTTCCACTTTTTAATGGAAAAATTAACTTATGTAATGGGCAAGATAAACAGTTCAGAATTCCACGCTGAACATTCACATGAAGATGTAAACAATGAGGTAAAGCTGAAGTCACCAGTGAAGGTGGAGTTCAGATAGTCTTATTAGCAGGCCTTACATTACAATCTGGACATGTCTTTATGTAGCTCAATCATATTATAGGTCTAGGGGAGATTTACAATCAGATTTGCCACAGAGAACTCCATGTAATCTTCGTTGAGGACTGACACCATTTTATCTTCACATGATTCCCTGTTTCTCACACAAGTAATTCAGTCCTTTCTACATTGTCAGTTATGACAGGCTGATTTAATCTGCAGTATTCTGAATGCCTCTGACCACTGTGCCGAGTCATTAACCTTGACTCACGTAATTGAATTCAAGGTTGATTGCCTGTGACCCTCCTCGCTAAGGTCCTCAAAATGTACATATTCATTACGAGCTGCACTGCTAAACGGATTGCACAGTAAAAGCTGTAGCAATCAGCCTGCTTGGTATGCAGAGGGCGAAGAGGGCACTAATTGCATGTTAGAGCTGCGGATTAGATTATGAAAAGAGTGAGAAAATGAAGATAGATCCTTCTGACACTGTCAGATTAAGGGCAGCAATGTACAGGAGGAATATGACATTGAAATTTACAGTGACATTAACAGAAGAAAAATTTGGAAAGGGTGTTAGACTTTTTTAAATCCTTATATATTTGCTACAGTCATAGACTCTGCAATAGCAGAGATAATAAATGAATTTTCATAACTCGGTGACGCTCGTATAATAAATAAAAATTGGAGCTTCCTTTTTATATCCCATGAGTTCATTTTGATAAGACAGGTGTGGCATTAAGGGCATTTTTGTGTGTATGTGTTTAAATGCCATCGTCTGTGCAGTAGATAATACCGCCGCTTGAATACTTGACCACAGTGCAATAGGCCCAATCCTGCTTCTATTGAAAGCTACAGAAGTTTTTTCATTAACTTCAATTACAGACAGTACAAAGTTTTGAGATTTTTTAAGTCTGTCAAATAAAGTAGAAAAAAAGCAAATGCCCTCATGCAAATCTCAACTCAGCTCTGTGGCTCATTCCTCCCTTCTAGGGGCTAATGCCAGCATGTACTAAATGTCCACATAATTCGTGGCTTGGCACAATGTACAGAATATTGATTATCAGGATTGTATACAAAGTTCAGCACATCCCAACAGCAGCACTCTAGCATCGTTTTCACTGACTTTTTTTGGCCAGCATGCAGGACTCAGTTATGCTCCCATTGAAATCAGTGGGCAGAACTTCCATAGACTTCAGTGGGAGCAGGCCTGCAGTGTATTAAAAATAAGTTTTTCTGACAACAAAAACACAGACACTGAAAGAACCCCTCTCACCTCCTCTCCCCCCCCCCCCAAACTGTGAACACAGTAGCTTAAAATAAGAGCTATACATTGCTAAATTAGAAAATACTGTTACTCAGGTAGTGTTTCCTCCGAGAAGCTATGAAGTTCACCATGTACAAAAGGCTCCAGATGTTTCTGAACCAGGAAAGAAACCATCATACGAGTGTGCGATATAATTATTTAAAGCAATATCATTCTAGTGTATTTGTTAAAGTACTACTATATCTCCCAGTGATTTTATATGAAAAAATAACATTCATTAGTATCCCTTAAGAAACTAAGTGTAATTGAAGAAGCAATAAAAATAATTAAGGCAAATAGAAAAGTAAATCCCAATAAAAATTATATATCTGTTAACCACCAAACCTATGCTTGAAGGAAATTTCAGGCTTGCATGAAGTTGTGATTTCCTCTGCTGGACAATGTTAAATCAGATGAGGAAGGAAAGGCCAGATGAGCTCTACCCTAAAACACTTAAAATATTAATATTGGCATGTTGGGTGAAATCTGAGCCCCACTGAAGTTAACTAGAGTTTTGCCATTGACTTCAACGGGGCCTATTATTTGGTATTAAAGGCTCTATCAACATTGTATTAATTTTTTTAAATATAAAACCAAATAATAATGCTATCATTTCTGAGGCTGTCTGGCCAAAATTAAAGTGCTATCAGCAAAGATTCTAAAATATACAAAGGATCCAATCCTGATAGCTGCTGAGCGTTCTCAGCTCCCATTGGCTTATGGCTGTCTGTGGAGCACCCACACCTTGGTGGGAGTTCTGAGTAGTCAGCACCTCTGGCAGTAAGCTTCCAGACTAAACACCATGCATGAACCTGTAGACTTTTAAGTTAGACACACAGCACTTAGCAGTCACAGAAAATATTATGAATTCTTAAATTTGTTCACTTTTAATGTTGCTGGGGTTTGTTTTCCTGCTAACCATCCTGTTGCTTTTGGTTTAGTAGGTGATCACCAGGTTGCATTAAACCAACACATTTCAGAACCATCTTTCATTACAAATCTATTGGTTGCTTCTATCATGGGAACACATACCACTGGCCTTAGTTACTACCCAGTGAATAAAGGCCTCAGGGTCTAGTGACTACAACATTTGTATTTGAAACTGAAATTGTTTATATATTTGCATCTGAACCTATAAACAGGACATACTGTAGCTGAACCATCTAGAGGGCTGATAAGCAGGTTTTTTGCCAGGAGTTTGAATGCATTTTGCCTCATTGGCAATGGGTTTACTTTTTACTGCTGATGGTTATACTTTTACTCATCTTTGTGCCATTGTGTTATTCATAACAATACAATGATTGCCTGGGGTACTTAGGCTCATCAGAGACCTTGCAACTGGTCACTGCAGATGTTTGTAGTTTGGGGGGGTGTCTTCCTCTCCCCTGCCCCCAAGTGACCCAAATGGCTCCTAGTGTACTAATTAGGAAACGATACTAACCCACAGTCCCTTCCAGGCATATAAATCATTCATTCTATGGCACTTATTGCTAGCGGAGTCTTCTGACTTTAATCCCTTCAATCATTTTACCATCTAGACAGCTGCATTATTGAATTCCTGGTTCGTGCCAAATCAATCTCATCTCTTCCATGAATTGGGGAAACTATTGGTATTGGGTAGCAGGGTCTAGTTACACACTATAATTCAGAGAAGAGTTTTATGGTTTAACTCAGAGCAGGGTTTAACACTGTACAGAACTTGGCCAAGAATCTCTGCTTGCTTCTGTTTTTCAGAATCAAAGCTTTGATTTTAACCGATGAAGTTTCTAGCTCTTCTGGTGTAAAGACAGCCTTCGCTCTGTACACCAATGCACTCTTTTCTCGTTGAGTCCGCAACAAGTCATACCGAAATAACACTAGGAGAGGTGTGAACTTCCTCCATTTATCTTAATGATGGTCCGCTTACTACCCACACTGTTAACTGCTGAACAATGTACCAGATGCAGCCAGCAAATTGGTTTGTCCAATGTGTCTGGACATGCCTGGCATGTCCTGACTTTTTTCCATTCATCTGATTGAACATTCCATAGGAAACTGCTGTCAGAACACACATTCCAGCAGCAGTCAAGGCAGGCAAGCAGCAGACAGGGAGAGCTGGGCCCTTTTTTGTGGATCAGTTCACACAGCCCACAACACCATTTTTTTCCCAATACAGAGACTTCATCCTGCAGGTCAAAGAGGAATCCAATCACAGATGGAAATATAATAGGCAC
The DNA here is from genome assembly GCF_965152235.1 of Eretmochelys imbricata. Lineage (NCBI taxonomy): Eukaryota > Metazoa > Chordata > Testudines > Cheloniidae > Eretmochelys > Eretmochelys imbricata. The sequence continues at coordinate 23,715,292 of NC_135580.1, read as the reverse complement.
AGAGAACTGTCCATCCCTCAGGGATGGTAAGAAGAATTGGTACAAGAGAATCATTTTTCTCACCCAATAAAGGAAATAATGCTTTGGAAATGCTAAAAGGAAATTTTTAATAGATGCTTTGGGTGCATTTGCAGCAAATACATAGGAGCTACCACTGCCATGCTTTCTCCTGTTTGTTTTCTTTGTCATTTTCTTGTTCTTTGCAACTTTATTTTTCCTTTTCCATTATGTTGTTTTTTTCCCTCCTCTTCTCTGTGCACCACTCTCTTTCCACAGTCTGTGAGCCAGATTCTCAGCAGATATGAGTCAGCATACTCTGAAGTCAATGGCGCTACATCTACTGACACCAGCTAAGTATCTGGCCCTCCATGGCCAACACAACACTCCCTTTTCTACTCATTATAGGCCCTCTTTAAAATGCAGAACAACAAAATGGAAAATGGCTTCAGTTTCATGATCAAGGCAAGGGGAGGAAGCTGGAGAAGTTGCAGGCTGCTAAATGTGAGCAGGAAGCCCCTTCCCTGGGAGTCTATGAAGGGACCCACGAATCTGAGGAGATGGCTTTCTACTGGAATGAAAATGGGAAAACCTCCCACAGAGAAAAGTGGTTGGAGACTATCAGAATTCTTTGTGCCCCTGCCTTAGCACCCTGAAAGAAAATGTGGGCTTAATGTTGGCCTAATTAAAAATATTCCATCTTGGGACTTTGTCTCAGTCAGGGACTTCTTACCCTCAAAGGAGTGACTCTTCTATGAGGAAGAGACCCTAGGCCTGCTTTTCTGAGAGGAAGGCACAGGAAGATGAAAGATGTGTTACAACTTCATCTGCTTGGTCCGGTATCTCAAGTCGAAGCCACAGAAACTGCTTCCATGTCTCTGCTTTGCTCCCCTGTGGGCAGTGGAGGGCTTCTCTCAGTGGGTAAAGGTGATTCTTACAATTTCCACTGGTAAAGCACTACTGTGAAAGACTCAGCTGAGGTGTTTCTCTTACTTTACCTTCTGTGGTTATCGCATACTTCTTGACAAAAAAAAACTTTTTGAGACAGAATAGATGCCAGGTGGGGCTGTGGATTGTTCCAAGGAAGGCAGCAGAGAATCCTGAGAAGGAGAGAGCTTTAGATAGTGGGAAGATCCTGAATATTGACTGCTCATCATCCTGCCTGTCAGAGCAAGTGAGGGATCCTGGATCAACACTATCACACACACAGTCAAAGGATACACAGGTTCGATTAATTTCTGAGGGTGGACCATGAAATCCCCTCTTGCCCTGTGGAGGAAAGTGTTTCTGACTTCAAACTGAAGAAGGAGGCAGTAAGACTGTGACAGAGGTATAATCCCTGCCACAACCCCAAACACCAGATCTAGCATGTGGCCAGATGTCTAATCTGCACTAGAAAGAACTAGGTACGTTAATGGAGGTGAGGTCCAACCAAGATGATCAGGGATGCAACCCCATGCACTGGGTGTTCCTAGTCTCTGATTGCCAGAAGCTGGGAGTAGACAACAGGGGATGGATCACTCAGTGATTGCCTGTTCTGTTCTTTCCCTCTGAAGCACCTGGCACTGGCCACTGTCAGAAGATAGGATACTGGGCTAGATGGACCATTGGTCTGACACAGTATGGCTGTTCTTATGTTCTTATGCCTGTCATGATAGCAATAAAATATTGAGCTGATGCAGAAAGGTCATTATCTGTATACCCATTGAAACCACCAAGCTGAATCACACTCAGGAACTCTGTCACCACTTTAGTGAGGAATGCAGTCAGCTCAAGCAGGGCCTCAGCAGTACAGTCTTTATAGCCAGTTTAGATCCATCTGAACCTCATCTCTTGACTCATATACACAATGCATACCAACTCAATATCTAGCTTTCACGTGGGTGATCTCCATAATAGCCGTTTAATCCAATAGTACTCACTCCACATTGCTCCTATTTAGCTTTGTTCTACCAGCTGAACAATTATGTGGATGGAGTCACTGGCTAGGTTCCCAGTATGCTCACTACCAACCCCAGTCCAACATTTCAGCACAGACAGTCTCCAAGGAGATGTTCTCCAGAGGATGTAGGAGAAATGGAATCACTCTAAATGGGCTCTTCAGTTCCTAACATCCCCTGTGCCACAGAAACATCATGTTTCCACTACAATGGGGACCTAGAAGACCATAGAATTTGTCCCAAGGTCCTTTAAATCTAAGTATTCTATTATTTATGTTAGCAACTAGCTTTTCCCACAAATACACCCAATCTTTGATTCTTTTTCATCTATATTTCAGAGGCTCTACCACCATTAATGTTTTTAGGAATAAAATTAAGCCTTTTAAATCTATATATGGGGTGAGTTCTGCTATTTTATTTTATAGTCCACCACCTTATCATGTTTGCACCAAAAGATGTGCTTCTTTTGACTGTAGTGTAAGGATTTACATAGGGATGTTGTGATAGCTGGTTATGATTTTCTCATGTTTTGCTGCAACCCCAACCATGTGTTATTTTGAATTAAATGAAAGTTAAGTACAAAAACATTTTGCCTACAGGGACTTCAGATTCTCAATGTGCTTTTAATAACTGTTTGTAAAACATTTAGGAAAATCTATGGCAACACATTTAGAAAAAAAATCAAATTACTGTTGCCTAAAGATGTTATTCTGGTATCTAAACTTTATGAATCATCCTGTGTGGCCCAACTGTTGAAGTAATCTAGTCAATAATACTTTAGAACACATTATAAATACATAATGCCTGAATTTAATTTGTGTAATATTTTCTTTAATAAAGATACTTGTTTGAGATCTTTCTTTAAAATCCAGTAACTAAAATTTATACAGCCAATCCAACTTAGTTTGAATTGGACTTTTTTGGTAGAATTGATTACAATTAAAAAAAAACTGTATAAACATTATCAAAAGTACCACTCACATTAAAATCATTGTTATATTAAGATGTACATGAGTAAATATTATACACACATATATTTACAAATGTTATACGTATATGTATGTACACACTATACTGATTCTGATCTCTCACCAGTTATATACTGATGAAACCATTCATTAGCATAAGCACAGATACGTTTGATTATATCAGTGAAGTCAGAGAAGGGAAATGAGACACAAATCTCTGTAATGGGATAAAGCAAACTTTTGGATCTAACCATTCTTGAATATGTACTTTCAAAGTCTAGATCCAAATTCCGAGAAGCTGGATATGAGTCAACAGTGTGCCGTTGTTGCCAAGAAGGCCAATGGCATTTTGGGATGTATAAGAAGGGGCATTGCCAGCAAATCGAGGGACGTGATCGTTCCCCTCTATTCGACATTGGTGAGGCCTCATCTGGAGTACTGTGTCCAGTTTTGGGCCCCACACTACAAGAAGGATGTGGAAAAATTGGAAACAGTCCAGCAGAGGGCAACAAAAATGATTAGGGGGCTGGAGCACATGACTTATGAGGAGAGGCTGAGGGAACTGGGATTGTTTAGTCTCCGGAAGAGAAGAATGAGGGGGGATTTGATAGCTGCTTTCAACTACCTGAAAGGGGGTTCCCAAAGAGGATGGATCTAGACTCTTCTCAGTGGTAGCAGATGACAGAACAAGGAGTAATGGTCTCAAGTTGCAGTGGGGGAGATTTAGGTTGGATATTAGGAAAAACTTTTTCACTAGGAGGGTGGTGAAACACTGGAATGCGTTACCTAGGGAGGTGGTAGAATCTCCTTCCTTAGAAGTTTTTAAGGCCAGGCTTGACAAAGCCCTGGCTGGGATGATTTAGTTGGGGATTGGTCCTGCTTTGAGGAGGGGGTTGGACTAGATGACCTCCTGAGGTCCCTTCCAACCCTGATATTCTATGATTCTATGATTCAAACTTTCTGGTGTTTGGATGCAATGCTCAGACACAGTCCACTAGAAACAGGTTCATGCTGCAGAATGGAACCAAACTTTCGGTCTAAGATTTTGGTTCAAGCCCAACTCTACCAATTACCACAAGGGTTCATTAATCATTGGTGACAGTTTCCCTGAATTCATCTTTCCAGGGATGGTTATTTGAATCTTGGAAAATTTAGGTACGGAAGTTACTCCAGGTAAATGTAATATACTGTAGATATATTGTACCCTCAGCACCTTCACAGGGATTCCCTGATAGCTCAGTAATTTTTTTATAAGCTCTTTAGGGGAAAGATTGTTGCTTACTAAGGATTTGTTCAGTGCCTAGCACAACAGGGTCCCAATCCCTACTGGGATCTCTGAGGGCTGCCATAATCCACATAATGAATACTATATATTAAAGGGATATTCATGTGGGTAAACTATCTCTGAATAATGCTTTCGGTATTATTTCAGTATTTATTAGCATGATTATGTATTGCATGCCTTTCTAAAGCACCTGCAGAGTTTACAGGTATAGGATCCACTAGTTCCAAGAATAGAGCTCTGAAATTGACAAAATGCTTTTCTGAGAGATTCCTTGGGCAGCACCAGCTACCAAACATACTCAAATATAAGCTTACTTGTCTTTTGAGTCTCCATATTTTTCAGCAATTTTAACAGTATTACAGTGGGTAAGTTATTTTATACATGAGGATATACAGCAGTTCTGTTTTTTGACAGGGTGGGGACTGTGATTGATTATTCTCATTGTGGCAGGTGACAAGAGAAAGTTTATCTTTGCTCCATATCTCAGGAGTCAGCAATGGTATCAGTGGTTAAGTGAGCAGCTTTCTGAGCATCATAGTGTATAGCTAATGTTGTAACAGTTCTAGAACTTCCTTCCAGTGAATCTAAGCAATTCCTGAATGTTACCTAGTGGTGGAGGGTGCCAGTTAGTAGCATAATATATGCATTGTGTATAGTAGGAGAAATTTTCAACTGGTAGTGAGACAATAGTGCCCACAAAATGTACACCAGAGAGTGTGCAAACATACACCCCATTTTGCATATTCACATTAGGTAGTGTGCAAATATGTGTACACCATCTCTGTGCCCACAAAGGCCTATTTTTGCATACCAGGTAATTGCAACCCCATCTGAATACTATAGTTCAGATATTACAGTGTAACAAAATGGCAAGTGGTATAACTATTTATATGTCACTACCTTCTTCCGGAAAGAATCAGAGCTGATCAGCTGTGTAATGAGTATTATCCTTTGACTCAAGTCAGAGGCCAATGCTTTTGAAATAAAAGGAACTGAGTTCCATCCTTACTGTAGTCATGGCATGAAATCCTGGCTCTGTAGAAGTCAATGGGGCCAGGATTTCACACATGGAGTTTCATAACATCATAGCATGCAGCATAACAACAACTATGAAGTCCTAGGTGGCTACAGACTTGTGATAATGTTTTTATGATTTAAAAAATTGCATGTGTGTGCATATACTTCAGCTCTACACTTAAAGTCAACAAAGCCCTGCCCAAAGAGTAGCATTTTGTCACCACCTATTCTGGATTTGCTACCTTACAGCCAGGGTCCTTTGCTCTAATGTCCTCTGTGCTATAAAAGCTACAGGACAAAATAGAAAACATTTTTATAAACCAGGATGGTACCATTAGCATATTGCTTAAGATGTGAGCTATCATGAAGAGCAAATCACCTTTCATCCATAGAGAGGATAATCCTGAACATGGCCTGCAGATAATGAGATTTTCTTTTCTAACACTTGCTATCCTTTTACCCCGCTTGCATGAACATGCACTTGAAAAAAACAGGACAGTAAATTTAGTTTAGTTCCATTCATGTTGTCATTACAAAAGATGTTAAAAATACACATTCAAAATAATTGTGATTCCCACTACACAGTGTACATAATTAACGATGAATTACTCTGTAAATTTACATCAGAATGCCAACTGACAGGACTTTACTCTGAAAGGAGGGTTTTCTGAGTAAATGATATGTCAGGACCATCGCTAGTATGAGTATGACCAGAATTTTTATCTATCACTCATTAAATTACTACATTGTGAGACTTTATAAGCACTGAAATTCAAGGCAAATCATTGCTGACTGACAATTCTGGATTGCAAAGAGGATAGGTTACCAACAGGTGACTCAAGTTGAATAACGCTGACAAATTAGTCTTTCTGCTCCCTGGACAAGTTTATAATACAATCATTGTGCAGTGTGTGATTTGTTAACAGCAGGGTGTAGCTCAGCTGAAGCCAGTGGAGTTTCTCTAGATTTACACTAGAGTAAAGGAGATCAGAATCTGACCCTAAGAACCCATTTCTGCATTAAATAAATCAATGGGAGTTCCTTTTGGAGGAAAGGAAGTTGCTTATCTGGATCACAGCCCTGTCAAGTGCTGAGTGGCCCTATCTACCATTGACTGTAGTGAGTTGAGAACAGACAATCTTATACTTTGCAGGAGCAAGTCCCTGGCTATTAACCCTTAGAGCTCTCATGGACAAATATGCTCAGTCTCAGTAGATTGCAAGGATGAGAATATTTGTACTAAGCACTTCAGGGGACACCCCCCAACACGCGCATATCCCACACATAGCAGAAATTTTTCCAGCATATTCTCCCCGCCTCTTCAAAATGAGCCCTTTCCCACCTTTCTAGCCCCCAGTGTAACTATTTAAAGAGCCCCTTTTACCACATTCCTCTCACCCTCGTTATCAGCAACTAGCCTCATCTTGTCTTTGTCTACACAGTTTCCTGCTCATCTGTGATGCTGTGTAAATACTAAATACTAATTCAGTAACTGGAGGATATGCCTGAAGCTGAATCCAGACAAGATGAGAATGATGTTGGCGGGAAGAGGGAAGCTCTTTAAAAAGAGAACTTGCCTCCTCTCTGCTATATCCCCTCTCTCAAAAGGTATCTCCTATCATTTTGCAGCTTTGGGATCCTTCTGGTCTCTTCATTGCTATTAGATGCCCAAATAGCCATGGCTCTGGAATTCACCCTCTTCCATCTCCACCTGACTAGAAGACCCATCCTATCCAGACCTGACCACAGTAATCCATCCATTTGTCACCATCAGGCTTGGTTACTACAATTCATGTTACCTAGGAATGAAGAAAAACATCCTGAAAAGCTCCAACTTAAAATAGAGCAGCCTATCTGCTGAGCTACAAGAGTTGCTATGAGTGCTCTGATCCCCGCATTAGCACTCCCTTGAATTCAGTAAAATTCATGTCTCTGTCTTAACTGCCAATGCTCTCAATGGGAATAGCCCTAGCTACTGTAGGGAATGCCTTTTTTTATGATATTGTCCCACAATACACTGGAAAACTGTCAATCAACAATGGGAAGCTCATGACTACAGGAGAAGCAACTTCCTCAGAAGCTTGACCATGACTGTGGAACTCACTCCAACAAGAGCTAATTTCAAAAATAAACACAGCTTAGCTTTCCCACAGTAACTTTTTCACCATCAAAAAAACAGCAACTTATTCCTACCTATAGAGAAGTAAGAGCAAGAGAAGATTGTTATAGGATTTTTAAGGGATTAAGGTGCTCAGATACTACTGATTACCTTAGCATAAGAAACTAGATGGATTAGATGAGTTAAAAATGCTGGTTTCCAAAATTTACTTCCTTTAACCAATTAAAATGTACCAATGAGTTTTGTAAAGTGATGGAAGTACATAATGAATTTAAATTTAGTAGCTACATCTTTATCCATGAAAAAGCCCCAGTATGTTTTATGAAGAAAACTTTCTTCAAAGAAACATTTGTAAGCATTTTGCAAATCCTAAAAACATCTGAAGACAATAGTCTAATAGTCTACTGCTGAAATTTCATTTACTTACCAAGCACACGAATGAGCCACTGCACAGGGACTCCTAATTAGATGCACTTTATTGTTGTCACTGAAATTAATTTCTTTGCTTGAATTTCTAGAACAAGTTTGATATTTCCTGATATTTTCAACGCTGGAAAATAAGGCACTGAAAGCTTTAATGTCTGTGACCAATCCTCATTTTCATGTTTTACACTTTCTGTATAAGCATAATTTCTTTGGATGTATTATATATATAATATTCTTTGAAGCCTCATTCCTTCAAGGACAACTATATGGGTGGGGCCGCAATGAAGTCACTCAGGCTCCGCTCAATGACTAAGATTCTCCTGTATGGTTATTCTTGCAGGACTAGGACACAAGTTCTCAGCGAAAAAGGCAATATTATTCTCTGTCATTACTGCTTGCTTTGTGAATGTTCAAAGTGGGAAGAGACCTGATCCAATGCTCATTACACATTACAATTGCATTATGTATGTTTGACACCATTTATACTATTATTTCTGTAGTTGTTTAATGAGAGGGACTAGCATGGAATTGTGAGTCAGGAACTCCTTAGTTCTACTATTGATTTGTTGGGTGGCCTTGGACAAGTCTCTTAACCTTCCCCATCTGTAAAATAAAGATTACAAAGTTGATCTACTATTACAGACACATAGGGACACAAATTGCCCTCCCTGGTGCTTTGGCCAAAACTTTGAGTTACAGCTAGAGCCTAGAGGCAGAACAGAGGTTGAATCAGCTAATCTCCCAGGTGCCCCTGCCTCACCCCTCCCTGGCTGGCTGTGCTCATTATCTGGACATTTTTGCATTATGACATTGTTGTTTTTTAATTTGGAGAACTACTGTTGGGTATAATTGGTCCCAGGTGTTCCATGGGAATGGTTCTGGTACCTGGACTGTCTGAGTCCTCTAGTCAGGAGGGTTAGCAGAAGCCATTTTAACTTATTTTCTTAGAGGGCATGGCTGTATCTCACATGCTCCCTCAGAGCCTCTTAGAGCCAATCTTTTAACAGCAGGGAGTGGCTCCATCCAAATTCCTGCTGCAGTCATGGGGAGAACTGCTTAATGTGCCCACCATACTGCAGACTATGTAAGATTTGAGATGACAACATTCCTGGAACTTCTCCAAAGACACTGGAGGAGAGAGAAGTCCATCCACACAAGAAGACAAGACCAGATAAAGGATAATAGGAGAGCATCTGTCACAGTGCCTGTTGAAGGAGAGGGAATGGAAAGAGACAGGGTGATTTGTGATCTAGAATGAAAATAGTGAAGGCAAGATGTACTGGAGCCTACGGAAAACATGTACTATTCTAATATATATTTGGCCAGTGAAGAAAGTCATGGAGCATACTATACCAGAAGAAAAATGGAGATTCATTGCAGATAGGGTGTAATCACATATTGCACCGCAAGTAGTCCCTACACATGTGAACAGCCCCATTGACTTCAATAGGGCTCTTTACATGATTAACTAGTTTCAGGATCAAGCTCCTGATTTTTAAATCATCTGGTAAGAAAACTGAAGCTCATGGTATTGTTGCCAAATTGATACAGTTTAATCTCAAAGCTGCACTGCTGAATGTGTCATTGTCTGGTAAATTACACAATAATTGCAAAGAAGCACTTACCACCATAATATATTTTAGAAAAGCACAGGAAATTCTCAACTGGTAAATAATTGTCAACTAATTACTAAAATCCTAGTCTTAGTAAATATATTAGCAAACTTGGTATCCATCCAAACATATTATTTTGTTAATATAAATAATATATTAACCATTGAACAGTCTGGACTTTGTCCAAACCACTCTACTGTAAGTGCTTTGCTAAAACTTACCAATTATATTTACTTGTCTAAACAACAGATCACATTTGTATGAGGTTTGGTTTATTTAATGTTTTACTAAACAGTTATGAAAGGACCTAGAAAGGTTTGAAGATTCATAAAAGCCACACTGCATCTACCCAGAGTACTATAAAAATAAGTGTTTTGTAAACATCCTGCTTGCAAAAGTAGTGAAATTGATGCATTAACAGTAAATATAATACACTAATTAATAAGAATCCAGATATTAATTAATCAGTGGCATTTCCAATACGTGTACAGATATAAAGTTTTACCTCTTAAAGGTCACAGCTGTTTAGAGGATTAGGATAAATGATTATGTATGGATGTGACTGGATCTAATTTTTGCTCTTTGAAAGCCCACAATATGGCATTATAGACACAGATTCTGCAGACCCTTCTTTTGCACAAATAATCCTGTGAAAGTCAACAGAATTGCCTGTATGTGTAAGAATATGTAGGATTGGTCATGCAGTATAGGAAGTATTTTCTACATGCCTATGTCCAATGGTTGCCATTTTATTAGCAGTTGTAAATTTTCCCATATGATAAAGCCCTTCAGAATTTAACAGGGAATGAAGTGGGGTGCTATAAAATGTAATATATGATGTCCTTTCTGTAGATTTTTTTTTCAGACAACCAATGGAACTTAGAATTCAAAAGGAAGGATATTATTATAGGTCGGTTTAAAATTTTTATACAGACAAATTATCATTCACTAGTTCTATAGTGTTGTCACATCACATGCCACATTGCCATCCCTTGTTGAAGTGTTATGATCCCCTGGTATAACTGTTTATGTATAGATCCTCACCTGATTGCTGCAAAGCCTCAACTGCTAGTAAAAACAAATGTATATCGTACAGATGCAAGTGACCCAGGAGATTGATATATTATACAAAGGACTATAAACAATACCTCAAAGTAGATTTGTGGTTTTTTGGCAATGCACTGAGCTGTACTGCAGGAGACTTGCAGGTTAATACTCTTCTTAATATTTTCCAAGTATATATGTTGCTTGCTGTTCACTTACTTATCAAATTATTTTATCCCAGTGACTAGTCAATACTTGGTTCATGGGATCCCTTAAAGTATTATTCTACTCTGAAAAGTGACTGTAAAATGGCATCATAAGAACGGCCATATTGGTCAAACCAAAGGTCCATCTAGTCTTCCGACAGTGGCCAATGCCAGGTGCCCCAGAGGGAATGAACAGAACAGGTAATCATCAAGTGATCCATTCCCCGTCGCTCATTCCCAGCTTCTGGCAAACAGAGGCTAGGGAATGGGGGCTTTATATTTATACTAATAGCATCTCCAGATCATATCTTTCCTGATCACGAGTAAAAATATCATCCCTCCAAACATAACTTGAGATCAGAAAGTCAAGCTGGGTTGTTCCCTTTTTCAGGTATTATCATCAATCATCATCATCATCAATAAAAATTCTGTAATCTGAGTTTGTTAATAACTCTGATGTAGATGCATGGGCAGGCGAGACCATGAATTCTGATCGCTTGCCCATAGCTATGCTGTCTTTGCAGTGCTAATGAGAGAAAAAGTGGGGGGGACGACTTATTTTAGTCACCAAAGTAAGCAGAGAATATACAAGGGGGCTGATTCTCCATTGCCTTGAACATTGTGTAGTCATTTACACCTGTGCAAAGTGAGTGCAAACTGGGTGTAAAAGGCTATCTGATCAATAGGGTAGCATTTTATAACTAGTTTGAACAGCTGTAAATTACCACAAGGTGCAAGACAGGGGAGAATCAAGCCCAGAAGATGCAAGTCTATGGAGTAAAAGGTGCCATTTCACAGGCACTTCTCAGGTTAGAACCCCAGTAATAAGTGTGGTGAGTCTTAGTTCATTGTATCCTTTTATTGCCTTAAGAATTTTGTTAAGATTCTTGCTGTCTTTGTCTTGTTAGAATTTTGCTGGCTGATATCTACAATGATGCAATGGAAAATAATTTTGATGTACATGATGACAGTTTTGAATAGTCATCTGTACCACTTCCCTGTAATATATCTGCTTCCTTCATCTTACCAGCCCACCACATGTCTCTAGCAGTTAAAGCCCTGGTTCAGGAAAGCACTTAAGCACATACTTCATTTTAAACATATGCTGAAGTCCCATTAGCTCTTGTTTAAATAGCCCTCCTGAATAAGAGTGCTTTCCAGAACTGGGGCTTTAACATCTGACACACAATCTTGATTTCTTCTTAATTTTTCCCCTTTTTTCTTATTAAACAATAATAATTATTATTTATTTCTTTAACTCTCATCTACTGTTTGAGGTTTTTTGGAACCATTTCTGTATTTCAAATCCTTCACACTCTTGCCAATAGTGGAATGCACCCTGGGAGATAATGACTCCCAGCAGTAGAGGGTTAATACAATGCAGTTGATAATAAGCTACTTGTTCAGGTACATGCATCCTGTTCCAGGCAGCCCATCATCCACACTAATGGGACTTAAAAGAGTTGCTGCCTCTTCCACAGTAGCATAATGATTGTTCGACAACCCGAGAGACCCATTATCTATCATCCATACTTCTGATTCTGTCTGGTGATAATGATTTCTTAGTACAACAGTAGTACAGTGGAATCTCACTACCTACTGCACAACTGTAGTTTAACATCTTGACCAAGACACACACAAATTGTATATCATACAACCGGGACACACAATGTATACATGGGCCACCTGCTGCCAAAATAGCTTTGCCCAGCAGGACAAAATTGTGCAGGGTTTCCCTCAAAAAGTTTGATGCTGTGTAAGATTTTAAGGAAAAACAGGAAATATGGTGCATTTTGTTTGTACAGTATGCAGCTGGAGATAGTGAATGCATTTATTTTTACCCTGGTTAATAATTCTATTGAGAGTTGGATCACATTTATGGGGAATCCAGCTCAGCAGAAAAAGAAAAGGAAAACCTCTGCAGATATGTTTCTATTTCCTGTGGAGGAAAATACAAATAGCCCCATTCCATTTGATTTGAACTGTCTCTCAATTGAAATAATATTTCTATTTCAGCATAAATAAGAAGTAACAGGATGCAGTTAAAAAAGTTTGTATTTTATTTCACTAGATTAACTTGCCTCGTGCAGAACATATTGCACAGGGAAAGTGCTACATCATATTCAAAATAATTTAAAATGTAATTCCGAGGGGAAAGACTATTTTCAATGTGCATTAAGGATAAAATTCTGCACTCCTCCTGCAGATACAGAAGGATCAAAACATCATAGGGGCTCTGCAGTTCTGCTATGAGAGAGAGCCAGGAAGCAAAAAGACAAGCCTGGGTGGACCACTACTGCCCCTACAATGTGCAGCTTCTGTATGATCAAGATGCTGCAAAATAATATTTTCACATACAATGCTTAGGTTAATTCATTTCTGTTACTAATACTTCATAATGTTTCTCTTGGGCATGTAATTTTAATAGCTACTACTACTTTCCAAATATCATTCCCTGATTTTGGAGACAGGGGAATGTGTGTGTGGGTGGGTGGGTGCATATGTGTGTATGTGTTGGTGTTGTTGTAGCCGTGTCAGTCCCAGGTTATTAGTCAGACAAGGTGGGTGAGGTAATATCTTTTATTGGACCAACTTCTGTTGGTGAGAGAGAGAAGCTCTGGAGCTATACAGAGCTCTCTTCCTCAGGTCTGGGAAGGTACTCAGAGTGTCACAGCTAAGTACAAGGTTGAACAGTTTACCCATAAGTAGTTAGCACATAGTCTGTCTGTTCGACATGGTACTTAGCTGTGACACTCTGAGTACCTTTCCTAGACCTGAGGAAGAGCTCAGTGTCGCTTGAAAGGTTTTCTCTCTCTCTCTCTCCCGCTCCCCAACAGAAGTTGGTCCAAGAAAAAGAGATTACCTCTCTCTCATATAACATGGGGATTCAAAGAACGCAGTAATTGGAGGGGGGAGGAGAAGATGAGGTGCCAATTTTCCAGTAGTCATCCAGGAGTGGGACATCTTGCTTTGTCTGTCATTCAAGTCTATCAAGAACAAATGCCAGCCTCCCCAAGGCTGGTCAACCAGCCAGCCAAGATTCCAGGCAGTGAGAGAGAGAGTTCATTGCTGCATTTGTGTCTCTGGGAATATTAATTTCTCTGGGTCCTGTAGTTAAATTGGTAGTGTCTTTATTGACATTTGTATTATTTACTCTGAATGTTTGTGCCTTGCCCCTGTACGTTGCTAGAAGGTTCAACATGCCAGATTTAGAGTGAGTCTCAGTTCTTCTTGGTCATAACAGGAAGCATAGGGTTGATTGCCTAGGAGCATGGCATATGGTGGCTAAATCCCAATTCAGGTATTAGCTCTGTCTCCCATGTATTTTCAGTTGGAGGAAGTATTCTTAGCCCTCTATGCTGTTGTGTAGTGTTGCTATGCATTGTTTAACAACTGCTGTATTCTATCCTAGAGATAGGTGCATTTCAATGATGGATAAAGTGACCTATGACCCAGCTTTCCATATGATAGGCCAGCATCCTGAAATGTTCAGGTTTCTCATTTTATCAGTCAAAGTATGTGCTCAAGACATATTACTATCCTGAGTAGGAGTGCTCTGTGTTTACCAGGAACAAACAGTTCATGACTGTTCTGTGCCATGAACAGTATTCAGAGTGAAGTGAAAAGTTGAATGAGTGTAGACGCTGTCAAGGCTGCTGTTTTGCTCAAAGCAAATGTTAATGACACTTGTTCGGTGTTTCATGATAAACTCATTCAGACACTAAGTTACTGGGGGGGGGGGGGAATCTTCCACTCAGAAATATGCACCTATCATTGCTGACTCAGAAGCTGGCAGGACTGACACCAGCATGCATTTTACTGAAAACCACTTTTGAATGGCTGTTTTGCAACCCTAAAATGTCTGTGTCCTAGTTTTTTATTTTGAAAATATAATCAGCTTAATGATGAGTGAAGTGATCTTACTCCCTTCTCTATATACTACTGAAGTTAATGAGCATCCTATAGGATTTGGCACTTCAGGATCTTTGGATAAAAGAATTTGGCACTTTGGGATCTTTGGATGAAAGATGCTTAGTGTTAAATTATTGCCATTTTACAGATGGTAGTTATCTGTTTCAGAGGAGTGTTGTGAGGGTTAAGTATTTTCCCTATTCTGAGTGCAGTATTTTCAATAATGATCAACAATCTGCATTGTGTATTAGTAAGGACTGGGTAGAAAAATGTTTGCTTCGAGAGAAAATATTCTAAGCTACCTATGGTATCTCGACTGGCAGACTGCTGGATTGTCCGCCTTTCTGGGAATGTGACAATCTTTGATGCTGCTGTTATCGTTATCCTGAATGAAACTCTTAGGAACTTTAAATCCAACAAATGTGGTTACTAAGTTTCAGTGAAACATAATCACAAAAGCAGACCTTCACCTGGAAATGAAACCTAGGAGACAAGTATTTTTTCTGTTTGGACCACCTTGAGAAAAACAAGAACACAGATAGAATGCTAAACAGAGCCAAGGTCCTTGGAGACAAATGTCCTCGCAGCTTTTTTAAAAATACCCATCTGAAAAAAGTTGGGTGCCACCAGGCTTTCATCTCAGTATTCCTGAGGCCAGATTTGACAGTGCTTAACCTTAACTATTACTCACTCTTGGAAAAAACACCTCCATCTCTGTAGAGCTTTCAGTCCGGAAGTTACTCAGGGAAACTCAGTCATAAACACAGTCATTAGAAATCTTGTGCAAAAAAATCCTGTTTACTTTGCCCAAGAAGTTATTAGCCTTTTATATTCAGTAAAGTCTACTCTTGCAAAGCCTTACATACAACAGTAATCCCACTGGTTGCCAGTGGAACGGCTCATGTGAGTAAGAACTATTCCTGTTAATCATGGTCTGCAGGACTGCATCCAAACTGTAATACCTGAAAGTCCAAAAATATGGAATGTGATGAAAAGTTTCAATAAACCTGATGTACTTTAGTGTCTCCAAAAAGATGTCTCCTGCTGCATTACTAAAACAAGGCAGAAAGCTTTCAAAAGTGCCTGTGTGACCTAGGAGCCCAATTCCCATTGGCTTTCCTAAATTACACTTAAACTCTTATGTCATTTAGGTGCTTTTAAATATTTTACCCTAAAAAATAACCCAAGAGGACTGGGGATCCAGAAACTTCCTGTTCTTTTCTTGAAAAACAATGTTCAGTGATCCTGAATCAATTCTCCCTTGGTTTGATTATTATAATTACTGGCACTCCTTTAAAATAAAAAAGAAGAAATGAAATGAAAATCACTCAAGCCCATGTAAGCAGCAGAATATATCCCAAGAGATATCATGAAACCTTTAAGAGAAGAAATTAAAGCTTTTCAGAGGCTGAGAAATTACACTGGTCTGAGGTCTGGGACTTGTAACATCAAGTCATGGACCAGAGCCAGAATATCACTGCTGATATGTGGGACTAGTGACCGTGTGATTCAATATCTCATGAACTGCCAGGGCTATACATAGGGTTGCCAACTTTCTAGTCACACAAAACCAAACACCCTAGCCCCGCCCCATCCCCAAGGCCCCGCTCACTACATTCCCCCTCCCTTGGTGGCTTGCTCTCCCCAGCCCTCACTCAGTTTCACTGGGCTGGGGCTGGGAGTTCGGGTGTTGGAGGGAGCTCCAGGCTGAGGGGTGGGGCCGAGGGATTCGGAGTGCAGAAAGGGGTTGCAGGTTGAGGCAGGGGTTTGGAGTGTGAGAGGGGGTGCTGGCTCTGGGGTGGGGCTGGGGATGAGGGGTTTGTGGGCAGGATGGGGCTCTGGGTCTGGGGGTGCTCAGGGCTGAGACAGGGGTTTGGGGCGTGGAGTTGGAGTGCAGGCTTACCTTGGGTGAATCCCGATCAGCAGTGCAGCAGGGGGAGCTAAGCCAGCCTCCTTACTCATCTGCCCCCCTGCCCCCAAGGCTGAGAGTAGGGCTGTGTCTACGGAAGGGGGCCACCCCAACAGGGGTAAGGGGGCCAAGGCCCACAACTGGGGAAGGGCATGGGGCCAAGAGCAGAGCCCAGGCACCGGGCCAGCAGCTGGGGCCCCAGGAGCAGAGCACTGGGCGTGGGGCTGATGAGCCCTGGCAGCGGAGGCCTGGGAGCAGGGGTGGGACCAGTGGCCAGGACCCGAGCCCCCACTCAGGGTGAAGTGAGGAGTTGGGGGACGGAGGACCAGGAGCAGGGCTTAGGCATGGAAAGCATCCCCTGCACCCCTACTTCCCCTGCCTATGCTGGCACCATGCTGCACACAACCCAGAAGCAGCAAACAACCAGCAGGTCCAGCTCCTAGGTGGGGGGGCCAGGAGGCTTCATGCGCAGCTCTCGCCCACAGGCACTGCCCCCCCCCTCACTGGCCGACTCCTGGCCAATGGGAGTGTGGAGCCAGTGCTCAGCGCAGATGCAGCCTGCGGAGCCCCATGGCCTGCCCATCTAGGAGCCGGACCTGCTGGCCACTTCCAGGACACAGAGCAGTGCCAGCCAGGACAGGTAGGGACTAACCTGCCTTAGCACTTTTAACAGTCCAGTCAGCAGTGCTGACCAGAGCTGCCAGGGTCCCTTTTCGACTGGGTGTTCCCAGTCTGTACAAATGCTGGAATTCCCATGATTGATGTAATGGTGGAATGGACACTGTAATAGGATGGCAGTTTTTGCCTGAAACAGCCCACCCTGTTAGCAGATTTTGATCTTGATAAGGCTATATGAGTTCTGCTAGCTTAGTGAAGATGACTTATTACCCGCCCCCGGGGCATAAGGGAAGTGCGAGTGGCTTTCTGTGAAGAATGGCTCTAAGGTGTGGTCTGAGCAGTCCTAAGTGTTGCCCGATTTTTAGATTATATATTAATTATATTGATTACTTAAGAATTCTCAGTTATCACTTTGAGGGTTGACAGGTTTTTGTCCCAAGATTAGGCCTGGTATTATTTAAATTATTATATGGTCAGGAGCCCCGATGTGCACAGTTGCAACACTTACACCATAGGAACTCTTATATTTATTCATACATTTAGCACAGTTACAAACACCCCAACTTAGTAAGGTAGACAGAGATACTACAGAATGTACATTTGCACATTCACATACTTCCACCACACCTTTTAGAACAACCTGAAGTGTTAGCCATTGTTTTCTTATTACCATTATCTTTCCCATCATCACCAGTGGCTGTTATTTTGGCACCTCCCAAGGACGACACCTCCCTCCCCTTAAACTATTTTCAGCTCCCCAAATACTTTGGGTTTCTGTTTATTTGTTCAAAGTTCATAGACCTCAACCTTATGCTAACTTGCTGAAGCTAAAAAAAAAGGAGGACTTGTGGCACCTCAGAGACTCACCAATTTATTTGCGCATGAGCTTTCGTGAGCTACAGCTCACTTCATCAGATGCTGCATGCTGTAGCTCACAAAAGCTTATGCTCAAATAAATTGGTTAGTCTCTAAGGTGCCACAAGTCCTCCTTTTCTTTTTGCGAATACAAACTAACATGGCTGCTACTCTGAAACTTGCTGAAGCTAATGTTTTACAAGATACAGGCCTGTAGGTTTCTTGCATTACTGCTGAACATAATGCAAAGCAGAATATAATGCAAAGCAGTGAATATAATGCAGGCAAGCTAGCCCACTGGGCTACATAAGGAAGCACTAGGAGCAGCAACTGGAGAGGATGTGTTGAGTTGATCTTTATCTTATTGCTGAATTCTTTGTTCAAATAGCCAAAACACAGGAATGAGGTGGATCTAGACTCTGTATCGTATGTGGCCTTTTGTGTTTCTACAGCGGGTTAGGTAAGGTACCTGCTCTCTGACACCTTGCTACAACAGTTGAGCAATGTAATACTAGACTTTCAAAAGCCTATAATGCTATCATCTTGCCTTTTCCACTCGATTCAGTTCCATCAGCTCAGTTGGTAGTCACTAGCTTGAACAGTTAAGAGATAAAATCTGTGCTGTACTCTGTGTGACAGTTTGGAATCCCAGCTTTCAAATTCCATAAAGCTTCAATCTTAGACTCTTTGGGGTCATGAAAATACTGATGGCTCAAGTTAGGCTAAAATTGAAGTAGGCAGAGAAGAAGGAAAAGCATGACTGTAATCAGAATGACCTGACTGTGAAAGCATTGACTTCTGCTATTTTATTACAATAAGTAAAATGGAAAACATAAAACTTACTTAGCATAGGGACAAACACTAATTTGCTCTGTCGTTTTATCTCCACTTTTGTTCTATACCTGAGATTTTTTCCACTTATCTGGGGCAATGCAGTTCCCATTGAACATGGAATAGGAAGTGTTTTTGAGGTCAGTGACAGCAATATGGAACTCTCATGAGGCCTGATCCTGTGAGATGCTGAGTTCCTCCTGCAAGATATTGAGCACCCTCAGCTTCTACTGACTTCAAAAGGGAGTTGAGGGCTCTCAGCACCACACAGGATCAGACTATATACCATTAAAACATAAACATGAGCATAAACTTTCAGGCACACTGGACCAGAACCAAGTCTGTAAATAATTAATTGAACTGAGACAGCTCTAGCAGTTATAATGAACAAAGAAGATGAGAGAGCTTTAGCATTTAACATACTTTTTATTTAACTTGAAATTAAAGAGTATATTATTAGTACAAGAGTTGTCTTGGCTTGTTTAATTATTTACAGACTTTGTTCTGGTGTGAGATGTCTAGAGGTTTTCCCTAAATTGATGATGAAAACAAACATTACTTTGACAATGGTGTAAAACGTCACTTAATTTTGGTCACCGAGACAATTAGTGGGGGTTTGACAGCTGCACAGATGCAAACCCAACAGAGATCAAAAACTCTCAAAACTGTAGCTCATTTTCAAAAATACATATACAAATAATGGCTGCACTATTAATTTTCTTTAGTAAATCAGGCAATTCAGAAAATAAAAATACCATAAAACCCAAATACATACTTGATTCAGTTGTCCACTTGACAAGGAAAACATCATTGAGATTGAAGAGAGATGTTTGGCACACTGGCAAGGAATTAACATGAGATTCAGTCTTTTGAAAGCCAGGTTGTGAAGAGAGCTTAACCTAAACCTGGCCTATATAGCTAGGGTAAAAATAAAAAGAGTGAGAGAGACCAGAAAGGCATCACACACAGGTATTTGAAAAGGGACAAATCAAATCAATCCCAATAAACTGTTTGAGAAAGTAATTAATTTTAAAAGAAGAGGTTATTGACTTTAAATTGATGAGGGAACTAACCTTTAAGCAATTCAGACACAATGCCCTCACAAAAAGAGTGATTAAAATCTGGAGCACTAATAAGAGATGTATGGTGCTTCAAGAGAAAGCTGGATCAAGTCCTGGGAGTGGAGAGAGACTATTATTATTTATATGACCATGAATAGCTTCTTATTAGATATTGAGCCTTGATGGGATAAGTCATTAAGACAACTGTGTTCACATAAACTTCTAGGGGTCAGATGGTCTTCTTTGACTCTAAATATTTCCTGTAAATGTAAAGGGCCAAATTGAGACCCGAGTCTCTCTCTCTCTCCCATATATATATGTATATGTATATATATATATATATATATGAAAAACTCTAAGCCCACACGCATTGTATCAAGAAAAGCCGCTACCAGGAGGCTGTAAGAAAGTGGAAATTAAAGTAGTTCCCTACCAGCTTTGACTTTCACCTTTTACCCGCACCTCAGCATGAAAGTGATGTCAATGTAAACTTCCTTATTCATCAGTAAGTGGGTGTAGCAGCTCCAGGGGAGTCTAATTTACCTTGTCTAGCTCTTCACCTCAGGATTTGGGCCAAAGTGTTAAGGTAGAGTCATACCAGGAAAATTAGGCTGAAGCAATTCCAGTAGGTTCCTTTTCTACACAGGTATGAAGATCCCCATCTTTCATCAAAGACACTTGAAGTCATTGGGAAATGTGGGTGCTCAGCAGCCATGATAATCAAGCCACCTGTTTAAGTGCATACATTTTATGTGCTCAAGTTGTCCTTTCTGACCTATAATTGTAAATGAGATCAGCTTTGAAATTGAGTTTAGAGCTAGAGCAGCCTACTAGTATTTAGTCTGATCTTTCATTCTGAAGGTTACTGGGGCTTAGGATCTAGCAAGCCCTGGAATAATTTCAACATTGTATGAGACCAAGTCAAAGCTCTATATGTTCACCCATTGAATTGCTATGTTTCTTATCTATTGATATGGGAGATGGGCAACCTCGAAAGAATATAAATTTCCAAAATGACAGTATATTGTGTATTATCCATACCTTAAATGAAACTTTTCTTGGCTTTCACCAAAACAACTGCAAATCCCTCAGTCTTTCTTCTATACCACTTTCCTTTTCATCCCAACAAGTGGCCTGACTTTCTCAAAAGAATAATGTACCAAATTCAAAATATACCAGATTCAATTAGGATACAAGTGAAATGAAATGGACTGTGAATTAAAATTAAAGCAAAGTGAACAATTCCCCACATCAGGAGTGTATTCAACAATTAATTGTGATTAGCAGCCACACACAAAACGTCTGAAGCAGAATTAAATATGAGTGCTGAGATAGGTCTGGGAAAGCTTGCACAGCCCATGGTCATAGCAGGAATGAGTCAGCCGCAGTCTTTCAACTTCTCATTTTCATGAGAACATAAATTAATGAAACCCTTATAAAAAAGAGACAGACAGACATCTGGCAGCCTTTTGCGGAGGGGGGGGGGAAATAGCACAGCAGGCCAAAATTATATTTTGCAAATCTCAATTTCTTACTCCCTTTCTTCCTGCCAAATCATTTGAGCTAAGTTAACCATCATCAACCAAAATTAATTTCCAAATCTCCGTAAAATATATTCCACATAATCACCATCAATCACAACAGGATGTTCATAAATTCCTGAAATCTTCTCCTGCCAAGCACTACCCTCAGGCATGAGAGTTTGGTTGCAGACGTCCAAGAGCTAATTCATTTTAGATATCTTACTTCTACCTTTTATTTTAGAATGAAACAGCTATTTGAAATTGAAAGGAAATAGTTAATCACACACACATTGTCTGAGATGCAGCACATGGGCTTGAATGTCATCTGATCATCTTGTGGTTTTGAAGAATTATCCTTGTTTCCCAATACGTACAAAGTCTAGAGCACTTTATAGCTTGATCTGACAGGTCCAGGCCCCACCTCTTCTAGAAGAGACACATTTTCCTTTCCTCTTTGTAATGTAATGAAAATGGGTCAGTTCACTAACTAGGATTTTTTTTTCCAATAAGCTGTTAAAACCTCATTACGAGTCTATAAGATTGATGAATGTTAGAAGTTAAATATTTTCAGCACACCTTGGAAAGAGTTCCACTAAATGTCAATGCATGAGAATATTACTCACTGATGAACTGGGAGTAGGACTGTATTTTGAATAACAAATAATTGTTATTGGAATCATCTGTGCAATAAAGAGAATTCTTGCCAAACAGGAAGTTGACCAGCTCCAGAGAAATCTCACCAAAGCAAGTTACTGAAGATCTTTTTCCATTGTTATTCTGTCTTAAACAGGGGTGGATTTAGGACTAAGTGAGGCCTCTAAATAGCTAGGATGAAATGCTGGTCCCAATGAAGTCCAAGGGAGTTTTGCAATTGACTTAATAGAGCAGGATGTCACCCCCAAAAAACACTTCTTCCCAGTGGGAGAGGGTGAAAGGAAGCTCCCTGAAGCACAGTGATTCCTGGTGACTCCACACTGCCCCTACCACGGGGCAACAGCTAAAAGCCACAATTAAACCCAAAAGTTTCCAGCAACTCTACAAGTTACATTTCTGCAGCAGTCAGGATGAGAGTTCTGCAACAAGAAGAGACATATTATGAAATGGAGTACTTGTGGCACCTTAGAGACTAACCAATTTATTTGAGCATGAGCTTTCGTGAGCTACAGCTGATGAAGTGAGCTGATGAAGTGAGCTGTAGCTCACGAAAGCTCATGCTCAAATAAATTGGTTAGTCTCTAAGGTGCCACAAGTACTCCTTTTCTTTTTGCGAATACAGACTAACACGGCTGTTACTCTGAAACCTGATATTATGAAATGTGAACCCCATTTTGGTTCTATACAAATGGCTCTCATAAATTATGATCAGGAAATGATCTACAGGATTACAAAATTATTCTTGCCGAATTGAAACACTGAAGAATATTCTGTCTGCAAATGGTCCATACAGTATGTTGTTGTTGAGAATGTAGTTTTATTAATTTAGATGGAATATATGAGCCAAAGGGGTTAACATAACATAGTCAGTGTCCAACATTAAACAGTTTTAAACAAGGTTTAGGGTTTGGTAAAGAGAGAATTCAGCCTGTTTAATACCATGGCAAACACACCATTAAATATCCTTTTTAACTTTTTATTAAAGATACAAATAAGAAGGAAAAACAGTTAATGCAATGAAATGTAAAGTATTAAATAAGGCTTTCATTTTAACATCTCCTGTTTCCTTACCCTTTAATTGGAGAGAGAGAGAGAGAGAGACATTCTCTTGCTTGACATTCTTTTAGAAAGTATTAAAGATGGTAATAATTGTCCTTTAGGGGGAAAAAGAGAAGAAATTAGTTAAGATTGGCTGGAACTGTGATTGTTGCTGTTGTTCTTAAAGTCTAGTCTTGTTTCCTAAGAAGACAAAACAGGAAAAACACCCACAAAAAGGGGAGAGAAAAAATAGCAAAGAAAGAAAATTCAACTTTTGTTTTGGTGTTGATTTTCACTTGCAGTCTCACTACTGGAGAAACTCAAGCACAGCACATGGTCTTATTAGCGAGTCTGGGTATGTCCACACTGCAATTAAAAACGCTCAGCTGGCCCGTGCCAGCTGACTCTGGCTTCTGGGGCTCATGCTGTGGGGCTGTTTAATTGCAATGTAGACTTCCGGGCTTAGGCTGGAGTCTGGCCTCGAGGACCTTGCGAGGTGGGAGGGTCCCAGACCAAGGCTCCAGGCCAAGCCCAGAAGTCTACATTGCAATTAAACAGCCCCACTGCCTGAGCCCCAGGAGCCTGAGTCAGCTGGTATGGGCCAAGTGCAGAGTTTTAATTGCAAATTATAGACATACCCTCTGAGACCTGGCAAACTTGTACCATCATCAGGGTGTTTAGAGCATTGCATTTAGCTGCCTCTTTCTGGTTACAGGCTTACAGCAGTGTTGCAAAATACAGTGTTGGCCAGCTAAGCCAGACTCTTATTAGACAGAAGGGAAAAGGGGAAAGATAGGAAAGAGGAAAGAGAAGAAATAAGGTGGAGAACAAAAAAGGAAGCATGGAGGTTGTGGGGGGCAAACAAAGTCTCACATCCAAATGGTGTTTGGGATTCAGCCTGAACTTCTGGAGGTGGTCATGTCATCCGGGTCCCTCTCTCTGGCCCAGTCTGGTCAGGACATGTCTCAGAATTAAGATGAAGAAGGTCCCAGGAGACAGTGGGGGTGGCAGCAATGATGGTGAAACTCCAATTTTTCTCTTCATTGTCCCTTTCCTTAAGGACCCAAAAAGGGAGTGGTGGGTGGAATAGGCCATTCCCTCATTATTTTGTCCACCAATTAGGCTTAATGTTTGACAAACCAGTTTTGGTTTATTAATTTCTGGTCCTCAGTTCCTCTTGTTTACTAGACATGATCTAAACAAAGTCCCTGAGTTATATCAGTAGGCCTTTTTGTTTGGACTAATTTAGTCTGTCTCCCTTTCGCAGCTTTTCCTGTCACCATCTATTATTGTAGGGTTTTTTTGACAACTTATGAATCTTCACCTCTTTTTTACAGTTAAGTTCACAGTTGGTAAATTTGTAGGCCCATTATTACAACAGGATACAAGTAAAATGGCCTTGCAGAAAGGAAAAAGGGGTTCTATGGCAGAAAAGTCAGAAAACTCTTTTATTGTTAGCAAGTGGCAATATGACAAATACATATATTTTAAAATTAGTTTTTTTCAGTTTTCCCACATTGTGTAAATCCAACTTTAAAGGCATACTGTTGGGTCAAATTCAACCCATCTTTAGGTTTTGTAAAAATGAACTTTTACTAAACACTGGATCAATAAAAAAAATTCCATTTGTTTCCAAATTCCAATGGAAACCATTTTTATTTTAACATGTAAACATTCCCCTGTGGTGTTTGCTACCCCAAGACTCCAGAATCATGCTAATGCATTAAAACTTGAAAATGAATTTGACTAGAAACACAAAAGGCACAAACGTGAAATTGACCAGACTGTTTCCATAGGTCAAGCTGAGAGAAATGCAAAAAAGAAACACAATGCACAAGGAATGAAAATTTAATTCGATTTTTTAAATTCTGTCAGAATTGTTAATCTAATGTGCTGTTTGTAACATAGATAAGGAATATCTGTTGTTGTTGTTGCTTTAAATATGATTTTTTAACCTGGCCATGTCCCTGACAATTTGAGAACACAGGTTTTTGTTAGTCTTCTCATGGGTTCTTTTGGTGGTAATTGTTTTGATACATTATCAGGTAAGTATGTATTACCTCTGACTGGAATTAGCAGCAAGGTTTCTTGTCTGCAAGTACTGGCAAAAAAACCAGCTAGACATCATCATCAGGGTCACTGCAGGTGATGATCTAACATCAAAAGCATGACAATTCTACCATGATAGGAGCCCTCATTTTTTAAAAAATGAAAAAGAATGAAAAAGAAACAGCTCTTAGAACTAGCATTGTTTCAGTTTTAAATGTAAGGGTCTGATTCTCCTCCCAGTTACACCAAATTAACTCCACTGGGCTCAATCCGCATCCTGCTAAGGTCCCTTTCTGATTGTAGAGCAGTGCAAAGGGATCTTAAACCTTCCTAAATGGGGAATTGAGAATTTCCCCAGCACAAGAAATCCTTAGCTGATGTAAAAAGAAAAGGAGTACTTGTGGCACTTTAGAGACTAACCAATTTATTTGAGCATGAGCTTTCGTGAGCATCTGATGAAGTGAGCTGTAGCTCACGAAAGCTCATGCTCAAATAAATTGGTTAGTCTCTAAGGTGCCACAAGTACTCCTTTTCTTTTTGCGAATACAGACTAACACGGCTGTTACTCTGTTAGCTGATGTAAACCATCTTGATGCTAGTCCTGCCCCCAGCCTAGATGGTGTTCCAGAGGCAGGAGTAGGAAGAGGCAGAATGCACTGAATTCTGGTGAGTCTCGCTAATATCAAAGGCCTTTGACACCCAGTACATCAGCATATGTTAGTCCATCCCTCAGGTTCAGCCCAGAGCCAGGGAAAAGCAGGAAAGTGGTTTGGTCCTTTGCCTCCTCCTTCCTCAGTAAGAGCTCAGCTTAGCTGATTATTAACCCTATTGTAACAGTGGAGTTATTCCAGCTTTACAAAAGGGACAGCAGAATCAGCCACAATTAGCCTAATTTTGAATGCGTTGGTCAGATCCTCACCTTGCGCACCACCGGAGATCTGTTGACTTTAATGAAACTACACCAATTTATACCAGCTGAAGATCTAGCCTTAAAAGTATAGATAGTGATATCTCATATTACAGATAAAAGCACTGATCCTGCAGACTCTGACCACCAAGCACAGTACAGCACAGCACATACCATGTGTACTCCTGTTGACATCTGTGAACTATGTTTGATAGCAAGGACTGTGCTTATTAGTAAGGATTTGCAGGACTGGGTTTCTAAGCAGCAAAGAGAGCTTTATAATAATAATTTACTAGCTGTAACATGCATGTTATATGGTTAAACTCAGCAAAGAAAACGTGTAGAGTTTTGCTGTACAAGTTAAATTCTATCAACAACCATGGAAACATTTAAAGTTTATAGTTTGTAATGAAATTAGAAGTACACATTTACAGATGTGTAGATAATCTACATACTGTTTGTAGAGGAATAATTATTAACAGAATTAAAATATTTAATCAGAATATATAACATGAAAACAGAGAGCATTTCATCTCATAAAGATGATGCAACAAGACCAAGCAGTCTTAAAAAAATATTTAACTCATGAAAAGCGATTGTTTCAATAAAATGCTATTTACCATTTTTAAAGTGTGTGTGTCAAAAGGAGGGAAACAATTACATTCACCCCTATGCCCACCCACTCCCCTAAGAAGGGATGTTTTAAAATGGTAACATTGAAAAACATTTTTAATCTCTCACGGTAGATCCTATATGTCTGTACTGGAGAAATGGAGTATTTAGATAATCACTGTACATGTCTCCACTTCAGGGGCCCAATCCTGCAAATCTTACTCTTGCAAGTAGCCAGTCACTCATGTAAGCAGTTCCATTAAAGTCAATAGAACTCTCATGTGAGGACCAAGGGAGTGCTCTTGTGAGTAAAGGTCATGGGGTAGATTTTGTGCTGGGACTCCTGAGAGCCCTGTGCCAGGCATGCCCCTACACCGGGGTTAGCAAGAGGAGCAGTATGGAGTATCATAGGCCACTTGTGTCAATCCTACATTGTTTGTGCCTCAGGTAAATTTTGCCCCACCCTGTTGTGGTTCCTTTACAGCCTCTGTACACCACCAAAGCTATGTATGGGGTCCGAGACGGGGACTGGAATTGGTCTCTAATTTGTATAAGCAAGTCTGCATATCAACTGCTGAATTTAGCTATTTAGGTATTCAGATTACAGAAATCAACATTTGTCTGAGTATAAAGCTAATATTAATTCATGGACCATTTCTGCAAACGCTGTATCTAAATTCCTCCATCTCTTTACCATGGGGATAATAATTAATGAGCTACCTATCTCACATGCTTATTTTGAAGACTCATTTACCAACGTTCAGTGCTTTGCAAATATAAAACACTATTATTAATTATTTGTTAATCACTGATGATGCACTTGGTGCTGTGCAAAATACAAGAATAAAGACAGTCCCAGTTGCAAAGAGCTTCTAATGTGAAAGACCACAATAGAGAAGATCAGACACACTGTAAAAGAAAGAAGACGGTTAGATTTTTCCTCCCCTAGTTTAAAAGCATAGTTGTGGATGGGGACATTACAGTGACATTGAATAGCATATGTAGGCCCTTATAGAGTAAATGCTAAGTATTATTATTGATTGCCATCAACACTGAATACATAAATACAGCACTTCGCTAAAGATAAAACCCTCTAGAATGTGTTACAAAAGCAAATCTTGCATGGTCATTACCAGTTATTGAAGAGAAAGGACAGAACAGTCCTGAATACATATCTTTTTACTCTGATCTTTCACATTATGTTGGCCAGTCATCTACCATGTGGATTCATTCCTGACCTCTTCCTGGTCCATTGCTGATGTCCTCTCTAGCAGTTCTTTGATCTCTTAATTGAAGTCCTGACCTTTCTTTCTTAGAAATCTGTTTAAAAATGTATATTGATAATTGTTCATATTAAGAAAATATCACCACCTTCATGAGACACTTCAGCATAAATTTCTGAACTACAGAAAACAGAACAAATTCATCTGTCTAGCAATATTAAAAACACCATCATACTCTCTGCACATCTTTCAGTAATGCCAAAACAGAGAGATGGCAGACTAATTACAGTGAACCACCACAAGCCTCTACCAAGCCTATTCTCCCAAGGAAATAATCATGCAAAATTACTTACCAGTGTTAGGAAAACTCATAGGTGAAATGGAGGATAAAACTATTTTATTACGGTGGTAGTTAGTATGTGTCACAACAAGGTATCCCAATATTAATTCTAATATCTGAAACTCACTATGAGGATGGATGAAATCTCTTCTTGGAGAAAAGGGGGTAGGCTCCATGGATGTACTTAGGTGCCTAAACCCCAGACTTAAGCAACTAAGTCCCAGCTTTAGGTGCCAAAGTCCCAGTTTTGGCTCCACTGTGACCACAAAACTGCTGCTGATCCAATTAGGTGCCTAAATTCACTCAGCACCCAAGTTTTGCAGAATAAAAGTTCCCTAGGTGTTTCTGAACATGTATAGTGCTGCCTCCCTCTAGGCCATCTCCCACCTAAGCCCCAGAGTGATTCACAAACCAGTGGAAGGCAGGAGTTTGGCCACCTAAATCACATGTGGGGCCCAATCCACTGGGCATGCTCAGAGGCTGTCTATGAGGTTGGGTCACAGTCAAAATTCAAGGGGAAAGGGAGGTGTTGGTGCCCACCTTATAACTTTTATCCAAGTGGTTAAACACTCTCCTTTTTCCCATCTGGCAGACGGGGGAATTGAATCTGTGTCTCCCGTATCCCAGGCAGGTGCTCTAACCACTGGACTAAAAGTTATAATGTATGCACCACCTCCTTCCCCCTTCCCCTCCCCAGCACCCCATTTTGTGTGGAGTGAAGTAGGTGTCCGGCTAAGCCATTCCCTCATAAACCAGCTTAGGTGCCCAAGCCATCTGACACCAGGTGGCAGGCTCCATTCATTGATCGCAAAGCTGACATGGGTGCCTCCCTGCAGCCTGGACTTAGGTGCCTATATCTGAAAAAGCAGAGGGGTTTAGGACACACCTCTTTTGTCGGCATCTTCCATTGGCTATCTTGGGGGGAGCCACCTAGGATGGTGACTTTCGTAGATTTCTTTCTTAGGCACCTGTCTCTCCCCATTCATTTTCTCGGGAGACTAGGCACCGAACTCAGCTTTGTCGATTGCAGCGCTGTTGCTGTGATTTTCTAGATGCCTAAAAGTTAGACACCATGATGCTGAGCATTGCAATTTGGTGCTATTACATTGGTGGGGTGATATATGGTTGTTTATCCAACTTCTTCTTTTCTGTTTCAGTCACATTATAGAGTGACTGGATTTGATTCTGATCTCCCTTAACCAGTTTTTCACCAGTATATCTCATTGACTACAATTACTCCTGAGCTGTACCAGTTTAAATCAGATCATAATTGGACCTAGGGCTCGTCTACACTGCCAGTTTACAGGGCTGCAACTTTCTTGCTCAGGATTGTGAAAAAACACACCCCTGAGCACAGCAAGCTTCAGCACCGTAAAGCACCAGTGTGGACAGTGCACCTGCGCTGGGAGCTACACCCTTCGTGGAGGTGGTTTTTTTAGAGCGCTGGGAGAGCTCTCTCCCAGCACTGCACCACGACCACACAAGGCACATTAAAGTGTCATTTCATATTTTATCTCTGAATACCCAAAACCTCCCAGTGAGCTCAAATGTTGCTCAAGTACAAAATGCAGGCTCAGGTCCACAGTTTGCAAAGAACTTTGGGATTCTAAGGAGCAAGAGTTTTATAAGAGACTCTCATCCGAATGTGCACTGAAAGGAAACCAATGAGGAGATGTTTTAAGACTACTTTTCATGTTTAAAAACCATTTTAGCACACTTTTGGATACTTTTCTAGCATTTTATATTATCATAAGTATAGCATTTAGCACTTTGGCTTACTTTTTTGCCTTTGTATGAATCATAAGTATAAAAATATGTATTCTGCCCTAATTAAAAGATACTATGGCTGTAGCTCAACTTGTGTAGATGAGATTTCGAATGAAATTCAGATGCTAACTATAATCCTAATCCAAAACCCTAATCTAAAAACCATGAAAAAACTCCAGCTGAGATTCTGGACTATACTTCCAAGAGGCTTAGCATCAACTTGCAGCCCATGTGTGAGGTATAAATTGTCCCCTCCATATTTGAGGTTGGAAGAACCTCTGGTATCCTTTAGACAGCCCTCAGGATCTGTCTAAATTACAACAGACTATCCTCAGCTACCTATGGACCTCAGCACTACCCAAGATTTCCACAGCATTCTGGACTGCAGTCTTGCTCCCAACAACCCTCCCAGCCCTACCTCCACCTCCGGCATGCCTCCTATGCTAGGGTTTGCAGGAATGCTTCTGGCTGTCCTTTCTCAATTTCTGCACCAGGGGAAATTTTTCCCTAGTTGGATTCAGAGTTTATGGAGTCCCTTTACACTACAACAGGCCCTTTATCCAGCATACAGAGGGCAGAGCAACTGTGAGAATCTCACCCTTCTTTTGAATCAGACTTTGATTGCATAGTAGCCCTGGCCTAGCTATTTTTACTACTACTAGAACAGAAGCATCATATCATTACCACTGCTGTTTAACCAGGGTCTCTCCACTCCCTCTTCTTCCCACTTCTGTGTATGACAACTTCCTACTCCTACATGTAAGATCAGAGGTGGAGCAGCAGTCTGTATTACAGCTGTGGCATTAGGATGTAGAGCACGGCCGAAACCCTACGCTGAATGACCCAGATGCACATTAGAATAAAGGTGATAAAAAGGCATTATTTTTACAAATGAGCTTGTTTCCTCTGTACTTTTTTTATGGATTAAATAAAAACTAAGGTAAGGTAAGATACTATTTTTGAGCTCCTACTGATGAGTGAAAATGTACTACCCTATCTCTATCGCTTGTGGTGGATAACTGCTTTTTATTGATTAGGTTGAACAGGGTTCCTCTCCGATCATATTAGTCACTAATTTTAAAAAAGATATTAGATGGAGAGGATATACAATTAGTTAGACAGAGAGCCCTTGCACAAGCTTTTTAGTATTGGAACCAAGATTTCCCTTGTTGTATGACCAATCATCATAATTAGTTTTTTTTAAAAAACTCATTGAACACACTACACATTACACACATCTTTCATATGATCTGGCACTTCAGCATAATTTGTTCAAAGCAAATGCTAGAGTTGTGTGAGCATAGAAACTATATGCGTTGAGTGAATGTCTGAGGTAAGTCAAATGTCTGAGGTAAGTCAAAAGTGAAATGAAGCAGACGACCATTATGCTTGATGTGTGACTAATAAATGACTAAATTTCAAATGTTATGACCATCTTACTTCTAAAGTGAAAGAAAGTGCTATCATCTGCACTGGAAAAAAAATATTTACAAAGATTATTTTAATAACTAGAATCTTTTTTCCCAATATGGATATAATACATATAAAAAAGCAGCATAATCTGTCACACTTTCAGAGAAAATAACAGATTTGCACATGTACCTAAAAATATTCATGCAGACTCTGGAATTTAAGCTTATGGCATTTACACAATAATTCAATCTAATTGTGTAAGCAACAGTAAAGCTGCTGTATCTCTCATGGTTTACCATGCAGAAAGAAAAGAATGCTGTTAAACCTTCTTCAGTGACATCTAATGTTTCAGGTTTTTAAAAATATTGTATAAAGACTGAGATTTATTTCCTCAGATGTTTCATTAATGGTTGTGGCAGGCAGCTGGCCTGAGATTTGACACACAATAAAATCCATGTCAAGAATATTAAAGATAGTGCAAAAGATAACTATGAATTTACATTCAAACAGGCTTTTGACAAAGCCATTGCAACAGGCTCCTAATCAGGTCTTGAGACCTAGCCTGCCCTCTCTTTAAACCCGTGATCTTGAAAAGGAGCTTTAAATTGGAAATTATTACACATTAAAACCTCAACATGGGCCAGATCGAAGTGGATCGATATCTTGCCGAGCACAATAAATCAGCCTTCTGCTCTGCGGTTACTGTTTGCTGAACATATTTAAATTTTCTTGTAACAAATTAATTCCAACATTTTCTCTTGATTGAATTAGGGCAAGTGTTGGAGCTGTCACAAGTATTTCACTGCTTCAGGGAGACAAATTGCTCGTCTGGACATGGGTAACAAGCCAAAGTGTTGAGTCCCTGATAATCTTTCCACTAATTCTCCATTACAGCAAAATGAAGCCATAAATCACCATGACAGCTGATCGATGTAAACATTGTTTCCGCCATGATTGCCAGAGCTCCCTGTGGAGTTACTGTCCGCTTACAATTCGCTGAAATTACTCCCAGTGCAGCCTCCCTGGAAACTAAGTGAGCCTTAGAACCAAAGTCACTCCTGTCTAAAAAGTAACCATCTCATTTCAGATCTCAGCCCACTTACAAAATAGCAAATATTAATCAAAATGCCCTATTTAGCTACAGGCTAGGTAATCTTTTAAAGCTAAGAAGTATTCCTCAGGCAATCATTCTTTCTTCAAAAAAATGAAATTTTAAACTCCTATTTTATAAAAGATATTTGTAGAAATGTAACAATGTCACTCTCAAGTATTGTCATTTTCTCTTAACTAACTAGTGGCAACTTGGATGAAATTACTTGACCCTTTATCGAGTTCTACTAATGTGTTCTAAAAAAGAAATTAAACCACCTTGTGGCTTGCCCTATGGCAGCTTTCCATGCACATTTAATTCTAGAAAAGATGCATTAAGTAGTTCTGTGTAGAACTAATTCACATACAGAGCCCAGTGTGCTGGTAATCTGTCTGCATAATACTGTACTATTCAAGGGTCTTACAAAACATGCTAGCGAACTAAATGAAACATACAACTTTTCTGATGAAGCTGAATGAACAAGTGGCAATACCTCAATAGCTATCTATAAAGTTAGTAGCTCTAGATTATGAAACGTTAATTGAAATGGAATTTAGTATGTTGACATTCTAGTTACAATGAGAAAGCACTGGAAACATAATGTTTTGTGCCACATATAGGAATGCAGCAATGAACAAAAATCCAGCAAGAGTTAATAAAAAGACATGGTTTCTCATGCAACAAGTTATTTACCCAGTTGAGATTTGTTTTTTTTAAAAAACCAACCTCCAACTAATAAACTGCTTCCCAGACCGTTCTGGAGTTCCTGCACTGAAAACTTCCTATTGCAAGAGTTTATTCTGCAAATCAAAAATGGTAAAATCATCATGGAGACTAATGCAAAGGCCCAATCCTGCATTTCTTGCTCACTGAAAAATTCCAGTGACTTTGTGGAAGTTTGAGGAACACAAGGAATGCAGGATGAGGCCCAAAGGCTAACCATTGCACTTAAACTTTCTTACACCGGGATTCATCCTTTTCATTTGTACTTGTTGTAACAAAGAGGGCCCCATTCAAAGTCCAGTATTCACCAACTAAAATTTATCGCACAAGAATCTGAGGTGCTGCATTTATGTCCTGTACTTATAACAAGAAATAACTGTGATCTCTGATTCTCTGCAGGCTAGATTGCTGATGGATTTGTACCAGAGCACAGGAGGGTGGTGAGAGCACAAAAAGAGCCTCTTCATAGGGGTCAACCAAAATGTGGCCAGATAGCACAACTAATGCACCTCCCAAAAAGGGTATGTTGAAGGCAATGATATGGATGATTTCACCCACTCCATACAGGCCAGCACATCTTATAAACTGTCCCCAGGGTTGCAGAGTTTGAAGCATGCACACCCCTGGAAGAATACTAGCCATATCAGCCAGAATTACTGCCACCACAGAACGACCTCTTCACCCCCTCCAGCACAGGCTGTTTTTAAGACAACAATCTAGCCATGTGTGTTAATGGAGACAACCATAGGTACAATTAAGCTTGTCAAAAGCCCAGATTTAATACCAATAATCCTGTTTAAAAAAAAAAACAACACAGAGAATCATGACCTTTGTGGGGTAAAAAACAGTATATTCTAGACAGGACCTGGGCTGCTTCACTTACTAATATAAACCTGTTTGGAACTTTGAAACATTATTGAATCTTTCAGGATTTTCTCTCTTAAGAAAACAGCGGAGGAGTTTCTTATCCAGTACTAGCAACTAGACATTACTGTGTCATCATACTGTCTCACAGCAGCACTCTTATAAATCTATGTGGTAACAAAGATACTGCAATACAAATACATCTACAAGATATGTGCCTAGTGAAAATAAAGATTATTTGAAGTATTAAGACGGCTAAGGTAGATTTGTAATATGCAGTTACGTCATGTAAATAGCTTTATAAACTCATAGGTCATGATAAGCAGAAAAGGAACAGTTTTTTGTTTGCAATGCACTATATTTCATTTGCACACTAACTAAAAATAAATAATTAAGGTGATAAGAGTTTATCTTTTAGGAAATAAATGTAAAATGCTTTCCATAGCACCAGTGCTACACGTGCCCACACCTTGACACTGCATGTTGGCAGGCAAATAAAAGCACAAGTTAGGAGGAAGAATGTGAAAAATGTTTGGAGTAATTTTTGTATGAAGTTAAATTCTTCTCAGCCTGACCTAAAATTCCTTAAAAGGGAGGGAGTCATCCCTCAATATAGATTCTTAAAAAATGCCACAATTCTAGGGAAAGCCCTCACTCCTTACTCCACCCCCTAAATCATGCCACATCTTCTGAGTTCATCACAGTATTGGATAGGAAAGGTAAAATGGTTAAAATACATTAATCAATGTCCATCTCAAAGTAGTCCTCAACCAATCACAAGTTCAGATCAATGAGTAATCATTATAGAGGAGGGAAAGATGTTAGAGGTGACTACAGAAAGATAAAAGAATAACAAACCATCTAATGATGGATCATATCATTTTTGTTGTCTTTAAAAAAAAATTTTACCTCACTTGGTTATTTAACTCTTTTGCAAGTTACACATTCCATTGAGAAAACATTTATTATAATTGAAATACACTTAATTGAGACAGTAATTGAGACTCAGTGACGGTCATAAAGGACAGTAAATTAAAAAGAAAAAAAGGATTTTTTCCTCAGTATCAAAGTTTAGAATAATTACTGCTGCTGTAACATGGGTCATTGAGTAATAAAAACCACCTTGTGTTTCTGCAACAATTATACATTTTTCAGATACTCTTTTTTTAAGAAAGAGCTATATTATTTTTAAACAACTTTTCTTAAACTGTCAGTGATGTTAAGATGTTTGCACTGATGCTCTACATGTAACTCTGATTTGTGTTGCTTTAATCGGTCAAGAAATCCTTCAAAATAACTTCATTTGATATTTTACTCCCCGATTAATAGTTTGGAGTCACTGATTTGTAGCTGAAGTTCTACAGAATGCAAAATTAAAATAAAAGCCTTTTGTAAAAATGTTCTGTATTTGTTCAATTATTGTCTAAAACTGAAACAAATATAAAAACTTCAATAAATATATTTTCTTCCAAGAAATGACATACTGTGGATTTTTTGTTTATTGTTGGGTTTGATGTTTTTGCCTCTAAGGAGGTCAGCAATATGGAAACATAAAGGCCAATTTAATTTGTGCATCTGTGGCTGCCAAGTATTTTAATTCAGACAGCTGTGACTGAAGAGTTAATATTTTACTTGTCAAAATCCAAAAGAAGGCCAGTGAATCACTCTAATTCTCATTAAGAGGCTTTCCCCCAGTAGCACCCTAATTCAAAATAATGAAAGTAGAGACTGAGTGCGATTCTAATACCAGTTGAGACCTATCTTTTAATATTTCTCTAGTGATGGATTAGGGATTGGGGAAATTCATCTCAGATCATAGAGCCTAATTTAATAAGGGATCATTCCAAGAGTATTGCATTTTATAATAATGTCATTTAATGTGTCGTCTTCCATTTTTACTGTCCCATATGTATGCTTACATGATGGTGCCATTGGGATAAACTTTTAAAGAAGCAGTATCATTTTTGGTTTTAGGTCCTCCTTAACTAGGAAGTTTATCAATGATATCATCTATTAGCATCCTTATTATTATTGCAGAGTGGTTTAAAATTAAACTGTAAGAGAATGTTAAAATAAACAATCAGCTTTTCACGTAAGCTAAAACATTTTGTGGGGGTGGAAAATGTTTAAAAGTAGGTTTAAATCAAATTTCATTGTCTGATACAATAGTGCCATAATTTGAAAAATGTGATAACCTAGTTGTTTAAAATACAGGATAATAAAATCATTTTAAAATACAAGGCCATTTTTCTCCTGTAACAGTACCCACATAGTTTTAGATTGTTTGGTAAGCTGTTGCAACTCTTTAGGCAACACTAATTGTTCATGTTTTCTAACTTTTTTATTATTTCTTAAAAAATATTTCCCATAAAGTACAATCATTTGCCATCCTGTGAGGGCAGAATATTATTAGCAACCCTGCATAATGTATAGTATTTAGTTTTACTATTGTGTATTAATATTTTACTATAGTTAATCAGTTATGCTATTTTTAATTCTTGGCATTACATTGAACATGAAATTCTTGGTGATTACTACAACAATACTTAAACTAGTCAGGGTCAGGAAATCATAACCACATAAATGTCAATACATTATTATTGGCTATAACTCCCACAGCTGTAGCATGAGCTTTGCTTAATCACAATTATATTTTATAACACCTTTAGGAATACTGTAGTTATAACATGAATTTTTGTTCTAAATACATTCACATGATTAGGTCTTTATTTTCAGATAACAACTTAACAGCTTCACTGTGAGGTTTGACAGCATTAGATCAAATATACAAAGCCTAGCTTGGCTACAGCTGAGTTACAACCTAGGAGGTGTAAGATTGATGTAAACAAAGATCAGAATAAGTAATCTGAACAGGGACACAAATATAAAAAGAGGTTTTTCATATTTTTCTCCTTTCTTGTGTATTTTCACATTCTTGTTTTCTTTAGAGTATTATATGTTTGAGCTATATTTCTTGCATTTTAAGTACAGTATATCTTTCTTTTCTGATACATTTCAGTTTATTATTCTTGTCTAACATATTCCTTTCTCAATATTTCTTTTCATTTTCTTCTTTCATCTTCTGCACTTTAGTCCTTGTTTGTCTGCCTCACTGTTTTTATTCCTTTTCATTTTCTCTACTTTGTCTTCTCCTAAAATTAGAGGTTTTTTCCGACTATTTTATTTTTAATTTTGGAGCCTTGTTTGGTTTGGATTAAAAATGCTTTCTTTAGATGTTTGAATTCCATTTCATTTAGTTTTATAGTATAGATTTCCCCTCCCTATTTTCTCATCTATTAGTGTATTGTTTGTTACACTTGTTTCTTTTTATTAAAAATCAAAAGTTATCCTTTCAGTAGGAATAATGTTACACATGTACATGTCTGGCATCTGGAACCTCTTTAGGGAGTCTTTCAGCTTGACAAAAGAAAATTATATTCAAAACCATGTTGATAAATCAGAGAAGAACCTCAGAGTGTTATATCTAAAATAATTAGATTGACTGTTTTGTGTCAGAAAATTAGAAAAAAACTAAAACAAATTGCAAAAAGAAATAAAAAACATATTTAAAAAGCTGATTTTTAAAGAATGTAGACCACTCTGACTCACCTTTTTCCAGTTCCACCACTTGTTTTTACCATAGCAGCCTCATTACATATAGGTTAAAAAACAACTGACAATAAATGTGGGCAGTTAAAATGAGTGGATGTAGGGTCACATGTACTTTTCACATTTTCCCGGTTATAACATAATTGATCATTGTTGTGGTAACTTTTTTTTTTAACATAATCATAGAATCAGTAGAAGGAAAATAATATTATGTGCAGGTCGTAACCTTATAAGCCTCTAAGCCACTACTGTGAAATGGATCTCCTAGCTGAAATAACTATAAAAATCTTCAACATCACCAAGACAAGGACTCTTGGAGGGTATATCAGCAAAAATTGTATTAAAAACACCATGAAAGGAGGCAGCATTTTCAAATGTTTAGTAAAGGAGACTGGAAGTCAAAATTCTGTTCTGCACTCTGGCTGGCACTGACTCGCTCTGCGATCTTGAGCAATTCACTTAGGCCCTGTCACATTAGTTTTTAAACCATGATTTTACAGAGACCGTGTCACCCGAACCAGTTACAAGTTACACAGATCAGTTCTGTGTCCACATATCCTGCTACCATAGCCATGTTCACACATCCACACCTACATGCTTCCTACTAGTGTTCGTATCAATGCATTCAACACATGCACCTGCACTTCCACCAAACACTGTGGTGACACACCATAAGAACCAGGCTACCAGGCACCACCTGTGGCAACCTTGTCTTTCTTGAACCCCAAGGGGGAATGGAGGAGGGGCAAAGTTTCTACAGAAGAACTAATACAGCCCTAGGGTTATTTACCTCTGTGGGACAAGGAGATAACTGTGTTCATCTATCCTCACCCCATCCCATCAACTATTCAACCATCCCACCAATTCTCTGCCTCCTCTTCCTGTGCAGGCCTGGACCCATGGAAATGTGTCTGCAAGGGGCTACTCAAGTGCTTAAATTATGCATATACATAAGTGCATTGCTGGATCATGATCATAATTCTTAACACATAATTTATTCAATACATCTCACTTCTTTCAGTCTGTCAATTATCCGCAAACAGAACATGATTTTCTCTAGTTTATTTGTTACTTAAAATTATCCACCAAATAATTGTTGGCCAATAAATTGTTCATAAGTAGCTCTTTGTAAGATTCAATATTTGAGATCCAAGTTATTTGTATTGTACATTTAGGTCATACAGTATGTTTCTTTCCTTGATTGGACAGATATAAATCACTCTTAAAAGCTGGTTCCAAGAGCAAAAACTCCTGATTAGAAATACAAAATTGGCTTTCTGCAAATCAAATGTGCTGTTTTAGTGAATAAATACACTGGCTAGAACATTCACAGACAGCAAACATAAAAGGAACACAAATCCAACTGAAGTACATTTTTAAAAAAAAAAAATCAGCTGACTATTAAACAGAAAATTCTGTGGAATTTGCTCCGCTCTCACTGTAGTAGATCGCCACATATCTTCTAAAATCACCTATTGCACAAGAGCACTCCTTTAATACATTCATTTTCCTAAGACCCATCTGTTATGTTCTAGTAATAAATTCTACACAAGAGAATTTTTTAGTAAAAATGATCATAGAACCCCTGAAAATAGTATTTTATATTTGATACAAACTTTATTATAAAAGAATAAAAGCTTTAACAATCGTAACTTTAGTCAAGTATTCACAAAGTATAAGTAGTGGGAAGTGGCTAAAGAACAAGGGGTAACAAATTTAATTTGAGTTACAAATATAGCCTAATCCTACATTTCTTGCACATGCAAAACTCCAAATGAAGTCAGCTATAAGCATTCAAGGACTGCAGAATCAGACCATAAATTTATTTAAAGGCATGATCATACCCTCATAAAAGTCAATGGAAACTTTGCCCTAGGAGTTTAGTGGGTGCATGTTTAGGCCGTTTATTACACATGAAGGATTTCTGATTTTCTCCCTAGAACTAGGTATGGTACTAAGGGCCAGTTTCTGATTTCTGAAATAGGGTGCCTGTTGACACGTTTAATTTATTATAAGAAATTGATGATAGAGTCAGATATTTCTTTAATGCAGTCCTGTGAGGAATCAAACAACAGGAGATAGGTTTTTTTGCTCACAGTTCCAAGCCTTTTTCAACCAGCACTCTACCCAAAAGGCTTCTCTCTAGGCTATGCTCCCAGTGCTTGTTCTGGCCATCTCCTTATCTTTCCACTGCATCTCTCTGCTTCTCTGATGTTTTTTACTACTTCTCCCACAGATGCAGAGACACAACTGCAATCAAATCAATCCCTTGCCTTTGTGTCTGTTATCAGACCACAAAGGAACCTCTCCACCCACATACTAAAATTCCTGACCAGCCTCTTTGCTTTGGATGGTGGTTCCTATTGTTTCTGCTGCCTAGTTCCATAAAGGAGTTTGTTTCTTACATTTTTCGTGAACGAAGAGCAGGCATTACACCCACCAGCATCAATGAATATCACTCAACCCCCAGCATAACAGGATTATCCAATGTACATATATGTTCCTGCTGAAAGACGAATCTTCTTAAGATATATGGTTTGACAAAGACAATTTAATTCCTTTTCTTCAAGTCTTTTGGGTTTCTTATTTTTATGATGTTATACAGACCAAGTAGTATCATTCGGCGCCTATATCTTGTTTATACCAAAGTGCTGGTCTGTGGCAAATGACTATAGTCGCCTCTAAATATCATGAAATACATGCCATCATGGCTATGTGTTTCACATGTTTATGTATTTTTCATTTTTATGGACTCAAACTCCTACCTGCTTTATCCCTGTGCAACAACACTTTTCTCCAATAATAACCCTCCCTAATGTTTCTGTTGGTCATCCACACAACTACTTACAAGACTGAATAGCTATGTACAAGAAACCCAGATATAGGACTTCATTATGGAATTAATATATTTTGTAAGTGCTAGGAAGTTGCAGTTCACAGCAGGTTCCTTTAAAGCAGATGTTTTTACTGTTGGTATGTCTGATTTGCTCTAATTTTAAGCAGATTCAGTCCTATTAGTAGTTGTGATCACTTGAAAATACCTGGTATTATAAGACTGTTGCTTCTCTGCAGTACCAGTGGCTGCTTTTAATTATTTTAAACATTTTTAGTAAGATTGTTTTGAAAGGCAGTACATATTTGATGCCTTGCCTGGTGTCCTAGTGAGATCTCTCTAGTACTGAGTAGGAGACTTGAATTTGACACCTGGTCTTAACTCACCCCATGGGGCTTCAGTAAACACAAACACTCACTGTCTCTAGACTACAGCCCTAGGCTGTGATTTTGTTAGATCTCGTAAACCAAGAGAGATTGGGCCTAGTCAATATTTGGATGGGAGACTTACAAGGAAAAAAGGAATTTGTGGAAGATGCTTTTTGTGCACCAGTCTGCAGCTGTTCCTTTATGTCTTTCAGAACCCTCTCTTTCAGTTCTGGTTGCATTTCTCCCCAACGTCCTCTGGAGGGGAAAGAGTTCTCTACTGATGAGGAAAAGTGCTGCCATAAAGTTTCATATGCATAGGTTACCCAAAATTCCCACAATCTACTATACATGAACTTGGATTTTGAGAGC
Source organism: Eretmochelys imbricata (assembly GCF_965152235.1). Lineage (NCBI taxonomy): Eukaryota > Metazoa > Chordata > Testudines > Cheloniidae > Eretmochelys > Eretmochelys imbricata. Next base: position 23,674,109 of record NC_135580.1, on the reverse strand, counting down.
TCCCAGAGAGGCTCAGTGAAGTGAAAGACCTCCTTTGCAAGCAGTCAGGAGCAGGGGTGCTGGAACAGTTTTTACAGTGGGGGTGCTGTCAGCCATTTAACCAAACTGTAAACCTGTATATAATGGAAACCACTCCAAGTCAGGGGGTGCTGCAGCACCCCTAGTTCCAGCACCTCTGGTCAGGAGTCTCTGCTCAAGGATTTTAAGTACCCTTGGCTCCCCTCCCTCAGGACTTTGCAATGAGAGATGGAAGACTAAGGATTTTGTGGCAGGGGCAATCAGAGGACTTCAAAGTAAAAGACAGTTCAGAGGTGAGAGCAGAGCTATGAGGCCCTACACACCAGCACCTTAAAGCTGAATCACTAAATGGGGTTAGGTGGTGGCACTTCCAGGCAAGTAGCTCCCTTGGGACTGAAAACAGACCTGCAAAGAGACATTTGGGCTGCTGCTACTCAGCTATCCAAACCATGACTGGGGTTTGGTGGATGAGTGAAATGGTGAGGCCAATGGACATGGCTGTAGGACATTCTCACTGGTGGGAGGGAAGGGAGTTAGATGGACTGCTGCCAAAAAAAAACATCACAGAAAGGGGGGATATTTTACTCTTTGTTTGCATATATATTCTGTTAAGTCTTTTTCCAAGTTCATGACTGTGTTTCCTTTCTCCTAATACACAAAGTCTTGGAATGCTTGTGAGTGAGGAAGTTCTTTCTCAGAAGGCCATGCAGGGAGGGTGCATTTAGTTTTCCTGGGTTTGGGAGCTCAAACTGCTTTAGTAGGGACTCTAGATGTATTGAGCCTGGCCCCTGTGGCTGCTATTAACCCAGCAGAATGGTTACACATGTCAAAACATTTTTTTGACTTGTTATAAAAAATGTGTAAGAAACTTAATTCAACAGCTAGAATTTTAATTGCATGCAAATAGGAAACTCAGCCTGATGGAGTCACTGGTACCATGAGCAAGGGACGGGAAGATATGAGAGATTTACCCACTTGTGATTATTTTGCCCACCTTCAGGTAAGTCTCTCACATCTTCCCAGGAAGATTATCTTGGGAGCAGCAATACCCAGCAGTTGTGGGGGAGCCAGAGAAATTTGCTGCCTCCAACAGAAGCCATAGGAACAGCCTAAGAAGCAGGAGAGCAAACCACCACACACCCTCCCTCGAGGGTGGATCTCTACTCGATGGACAAAGCACCTACTCTCAACATAGCCATTCTTCCTTGCCTGGGATGAAAGAGGAAATTCCCTCCTCTGAGATGTAGTGGGGGGGGGGAGTAGAACAGTGCTGATGAGAATCACTAAGCCTATTTAGCTTAGCTCAAAGCAATTCGTTAGTCTAAGGTTCCACAAGTACTCTTTTCTTTTTTCCGAAGAGGGAAGAGAAGTAGCTTGGCAAGGCAGGGAAGGCAAGCTAAGAAAAGCTAATAGCTCTGCCAGGGATGGAAGAAAACAGGAGAGCAAGAGCTCAGTCCTTAGTGAACTAGCTTCAGTACACGCTAGCCATTATGCTGATCTCCTCAGCAGCACTCTGCTTGCTCCCTCTCACAGCTAACTTAGGTTCTCCCTCAGAAGCCAGGTTTTTTCCTCCGTCTCCCACATCAGCTATCTTTGGGAAGAGATGGGTGCTTCTGCTGTAGATGGCTATTAGTGCTGCTTCAAGCAGCGGCATGTGTTCTGCTTCTGCCTTCCCACTTTCTGGGCATTTGCAAGTAAGGGCAAGACTCTTCTCCCTAGAAATAGAAAGAAAAGGAGAAAGTTACACAAGACAACCAGGGCAATTTTTAAAAAAGTCTTTCACTTATTCTATTTTTTTTTAAGAGAAGACCTAAAACACTATTTTTCACAGCAATCAGACCAATGCCCTCTTGTATGTCAGAACTGACAGAGGGCCTTTCACTACACATAATGTGACCTATTGCTCAAATGGTAAAACAATGTGTGGAAAGTGACTATTTTCCCAGGCACTATGTGCACCATCAAAGATTACTGCATGACCCTGTTGCTCTAGTAAGGTTATCAGTAAACTGAATTTGTGCTGCTACTCTGAAAACATCATATTTTCATATAACTTCTTTAGATGCATGTTTGCATACAAATCTCATTATTTCAAGTGTTTGTTTTTTTAACTGTTAGGTCAGGAAAGCTGAGGCTCACGTGATTTTACTTTGCCTTAATAAAAATGGCTGATATCTCCCATTGTTCTCAATGAGACCAAAGCAACAGGCTGATTTTAGGATTGCCAACCCTCCAGGATTGTCCTGGAGTCTCCAAGATTGAGACTACATCCAACCAAAATTGACAGCCCTAGCTGCTCTCCGATCAGGTGGCTTGTTTCCCTACAGCATTCTAGATGGAAGTGAAAAGTGAAACTATCTCTAGTAGAGATGGCCACATGTGTAACTTCACATGTGGCCTGGGCATGAGACTGATGAGACATAAGAATGCTTGAGGTGTGGGGGGTGAATTACAGAGAGAGAATGCGTGGAGCAGGGAGACAAGGAAGATGACCGTGGGGAGAATGTAACACAGTGGCAGGCAGGATAAATGCAGAGAAGCAAGAAACTGTGGTAGAGCAGAAAGGGAGGTTGGTGCAACTATTGAACAGGAGAGGGTCAGAGACTGGAATGAAGGCTGGGGACTGAGATGCGGAAAGGTAGGTTTGAGGAAGACAACATAAGAAGATGGGGATCAATAGGGACCAAATAACACCCAGGAGATTAGAAAGAGTGTGTGATGGGGTCAGGACTCACCACCACAGTACCTCCTTCTATTTGGTCCAGGAGGTAGCTCTTAATTGTCCTGGAGAGCCCTCTGCCGGCAGTGTCCCATCCATCTCTTGTCCTCCGTTGGCATCCAGACCCACAATGCTCCTTGCTTGACAGTGTCCTTCTTCAGGACACTGCCCTCCAGCAGTGACCCCCCGTCCACATTTGCCCTCTTCCAGGGGTGTTAACAGCAATGGCCACCTGCAACCTCACAGTCTAGCCCCTCAGCTTAAGGGCTGGTTGCAGTCTGCTCTGGCCACCTCTCCACACCCAAGCACTGTATAAGGGGGAATGGGGGGGACCCAGGCCTGCCCATTAGTCTGGGTCCCAACTCAGGGACCCTCTAGTGGCAGCCTCCCTGCCCTCTTGTCCAACTGTCCCTGGGCCACTTCCCTCTGGCCCCTTGCACCCTCTAGGCCCCTTCCAATCAGGGCCTGCAGTCTGGAAGGTATTGGGCCGGAACTCTACTATGCTCCCCGGAAGCCCGCCCAGCACTGCTCTGTCCAAGGTGCTGGTCTCCTACTCCCAAGATAAACTTTCCCCCATGAAGGTCTGGGACAGACAGCCTGCTCCCTTCCTGGGCAGCCTTTATATAGGGCCTAGCCTAGCCCTGATTGGCTGGCTGTAATACTGGCCCTGATTGGCCCCCAGTAGGCCTTTTCCTGGTTGGCTGCCCTTCTACGCAGCCATTCTGGCCTACTCTAGTCCTACCTCGCATAGAGGTGGGGTAACTGCCCCACCACAGAGGGTGAGAGGAATCCCCCTTTGAGGAGCTAGGTTAGGAAGACCTATATTTTTGTGTTTCAGTTTCCAAACTGACATGACCACACACAAACTGGAGAATATGGGAGAAAATGGGAATATCTTCCTAAAGGCTAAATTAGACCCATGTTTGTTTGTTTTTATTTATTTAAAACTCAGAATTTCTGAGCCAGTCTCATGGCTTCTGAACTCCCTAAAAGTTGCTGTGAGCTTACTGGCCATCAATACGGGCATAGTGAGAGCTCATAAACATGTTAAATATGGCTGAAGTGTATTGTATAGACGTCACCCATTGTTGAGTTGCACTGAATTTTGAGAAGATAACCAGCATGCTGAGAATAAATTAATTTCTTCTTCTCTTAAAATAGAGCGATATTTAATTGAAGCAGGGGAGATAGCACTGAAGCCAACAGGAGTCTGAAATATGTGAGGAATGCAATATCAGGACTTGTAAAATGAATATCAGGAGGGCAATAATACAGAATAGAAAGAATCTCAGGTTGGATACTAGTATTACAAAAGGGATTATGGGGTGCTAAAGCAAGAAAAAATCAATTTAGATTAGGTATTAATATCCGTTTTCAGAAAAGTACTTCAGTGGTGACTTAAAGTTAAGTATGTGCCCAAATTTCTTTCCCAAATAAAGGGGCTTTCCTGATCTACGATAGTCTGTGGAAGAGCTTCTCAAATGAAGTAATTAAGGTACAACTCTTGGCATCCAAGGCAAGAGGAAGAAGTAGTGTAAAATCCATATTTGATTCAGGGCAATTGCAATAGACTATTTAGATCTCTTCCAACCCTAAATAACCTATGACTCCTTTAAAGTGTTTTAAATTATTTTTTATTTAAATTAGGGCTCTCCTAACTGCTAAAACATGCAAATGTGTCATAATTATAAATTTCCATGGTTAAATACAAAGCTCTGCCTCATACACCAGTTATTTTCCTTTGTATATCCCAGCAGCTGGCTTGAATCTACAGATATGCAGATCCTTCAATTTTTTTTGAAATAACACAAGCAAATTCCGTCATCTTAGAAATTTACAGTGAAGCCACAAATATTTTTAAAGTATGTTGATACACCAGCTGTTTTTGTGAGTAGGAACAGGGTCTTAATACATAACTAACGTTTAATAACTAATGTTACTAACCTGATCGTGTCAAACTTTATTTTTCTCTAAAACAAGCAGCACACTCATAGGCTGACTCAGATAACTAACAGGTTTCAGAGTAGCAGCTGTGTTAGTCTGTATTCGCAAAAAGAAAAGGAGTACTCGTGGCACCTTAGAGACTAACCAATTTATCTGAGCATAAGCTTTCGTGAGCTACAGCTCACTTCATCGGATGCATCCGATGAAGTGAGCTGTAGCTCATGAAAGCTTATGCTCAAATAAATTGGTTAGTCTCTAAGGTGCCACAAGTACTCCTTTTCTTTTTCAGATCATTGAAATATTTTAAATATATAACTTTTTACATATCCATGCAAACAAATCCTAACGATTGTAATTATTCATAACCCTGCTTGACCTCGGACTTAAAACCATATCTTGCCTCATAACTAATGATTTGAAGCATAAACATTCCTTTTACAATGCACATTTTGAAAACCTTAATTCATCTATCTGTAGAAAAAACCTTCAAAATGTAGTCTGTACATTCTCTTTCAACTGTTCAACCAAGAAGTCAAAATGCACACCACGAAACACACACACATAACAGCTTTTCCTTCAGAGAAAAGTCAAAATCATTTCCCCAGTTTATGCAAATATAAGTACTTTATTGCAAGTAGTGAACACATTTAGAAATAAAATTAAACTAATTCTATCTGACAACAAAATCGTTTATCAATTACAAATGTTTATCTTTCTTGTAAAGGTATTGCCATACATTAATTACTTTTGAAATACATATAACAATGCTTTTTTTAGCTGGAGAAATGTTGTAAGGGAGTCCTATAATTAAACTAGTTAGGTATGTAAACATTTACATCTGTTATATGTTGTAAAAGTGTGCATCAGAGTCATGAAACGAGAATAAATAATGTTTAGAGCCAGCTCCTCAGTTGGTGTAATTAGTATCATTCTACTGAAGTCAAAAGAACTTTGCCAGTTTACACCAGCTGTGTAGCTGGCCCTTACAAAGCAGTCCAAACAACCAGGCAATCATTTCTATAAGCACTTTGCTGAATCATTAAAAATTGCAGTAATACAAGAAGCATCCAAGCTCTAGGTGCAGATATTTAAACAGTAGGTAAAAATGTACAAAGACTAAAAAGTTAGCATTCCTTGCCACACTAAGAGCAAAAAAAACAATATGCTATTTTTAATGGCAGATCAAGTAATTGTTATAATAGCTAGAAAAATAATGTTTGAAAAGCAGTTACTGTATATTTACATTGATTTTTTTTAATACATTATGGGTTCAGTCCTACAGCCCTTTCAATAAAAACTTCCATTGGAGTCAATGAAGTCAATTGAAGTAAATGTGAATTTTGCCTGAGTGAGGACTGCAGTGGCCCACTACATGTGGTTTCCATTGGCCTGTATTTAACCTTTTAGGATTTTTTTTAGGATACTTTATTTACATTTTCTTAAAATGGAAAATGTTTATCTTCTTACTGAAGTTTACCACATGTCAAAACACTTCAAAATCTAAATATTTCATAAAAGAAAATCTGCGTAATAATAATGCATATAACTTTAGCTAAAGGAAAATTAAGTATGGCATCAGAAAATTGTTCTAGGTATCCACCGCTATTTTATAATGGGCCACAGACAGTGTCTTAATTTTCAGCATACCACGGTATCATATGAGCGCTGCCAGATTTCCATTGTTTAGATTGTTACTTCAGTGACAAGCTGAGGTTTTGTAAGAATATTCATATTTATTAAGCAGGGACAGCCTGCAGTGCCATGCAGATCACAAATACTAAGAAACACACTGCCCAGATGAGTTTACAGTTTAAGGGGCAAATCTCACCCCTTCATTGACAGCCATGATAGTGCAGCCTAGGAATAGATTCAGTGTAGTTCCCTTGTACAGAGATTAGGAGCAGGATTTGGAGGATTACCCATAGGAGATATGCATGCCCTGTATGATACAGAGGCACAGTGAGGCGCGTGGGTGAGATTTGCTGCTACAGTGTTCATTCTCATAGGGACTGGGAAATATTTGGACTATGGCATACTACTTCAGTCACTGGACTGAATTGGACTCCATAAAATGAAGATCATTCTGCCTCTATTCTGTCTGTAACTGAAATTCAGTAGCTTTCTGGTTACATGGACACACCTTGTTTTTTAAACCACTCCTTCTGTAGTGACCTGCTCAGCTGCTGAGGTGGCTCTACCACTTGGATCTTGTGTCTGCTGCTTCTGGTGGCCTCTTTATCAGGGATTGGGCGGAGGTGTTTTTCTTCAGTCAGCATAGGAACACTATCAGTGGCACAAACTAGTAGGCTGGCGTTGCTGAGACTTGGGACAGGCTACAGTGGCTGCATAACATTAGAACAGAGAAGAGTCTTCAGTGCCTTTGTAGTGAGATAGCCCTGATGCTACACACCACTGGACCATGAAGAAGAAAGCTCTCCGCACTGTAGAGCATAGAGTGTCAGTCAACCTGTGTCCTGTGGAACCATGGATAGTTTCCAGTCATCTGGGCAGTACTGTGGGAGCTGTTATGCAGATTTACAGGGCAATATTTAGCATGTTGCAGGAGCATGTATTCAAGGTAGTCCATGTGCCAGAGATCTCTGAGGGATTAAAACGTGGGTTTCTCAAAAAGCAGGAGTCATTGATAGAACCCATGTACCCATGCTGTGCCCCACACTCAATAAGTCCAGGACTACATTAACACCATGGCATATTACCCAATGGATTGTGATGAAAGATTCATGAATGTGCACACAGAGGTGGCCAGGCAAAGAGCATGATGTTAGAATTTTCAAAATCTGGACTTTTCAAATGTAGATTTAGAGGAACTCTGTTCCTACCAATCAACATTGATACTGATGATGATTCTGTCTCCACTTTGATTTCTGGGTAACTTCTATATTCACTTTTGCCATAGCCTATAAAACCTTTCCTTGGCTGCATAAACCCAGAAAGATGCAAATTCTGTTGTACATTCAGGAGGTGCAGTAGGATGATAGTGAAGTGTACATTCAGGAGCCTGGAAGCAAAATGTCTGACTGTTATGTGCCCAATGTAGCAATTGTTATAGCTTCCTGCTGCATTTATCAGAACATGTGAAATCAAAGGTGAAGTTTTAAAAGAACAGTGGCGTACCAAGGCAGCTGTATTGGCATCAGCCTATGAATGCCCAGAATGGCAAATGTTTGCACCTGTACTTGGTAACAGAGCCTGAAATACCATGCAGTGCACATTATAAATTATTCATAGACACACCTTCAGATTGATGGTATGGAGCAGTGATGTGAATATTAACTTGTATTTCGTAGTGTGTCACCTTACACTGTGATGCTATTGGATTTTCTTAATGTATCAAAAATCTGTGTTAGCCGCCTCTTCCTTTATTTGGTGAGGATACTTATGGAAGAGTGGATTATTCTGTTATTGTGCTTCACAGGTGGAGATCTTAGGGATGCATAAGCTTTTGTGCTGGCTCTCTGTTTGGGTGAAATTCGCCCATGGTAAGGGAGAGAATTGACATCAGACAGGTATGTAAGGAACAGTATCACTGATGTTCAAAGACCATATAGTCTTTGTTATCAAAAATAAACTTTATTACACACTAACAAGCTTCCAGGTCAGCGGCAATATTTAAAAAAGTAACGTACAAAAGCACGGCAATATATAAATACATTCTTACAAGTGCATGAAGCCAATCTGATCTGGATAGAGTACACATTTTCTTTTCATGATCTTTCAAAGAAGAGTGATGTGCCCAGGAAAAAGTTGTGAAACAGTGGGAAAGTAGAGCACAGCCAAAGTACTATCTTAATTGAGGCCATACTATGAGGTAGATTATGCAGGACCATTTGTTGGATCAAAACGGCAGTCAATTTTACTTTTGTATTTTTAGTCCCTCTTCTCTGAAAGAAAAGGCTAAAACACTCATAAGAGATTGAATGCAAAACACTGTTGCAAGCACTGGGAAACTATGACCTCCCAAACACAGAAAAAGCAATATTTACACTGAGCACATGTATATGTAAAGAATGGATGAAGTTATGCCCATAAAAATAGTGCAGGAATGGATGAAAACCCTACAACCTCAAGTTATGGCCATCTCTGAGTTATGAGTCTTTGCTTCCTGAAGGTTAAAGCCCTGTCAGAATATACATTGGTTACAATCAGTTAGGATAAGGTAGAGCCCATGTTTTAGTGCCTTTCAAGGAGATCTGCAAATAAAAAACATCAAGCTTATTCTTTTTGCTTTTCTTTTATATATTTTTTTCTTTTTAATTAAGAAGGCCTTAAAGATTTTTCCTCCAAAAAATTGTAAAGTGAGGTGGTTGGTGGTGGGAGGTTCTGCTTGTGTTTCTAATTAGAAATTTAGCTTTGGTCTAGCCAGGGAGACTCAGTAATGACTACAGAATTAGTGAAATCACGATATCACAACAGTCAAGAGACTAAAAGCCAAGCAACAGAGAGCGGAAAAGATTTTTAGTATGACAGTTTAAAATTCTTTGATTTTTCTTTGTTCATACCTATTTAATTTCATTGCATAAAGAACATTTGGAGAGAGGATTTCACTTTCATTTAAGGTCTGAGCAGTCACAAGAAGCTCAGCAGATCCTCCAGCAAAACCATGGAAGACCAGTCCATCACAGATACCAAGGCCAGAAGAGACTACTTTGATCATATAGGCTGACCTCCTGTATAACTCAAGCCACAGAACGTCCCTGAAATAATTCCTGATATAACTAGAGCATATCTTTACTCCCACCCCCAAATCCAGTTTTGATTTTTAAATTGTCAGTGATGGAGAATCAACCACAACTGTTGGTAAATTGTTCCAATGATTCATTACCCTCACTGTTAAAAATTTACATCTCATTTCCAGTCTGCATTTGTCTGGCTTCAACTTCCAACCATTGGATCTCGTTATGCCTTTGTCTGCTAGATTGAAGGTCCCATTATCAAATATTTGGTCCCCACATAGTTACTTAAAGACTGTGACCAAGTCACCCCTTTAATCTTCACTTTGTTAAAATAAATAGATTTTGCTCCTTGAGTCTATCATTATAAGGCATGTTTTCTAATCCATTAATCATTCTTATGGCTCTTCTCTGAGGCCTCTTCAATTTATCAACTTCTTTCTTGAATTGTAAACAACAGAACTTGACACAGTATTCCAGCAGCGGTTGCACCAGTGCCAAATACAGAGATAAAATAACCTCTCTACTCCTACTGGAGATTGCCCTGTTTATGCATCCAAGGATCGCATTAGCCTTTTTGGCCACAATATTGCACTGAAAGCTCAGGTCCAGCAGATTATCTACGAGCACCGCCGTATCTTTTTCAGGGTCGTTGCTTCCTAGGAGAAATCTTGACTTGTCAGGTAAAAACAAGGAGAAATTTTGTTCAGATCCTTTCAGAACTTCTTTGTACATCATAAAGAAGAAAAAAAGGCACACCTCCTTTTTTTGTTTAATAAATATGCAGGTCACCTGTAAGATGTCCACTTTGCACGTGCTGTCATTTAACAGCAGCGGTGGACAGAAGCAGAAATTGAGCACCGAAAGTGGAATGAAATGTGAGTTGCCATAGTTGAACAGATAACACTAACTGCAACAAGATTTAGAGGTATGTGTACTGTTAGACAAAATATTCTTTACCCATTGAATATCCTGTTGCAATTCACTCATATTACTACTGTATTTTTAAGAAAAGCTTATTATTTCAAAGAAACATCAGGGGATGCCAACTATACTACAGTTACTGCTTTTTGGACAGGAATATTTAAATGCTCTCAAATGGTTAATAGTCTTGCCAGGAATAAAGTGCAGTTTAGTGTTAGAGAAATACCATTTTACATAAAATATTTTCCACAATTTTCATGCCATTTTAAAATAAAACTTTGTGGAGTGCAAAACAGTATTTGTTTTTCTGCACTTTTTAATGATCTTTTATTGAAAACAAAACCTAGTAAATGGGAGCAGAGGTAGCTGTGGCGGTTCCTGAAATTATTCAGTAATGTATCAGACATGTCTTTTTTCTTTTTCTTTTTTTATTCCAAATGTTACTAGAAGCTGCTACTTCACTGAATAAGAATCTGCATAATATCATGCTGTGAACATGTGATCAGCTCTTTTGGGAGCAGAAATAGGTGTTTACTCCTTCCAACATGATTTATTTGATCATCTTCTCTAAGTATCATCCTCATGCCAGTTCATCTCCATGTAAATCCTATGCTAAAATTACCTCTACAAAAAACATATACAGTACATATACTGGCTGGCTCATAAAATATCCATAATAAAATTTCATGAGACTTCTGCATTTATATAAGATAAGACAGCACAAGAAATAAAATAGAAACCAGAAGTGTTCTGGCCAACTTTGGGGGCCTATAGAAGTATTATGTATTCCAGTCCAAGCAATCCAGGAATTTGAGTATTCCTGTCCAAAATCATCCCATGTTAAGAATATTTTCTCTTTTGGACTATGCTTAAAAATAAAAAAATGAAAATTCTCTTATATCATCCAATCACCTCCCTTCATTATGGTAAAAGCATATTTTTCATGTTATTATTATGATCATCCTGAAGATAGGCAAGCCAATATCAGAACATAGTGTAAAGATTTAAAATTCGGACCAATTATATCAGTCATGGTTTGAGTTATGTATAGCAATAGCCTACAAGAGATTTTAAGAGTATGAACACACAATATTTAGCTGGTCACATTTAAAACAGATCATGTGAAATGTGACAAGATTATTTTAAATATGTTTTGAACATTCAAGATGTAAATTTATGGAATCAGAATGACTGGTTTGTAATATTAGCTACTTTTGCACATACTAATTAACCACTTTATTCACTGATCAATTGACACCATAGCTGGCACTATTGATTTTAGAATTAGCTGTATCTTATTTTCATTTGGATAAAGACCCTTTACCTAACATAAAATCTATCATTTTCTGTCAGCTATTACCATATATTTTTCAAATGCTGGACCTACTGTTTTGTATTGTGTTTTATAGAAATGCTTTTTCTTAATTTTAAAATTAAGGATGTATCTATTTAGATAACTTTTTGCACAAGGTTACTATGCAAATTCTCTTGTAACACTCTGACAACCCAAATAGTTTAAAATGTTTTAATGCCCTGCAAAAGGGGACGACCCTTTAATTCTCATAAACTCATTAAGAGGACAGAAGTTGACTTTTCTGTGGCGCTGTTTAGCCTTGTCAAGTGCTTGAAGTTATGTAAAATAAACAAGGTTGAGATCTTATTGCAACTGTTTGCAATTTATGATGTAAATTGATTAGGGAAGCAATCTCATGCCACAGAAGCCAAAAAAGCATTTGGGAGAGTTCCGAGGTCTGAGTATTGCATTATTTGAAAGTAAGTATTTCCATCTGATGGACTAAAGCGAGAGATGTGTTGAGCCCAGATAAGATGTGCACCGTCCTTTCAGTCTGAAGCAGTGGCGTCTCACCAGCAGAGACCTTGCCCTCTCACCCTCCTGCTATAAGAAAGTTTCGCTGCAAAGCGGCATTCGAGAGAGCTGGAAAATGTAGGAGAAATTCTTGCTTAAACTGAGCTAGTTTGGGGGGAATAGTTCAGAGCTGGAAGAGCGGGGGTTTGACACCAGCAAACTCCATGAATATTTACTACACTTCTTACCCCCGCTCAACGAGAAGCACTTTGAGGTCCATTTCAAGCGAGCTCCCTGCCCGGGGCTCGGCTCTCTCCGGCGCAATTGGCTGCTCCCCTTCGCTAACCCTAACCCTTTCCCTCCGCCCGGGGCTCGGTGTAGGGGCCGAGGCGAGGGGAGAGCGCAGCGCACACCGCCCAGCGGCTCTCTCGCCAGTGCCCCGTGCGCCGCCCCAGCCCCAGCTCTCTGCCTCCCAGCGGACGCCCGATGCCGCCTTTCCCCAGCCCCACAGTGCAGGGCCCGCACAGACGATGTGGGCCAGGCGCAAGCAAACCCTTGCTCTGAAGCCATCCCGAGCTCTTCTCCCCCCAGCGCAGGGTCTCCTCGCTGCTGCTTCCTGGGTCTCTCCTCCCGGGCCAGCCTCATTCCCCCTCCCCCCAGTGCCAAGAGCTCTTTGGGACGGGGAGGGGCACTCAGGCTAACTTCCCTGCCCCGCTCACCTCAGCCACCCGCAGGGCTGCGTCCCGCGGGTTGTTTGGGGAGCGGAATAATTCCCTGAGGTCATGCACCCAAAGTAGTGCAGAGCAGACCGGTAACTCCCTGGGCCTACGTGCTGTTTGCAGGGGCTAACTTGGGGAAATAAGGACCGGCGGGAGCCTTGGCATGTGCCCTAGAACCAGGAAGTTGCTAACCGGAGCCACCATGTGTAGGAGGGAGGTGGCCAGGGCGGGGCAGGAGAGAGACAGAGAGAAGCGCAAGGGTGGGGCTGGCTCAAAGAAGGGGGGGTGGGCTAGAAGAAGAGAAGAGGTCAAGGAGGAGCAGGGAGAGGTTGCAGGAGAATCCATAGCCGCCCTCTTCTGCATTAAATTGCAATACAAGAGGCGCAAGTATGGAGAGTGGGCACTTTCTAAGCCACCTAATCACCTGGATCACACACTTAAATTGGGGTTTTCCATCAGCGGCTAACTCAGATCGCTTTACCAACCTGTCCTGCCCCGCGACACAGACCCAAATGACCACTATAGCATCCCTTTCCAAGGCTCGAACTTAACCATGTTCTCCCCCAGAACTGCTCCATGTGTAAACCGTGGGACTGGCGCATCATTTGTCTAAAGGCTGGGCAGGTTCTTTGTAACGTAGCTACCTGTTACAGTTGCCAGGTGAACCCAGCAACAGTTCTCAGGTGAACGCAGCGCCCTCATCTTTCGGGAGGGAAAGGCAGGAGCTGCGCAGTCGGGTTTTGTAACGCCCACTGTAGTCTGTTGGATGCATTTGTATTACAAGTTAGGACATCAGACCAAACCGACTACTGAGAGCAATGCAGTCTTGGCGTAGCCCTGTGGGTCCTAGGATATTAGATGATAGGTGCGGTAATAGCTTTTATTGGACCAACTCTGTGGGGGAGAGAGACAGTCTTTCCAGAAGAGTTCTTGGTAAGCCCGAAAGCTTGTCTCTCCCACCAAGAGAACTTGGTCCCATCAAATATGTCACCTCACCCACTTTCCCTTTCCACCTGTGAGTAAAACAGGAAGCTACTATTAAATATTTAGTGCAGGCTATTATTTTATGACAGAAACAAAAAACTACTTAGCCCAGGACCAAGAAAAAGAAATTGAGCATTTTGCTGGATAGGGATGTAGGACGAGCAAATGATTTCCCCATGGGCTTTCAATTCTTTGTCAGGGCGTTATCCCCAGACTTTGCATAGGGCTCCAGCCCGGGGAAGACAGACAATCCCACGGAGATTTCCTCCATCTCCTTCAGGATTCTCTAAGGTGAGGAAACTACACACCGCCTTAACACCCAGAGGAGAAAAGCTAATGTAGGGCAGAAATGAGAGCTCCATTCTCTGCTGTGATTTACACTTGTACTATGGAAACCATTTGGGGGCTGGTTTGTTTAATGATAGGAAACCACTGGAAGCACCGGAGCTTTTTTTGATAATTTGGATTAAATTGGTGGGTTGTGGGTAGGAATCTCTTGTCTGCACAACATTATTCAGCTGCCTTTCCCAAACCACTCCAGGGGCAGCCGAAGGACATTTTAACACGTTAATGTAACTATTATCCTGCTACGCTTACTTAAATAAACTGATACTGCAAAGCCTTTTGTGTATTACACACAAAAGCTACAATAAAAAAAACCTAAAGCAATCTTGCCATATAAACTCTGAAACTCTTTGGCTGTAAAATGTTTCCTAGGAAAATCTTTTAGGCAGATTTTAGAAAATATCATACCACATCCTCTCTTCATCTCTGAGGCAACATTAGGAATACTGACTACAAAAACAAGGGAGAGAACATTTTCCAAAAATGCAAATTCTCAGGGTTTCTGAAATGAAAAATATTTTGACTCATTACACTTTCCCCAATTTTATTACCTAAAGTTTTTAAAGACCCAAGTGCTATATTATTTCCATCTGCCTATTTTTTTAAGCCAGAGTCAAATGAAGTATTATTCTTATAAAACTCAGATTCTGATAAACTAATTTAAAAAAGTGGCCTTTAAGGATACCTAGGGACGAACGGTCCTTCATCATTGTGTTGTGCATTATAGATTTGTTGCATTTTCTAAGAAGCAGAAAGAAACATGCACGCTCTATAAAGGTATAAACACAAAAATGGAAGAATGTCACTGATTATTTAATATTAACAGTACCAGAAGTGACGTAAACCCGTCAGCTAAAACTTTTTTCATTCAATAGATCGCAAAGTGTCTTAATTTCATAACTTGGCACTTATTGAAAATTGTGACGTCAAAAAAGCATTAACAAAGGTGAAGCAAACCTGAGTGAAACAAAATATATTGTACTGACAACAAATGTAATGAAAGAACAGAATCTTTTTTCGTTTTTTTAAATAACTTAAAATACACTAGAAAAAATACGGTGAATATAAATAATTTTGTTTTCATGGAGAACAAATAGTTACAAAGCCCGTTCATACCAAAGTTCACTTAGAAGAGCTTTCCCTCTTTCTTGGCAGAAAAGTACTAAAGTCGTGAGGGTCTGATGGCAAGCTGGGATACAAATCACCAAGATACCCCAGATTAAATATCTATATGCATTTCAAATTTAAAAAAAAATCACAAGATTACTTGAATAGATACACCTTTATGAGATAAAATGTAAATGTTTGACAGTCAACTATCAATTCACAAGTTATAGCCAAAATAAACTTTGTTCGTGTGTATCAACATATTTTACATGTACCTAGTACCTATTATTGGAATTTAACATTGTGTGGTTGGGGAATTAAATACAGTTTTTGTCCTGAGGACATCAGAGAGCCTGCAAAAGAGAAATACTCCTCTGTTCTCATGCTTTCTGATCGCCCCTATTTCAGGAGTGGGACAGCAAACAGCCAACAAAGATATGAATGAGAAAGGTAGTGGTTGATCTCTCTCTCTCTCTCTCTCTCTCTTTCCTCCGAGGTTAAAAATATCAGCCACATTTGTTTGTCTGTTCTGTTTTTCTACTAAAGATGAGGGTGAAGTGCAAGTGAATCAAAGGGACGCCATCAATGAAATACAAATACATGCAACCCGGAATTCTGCTGGAAGAAATATCCCGGACAGTTTCCCATTAGAAATTCTCAGAGAAATCATTGTCTCTTTTTCTTATTCTTCTTCT
Source organism: Eretmochelys imbricata (assembly GCF_965152235.1). Lineage (NCBI taxonomy): Eukaryota > Metazoa > Chordata > Testudines > Cheloniidae > Eretmochelys > Eretmochelys imbricata. The sequence goes on along the minus strand of NC_135580.1, from coordinate 23,658,156 downwards.
CTTCTTCTCACTATTTCCAGACGTGGTTGTTAAACTCAAGTATCTGATGCAACGTGAAAGGAGGCCCGCCTCTCTTATCAAATTTCTTGTATTAAAGTGAACTTCGCAGAAAAAGGTCAGTTTCAAAACCTGTGAACTTCCCAGCTGCGTGTCTATTTCATCTAATTCTTTAAATAAGTATATATCTTCCTTCAGTTTCTCGTCTCTCTTTCTTTTTTCTCCATTTAAAAAAAAACGTTAAAGTTGTTTCTTTTTGTCTCCCCTCTCACAGCTCGATTTCCTTTAATAATATTTATTTCTCTTCATATTTCTTAACCTACGAAATACCTCACAGTGGTTTTGTTCCTTTCCTTTGTTTATTTATTTTTGTTCTTTAAATTGATTTTAGAAATCTGGTCTCTCTCTCTCTCTCTCTCTCTCTCTCGGTGTGTTTTGTTTTAATGTCTCTGTTCTTTCCAGCCTGGTTCTGCGTGTGTTTTGCATTAAGTCATAAATAGGACTCGACCCATAGAAGTCATTAGCCTTTCGCTTGTGTTTGCAGTGATGTGTTGTGTTGTGATCCTCTGGACTGTGTGATTGCAGTGTCCCCAAGAGGTGGTCGTGGAGGAGGAGAGGGGGACGTGGGGAGGAGTCACAGCCCTAAAGCAGCCGCGTGCTTTTTGGCTTTCAGTCTGAGGTCAGCGATGCTGGAGTTCTTGCTGGTGGTCTTGGCCGCCGCCGCTGCTGCCACCACCGAAGCTGCTGAGGCGGATTCCGCGGCCAGTGTGGCCAATGGCAGGCCGAAGGGCGGCGCAGGGAACATCATGTAGGGGGCGTGGGCGGCCAGGTGTGGGTGGAGGTGGTGATGTGCGTGTGCCACGGCGCTGTCCAACTGCAGCTGGGCCTGAACCTGAAAGGACAAGGGCGTCACGTTGCAATGACTATCCTAAAGATGTAACAAGAATAAAAACAAAGCATTAACACACCTAAGCGGGGCTGGGAGTGTAGTCTGCCTGCCTGTGTCTGTGTGACAGTCTGCCTGCTTGTGGCAGTCGGCCTGCGTTACAGTCAGCCTGCCTGTGTCTGTGTGACAATCTGCCTGTGTGTGACAGTGTGCCTGCCTGTGTGACTGTCTGCTTATCTGTGTGACAGTCGGCCTGCGTTACAGTCAGCCTGCCTGTGTCTGTGTGACAATCTGCCTGCGTGTGACAGTGTGCCTGCCTGCGTGACTGTCTGCTTATCTGTGTGACAGTCGGCCTGCCTGTGTCTGTGTGACAATCTGCCTGTGTGTGACAGTGTGCCTGCCTGTGTGACTGTCTGCTTATCTGTGTGACAGTCGGCCTGCCTGTGTCTGTGTGACAATCTGCCTGTGTGTGACAGTGTGCCTGCCTGTGTGACTGTCTGCTTATCTGTGTGACAGTCGGCCTGCGTTACAGTCAGCCTGCCTGTGTCTGTGTGACAATCTGCCTGTGTGTGACAGTGTGCCTGCCTGTGTGACTGTCTGCTTATCTGTGTGACAGTCGGCCTGCGTTACAGTCAGCCTGCCTGTGTCTGTGTGACAATCTGCCTGTGTGTGACAGTGTGCCTGCCTGTGTGACTGTCTGCTTATCTGTGTGACAGTCGGCCTGCGTTACAGTCAGCCTGCCTGTGTCTGTGTGACAATCTGCCTGCGTGAGACAGTGTGCCTGCCTGTGTGACTGTCTGCTTATCTGTGTGACAGTCGGCCTGCGTTACAGTCAGCCTGCCTGTGTCTGTGTGACAATCTGCCTGTGTGTGACAGTGTGCCTGCCTGTGTGACTGTCTGCTTATCTGTGTGACAGTCGGCCTGCGTTACAGTCAGCCTGCCTGTGTCTGTGTGACAATCTGCCTGCGTGTGACAGTGTGCCTGCCTGCGTGACTGTCTGCTTATCTGTGTGACAGTCGGCCTGCGTTACAGTCAGCCTGCCTGTGTCTGTGTGACAATCTGCCTGCGTGAGACAGTGTGCCTGCCTGTCTGCTTATCTGAGTGACGGCCTGTGTCTGTGTGACAGTCGGCCTGCCTTACAGTCTGTCTCCCTGTGTCTGCACGACAGCCTGTGTGGCAGTCTGCCTATGTCTGTGTGACAGTCAGCCTGCCTGTGTGGCAGTCTGTCTGTGAGTGTGCCTTGCAGTGAGTGTCTGTGTATGAAAGGGAAGGAAACTGTGTTCTTGCCCCAGAGTTTTTTGGTTTTTTTAATATAGTAAAAACATATCAGAGTTAAAGGCTGTCTCGCCCAGCCTTTAATACAGGCTGATAACAGCAATCTGGAAGAAGTCAGAAGGGCAGGCAGCCCATTTTATATGGAGGCAAAATCCCCCTAACGATTATTATTTTATTATCATTAGCCCACCGCTGGCTTGAGATGAGGGGGTGGTTTTTTCCCTGGTTGTTGGAGCGGAGGAGGAGGTGTGCGTGTCTGGATGGCAGTGGCGGTATCCGGTGGGATTTGGCTCCACAGTTACGTAGTTAGCTATTGTTGTTGGTTTTCTTTATATAAAAAGGGAACTCCAAACCAGTTTTACTCTCTCCTTTAGACACACTTTCATTCTTCAGCTGTGCATCAGAATCGGCAAACTTTGACTGAAAGGACGTTCCCATGTAACCCTCAGAATGCAATCTTTTCGTGCATTTTTAAAGAGCCAGATACTGCCCTCCATCCCCAGCGGCGCTTTCATTGATGACAGAGAGTTGGGCACGCAGATCTGGAGAAGTGTGTGGCTTTTTAAAAAGTGTATTGTTCCCTCTATATAATCACTGTATAAATATTGAATAGATGCTGTCAACAGTCATTTCATATCGGGAGAAAAGGCCCTATCCTAAAAAAAGGGGTCACTCATTTGCACTTTATCGTTACAAGTAGGTTTTACTGTACTTGCCTGCTGAAATGGCATCCTCAAAGCGCCTACATTGACATATGGTGCAACTCTGCAAGCTTCAAATTGACTGGCTGCTCCTATAAGAACCCCTGCAATAATCAGCAAAAGAAAGACATAAATATCGGCTTAGCCTTACTTTGCAATAAATGATTCTTTGAATTCCAGAAATGTATACTGTGCAAACTACAGTCTTTTGCTTCCAACATTTCTTTCTGCCAATAAATTGATACAAGTTTAATGCCATTTATAATCAATAACGTGTTATAATAGTTTTAATATAGTATAGGTAGCTTTCATATTAGAACATATATCCTACAAATCTGGAGCCCTAGGTGTTTCTCAGCAGGAACGCTCCTTCTTTACTGGTATTATCGATACTGTATAATTCTTTTCAACCTAAGCCTCTTTTATGATATCAGAAAGCATACCTTTATGAAGTTGATTTTCTTGTTTTCTACATTTAGCTCTTCTGTTTTGAAACCAGACCTGAGGAAATAGAAAAATAACCTAGATACTATACTAGAAAACCAACATTAAAAGAGAACCAACACAAAAGAGCACACTCGCGTGCTATAAGAATTTTTTTTACCGTTATGGCAAACAGTTGATTTTGTTTGTATTGGACAACCCAGATTTACAAGTTTAGAAACTCAGAGGCATCACGAAAAAAATAAAAAATATAGAAAATAGACATTTGCAGCCCGTACTAGTTCTCGCTAAATTACTTTCTTAGCCCTGGTTTCATCTTTCCACATTAGAGTCCCAAATGACCTAAATCACTCCCTGATATCTAATACTAACTTGTGATAATGGGTTTAGATGTTTGCGCTGTAAGACCTGAGAAGAATGTGCTCATTAATAGCCTGTAATATTAATTAGCTTTATCTTCAAGAAAAACTAAACACCAAAGCATTTAATGACTCACTTTTGGGGGGTAATTACTGTCATAAAAGCTTCACTACAAAGAAGTTTAGAATTTCTCTGTTCCTCTGTGCAGTGGAGTGTAACACAGAAGCGGAATAATTGTCTCATTATTATGATAATCTAATATGCTTCTATAGAAAAGTCTGCACCTTAGGCAAGAAGATACTTTTACTACTGGATATAGAGCTATTGAAACAAATTCAATAATAAAGTTCTACTTCCTTAAAGAGAAGAAGAGAGGGTGTTTTAAAACATTTCACTTTTATAAGAGAAACCTCTGCATCTCAGAAGCCACAGCTACCAAATAATCTTTCCCCAAGGCAAAAAACAAACAAAACAAAAAACAATCTTTTCTTGAGGTCTACTTTGAGTCAACTATAAATATGAACACACACTCCAGCCTAGAATTCATTTTGGTCAAGCTAAAGCTGCTCAGCACCCACGCTCACTTCCAGTCTCTCATTTAAAAGGTACATTCCATAATTTACAAATTAGTGGAGAAGCAAAGTAAAATATTATTGCAAAGCGTTTTCCGGAACCATGTAAAGGGAATGGGTTTAATCTATGTAAATCTCTCTAAAAGTTATTATGCGCCCTGCGATTTGACATAATAGTAGTGTGGATTAGGTGCTACAGTGGTATTCTTTGTCTACTAGAAGGGAATCATCTCCTTTAAATTTTTCACCGAGAAGTTGGGACTTTTATCGTTTTGGGTTTTTTGAAGATTTGTTCAGCATAAATAGGTGGCTGCTTCCGCGGAAAACAGAAAAGCAGAGAAGAGTAAAAGGGAAGGCTCGTTTGGTGAGGCTGTGATGACAAAGGCTGCTTATTATTACTTTTTTGGTTCAATGTGACCGCTCTGGTTATGTCCTTATCCTATTACAAGATGCAGGGAAACCCCATAAGAATTGTGTGCATAGTTTGGTGCAGATGGTGGCCTATAAGCACAAAGATAGAGGGGGAGTATCTGTTACAGCAGTACTTTCAAACATCTGCAGATGTTTGGGGCCTAAAACTGCTCCATGTGTTCCAACAAATAATGACCATCATTTTCTCTTATTTTATGATGAGAAGGGAAATACACTGAAACAGCTACATTTGTTCTCATTCGAGAAGTCACCTTCGGCTCTCCATCTGGGTAAAGCCCCAGAGCGCTTGCCCTCTTATTTATTGCAAGTTAGGTGAAACTAACCGGAGAGAGCTCAAGAGCTGATTTTCAAAACTTCCAGAGAGAAGCTTGAAAGTAAACGTCCAGGTAACTGGTTTCCCTACTATATACAGAAAAGTGATTAAAATAGCTTGATATTTTTATTAAATATTATATTTTTAATAATGCTGAACAAAGCGAGTTCAGCAAAACTTGTTCACCCTTTCTGTGGCTTCGCCTAAGATTTAAGAACCACCGGTAAAAACTGACCGTAAAATTTCCTCACTTAGCAGTTGCTAATTTAGTTTATAGTCAGTACATCTATAAACTTAATTGGTACATCCGCCTGGTAAACCCCGAGACAGGAGCAGACTAGGAAAATTCACGTGAACAAAACATCCGTTGTAATTCTTCCAGTCAGCCAAAAACGAAACGTTGTTTAAAATCCTTATATGTAAGAGGCACTAAGCTTAGGAGGCATAACCCATAATAAAGCACGCAGCAATGGTTCACTCAGATGCTGGGAGCAGTTCGGCACTGGAGTATCTTTTCTGGCCATGGACAGCATCTAAATGGACATTACAGAATTTGTGAGTTAAAAGCCTTTCATCAGGTACGGCAGGTTCACACGCAATGCTGTATCACAACTAAATTACGCACAGAGACCCACATGTTGCAATAATCTTTGCTACCCTACCTGCACTCTGGCCTCGGACAGTCCCAGCCTCTGGCTCAGCTCTTCTCGCATGAAGGCGTCCGGATAGTGGGTCTCATCGAAAAGCCTCTCCAGCTCGTTCAGCTGCTCCAGAGTGAAATTAGTCCGGCTTCTCCTCTGCTTGATTTTAGTCTGCCCTTCGTCCTCCATCACTTTCGCATCCTCTTTGCGATCCTTCAGCTCTGGGGAGACTGAGCGTGAAACAAAACAATCAGACCACCCTTCACCGGAATTGCCAGCGCGGGCGTGGGATTTGGCCACTCCAGTTTTTATTCTTAACTTTAGGAGGAAAATGTGCTTGGCTTGAGGAAAAGGAAGGAGAGGAGAGTCAATGGAAATGCTAAAGATCACGCCTCAAAACAGATTATGGCCAGCTACATTTTAAAAGGATATTTGTTTTAATTCGGAATGAGATTTTGGGTCAGCGCTGGGTTTCCTATTAGCATTGCTGGTCCTCTGGAAGAAAAGGCGACAACAAAATACTTTTCACGAAAAGACCTTATTTCCAAGTGTATTTAAGTTAAGGATTGACCTGTGTGGGTGAGCCAAACCAGGCCATTGATTTACATCTACATTTTCGAGCCCCTCAGCATAATTTCAGTAAATCATTGCAGAGTCAAACTGTGACCCTTTTAAATCATCAGAACTGTCAAGCAATCTCTCTCCCTCTGCAAACTTGCTGGCTTTATTTACGAATAATTATTTTAAACTAGACCCATCCAGGCGTACGCAGGAGACAAATAGCAGGGAAATGCCATGCCCAACAAAATATAACATTGCCCCCGCAGGAACTGAGGCCAAGTTAAGGTCGGCCCCATTAACTTCACTGTCATTTTGTGGGAACCTCTTACCAGCCTGTCGTCGGACAGTGGCAAGAGACACGCCATGTTTGAATTACCCTTGGTACAAATGTAAAGCTTCGTATCATTTACCTGTCATTATTTATTGAAAATCAAAACTCAAAAAATCAAGTCGCGATCTCTTGGTGAATTAGTACCTTAAATATCACAGCAACAGGTTTAAGTGGTAAATCTGGCATCCGGACTGCCTCTGGATTGTTTAATGGCTTTCATGCGCTCAGCACCTCCAGTGTTTAATAAAACATGCATTTGTCTTTTCTGAATTTACATATGCTGAGGGTTCCTGGTGTTTTTATTGGTATTGTTTAATTTTCTGTTGACTAAGCACTTTCAGTTAGCTATGCATATCAATTAAAATATCACTGAGTGACGCTATTTGTATAGTTCATTAATATTTGCAGGGCTTCCTAACAACCAGTTGTGTCTGTAATTGCACTTCTTCCGAATCCCTGCTTCCTGCTGCAATGCTTTGGAATGGGATTTTATTTGCGCATCTGAAGTCCAGGATTTGTTTAGTGTGATCGCAGCTCTTTATAACCCTATGATCACTATCAGAATTTGTTTATAAAATCATTTCCGGAAGTTGTTCTCAATCGAGTTCCGATCTGGAGAGAAATACTTCTTTGAACAAAAGGTCTGAAGTAAACAGTCCCTAGATATTACATCCTCATTTTAAAACCAAACGCAGCCATTAAAATGTTGCTGACATCTACAGTGGTCTTTGAATAAGCAAACGGGATGGCATTTGTGCTTCTTATAACATTATTTTCTTCAGTCAGTCTCTCTATCTCTGCATATATACATACACATATAGGCAGACAGATAAATCCAAACCAGAAAGTGCAATAAAAGGGACTCCTGGTATAATACATGCTTGCATTGTAACTATTAGGTGTTTTTTTTTAAACAAATGTTCATTGTATATATATATATCCCTAGCATTTATATCCAGTTATGCAATTGGCTGTCTTTTCAAATAAATGTACTACATTATATAAAATATTCCTATTTAATGTCACTTGTTTTAATGCATGTTTTAAAAATAATCTAACATGAAAATATATCCTTATCAATATCTGGTCAATAATGTATAAACATTAAATATACTTGATATAGATACAGCTTTTCAAACTTTCAACTATACTATGGGATTTTTCAGCTTTTTAAATATAAATGGATTAATATATGTAATGTAGCTTTGGTTCCTACCACAGTAACTTCCCGTTATGTTCTAATCAGGAACAGATCATGTTATAAACAAGTTAATTGCATGCTTAAATATTTTAATCTAAACTTCTAGGCATGCCACATATTTTCCTTAATTGGAAAAACATGGAAAGACACCCATTAATGTATATCAGACTCTCCAAATTAATGGTATTGTTTAAACCCCTGGATTCGTTAACGTGACAGTCAAGTTTAAATCTGCCAAATTGTCTTATGCAAATACAACATATGTACTGCAAAATGTAAGTAGTTTTAGCACAGCAGCCGACTAACCTATAAGCCTGAATAAGTAACCCGATTGTGTGGTGTGATTTACACACTTATTGTTGGAGAAAACACAACAAAAGTTCATCGAGAAATAAAGCCTGATACAGTCACCGTCAGCCTGGTCTGGAGCAAGCAGCCCCCGATGGATCAAGTGAAGGAGAAAAGAGACAGGAGAAAGCTATTTTCTAAAATCGCAAAAGTCTTCTACGCAATGGCTCTTTCCAAAATCGAAACACTGGGTTACCGGTTCCCACCGCTCTGAGCCCTGGTCAGGGAGGACACACTCATTCTCCTGTAACTTTCACCCCCGCTGCAGAGCCCGGTGCCCGGGCCAGCCAGGAGAGCTACATTTGGGGTTCTTTGAGCAAAAAAAATTGTGGGAAAACAAAACCGCCCACCCCCTTCCCGTTTCTCCCCCAAACAACCGTCTGGTTATTGAACTCAGTCCCCCAGCCTGGCCCACGTTCCCGGGGGATGGGTGGGAGAGAAGGGGGCCGCGGGGTGCATGGGGTTTGCCTTTACCCTCGCTGAGTTTGGGAGTGCCCGCGTCCCTGGCTCTCTCGGCGGCGCCCATGTCCAGCTCTCTGACTGGAGACCGCGCTCCGCCTCCTCCTCCGCCGCCGCCTACTCCTCCTGCTCGGACCGCTGGGCTGCTCACGTCTTCCCGGCTGGGCTCGCTGGAGCCGCCTGACTCCTTGGCTCCTCTGACAGGTCCACTCTCCAGAACCTCCCTGTACGTGATCAGCTCCTTTTTCTCTTTCACTTTCTGATCAAACGACTTGGAGACAAAAGCTGTAAGTTCTTCCATCGCCGATTCTCAGGGCTCCTTCCCCTTGTTTCTTCCTCTTACTGTTCCAAACCCCCCAATAACACATCAATGGAGTGGGAAGGGGAGGGGGGCAGCTGCAATGGGGCTGGAGTTAAATGGGAGCTGATGTTTCCCAACTGGAGCGATCTTGTTAAATGTTAAGATCTTTGACAATTCTTCCCGCTAAGAGTTCAGATCTGATAGTGATGTTGGTATTGAAGTCGCACTATTTATACTTTGCAAAGCCTGCCCCTTGTTCTGAGCAAATTACCTCCCCTTGGAACTATGAATGAACCCGCTTCTCCTGTATCAGTCCAGCACGACCAAGGAGAAAGAGCGAGACAGAAAGATCGCTACTCCTCCAGGTTTCAGATCCTTGTGGCCAGGGCTTGCTATCGGCCATTAATCCAGGATTGACAAGAATCCCTAATTAATTTAATTAGGCGTGGATCCTGCGCTAGTGTCCTGAGTTAGTTAAACACAGGGGAGATGGGCAGGATCTGCAGGGGAGTGGCCAAAATGAAAAATGACAAGTCTGCTTGGAGAGAGGACAAGGAATGGGGGAGCGCTTCCTACAGATGTCGTGTATACACAGCACACAGTACTAGTCCTGCAGGTAACACTGTCCGAGGGAAGAAACAGCTCTACCAAGAGATTAGTGCTGTTTTGGTCGGTTACAATTAACAAGAGAAAGAGAGAGAGAGTGTTAATTTGAAAGGTTGTGCGGTTGGTTTGTCAAGATATTTCCCTAGCAGATGCTTACTGACACGCCAAATGTAAAAGTGTGTCTGAGTCGCTGGAACGGGTGATAGGCAATATACGGTCTTGTATATTGCACGAAGTAATCTTGCCCCATGCTGTTTCTTTGTATCACATTATTATTACGTTTGCGTCAATAAACCTCCCCAAAGGAACACAATTAGTTACTTTTGTGTTAAGAATCCGATGCTTTTGTTCTAAATTTGTTTGCAGTTCGAATATGTTTTATTTATCCCGCAGGACTGAGAAGAGATACATACAGTTACTTTTACAGGTTTTTGTTGTAGTAATTAAGTCAACACTGAAAATACACCTACGTTTTGGGAAAACTCTCCCGGCTACTGCATATTGCTAATATGAGTTCATTTCTGAAGACAGTTTTTCATAATATGTGAAGAAATACTATATTTAGTATTACATTTTTAATTGTTATTTGTGTAAAGCAAATGGAAATGTGCAAGTTACAGGGTACTTGATGATTCTATGTAAACATTAACACATTACATACGTGACAAGAAAGCTTGAAAAGTTCCTCCTAAAATAGTAACAGAAACACACAAAATTATAAAAAAATGTAGTTAAGAATGACAGTGCAATCCTGTCATTAACATTTTTATATGGCAAATAGAGGAATCAGATTAGACCGTATTACAGTATTTATTGCTAATACTGCTTTGCTATTGTTGTTTAAATCCTATTTAGATAGTAATTTCATTGACAGGCTATTTAGGATGCAGCTATTTTACACTTTTAGTAGAGTTCTAATAAATTATTCAAAATTGTTTAACTCTTGCTTATGTATTGATTTTTCATTTGACCTCTTGAAAGACGACTTTACGTAAAAGAGTGTTTATTTACTATAATAGGTATAGTATTTAGAATTTAATTAGCATTTCTCAGATCCAGTTATGTGTGTATTACATACAATAGGCAATAAATTACTTTTACTAAGTTTTAGCATTTAGAAGACAAAACTAATCAAGATATCATTTTGCCTATTGAAATACAGAGTACTTTTAGTTTAGTCTGTTCAGACTGACAGTCTTGATATTGTAAAGTACTGGTCTTCAAAGGAGCAACGGAAACATCAATATGTAATATGGATTTTTGAGATTGTTTGGGAAGATTGTTATCACTGGCCCAATTAAATGAATTCACAATTATTCTGAACTACAGAAATATGACAAGATGTTACTGTTAAAGTAACAAAGTGAGCCGAAAAGAGAATACGTTCAAAATACTGAACTTTAGATGTTGTTAATCCGTGGGAACACATTTCTTTTTGTTTTCATAGTTTATTTCACTTCCGGTCGTGGCAACACAAATTCTAATTCATACATATTAAACTGAAGTAAAACTAAGAATATTTTAAATACCAAACAGTCTCAAAACTTAAAAGTGAAATAAGTGTCTACAACATACAACTTGTGTTTTTGAAAATAATGTGGACAAATCAAAGTTGTCCGTACATGAATGTATGCTTGAAGGGTTCATTTAAAACGTTACATGTTTGAGCCAGGAATTTTGAGTTGATGCTTAGTATTATAAACAAGCAAATACTAAATTGCTTTGCAAATATTTAAATTATTACCATAACTATTAGCATAGAAAGCGTTTACCTCCCTTATTCTTCCCAAATATGTGTACTCAGTGTGTTCTGTATCTTTCTGTGGTAGAGAAAACAATGAAAAAAGAAACAACGTATTTTTTATAATACATCCAAAGTCTGCAAGCCCCCCCCATTTACTCAAGTTTTTTTAAAAAGTTAAGTAGGGGATCACTTGAAACATATTTCCCTTATAAATTGGAGACTTGGGCATCTTTTTAACAGGACTAATTAACTGAACTGTTTTACTTAATCTCAGCTGTCTGCGAATAACTGAAGATCGTGTATTGCAGGCAGTTTTAAAACTCAGCCCCCTCTGCCACTTACCCACCACCCAGAAGCGACCCAAAGCACACAGCAGCTACTTTACTCCACCACTTCAAGTGCTTTGCCTTTATGGCAGAGGGGAAATGGATCTCTCTGCTAGGGAAAAAATATGTCAATATAGTATGTATTCCAGGAAATACTGAGCCTCTTTAATTACTTTTGGCTTAAATGAAAAACTATAAATTTTATTTCTCCCCCACCTTCCTTCCAACAGCCCCCTTCTCCTCCTCCGTCAAACACCACGAGTCAAAATAGTCTCTTAAATGAAAAACTAATTTGCACCCAACCTCAGAAGCCCATCACCAGCTCCAGAGGAAGGAGAAACGCAGCGTTTTAAGGGAATTTGCAAATAAATCATTGCGATTTTAATCATAGTGCACCCATAGAGACCGAGCCCAGTGATTTATTCCAGCATTTTTGGCGAAAGAAGGAACATTAATTTTACCACTTTTAGCTGCATTTAAAAAAGCCCGCACAGGCCCAGTGAACATTAATTAATTAATTAGTTTGTATGATTATTGTTAGGATGATCATTGCTCTCCTCAGTGGAGAGAAGTGCAGAAGCTTTAATCGATGTTTTCTGCATTCCCTAGCCCTGCTGCCCGCCTGGCTGAATGGATGAGCTCCGGGATGGTTTGGCCTTGCCTGGCTGCGGCACCAGGAAGGCGCTGAGCTCAAACCAGGGAGCCGCGCCGCGCCGCGCCGGCGGCCCCAGGCTCGGCCTTTTCCGGCCTCTCGCTCGCTGGGCCGAAGGCGGGATTCAGGTAACGTGGCTGGGTCGGGGCCGCCTCGCCGCCGCTCCCTGGGTCGGCGGTGCCGGGGGCTGGTGCTTCCCCGGAGACTGGGGGGGAGCGCCGGGCTCTGCCCGCTCCGGGGCCTGGTCCCTGGCGGTTGGGAACGGGGCCGACCCACCCCAGCACCCAGGGCTGCCCGGCCGCCTGTTCCGCGAGGGGGGAAGTGAGGCCAGCACCAGTCACCCGCCCCTGAGGGAGGCCCCCATTTCTCAGCCCCTCCCCCCCCAAGGGGAAGCGAGGCCAGCTCTGGTCACTTGCCCCCTTTTTGGAGACTCCTGCCAATTTTCAGTGGGCTCTTAAGCAGGGAAGCAGGAACATTTTGTGTAGTGGGGGTGCTGAGAGCCATTGAACCAAACTGTAAACCCTGTTCGTAATGGAATCCACCTCAGGCCAGGGGCGTGCGGCACCCCTAATTCCAGCACCTGTGCTCTTAAGTGGAAGGAGGGCATCCTCCACATCTTTTGCTTCTACTTACATCCCAGTGAGTGGGATAAGCTTTTTTTTTTTTTTTTTTTTTTAGGAAAATAGGGCCTGCTCCAGTTATATCCAGCTGTAAAGTGCTCCCCGTATTTTGTCTAAATTTTGCTGGAAGCATTTATCTTCTTGTCTTTGGTCAGATCACGTCACACACAACCACCCTTGAATCTTTCCATTTGCTCACATTAGTTCATGTTGTTCCATTTTGGTCCACATCATCAAGTTGAAAGAGACACATCAATTTAAAGAAAAGGAGTACTTGTGGCACCTTAGAGACTAACAAATTTATTTGAGCATAAGCTTTTGTGAGCTGCAGCTCACTTCATCGGATGCATGTAGTGGAAAATACAGTGGGGATATTTTATATACACAGAGAACATGAAACAATGGGTGTTACCATACACACTGTAACGAGAGTGATCAGGTAAGGTGAGCTATTACCAGCAGGAGAGAAAAAAAAACCTTTTGTAGTGATAATCAAGGTGGGCCATTTCCAGAAGTTGACAAGAACGTGTGAGGAATGGTGGGGGGTAGGAGAATAAACATGGGGAAATAGTTTTACTTTGTGTAATGACACATCCACTCCCAGCCTTTATTCAAGCGTAATTTAATGGTGTCCAGTTTGCAAATCAATTCCAATTCAGCAGTCTCTCGGTGAAGTCTGTTTTTTGAAGTTTTTTTTGTTGGAGAATTGCAACTTTTAGGTCTGTAATCGAGTGACCAGAGAGACTGAAGCGTTCTCTGACTGGTTTTTGAATGTTATAATTCTTGACATCTGATTTGTGTCCATTTATTCTTTTATGTAGAGACTGTCCAGTTTGGCCAATGTACATGGCAGAGGGGCATTGCTGGCACATGATGGCATATATCACATTGGTAGATGTGCAGGTGAATGAGCCTCTGATAGTGTGGCTGATGTGATTAGGTCCTATGATGGTATCCCCTGAATAGATATGTGGACACAGTTGGCAGTGGGCTTTGTTGCAAGGATAGGTTCCTGGGTTAGTGTTTTTGTTGTGTGGTGTGTGGTTGCTGGTGAGTATTTGCTTCAGGCTGGGGGCTGTCTGTAAGCAAGGACTGGCCTTTCTCCCAAGATCTGTGAGAGTGATGGGTTGTTCTTCAGGATAGATTGTAGATCCTTGATGATGCGTTGGAGAGGTTTTAGTTGGGGGCTGAAGGAGTTGGCTAGTGGCATTCTGTTATTTTCTTTGTTGGGCCTGTCCTATAATAGGTAACTTCTGGGTACTCTTCTGGCTCTGTCAATCTGTTTCTCCACTTCGGCAGGTGGGTACTGTAGTTGTAAGAATGCTTGATAGAGATCTTATAGGTGTTTGTCTCTGTCTAAGGGGTTGGAGCAAATGCAGTTATATCATAGAGCGTGGCTATAGACCATGGATCATGTGGTGTGGTCTGGATAAAAGCATGTAGGTAAGTATAGCAGTCAGTAGGTTTCCGGTATAGGGTGGTGTTTATGTGACCATCGCTTATTAGAACTGTAGTGTCCAGGAAGTGGATCTCTTGTGTGGACTGGTCCAGGCTGAGGTTGATGGTGGGATGGAAATTGTTGAAATCATGGTGGAATTCCTCAAGGGCTTCTTTTCCATAGGTCCTGATGATGAAGATGTCATCCATGTAGTGCAAGTAGAGTAGGGGCGTTAGGGAATGAGAGCTGAGGAAGTGTAGGTTCTAAGTCCAACATAAAAACGTTGGCATACTGTGGGGCCATGCAGGTACCCATAGCAGTGCCGCTGATTTGAAGGTATACATTGTCCCCAAATGTGAAATTGTTATGGGTGAGGACAAAGTCACAAATTTCAGCCACTAGGTTTGCCGTGACATTGGGGATACTGTTCCTGATGGCTTGTAGTCCATCTTTGTGTGGAATGTTGGTGTAGAGAGCTTCTACATCCATAGCGGCTAGGAAGGTGTTTTCAGGAAGATCACAGATGGATTGTAGTTTCCTCAGGAAGTCAGTGGTGTCTCGAAGATGGTAGCTGGTAGCGTAGGGCCTGAGGATGGAGTCCACATAGCCAGACAATCCTGCTGTCAGGGTGCCAATGCCTGAGATGATGGGGTGTCCAGGATTTCCAGTTTTATGGATCTTGGGGAGCAGGTAGAATACCCCTGGTTGCGGTTCTAGGGGTGTGTCTGTGTGGATTTGTTCTTGTGCTTTTTCAGGGAGTTTCTTGAGCAGATGGTGTAGTTTCTTCTGGTAACCTTCAGTGGGATCAGAGGGTAATGGCTTGTAGAATGTGGTATTGGAGGGCTGCCTATCAGCCTTCTGTTCATATTCCGACCTATTCATGATGATGACAGCACCTCCTTTGTCAGCCTTTTTGATTATGATGTCAGAGTTGTTTCTGAGGCTGTGGATGGCATTGTGTTCCGCACGGCTGTTCCACTGCATGCATCTGATGAAGTGAGCTGTAGCTCACGAAAGCTTATGCTCAAATAAATTGGTTAGTCTCTAAGGTGCCACAAGTACTCCTTTTCTTTTTGCGGATACAGACTAACACGGTTGCTACTCTGAAATCTATCAATTTAAAGATTACACTTTTGACTGAAATTTTCATTTCACTTACTACTGTTACAGGCAACATCTTAAATTAATGTAACTGAAATAAATTAGAATATGGTCTCTATTTCTTGTTTGTTTCTACATTTGGCAGCACTGAACATATAGTCAGTTTTGCTGCTTCCTCTGTGTAGTTGGTTAGTTTCCCTTCTTGTTTGTGTGGGTCTTTTAAGCTGTCCTCAGGGGAGAGGGAAACAGTTGGACCAACGTATTCAAAAGCAGCCTCTGATTTTATTTTTGAATTCCTCAGTTGTTGGATGTACAACTTGACATAGATTTTTCACAAGTGCTGAACTCCCACAGCTCCATTTAAGTTCAGACGGGTAGATAAGGGTGGCCAACCTGAGCCTGAGAAGGAGCCAGAATTAACCAGTGTACATTGCCAAAGAGCCACATTGTCAGCAGCCCCCCATCAGCTTTCCCCCCCCAGCTGCAAGTGCCTCCTGCTCACTGGCAGCCATGCTGATCAGCGCCTCTTCCTCTCTCCCCACACACAACTGTTTTGTGGTGTGCAGGAGGTTGGGAGGGGGAGGAGCGAGGGCAGTGCAGGCTCAGGGGAGGGGTAGAATGGGGGCAGGGCCTGTGGCAGAGCCAGGGGTTGAGCAGTGAGCACCACCCGGCACATTGGAAAGTTAGTGCCTGTAGCTCCAGCCCTGGAGTCGGTGCCTAGACAAGGAGCCGCGTATTAACTTCTGAAGAGCCGCATGTGGCTCCGGAGCCACAGGCTGGCCACCCCTGTGTAGATACTGTTGTTGAGTGTTCCATACAGTGGGTGCTCTGCCTCCACAGGAATGTCATTACTATAATTAAACAACCCTAGCTTCTTTGGATATGATCCTGCTCCCACTGACGTCGGTGACGTAACACTAATTTCCTTAATTGAAAGTGGGATAAGACCCTTTAAGTGACTTTAGATGCCTGGTATAGGAAAGACAATTTGTAGCTACATTCTATTTCCTTTTATGATTCTGTTTCCATCTATATTGTGCACTATGGTTAATATTACACATCTTGTGTTTTAGATATTTTAATTCTCTGTTCAGGTTAGGAGCTTTTCTGGATGTTGCTTACATCTTCCAGCTATGGAAAGATATTTTGGAATACGTTAGCTGTCTAGTAAGATGGTAGATAACTAACATTAAAATAAATAAGCTTCCATGTTTAGTGTACTTGTAGAACTTTTGAACTAGTTCAGCACAATAGCACAGAGAATTTTGGTGTGGTATCTGATGAGTAAACAAGTTGTGTGGAGCTACTTTAGGATGTCCTATAAGAAATATTAGAAATTGCAGTCTGAGATCGAGATGAATGAAAGTAACCTGTAACTTTAATGTGAAACTAGTTATTTTTTTACAATCTAAATCAGTGGGCAGGTCCAATCAAAGTGGTAAAGTTATTGAAACAAATGTAGATTACCTGTGACCTTCCAAGGTAAGGCAATATGAACTAATTACTACTATACATGTCTTGAATATCTTGAAATAACTGGTTTGCAATATGGAAAAACAGGTTTTACAATAAAAGGAGTACTTGTGGCACCTTAGAGACTAACAAATTTATTTGCATGCATCCGATGAAGTGAGCTGTAGCTCACGAAAGCTTATGCTCAAATAAATTTGTTAGTCTCTGTGGTGCCATAAGTACTCCTATTCTTTTTGTGGAGGCATGCGTCCGATGAAGTGAGCTATAACTCACGAAAACTTATGCTCAAATAAATTTGTTAGTCTCTAAGGTGCCACAAGTACTCCTTTTCTTTTTGCGGATACAGACTAACACAGCTGCTACTCTGAAACAGGTTTTATAATGAATTTTATGTAATTGACAGTAGTATTGACTGAAATGTTTTGTAGAGGCAGATTACCTGGGCCATAGGGCACTGAATGGGCACTCAGGAGACCTGAGTTCAATTCCTGGCTGTGCCATTGGTCTGTTGGGTACCTTGGGCAAGTCACTTCCCTTCCGGTGCCTCAGTTTCCCCGTATGTAAAATGGGGATAATGATTCTGACTTCCTTTGTAAAGCACTTTGACATCTAAAGTTAAAAAGTGCTATGTAAAAGATAGATGTTGGTATTATTAATGGAAATTGTTCCCTTACAATGTCTAAGAAATAATTTCTTAACTGAAAATTTAGTGCTTGTGAGAAATGCCAGATCAACAAAATTGTATAGTCAAATCCTTTATTTACCCACACAATAATGATATGATATGGCTAGTGGCGGTGTGTGTTCATGTTACGTAAGTGGCACATTTCAGGCATCTTTGTTCCCAGGCATCTTTGCCGAGATTGCGGTGTAGGTGCTTGTTTGGAAGTAATGTGGAAAGTGGACTGAGACCACCAACACATTTTACTTTGGTTGTTAGTCAGATAATAGCAAAAATGGTTCAGATTGTTGCCTCCTGTGTGTTTCTCCTTCGGAACAGTTCTGTGAACTTTTTTTTTTTTTTTTTTTAATGAAATCTTCCTCTCTGAGTAGTTTTTGTAGGCTGTGGAGGGGGGAGAAGTCTCCAAATGCTACAGATTAAGTGGATTCATGTAAAAGGACACCCTCAGATCTGCAGACATTGGAGCAGTTTGGCACGGGCTTCTGTCCTTCTTTTTGTGACTGCCTTCTCTTCTGTCAGCACTGGTCCAACAGAAGGCATGCTGCCATTCTTTGAGTCCCTCTGTGAATGCTCATTATCAGCAAAAGGAGTGATTTGTCAGGAATTCAGTCTTTGAAGCAGAATTTATTCTGTACCCCACCCCGGGGTTTTCCAGGTAGAAATCCAGGAGTTGATCAGGGACACTGCTGCAGTGAGAGGCTGAGTCAGCTAGGAGATTGGAACTGATGGGAGACCCTGGGACTTGGATGAGGAGTCTGAAGGCTGAGATTGGGAGTGGGATGAGAAGTTTGAGGAGTTGCATACTGGGCAGGCGAGTAGGCTGGGATCAGACAGGGAAGAGACAGGATTGGTACCAGGGTCGGGTTAGAGGAGACAGGGCAGAAGGGGTCAAGCCTGTGGGGGAAATGGGCACACTCCTCCCCAGAGACTGGAATGGAATCCAAGGTTCCCGAGTCTCCTCATTCCTCTGCGGTGAGCAAATATCTGTCAAAACCACTGGCAAAGTGTGTCTCGTCATCCTCTACATGGAGCAGTAGAGGAGGATGAACTCTACTATTGCTAACAGTTACTCCATTAGCTCAAGTGGCAGAGGTCTGTGCAGTGGATTTAATCAAAGGCTTCATTCCTCCTGAGGAGCTGTCTGGATATCAATATGATGTCAAATTTCATTGGGTTTCTAAGGAGTCAGTAGACACTGCCCTGAGGAATTCTGTCTGGAAGTGTGAACGGACAAAGGACTGGACATAGGCCCCATAATTGCAGAGCACACCCCCGATACAGCTTCCTCCTCCTGGACTGACGAATGATCATGTTGACCAATGCCAGGAGGAAGTTGACGAGGAGGTCTTGTGACTGAGGAGCCACGGATGGGGTGTGCCAGGATCAGGATGTGCAGGGAAAAGTGCAGCCAGAGCCTCATTAAGAGGTTCTGGAGAAGACAGAAGAGGGGCTGTGGCCTGATGCGCTGTATGTAGACGTGCGCCAGGGTCTCCATCATGTTGCAGAAAGTACAGGTGTTGGGGTTCAGGAATTGTGCTAGGTACACACCCGTGCCTATGGCTTCCCTGAAAGAGCCTTGGAAGATGTATGGTGAATAAGGCAGGGACTGCAGGAAGAGAGAGGATGATTTCATAGTGAAGGCAGTAGAAATCTGCCCTGGAGAATTGGATTCTATATCTTCCTGTGCCACCGAGCTTCTATGTGATGCTTAGGGAAGTCACTTAAACCACTTTTCTCAGGTGGTCACTAATTGTGTTCCTCATATTCTGGGTGTCTGTCTTAAGACGTTGGGGTCTGTTTTGTACAAGTGTTTAACACTCACAGCTGCTACTGGTGTCAAGAGGAGCTGTGCTTTGAACATATGATGTGCTGTGTAATGCTAAGTACTCTGAAAAAACAGGTCCTCTGGTGTCTCAAATTGGGCACCCAGAATTAACAGATACTTCTGACCTCAATCTATGTGGGGATAATACTCTGTCATCTTGCAGAAATGTTTGTGGAGCACTCAGATATTATAATCATGAGTGCTATAGAAAAGCCTAGGAGGAAATTGTTAATAATACCTTCAGAGCAGGTTTTGAATAATAATGTGCAGTAAATAAGGTATGGTGCCACCCATTGTAAAGCATTTTTAAAGGAATTGAAGAGCATATCTTAGATTTTTAGTTAGTTCAGGAAAATTTATTTTTCCTCCAAAAATGTGTTGGAAACTACATAATTGATTTTACTAATTAATAGTGTTGCCAGTTGTTTATGCTGTCTGCTTCATTAGCTTGATATACTTCTAGATACAATTTTAGGTTTTTAATGAAAAAGTGCATTTTTTTTAAAGTGGATCAGGGGATGATGTATATGCTGAAGTGTAATATGATGAGTCAGAACAATATACATATCAAGTAGTGAATATCTCATTAGAAATGAGTCTCTTGTACTCAGTGCTTCCCTGTGCTATATTTCCTTAATCTTGCTGTCATGAATTTTTAATCTACAGAATTGTAAATGAAGTAATGTTTATTTAAATGATATAAAAATTGGACCCTAAAATATTGCTTCAGTACCTATTTTGAACTTACTCAAGAAGTCAATTTCAGTATAGAATAAATTGCTTTGATAATGCACTCAAAGTAGCACTTTTTATTTCAAAAATTGCCATCTAATGGTATTTTGGCAGTATGAGGTGCTGCTGGTTTTGGTGGGTACTTACTGTTGGGAGTTGCATATGTTTCAAAAGTGACTTACTAAGAGTGAGCTCACTAAAGGTCTAGTCCTACAGGGTGTTGAAGATTGCAGCCACTGGTAGTTGATGATGATGCTGAGCACCTTGCAGGATCTGGCTCTCAGGCTTTTAGAACGTGAAGGTCCATTACAGGTATTTTAGAAGTTGGTAGCTCCCCACAACCAAATACTGTTTCTTTTTCTGACTCAGGACATGACATACAAGAGTTCAGAATGCTACATTCAAAAGGGACATTAGGGTTTGGATGGTACTGCAACTTTAGTCAACTACATACAGTCTGTTTTAATTGTATAATCCTATCTAATCCCATTTAAAAAACAAACTATAATTTGAAAATATGGATTTTTTTGGTCATGTTCGGTCACGGCTTACGATTTTAGTGAGATGAGTGGGCCTGTTTTGAGCTGCATAGTGGTGCAATGTTTGGCTAAATTTCTGATAGCACTATAAGTAGGTCATCTTCCAGGCTTAAATGACTTCTAAACTTAGTTTTCACAGAAATCATTGCTGAAAGCCCAGACTCTCAGCGAATGGAAGCACCACTTTCATATCTTCATCACAGAGTTCCTTGTACTCCCCGTTAACAGAAATCTGCAACGGCTTGTTAGATTTGAAAACTGGCTTGTTAGATTTGAAAACTTGGTCTTCAGTGTATGATCATTTGATAATTCGAAGAGATTTTTGTGAGCTGGAATACTTCAGATTGGAATAGAATCAACTCTTGTTAAGAATGAGGTTCAAATCCAATTGGTATCTGGAGATTCATGTTCAGCTCCTGGAAAGTATTCATCAAAATAGGAGTACAATCCAGACGAATGAATGAGTATTTTGTCTTTAACAGCATTTTGATAACTTTCATTCTGTTCTTTTAAAAAGTCTAACATGGGAAACATCTTGGCAGGTCCCTTTTCATTGTGGGCTCTTCAAAGGCAAAGCTGTTTCATGAATCTCCATTTTTTTTCTTGCATATCTAGTATATTTATATTCTTACCTTGGTGTGGTAGGTTTAGTACATACCATTTGTCAAATATATCCACCCTGTAAACTAATGTAGGCAAGAAGTCCACATTATGCATGTAGTCTGCAAGGTCTGTTTTCCCAAGGAGGAAAATTTGGATTGCATCACACCATTCAAAGATAGTTGTCATGTGGAAAAGTGGTACAGTGCATCTGACTTTACTGTGAAATAGAAGGTAAGTGTGGTCAGAGTCCATCGTTTCTTACAGCATATTAAACACCGTGTGTTTACTGTTTGGGATTTTATGAAATTAACCATTTTAATAATAACGTTGAGGGCCTAATATACTTTAGGTTGCATGTTTGTGATGAATCATGTAGTGTGTCCAAATTTTAGCAGGTGCCACTTTATTTACTTGTGCTCAGTACTTAATTTGTAATGAAAGAGATGCCAGGGCTCTGGCTGTTCCTCTGGCAGCTGAGTGACGTGTAACTGATGCAGGAAGAGATGCTGGGGCTATGAATTGCCAAGTCTAGAAGTGCTGGGGTTCAGCCCTGGCAAGCCCTCACACAAATTAAGCACTGCTTGCTTGTGCTGCAACCCCACTGTTCTTTCTGGTCATGGCTGCTTTCGCCGCGTCTGTGCATAGCCCCGTACACGTAGTCTGGTTAAGACCTTCATCCACTATGACGTTATCAAGGATCTTGATTATTTTCTCACCAGCTTGGGTTGGGATTTCTTTGCAAAATAAAAGTTCTTTAACTATTGTAACTGTTTTGATAAATCTCATATGACACAGAATCTGAGCCCTGTTGGCTATATTTAAGTATTTGGCACAGCAGCTTGATGAATCCAGACTCTTAACTTGCTCTGTCAACTGATCCTGGACATTTTCTGCAAGATCATCAGTACATCAATGGATGGTATTATTTGAGACAGGAATGGCTTTCATTGCCACCGCTGCTTGTTTCTCAATCACAATTCTACCCATATCTATTGCTATTGGAAGTAGAAGGATATTGCCAATGGTATGTGCTTGTCTGCATTTTACAACTTGCATGGCCACCATGTAAGATGCTTTCAAAGGCTTTTTGAAGAATAGTTGCTTTGTTACACCTGGGTTTTTTTTTGGTTTTCCTATTGTTTCCAAAGGAAGACATTGCAGCTCTTATTTACAAATTCTGGCATTTGGTTTCTAAACACCTCTGCAGTTTCCCTGTTCTCATAGTTTTATTTACTAACACAGACACGCTGTGGCTGAGGACTTTCTGCAATAATATCGAGACCTGAAAATACAAACAAATTGTAACTATCGTATTGTCTACTTTTCTGTTTAACTTTATTAAAATAATCTTCTAGTATAGGATAAGTAGTAGCCAATGTGGATCTGTTAAGAATAAATCATGCCAAACCAACCTAATTTCCTTCTTTGACAGAGTAATTGGCCTAGTGGATGGGGGGAAGCAGTAGATATGACACTCTTGATTTTAGTAAGGTTTTTGACAAGGACCCACATGACATTCTCGTAAGCAAACTAGGGAATATGGCCTACATGAAGTTACTATAAGGTGGTTGAAAACCGATTGAAAGACTGTAGTAAGAGTAGTCATCAATGGTTTCCTGTCAAACTTGGGGGTGGGGGGGAGTAGGAGAGGGACATGTATGTAGTGGGGTCCTGGAAGGGTGTTTCATGAGTTTGGTACTAGTCAATATTTTCATTAATGACCTGGACAGTAGAGTGGAGAGCAAGGTTATAAAACCTGTGGATGACACCAAGTTGGGAGGGGTTCCTAGCACTTTGAAGGACAAGAGTGGAATTCATAGTGACCATGACAAACTGGGGAATTGGTCTGAAATCAACAACATGAAATTCAATAAAGAGAAGTCCAAGGTACTACACTTAGGAAGGGGAAAATTAAATGCATAGCTACAAAATGAGGAGTGACTGGCTAGTCATTAGCACTGCAGAAAAGGAGGGTTTTTTTTTGTGGATTACAAATTGAACATGAAAAGGCAATATCATTCTGTGGTGTATTAACAGGAGCGTTGTGTGTAAGACCCAGGATACATTTGTCCTACTCTATTTGGTACTGGTGAGGCCTCAGCTGGGGAGTAGTGTTTTCTATTCTGGGCACCGCACTTTTAAAGAAAGATGGAGACCAATTGGAGAGGGTCCAGAGAAGAGCAACACAAATGATTCAAATCTCTAGAAAATCTGTCTTGTGAGGAAAGGCTAAATGAACTGGGTGTGCTTAGTCTTGGGAAAAGAAGATGGAGGGGGGACCTGATAAGTCTTCAAATATGTTAAAGGCTGTTATAAAGAGGGCAATAAGCAACTGTTTTCTACATCCACTGAAAGTAGGACAAGAAATAATTGGCTTAATCTGCAGCAAGGGAAATTTAGGTTAGATATAAGTAAAACATTTCTAACTATAGGGTAGTTAAACCCTGGAACTAGCTTCCAAGGGAGGTTGTGGAATCCCATTCTCGGAGGTTTTTAAGAACAGGCTAGACAAACAACATTCAGGGATAGTCTAGGTATACTTGATCATGGGTCATTACAGGGGGCTGGACTAACTGATCTCTTGGTTACCTTCCAGCCCTAGATTTCTATGATTCTATGATCTTCAGGCGAATGTTTGCTACATGTAGTTTAGAACTTGATAATCATTCAGTTATAATGCTGACACATATCTGTGTCTCTGTCAGCCCCCTTTCCCTATCTGCTAGTGCTGCTGCTGCTGCCACCACCGGCACTGGGAGCCTCTCTTTGCCTTCTGCTCCAGCAGAGGGCTTTCAGCTGAGAGACTTCCTGACAAATGCTTTCTCCAGTGCGAAGTCTCTTGGCTGAAGGTCCCCTGCAGGAGCAGAGGGTACAGAGAGGTTTCTTGTCCAGGCAGCAGCAACATAAGATGCAAAGTCATAGATAAGACACAGGTGATTTTTAAACCTAGTTTAATAGTCTCTTAATTAGGGGTGCAGAAACTCCCAAACCAGCATATTGATTCAGTTTTTGTTCCCAAACACTTGTGGCTTCCCCCAGGAGCCACAACTCATGGTTTGGGAAGCACTACTTTAAATGACCGTAATCGAGAAGTTCTCTTTGGTTCCATTTTTCTGCTCCTTTACTGCAGACTGGGTTCTGCCCTTTAGGTGATTGAAAGGAGTGGGGAGGGGCAAAGGCTGGGGGCCAGGAAAAGACTAGTGGAATTCAAAGGGCAATACTAGGAAAATTAGGACCTGTAATTCTTCACTATTGGTTAAGGTTAGATGATATTGTGATTAAAAATGCTTCAGCCCTTTCTACTCTACAACTTACACCAGTGCTATTAATGGAGAATTATGGGTCCCAATTTCCTAATGTAGATGTAGCCAGAGAGCCCCCAAATAATTGCTCATTTTTGGGACGAAGGCCTCATGTTAAGTGCCAGTAGTCTGAGGAGGGATATCTTAGTATCTTGGGTGGGTGGGAATGGTGATACTGGAACAAAAAGGGATTTAAAGCATTATCCATTTTTACAGCCTGAAAAATTCTATAGGCATAATATTTCTTTAATTATGAAGTGATAGCAATAAAAATGGATTTCTTATGAGTTCCAAACTAAGAAAAGATTGTCTCCCCAGCAGTTAAATGAATGGCAGTTTTTTTTTTTTTACAGCCTTATCCAAATGTATAAATGTGAAACTTTATCCAAGTAAACACCGTGGGGATCAAGAAACATGTCTAAAGTTTTAATATTTATAGATCTGGTTTTGAAGTAAAACCATTTAAAGTTGTGTGGTTTTGAAGTGAACACCTCAATCAGCCTAACTATAAAAGAGCTTTCATCCTATGATAATATAACTTATAATTTCCAGAGGAACTTTATCTTGTGTATACTTTTCATTATGACAATAGGAGTGCTAGTGACTTGAAGAATACACAGTCAACAAATACTTAAATGAACAACAGAAAGTAATTACATTGCTAGAAATTGATAGGTTAGCATTATTCAGACCATAAAGTTGCATTACTATATCCTCCTTTGCAGAATTGTAAATTAAACAAGTAAACAATAGTACAGTATTAGCTAAGAATGTTCTTCAAACAAGGTCTCTGGTTTAGAGATGTACATGTATATATCCTAACACCTTTTACCTTAAAGTGGGTACTGAAAAACTAGTATTAGAGTAAGACAAAAAATGACTAGAAACATATTAAAGATAAAATGCAACAGTCTGGTGTAGAAGCCAGTTTTTACCAGAACTTTTTGACTGGGATTAATTGGCTTGTAAAGGTACTTCGCAGTTTGTAACAAATTTAATATGATAATATTTTTTAAATCTAAAATGCTGATAAAATAACTCATTTTAATGTGTTGATTTAGAAACATAAGGCTGCTGATCTCTGTTGTGCAAAATGGCTAGGCAACTAGGAACTTAAAAAGGTAGGTTTTTTCCCTTCTTCCGCTGCCCTCCACCACCACGTAGTAACTTGTGTAAGCTACAGTATTACTTACAGGCATCTTTCTAGCACTTATAAAAATAAATGCACGCTGCAATCCTAAATTTTATAACTTTTTTGCTGTTTTTAAATAGCTTGTAAAAATGGGACGTCGTTCATCAGATACAGAAGAAGAAAACAGAAACAAAAGAAAAAAGAAACACCGTAGACGTTCATCTTCAAGTAGTTCTTCAGACAGTAGAACATACAGCCGTAAGAAATCGGGAAGGAAGTCAAGGTCAAGATCACCGTCTCGAGATCTCCAGTCCCGTTCACATTCTTATGAAAAAAGGTGAATTTATAATACTTTACTCAGCGTTAATTTTGTCTGTAAGTGGGGCACCTTCAGTTATGTAGGAAGACTAAGAATATTTGAATACAGTGCATGTTCTGGGTAATTGGCATGCAAAATCTGTCAAACATCTGTTTTGGGCTTTCCTAGCAAAATTATCTGAGTCTTGCATGATACTGTTCTTTTTCCACTTAGTTACAAACCTTACTGCTGTGAATGTAAGTTTAAAAGTAACTTTTCTGTTTAAACAAACACCTGCCATCAGACCCCATCAGAATTTTAAACTCTCAATTTGGATTTTTTTTTGAGAGGTCTAATATTTTATGCACTGACTTCAACATAAGTAATTTCATTCAGCTAGTCATACACAACTATGTGTCTTTGTGCTGCTAGCTTAAAACAAAGTGACGGTAACCAGCCAAGAGTGTGATGGGAGGAGAGTAGACTTTTTAAATGGCAAGGTTTGAGATGAGTTTTACAATTAATATTTACACTTATTTTAAAGGGTAGTTTTCCACTATAATTTTTATCCTTTTGTGATGTGGGGAAAACATTCAATAGTTTAGTCTGTCCTCAAGAAACAAACACTTCATGCCAATACCTCTGCTAGCTGTAAAACCTCTCCTTGCTGGGCATGATGACCAAGAAGGTGGTATCGAATCATAGAATATCAGGGTTGGAAGGAACCTCAGGAGGTCATCTAGTCCAACCCCCTGCTCAAAGCAGGACCAATCCCCAATTTTTGCCCCAGATCCCTAAATGGCCCCCTCAAGGATTGAACTCGCAACCCTGGGTTTAGCAGGCCAATGCTCAAACCACTGAGCTATCCCTCCAGCAGCACCTAATCTCTTCAGAAATCCTGGATGCCTCTTAATCTGGTTTAAGATGGGCAGGGAAAACAAGATTGTGCTTGTTGCACCAATGAAGCCCGGTTTTAGATGATGAAGGTGAGACTAGTCGAAGAATACTCAACTTGTACTGCTACATTTGACATAATTGATCAGAAGTTGCTGCTGAATCACTTAACAATTTATGACATGAGTAAACAAGTGCACTTTCCTAGTTTTATTCTTTTCTAATCAGTGATAAGTCATGATGGGGAAGTCCCGTATTTCTCCATAAGCCTAGATATGTGGAATCCTTTAGGCCTAGTTCTTTTTTCTGCTCCTGCTTAGCATCTGCATAGAGCCCTTAGGGGACATAGTAAGATGACATGAGCTTCGATGCCAAAAATATGCTGATGAGATGCAGCTTTATGAATCTCTTTCGTCTAGTGCAGACACGGATATCTCACAGATAAAACAGAGCTTGAGGGAGACTGGAGTCTGGATGAAGACCAGTGTACTTAAATTGAATCCAGAAAAGACCAAAGCATTTGCTTTGAGGATCTAGCTATCACTTTTGCCTCACTTTCTGTTTAGGGCATTTGCACCTGACAGTTAAGATGGTATTACACCTCAGGGTCAGGGATGAATCAAGCATGACCCTTAAAAATCGAATAGCAGCAGTCAGTAAGAGAAGTAGGAAAGGTTGGAGAGAGTTCCTGGAGGCCAAATCTAGGCTGTTAGGTAAGAGATTAAAGTCCTGGATGGTAGTGTTCTCTGAAGTGCTTTCAGTTCCATGTATGTGGCCAGTTAGACAGGCAGAGCTGCAGGGTCTCTGTGCATGGATTAGACAATAGTGTTGGGAGGAAGGATTTAGGTTTATTAAGAACTGAGGAACCTTTTGGGAAAGGAGGAGCCTATACAAGAAGGATGGGCTCTACCTGAACCAAAATAGAACCAGATTGCTGGCATGTAAAATTAAAAAGATTGTAGAGGAGTTCTTAAACTAAGGGCTGGGGGAAAGTTGACAGCTGCATGGAAGCACATTCCGACAGACATTATCCATTAGAGGAGGATTTATTAAAGGAGATATCTGTGTGCTAGTAAAAAGCAGAGGATAGAAGTTGATAGTTATGCAAGACACACCTTCACCGTAGTATTATTCAGAAAACCAGGATGGAAGGAAACTAAATAGCATGTTCAAAAGCAACAGCTCTTCAAATAGGACTAACTCTAATTTAAAATCTCTGCTGACTGCCCACTAAGCAGTCTTCGCTATGTTTTTTAATTTTTGTGCAGTAATAAATGGTTATCCTGATAGGTGCTCTGTAAATACCCTTGTATATTACCAAGCTTCTCTTCTTGTGCTCGCTTCTTTTAAGCATATGTGTGGTCATTGAGGGGAAAAAGAGGTTGAGGTAATATGGGTTGTGATGTCTCCAGTAGGCAGAGAACACACACAGCTCTACATGTCTGTATTTCATTGGATCCAGCTGTTTGTAGTTGATTGGTTGACACAATGTCTTGCTGGGTTTCGGGCTTGGATGAAGGTCAGCTGACTGTAACTCAACCAGAAAAGATTGTGGTTATGTGGATAAATTAGGAGAAGGGACTGGAAGAAACAGTGGTGATGTTAGCTGTTCGTATGGAGGTAGTCTGCCCTTGTTTATGGATCCATTTGGTTTCTTATTTGTAGGGATGTAATTCTGTCACCGTGGTCACAGCTTGTCAGAGAACCTGTGAATTTTGCCATTTATTTCAGCTCCATTGTGAAAGCTCACCACTGAACAGAACCATTTATATGGGCCCTGCTGCGGTGCATTAACAGTTTGTTAGTTCGCTTTGATATAATCTTCTTTGTAATGGGACTAGATCAAAGTGAACTAACAAACTGTTAATATGTGGCAGCTGATCAAAGCAAACGAACAAACTGTTAATGAGTGACAGTAGGATGTACATGAGCAGTTCATTACTTTGCTTTGATCAGTTATCTCCTCCCCTACCTTACTCCTTGCCTTCTGCTATGTATCCTCCCCTACCACTAATTGCCACCTCTTCCCTTATCAGTTAACCCCCACCTTCTGCTCCTGTCTCCTCCCTTACTCCTAACTCCCATTTTGCACCCACAACAGCATCTCTTCTACCTGCTGTTACTGCTTACACCATGTCTACTTTTCACCCTGCTTTTAAGCTGTTCAATAACTCAGAGCTCCCCTGCTCCACTCATGTCTACCCCTGTGTCAAACCCCTCTCTGTCCCCTCCTTCCATTATAACTCATCCCCCACACTCCTCTCCCCAGTGCAGAGTTCCTAGATGGGGCAGGGTTGGGTCTTTGCCTTCCTCATCCCCGGGTCCCATGTGGTGACCGTTGCCGTTCTCAGTCTTCCTTCCCCCTTGTAGGTTCCCTGGTTCTTGACCTCCCACAGCCCACTCTCCTCTGAGCTTGCCCAGTCTCTCTCCCCACCCTGTCACCAGATGAGGAATGGTCAAGTTGGGATCTCCCATGGGTGGTTTGAACCAGTCTCCACCAAGCAACTGGATGAAGAGACTTTTCCCCAGAGAAGCACCTCGGAGCCTGAGATCCATCAGTGAAATGTTGAGCCTGGGCAACAGGCCGCAGTGAAGGGCTAGGACAAGAGATGGGTCAAAGACTGCAGGAATGGGGATTGAGGACTTGGGGATCTACCAGTGGGAAAGGAGGTAGATAACAGGAGCTGTCACCACAAGGGACTTGGGACATGAGTGGGGGGCGAAGACCCAGCCCTGTCCCATCTAGGAGTTCTGCACTGGGGAGAAGGGTCAGCGGGGTGGGGTGGATGAGTCAAAGTGGAAGGGGGAACAGATGAGGGAGAGGCCCTCTCATATCCCACCACAATTTGAGTACTGATTAATGCGGGGTTCTCAAACTTCATTGCACCGCGACCCCCTTCTGATAACAAAAATTACTTCAGAACCCCAGGAGCGGAAACC
This sequence comes from Eretmochelys imbricata, assembly GCF_965152235.1. Lineage (NCBI taxonomy): Eukaryota > Metazoa > Chordata > Testudines > Cheloniidae > Eretmochelys > Eretmochelys imbricata. Next base: position 23,628,427 of record NC_135580.1, on the reverse strand, counting down.
AAAGCCCCACTGCCCTTGGCTGGGGTGCCAAAGCTGAAGCCCAAGGGTTACAGCCCCAGGCAGGGGACCTGTAAACTTAGCCATGTTGCCCAGGGCTGAAGCCCTTGGGCTTGGGTTTTGGTCCGGGGCCCAAGCAAGTCTAAGCCAGACCTGGTGACCCCCGTAAAATAGGGTTGCGACCCACTTTGGGGTCCACGGTTTGAGAATCACTGGATTAATAGTTTGTTCGCTTTGATCTAATCCTGTTTTTAAGAGGATGACATTGAATTCTTAACGCACAGCAGTTGCCTCCAGAAGGTTGCAGTGACCATAACACAAAAGTATCTGTTTTTTATTGTGACTGTGCTGTAAATTATGCATAATTTTACTGTGACAAAATCGAATCCCTATTCACTTGCTTCTCAATTTCTAGGTACAAGGTGTGGTGTTTGTTTTTTAGTATCCACACTTGGACAGGAAGTAACCTTTCTTCTTTTGGAAAGGTGAACGTCCACAGTGATACATTTCTCTGTCATCTAGAGAATGGATTATAGCAATGCTTCTATATGGGCTACATATTAATACTACTCGCATATCAACTAGTGCAGAATATGGTAGCTCAACTGAGGGGCATAACAGTCACCAGGTTAATTGTGAGGTGGAGGGTCATCTGAATGAGGGGTTCTCTACTCTGACATTTGTTTCCCTTATGCAGTCTCCAGAACAAGTCTCACCTCTTCTCCCAGGATTTGGATTGGGAAGGATGAGCATTTTGGTGGAGTTTGTAAGAGTTTTATGTTCTGAAATGTGGGATTTGTGAGGATCCTTGTTATGGGGGTAGTTTCTATTTATTATTGCTTTTTTCTAAGAGTTTTCCCATGTGTTAAACATGTACATACATTATTGGAAAGATACATTTTTATAAACTGAAATAAATAACTGAAGTGAATGCCATCCTTCTCTACTCCATTCACCTCATTATGGAGGAAACTTCAAGTTCTAACTGTGATGATAGAAATGATACTTTAAATTGCCCAATAATATTATCAGGAAATGTAAATTCAAAAAGCATACCTAAATGCAAAATTAAGGTTACCCATTACAAAAGTTAAGATAACATAAATATATTAAGTTATGCATATAACAAGAACAAGATAGAAAATACTGCAGAAAAACTATGTGCAGTGTGGCTGTGGCAAACATAACTTTATATGTCCTGAATTTTATTTTTACCATTGCAACCTTAGTCCCCGATCCTGCAACATATTCCATGCAGTTGATCCTTAGACCTACATATATCTTGCTATGGGATGTAGTCCTAAATGTGTGTTTAACTTTATATTTATACAGAAAGAAAAGGAGTACTTGTGGCACCTTAGAGACTAACCAATTTATTTGAGCATGAGCTTTCGTGAGCCACAGCTCACTTCATCAGATGCATACCATGGAAACTGCAGCAGACTTTATATATACACAGAGAATATGAAACAATACCTCCTCCCACCCCACTGTCCTGCTGGTAATAGCTTATCTAAAGTAATCGTCAGGTTAGGCCATTTCCAGCACAAATCCAGGTTTTCTCACCCTCCACCCCCCCACACAAATTCACTCTCCTGCTGGTGATAGCCCATCCAAAGTGACAACTCTTTACACAATGTGCATGATAATGCAGTTAGGCCATTTCCTGCACAAATCCAGTGAGAGAACCTGGATTTGTGCAGGAAATGGCCTAACTTCATTATCATGCACATTGTGTAAAGAGTTGTCACTTTGGATGGGCTATCACCAGCAGGAGAGTGAATTTGTGTGGGGGGGTGGAGGGTGAGAAAACCTGGATTTGTGCTGGAAATGGCCTAACCTGACGATTACTTTAGATAAGCTATTACCAGCAGGACAGTGGGGTGGGAGGAGGTATTGTTTCATATTCTCTGTGTATATATAAAGTCTGCTGCAGTTTCCACGGTATGCATCTGATGAAGTGAGCTGTGGCTCACGAAAGCTCATGCTCAAATAAATTGGTTAGTCTCTAAGGTGCCACAAGTACTCCTTTTCTTTTTGCGAATACAGACTAACACGGCTGTTACTCTGAAACCTGTTTATACAGAGAGGCACAATCCAGTAAATTGGGCTTTGGACTATGTTCTGTTCCTGGCTTTGCCATTGACTAGTTGCATGACCTTGGGCACGTCACTTCACCTGTCCTCCCGCTCTTTTGTCAGTCTTGCATACTTAGAGTGTAAGGTCTGTGGGGAAAGAACTGTCTCTTTACTATTTGTATGTACCGTGCCTAGCACAATGGGACCCTGATCTCAGCTGGGGCCTCTAGGTGCTGTTGTAATAAAAATAAATAGTAGATTATTTGAATGTCCCTTTTAAACTAACATTGATAGGTGTTTTTTAAAAGCAGGAGTGTGCTAATAACACGTTGTTATTTCAGACGCAGACATCGATCCAGCAGTAGCTCTTCATATGGATCCAAAAGAAAACGCAGTCGTAGTCGATCAAGGGGCCGAGGAAAATCCTATAGGTCTCAGAGATCAAGATCAAAGAGTAGAACAAGAAGGTATGATTGTTTTCATTTTCTCCTGCCTTCCTTCTCCCCAGGAAAAAGTAATAGTCATGTTTTCAGTTTTTTAATCAATTTTCCCCCGTACTTTTACTAAGACATACTATGTTACCATAGATTCCTTTTAAAGTATTAAATGATTTGTTGCTGATTGTTTCAAATGTTCTAAAAGCAAATTAATATTTTAGATTTCAAATGAAAAATTCTAAAAACCTATTTTGATAAATAATTAGAATTTAGTTAAAATCTATGATTAAGCTATTGTATGTCATAGAGAGAGAATTCTAAGTAGTTGTTAAATCAGTGCTGGAAGCTAGATGATAGCTATCTGCTCTTTGAATATATGCTGCCTTGGCCATTTTTTTAAAACTGTAGACATAAGATAAAGGCCTTTTAAGTTAATATAGTTGTGCTTTTCCTTGAAAAATTTAAAAAAAATTAAAATGAGAATTATTTAATCAGTTTGTCATATAATTTCTTTTCAAAATTCAGTGTTTTTTGTCAAATTAAGCTTCTAAAAACATCATCCTGGAGTACCAATAGCCTGTGAAATGCAATATAAACATTTTAGAGAAACCAAACCTTTAAGACAGAAGGAAGGAACCTTCTAAAATCAATGTCAGTAAAGATGAAGATTGCTTTTTTGAAAACTTCAAATAAAAGGGGAAATTCTTTTGGTTTGAGAGAGCTTTTCTTCCAAAAGGGCTCTCTGCAGTATTATAAATAGAGCCTTATTCTTATTAATTGACAGTTTTTTCTCTGGGACTGCAGAATTCCATTTCTGGTCTTTCTCCCGTCTCACCATGTGAAATTAGCTTACTCTCCAGTGATTATATCTTATACAAGCCATGTGTGTAGTGGTTATGTCTGTTGGACTCTCCCGGGTATCCTTAGTGTCCAGAGAGCTATGGAGTTTGGGATATGCTAGCCATCAAACTGGCATGTCATTTCAAATTCCCTGTAACTTAAAAATTCAAATTGGGGAACACTTAGGCCTTGTCTACACTACCGGGGTAAGTCGACCTAAGTTATGCTACTCCAGCTACGTGAATCGATGTAGCTTAGGTCGACTTACTGCAGCATGTACACTGCGCTGCTCTCATTTTGGTGGAGTACTGGAGTTGACTGGAGAGTGCTCTGCGGTTGATTTAGCGGGTCGTTGACCCCCTGCTGCATCGATCACAGCAGCGTCTATCCCCGGTAAGTGTAGACATGGCCTTAGATGAGAAGATGAAGTACATACTGTGCATTTGGCTGGTCAGATGCAAAGGACAGCTAAAAAGAGCCTTAGACTGGCTTAACTGGAACAATGTGAAAATTCCTTGCCTGTCCACAGATGGGTGGTTTTCTGTATTCCTGAACCAGGTAAATAGTGGCTTTATGTGAGGTCTCTGTGTATTATTGGCTTGTCATAGACCAGCCCTAATTGCTCTTCTTTTCTCTCCCATCCATGGTCCACTCAAAAAGAGAGTGTTTATAGACTATGCAAATTTCTGATGTTTCATGTTCAGATGTGTATAGAACTAAGATTTGCAGACATATGTGGTGTGGAAAGCTATAGCTTTTTTGGTAAATCTGTTTGTGACTAATAGGTGTTTTTGATAATAACAAGCAGAGTTGTTATTAAAAAGCTGACTGTTCTAAAAGCATATCCGTGTGTTAACTCTAGAAGTAGAAGGTTTCAAAGAGTATTATAGCATGTTTTAATTTTCTTTGTTAACTTTAAAAAAATAAGTTTCGTACTCTTATTTCAATGTGTATCCTCTGAAAAATATGTTTATTATCAATGGCATTGTTTTAGTCACTCTCTATTGAATTTACGGGCCTATGTCCTGTTACTGAATGATAACTACCAGACAGGTGAGGCATCCAATTCTGAATTTTTGAATAAAGTGATGTTTATTCAAGTGATGTTCATTTAAGTTTATTAATTTTCATTATGAGGGTGGTGAAACACTGGAATGCGTTACCTAGGGAGGTGGTAGAATCTCCTTCCTTAGAGGTTTTTAAGGTCAGGCTTGACAAAGCCCTGGCTGGGATGATTTAACTGGGAATTGGTCCTGCTTCGAGCAGGGGGTTGGACTAGATGACCTTCTGGGGTCCCTTCCAACCCTGATATTCTATGATTCTAAGTGATGTTTTACTTTTAAATATACCTGATTAGGAGAATTGTTTTCTAAATTTCTTTCACCATCATTGTTCGTACGTGCATTATAACTGTTGTCTGGATACTTGTTTCTTCGGAACATGTGTAGGAACATTTTGGTTATTTAAGCAGCTTGATTGGTTCTCCAAATGGACCTTGACAATAACCATGCAATCACAATAGCAGCTGTTGAACTCAATGGGAATACTTTTGCATAAATGTTTGCTGATTTGGCTCTAAGTTTACAAAAAATTGGGTGTAAAATAATTAAATGGCAAAAGCATAAGGTGCAAATGAAAGTATATTTAGTAAACCAGATATTGAATTTTAGGGAATAAAGGAGCTACACAGTAATTTACAGAGTTGAGGGTTTTAGTGTAATTAAATATAAACACCAGGTAATATTTAAATACTCAAAGTAAGACTAATAGACTAAATTATTTGAGCTTTTGGTAGTTAGTCCCATGGTACAGAATGTTACTTATTTATGAAATGTATGGTGTTTACAACAGTATAAATTTTACATAATTATGGAAGCATTGGTGTACAGTAGTTCACTTTTAATTACTAATCTCAAGCATTTTTTTAAGTAAATAGGTACAAGAAGTATCCTAAACTGCAAAGGGACAAGGGCATTTAGCACATTGAACACTTACAAGTAAAGCTCATGAGGTCACACTTGCTGCTCCACTCTGATTTCCTAGTATGCACCATACTGTGATGTTACAGCTACCATTAAATGGATTAGGCTCATTTCTGGGGAGGAGTTATGTCAATTACTGTTTTTTTTTTTTGTTTTTTTGTTTTTCCTTGCAAGGATTAAAAGTATATTCTAAATAAAATAGCAAAAAACATACAGAACCTTGTAAAACTTTGCAAGATTATTCAAAAACATAATTGACTTGACCCAGATAGCTAGACTCTGCTATGATAAGAGCTGTGTGGTCTGATTTCATTGGGGTGTTTGAAATGAACAGAAGGTTATATTTAGAATCAGTTACAGTGCTTGCCTCTTTGTACCTACTTTATTTGGGGGCATTCAGCACTTAATTTTTTAAAATAGTTACACAACAGCTTTAAAGCAGAATCTGCTGGCATTTCCATTATAAACTTAATTTTGGGGAAGTGTTTTAACTTAGCTTTTTTGTTTTTTCCTTGTGAAATTTGGTGTATACTACATATAATACAGTGTAGGATCATTTAGGGTCTGGGCTGTGATCATGAGTAGCTTGCTACTTACTGCTAATGGAGTTATGCTCTGGTGGTAATGGGGGTTGTGCTCTTGGTGCTTAAAGATTCAGGTTCAATCCCCAATAACAGCTTGTGGAGTTTGAATGCATATGTACATCCATGGGTCTACTCTTATGTTCTCTGGCTGAGTTGGAGGACTGCAGGATCTGGCCTTCTAATTACACAGTAAAGTTATTTTCTCATTCTGGATTTTGTACTCTGGATTTCCTCTGTTTCAAAGTTATAACAGTTATTTAAAATAATCAGCCAAGTTCTGTTTCAGTTAAGAGGTGCTCAAATTAGCTAAATGATGAACAATCGTACAGTATATTAATGGTAAGGTGAGTAGTAGAATTTTCTAACATTTTTTAAAAAAGAAATTAGAAATTGCTAACAGTAGATACATACCAGAGATTTGCACCTCTTTTTATTCCTTTCTGATAGCTTTTTTCTTTCCCCACTCCTCTCTTTTTCTGTCACCAGTGCCTTTCTGCAGCTGCTGCTATTCTGTGATTTTTTTGTGACTAGAAAGCTGCTAGTAGCACCAGAGTTCTGTTAAGTCTTCCTTATTCATTGGTGCTAATGGTAGTTATAACAATGCAACATATTTCATACCCCAATGCTACTTTCCCATCTCAAAATCTGTCTAGTGCACCTGAAGTCCAGTGGCTTAGGGATTTGTAGTTCTGAGGTCATTGCTGAATAAGACTCCTCTGTGAGTATCTCGTACAGCTACCATAATTCCAAAGCTGGCTGTCATTAACTTTTGTTCATGAGTCAATTTATATTTTACATCTGATTCAAAAACTAGATGCTGAAGGCTAAAGTGAATATTTATTTATAGAGAGCCTGTGATGCTTTTGATGTCAGATAAGGAACCTGATTTTACAATCGAAATAAACTGAATGAGGAGTGTGGAAGAAGGGATCAATGCAAAAGCAAAGTGATTGAGCAGTTGTTTAGTACACCTTATCAGTTTCTTGTAGGTATATAGAGGCTGTCTGCACCACTTCCCACACTTGGAACAAAGTGTGGAGTTGTGAGTGGAAGAAGGAGAGCAAGGATTCTGCAAAGGTGAGGAGCGAAGTTGGCAAATCATAACCAAAGAACATTAGAAGCTGACATCAGAAATGTGTTGAAGGCTTCAATAAAAGAGAGAACCTTCTGGTTATATAAGCATCTCGTATTCTAAGATGAATTTATGCACAGGATTTCTCAGCAAAACAGAGCTAACTGCCATCTGTTGAGTTTTTATAGCAGTAACAAAAGGTGCACAAAGACAGTTGCTATTAGCTTAAAAATAACTCTTGTAGGCATGTCTGTTGATGTCCTGGTAGTGGAACATGGAGGACTGGAGTTAAAATGTCTTTAGTTTTCTGGGTTGGGAGTCTGAAGAGGCAGCTCGCCCAGCACTGTGTATTGCTCTTTGTGTTTTTTAGATGACTTCCCTCTCTACCTCCCATGTTCCTAACTAACACTTGGAGCAGTTTTGGTAAGAGTCACACTCACACCCCATCTTATTCCCGGAGCAAGTTGTTGCAATGTGGGGCCCGAGTGAGTTTAGAAAGGGGGTTGGGTGGGTGGGTGGGTGGGGAGTGTGTGTGTGTGTGTGTGTGTGTGTATTAAACCACATCTGATTCAGAATATTAGACTTCCCTGTCTCCATTAATAAGTACGTACATTCTCATGACAAGCTATGTTCATAAGGTGACCTGTTTGCTTTATAGTACCATATAAGCGTCATATGATGACACTTGCTGTAACAAACTCTATTTTTTGTTGAATAAGACAGCAACTAGGCTCATGAAATACATGTAACCTTTTTGCTTTGTTTCTTGAAAGGTTTATCCTGCATAGCCTCTTCTCTCTCAAATTTTTCGTACTTTGAGTGTGGGTACCACTTTTGAGCACTTGAGGAAGGAACATCTTTCCATGCTATTTTGTTATCCTCCATTTGAGTTCTTGAAAGGGAGATAGACACAATAACTGAGCACTGTGAGAAATGAATGTAATCTAATGAAGTGCAGAGGATTTTATGAGGTTTTTTTAATGGAAAATATTACCCATAGAGTTCACCTCTAATTTTATTTTTTTTGATCATGTCAGTATTAAGTTTCTCCAGCTTCATACAGGTGTTGCTGAAATTTGGTAAAATTGTGTAATCCAGTCACTATGCACCAGGAGTCAAACCTGAGCTTTCATGACTACTTTATTTTCCTATTTTGACAGAGAACTTCAGGGTCTCAATGCACAGGAGAAGATGGTGTAAAGAGGAAGTATTTACATTTTGTAGGTATTAAGGATTTTTTTGGGAAAAGGGTGAGGACTAGATCATAGAATTGTAGGACTGGATGGGACATCGAGAGCTCATCTAGTTCTAGTCCAGTCCCCTGCACTCATGGCAGGACTAAGTATTATTTAGGCTATATCTGACCTGTGTTTGTCTAACCTGCTCCTAAAAAATCTCCAATGATGGAGATTCTACAACCTCCCTAGGCAATTTATTCTAGTGCTTAACCACCTTGAGAGTTAGGAAGTTTTTCTAATGTCCAACCTAAACTGACCTTGCTGCTATTTAAGCCCATTGCTTCTTGTCCTATCCTCAGAGGTTAAGAAGAACAATTTTTCTCCCTCCTCCTTATAACAATCTTTTACGTACTTGAAAACTTATTATGTTTCCCCCCTTAGTCTTCTCTTCTCCAGACTAAACAAACCCAATTTTTTCAATCTTCCCCCATAGGTCATGTTTTCTAGACCTTCAGTTATTTTTGTTGCACTTCTCTAGACTTTCTCCAATATATCCACATCTTTCCTAAAATGTGGTGCCCAGAACTGAACACAATACTCCAATTGAGGCCTAATCAGAACGGAGTAGAGTGGAAGGATTACTTTTCGAGTCTTGCTTACTACACTTCTGCTAATACATCCCAGAACGATGTTTGCTTTTTTTTTTTTTTTGGCAATAGTGTTACACTGTTGACTCATATTTAGCTTGTGATCCACTATGACCCCAATACCTCTTTCTGCAATACTCATTCCTAGGCAATCATTTCCCATTTTGTATGTGTGCCATTGATTGGTCCTTCCTAAGTGGAGTACTTTACATTTGTCCTTATTGAATTTCATCCTGTTTACTTCAGACCATTTCTCCAGTTTGTCCCAATCATTTTGAATTTTAATTCAGTCTTCCAACCTGTCCCAGCTTGGTATCATCCGCAAACTTTATAAGTGTACTCTCTATGCCATTATTTAAATCACTGATGAAAACATTGAACAGAACCGGACCCAGAACTGATCCCTGCAGGACCCCACTCGAGATGCCCCTCCAGCTTGACTGTGAACCACTGATAACTACTCTCTGGGAATGGTTTTCCAACCAGTTATGCACCCACCTTACAGGAGCTCCATCTAGGTTGTATTTCCCTAGTTTGCTTATGAGAAGGTCATGTGAGATAGTATCAAAAACCTTACTAAAGTCAAGATACACCAGATCATCTGCTTCCCTCTCTATCCACAAGGCCTGTTACCCTGTCAAAGAAAGCTATTAGGCTGGTTTGACACAATTTGTTCTTGACAAATCCATGCTGACTGTTACTTATCACACTATTGTCACAAATTGCTTAATTTGCTCCATTATCTTTCTGGGTACTGAAGTTGGCCTTATTTCCTGTTTTGTAGATTGGCACTATATTTGCCCTTTTCCTGTCCTCTGGAATCTTTCTCATCTTCCATGACTTTTTTAAGATAATCACTAATGACTCAGATACCTCCTCAGTCAGCTCTTTGAGTATTCTAGGATGTATTTCATCGGGCCCTGGTGACTTGAAGACCTCTAACTTGTCTTCAGGGGATGGGCTCAGATTACTAGCACAGAAATTGAAAAGATTTTTGGAAAATTACTTAACTAAGAGCTGGACGGGACTTGAATTGGGCTGGTATGTTCCCATATTCTGTACTGCAGAGGGTCTCAAATTTCATTGCACTGCGACCCCCTTCTGACAACAAAAATTAATAACACCCCAGAATGAGGGACCGAAGCCTGAGCTCCACGGCCCCATGTGGGGTTGGGGGAAGCAAAGTCCAAGGGCTTCAGCCCCAGGGAGGGAGCCTGTAACTTAACCCTGCTGCCCAAGCATAAAGGCCTCTGGCTTTGGTCCTGTGTGGTGGGGTTTTGGCTTTGGCTTTGGTTCTGGGCCCCAGCAACTATAAGCCGACCCTGGTGACGCCATTAAAATGGGGTTGCAACCCACTTTGGGGTCCTGACCTACAGTTTGAGAACCGCTGCTGTACTGTTACCTCTCTGAGTCCACCGACATCTTGCTTTACCTCCTTCCCACAATGTCAGCTTGAATGGCCACCGTGAATGGCCACTGCTCCTGAGCTACTGCAGGCAGCTGCTGCAGAACATGAGACAGCAGTGCGGAGCCAGTGCACAGCTTTCCAGTGGAGAAGAGAGAGCCATCTGGTAGTGATTACTGTTGCTCTTGTTGGCCAGGATTGAATACTTGGGCTTTTCTCCCGTTACCTTCTCCTACAGCCTATGCTGTCAGCTACTCAGAAGTCGAGGGAGAGGATTTGACTCCAGGACCCCTCTTTGCTACCTTGCTTCTTTCCCCTATTGTCTCCCTTTTCCCTGCCTTTCTCTTCGTCCTCCACCAAGAAATGGAGAGGGTACAGAGAGATGAGATGGAGAGGGTCATGGTTAGGAAAGGAGAAGTAATGTGGTGTGAACAGGTCATGAGTAATGTTGTGGGTGGAGCTGGTGCTGTGGGCAGAGCCTGAGTGATTATCACCACCTACTCTTTTTCCAGTTTGATTCTGGAGCTGGAGGGAAGATAGTGGGTGCTGGGGAGCACTCTAGTCCGACAAGAACATGAGATACGTGTGTTATAAAACAAAAGTATCACTTATTTCCTAGTAAAGGATAGGACAGAAATTACAGTTGAACTTGAGGAAGGGCAGGTTGGGATCAGAGTTAAATTCAGGAAAAGTAATGGGATGTCAGATAAAGAATGAAATAAAAATGGAAGAGGACCTTGACATATTGAACATTACTGAAAAATGGTGCAATGACCAAAGACAAATGGGACCTGGCTATAAACTCCACAGGAAGGACAGATTAAGCCAAAAAGACTGAGTGGTAGTACTATATATAAGAGAGAGCTTTGACTCTAATGAGGCAGCACTGAACATAGCCACTGGGGATGAGGGAAAGGCTATTAGAAAAAAGTGAAAGCTTCAAAACTACTACTTAACTACCAAAGTGCTAATTTGTCCTTTAATAGCAGCTGTTACAGACATTAAGTTATTTTTACTCACTCCATATTGTGAAGTAGGACCTGTTTAGTACTCACTTTTTTTTTTTTCTTTTTAAAAGTAGAATGGTAGTTAAAAGTGGCTTTGGAACCAAAACTGCTGCTGAAAGGGCATCGGGGCTTCTGGAGAAGAGAGGAAGTTCCACATAGTCCAGAAAACCTTTTATATATGAAAAAAGCAAAAAAAATCTTAAAAGATAGTTAGACAAGAAATACTCTTAACAGGAGTACACATTTTCACACAGTTAGTGTGTGGAACTCATTGCCACAAGACATAACGGAGGAAACAAATACTGAATATTCTAATAGTAGTAAACTGCCAGAACGTGCATTACCTTTTGATGCACTTTTTCAGTGGCTGAAGGCATGAAGCTGAAAATGTACTCAAGGCATATGTATAGTAGCTTACTAATGTGTTCCCTAGCATGGCTTATTGTTGTTCATCAAACGTTACAACTGAGCAACACAAGGATTAATGATCCCTAGAATAAGTGTTCTGTATCCATTTTGCTCACAATCTCTGTTTGGTGGTTTAAGTACTGATATCAAGGACTTGAACCTGGGTCTCCTCTGTGGTAGACATAGCTTCTCAAAATAATTTATTTTGTTCCAAAATAAATGTAATACTTGGTCAGTAAGTTGAGGCATCTCTCATCTTTTCATTAACAAGATTCAAAACCCTTTCAGATATTTCAGGTTTTGATTAAAAGTCAACAAAATAGAACAAATGTGACACAAGCAGCGAAGTTATATTAGAACATTAAAGTTCACACTAGCCTTTTATTTTTTGACCTATTGCTTGTGAAAGGTGGTACATTGACAAACATAAGAGCTGCAGTATATTTAATCGTTGAATAGATATAGCTTGGGATGTGGCAAGGAAAGCACAAGCTTTCCTAGACCACTGTGTGTCATCCATTTGCCAGTGTACCTCTCCTTTGATCAGGAGGAATCACCTTTAAGGGTGAGCAATTGTAGTGATTTTTCCACTGGGAAGTGGACTGAGACCACAAACCTCATTTCATATTGGAGACTGAAGAGCTGTTAACTGTTTCAGTTCTTACTTACCTGGCCTGGATTTGAAACAGTGATATAGAGTCTGTAAGCTGTATTTCATTTGCTCATTATCAGTCTTTTCTTTTCTCTCCCCAGCCTCCAACAACATTAGAGTACTTTGTGCTCTCAAATTAATGAGCATGTCAGCGAAAGTATGGCCAGAATAACATGTTTTTTGTAATATTTCTAACACGAGTTTTGTAAGGGTTAATAATAAATGATGTACAGAGCTTTGAACATGTAAAGCACTTGAAGTATCAAGTACAGTATTCTCAAAATAATTGTAAAGTTAAATCCTGTTTCAGTTATTTTTAATATTTTGCGTAGGTATTATGTTTTTCTATCCTAAATGGATTTTTCTTACTTTATCTCAGAACATAAGAAAATATGTGCATATTGCAATTATTTATTTTATGTCAGATGCATCTTAAGAGTCAAGAAGTAAGGCTGACAAGCAATGCTATAAATTTAAAACTGTCCTACAGCAAGATAGTATGATGCAAATATGAATTAATAAGATCACAAACTGAATTTCAGCAAAACAACCATGATTTACATTAAATTAGGAAATTTAAAACCGATTTAGTTTGTTTTACTAAGCATTTGCTTAATAACATTTTGCCTTCTTGCAATCTTTTTAAAGACAATAATGCGTCTGTGAAATGCAGGCACATCCTCAGTAGAAAAATTGAAAGCAACAGCTCACTTTCTGAAACCACACATATAGTGATAGAAAGAAATATTTCAGCTCTACAAAATTTAATAAATCATCCCATTTCCTAATTTGATCATATTAGATGCTGATATGGAAGAAGCATTTCAAATACCATCTCCTCATTAATATACATAAGTCTGGGGAATAGAATGGAATACTTATGCAGAGATGTCACAGTTACTGTTTCTTAGTTTACTAAGTGGAACAGGTTGATGTGATACTGGGTGCTATTTGTCATTGTCTTGTTAAAATGGTTTGGGTCGAGTTATGGAGTCCAGAAAGACGGCGGCTGATAAATCAAAAGTGGATTGAGTGGACAGGAGGCAGTGATTGATACTGTGACAGGATATGAAGAAAGGAATCTTGATACAAGCATGCATGATATTGAATATGAGAAGGAAAATGACCCTGTAGTATGGATATTATTCAGGGGAATGAGAATAATAATATCAGCTTGAAATTATTGCTGGGTGAATATTAGGATAGTTCTTATTAGAGTATTATGCTTCTCTAGGATGGAGGAACTAAAATATGTATAATTTATATGTGCATAGAGTATTAACCTATGTCTTGAGTTTATTACAATTGTTTTTCCAGGTTAATAGAAAATAACTGGTTTTTCTTATACATCAAATCTCCTAATTTAAATCTTTGAATTCATAGGGCTTTAAACACAGTAAAACAAAGGATCCTAAACCTTATTCCTTGATTTCATGCAATCCAGTGATTATAGAGTACTGTACTGTAATTGTGTTTAAATCTGTGAGTTGGTTTTTATTGCCTGCCAAGCATTTTTGGCTTCCACTGTTACCTGAAATTGAAAGCTGCTGTCATGAAATATTTTTGAATTCAGTTCAGTTTTTAGGTTCTTTGACAATTACAGATCTATGTACCTAATAGATGAGACCTTCTAAAAATGATCAAGGTTGGTAATGTTGGTGTTTCTGGATTACCAATGAAAAATATTTTCTGCCCAGGACTTTTATTTGAAAATACTTTACACTTTGATTACAAATTTTCCTCTTTAACTGATTTAATGTTGAAACAAGTGCATGCTATTTTAAGCAGGTGGAAAGGAGACTACTTGCTGTGGATAGTTTCAGAAAATTGTCATTTATTTTTAGGTTAAAAACAAGATGGATGTTGATTGAACTTTCTGCTGTCCTGGCATTGTAAACTAGAATTAATTCAAGGTCAACCCTGATTTGTCAGAATTCTTTTTAGTTTAGAACGTTTGGATCCTGAAAGGATGTGGTCTCCTTATTTTGCAAAGAAGTACAATGTGAAAAAGGTCAAGGAATTAAAAATACTAAATTCTGGAGAACTCCACCCACGCAGTATACTGGCTATTCAGGTATGCAAGATAGCACTAGGTTTAGAGGATAATCTTTAAAATGCATTGCCAGAATTATGAGTCACATAAAGTAAGATGTTACTGCTAGAATTACCAGAAAGTGTGTTTGTTTTGTTTTAAGCACTACTTTTGAAAACTCTCTACTGCTTCAAACACAAGTAAAGGGCTTCATCCTGCTCCCACTGAAGTCATTGGAAGTCTTGCTGTTGACTGAGCAAGATCAAGCCCATCTTTTCTTTCAAACATTTATTAATAGCCAATGCAAACAATAATAGTACAGCACTTTATTACAGATCTTAGGCTTTTTGGAAAATAAAATCCCCTTCAGGATTCCATTGCTTAAAATGTTTCATCGTCTTATGCACAAATACTTACGTCTTCTTTTAGAGAATGATTTGATTTTCCTTAAGTAAAGATTCTGAACCATCAGCTAAGTATGCAATGATAGCACTAACAGAAAATGTGAATGAAAAACTTTTAAGATGACCTATATGGCATCTTAAAAGTTTTTCATTCACATTTTCTGTTAGTGGACCTATATGGCAGTACTGTCAAGTAGCCTGAGCAGACTCTGTTGATACTGTGTTTTGCCTTTTGTTATACCATTCCTTTCTATCTGCTGTCTGCAGACAGTCTGGGTCATTTTGTGTGTGTTTGTGGTGGATGTGCGGTGAATGTGGGGTAAAGGTTTTAGTGGCATGAATTGGGGCATTAAACAAAAGCATTGAAACAGCAATGCAGTCATCCCAAATCCATGCCATTAAAACCTACCACACTATTATGTATTTTGGTCATGCCACATGCATTTAACAGAAGAGCACTAATTTTTTTTGTGGTAGTTATTGTGTCTTTCCACTTGTAAAGCCAAACTGCCTAGATACCACAAGGGCAACTGAGAAGACTTTGGAGGGAACATAAGAACTGTCATACTGAATCAGACCAGTGATTGGTCTTGACAGTTGGAAAAATGGGTCTTGACTTTAAATTGATGTAAAACAACTGTTTCGTCTCGTGATATTGAACCTCAAAGATATCACTGGTCTAGAAATGAATATTGCTCATCCTGCATATCATCTGTGATTATTTTTTTTTTGATGGGAAAGTAGAAAATGTCTCTGGAGAGTTAATTGTCCTTTTATAACAAAGCATCTATCTGAAAGTTGCTCCGTGGCTCGGACTGATGTTACTTCTGGTAGAGACGTATTAGTGAACAAAGTGCTGGTGAGGTGGCTAGAAGCGCATTATAAATGCGCTTTATCATAAAACAGCATAATATCAGGCTCTGCAGTTGTTTACATAGTTACCATGATGTATATGCCTGTAAATATGTATTTAATCTCAGTGTCTAAATATTTGAAGTATTTGTTTTGGTTGTGTAAGTAACTAAAGCTCTGCAAAACGTCAGTGATCTCTTCAGATGAATCCTTTTTTACACAAGATAGCTATTTGAGTAGATACACTGCATGACAAGTAGAGATGGTGAAAACATTTCCAGCAAACCATTTTTCAATGGAAAATGCCTCTTCAATTAAAACTAAAAGGTATGTGGTTGTGGGAAAATTCAGTTTGGTTGAAATTTGTTTTTTCACAAAAAATTGGAAGTCAAAACATTTGAAGACATTTTTGTTTTGATTTTGGTGAAGGGTGGAATGTTTTTTTCTCTTTTGCTCATTTTATTTGTTTTCTGTACTAGAAAAAAGCAAATGGTTTTCCCATTGAAATGAATGCAAAACTTTAATGCAAAACAAACAATTAGTGGAAAATTTAAAACAAAACTATTTTAAGTTCTTTTGACATTTTCCCTGAAATATACTTGCCTTGTTTTGACCAGCTCTAAATATAAAAAAAAGCCTATGTAAGTATCAAGCTGTAGTAATAGCCTCCCAACAGCTTTTAAAAATCCTGGTAGCAGCATGCTAGCAGAAACTTACATTTCAGATCCATAATATCAGATGTCAGAAGGTCATTTTGATTTCCTTCCAGTCAGTTAAAAATAACTTGATATTTAGATGTTCATTTTAAAATTAACTGCTTTGTGTTCTATCTGTTTTTTAGGCTGCTATATTTATACACAATATATGGAAGCCTGATTTTAATATACCATTCTTTTAATAACTACATTGGTATCCTACTAAATGTAATTTTATTAAATTTGCAAATGAGCAACGGTAGTCCTGCAGCATGA
This sequence comes from Eretmochelys imbricata, assembly GCF_965152235.1. Lineage (NCBI taxonomy): Eukaryota > Metazoa > Chordata > Testudines > Cheloniidae > Eretmochelys > Eretmochelys imbricata. The sequence continues at coordinate 23,611,881 of NC_135580.1, read as the reverse complement.
AAATGTGTATGTTTAAGAACAGTGATGTAGCAATCCAGTTTTTTTGGATCAAGAAGTTCTTGGCGTTTATTGGATGCTGGAAATGAATCTGAAGAATAAAGCAATACAACAAGATTTTGCGCTGCGTATGTGCTAGGCCCTTTCCAAATATCGGAAGAAACAGTACTGACCTCAAAGTGCTCACAATCTAAAACAAGCAACAAAGGAAGTTGTAGCAGAGAGGAATAAAACAAATTTAACTGATTATTTAAAACTTTATCACAAACTGCTTCTACCTATCCATTATTAATTGGCAGTTGCTTGTACACATCATGCTAGAAATTGTTTTTTGAAGGGATTTGAAGGAGTAGAGGGGGTAGTGCCCTTGTGGGTTAGTTCAGGGAGGGGGGTTAAAAAAAAGTGAGGATTATTGTGAGAGAAGAGGTTAAATTAGGAGAGGAGGGTTGGAGGAGATTGAGGCTGCTATTAACCTCAGAGCAGAAGGCTGATGGAAAAAGAGATAATGGTGGATAATTGAGGAGGAGCAGAATTGTGAAGAGCCTAGAAGGTAGGGACAAGGAGCCTGAATCTGATGCTGTGGAACATGAGGCGCCAATGAGGAGATTCGAGGGGAGAGGTGTATGTATGACATGGTCAGAGTAATAGGCAAGGAAGATTACTTTAGTGAAATTTTTTTGCATGGGATTAGAGAGAATTGATGCAAGTGTTGGGGTGGTGGTGTCCAGAATAGAGGAGTAAACAAGATAAGAGTGTGACAGACTATACCTCATGTTCAAAAAGCAGGCCCCAAACAGTTTTTCAGAGACAAAGACACACTCCCTCTCCCCCCCCGCCCCCCGGCAGGTATCAGCATCGTCGGATGAACTTTCATGGACTGTTACCTAGGTAAGTGGCCATTCTTTGGCAGGAGGAAGGGTGTGAGTGAGAACTTTACACACTGACAATGGAAGAGCTGGGAGTTTCCGTGTAAACAGTCTGGCTGTCGCCTGAACCCCAGTTGGAGGTAATCCTCGAAGAGAGGAGAAGGGTATAAGTGAGAAACAGAGGCTCCCAAATCACCTCCCTCCCCTCATCTCTACTCACAGCAGCTACAACACTTGAAAGACAAAGGGAGCATTGTAGAACTGGGAGAGGGGTCCTGGTTGGGAGGCCTTTCAGCTAGTACAGACTGCTGCAAGCATATGATGAGAGAAAACCTTTGCTTTGAATCTATTTAGCTTGTTAAGTTAGGTATTAGTTTGCATATAATCTTTTATTTTCTTTGCAACCAATTCTGACTTTATGCCTCATTACTTGTAGTCACTAATATTTCTTTCTGTAGTTAATTTGTTTTTTTGTTCTGTTTGTATTGCTGTGTTTGGGAACCTCCACTTGAGGAGATAACAAGGTCTGGTCATATTTTCCACTGATGAAATGACTGACTTTCTGTGAGCTTGTATTAGCTAGGAGGGTGCTAGGGAGTACAAGAGGCACATTTCTAAGGGAAGATCTGGGACTGGGAGTTTGCTGGTGTTGCCCTGTAGGTAGTTCATGAGTGGCTGACCAGAGCATTTACGTCATTCAGCTGGGAGTGATTTTGCATGCTAGAGATTGTGTGAGCAGGACCAGGAGTGGTTTGTTCTCACAGCAAAGCAGTATAAAAGGCAACCCAGGTTGGAGGTTTAAGGGGACACAGCTGTTCAGCAGTTCAGATTGTACCCTGGATAATGTCATGAAGAGATGAGGGCCTAGGTGAAAATCTTAGCTTTGTGGACAGAAAGAAAAAAGGTGGAACTTGGCAATGTGCGGAGGAAGAAAGCAAGATTTTTAACATAACTTGGATGTATGGGTCACAGTGAGGGGCAGAGTTATAGTGGAAACCCAGATTATGAGAGAGAATGTTATAGATAGTACAGTGATGTCAAAAGTGACAGGCGAATGGGAGGCATAGGGAGAGCTGGGGAGGAAAGATAAGTATTTCAGTTTTGGCCATACTAAAGACATGAGGAAGAGATGGAGAGACAGGCTGAGATGTGGGATTGAGTGGGAAGAGACAGGTCAGGACTAGAAAGACAGGTTTGTAAGTAATCAGCATAAAGATGGTAGTTTGAAATTGTGAGAGTGGAGGAGCTCACCCAAGGAAAAGTGGATGGACTGAAGAGTATTCGAAGGATTGAGTCCTGTAGGTGGAGATTGGAGAAGTGGAGGAGGACTCCCCAAAGGGGAGATTGACTGAATAGTCAGAGCAGAAGGAGAAGGACTAGGACAAGACAACTGTGGAAAACAGAGGTGAATGGTTGGCCACAGTTTTTCTAAAAGTTTTCTGTAAGTGCTTCTTTGACACCATTGCCTAATGGAAATGAATCTGGGCAGACTGATAGAAGTCTTAGGTAAGATCAAGCAGTGTTGCTTTATTTAAATATTTCTTAGAACACTTGTACTCTCTTTTTTATTGTTTGACTTGCTTTAACTGCTGGATTTGTGCTTTGAAAATTGTGATTTACTCATTCAGATTCTCCTTTATATTTTTTTTAAACTCTGCTTTCTAGATAGTTTAACACTGTCACATATCATTAACTATGCAGAGCCACATAATAAGGGACCCGAGTAAACATTGTCTTTGTGCAGGTGGAGGATGGAATATAAGATTACAAAGCTTGGTTAGGTACTTCAAAACATACATATTTAAGTAAAGTACTTGAGGACATTTTACATTCCACTTCAAATACAGAACTGTGGGCAAGGGAGAAGCTGGTTGAATTCACGTTATTGAACTTGTTCATGGAGCCTTACATCGTTTGTGGATGGTAAGGTCAGACCATGTTTTGTTCTGTTTCCATCAATAAACTAACAACATGTAATATTTCTCTTTTGGACTTGGCAATTGCATTAGAGTTACATTACTAATAGTCTCTTTCTTAAAAAAACAAAACAAAACACTTTTTAGCTATCATCATTGAGTCTCTCAAAGGAAATAAAAAAACTTTGTGTGAATGCAGTGAAACAATAAAGAGGTGAATCAAAAGCTTACACAATATCCTTGAGCAATAATCCACCAATGAGGATATTACCAAGATCTAATTGACCGCTTTGGGAAATTAAACTTCATAAAGCAAAGCCAAGGGCTCTTAAGTTATCAATAAGGCCAGATAGCTGCTAGTGACAGCTGCTTTGATGCCTTTCATTGATATAAAAAAGCTAAATCATATGAATGCATAAGTGCTGTTCGCTTATTGCTGAGTTCTGCTAAGTAATGATTCTAATTGTATTTTTAATTTTATCAGCACTCCAGGTGCCATATTTAAAGAATGAGGTTTAAGCATAACTTCATATATGTCTAATGTGACATTTGTTTGCAGAATTTTTATGATGTTTCATCTGGAGAAAGCAGTTGGAAAACCAGAAAAAAAAAATTGAATTAGACTTTTTTTGTGGAGAGTTGCTTCATTAATTTGAAGCATCCAGTGTACCACTCACTTCATTCTAGGATGACTTTGTCCTTTTGATCCTTTTTTTATGTCCCTCCCTTTCAGTAATTTGACCACCATCATGTTCATATCTTTAATAATGAAGGGAGGAAGTACACTTTTAGGTAATTGTTATGAAGGTGGCTCCACAGATCAACATAAAACAGGTGTTTTAAACATGCATAGGTAATAACAAGATGATAATTTATCTCAAATACCTAATTTCCATTAGCCCAGGGAGTGGGATTATCTATACATTTGAATCTCTAGAATGGTGATATTATCCCATGCCAACTTAAAACTTTTTAAAAAGTATAATTTATCCTTAAAACTAAAAAAGATAATGAATGATTGGATTCAGTTTCAGAATTTATTTTTGTACCATCACTTCTTCTCATTTTCTTTTCTCTCATTTTGTCTTTGTTGCTCTCATTTGTTGCTTCATACCTAATATTAAGTTTGTGTTTGTCGGTGTTATTGTAATACTGTTACTGATACAGATATAATTGAGGCATCAGTAGCAACTCCATAGATGATGTTGCTTTGGGATTTGTGCTTAAAGCAAGACTAAATTCCCTTTATTTCACACAAATGGCTTCAATTTATTTTCCAAATGAGGGAAAGGACAATAGCTCTTCAAAGGACAATTTAAATTTTTAAAAATTTGTTGGTAAAATATTCATTAACTTCTGCTGAGAAAACACTTCAGAATGTTTTCTTTCTTAAATTTTCTATTGGTTTCCTCTCATTTCTTCTGGTTTCGCTAACTCCAAACTTCACCCCTATGCACACAAAGTAATAATATCTCATGAAATAGGTCACCTATGAAATTTTAAAATTAAAAACAGTTATTTTCCTTATTTAGGGTAACCTAATTAATTTTTTGCCAGGATTATCTGATGGGACTGCTCAATTCTCTCAGGCTTCTAATTTCAAGTACTACCAATCTGCCTCATTGATTCTCTAGCTGTGCTTTGCACATGCTCCTGGTGAGCGAAGGAGACAGGCTGAAGAGTAAGGAATGAACTTTGTCAGAGAAAGGAGACTCTGGGGGCCCTGGAGGAGAACTGGGAAGTAGAGGCAGGCAGAATTGGCATGGTATGAAGGGTTAAGCGGTAGGGGTGTGTGTGTGAGACACACACACACACACACACACACACACACACGGTGGGGAGGGGGAGTATAGAGGAAGGGTGAAACTGCCAGGGCTCTAGGAGTGGCTTCTGCTAAGGCATCTGTGTTTGAAGGGTTTTCCTGGTGCTGATGCCTTAGCTCTTGTGCACACCAAGGCAGCCATAGTGAGGAAGCCGTGTACATGCATGTACCATACCATTACTTTGTCAGGGGGCTTCCATGGCACTGCTGCATTGGTGAAATGGGGAACTGAGGAAGCCCTTCATGCTCTGCTGCCTTAGTGCCCAGGCACTGAGCTTTCCCACACCCCATGCTGTCTGCAAAGGTCTTCCCACCCAGACCTTTGACTCTCTCTTGTGCCTTTACATCCTTGCTAAAGTCTGGTCTTCCTCCATCCCCCAAAACATTAATTCGCTGTAGCCTGACTAACCTACAGGCCAGCCCACAGTGCTGTTGATGTGGCTGAGTAAGGGAGATGAGTAGGGATGTGGAGAGAGGAGGACTTGAATGGGAATTAGGGGGTTAGTATGGTTGTGATGGGGCCTATGTGTGTGTGAGTGTAAAAGCACATTGTGCAGATGGCCAGCGGTTGTGATGGTGAGCCTCGTTCCTTGGTACTGAGGCATCATTGCATGAATGGGCCTTCCACAGTGCTGCTGTCTTAGTGGGCTGGGGAGTTGAGGCAGCACCAACAAGGGAGCCTGTTAAGTACTCATGACTCTGTGGTGAGACACAGGTTTTCCTTCACCCCAACTCAAGCTGTACAGCACAGTCCCTCTTGAAGCCGCAACCCACAGGTAATATCCTCTTACCAACAGCCCTCCCTACTCTTCCTTTTGGTTCCTCTGGTATGCCATGGTATCAGTACTGCAGGGACTCGAGAATGAGAAGTAATGTAGAGGGGCAGGAATTAGTAGGATTATATGGGGGAGATATTTACAATGCATCAAATTATTAATATCTTCTGTCAGACTGTTAGGAGACAACTAAAGCTTGATAAAACATTGTAGTGTCAGTCTCTGTACAGAGGGATTTACAAACTGACTATAATTAAACACAAATTAAAAACTCACTAATTCACATGAATGTTAGAGAGATCACATTGTTCGCTCGTTTGCAATGAAAGTGGAAACATAACTAGGATGATACATTGCCAAATATATTCAGAAATTTTGATGATTGTAGTTCACTTTTGGTTATTGATATACTAATAAATATTCTGCACTGTATATGTGTGTGATAATTTTCTTTTAACATATTTTTTTTGGAATACAAAGGTGGCACACTCACTTGGGAGTCAGGAGGTGCCCAAGATAAGGTTGCTCATTACAACCTTTCATTCAGCCCCTTTTTGTGTTGTGTTATGAGCTAGTCTTTAATGATCAGTTACTATTTTTTCTACAGAACTTCCACTTCATTTAGTTTAAGCATTGACACCAGACTGCTTAGCTTAGTCAGTTTTCTCTGAATAGTTCTCATGTGTCAGATTAGTGCTTTTTTTGTTTGGTTGTGTGATGGGTGGTTACAACTGGCTATATGATGTATAGTTTGGTTCTAAACATCTTAGCTTCTTTACATAGATTTTTGTGGAATAAATTCACTTTTTCCATGTAAAAGTAGAGTATTCATGCTTTGTTAATGCAATTCAGAAGGGATTGAGGGGAATGGAATTCCTCTCCCAACCTGTGGGCAGAGAGTGGGATTTAGACAGTGGGCTTCAGAGCAAGTCTTCTGAGGCTGCTACTCTACTCTACTCTATAAACGGGACTAGCAGCCAGTGCTACATTGCAATTCCAAATGGGGTGATATGGCCATCCCAATTGTTCTCTAAGCATGGACTGTTCAGGCCTGGAGCACAGCCCTCTTCTGCAATATATAGTACAGTAGACTGCTGTTTGGCTGTCCTGCCCATGCTCTCTCCCCAGACATCCTCAGATACAAGGCACAGGTAGGTGTAAAGGACCATTCATACAAACAAATGTTATCCAATATGAATAAATTGCACCTTTGATCCTGTGCAGTCAGCCACCAATGTTTGTCTGGATTAAGCCTTCTTTATTTTTCACCAAAGGCATGGATTGATGTTTAGATTTAACTATGCATAAGGGGGCAAGGGTGAATGATTTTGTGGACACTCTTTACTGGGACCTGAAAGACCGCCTTCAAATGAAGAAACACATCTTTAGGTTAGAAGGGAATTTTCTGTTGTACTGTAGGTAATGTTTCCATACTTTGTAACAGAAGAATTGCCTGTCTACCAATACTTTTTAAGTATCTCCGGATGTGTTCATTTCTGTAATCTTATTTCATGATTTTTTTCTGTAATTTGCAAATCTGCTTTCATTTAAGACAACCTGCCTTCAATTTAAGGTACTGTTAATTAGACAGCCAGTGATTCGCATAATCCGAATCTGACCTCTGACTTTAGGGAATACCCACTTCTGAGTCTGTAACACCTTGAATGATCTTGAGTGAAGGGATTATGTTCTTTTCCTCCTTTGCTTTCACAATCAATGCTGAGATGGCGTGGGCTAGTATGGGCATGAGGAATGCTGACTGAAAGGTACTATGTATAATTAAAGTATAAATTGTGTAAATTATCTAAAAAACATTTTTATTAATGGAACTAATGGTGTATTGAAGGCAGGTGTTTCTTTGTATTGCAACACATGTGGAATGAAAATATTGAATGTTACAGCCTTGATAATAAGGAGGACTTGTGGCATCTTAGAGACTAACAAATTTGTTAGTCTCTAAGGTGCCACAAGTCCTTCTTTTCTTTTTGCGGATACAGACTAACATGGCTGCTACTCTGAAACCAGCCATGATAATGTAAAGAATTACTGGATCTGTACTTTATCTCTTCCCGTATAAACTATGTTCTAATAAATGTGTGGCCATTTAAAGACTTCTTTGTTGTTAGTATGCTGCACACCATAACTGCATGACAGTTCATAGGTATGGCTGGAGCAGAGCTCTGATTTTCTTGCTCCAAAAAGGACAGGCCTCTAACACTTGAATTAAAAGTGAATTAGTGATGTAGAGACGAAGCCACATAGTTGAGCAGTTCTGAATCCCTCTAGCAGGGGACAGTAGTACAAATGAACTCTAGCCTTTCATTTCTTAATCCTTCATTATGTTCATCTGTATACATCAGTAATGAATGTTTGCTAAGACATTTAATGCAATTTAAAAAACCCCAATCCTTTTCATATTGGATTGTTAAAACCCATTTTCCTCCTTTGGGCACTAAATTCTGGGTCTAATCTATTTGATAAGTCCCTTTTATCAACAAATTTGAAGCAAAATCTAATATTTTGTCATAATTTTCTTCCTTTTCCTGACATCTGTATGCGAAGTTCATGTAAATCTACTGTGTCTCTCAATTTTTTGCAGTTTCTAAAAGAAAATCTGTATCAACAATGACGCACTGATGAGGACCCTATACAAAGTGTGCATGTCTAAATTTACTGTGCAGTATGATCATGTAAGGGTTGGGATGGGGAATCCATATGGAAACAGATTTCGGTTTAAGTGTTGGTTATAAATAGTAAATACTACTTTCAATCACGAAGTACTTGGTTGTATTTTCTTGAAATATAGCAGGACAGTGTATCCTTAAAGACAAAGCAATAGAGCATCTTTTTAATTTATTCATGTCTGGGCTGTAAATGAGGGAATATTCCCTCAATTAGTTTCCAGTTTATATGTTTACTAATTAAAAAAAAATAAAATAAAATCTCATATCTATTTTGTAACATTGACATTTATGCTATGAATATAAACTCAAGGAAGACTGTTTTTTAACTGCATCTTGTGAATAAGGAAACAGTAATACAGAACTGGTAATCAAAGACTTTTTTTTTTGTGTAACAGAAGAAAAGACAATATGGTATGGTATTGCAATATAATGTTGTCATTTAATGTGGGCTTTTACCTGTCCCTGGAGATTTCTAAAAGGCCAAGTGAAAGACTGAAAAAAGAGAAGTGGACTCAACAGGGCCCTCATGTTATATGTTTAAATGGCTATAGAAACAATCTTGGAATATTTAACCCACAGTCAAACCACCTATATGATGCTGTCAGATATTTCAACCTAAGTAAGATCAGGATTGGGCATGATTTGTGTGGGAGGCCACGAAGAAAAAAGCTGGAAGTTGGTAATTCAGTACGTAGCTTTGTTCCCTCTCAGTTAATACTGAGCGTTAGTCTTAATCATGCTGAGACAGAACTGAAAAGCAAAAAAAAAAAAAAAAAATCAATCCATTAATGTTCATTTATTATAAAGACTGACATAACTTTTTAAAAGTTTTTTCTTGTCTTTATTTTTTTAATATTAGGCTTGTGACGCCCGTCATCATGCTGGAGGACTTTGGCAAGTCTTTAGAGGACCTAAATAATGACATCACATTTTAAGGCTGGAATTTTAATGGCATCGCTGTCTCAGCCCCAAATTAATGGAGGAGGATGGGAGTGTTGAAGAGGGAGATCATAGCTCAGACTACTTAAATCCTCCAAGATTTGTCAAAGTCCACAGCAAAAAGAAGTAAATCAGTATCTGATATGTTGAATATTTAAAAAATCTGGGAGAATAGAGGCAGTCTTTATACTTCATGAAAAATTAGTAAAGCGGGAAAGAACTTTGTTTTTGCTTTGTAGCTCATCTTTGAGGAGTACTGTGATGTCTACAGTGCTCCGTTTTGGATAAAATATAAAAGACTTTTTGCAAGAATAGTGACATTAGATTGGTATTTTGGTCACACAATCTGATTCTAATATGGGTTTATCTTGTGCATAAGGGGTGAACTCCTGTCCCGATTGAAGCTGATGGCAAAACTCCCATTGACCTCAGTGAGGCCAGGATTTTACCCAAGCAGATTATTAGGAGAGAACAAAGATAAATGGATGGAAGAAATAGAAAAAGTGCTTGATGACATCACTCATGTGCAGAGCAATACATTCATTATTAACTTGGGAGAGGGGGCAGTTACTGCCACAGTAAATTGTTACAATAATTAGCTGAACAAAACGGTAAATGTTTTATTTGTATTAAATATACTCAGCTGAAAAAACAACAGCAAAAAAGTGGTAACATCTGTTTGCTTTGTATAATGAAACTGGGGAAAGCTTTATTTTAAATATTTACAATAAAAGATAATCCATGGTTAAATTTCAGGAAGAGGTATACATTAAATGATTTTAGTACACAAATTTGAGTACAAAAATATTTTGAACGTTTTGTATATACTTCTGTAGAGTAACCATTAGAATTATTTTTCAATTTCAATGACTATTCAGATTTGCAGAGAACATACTTCAAAATATTATGAAAGTGTTTAATTACAAGGATTTTTCTCCCTCCACCTACAAATCTAGTTTTGAAATAAATCTTTTCTTCCATTGAATTTGGATGAAACACACATTTTATAGGGCCTGATCCAACTCCCACCAATAGAAAGATTCCCCTTGGCTTTAATGAGATTTGGATCAGGCCCACAGTGAATAATGTAACTGTATCAAGGGTACTAAATGTGTCTGTTGTGCAGATAGTATGTTACTCAACTAAAGTATTTTTTTCTGTGTAACCATTGTTACATGTCTCTATTTTTCTTCTATAGTTTTACTGACACTGTAAGGTGTAGGGCTAAGCTGAATTTTAATAAAGTTAAATTAATTTGGAGACATTGCACTGAAAATCTGTCACCAGTCTATATAAAAAAGATATGCTAAAAGTTTTCCTATTAAAGCTTTAAGCTTCTTGATTGGAATATGAGCAGGGGGGAAAATCCCCTTTACCTGTTTTTTTTTCCCTATATGGGCTTCTTGAAGTTCTTCCAAATTAGATTTTAAATGCCAATTAGGAGGTTGAATATACTAAAATAAAAGCAAATACAACCAAAATGGCCTCACCTTATGGCTAGTTAGGATTTTTCTCTCAAAAGCAGAACCTTTGCTCTGAGCATGGCTTTGAGAAAGATATTCAGCTTAATGAACACATTAATTAGAACCATAACTATTTATAAGATAATTAGAAACGAAGTGCGGTAAACTGGGCTTTTCCTTCAATTAATGGAGGATTAATTACTGGAGGTAATGAAGTGGATTTTTAAATGCATTAAGGTGAAGTACAGAGATGTGCAAAGCTTTGTGATAGTTGCATAATTATTTCAGGCTGTTTGAGCATAGCTCATATGAGATTGCTAATAAGCATCATTGCATCATTATGTATGCACTTAAAAAGACTTACCACCAAAATGACTGCCTAATTATTTCTAATTGGCAGGACTCTGTGTAGTCATTGAGCTGTTTGTAGCCATTTTAAGGTTCATTTAACTATCCTTGGGGCCATGTGATAGATGGAAAAAAGCTTCAACTACATGCTGGCCTTGGCTGGCGCCGTTAATCAATTTTGGTGGGCTTCAGTTTGCAATGCATTTGCTCATGCAGAGGTCAAAACCTGAAGTAGTCCAAGCAAAGTTTTGCTTTTTGAAGCCACTTGACTGTATTCATTAGCAATTAGTAAAATAATTGTCTGTCACTATATTTGGATTTCCATATGACTTGGTATTCTTTCATCACTGTCCCTTCTTATACCATATTAGCTTAGTTGGAAACCAAATATTCTTCCAGCAGACCCATTTAGCAACTTCAGTGTAGTGGCATATGTTTCGATATACTACCTTTCTTCATTCATTTGTTAGCTTAAACAGTGCAGTACATTTCAACACAATCATCTAATTTGTTCCCGATTGATTGCTGAGTGAAAGTTTCTACCCAAGGACAACATTTTAGGGCTTTTAAGGCTATCTCTAAGGAATTAGTCATTAAGCATTAAGAGAGGAAGCAAGAAGTAGTCAAATCGAATTCTGACATTAACCAGAGTTTTGTAGTTAGGGGCATCTATATCCAAGATGTTGACAGCTATATATATATATATATATATATATATATATATATATTTTCAAGGACATCTCCTGACAGAGGAAAGCTGTGTAATATTTACACGTGTTTTAAAACTCATTTTTACATAAATGTGTTAGTATACTAGTTCTTTTTAAGAATTAATTTAGAAATGGTCAAATGTCAATTTCAAATGATTTCTTTGCTATGATATAATTGGTATATAGTTATTTTATCTTACTATATCAGATTTAATGTGACATCCCATTAGGTAAGCGTCTGTGAAAGTTTTCAATGAGTGCGTTGTCCTGTTAGACATAATCATAACCATCTGTGGGATGTTGTCAAGGTACATAAGCCATTCGTATAGCTTAAGAAAACAGTGGTGAAGCAAATTGTAGGCTAATAAAATAAAGGTCAGCTTTACCCTTTTTGTTATGGCAAATGTGGTTTTAATCATTTAATATTAAAGCACAAGGTTAAAAATCATGTATGCAGAATATAGTTAAAATATTAGCAGAATGATTGAAAATAGATGTCTAGATTTTTAAAAAATGTAGTTTAATCAAGATATATTGGTTTTAAGTCCCAGTCAAGCAAATTAAACTGCTGACTTCCATATAGTTTGGAAGCCATTGTAACTAAGTGACTTGAGCTAGATTAAACTATAAAAACCCACTCATCCTTAACAAAAGTTGCAGATTTTGTAAATGTCTTCAGTTTTGATGACTTACAAATTTTGAGACTGTTTTCTAAGGGGTAGACCTCAAGAAGAGAACATAAGCATAGGTATTAAGCGCATCTGCTATACAAGCTTTCAAGATAGACCAATTTGTATTAAATCAGAGGTATCTTTTCTTAATAATATTAATTTGGAATGTGTTTTATGAAGTCCAGTCAATAAATCATCACAGAAATGCTGCTTACTAGACTTATCAAAAATATTGTTAGAAAATTAGTTAATATTTAAGTGTTTTGAACATGAAAAGTACGGGAGGTGCTAAATTTTCAAAATGAAAACTGTCCCTTTCTTGTGAGTGTAAAAAGAGAGAAAAGGTTATCAGTACTTTAAAGACATAGATTATTCAGTATTAAGATATTATTAAAATTATGATGATTATTCCAGCTTTTAGCTAAACCATTACTTTTCTTATTTCTTTAATACTATGCATGTGCCTTGGATTGGGCCAAATCTCTTAAAAGGATTGAGTGAAGAGAACTTTGCCCTGGATTCTGGTTGATTGCGTAATATAACATAGACTAGATCTAGATCATGTGCATTTTATCTATTCTTTAGTAAAATGAAATAAAGTTTAATGTGTTACTTTACATCCTTACTCTGCTCTTCATAAAATAAAAAATTCTGTTTATAAGTGTTTTATTTTGAATAATCTTTACCTTTGATCTTAGTTAAAGACTATGTTGGACATGGTTGAATTGGGCATAAAAGAACTTTCCATTCAAAAGTACAGGAGAACTTCAGTTACAAATACCTCGAAAATGGAGGTTGTTCGTAACTCTGAACAAAATGTTGTGGTTGTTCTTTCAAAAGTTTACAACTGAACATTGACTTAATACAGCTTTGAAACTTTACTATGCAGAAGAAAAATGCTGTTCAGTTCATAACTCTGGTGTTTGTAAATCTGAGGTTCTACTGTATGGGAAATTCTCTTAATAGTAAAAATTGTAACTTGACTGACTACCACTGCTTTATTGACTTACACTGTGTAATATGATGATACATTTGGAATCATATGAGTGTATAGATATCATATTATATTAATTGTAAAACAGTTGAAGTTGATGATTAAAATAACCTCACGGTGTTGAGGTCACTAATTTGTAGGATTGCATATGTAACTATATGACATGCTTTGAGATCTCGTGGTATTATTGAATTTTGGGTTCAACCTCTGTGGATCCCAAAAGCAGCTTTGATTAATAAGGCCTCTGTACGGGAGGGCGGGATTTATTATCATGCCGAACAAAAGGTATTTCTGCTGCTTCCCCCCCCCCCCACCTTTTTAGGGATTGACTGAGATCAGCTTTAAATCCCCGGGGCTTTGTTAGAGCACTTTGGATGGGAGTTTGAGTCAGTATACTCCCTCGCCATGCCTCCTGTAGGTCAATGTTGCCCACTTTCAGGGCTGTGCTTGGCCTCTGAAGGCCGACTTCGTTTATTATTACTTGGGTTGTGGCTACTTTGCATCATCATATGCTATTCCTTTGCAAACTATTCTCCACTGGAGACATCAATAAAATTATACTGGGGTGAATCTGGCGTAGAATGCTTCCAGATCTCCAAATTTTTGAATAAAATGGAATTTGCTTTAGGCATTTTGTCTTGTCCCATTTTGGTTACATGACAGTCATGCATCCTGTTTGTGAATTATTTAAAAAACAATACAAGATATGTAATACACCTAATAATGCTATAACTCCTGAATAATTGCTGTACTGCACAATTCCCAACTAACCCATTTTTTCAAGAGCCAGAATACCCACACATCAAAGGGAAGAAACCTTTGAGTTAGACACCCTACACAGAAATAGATCGTATAGGGTGTGCTACATTACAACCATCCACACCTCAAGCTAATGTTGCATAAGCACTTCCTGGCCATTTGGTAAAGATTCTGGTGGGTAGTCACATCTGATCACATCAAAGATGAGTCCTAAATAGACCCATTTCTAGCAATGTGCAGAAAGTCACAGGTAGCAACCAGTCTGGCCTGACCGATGGCTCTGTCCCAAACAAAATAATATAATGGGACTTTGGATGGTTACGACGTCCTGTTATCACCTTACTAATATAATGGAAAAAATTATAGATTGCTGGATTTTATCTACCATGGAGTCTCTAATGGTTGGCAAAGCTCTAGGCATGCAGTTCTTGATCAGGATTGGCCTCACCTGGCTTGAGCAATAAAATGGCTACAAGCCACTCAGAACCTCTTACCTGAATCTACATTGTATAAAGCCCTTTTTTGAGTTAGTTGTATTGCTGACTTGACTTGGCTGCAGTTACCTCTCTGGCTACCTATATTCTTGTTTTTTGTACAGTAGTTCCCATTTGGACAGCTGCTGTGTCCACAAAGGTACGTTTTATTATCCTGTTTGGCTTTGTCTAATTATACACAGTCAGTTGTTTGCTGTGTGAGGCTAGGTGGATAGCTGTGTTACATCCCTTATAAGGAAAAAAGTATGTTAGAACAACTTTTACATGATGGTTCTAACATGCGAAGGCGTATGGTGGAGTTCTTATCTGATCTATACAGCAATTTGACAGGCTGCGTGATGACTGGCACTTTCAAAGGGAAGACTTGATCTGTTGTGTAGATCACTGCATGCTTGCTTCCTACATGTGATGGAGTTCAAGTATATGATAGGGTTGCGGGGCGGGGGGCAGCATGTCTGTGCTCTGAAGGGATAACATATTGGCTTAAAAAGTATGGCCTCTCCATGTAGTGGAGATAAGGTGTTCCAACACAGCATCCAGTCATTTGGAGATGCATAGTTGCTAGTCATCTGTATTTGGACATTGTTATATCTGCATGTTTTGGGTGTAGTTAACTTTTGATGTGATGAGGGCTTTCCATGTATGCAAAGTTTTTCCTTGTGTTTTAATAAAATTGTGTTTCTGTTCCTCAATAAGCAATGGATCTGCCTTTAATTAGTGCATGATTGCAAATACTGATAAATTTATTAAGCAAATGTGGGCCCTTCAAATGTATATGAGAAAACTGTGGGCTTTCCCTTTTGTTGCCCAGTTAGGAATGCAGATGTCTTCCTCTTCCACTTTAATTAACTGTCATCTACTTCAGACCTTGATGATTACTTCAGATAGTTGGCATATGTATTAATACACAAAACGCTTTATAGTAATCAGTCTCTTTCCCGTCATGTTATAGTAAGGGTATTTATCACTAAATTGCAAAACAATATATATGTTCCAGGCCAATGGGGGCTGCGGGAAGGGCGGCCAGCACATCCCTCGGCCCACGCTGCTTCCCGCAGCCCCCATTTGCCTGGAGTGGAAAACCGCGGCCAGTGGGAGCCGCGATCGGCCAAACCTGCGGATGTGGCAGGTAAACAGCCCGGCCCACTAAGGGCTTTCCCTGAACAAGCAGCGGACCGGTTTTGAGAACCACTGAACTAGGTGTAAGTGGGTGATATTGTTATCAGTGATGAGCTGCCAAAATCTTGACAACCGGTTCCCTATAAAAAGTTCTGATTTAAGGGATGTGCCCCAGTATGTATTTTTTGTACCAACAGGGTTACCATACGTCCGTATTTTCCCAGGAGGAATTTTTAAAATTTAAAAATTTAAAAATTCCTCCTGGACGGCGATTTAAGAACCGAAAAGCCTGACCTGTCCGGGAAAATACAGATGTATGTTAACTCTGCCTAAAGTTCTTTTTTAAAAAGATGGGCCTGAACTAGAAATGAGCTCCGTTTCACATGTGTGGGTCCCCGCCATGCCCTGGGGGTGTGCTAGGGTGACCAGATGTCCTGATTTTATAGGGACAGTACTGATTTTGGGGTCTTTTTCTTACATAGGCTCCTATTACCCCCCCCCCCCCGTCCTGATTTTTCACACTTGCTGTCTGGTCACCCTAGGGTGTGCACATGTGTGGGTCCCAGCTGCTCCATGCCCCCCTCATTGAAGCAGGTGTTCAGGGTTACTGCCCTGGGAACTGCAGGGCACCAGTGGACGTGGGGCCAGCTGCAGACAGGGGCGTGGGGTAGGGCTAGCTGGAGGCAGGGAGTGCAGGGCTGGCTGTGGGCAGGGCAGGGGGTGCGGAGCTGGCTGGAGACAGGAAGGTGCGGGGTTGGCTGGAGGCAAGGGGGTGTGGGGCTGGCTGGAGACAAGGTAGGGGCTGGCTGTAGGCAGGGCAGGGAGGTGCAGGGCTGGCTGGAGACAGGCTGGCTGCAGGCAGGGCAGGGGGTGCGGCAGGGGCTGGCTGCGGGTGGGGGTGGCTGGAGGCAGAGGGTGCGGGGGTGGCTGGATGCAAGGGCTGGCTGTGGGCAGGGTGGTGGATACTCACAGGGAGAGCAGCAGGACGCAGCCCAGGCCCAGCAGAGCAGCTGGGGACCCATCAGGTAGCAGAGGGAGCCCCAGGGCCAGGGGAGCTGCAGCAGCAGCAACAGGGCTTGTGCCCAGGGCCAGGCGGTAGCCCACATGGCTCCCGCAGTGCAGCGCCCCTGGTGGCTGGAGGAGGAATTACATCACTTCCCGGCTGGAGCCCATCAAAGCCTCAGCGCCCCCTGCAGGGAAGCGGTTTAACAACCGGTTCTAAAACTGCTTCAAAATTTAACAACCAGTTTGCGCGAACCGGTGCGAATTGGCTCCAGCTCACCACTGATTGTTACCCAGCTCTAACCTGGAAACAGCAGTCTAAATGGTGGAATATGGAGAGCAACCAATGAAACAGTAAGATCCTGGGTACTCTGAGGAAAGTGGTCCTAAAGTCTATGACAAGGCCTCTGGATTTTGCAGCATTCCAGTACAACAGACTAGATAATCTGCAATTTAAAAATTGAAGTTCTGTTGAATTTAATATAATAGAGTAAATTTCTATTGTTTATATTACAGTAGTGCCTTACATTAGAGTAGCAATTGAGATGCCCAGTCAGGGATCAGGTCCTTGATGTGCGAGGTGCTATACAAACCCCTAATCAAAATAGTTTCTGCTCCCAAAGAATTTACAATCTAGGCTACAGCAGAACACAACAGGTAAATGAAACAGATGGAGGTGGGGAGAGGTGAAGGACAAGATAACAGTAAAACAAGCATATTTGCTAGCATAATGACCTTTAGTTAAAATTGTCATGTAGGCATAGTCATGTACAGTCATAGTACATGCAATTCTAATGATTAATCTATTCATTTAAAAAAGTAGTTGAGATTGTTTTTGTTTTTGAAATGTTTTCTCTTCTGTGTATTGCTGTTTAATTTAAAAATCTTTTATGCAATGCTTCCAGTTTTAGTAATAACATTTCTGTCCAAGAATACTGAGTGAAATTTTCACAGTTTTTTTTCTTTAGAGTTGGGGTTTGGGAAAGACATAATTATAGGTGATACCTTCCACTAAACCAGCTTTTGGTACAGATAAGCTTAGCAGCTGTTCGTTCATCATCAGGCTGCAGCAAATGAGTGCATTGCTCATTAAGGAGAATATTAAAAAAATTCAGTTTATCAGGCATTTTTTAGTGTACATGATGTTTTTGTAAAATGCAAAATTAGTGCTCCCATAGTAAAAGTGTGGCTGCATTTGTTATATGCTATCTTTTTAACTACTCCAGTGGTTCTGAAACTTTTGTACTGGTATGCGACCCCGACACTCTTCCACCCCCCCAAATTAAAAACACTTTTTTATAAATTTAACGCCATTATAAATGCTGGAGGCAAAGTGGGGTTTGGGGTGGAGGCTGACAGCTTGCAAGCCCCCATGTAATAACCTTGCGACCCCCTGAGGGTTCCCGATCCCCAGTTTGAGAACCCCTGAACTACTCATTTGGCAAGTCATGGTTTTGACCTCTCCATATTGCTTCATAAACCTAGCACTGTTTTGTTAGTGTTCCTACCTTCACCAGCTGTGGATATTACAATAGTGTAAAGCAGAGGTGGGCAAACTACGGCCTGCAGCCCACATTTGGCCCGCGGCTGGAGAGGCTAGCCCCCAGCCCCTCCTCTGCTGTCTTCCCCCCCATCCCCCGTAGCCTCAGCTCGCAGTGCCACCAGCGTGGGAGGGGGCTGCACTGTGGGGGGGCAGGGGAGAGTAGGGAGGCAGGCTCATCTGCAGCCACAGGGGAGCAGGTGGGTGGTGTGGGTGGCGAGAGCGTGGCAAACGCGGGCAGAGGACACAGGCGGAGCACTGGGTGGCTGTGCAGCTGGCTGGAGAGAAGCGGCGCTTTTAAGGGGAAACAGCTGCTTCTCTCCAGCTGCGTGGCTGCCCCTGCTCCTCCCGAGTCCTCCACCCATGTTCGCAGGGCTGCATTCTGAACGGGGCTTTAGAGGGGGCCTGTCAGGGGGCGGGGGTGTGGATAGGGATCGAGGCAGTCAGGGAGCGGGGGGGGTTGGATAGAGGGTAGGGTCCTGGGGAGGTGGTCAGGGGTAGGGGGTCCCAGGAGAGGGTGGTCAGAGGACAAGGAGTAGGGGGGTTGGATGGGTTGGAGGTTCTGAGGGGGGCAGTCGGGGGCGGGAAGTGGAACGAGGCAGGTAGGGTTATGATTTGGGGACACAGAAACTTCCCTACCCGGCCCTCCATCCAGTTTTGGAACTCCGATGTGGCCCTCAGGCCAAAAAGTTTACCCACCCCTGGTATAAAGGCTGAATCTGTAGCCATTCAGGCAGACACAGTGACAACTTTCTTCATTCATCCAAGTATTGTGTTAGTTCTGAAACCTAATTTGGGCACCTGTTCAGCAAAGGATTTAAACACATACCTAATTTCAAGTACATGAATACTCCCACTGACTTCATTGAGACTATTTGCATGCTTAAATTTAGATAAGGGTTTAAAACCTTTGCTTAAACAGAGCCTTGGATCACTGAATGCCAGGGTTGGCTGCTTCGCTGTTGAAAAACAAACCACATCCAGAATTTTTTTGCCAAGTTCTGTGTACATCCTGGCATTCTATTACATTTAAAGTGGTGCCAAAATTATGTGAATGCATGTCCTTGCGTTACTGAGAGCAGTTAACAAGTGGTGTCTGCCTTTGTTGACCCAATTTAGGTAATTTCATTTGGGCTGCCTAATATCTCCCTGTGAATTCAAGTAAATGCTGTTGTTATTGTATTGAGGTAGTGCTTAGGAGCCCGACGTGCGAATTGGCTCCCATTAAGCTCTAGGTACTGTGTAGATATTTAAAAACAAAAGAAAAAGTTGCCTGCCTTGAAGAGCTTAAATCAAAGTATAAGACAACAAGTGAAGACAACAAGAAGACAGGGGGAGCACAAGGGAACAATGACACAGCATTGGTCACGATAAAAAGCAGCAATCAGAATCTACCTGCTGATTAACTGTGATTGAAATTGTTTTGTAGATGCCACAAGAGAGGAGAGTTTTGAGGGCATTGGTATTCACTCCCAGTCCTAAACTTTTATGCAGTCTCCCTGTGCACTGTGAAATACATACATTGAACACTTTAAGCAGGCTACATTTCACTGATAGGATCCTTGAGAATGGTGAGCTCTGTAAAAATGTAAGGTGTTGTACTTTTTGAATGGCTAGTTGTTATCTTCTAGCAAATAAAATAGTTTTAAAATTAAACGGCACATCAAACTATAACAATTTACGTATAATAGTATGTATCTACTGAAAGGAAAAAAGTTATTTCATAGATTCATAGATACTAAGGTCAGAAGGGACCATTATGATCATCTACTCCAACCTCCTGCACAACGCAGGCCACAGAATCTCACCCACCCACTCCTGCGAAAAACCTCTCACCTATGTCTGAGCTATTCCTTCCCGACCCCAAATATGGCGATCAGCTAAACCCTGAGCATATGGGCAAGATTCACCAGCCAGATACCCAGGAAAGAATTCTCTGTAGTAACTCAGATCCTACCCCATCTAACATCCCATCACAGGCCATTGGGTCTATTTACCATGAATATTTAAAGATCAATTAATTGCCAAAATCATGTTATCCCATCATACCATCTCCTCCATAAACTTATAGAGTTTAATCTTAAAGCCACATAGATCTTTTGCCCCCACTGCTTCCCTTGGAAGGCTATTCCAAAACTTCACTCCTCTGATGGTTAGAAACCTTTGTCTAATTTCAAGTCTAAACTTCCCAATGACCAGTTTATATCCATTTGTTCTTGTAAAAAGAAAAGGAGTACTTGTGGCACCTTAGAGACTAACCAATTTATTTGAGCATAAGCTTTCGTGAGCTACAGCTCACTTCATCGGATGCATTTGTTCTTGTGTCCACATTGGTACTGAGCTTAAATAATTCCTCTCCCTCTCCGGTATTTATCCCTCTGATATATTTATAGAGAGCAATCATGTCTCCCCTCAACCTTCTTTTAGTTAGGCTAAACAAGCCAAGCTCCTTGAGTCTCCTTTCATAAGACAGGTTTTCCATTCCTCAGATCATCCTAGTAGCCCTTCTTTTACCTGTTCCAGTTTGAATTCATCCTTCTTAAACATTGGAGACCAGAACTACACACAGTATTCCAGATGAGTCTCACCAGTGCCTTGTAAAACGGTACTAAAACCTCCTTATCTCTACTGGAAATACCTCTCCTGATGCATCCCAAGACCGCATTAGCTTTTTTCACGGCCATATCACATTGGCAGCTCATAGTCATCCTATGATCAACCAATACTCCAAGGTCCTTCTCCTCCTCCGTTACTTCTAATTGATGCGTCCCCAGCTTATAACTAAAATTCTTGTTATTAATCCCTAAAAACATTACCTTACACTTCTCACTATTAAATTTCATCCTATTACTATTACTCCAATTTACAAGGTCATCCAGATCCTCCTGTATGATTTCCCGGTCCGTCTCTAAATTGGCAATACCTCCCAGCTTTGTATCATCTGCAAACTTTATTAGCACACTCCTACTTTTTGTGCCGAGGTCAGTAATAAAAAGATTGGTCCCAAAACCGATCCCTGAGGAACCTCCCTCCAGCCTAACAGTTCACCTTTCAGTATGACCCGCTGTAGTCTCCCTGTTAACCAATTCCTTATCCACCTTTCAATTTTCATATTGATCCCCATGTTTTCCAATTTAACTAATAATTCCCCATGTGGCACGGTATCAAACGCCTTACTGAAATCTAGGTAAATTAGATCCACTGCGTTTCCTTTGTCTAAAAAATCTGTTACTTTCTCAAAGAAGGAGATCAAGTTGGTTTGGCACGATCTACCTTTTGTAAAACCATGTTGTATTTTGTCCCATTTACCATTGACCTCAATGTCCTTAATTACTTTCTCCTTCAAAATTTTTTCCAAGACCTTACATACTACAGATGTCAAACTAACAGGCCTGTAGTTACCCGGATCACGTTTTTTTTCCTTTCTTAAAAATAGGAACTATGTTAGCAATTCTCCAATCGTACGGTACAACCCCTGAGTTTACAGATGCATTAAAAATTCTTGCTAATGAGCTTGCAATTTCATGTGCCAATTCCTTTAATATTCTTGGATGAAGATTATCTGGGCCCCCCCGATTTACTCCCATTAAGCTGGTCGAGTTTCGCTTCTACCTCAGATATGGTAATATCTACCTCCATATCCTCATTCCCATTTGTCATGCTACCATTATCCCTAAGATCTTCTTTAGCCTTATTAAAGACTGAGGCAAAGTATTCGTTTAGATATTGGGCCATGCCTAGATTATCCTTGATCTCCACTCCATCCTCCGTATTTAGCAGTCCCATTTCTTCTTTCTTTGTTTTCTTCTTATTTATATGGCTATAGACCTTTTACTATTGGTTTTAATTCCCTTTGCAAGTCCAACTCTACTTGACTTTTAGCTTGTCTCACTTTATCCCTACATGTTCTGACCTCAATAAGGTAGCTTTCCTTTCTGATCTTTCCCATCTTCCACTCCCTGTATGCTTTCTGCTTTTTCTTAATCACCTCTCTGAGATGCTTGGTCTACAACTCCTGCCTATGAATTTTTTCCCCTTTCTTGGATGCAGGCTTCCGATAGCTTCTGCAGCTTTGATTTAAAGTAATCCCAGGCCTCCTCTGCCTTTAGATCCATAAATTCTTCAGTCAATCCACTTCCCTAACTAATTTCCTTAATTTTTGAAAGTCAGCCCTTTTGAAATCAAAAACCCTAGTTGCAAATTTATTTTTGTTAATCCTTCTTTCTATTCAGTTTGGACTGAATTAGCTCATGATCACTTGAACCAAGATTGTCCCCTACAAGCATTTCTTCTATGAGGTCCTCACTACTCACCAAAACCAAATCTAAAATGGCATCCCGTCTAGTCGGTTCAGCAACTACTTGATGAAGGAATCCATCAGGTATCGCATCTAGGAAAATCTGAGCCCTGTTGTTATTACTAGCACCCGTCCTCCAGTTTATATCTGAGAAGTTAAAGTCTCCCATGATCATGCAGTTTCTATTAGTATTTACTTCATTAAAAACATTAAAGAGGCTCTATCCATACCCAAATTAGATCCCGGCGGTCTATAGCACACCCCAAGCACTATCGCAGGGGAGGCTCTAGTAGTTTTCTTCCCCAATATGATTTTTGCCCAGACGGACTCTTATCCATTCCATCGCTTCTTATTTCTTTACATTCTACCTCATCATTGATATACAATGCTACTCCACCACCTTTACCTTTATTTCTGTCTTTCCTAAACAGCACATACCCTTCAATACCTGTAGTCCAGTCATGACTACTATTCCACCATGTTTCTATTATCCCTATAATATCTGGTTTCACTTCCTGCACCAGTAGTTCTAGTTCATCCATTTTGTTACCTAGGCTCCTCGCATTGGTGTACAAACGTCTTAATATTTGCTGTTTGACCTCGTTCACCTTCTGTACCCGATTAGGCACGGTCATTCTACAGCCAGTATAACCTATTAGACTGGTATCCACACTGCCCTTCCTCCGTATATACATTCTCCTACCCACGGTTGTATCCTTTCTTTCTTTATTTTCTTCCCTCTCAATGTTAAAGTCCGGTGTGAAGATTACCTGGACATCTCCCAAATTCCTAGTTTAAAGCTCTCTTAATCAATTGTGCCAGCCTCCATCCTAGAAGTCTGTTTCTGTCCCGCCTCAGATGAAGTCCATCCTGAGAGATCCGTCCTCTGTCCATGAATGCCTCCCAGTGACCATACATCCCAAAGTCGTTCTTAGAGCACCAGTGCCTAAGCCATCTGTTGATGGTCATAATCCTGTCACACCTTTGTTGCCCTTCTCTAGGAACAGGCAGAATCCCACTAAAGATCACCTGAGCCTCGATTTCTTTAAGCATCTTCCTCAGCCTAGCATAGTCTCCCTTAATACTTTCCAGCAAGAATCTATCCATATCATTTGTTCCCACATGAAGGACAATCAGTGGGTTCTTTCCCGCTCCCTTTAGGATCCTTTTCAACCTCAGATCTACATCCTGTATCTTAGCACGTGGAAGACAACATACCCTTCTATTCTCTGGATCAGCTCTGGTTACAGGCCTGTCTATTCTTCTCAGTAAAGAGTCCCCGATCACATAAACCTGCCTTTTCCTGGTGACGGTGCTATTCTCCAGTCTATCCCCTGTTCCCTCTGGCTGCAAGTTCTTTCCATACTATTCTCCCTTGTAATCCTCTTCAACCCATCCTGTATCCTCCTGGGGCTCATATTTGGTGTAGTCTCTATTGACTTGTCCCCTTTTCCTATAGGACTAGCCGCTCTTCTCTTCTTCCTTGCCCTTCCATCTTCAGTGACTACCTGCTGAGCCCCTTCTTCATTTTCCAACTCTGCAAACCTGTTCTTGAGCTCTATTTCTCTTTCACTAGCCCGTCTTTTCCTCTGCCTGGTTCTTTTAGTCACATGCTTCCACTGACCACTTTCCTTACCTAGTTTCCCCTCAGAATTCCACAGTCCTGCTTCCATCTGCAAGTCTGAGCTTTTCCCTTCAGATACCTCATGTCTTTGCTTCATAATCTGCTCGAACCCCTTTCTAAACTCAACCAGACTTTCCACCTGCATCTCCAAACCTCAGATCTTTTCCTCCATCAGCTCTGTCAGATGGCATTTCATGCAGACAAAACTCTTCCCAAGTACCCCCTCCAGGATCATGTACATACCGCAGCTTCCACATCTCAAAATTTATATTTTATCTATTCCTTAATTAGTATCTTGTAACTTTTATATAACAGTTTTTTATATTAATAGGACTGTTACATACAAAATATATTCAATATTTCAAACAGAAATTGAAGAAAATTAGGAAGTTAAATTACACAATATTGGTAAGCCAGAGATTTCAAAATTGTGGTTGATATTTCTTCACTAACTTTTTCTTTTCAACATCACAATAATTGATAATAATTTGACAGAAAAGAGACTTATCTTGACAGTGGTCCCTTCTGGAAGAACAAATCTAGTCTTCTATTTTTTCCATTGGTGTATGCTATATCCATATTTTTCTGTAAAAGCAGATGTACAACCTACTAACATATGCATGTTGTAATAGAAAAGTGCATGAAAGTATTGGTTTATTTATTGATAGTGTAAAAATAAATTGCACACTTGCTTTTAAAAATAAACTCCAACTCTATCATGAATAGAATAAGTGTGTATAGATAAATGAATTAAATACAAGATTTGTCAAATCCACTCACTAATGGAGAATGGTGCTGTGCTCAATTCATGTAGAATTTGTTTTCAATTGGGAAAAAAAATATGAAGAGCATAAACAGATGCAAAATTGTTTTTCTGCAGGGAAAGACAGACTGAAACAATACAGAGTTAGGAAAAAGGCCCAATTTCTGACCTCCCTGCATAGCCCAAGCAGCCAGACTGGGAAGTTGCTCTGGAGCTGGGCTTGGAGGGAGAGGAATGCTTCCTTCTCAAGTCATTTTGGGGAAGTGCAGCAGCTCTCTTGCCACTGCTTTAGCCTGGGGACTAGAGTAGCCTCTTTGATTTAAGTGCATATATGGATAGAGTTAAAATTACAATGAACTTCACCTTTTCACTACCTCATTATGAAATGCTTCTCTTAGCAACCCTAACTATAGGTTAATGCAGGGTTATTTTTGTGTATGTGTTAACTTTTTAAAATCAGTAATACAGCTGGATTGTGTGTGTGTGTGCATGTGCACGTGCTCATGTGCCTTGCTCTGTCTTCCTTCCCTCCTATATTTGGGTTTTTAACGTCAAGATCTTTTAGACAGGACTGTTGTGAATGGGTGTCAATTGTTATACTTAACAGTCACGGCAGCATGCTGACTCCTCTTGGTGTGACCACATAGTTTTATAAGTTTAAAAACTGTCAGCTTAAACTTTAAATCCTAGTTTTTGCTGGTCTCTCATAAAATTATTTAAATATAGCTTTTTCATAACAAATTTCCTTTTTTCAAATGGTCTCTAAGGAAAGAAAGATGATGTTTGCCTGAGAGAGGCTGTCTCTTCACTTGGAAAAAAAAAACTTGAGTTAACTAACCCAGAGGTAAAATCCTAGTGAGGACAAGGCAGTTGGTCTCAAGATGTTAACTTGTGTGAAAACAATCTCTGCTAACTCATGTGAACACTACAAACTGTCTTGTTTTCAGTAACATTTTGCCTCTGAGCTTGTTAACTCAAGTTAAAAATACAGCTCTTTTCCAAGTGAAAAGAAGGCCAAAGTGGTTTGACTTCTTTGGACCAGTTGTATCTAGGACAAATACTGTCCTCTGTGAAAGATGAAGCTAAAATAAACCGGGACTAGAGCATTTCTCCCTCATTCTGTTGGATGGGAAGCGTTTACAGTTCCCCTCAGGAATAGCTTGTGTAGACCACTTAGAAAGTCATAGATTCTTTGGAATCTGCATAGATTCCAGGAGGTCAGTGGGAGGACAGGGCTATCCACACAGTTGCTTCCTCAATCCCTGTCACCACACTTCATTATACTTCCGCTGGCCACCTCTGCTCCCAGAATCCCAATCTTAAACCAGGAGAGGGAGGTGTTCTTGGTGTGTAACAGGCTTAGCAGAAAAGCCCTTTGCACACAGCTCAAGACAAATTTCCTTGCAAACTCTGTTGTGCTGGAAGCAGGGATAATGTGCTCCCACAAGCACTGCTACTGGTCCGCATACTCTCCACACACTCCTTCCATGTGGAACTAGCGTAGCTGGATGGAGGGCAATGCTGCAAAGGCAGCTGAACACCATTTCAGCATGGGAAGCATTGCTCTGCAAGTCTAAAGTCCCTGATTCTCAGACCTCCAACTGACCAGGAAAGCCAAGTTACACTGACATTCAGTTGTATGGCTAGCTTTATTCTTCCCGCTTCAGTTATTGAAAACCTGGATAAAAGCTTTTGGCTTTGAGTTCCTTAGACTAGGTAGCTAATGTTTACTTCCCAGCTGGTTTATTTTAAAACTGGCAGACCTCTGGAAGGTTTTTATTTTTCTTCTTTTGATTGGTGAGGTGGGGAATGTTATGGAGGCTTAACATAAATGGAATTCTACACACTTGTTTTCAGTTTAACTTTTTCATTTAGGTCTGTGTGCAGTGTGAAATTAGGATGGACTCAGAGATCTCAAATCACTACCTGACTGCTTGTTCCTGCTGCCAACACTGGCTTTTTCCCATTAAAACATCTATCTTCCTGAAAGTGGGGTTCTTTAAAAAGAACATTATCCTGAAGGCTTTCAGCAACTGTTTTGCTGCTGATCAGCTAAGAGTGTACTTCTGGTATGGATGTCAGTGGGCATCCTGAGCTTGTGCAAGAGAGATCACCTAAAGTAATCCTTCATATATAGTATTTCTAATTGATAGGTCTTACCTTATTTCTAGGGCTCTCTTCACCATAGTATAGCGGGCTAAATTCAGTAATTAAAATTTACATAATCTTATCTGCGGTTGCCTGCATTTTTCCTTTCCTAAGTTCAGAACTTTTGCTTTCTATCCTCTCTCTCTCTCTCTCTCTCTGCCTCTGTTATTTGTTTCCTGTTTTCAGTTATTTAGTGACGGCCTGATGGCAAAGTGCTCTGAAAATGGCTCGGTCCTCTCCCCTGGTTGGACATTTTATAGGAAAGGAATGCAGTCACAAACCCTGCAAGAAGTCAGCATCTGGATGAAGAGCAGCTAATGGAAGCTGAAGCCAAGTAAGCCATATGTGATGTTTGGTTTAACTTGAGCCAGTTGCTCTTCATTCAGATGTTGCTCTCTTGCAGCTTATCGGACACCTTTGTCAAATGGCATTGCTTGTATGTACTGAGCAGGAGATGTATCATCAATATATTTTTGGCACCGGAGTCTCTCAGATTTTCTAAGCGATCTCTTCTATGCGTTGAAGGTATTGTAGCAAACATAGGTGTGGTTTGGGCCTCTTCACAAGTGAGGGTAGGTGGTCTGGAAGGTCAGAGTCTGGAGATATGGATTTGTGACAGAAGGAACACAAATGAATAAACACAATAAAGCTAAAAGCAACATCTTCCTACATATCCTGCTATCCTCTCTATTCTGGTCCAGTCCACTGAGAAAACGTCATAATTTTCAAAATATTTCATTTTTCATAACACCTTGAAAATAAAATACTTATTTTCTTAAATGTGTTAATTGTGCGCTTGTACTGGTTTATAACTGAAGGGCTCCTTAATACTGAGATGCAGAAGCTCATGCTGCATATCTAGTGAATCAATTAATATCCTTAATTTTCCCAGCTCTGCACAGCTCTGTCTATGCTTATGTATCTGCTTCTGTTTATTATTCATCTCACTTTTCTTCATTAGTAATGTCAACTTCACCACTCACCTTTTCTCCTCTCCATCTTATATTTCTGCCTTCTACCATGTCTAACCCCTGTGCTTTGAATAACCTTCTTTACCACAGTACACCTGGCTTCCAACTTTCCTTTAAAACCCTTAAAAACTGTTTTCTGCCTTCAAATAATAATTATGTAAATATAATCTCTTCTCCACTCCCATTTTATTTAAAAACAGTTTTATTACTCTCCCCTAGATCTCCCTGAGTATTCTTACCTAAACTCTCTGTGTTTTTGGATTGTAAGCATCTAATTACCTTGACTTTGAGCATCGTACAGCGTGGTGTATGTCTGCACTTAGTAATACTGTCTTACAATTTATTATTTATTAACTTCCTCACTGTGAACAACAGTGGATTTATGGTGCTTGAAACCATAGTTTTGATTCTTTAAGAACTCATCCTGTGAAGTCTTTTCCTTGCTAGTGATAGTTCAATAAAAAGCCCCTTTTAATGTACTTTGATAGAGTGCTTCAATTTGCTTTAATCAGTTGTACCAGGGTTTAGACAATGTCTCTATTCTGAATATGAAAGTTAGTGGGTAGTGTAGTTTGCCACCGTGCGTTTGTTTTCATCATGTTGCTCTTTCCAATAGTGACTATTTTCCTTTTCATGTCTATCTGAAATGTTAAGGACAAGTTTGATTTTGTTGTTGTTGTTGGGGTTATAAGAAGTTAGCAGGGATTGTTATCAGCTGAAAGACTATTATAAAGAGTGTCAGTAAAGAACTTGACATCTTAGAAACTTTCAGTTGGGTGGTGGCTGTTATTTGCCAGATAAGTCATTTGTACCTAACACTTGCCTTCACTGGAACAGTGCTCATTTTCTTGTACTTGAGTGCTTGCACTCTTCTTTTGTTTTTGTTTTTTTAAAGTCCCTTAGTCCTCCTTTCCATTTCTTAAAGTACATCTTGGTGACTGTTTTCAAATTGTAATGTTTTGAGAAGATTAGATTGTACCTAGAAGATATAGTCCAATGCTTTAGTGCAATATAATTGGGGAAATACTAAACGACACTGACCTCATTTCCTTTAGAACAATGAAAATTAATAGTTTCACGTTTTATTAGGCTGATATTCCAGATGTAGTGTACATTTAATTAAGTGTAGTTTCCTTTTGGTTATGGTATGTGTATCTGTTTTTTGTCGCAAATTCTTTCTAGTTTTACAGTTTTCCACATGTTTTCTTTCACCATTTATGATTTTTTCAAAGAAGAGCTATAAGGATTTAAATCACTTTAGCATGCAGCAAAACAGTTCCCATTCAAACAATAAACGCCATTTTAAAAAGCCTTTAGATCTTCTGTCACTTCATAAATATAAATGTATAAAAACATTATGCAGTTGTAGTGCCCACCTGCTAATTAAATGCAGATTTCCTCAAACTTGTTTTAAAATCTGCTTATTTGTTTCAACTCTGTCTCTGTTCAGAATACATATGGTCCTTGTGAAACTAATTATGCTTATGGAGCAGCTGTTAAATTTAGTGCAACTAATTTTGTCCAATATTTTACATTTTAATTGATTACCTGTGAAGAAATTAACAAATTAACACTTATTGTGCAGTAACTGAATGTGCTTTTATGGATACTTTCAGTTTTTACAATTGGACTAAGTGTTGATGGAATAAAGACATTTCTTAGGATTTTAGTTAGGAAAGTTATTGGTGACCCTTGATTATCTGGTGTGAGAATTTAGGGATATTGAGTGATGCTAAGCATCTGTGTGTTCTGTAATGTAGACATGAAAAGCAGATTGGAAAGTAATAGCTTTTTCACAGAATTTTGGTAACATATGGGCTTATCTGGATCTAAGCACTCTTTGAAGATCTTTGAACTTGACTAAATGACTTAACCTTTGGCATAGTGGGTGGGTGTTGGGTGGTTATGGGTTTTTCTGGGGGCGGGGGTGGATGGGGGAGGTTGGCAGTCTACACTCAATCTTGACTTCCCTTTCCACCCTCGCCACCCAGAGTTTTTGTAATTTTTAACATTTTGATATTTGATCTTAATAAATGGCAGCTTTTAATTTTTGTTACAGTACACAAAATAGTATTATTAAAAAGTGGCTTTACTGTTCAAATGATAAGCAATTTTTATTTGATTTCAGAAAATTAAGCAATAACAATGTATTAAAAATATTTTGGAAAACTTCATCTTCAGTAATGGTTATATACAGATTTTCTTTTTTTCTGAGCTCAGATGACTTCTTAAATCTATAAAACCTGTTCCAAACTAAAAAAAAAAAAAGATGCATTTCATAAAGTTACATTTTTATTTAAGCTAACTTCAGTAACATAGGTCATTAAGATAGAATGTGAGTAAAATATACTGTGCCTTACTAGGCTACAGATGGGAATATATGGGTTTTTTAAATACAATAATAATTAGCACAACTTGTCTCATGAGTTTAGTGCATTTTAATTTTCATGTCTTCATAAACTTCTAAACCTCAGCATACCACTGTGAAGACTACATTAAAGAGTTAAATTTAATAAGGTCATTGAGAGAGAAACTATAGATTCTTACTGAGAGGTGTCAGTTCAGGACCAGTGCACTTGTATTCCTCCTCCATGGTCCCTTGAATCCACCCACTCTAGACAACCAGTTCTTCAGCAGTCACCTCTTTTTTGAGTAGAGACTGCTCTCCCTCCTGACCAGGGGATTTCCAGGCTGCACAGTTTCCTGCATACACTGTGCTATTCCCAGCAAGCCAAACTTCCTACACAGGCCAGCATCTGTACTTTGCTTTCTCTCCAGAGGCTATAAACAGTGTAAATGTCAGAGTTAAAAGGTACCACACAGCTTTTTATAAGCAAGTACATTTATTCTTGAGGTATGGTGACTATATTTCCCTATGTGGAAATACGGGATACCTGATAAAATTGCTCATATTCAAGAGAGTTCAATGGCAATCAATCAGAACTGTGCAGTAGCTCCGTCCCAACATTCTATAAAAACTCCAGGGTCCAGCAGGGGAGGGAGGGCTTCGGGGGGTCTGGGCCGGGGGCTGTGTGCAGGCAGGGGGGTAGCTCAGGGTGCACGGAAGGGGTAGCTAGGGGCTGTATCCCAGGAGGGCTCCCCTGCAATCCTTGTTCCCTGAGGGCTCTGCCAGCCGTGGAGCTGGGTCTGCAGCCCCTGTGGCTCTTACTGGTTGCATGAGAAAAGGGGGCTAGGAGTTGAGCAACTTCAACCCCCTGTACCAGTAGCAGTAAGAGAGGAGGGAATACCATGGCTGCCTGCTCCATGGCACCAGCCAGAGGAGCAACTGCAGTGCCCGGCTCTGGCTTCCTGCCTCCTAACAGGCCAGGAGCCAGGGAGAGAAGGAGGGGGGTGTGTGTGTGTTGGGGGGGGGGCTTGGAGCTGCCCCCTGGAACTGCCCTGCACTTACACTCCAGTTTGGGGATTGGACAACATCCCAGGTGTCCCCCAACTCTGCCCATGGGCTCGGGGGCTTCTGGCCCATGGGGAGCACTGGGGATCTGGGATTCAGCCCTGCCACTTCCGGCTTTAGCCCCGGTGCTGGCAATGGGGACTGGGGCTTCAGCGCCTCAGCTCCTGCCTTCAGTCCCGCGGGGACTGCCAGGGTTTGGGCATTCATCCCCACAGCTCCTGGCTGCAGCGAGGGGAGGGGAACTCTGAGAATCAGGGCTTCAGCCCCACGGCAGGCACCGGGGATCGGGGCACTGGGGCTCAGGCTCTGGGTTTCAGCATCGGCCCCCAGTGGTCCCCCTGAAAGGGCTTGCAGACCCCCACTGAGAACCCCTACTTTAGGTTTATCGTGGGGAGGGTGACAAACACCCTTAACACACCTTCCCCCCGCACAGGGCTGCCTCTTTTCCTACCTGATGTTGCCTCTTCCCGCCTCTGCACCAGGCCTGAGGCCACCACATGCTCTCACTGAGTGGCCACCGCCTGCCCTCACTTACCTGCCAGCCGCAAACAAGACTGGGTTGGGGCTGCGCTGATGGCTGGCTGATGAGCAGGGGGAGTGGAAAATATGGGACAATTTGCCTGTTTAAAAAAAAAAAAAAAAAAAGGGTGGGACACCTGCAAGATGGCTTAAGTATGGGCCTGTCCCATTAAAAACAGAATGGATGGTCATCCTATCTTGAGGTGAAAGCATTACAGAGAAAATATGTTAAAAACAATAAATGAACTTACACACATGCTAAAAAGCTTACAAAAGGTCAGCGCAGTTCCAGTCTTGGGCTCTGGTGGGTCAGTCCTTCAACACCCACAGTTGGGATTTCTCCATGGTTACATGTTCATAACTTAAATTTAGAAAGAGAACAACCATGAATAGTTCAATCTTTCTCGTATACAGTTTGGGCCTTTGATCTTAGCCTTACGTAACAGGTGATCAGCAGATGGTTGCCCACTCCTCATGGCATAGCTTTAAAAGGCTGGGTTTTTGCAGAACTGGAGGTGGAACATTTTCATTCTCCACCCTCTTGATATTCCCCAGGAAAACCACTTAAAACTTTTTTCTTCCGCTAGTCCATTGTTGTCTGGCATGTTGTTTGTTTGAACCCCCCGGTCTTACATCTGTTACATTCTCCCCTCCACAGGTGAGGTAAAATCCCTGCCCACAGTAATATATAAACTATTCTCTTAATACAATGGACCTCAAAGATTCTTAAACTTAATTCAATAAGGTTTCTCAAAGGTATTGGACAAAATTGCCATATGTTTCACACTAGATATACTGTTGAATTCCAAAGCTTAATTTCTTAGGATTTTGGACTTTTAACCAAAGTAGGAAACTAATCAACCATTTTTAAAAACAATTCACTTTGTTTTATAAAGTTATACTGGATATGTACGGTTCCCAAGAGGTTGAAGGCACTTGTCTGACACAATAGCATACTATTACAGGAGGAACCAGTAATGACCCCCTATATTTAGGTTGTCTAACACTTTCCACTGTCAGAGATTCTTGTAGCCTTTCTTTGGGAGGCTCTGTCCCCCCCCATTGTTGCAGCAGGCCTTTGACATTTGGCAGGAACAAAGCCCTGGCACTAGTGATATGGCCTTTTTTTTTGTCCCATGAAGTGCCATCCAGATTTAGTTGAATTATAAACTATTTCTTTTGCTTGTATTCCTTAGCTGAATTTTGGCAACATACCAAAATACTGCCCATGAACATTATAAGGAGCTCTAGGCTGATGCTGCCCCTAAAGCAGTATCAGTACCACATACTATACTGGGATGCCTGGCATAGGCGCCGACTCTGTGGGTGCTCCAGGGCTAAAGCACCCATGGGGAAAAATTAGTGGGTGCTCTGCACCCACTGGCAGCTAAGCTCCCTTCACCCTCCCCACTTCCTTCTCCTCCCCTCCCTGCCCCCCAAATGCACCGCGTCCCCGCTCCTCCGCTTACCTTCCAGCACTTCCCCCCGGCTGGCTGCTGCCAAACAGCTGTTTGGCAGCATGCTGAGAGGGAGGAGGAGCGGGAACGTGGCACGCTCAGGGGAGGAGGTGGGGTAGAGGTGGGGCCGGGGCAGGGATTTGGGGAAGGGGTTGGAATAGGGGCAGGGAGGGGAGGGGACTTTGGGGAAGGGGTTGGAATGGGGGTGGGGGTGGGGGCGGGGTTGGGGGCAGAGGACGGGTCGAGCACCCAGGGGAAAGCAGGGAAGTGGATGCCTATGATGCCTGGTAGCTGCCAGACCAGCTGTAATTGTAGGGATTTTTTCAGAGTTGAGCTGAACCCCTGGTCACGCTTTCCCTCCCACAACTCACGATATGTTCCTAATCACTAGCCCATTCCCTACTCTGGGATAACAGCCTTTAGTTAGTATCTAATGTAGCTAGTCCTGTAGCTCAGGGGTTCTCAAACTGGGGGTCAGGACCCATCAGGGAGTCGCGAGGTTATTACATGGGGGGTCGCGAGCGGTCAGCCTCCACTTCAAACCCCGCTTTGCCTCCAGCATTTATAATGTTGTTAAATATATAAACAAGTGTTTTTAATTTATAAGGGGTCGCACTCAGAGGCTTGCAGTGTGAAAGGGGTCACCAGTACAATAGTTTGAGAAGCACTGCTATAGCTCAAGTGGTAGAAGGCAATGCTGAAGATTCAGGCTTCAAATCCTGCAGCTGATATTATGGGGTGGGGGTTGTTTTGTATTTTATGTTTCCCCCACTTTTTGAAAAAAGGAAATTACGTACCAAAAGTTTAAGATGTAGGAATATTTACCAATAAAGCCAAACCCCAGAAAGAGGTTAACTTTCCTCTTTGAACAGAGTGTATGTACTCCTATTCAGTCATTTGGGAAGGCTACCAGTTTTTATTGGAACTTTAGTTAGTAGAGGTGTAACTTATTCAAATTTTATTTTATCCAAGACACTGGGGTTAATCCCTTCATTTTTGTAAATGTCATTTGTAATCACCAGAAGTGATCAGGGTTTCATTTCTGTTTTATCTGAAAGGTGATGCTATCAGCTGTACCCTTAAAACCCTTTCTGCCCAACAAATGCTGTTCTTTGTATGGAATACAATTCAAATACTCACCAAGTCAGGTGATATTTTGCATATGCAATCTGATGAAATGACATCAAGCATGGTTGGTTTGTATCATAGGCTGTGGGAGACTATGCCTCTCCAAACAGCCCAGCATAGCCCTGCCCACGCTCCTTCCAGAAAGTCCCTCCTGCTTGCCCTTCCCCCTTGGTCCCAGCCCAGGCAAGCTGGCTGCAACTCTTCAGGGGAGTGTGCTAGGGCTGGGGTTAGGGCTAGGTTGGCTGAGACTGGCCTGCGGCCTGGACTTGGGGTCGCTGGGGCCGCCCAGCGCTGGGGGGGGGGTGTCTGGGGGCACTGGGGCTGCCCTCCCTGTGCTTGGATGGTGGGGGTGGTATGCTGCCTGCCTGGCGCTGGGTTCTGGCGGCAGGACCAGCCGGCGGCTATCCACCGTCCATGACATAAAGCGAATATCTTTAGCCCATGATTTTTTGATTTTAAAACAATTTGCAATTAGACGAGCAGCAAATTAGTTGTTTGATGAATAGAGCAAAACCAAAACATTTTTTTCCTGGCCAGATAATAGAAATAATCTCTCACATCTATAAGTATGCAGATCAGCTGTCTCACAAGAAATGCTAGTAGTTCTCGCTGATGCTGATGTCCAGTAAAAAATGGTAGTTTTTTCCTCATGTGGCAGCTTAATAAAACTAACTTTATAACTTTAAAAATGTGCAGTTTTTCCTGTCTTCTTTAAATACACTTCTGTAGTTCCTTAGCTTTCTAACTTTCTAAGGGTTTTATATTGTGCCTGTCACCAGAAAGTCTGAACACCTTTCTCTTCCTTATTACTTCTAGTTACTTCTGTTTGACTTCATTTACATAACCATTCTCTCAGTGTATCAACTTTATTTCTAATTTTATTCTCATTAACTTTCCTATTTAAAGTGCTTTACTTTCTCCTTACTATTAATTCCTCTAAGGGATACTTTTTTCTTTCTTTATCCTTGGTTTCTGTTTCCTAACAGGGCACTTGGCTTCTCTTGCTTCTCCCTTTTCTAATTTTTTCAAGCCCTCAACCCATTCATCTAGTGGGCAATCCATTCTATCTTCATAAGTCATGTCTACATTACAAAACTATGTCGACCTGATTTACGTCAGTATACAATCAATGCAGTTATTACATTGCTTGTGTGTGTGAACATGTGGCTCCTCATATCAGTGCTGTGTATACTCACCAGGAGTGTTTGTATCGATACAGAATGTAGTACGCCGAGGGTGGGTACCTCAGTGTGCAACTCATCACCATCCAGCACAGGGTAATGTTGGGAAGTGTTTGCAATGCCCGATGGGGCCGCAATGAATTGCACAGAGGTGAC
This sequence comes from Eretmochelys imbricata, assembly GCF_965152235.1. Lineage (NCBI taxonomy): Eukaryota > Metazoa > Chordata > Testudines > Cheloniidae > Eretmochelys > Eretmochelys imbricata. The sequence continues at coordinate 23,576,125 of NC_135580.1, read as the reverse complement.
TGGGAGCATGGGATCAGCGTCCCATAATGCAGTGTTCTTCATCCCATAATTACAGCTGCATCCCATAATATTTCAATTCTTGTTTTCAAAAATCCCCACAAACCCACATATCCCTCCTTGCTGTCTGCCATAATTGGCATTAAAGCTCTGCATTATTGTCATGAGCATTGCAAGCACATGGCACATGATCCTGTAGTATTTGCAGAGCTGCAAGAGGAGCCACAGGGAAAGTGGTGATTCCTTAGAGGAATTGCTGTGGGACATAGAAACAATTCAGGGTTGTTGGAGGCATTCATGGAGCAGCTGGAGATGGTGGTGTGCCAGTTCTGGACCTGAGAAACAAACACTGGTGGGATTGCATTGGCCTGCAGGTTTGGGATGATGAACAGTGGCTGCAGACCTTCTGGATGTGCAAGGCCACATTGCTGGATCTGTGTGCTGAATTCAACCCAGCCTTCTGGCGCAGGGACACAAAAATGAGAGCCACTCCGACGGTTGCAAAGTGAGTTGCAGTTGCACTGTGGAAACTTGCAATGCCAGATTGCTGCCTTTAAGTTGAGAATCAATTTCGAGTTGGGAAATCCACTACAGGGGCGGGCGTTGTCATCCAAGCGTGCAGGGCTTTGCAGGGCTGTGACTTGGAGCAATGTGCAGGACATAATGGATGGTTTTGCAGCAATGGGGTTCCTGAACTGCAGTCGGGAGATAGATGGTATGCATATCCCTATTTTAGCACCAGACCACCCTACCACAGAGTATGTCAACAGAAACGGCTACTTTTCTACGGTAATGCAGGTGCTGGTGGATCACCGGGGATGCTTTACTGACATCAGTATGGGCTGGTCAGTGAAGTGCAGAACACATGAATCTTTAAGAACACAGGACTGTTGAGAGAGCTGCAAGCAGGGACTTTCTTCCCCGACAGGTGGATTACCACTGAGAATGTTGAAATGACAATAGTGATGCTAGGAGAGACCCAGCCTATCCCTTGCTCCCAGGGCTCATGAAGCTGTACGCTGGCTACCTCGACAGCACCAAGCGCTTCAAGTAATGGCTCAGCAGGTGCAGAATGACTGTTTTAATGTGACTTGGTGTTGTTTACTTACAAGATTGGATCTCAATGAGAAAAAACATCCCAATGATTGTAGATGGTTGCTGTGTCCTGCATAATATCTGTGAAGCATAAGATAAGAACAGCCATACTGGGTCAGACCAAAGGTCCATCTAGTCCAGTATCCTGTCTTCCAACAGTGGCCAATGCTAGGTGCCCCAGAGGGAATGAACAGAACAGGTAATCGTCAGGTGATCCACCCCCCTGTCGCCCATTCCCAGCTTTTAGCAAACAGAGGCTAGGGACACCATCCCTGCCCATCCTGGCTAATAGCCATTGATGGACCTATCCTCCATGAATTTATCTAGTTCTTTTTTGAACCCTGTTATAGTCTTGGCCTTCACATCATCCTCTGGCAAGGAGTTCCACAGGTTGACTGTGTGTTGTGTGAAAAAATACTTCCTTTTGTTTGTTTTAAACCTGCTGCTTAATTAATTTCATTTGATGGCCCCGAGTTCTTTTATTATGTGAAGGAGTAAATAACACTTCCTTATTTACTTTCTCCACACCAGTCATGATTTGATAGACCTCTATGCTATCCCCCCTTAATTGTCTCTTTTCCAAGCTGAAAAGTCCCAGTCTTATTAATCTCTCCTCATACGACAGCCGTTCCATGCCCCTAATAATTTTTGGTCCTCTTTTCTGGACCTTTTCCAAGTCCAGTGTATCTTTTTTGAGATGAGACCACATCTGCATACAGTATTCAAGATGTGGTCATATCATAGATCTATATAGCAGCAATATGGTATTTTCTGTCTTATTATCTATCCCTTTCTTACTGATTCACAACATTCTGTTCGCTTTTTTGACTGCCATTGCACATTGAGTTAATGTTTTCAGAGTACTATCCATAATGGCTCCAAGATCTTTTTCTTGAGTGGTAACAGCTAATGTAGACCCCATCATTTTATATGTATAGTTGGGATTATGTTTTCCAATGTGCATTACTTTGCATTTATCAACATTGAATTTCATCTGCCATTTTGTTGCCCAGTCACCCAGTTTTGAGAGATCCTTTTGTAGCTCGTCGCAGTCTGCCTGAGACTTAACTGTCTTGAGTAGTTTTGTATCATCTACAAATTTTGCAACCTCACTGTTTACCCCTTTTTCCAGATAATTTATGAATATGTTGAATAGGACTGGGCCCAGTACAGACCCCTGGGAGACACCACTATTTACATCTCTCCATTCTGAAAACTGACTATTTATTCCTACCCTTTGTTTCCTATCTTTTAACAAATTACCAATCCCTGAGAGGACCTTCCTTCTCATCCCATGACTACTTACTTTGCTTAAGAGCCTTTGGTGAGGGGCCTTGTCAACGGCTTTCTGAAAATCTAAATACACTATATCCACTGAATCCCCCTTGTCCACCTGCTTGTTGACCCTCTCAAAGAATACTAGTAGATTGGTGAGGCATGATTTCCCTTTACAAAAACCGTGTTGACTCTTCCCCAACAAATTATGTTAATCTATGTCTCTTACAGTTTTGTTCTTTACTATAGTTTCAACCAGTTTGCCCGGTACTGAAGTCAGGCTTACTGGCCTGTAAATACTGGTGTCACCTCTGGAGCTCTTTTTAAATATTGGCATCACATTAGCTATCCTCCAGTTGTTTGGTACAGAAGCTGATTTAAATGATAGGTTACAGACAACAGTTAGTAGTCCTGAAATTTCACATTTGAGTTCCTTCAGAACTCTTGGGTGTATTCACCCCAAGTAAAAGGGGAAGTTTCTGCCAGGGTGGAGGTGGAGTGCCTGACGGCTGAATTTAAACAGCCAGATACAAGAGCTATTAGAAGAGCTCAACGCAGAGCTATACATCTCAGGGGGGCTTTGAAGGACCATTGTGAAAGTGAACCTGAGTAGTGTGTGTTGCTGTAGTGTGCTCTACCTGGCCTTGCTTTTTTTGCAGCCTGGTATGAATCTTTTAGTAATTGCTGTGTTTTTAGGAATATAACATTGTCAATGCACCTATTAATATGGTCTGTGAATGATGTTATGGGTTCTATGACAAAGTGAAGTAACAGGAAATTAGTGGGTGTTAGACCTGCTCACCACCAGACAGCAGTTGTTGTGAACTAATAAAGATAAAGTTTGTTCCAAATAAATAGAATTTGATTCTGTAATGTGAAGCAGGCATTAAAAACCATTTAAAACGTAATAAATTAATGGAATAGAACTTATGAAGGGGAAAGAACACTAATTTCCATTTCAGGAACACACACCAACCGTGGCTTTCACAGGTCAGTGAAGTTGTGATTGTCTTTAATGTTCCCCAGGGTGGAGTGGTAGGGGTAGTGCACTGACCCCGGATGCCCCGTGGAATGTTGAGGGGAGGTTTAAGGAGGTCCCAATATTGAGTTCTTTGTGGGCTGCAGAGAGAGATGAGATGGGTTTGTTGAACCTGCAGATCTACCAGAGTGTGCAGCATCTCTGTTTGCTGTCTAAGAAGTGCAAGCATCTCCTACTGCTCATCCCTCTCCTTTTCCTGTTCCTTTCCTCTCTCCACTCTGTCCTTCTCCTTGCTGTCTGTAAGGGTGATCTTCCAGGGCCTGCACTCATTCTCTGATGCAGCACTGGCTTGCAGGATCTTCTGGAACATGTCATATACAGTCTTTTCTTTCTCCTTATCTATCTCAGTTGTTCTGCAGGTGTGGAGGGGGAGACCCTGAAGGCCACAGTGGCAAAAGCTGTACCATCGTGAGGGTAATTGTGACGGAAATTTAAACTTAAGAAGCTGAACTCACTCCCCTTGCTCCCCAATTGCTTCTACGTTCTCATTTCTGCTTGGGATTGATGAGCTTGGGATTCATTGATCAGCCATGGTGACTGTGGTCCTCAGGGTGATTGGGGAAATTAAGAGGGAATAGTTTTCTGGCATGATTATAGTTGCATAGGGCAATGGAACTGAATAATGGCACTATTTTCCACAGGCAGTGGTGATTTTAGCTGACATTTCACTCCTGAGGTTAACAGAGGCAGAGAGAGCAGAGCTCCTGCTGGCATCCCGATGCTGCCTGGGTCCGTATACTGCTAGCTTATGTACTGCTATGGTGCCTTCTGAAGTAATCACTCAGTGGTGTGAGAAAGTGTCCTATAGTGGCTGAAGAAATAAGGCAGCCCTCCCCAGAAACTGTCAGCAGAGGATTGCAGAGTACCTCCATGACAGTGTCATTGAGATCTTTATGGAGGATTCATGGGAGATCTTGGTACCTGTAAAACAAAGTGCTCTGCGTGGCCCCCTCTGCCTAACTCTAGAAGGGAATGAAAAGCAGATAGCAACTCTGCCTCTCTTGGTTGTTCCACTACCTCTTCTAGCGCAAGTAAAAAAAAAAAAAAAAAAAAAGACTTGCTACATTGGGGTTCATCTGTTGTGAATTCATAAATACATGATGATAGCTTTGCTGTTGGATTGTGAAGGAGAAAGCTAATTCTGGAAAACCAAACTTCTTCAGTAGTCCAAAGTTCTCCACCATTAGAGGCATCATATTTATTCTAAATACAAATATGATTTTCAGAACATGTCACAAATACTCTAAAATGTAATGAAACTTTAAGGTTAGACTTGCTCCACAGTTTGTTTCCTATTTTCCTCAGCCTCTCACTTTACTTGTGCTCAATCTTTCCTGTTTCTGTGGGTTAGGACATCTTTCACTTGTACCCTCCCATTTTTCTGGAGCTGTGTTTTAATTTATATATGCATTATAGCACTGGTGGTAATCAGTACACATAGGTGATTGATTAGGTATCTCTCAGTAGTTTGTGTATTTAGTGCCCCATTTGTGTACTGTGCAAATATCCAATGAAATTATCCCACAACATACTTCGTGTGTAATCAAGATGAAAAGTAGAATTTCTGCAAAGAACTTTCAACAATTCCATGTGGCAATTGTGTTGTAGTACTACCTTCCTGAGGAGATGATTTCCATGGAGGTGACACATTTTTACTGTTGTCTTCATTGTAAACATCCTGTTATTAGTCATGTGCTTGCCTCACCCACGTGTGGGGGTCGGGGAACACAAGCTGTATCAGTCAGACAATGTGTGTGGCTCTTTCACTGGAACTGTAAAACTAAAACGGTAACAATCACAGAACTTAATGAGTTACAAGAGGCATAGTAAATGAAGAAACAATAGCTTTTGTAAAGAAAACCTTTATTGTCAAAATTATTTAAATTGTTTTTTCAGTTATTGTTACAAACTTAGTGTGAGGATGTTAGTTTGCATTTTTAAACATTGGCTTTTTTTCTTTTGCCACGTTTTGTCATTTAGATGTCTGTATGCCCGTAAGACTGGTACTTTAAACATCTAACTGACTTAAATGGCAATTATTTGCACATATAAAATTGTCGGTGCAAGTTATAACAGAGGCGCCAGTTAAGTTGAGGCCGAAAAGGTGAACCCTCTAGAAATAGAAATTGCCAGAGCATATGATTCCTTGGCTGTTGTTTCATGTGGTGGACCCCACAAGGTGGAGGAATCCCTAATCAAACAGGTAAAATTTTGCATTAGATAAACCAGTGAGTCAATTCAAACTGTACTGAATAAAGTACTGCGGAAGACACCTGTCTAGGGCATGAACTAGGTGCTGTGTCTCTTCCATGTTTAATTTCTATGACTCTGTGAAGGAGTTAGTTTTAGCATTACCTGTGATATTCATTAAGATCAAGATTACCGTCTCGAGTGAGAGTATCTTAAAGGCAATGATGTGTAAACCTGATGTCTTGGCTTTATCAGATCCCACTTTTGGTTGGCAGATTCTGAATATTTTTATCCTGTAAGTCAAGCCTTCTTTCTTTCATCCCCAGTCAATTACATTGTGAGGGGACACTGCTACCTGCTAGCCAATTCTGTTTATGAGGATATAACAGATAGACAATATCTTTACAGCAATTCAGTATACTGTTGATGATTATTAGGTGGTAATGTGACCTTTGGGTTAGTACTGATACAATGACCCAGGACTGATAATAGGGGTGATTGTGCTGCTAGAGATGCCACCTTTTGGAAGAGGTGTAAATCTGAGATTCTGATCTCTTGTGGAAGTTGAAAAGATTCAATGGCAAGAATAGGTATGTTACTTCCAGTATAGTGGCAAAGAGGTGAAAGCAAACACAGAATATTATACTTAGCAACTAAGGGCATGGCTACACCGGAAACTTCAAAGCGCTGTCGCAGGAGTGCTCCCGCGGCAGTGCTTTGAAGTGTGAGTGTGAAGCTTGAGCGCTGGGAGAGAACTTTCCCAGTGCTCCTGGTAACCCACCTCCACGAGGGGATTAGCTCTGAGCGCTGGGAGCCTGTCTACATTAGCGCTTTAAAGTGCTCTAACTTGCTGCACGCAGGGGGGTGATTTTTCACACCCCTGAGCCAGCAAGTTACAGCCCTATAAAATGTAAGTGTAGCCAAGCCCTAAGACGCTGAACCTGCAAGAGACTATACAAGTACCCTGGTGTGGAGTCACTGGTCAGACTGGGGCCTACGTTTGCAGGCTTTTCTTTAAAGTGTAGTTCTACTCTAAAAAATTTATTCTGTCATCCCCCATAACTGTCATCCCTCTGTGCTCAGCCTGGGCTCTCAGACACAAGACACAAAAATGGCTTTGTTGTTCTGGGACATCATCACCAGTAGTAAAGGCTGCCCTTTATTAACAAATTAAACTCTGTGACATGTGTGCAACCTTCTTAACATCAGTGGGTTTGCACAGGTGCAACTGATTGGAATGTAGGAAATCATTTGGATATACAAGAAGGAATACAATTCAGCTCATTTTTGAGCACTGTATTGACCTTGCATTGTTTAATATTATGGAGCAGGTATGTTGAGTAAGATGGTCTCATGTTTTAACAGTCATTTTCAGTACAGAATCATACTTTGTCAACAATTGATTTCTTTTTAATTTCTCACTTGCATTGTCAGGCATGTTTTTTTTATTTTAATTGGGAGAAGATTATGGACAGAACAGCTGGACTGTATATGAGAAATTTGATGTGCACTGTTAATTAAATTATCATTTCTAAGTTTGAATACTGTATGTTTTGCATAGGTCACGATCAAGACCTCATCAACGTTCCTATAGTCGAAGCAGTGAAAGATCTAGTCATAGAAGAACTCATAGCAGATCTCGTGAAAGAGAACGGCGTAAAGGCAGAGATAAAGAAAAAATAAAAGAGAAGGAGAGGAGCAGAGGGAAAGAGAAGGAGTTGTATACCACCAAGCGTGGGTAAGTGTAATGACAAATCAAAATAAATTCATTACTATGGTGAATGAAAACCTAATCAGTATTACTTTTTACTTATGTGGCCATCAACTTGCTAGGCAACATTTGTACTAAGTGAAGTGTACTTTTCCTTTTTAAATCCTCAAACCATGTGGCTCTCATAAGATATGGTCAACACCTTAATTTAGTAATCTTTCACTTTTCTCTCCATAGATCTGCAGGAACTTGAGAAATCAGTGTAGATTAGAAGTTAATTTTGCTATTTTAAATAAATATATAAAAGAAAGGGCTGTAAAGTTGGAGCAGAGATCTTATCTACCATAACCCTCTGTTTGTAATCACTTATACTTCCCAATAAGTAGGTATTACGTTTGATAAGTAAGGGGAGAAGACAAACACTTGAGCTAACTTTGAAGTGCTGCTACTTAGCTCATTAACTCTGCTGGAACTCATTGTATTGTTTTGTGTAGATGACGAGTTGCTCCCTTCCCAAATTTGGTTAGTTTTGGGAAAATAATTAAATAACTTGCTTTTGTCTGATGTTTATTCTGAGGCTGCAGTTCAGATATTTGTAATATAATATTATATAGAAATATAATAATAACCAGCCTGGTTATTTCTGCATAGCATGATTTGGTAAGTGCTTATACAAGCATGTGTAAGAATAATTCAGGTGGCACTGAAGAGGACAAGATTGTCACTGCAAAGAGGTGAGCAGTACACAGACTATTGATTTCTGGGAAGTGGGTCCTTTAAATGAAATGTTGAACTTCAGTAGGACAACTGAGTCCATCAATCTAAGGTTTAGATCTGCATAAAATTCTTTAACAAAATAACTTTTGTCAATTTTGCAGTAATTCATATGGAAGCTTATTGCTCTTTTTCTTGCTAACTAGGATATCAAAAGTCAAATTTTGGTATTCCACTTATAAACTTTTGGCCTGAAAAATCCACAATGAAAATTATTTTAAGTGGCAAAGCTTTGGGGAGAATGGTCAACATTGTTCAAGACAATAAAACTACAATCAAATATAATTGTGTAATTTTTTTCTAATAAAAATGAGTAAAAATCTAGCTCGCAGTGTAGTTCATGCTGTTTCCAAACATCCCATTTATTCTATCCCATTGAGGTGAGGAGCTATTTAAATCCCTCTCCAATTACATATGTAAAGATAGAATTGGGTGTTGGGAGTCCAGATTTTCTTATCACAAGCATTTTGCCAAAACTGAACCTATCAACCTGAAATTTCTTGTATTCCTTTGCCAGAAGGAAAGTTTGGGAGTAAATGGACAAAGGTGTTCATAAGAAAGTTGGGCTTGGGTTGGGGGTTGGAAGCCCTACCTCTTTTGCCTATGTCTGTTCTTGTAATCCTGGGACTGTCAATCAGGGCAGCAAGCTGGGGTGACACTATTGCAACCACTTCTTGTCCTTTGGCCATCAGTAGTTATGGTCATCAGTGCTATTGGCGAATGAGGAGGCCAGTTTATATAGTCTCTATAACAGCTACCCACAGCAAAGGTGTGGGATCATCAGCTCATCCTCACCCACTTTATGGACAAATTTTTGGACTGCAAGGGATCAAGGAAGTTGTCTTCCCGTTGTTCTCTCTCTGACCACCAAGGGCCAGCCCAGACACAATGCGAGACCAATTTATGAGGGTGGCAGTATTGAAGCTTGAGTTCCATTAGAGTAATATGGGCTGCTGAGTTTCAATTGTAGTTTTGGTTATGGGGACGTGTGATGACATTGGGTTAGAGGGGTAAGAATATTGTAATATGGTTTATGTGGTGTTTTATCTATTTAAATAAAATAGAAGCCATAACAAATGGTCCAATCATCCTAAGCTGTTGTGTTTGGCATGACGTTTTAGTGGGAAAGACATGAAAATTTATCTTTTACAGACATTAGATAACTAAACTGCCTATATTGTCTTTTTATTTAACTTTGTGAAGGAGGCATGATCAGTAAGTGAGATACCTTCAAAAAAGAAATATTACCTTTCCCCCACCCCCAATGATAGTTCAGCTTGTTTCTTCTGTCTACTTCTGTGTTATGTGGTTGTGAATTGCAAGAGAGGTTGTCCCAAGGCAATTTGTTGAGTCAGATTGGCCCGGATTATAGAAAAAATTGAGAACCCTTGATTTGGATGCTATTAGAATACAGATTTGGAAATTAATGAAAGAAGAGGTAAGTAGAATGGCTAAAACTACATCAATATCAGTGCTTCCAATGTACATAGTTTTTTTCGATTGGTCATATGGGTAGGATGCAGAATTAAATGTGGATTATTAATGAATTATTGAAGTTTATTGTTAAAGTAACCTGCTATATATCAAATATTAAGGATGAAATTACTGAATTTTTAGAACAGGTTGTAATCATTCCAAAAAATGTAAACAAATGTATAATTCTTTTTTAGAGCTGGATGCAACTAGTAGATTAAGGAAATGCATGCAAGTATTCCACTGGAGTCTATTGCATATATTAGATGTGTCTGAGTATCCTTGCAGAAGATATGTGACCCCTCCTCAATCTTACATTTGATCTCTATGTAAATACATTTGATAGTGTTTATAATTTTACAGTTTTTATTTCGCTTGCGTAACTACTAACATGTTTATAATGTGAGTTTGGGTATGTTTAAGAAAATAAAAGTATTGAACAGATTGACTTGCTTTCCTAAAAGCACAGTATTTAAAAATTCTGGTGCCTGGCCGTAATCTACTTGTATAAATGAAATAACTATTTACTTTTCCATTGTTTGGAAAAGTCCTTCATTTTGGCTAGCTTTGCATACACATATACATATATTCATCAAGTAAAACAAACGAGCTACTCAATAGGATAATTTTCTAACATTTAAAAATGATGACAGTTTAAGGAGGAAAATAGAGAGGGAAAACTGATGAAGAGAAGGAAATACAGTTCTCTGTTGTAGGAAATTTTCATTATTGTTTTACTCACGTTTTATATCTTCAGATACTTGCCTGCTCAGTTTCATCCATGACTTGTGGTATAACTATATTATCAGTACTACCCCTGGCTGGGTCAATGAAATGCCCAAAACGATTTACAAAATCAAATTTATTTTTGCTTTAAATAATCAAGACCTATCAATCAGGATTTTGTAGGTTTCAAGGGATGGCAGTTTCTTAGGGCTTGTGTCCACTTACCGGTGGATTGACGCTGTGGCGTCTAGTGAAGACCCGCTAAATCAACCGCCGATCACTCTCCTGTTGACTCCGGTACTCCACCGGAACAAGAAGCGTAAAGTAAGTCAACGGGAGAATTTTTTCCATCGACCCAGTGCAGTGTAGACAGCGCAATAAGTCGACCTAAGGTATGTCGACTCCAGCTCTGTTGTTCATGTAGCTGGAGTTACATAACTTAGGTCGACTTAAACCCATAGTGTAGACCTGCCCTTATTGTCCCTGCTTTGTACTTCCAAACTTTAATTTGTGTCTCTGTTTAAACAAGCTTAATGGAACCCCTAATCTGACCTACCTAGCTGTATTGAGCATATTTTTCTTTTATCTGCCTTCAAGGTGAAGGAAACTGATCATGTATTGAATGTGTTCCATAAGTTACCTATTGGTTCTAGACTTTTCCTGAAAGGTTAAATGGAAATTTGGAATGTAGCATCTTTGGTTGTGCACATGATCTCCTCTCATATATGTAGAAAGAAAAGGAGTACTTGTGGCACCTTAGAGACTAACGAATTTATTTGAGCATGAGCTTTCGTGAGCTACAGCTCACTTCATCAGATGCATACCGTGGAAACTGCAGCAGACTCTATATATACACAGAGAATATGAAACAATACCTCCTCCCACCCCACTGTCCTGCTGGTAATAGCTTATCTAAAAGCCATTTCCAGCACAAATCCAGGTTTTCTCACCCTCCACCCCCCCACACAAATTCACTCTCCTGCTGGTGATAGCCCATCCAAAGTGACAACTCTTTACACAATGTGCATGATAATGAAGTTAGGCCATTTCCTGCACAAATCCAGGTTCTCTCACTCCCTCACCCCCCTCCAAAAACCCACCCCCATACACACACAAACTCACTCTCCTGCTGGTAATAGCTCATCCAAACTGGCCACTCTCCAAGTTTAAATCCAAGTTAAACCAGAACATCAGGGGGGCGGGGGTAGGAAAAAACAAGAGGAAATAGGCTACCTTGCATAATGACTTAGCCACTCCCAGTCTCTATTTAAGCCTAAATTAATAGTATCCAATTTGCAAATGAATTCCAATTCAGCAGTTTCTCGCTGGAGTCTGGATTTGAAGTTTTTTTGTTTTAAGATAGCGACCTTCATGTCTGTGATTGCGTGACCAGAGAGATTGAAGTGTTCTCCGACTGGTTTATGAATGTTATAATTCTTGACATCTGATTTGTGTCCATTTATTCTTTTACGTAGAGACTGTCCAGTTTGACCAATGTACATGGCAGAGGGGCATTGCTGGCACATGATGGCATAAATCACATTGGTGGATGTGCAGGTGAACGAGCCTCTGATAGTGTGGCTGATGTTATTAGGCCCTGTGATGGTGTCCCCTGAATAGATATGTGGGCACAATTGGCAACGGGCTTTGTTGCAAGGAACAACAAAGCCCGTTGCCAATTGTGCCCACATATCTATTCAGGGGACACCATCACAGGGCCTAATAACATCAGCCACACTATCAGAGGCTCGTTCACCTGCACATCCACCAATGTGATTTATGCCATCATGTGCCAGCAATGCCCCTCTGCCATGTACATTGGTCAAACTGGACAGTCTCTACGTAAAAGAATAAATGGACACAAATCAGATGTCAAGAATTATAACATTCATAAACCAGTCGGAGAACACTTCAATCTCTCTGGTCACGCAATCACAGACATGAAGGTCGCTATCTTAAAACAAAAAAACTTCAAATCCAGACTCCAGCGAGAAACTGCTGAATTGGAATTCATTTGCAAATTGGATACTATTAATTTAGGCTTAAATAGAGACTGGGAGTGGCTAAGTCATTATGCAAGGTAGCCTATTTCCTCTTGTTTTTTCCTACCCCCGCCCCCCTGATGTTCTGGTTTAACTTGGATTTAAACTTGGAGAGTGGCCAGTTTGGATGAGCTATTACCAGCAGGAGAGTGAGTTTGTGTGTGTATGGGGGTGGGTTTTTGGAGGGGGGTGAGGGAGTGAGAGAACCTGGATTTGTGCAGGAAATGGCCTAACTTCATTATCATGCACATTGTGTAAAGAGTTGTCACTTTGGATGGGCTATCACCAGCAGGAGAGTGAATTTGTGTGGGGGGGTGGAGGGTGAGAAAACCTGGATTTGTGCTGGAAATGGCTTTTAGATAAGCTATTACCAGCAGGACAGTGGGGTGGGAGGAGGTATTGTTTCATATTCTCTGTGTATATATAGAGTCTGCTGCAGTTTCCACGGTATGCATCTGATGAAGTGAGCTGTAGCTCACGAAAGCTCATGCTCAAATAAATTCGTTAGTCTCTAAGGTGCCACAAGTACTCCTTTTCTTTCTGCGAATACAGACTAACACGGCTGTTACTCTGAAACCTCTCATATATGTATTTCACAATTTCCTCCTTACTTCTAGGGTTTTGAACATGCCAGAAATTTACTCAAGGTGCTTTGTGATCATGCTCAAAACATGTGTGAAGTATCTATTGACTGTGTAAAATACTGGGTTAGCTATTCATATATATTTTTTCTTTGCACTAATGTACTTAGATTGCTAACAATGGAGGTCAGCAACAGGAGCAGATAAACTGATGCTGCACTTTAGTTAACTACAAGTGTAGCCAAGGACAGAGTATTTCAGCAATCAGTAATTTTCATCATGTAGACAAGGTTTTAGAGGTGCTTGCTCTCCTTCCAGTGAGTCATTAAATTGAGATGTCTTCTGCCTGTTTCTGGTTCCTGTCCAGCTGCAAGTTAAAGATATCATGATGCTTCTGGAAAACTTGAGGGCTAGCTTTAGTCTTCTGGCTAGCATTCTCTCTTTCATTGCAATAGGTTCTTGTGTCTCAAGCTGTGCATGACCCATCACTGAGCACGTAATGGTTCCTGGACTCCTTGTAGCAAGCACATTATAAAGCACTTTGGACTGTATTAATGTGGTTTTATTAAAATACCTCCTAACTTTATAGACTATAATAAGGATCAAATATAAGGTGACTTTGGAGGAAGTAGTCCCAAGTGCCTAAAATTTTCTGGAAGCAAATACTTTATCAACCCGTCTTCCTCTACATTTTGACTTACGTGTTAAACCACATAGTTATGCTAATCTGAAAAGAAATTATCATCTTTGTGACTTCTCTTTTTCCTGATCATTGTAATATTTTATACTATGTATGCTAATGAATAGAAACAGTTTGTGACATTTGTCCATTTTTCTCAGAGATCATGTACTGTCTGGTGGTCTTTGTAACACAGATTTCATACCGTGTAACAATACTTAAAAGTATCAATAGACTACAAAATGAAATTTACCCAAGATGCTCTTGTAATTCATCCTTCATATATATATTCATCCTTTTTAAGAAGGATAGGTTTGTCAGTTTAATCAAACAGTGATCAAAGAATATCTATACAGGGAATATGGATCTGAGAAGCGTTTGCCTTTTCCAGCTATTTGTCATTTTGAAGACTTAGATTGCTATCAGCAACATGTTAATATTGTTTAGTAATGGCTTTGCAAACCAGCATACTTAAATGAACAAGGAAAGGATATACTACAAAGCTATTTGCATGACACAATGGCTGTTTAATGCGGAGATCTGTAGAAAATTACTCCATCTGTTTCATGAGTTAAATCTAATTGAGAAGTATAGTAGCTTAAGAAATAGTTTAATATAAGACGGCTACTCCTTGGAAAAAGATTTTAGCTGAATGATTATTTATCCATGGACTGTTATGGACCTTGTGAGTAGAGAATTTAGTAAAATTTCTGATCCTTAAGAGCATACCTAAAAGCAGAGCTAAAAATGCATATGTCTAAAAATAAAATGTTTTATATCCCTCTGATCCCAGTGTGCTCCAGGAAAATGAGATATTCAATAGCTTTGTTATTGGATGATGGATCTTCTTGAGGCCTTCCATATTTTCATCTTTTCTTTTTCTGTGCTGGGTGGGTTTTTTTGGTTTTTTTTGGTAGTGGTGGTGAGTATGAAAAACAAAGGGATTTGCTGGCCAAGGCTTTCAACTCATCATCCCATGCTGATAGATTGAACTTCCAGTAGGAGAGAGGAGATGGCTTTTTGCCTTTAACATTGTCTTATGAGACAATAGCAGTGCTTTGTCCTCTGGCATTCCTATTTGTTTTCCTTATAGCAGTATTGAAACTCCATTACAGTTTTGTCCTCTCTTGTCAGAGGTTTCTGTGGTGAGCACTAATACAGAAGTTTTTGTCTATTGGTGGTTTTGCAGATGCTTGTCAGTGTTGTCCATCATAAGATGGTGGTAACAGACCTTCTATGACTTTGTTGCTGTTTGTTAGGTAATATCTGTTATGAGTGAGTAATGGCATTAGGAGTTTTATCTTAGGTATATCTGTTCTTTGGCATCAGTTGCTGGAAGATGTTATCTATTTTCCTTTTTGCTGGCATACTCTGCTATAAATAACGGTGGTGGTGGTGGTGTTTGTTTCAGTTTATTTAGAATTTTCAATTTTTTTTAATAAATAAAAAAAACCTTCTATTGATTCGAGGGAAGAGTGGAAGGGACCTGATGGGAGGTGCACAGAAGGATTCCAATGTAAGTTGCAGATCCCACATGCCAAAGCCGATTATTATATATAACATAATTATATATAATAATATATTATATTGTCTACACAAGGACCAAAAGTGAAGTCAGTGTAGGTATGCCTCTAGGAGCTCTTACAGTGGGCCAGCAGCCCTGTGACCTTCATAGTTGAAACAGAAGTCTTATGTATTATACTTGAAGACCAAGGACCAGGCATAGCTGTCAGTTTATACCAGTGTAAATTTGGAATAAACTCCAACGAAGGCAGTGAAGTTAGTGTAAATTTATATTGGTGTAACTGAGTTCATAATTGGTCTAAAAACTGTATCACTTGAAGATGGTGTAAAAGCTTCTCATGAAAACTTTTTTTTTATTTTGTTTTAAGCTGGAATTATGAAGTACATGGGGCTCATCCTCAGCTGGTGAAAATTGTCATTGCTCCATCAATGTCAGTGGAACAATGGATTTCAACCCAGATCTTTATCTGGGTTTTTAAGAAACGAATTGTCTGATCAGTAGAAAAATAGAAATTTTGGAAAAGTTTAAGCAACAATTGTGGTTTGTGGATAATTTTAGTTTATGAGGGATAGCAGTGCAACTGTGAGAGTCTTTGGTATCAGAAACTGTGAGAGTCTTTGGTATCAGTACTTTTCTAAGTCTAACATTTTGATTCCTGTTTGGTGTATTGGTCAGAAGATTTTTCACAAGTGCAATCTTCAAATTCGCAATTTGAAGATTTGAAATGTGAACTATGTGACCAATACTGTGAGGTCTACCCCTTTGCAGAATCTGAAACTGTGTCTTGCAGATGTGAACTTCCCCATTCATCTCAATGAGTACTATTAACTTGAATACTCAGTGATGACTTTTTAAAGTATTAACTATTTTACAGTTCATCAAAGAACACAAGGAAGGAGAGGTAGGATCCTATTAAGATGATCTGCTCACTCTACTATGAATTAGAGTTCATTTTGGCGCCATGAGTGAATAGGCTTGCAAGAATGCCACCACTTTCTCCACCCAGAGTTAAGGGGGAGACAAACCCGAAAAGCCTTGCAGAGTCGAGGCATCTGAGCTCCCAAAAAGGGGATCCAAGCTCTACAGGATCTGGTGGGGCAGACAAGCCTTACTGAGGGGAAGCTAAGCATGAGGACCCCATTGAAGGCCATGGGTATATTTGGTCCTCAGTGAACAAGAGCCAAACCCAAGGAACCCAGAGCGTATTCATGGTCATATTTGGAACATCTGCACAATCTATTTTTAGTGGTGTGTAAAGTGGGTGAAACTTATTTTGTAGGTGAAGCCTAAAACTGCACCACCAACTCTCCCCCCCCCCATCTCAGCACCCTCACTGAAGATTTTAAAATGGAAACAAAGACTTTGATCAAGAAGTCCAAAGTATACTTGAGAGTATTGTACAATCCCTCCAAACTTGAAGCAAGGGCCAGCACTACTTTAGTCGTCCTATGCAGGCAGTTCTAGTTGAGGTATCTGAGCTGAGGATTTACTCTTGGAAGGCTTGGACCTTTTGAACCAAGGAACCCAAGGAGGGGGTTATCTAAGGAGGTAACAATTTCATCTGCTGTTATAGCAACACCTGCAGTTTCTGAAGGAGGACAACACTTTTGAAGGGCACTCATGCTTTCTCGCCAGTTGTTCTGGAGAAGCATTACCTTGACTCCTTCCCACCTGGGAGTATATGAGGTGATGTCTTGGAATAAAGTTCTTTCCTCTAGTCCGATCAAGTTTGTGGCAGATCTGGTATTGGTAGCTGTACACGTAGAAATGCACATTTATTTTTATCTGTGTGACTGGTTGGTGGAAACAATATAATAAAAATATTCTTGAATTAGGAGTGGCTTATCGTGCCTTGAAATTATTCCTAGCTCACATAAAATGTAGAGCAATGCAAATTCCAAAAGACGACATGGCTACAATGTACTGTAATATTAATAATAGTATATTAATAGACAAAAAATAATAGTATATTAATAGACCATCCCCAGAATTGACAGAAATTGATTAGTGTTAGGTGAGAAACTTTTGCCAAAGTGATGATGGCAGCACACGCGTGCCAGAAGAGGCTATCGTTGTAATGTTTGGATGACTGGCTAATCATTTTCTTTCTAGTTAAAAGTAACCTGAGACATCAACAGTTTTTCATTTATTACCATTCCTCTGTCTTAAAATAATTGCTTGAGCCGTGTTCTGTCTTCTTTCCTAGAGATTTTTTTTTTGTCAGGAATACTATCAAAAAATCAATAAATGGCATGACCATTTCTAGTAACTTCATTGCAGTCATTTCCAAAGTAAATCCATATCTGCTTGACCTTGTGGCCTTTTCTCTTGATCTAGTCTCAGACCAGCTTTCACACCATATTCTCTAGTTTATAAAAAAAAAAATAGTGTCCTGTAGTTATGGTCCACGGCTGCAGTAGTGTTTTGGTCCATTATTTTGATAAACTGTGTACTAGAACCTAACCAACCCTCATACCTTATTATTAGAATACAAATGGCTGTCTCCCCACTTCTCATGAGATTTAATAAAAGTTCTCTAGTGAGATCTGTTACTAAGCCTCTATTATTTTTACAGAACTTATTACAGTATATTTACTAATACTTTATGAAGTGTTATAAATAAAACTACAATGTACAAAATAAGGAACTAAGTACAGTTTGTATTGTATTATCTTTTTTGTTAACTTTCCTAAAATTTGTAATTTGCAGTGGACTTCCAGTCACTAGTTTGTAGTAATGAGGTTCTATTCTAGTGCAAGATTTTTGTTTTGTGTGTTTATTTTTGTAAGAGTCAAATTGTTGGTTTTCAAAGGTTATCTAGCCTTAAATTTGGATTCCCCGCTTCCCATCTTTCCTGTGGTAGTGATGGGTTCTGCATCCGCAAGCTGAATGTTAAACTCAAGCTCTACAGACCAAACCTCTTTGGTGTAAAAAGTGGTTGATATTGACCATAATACATACCATGACTTGAAAAATCACCTTGAATAAATATGATACAGCGACAGTATTTTTCAGAAAGCCTGTTTTGTGCGTGAAAGTTCTAGAAATTAGAATGGTGAGGCAGGCTGTGTCCTTTCTAGTGGCTCATCAAGAACGGGACTGCAGTAGTTAACTCAGGCTATTTCTCAGTTTTGTCCTATTGTATTTGAATATATGTGGAAAAATTAGCAGCGGTCCCTCTAGAAGTAAAATCATATCTTTTTGGATCAAAACCTCCCCAATCTGCTAGAAGAAATGTGAATCGTAAGGTTTGTCTAAATGAGGACATTAATGGAAAATATGCTAGACTGTGAATTTACAGCACAATAGCTGTTCTGCACTTAATTCCTGTATGGACAGACGTATTCTGCATTAAGAATGCCTTTGTGCAGTTTAGCTTAATCCACTTTTATATTTATATTATATTTTTAATACTGCAATCATGACAGCCTTTTTAAAAAAAAGCAAATGTTTAGAATTTTTAGAGAAATACACTACTTAAAGTAGGAGTCTAAGAAAGTATAGCAATACTGTGGTATCAGTTAAACATAAAACACCATTTAAAGGAAAAACTATATTAAACTATATTGATATGAAAGTATCAGTACATTTCCTCTTTGGTGGCACTTTGAAAGATCCTATGAGTTTAAAAGTTTGCTTTTGAAATATTTCCATTCACTTTTAGTTTTAGTCATCCTTTCAGTAATTTCTCAAGAATTGGTCAAGAGTTTATATATTTGGCTAACATTTTTCAGTTGTAATTAGCCAAAACATTTACACAGTTTCTTTTTCCATGTTCAATCCTGGCAGTGATCCAATGGTTGCTGTTGACTACTTATGTAATAAATGCCTACTGATAAGCTTTACAGTGCTTGACAGAAGACTTTAGAGGTAAATTGGAAATGTTGGACTTTTCAGAGTTTGACAGCAGTCATACACTCTTGTAACTTGTCATTTTTCTTTACTTCTTACTACTTTATCCAGCAGGAAGTAATTTATGCTAATTTTCTCTCATTTGCATATAGGTTATAGAGTTCTGTGGTGCAAAGCATGCTCAGAACTCCTTTTAAGTGTCTGTTTAGATCAAAGCAGGACTGTGTGATAGCTGTTGTCTGACACCAAGCTGTGTGGTGTTGTTTTCATTAAACATTTATCATACTTCCAATGTGACAGCAGGCAACTTTGTGCTTGGGTAACATGTTTTCATGCAAAATTTATTGAAAAAGACAAGACGTTGTAAAGAGATATTGTTGCCTTTCACCAGTGGCGAAGGGTAAATGTTTGATCGAAAAGAAGTATACCTTTAACATGATTCAGTGGAGTTATACTGAAGAAGTATGAAACACTCTTTGCTTTGTTATAAGCAAACTAAATATATTTAATGCTCGCATTTATTTTGGGAAATTTTATTTTAATAGTTTACATGTTCCGATTTTGACATGTCTAATTTTCCCCTCCTACTAATTTGTGCCATTGGACAGTTGCATTACCATAACAATATAGTTACACTTTGTAAATCAAACACTGATTAATATTTATATTTGTAAATATTATACTGAGCTTTCAGTTTGCAATGTCATTTAAAAATGCATAAATCAATGTACATTTTTAAATCTGAGATTCAGTTTACGTTGCAGAAATTAGGAATTACCTCCCTATAAAATGAAGTTTATTTTGTCAATATTTTAGCAATGCTTGCACAACAAAATATATGAATTTTGAGAAAAGCATGAAGATTAAGATAGAATATTTAGTAATTATGGAACAGAATGCTGTTAGTTAAATCAAACAATATTTTGTTGCTTCCAGTGCTGAAATTTAAATAATATTCAGCCCTGCCATTATAAACCTGATTTTTGAGCGTGAAAGTAGAGGGGTTTTTTGTTTTTTTAAAAAAAAGAAAAGGAGGGGGCACCCTCTTGGAGAGGGAAAAAAATCTGTTTGATCATTTGATTTATACCAATGAATTTAAAGAAGTTTACCAGTATGACACATCAAACAGATTTGGTTTAGCAAGCAGTTAATTCATGTTATTGTTTAATCACTTTCAGCATTTCAAACTAAGGCCAAGATATTCTACTTCAAAAAGGGACCATTGTGCATGCATAACAAATTCCCTTGAATAAATGTTCATGAAGATTTTTACTCAGAATATTCTGTAATCTTAATTTTGTAATCATGTCATATGCTAGAATATTTTACCGTATTCTGTAAATAATACATATTTAAGGCCTAATTGTAGCTGCTGCTTCATGAGTACACTGCAGGAGAGAAGGCTTTGTGACTGCTTTCTTCAACAAGTCACCCAGCAGGCTACCATAATACTGCAGACAGTGCTTCCTTGAGCATAAGGAGTAAAGACCAACTAGTTACCTCTAGAGGTGGCATAAATGAATGTGTTAAGGGTAAAGTCCAAGACCTCTCCCCATGAAGCTGTTAGCATCTGGAGGCTGGCACTGGGTAGAGTGTATGCCGCACTTTTTAAACAGATACAAAAAGTGTACCTTTGAGTGACAAGTGTACCTTTAATCTGCTCTCTTCAAACCACTCCCCAAAATACTCCTGGAGGCCATTATGCCTGCCTCTGCCTTTCTCAGACATATTGCCTCCAATTACTGCCACTTGGGTTCTCTCCCCCACCCAGAGCATCTCTGGCTGTGTTGAGCCCCTTAGAAAAGAAAAGATTATGTAAATATCAAATGGCGCACAATGTCTCTAATCAGATACCTTGGGTAAATAGGTTGATTATTAGTTAGATCTGTTCTACATTTACTCAAAAGGGCTCTAAAGGTCCTACTAGAGTTTTAGATAAAGGAAGCAAAAAATCTAGTTTGTTTTCCCCTCAGCCCCCATCAAAGTAAATGTGTGGGGTTTTGTTTTGTTTTTTTAAGCAAGCTTTGTGGAAGGAATACTAGGGTATAAGTAAAAACTGGTTTCAAATTTAAAAATGTGGCCTTTTTGTTACATAGTAACAACAATATTTAATCTGAAAAATTGGTCTCTTTGCAAACTGAGTATATTAGTTCACTAACTTACTCTTTGAGAGTGGAGGTATATTATAGCAGTTTCATTTTAATTGTTTTGTTTTAGCAGGTGTGACAAAGTTCCACTTCTACCTTGGTGGGTCTTGCGCTTATTGGCAGATTTGCTCGCCTTGGAGCTTCACGGCAGCCCTCAGCTTGGCCGTTTTTCTGAACCCACAGTCCAGGTCGACTCCTCCTGTGTCTGACCAGGAGTTGGGAGGATCTGGGGGGAACCCGGGCCCGCCCTCTACTCCGGGTTCCAGCCCATGGCTCTGTGTAATGCAGCTGTCTAGAGTGCCTCCTGGAACAGCTGTGCGACAGCTACAACTCCCTGGGCTACTTCCCCATAGCCTCCTCCCAACACCTTCTTTATCCTCCCCATAGGACCTTCCTTCTGGTGTCTGATAATGCTTGTACTCCTCAGTCCTCCAACAGTCCACGTTCTCACTCTCAGCTCCTAGCGCCTCTTGCTCCCAGCTCCTTACATGCGCACCACAAACTGAAGTGAGCTCCTTTTTTAAACCCAGGTGCCCTGATTAGCCTTCCTTAATTGATTCTAGCAGTTTCTTGATTGGCTGCAGGTGTTCTAATTAGCTTGTCTGTCTTAATTGTCTCCAGAAGGTTCCTGATTGTTCTGGAACCTTCTCTGTTACCTTACCCAGGGAAAAGGGACTTACTTAACCTGGGGCTAATATATCTGCCTTCTGTCACTCTCCTGTAGCCATCTGGCCTGACCCTGTCCCACAGGCTATTTTTAAATGTCGTTGGAAGGCCAATTGAGATGAAGGCCTGGTCTGCACTAGGAAATTAGCTCAGTATAACTATGTTGCTCAGGGGTGTGAAAAATCTATTCCCCTGAGCGACATAGTTATACTGACCTAACCCCTGTGTAGACATCACTAGGTCAACAGGAGAGTTCTCTCATCAGCCTCGTTGCCGTCTCTCAAGGAGGTGGCTTACCTACGCTGATAGGAGAA
This sequence comes from Eretmochelys imbricata, assembly GCF_965152235.1. NCBI lineage: Eukaryota > Metazoa > Chordata > Testudines > Cheloniidae > Eretmochelys > Eretmochelys imbricata. Next base: position 23,554,039 of record NC_135580.1, on the reverse strand, counting down.
GGCCTCCCAGCGGCATAGGTAGGGTCCGCACTGAAGTGCTACAGTGTCACAGCTGCAGTGATGCCTCTGTTGTGATTTGTTTAGATGTGCCCTAAGATACTGAAGCAAAGTCTTGAATAATAAGAAAAATTTCAAGAAATAAAATGGTATACGCTGAGTATATATTTAAGTACTACCTCATTTCGTTTCTCATAATTATGTGATTTGAGAAGCCTTTTGGAAGGTGATCAGTATTCCCTACCTATCCAAATTTAAGAAAATTGCATGTGCTTAAATGGTTTAAATATTTTTCTGGTTTAGAGTGCTGATGTTGCTCCTATTGTTTTTCTTTAATCCATTCTTCTGAGAAACATCCTAGCACGTAATGTACTGGTGATATTGATATCATTACTGATGAGCACTGAAATCACAGTTACTGTTCCTTATGGCTTTGTTAATATCTACTGCACTTTTATTTAGTACTGGGTGGGATATTGTACTGATGATAATGGTGCCATTCTTAAGGACCATTAAACTTGAGTCCCTTCTGTTACTTTCTCATGAATGTTTTTGGAAAGTACAGAGCCTCCAGTACTTCCAAAAATAATTTAGTGGGTTGGTACAACCCCAGTTTCTGGGGCAAATATTTCCTTGCTCACCAAGAGGTTCTTCATGTCCAAGGCTTTGTCTTTGAGTGATTGTCCATGTGTGCATTCCACTGATGGTGCACATGCGCCTCGGGCTAGAGATCAGTGTCTTTTTGGCCAGCAGTACCTGTAGAATGGGCATGCTCTCTTCAGTTCTCATGCTCTGCTGCAAGGGCATACAAAGGCAAGGCGTGCCAATTGCCATTCAATTCTTCTCATCACCTCACAGCTTTGAGATGGAATCTGAGAGACCACAGCCCTTCCTTACAGCTTTAGCTAATAGTTTGTGTTAATGTAATTAGTAATTTTAGTAGTTTTAATAGTTCTGTTGCTTTTTATGACCATTTGTTTTTAGAACATGCCTGTTCGGTACAGTATTATCCAGTTTACCTGTGTTTAAAAGCTGCCTCTTGTGAGGGAGTTATCTGAGCTTCAGATAGACACTTGAAGTGCCTCTGTCCAAGAGAATTGCACTGTGATGCTAGCAGACAAGGTGTCAGCTCTTGTCCAGGCTTTAGGCCTCAGCCAGGCCTAAATTCATTGCGGGAAACCAATCTGTTTCTGCTGTCTGTTAGTATTGTTGAGATGATTATTGGACTTCTAACAATATGCTTAGTGTTCAGACTTCATGAAATGCTTGTGAGTTGTTGCATGCGTTAATCTCACTTATTATAGCTTTATCATATGCTGTAAGGCAATATTTAAGTTTTTGCTTTGTAAATGTAAAAAAAAAAAACCTGCTCTGAAACAGTGCACCCAGTCAGGAGAGATCATCTCCTGCCCATCAAGAAGACCTATTGCAACTAAATGGGCCGTGGTGGAACATCACAATACAAAGACTTTGTTAATTGCCTCCTTTGGCCCATAAAGAGACTATGTGCAAAAGGCCTCGTCCCAGCAGCTTGAATTCTGGAAGAAGGAAATAAAATTTTCTTGTCAGCTATTTTTTCCTCTTTTTCTGTTTGGATTCTCATAGGGCCAAAGCAGAAGCAGAGATCCCCAGGGTCAATCTGGGTTAGCCCTAAAAGACATTCGGAACTGACAGAGTATTACATCTCTGTTATCTTTTGAACCATAGGCTGTAACTCATTTGTGTACATACGTTTCGCCTGCTTTACCTTTGAAATAACACTCATTTTTTTCTTAGTTAATAAATCCTTAGATAGTTTACTCTAGGAGTGGCTACAAGTGTTGTTTTTGGTTTGTCATTTAAGGTACAATTGACCTTTGGTACGTGCCTGTCTCTTGGGACTGGGAGCAACCTGAATATTTTGTGATCTTTGGTGTATAGCAACCATCTGTCACTAAGTCCAGCCTGCCTGAGACTCCATGGTAAGACTGTTATAATGCTTTAGGAGTTGTTACTCGGTTGGTGAATCCAGTTGTAGAACATACAACCAGTTTGGTGTCTCTGCCCTGCTTCTTGATAGCCTGCCCTGAGGTTGGCACTCACAATTGTGAGCTACTCCAGACAGTGTGACACACACATTCCCAGTAAGTATGTGATTTTTAAAGTCCTTCAGCTCCCAAGCTAGAAACGACAGGAAGATCTGTCTTCAGGTCTTCCTAAAGACCAAGTCAATGAGACCCACTTCTAAACTAAGCTCACTACACTCCCCCAATACAGGGACCATCCAAGCCAAAGAATGTGAGTGTGATCTCGTTGCCTTTGAGAGACCTGATTCGAATTGTGACTACAATGGTCATATAATGCTCAGACACACAGCCAGGAGCTAGAAGTCCAGGAGCAGGTCACCCACTGGAGTTTCCTGTAAGGGAAAAATCTCCCTGTAGCACTGAATGTTGTCTGAGACTTTGTGGCTCGGAATGATTCCTGCTGAAGTTCAGTCTTGAGCTGGTTCCAACCTTATGGCGTTGGAGCTCCCAGTAGTGAAAACAGGAACCTCAGGAAAGAGTACGGCACTGACCCCGGCACAGTCTACCCCAGGGACCCTGGCACTGATTCTTTCATCACTGGAACCAAGCCATTTGGGAAAGGGCACCATCATTGTAGTGGAAATTGCTGTACCACTGAGACAAAACCCAGTTCCCAGGTATCTGTCCACTCTCCCCCTCTCGGCACCAGTGGACCTGCAGATTCACCTGGAGCTGCAATCTCCCCTATTGTTGGCTTCAGCACTACCATTGGCACTGACTGCCTGGTAGCAGGGCACCATTGGTCACTAACATTCTGAGAGCTACGTCACTACCCATCAGATCTGAGCTATGCATTCTCCTTGGATTCATCTTTAGAATTGGAAGGTGAAGAAAATCCACTCCAGCAACATAGTTACTCATCGAAACTGCCATCACAACCCTCCAGACATTCCTCAAGGGAAAGATATTGGGACACACAGAGTCCGGGCTCATGGTTCCCTGCCACCAGGCTGTTATGGACAAATGCTCATGTGGCCTTGACAGGGACCCTTATTGGCTCAGCTTAGCTTCAGCCCCAGAGCAACTGCATCCCCAGAGGGCTGCTTGCTCCACAGCACTGCATATTCAGGGGTCCCAACAGACTGTCCTAGTTCCTACATGACACTTAGCAGAGGAAGAAGAGCAAGCATGAAGAAGTGGCACCAATAACCCTTTCCTCATTATCCCTTGATGACCTGTAGGGCCACTCATGGCCCCACAAATGGACAACTGTAAGTTTCAAATATCTGTAAAAAAGAATGGCTGAAGCCCTCCAGATCCCTTTTGAGAAGATGCAAGAGCAGACACACAAATTGGTAGACATACTTCAAGCCTCTTCAATAGGGAAGATGGCCCCTCCCAGTTAACAAGGCCATCATGGATCCAGCCAGAGCCTTCTGACAGACACCTGCTTTGGCACTACCTACATCTTATAGAGCACATTAAAAAATATCAGGTGCCTCCTAAGGACGCAGAATTTTTTTATATATTGTCTACCCCAACTTCCTTTGTAGTCACTGTGACAAACGAAAAGGAAAAACAGTTCAGATCCACACTAAATGAAAAAGACCCAGAGACCAGATTTATTTGGCTGGAAAGCCTGTTCCTCAGTAATCCTACATTAGCCAGATCTAACTTCTGCATATATGAGAGACTGCTTGCTTTTGCAGGCAGCCTCCCCAAAGACACTTGCGAGTACTCTGTTGCTAGTTAGGGTCAGCTTGCAGCCAGAACAAGTGTCCAAGCAGTGCTGGATGCAGAGGATAGGACTACAAGATCAATTATAATGGTGGTTGTCACGTCAGGCATTGTGGCTTCAGGGATTAGGTTTCCTCTTGTGAAGTCCAAATGGTGGTGGAGGATTTGCCATTTTAAGAAGCCGAATTTTCGTGTCTAAAACTGACAAGGCCATCCACAGTCTGAGGGACTCATGAGCCACCTTGTGTTCCTTTGGGATCTATACACCAGCTCCTAAGAGGAGGAAACAAGTGAAACGGTAGTATTCCTCACTGAGACCTATCCAGTTGCACTCTCACCACTAAAGTCTCCAGAACCACCCAGGAAATGACAGCACCTCCACAGAAGAAGACAACCACTGCTTTATCAAAAACTTTCTAATCTTTCCAGTTCCAGATGCACTTACTTTGATGGAATAGCCTAGAGATGTCCTAAATCCTACTCCAGAAATCAATGACCTCCCCATTGTAAATTTGTTACCTCACTTAGGCATATTTGGTCTCTTATCACTACCAACCAATGGGCCAGGGACACAATAACATATGGTTATTTCATCAAATTTTCTATGGTGCCTACTCCCTACCCCCCTTTTCAGAGACCCTTCTCAAAGGATCTACTATGTTAAGAGGTCCTCATGCTTCTTTCTCTCTTGCAGGAAGAAGGGTTTCTACAGCAATACTTCCTATTGCTGAAAAAAAAGAAAGGGAGGCTGGTGACCCGTCTTAGACTTGTGGAACCTCAACAACTTCATCCTAGCATCAGTAACTCCGATCCTAAAGTGCGGAGACTGGTTTGCATCTCTCAAACTTCAGGATGTGTAATCCCACATTTTCATCATTTCTACCTCACAGGAAGTACCTGAGATTTACCGTGGGACAGGATCACTACCAATACTGGGTGCTATCTTTCATATTCTCCTGGACTTTCAAGGTTTTCACCAAAGTATTATCAGTAGTGGTAGCTTACTTAAGAAGATGCAACATCAGCATTAGTTTTCTTAAGTTGGTCCCTGCAGGACAAATTCGAAGTGCGTTACACAAAGGTTTGCATTTCTACTGTGTGGTGGAGTTACGGAGTGTGGGGGAGTCAGGGCCCTGCACCCCTCACTTCCTGCAATTCACCGTGACTCTCAGCTAGCTAGTAAAACAGAAGGCTTATTAGATGACAGAAACACAGTCCGAAACAGAGCTTGTAGGTACAGACAACAGGACCCCCTCAGTCAGGTCCATCTTGTGGGGCAAATAGCCCAGACCCCAGTGCTGGGCCTCCCTCTGTTTCCCCAGCCAGCTCCAAACTGAAACTCCCCCCAGCCCTTCCTTTGGCCTTTGTCTCTCTCCCAAGCAAGGAGACCACCTGATCTTCGTTCTCCAACACCTTCAGATGGCACCTTGCAGGGGAGGGGCCCAGGCCATCAGGGGACAGGGTGTCGGCCATTCTCTGTACAGACCCCTGCACAACACCTGCCGTCTAGAGCTCTGCAACAATCACACACCCTTATCCCACCACCTAGATACTTCAGAAATGCATAGGGGAACCGAGGCACAGTATTCAGAGAAAACATTAAGAATGTTCCCACTTCGTAACACCAGGTCAATACTTCCAACTCCGTCACAGGTGGTATATATCATTACCTATTGGGTAGACATTAATTGGTTAAGCATCACAATACTCCTTTCAAGGTAATATGGTCAATATTATCCCTCCTTTGCAGATCCTAAACAAATGTCCTCTGAATAACACACTTAACGGTTAATCTACAAGTGCAACTTTTAACCTGAAGCCTTGCCAAAATAGTCGTAATATTCTATAAATAGCTCATATTATTAACTAAGGGTTGCATGCTTTGTAGTTTATGCAGATTGATCTTATTGCACACAGCAAGGGCTCCCTGCATCCCTTCATCCCCTCACCTTCTGAAAGCAGTCTTCCATCCTCTTCTTTTAAAAGGACCCCCTGCAACATTCTCCAGTCTCTTTCCATGCCAGGGGTTCTGTGTGCGTCACCTTCTTCCCATTCTAGGTTCCCCCATTCTCTCTCCCCAGTGGCTGGGGCTCTTTGTGTACTCCTATACCCTGTCTTCCCATACCAGGGTACTCCAGTTTCCCCTGTGTCAGGAGTTCTGTGATCCATTCCCAACTTCCCACGTGCCAGGGATACTGTGTGCCCCTCATTGCCCCACCTGCTCACGCCAGGGTCCCCCAGGGCAGAGAATCTGTTGTGCCCTCCATTCTTTCCTCCACCCGTAGTAGGGTCCCCCATTTTCCTCAGTGGTAGGGACTCTCTGCAATCTCTTATTGCCCCCCAGTAGCAGGGGTTCAGTGGGCGCCATTCCACCTTTCCCTACTTAAGGTCCCCCATTTTACCCCCATAGAAGGGGCTGTGTTCATGCCCACATTTCTTGCATGCCCCCTAAATCCTGTACAGCTTACTGTTTGGGAGAGAAGTCATTATGGGTGTCAACTTGTTAAACTCTGTTGGAAAGTTAGGCAAAGATGAGTTAATTGATGCCATCAACCAGTTTGATCTATAGACAATTGCAGAGGTGCTTGAGGCAGTGACGGTACTAAAGAGCTGTCATGGGTTTCATGTATCCCCCATATTCACTGTTTGGATTTCCCCTCAAAATCAGTAGGGTTCTGGCCATTGATGCCTAGAACATTCCCTGGTTTGGAATTGATTGGATGCAACATTCAAAAGTTGTTGCATTACATAGAGACAATCACAGAAATGCCATCAAGTTGAATGTAAGTGTAACCCATGTCTGCTTGACATTCTGTCCCCCTCTAGTGACAGCTAGACCTGCTAGAGCAGGGGTGGGCAAACTTTTTGGCCTGAGGACCACATCTGGGTATGGAAATTGTATGGCAGGCCGTGAATGCTCACAAAAATGAAAGTTGGGGTGCGGGAGGGGTGTGGGCTCTGGGGTGGGGCAAGAAATTAGGAGTTCAGAGTGTAGGAGGGGTCTCTGGGCTGGGGCAGGGGGTTGGGGTTCGGGTGGGGAGGACTCCGGCTGGGGGTGCGGGCTCTGAGGTGGGGCTAGGAATGAGGGGTTTGGAGGGCAGGAGGGAGATTAGGGTTGGGGCAGGGGGTTGGGGCTCGGGAGGAGGTCAGGGGTGCAGGCTCTGGGTGACGCTTACCTGAAGCAGCTCCCAGAAGCAGCGGCATGTCCCCCCGCTGGCTCCTATGCGGAGGCATGGCCAGGCGTCTCTGTGCACTGCCCTGTCCACAGATGCCGCCTCTGCAGCTCCCATTGGCCATGGTTCTGGGCCAATGGGAGCTGTGGGGCCGGCGCTGGGGGCGGGGGCAGCGTGCGGAGCCCCCTGGCTGCCCCTATGCGTAGGAGCCAGATGGAGCTACTGCTTCTGGGAGCTGCGCAGAGTGAGGCAAGCCCCCTGCCCTGCTCCCCGGTGGGATTAAAACATCAAGAGCTGGATTAAAACATCGAGAGGGCCTGATGCAGCATCTGGGCTGTAGTTTGCCCACCTCTGCGTTAGAGATTGATGAGCCTGATATAGCTTTGGCTAAAAAACGTGTCTTTTAGCTAATGCAGTAGAGAGGCTCATGCATTAAGCTCCAGAAGTTCCAGATTTGATCCCAGCTGCTGATGACCGGGGTCTGTCGATGTTACATAAGGCCTTTAAAAGTTTGGCCAATTATTATTTTCTACTTTAGTGCATCCAGTAGCACTGTGTGTTTAAAGTAGTAAGAATAAAGTAGTAAGAATAAAGTAGTAAGAATTCAATGAAGTCATGTGTACAACAGAGTGGAGTAATATTTATCTCACAGTTCTCACAATATTTTGTCATTATTTAGCACCAGAATTGCCACCTCTGCTCTTATGCATAACATTTTAGTTATTAAAACCTGGATTTGTGTTCTAGCCTGTCAAAATACAGTTATCTTCCATCCTGTCAGTGCTAGAATATGGGTCAGAAAAGTTAGATGGGTGCTTTCAGAACTGTTATATTACTGTCTGGATTCACCAATCCTCCTGTCTCAGCAAACTCCCTGTCTTGTACTTGAGAAGTGACATAATGGTTCACTTCATCTTGAGGATCTGGTGACCTCAAGCACTCACTCATTTATTCTTTCTTGTTGAGGCAACCCCCTGGCTTTTTGTATTGAAAATTCCCTTCTCTGCATGTCAACCTTAGATGTGTAGTGGTGGTAAACTTTTTCTGGGCTAGTAGTGAAAAGAAAACCCATGACCTGTTCCCCTGCCTCTCCTGTAGTATTCAGCCATGTCGTGGTATTGAGGTAGGCTCTGGATTGAATGGAGGAATGTAAAGATGTAACAAAGCCTATTGTTTCCCATGCAATTAATGGGAGGTCTTATCTTTTCCACCAGCTTTGGGCACCATTCTCCAAAGGGCATTATGCTAGTCACATTTTGAGGCTAGAAGGGAATTTTTCCCTCACTGTGAAATTGGCCTGGACAGTGTGTTGTTTTTTTTTTCTCACCTTCCTCTCAAAAGCCCATGAACTCAGTGGTAGGTTAGGTTGTAATTTTTTTTGTTTGAACTTAACAAGTGCTTAGTGTAGGTGATTTTTCATTTGGGGGTCCAGTTTCTTGATAAATTGGAAGCAGATTGGGGGTATGTATCTCCTGAAGCTGGTTGGGAATGTGGTTGGGGTTCCCAATGTCTCGTTCAGTGAGGAGACAACCCCCTCCCAATCATTCAGATGAGGGAGGTCATTGGAGTCTCAGCAGGGACCAGGTTAACAGGACTGGGGGCTGATGGCAGCCCTGCAGCAGGTGGAATGGATTGCAGTAGGAAGGATGACCAGCAGTGGATGAGTTATTGCTGTGTAGTTTCCAGATTTGTTACCTAAGGCCATGTCTACATTATGAAATTAGGCCGAATTTCTAGAATTCGGTTTTGTAGGAAGCATTTTTATACAGTCGATTGTGTGTGTTCCCACACAAATGCTCTAAGTGCATTTAGTCGGCGGTGTGTGTCCAAGGTACTGAGGCAACCATCGACTTCCGGAGCGTTGCACTGTGGGTAGCTATCCCACAGTTCCCGCCTCCCATTTGAATTCTGGGTAGAAATCCCAGTGCCTGATGGGGCAAAAACATTGTCGCGGGTGGTTCTGGGTACATATCATCAGGCCCCCCCTTCCCTCCCTCCCTTCGTGAAAGCAAAGGCAGACAATCGTTTTGCGCCTTTTTTCCTGGGTTACCCGAGTAGACGCCATACCACGGCAAGCATGGAGCCTGCTCAGCTCATCGTCACCATATGTCTCCTGGCTGCTGGCAGGCATGGTACTGCGTTGCTACACAGCAGCTGCTCATTGCCCTTTGGCAGCAGACAGTGCAGTATGACTGGTAGCCATCGTCAGTGTACTCCAGGGTGCTCTTTTAACTGAACTCGATGAGGTCAGGGGCACCTGGGCAAACATGGGAGTGACCCAGCCAGGTCATTACCCTTTTAAGTTTAGTCTCATGGCGATTCAGTCCTGCCGGCAGTCTTACTGTGCCGTCTTTTAATGAGCAGCCAGGAGACGACGATGGCCAGCAGTCATACTGCACAGTCTGCTGCCATCAAGATGTATAAAGATAGATGAAGTGGATCAAAACAAGACATAGACCAGATTTGTTTTGTATTCATTTTCTCCTCCCTCCCTCCCTCCCTCCCTCCATGAAATCAATGGCCTGCTAAACTCAGGGTTTTGAATTCTATCCTTGAGGGGGGGCCGTTCTGTTTCTCCTTGATGCAAACCCACTCCCTTTGTTGATTTTAATTCCCTGTAAGCCAACCCTGTAAGCCAAGAAGTCAGTTGCCCCTCTCTCCATCAGAACAACGGCAGACAATCGTTTCACGCCCTTTTCCCTGGATTGCCCGAGCAGATGCCATAGCCCAGCAAGCATGGAGCCTGTTCAGCTCACCGCAGCAGTTGACTATTGTAAACACTTTGCGCATTATCGTGCAGTTTATGCAGAACAGCACCAGAGAAACCAGGCAAGGAGGCGACGGCAGTGCGGTGATGAGGACATGAACACAGAATTCTCTAAAACCGCGGTCCCCAGCAATTTGGAGATCATGGTGTTACTGGGGCAGGCTCATGCCGTGGAACGCCGATTTTGAGCCCGGGAAACAAGCACAGAGTGGTGGGACCGCATAGTGTTGCAGGTTTGGGACAATTCCCTGTGGCTCCGAAACTTTTGCATGCGTAAGGGCACTTTCATGGAATTTTGTGACTTGCTTTCCCCTGCCCTGAAGTGCAAGAATACCAAGATGAGAGCAGCCTTCACAGTTGAGAAGCGAGTGGCAATAGCCCTGTGGAAGCTTGCAATGCCGGACAGCTACCGGTCAGTCGGTAATCAATTTGGAGTGGGAAAATCTGCTGTGGGGGTTGCTGTGATGCAAGTAGCCAACACAATCATTGAGTTGCTGCTATCAAAGTTAGTGACTCTGGGAAATGTGCAGATCATACTAGATGCCTTTGCTGCAATGGGATTCCCTAACTGTGGTGGGGCTATAGACGGAACGCATATCCCTCTCGTGGGACCGGACCACCAGGGCAGCCAGTACATAAACCGCAAGGGGTACTTTTCAATGGTGCTGCAAGCACTGGTGGATCACGAGGGACGTTTCACTAACATCCCAACGTGGGATGGCCAGGAAAGGTTCATGACGCTCGTGTCTTCAGGAACTCTGGTCTGTTTAAACGGCTGCAGGAAGGGATTTACTTGCCAGACCAGAAAATAACTGTTGGGGATGTTGAAATGCCTATAGTTATCCTTGGGGACCCAGCCTACCCCTTAATGCCATGGCTCATGAAGCCGTACACAGGCACCCTGGACAGTAGTAAGGAGCTGTTCAACTATAGACTGGGCAAGTGCAGAATGGTGGTAGAGTGTGCATTTGGACGTTTAAAGGGTCGCTGGCGCAGTTTACTGATTCAGTCAGACCTCAGCGAAACCAATATTCCCATTGTTATTGCTGCTTGCTGTGTGCTCCACAATCTCTGTGAGAGTAAGGGGGAGACATTTATGGCGGGGTGGGAGGTTGACGCAGATCGCCTGGCCGCTGAATACGCACAGCCAGACACCAGGGCGGTTAGAAGAGCACAGCAGGAAGTGCTGTGCATCAGAGAAGCTTTGAAAACCAGTTTCATGACTGGCCAGGGTACTGTGTGACATATTATAGCTCTGCTATAATAGAGGACATGAAAATGTGTGCTGTCACCACACAGTAATAGGCTTTGAAATGTGTGTTGCCCTACCGTGATGACACAGTTGCAAAGCCACTGGCAGTTCAGTTGATGAAAGATCCCTCACTTTTTTGTTTTTATTCATTCTTTGAGTCCTCGTGTAGTAACTTGAAGTCAATAGAGTTCTACTTGATATATTCCGTTATTAAATGAAGAATGTTCCATGGATAATAGAGTAAGTGAAAGTAGGCCACCAAATTGTGAAACTATTGTCACATATTTGTCCATTATTTATAACTAGTACTATCCAATTTGTGAACACTGAAAAGATAAATTAGGCGTTCAGCCTGTGGAATTTTGATACAAGTTTTTGGATATGTAAAAACGTTGATGTTTAAAATTTTCTTCAAATTTTCAAAGTACATTTATGGGAGCTAATTGTGTGCTCTGGACATGTATCCTATACATTAAAAATTACATCATAAACATTGATAAAGAACTATCCATAAATATATCCATATCAACCCACACCCTTCTTATTGACCTTAAAAAAAGGGGGGAAAGGATTGTCTTCGTAGCAATGACAGTACAAAGATGCAGGTTCTGTATTCTAGTTCTGTGCTTTGGCTTATTGGTCATCTTGTTTCTAGGTATTTTTAAAAGCACTTTCCTGCAAAATTCATATACTTTGTTGAGGAAATGGTATTTCTCATCCATGTTTACAGAAATAGATTTTGGAATCCATTTGAAGGCAGTATCTTCAAAGGGACACATTATTTTAAGCTGTTTAAAATTTTCAGAACTATGCAGCCCTCATAACTGCCAGCCACCAGAGTTGTCCTTTTTATAACTATATAATTTGCATTATCTTGGGGTTTTTATTTGAATAATTCCTTAAATACAGGGGGGCTTTTTTTGCTCAAAAGAACATCATATTTTTTTTAACAAGGCACCTTAGGTTTTAAAAGCAGCTGACTATTGTTTGACTGGACCCTTTTAATCTGTGTATGAGGAATCCAAACTGAATGATATGGAGCTGTGAAAATCCAGTTAGTGTGAGCTGTAATCTCTTTACTGGCTTTAAGTAGTTAGAGTAGCATTCAGACACCCTGCAGATACTGAACTGCAGAGATACAGTAATCACCTAAACATGTAGCCAGTGTTTTGCTGTCATGGATCTAAAGCAGAAGAGTCCCTAATAATCATTTATTTATTTTTTAAAATTGACCTTTCTGTCATAAAATGAAATTGAATGCAACATTAATATATTAAACTCTATGTATTTCACAAATAGGCTACCCAGGGTCTGTGGATGAAAGTGTTTTCTGAAACCTCGATATTACCTACTGTGGACATTGTAAAGTATCTAATTCCTTTGATTACAGAAGGAAGGGGGAAACGTTTTCTTTGTATAAGAAAAATATAATAATCCACTAATCTTAGAATTTTCTACTACTATTTGAGACTCTAAATGAATACAAGAAACTGTTAAAGGTTGAAAAAATCTAGACATTTGAATCAGAACAAAAGGGAAGATACAAACTTTTTCCTTGATTATAAAAGAAACTGGATCCATTAATACAGCTTATTGAGTTTGTGTAGGAAAATATTCTGTAATAACTTTGTCAAATGATGCTGTGTTTACAGATCATCTTATGAAAAGATAAGATAAATACATCTTCTTATATTTTGCACTATAGCTGATGAGAAATATACTGTAGCTTTCTAGCATACCAGTGCAAGTTCTAATATTACTGGACCAGAGCTTAATACCATTAATGATCAGAACTCTGACCATGTTTATACCAACTATGTAGATATACTTTTGAAAGTGTCTCACATACACTCTATCTTTCTCATATGCCCTGAATCTCACATAATGTGTTTAATAGCTCAGCTCTAAATTCCAATTTTTAAATAGAACTTGTTACATCTTAAGGGCCAAGTCCTGGACCTCTGCACAAAGCACTGTAAACAGGCATTTTATAGTGATACCTATGAAGACTTAAGGAGAAATAGAATCATCCCCCCAACATGACTTCATGCCTTTCACTTGCTCCAGTAATCCAACTAATGGACTGTAACAGTGGCTGCTGCCCTTGAACCTCCCCTGTGCATGATGTTCTGGCTGGTATGGTCCTGGATTCACTGGCTAAGTTTCTGTTCCATCCCCACAAACTCTTGAGCTGTTCAGAGAGCGCTACGGTAGACCACTACTTAATGGTAGTCTGTGCATTCAGAGTCTAATGCATGTCTTTTCTTTTGTCTTGCTTCCAATTCGTAACACTACAGGAGTTACAGCATTTGGAACCTTACACAGTCGTCTTGGTACTGGGAGGATTTTCCCCATACTTATGCAGGCATCGAAAAAGAGAGATGTGCATCTGTAGGTTAAATTTATCTAATCCTAAAATTTTGCAGGATTTTAAGCCAAGTCTATATATTGCTTGGAGATTATGGTTTATTGGTTTAAACAGCAGGTTTGAGTACTTAGAATCAAAGGTGTAAATTCTGGTAAGGACATCCTTGATCTTCTGTACTCATCCAGACACTTATTCCTCCCAACGTGCAGAAAAATCAGATCACTCAAATGTTTGCTTACATTGTACGCTCATACAGAAGGTCCCTGAACTTCTATTTTTTGTGTCTGCTGCTAGAGGAGGGGGGCCTTTGAAAGCAGGATACTAAAAGAGGGAGTAATCCTTGTAGACCTAGAAATGCCTTTGCTGTTCTTCTTTTGTGAAGCTACCTGAACACTTGAAGTTAGCACTAACAACCCAAGGGCCCTCAGTACCACATGGTGCTTTCTGAAGGCATTCAGCATGGCTGATACCAGCAAGGTTCAAGATCCTTGGCTTGTTGGTATTCCTTCTGACAGGTCCCAGGATTGGTAGACCTTTCTGCCTCAATTGCAGGGGTGACTCAGACACCCATGATGAGGCCAGGAGAGAGTGGGTTTTCCATCAGGGAGAGACAGCAAGATAGGAAGGCTGCCCACTGAGTACCCAGACACTCCCTGTGACCAGAAGCCTTCTGCTTTGGGCACATGCCCAGCCTCTTGTATCCCCTTTCTCACGAAGGCAGCCTCTGCTCTCTGGCAAGGTGGGAAGAGGAGGAGAGAAGATGCAGCCCTTACCCTTTCTCCACCACCCACCACAATCAGGGCACAACTCTGACCCAGCCAGCAACTACCAGAGGAATGGAGTCTTGCAGTCTAGTGTCCTAGTCTGAAGCTCTCTCAACACAGTCTCTCTCAACACAGTTGATGCACAGAATTCTTTGCCTGCCCCACATGTTGCTGCAGAGACCCACCCCACTGTTTCATTTTGGGCTCTTTCCCTTCCCACACATAGATTCAGATCCTCAAGAAATAAATTATCCCTGGAATAGCAAAATGAATTATGCCAATCAATGGACTCTCAATGGGAAAACTGAAGGGGTATCTGGAAACGGTCCTTGGAGTGCTTTTGGGCTATTCAACTGCAAGAATCAATTTATGCATTGAAAGGAACAGTTATTTAACTGCAAAATCTTAGTAGATCCCTGGAGCCCAGGAACAAGAACTGATCTAAATGACTCCCAGAGCCATGACCCCATTCAGATCAGCTAGAAGATCTCAGTGACTGCTGTGACTATGGGTAGTGGATCAATCCTTCAAAGTCTAGATGGTTACCCTTTTCTTCAAAGGTAGGTTTTGATCTTTGCAGAGGATTTAGAGAAGAGGCAGAAAGGTTGGTCCACATATAAGCACCAGATCCATCCTGAGACAGGCCTCTTACCCATGATTTAACTGGTACGAATTCAGGTAATTTCATGCTTCCTACCCAGATAAACGTCCAGAACCAGTTCAGGAAATAAGGAGGTTTCACAAACAATTTAATTCCTTTCGTTTGCCAAAGGAAGAAACAAGCTCCACAAATCCATCAAGTTTTACATTGTTAATCCAAATGTACAAGAGCCCAGGTGCAAAGCATTGTCTCTCAGGAATACTGATGAATTTCCTACTCATAATAGCCCAGATGAAGTCCAACTAATTAGTCCTAGACACAAAAACATACAGAAATCCAATTAACTTAAGTACAAAACTTAAACAAGTAGATTTAACAGTCTTCTGATAATTTAGGTTACAGCCCAGTCCCAGAAGGTCAGAGAGACAGGGATATTTACTATTAACTTCACTTTCCCTAAAATGATGGGTGGACTGCAGCTAGTATTTGATTTTTAAAAGGGTAAGTTATTTTCTTAGAATCTGGAGTTGCAGGATGAAGTCCCTAAAATCCATTAGGCAAGAGGTGAGGGAGAGTGAATGTCTTTGTTCCCAGGATCTCCAAGATGTATGTTTACATGTTCCAATTCTCCAGTCCCAACAGACATTCCTTCAGTTTGCTGTTGTGGGGTGGTACTTCCCCATTCCAGGCTCCCCCAGTTGGACTGGCAGTAGCAACAAGAACATTTACTAAGATGGTGGTGGCAGTGGGGGTTGTGCTATGACAAAAAGTCATGTTCCTGGACAGCTAGCTGAGTAGAGCCATATTGACTATAGCAAGCAGGTCCATACTGGTGGAGGAATAGTAAATCAACGATGAGTGTTAAACATGGGTGTGTGTGGGGAATTCCTTTAACCTTTTTCAGGTGCTAACATACCAGAGAGGATGATTTTACCTTGGAATAAACAGAGTATTCTTGTTTTTTTGTTTGTTTTTGCACAAGACAGAATGACCTGATTAAAGAACCAGGCGATAAAAGCATGATGTGGACTTACTTTCAACCTTACCTTGGCTCAATCAAAAGGTGATGCCCTGGGCCCATTTCCACATGTATCTGTTTCTCCTGTAGTGGTATAAAGTGAGTGAAGACACTCAGGACAGTTTCTCTGAGACCTTGCAAATGCTATTGTGGAAGTAAAGTGTGGAAGAGAAAAAACCTTTCTTTGTTTCCAGAACAGCTATGGTAAATGACCTTAAAAAAATCTGTGCTGCAGTCACTGATTGTGCATGAACCTTCGGTCACCAATGCAGTAGTAGCTGTCTCCTCTCTTGGTTAATTTGTGGCAGGACATTAGTAAACCAAGGTGAGCTGTGAGGATGAAGATGGAGAGAAGAAGGCATTTGTTGCCATTGTATCTTTAGTGGAGGACAAAAGATTATTATACAGTCGTTCCAAACTATCCATATGCTGGTCTGTCAGAAGAGCAATCTTATCTTTCAAAGCCACCTGGAAACTAGTAATCAATCTCCAAGGCCAAACCATCAAAAACAGGTCTGTTACCTTTGTGGAATAGGTGCACACCAACATCAAATGAAGGAAACAATGCTTGGTCCATGACTGACTTATTTAAAATCATTAGTAAAGGGTTTAAAATGTGATCTGCAAATGAAAAATCAACATTGGTATAATGTGTTGAATGTTGCAAATTCCAGCATGTTAACCTTAATATACTCTTTTCCTCCAAACCCATCATTTCCCTCCCCTCCCCTTTTCCAGGTCTTGAAATCCAGTTTGCCATGATTGCTGGCTTTCGCTAATTATTGCATCCCAGCACTGACTCTTCTGGTGACTTTCCCTTCAAGCATCAACTCCAGTTTCAGTTGTTCTTCAGCGTGGGTGTAGCATGTTGTTGAAAGACAGCACAGAAGAATGTGGTTAATATGGAATTCTGTAATCTTCTGCCCATCCCCATTCTTACAGATCTGCAGAAGTAACCTTTAACTTTTGATGATGTGTTGAATGTCCCACTTGCTCTGTTTTTGTTTGGGGGCATTCAGAGCAGCAAAATAAGGAACTCCCAGAATTGCTATCAGTGTGTTCTAAGGAAATTAGAAAATGGCTTTGAATTTCATGGTCTTTGATTTATATCATATTTTGGACACTGAGACCTATTCAATGGCTTAGTGAAAGTGAAGTCTGGTGTACAAAACCTTGCAGATGCTGGGAGCATTTTGTATTTTTCTCAAGTTGCATGCTCCAGCCTACATTGAATCATTACTGGCTGAACTTAGATGAAGGCATAACCTTACATGATCAGTTAACATCACTAGCAAAAATAGCATTTTATATCTCCACTTTGCTAGAAAACTATACCACTTCTTTTCAGATGAGAATCTGGCTACTGTGTTCTATTATTGTGAGTTTCCTCATGTTACAGTCCAATACCCTACAAAAACAGTTTTTTAAAAGCCCTCCATTAAGACGTGTTTGTATCCTTGTGACTGTTACTACATTTAGAAGTGATAGACATATATTGTTGTGTTTATTCCGATATAAGCTGAGGAAGTAAAACAGTTTTCCTCATGGTGTAAAAAGAAAAAACTTCTCTTCTGGACAGAGATTTTTTTGCCAAGTTTAAGTGAGAAGTGAATTCTTAATTATGACCTTCCTAACTAATGTGGCATTACTGGGTACATATCGAACAGTATTTTATATATGATCCAAATTAAATGCTCGTTTAGGAATATTTTACACTTGTTGTTGATTTAACCAGCATAAGTTCTTAGTTTTTTCCTTCACTTTGATGTGTAATTCCTGCCAAGAAATTCTGACTCCTGACATCAAGAGGCTAGAATTAAAATGTATGACTATCAAGGCATAATCCAGTGTCATTTTTTAGATCATTAAAGATGTCTGTTTCTTAATTACAAATATTACAGAAGCTACATTATAACAGAAGCCTTGAATCATATCTAAAGTCCTGAGTGAAATAACAAAGAATTTGGAAAACAGTAAAGCAGCAAAATAATAACAGACTGACTGAAGTAAAAGACAGTTGAAAAGAGATTATTGTTCACCCTTAGGCTAAAATGTCATTTGTGGTTACCTTTTTTAGAAGACTGAGTTCTTTCACCGATGGTTTAAGTGTATACAACTGGAAATGTAATGAAAAAATTTGACTTTTTAATTCAGTGTGAGGTTTTTTAATAATTGGTATGCATTTTGTCAAAACCTTAAAATACTTTTTCTATGTGTATAATGTACCAGTTATTATCCAAAAAAAAATCCACTTGGTGTTTAATTTTCAAAGGAATCGAGCAGTATTTGAAAGTATTAGGATAGAAGTTTGTTTATTGCACAGAGGCAACAAAGTTACAGTTGTATATTTTCTGTTGGTGGAAATTCTATATAACAGGTGTAGGTGGTATTGTTCAAATGAAAACAAGAGGGTAGTCTGTTTTATTTGGCTTATGTAAAAGATGTATATCCATTTCCCCCCCAAAATTCTAACATGCAAAATTAGATTTTATATTTGAAATTGAATAAAATGCCCTTATCATAAAAAGTAATAAGACTGCATGCAGTATTCATGAAAATACTTAATTGACTTCAAGGCATCATGAAAGCTTTATTTTTTTCTTGGATTATTTTTCCCCTCTAATCGGTTTAGAACAAAACTCTTTTAATCGAACTTGTATTTCACGTACTAAATATTTTCCTACCTGCATAATTTTTGTCTGTTTTATTATAGCAAAAATCCTTTCACTTCACCTAATTTGACCTAAATTTGGTCTCTGGCTAAAATAACAGATACCTTGATTACAAGATTTAAGTTTTCTTAATTGCAAGAGACTGTTGTATCTCCATAATAGTGAAATTTCAGTATTAATTATTTTACTTAGTGTTAGGCATGTCTCTACCATTCACTCCTAGAAACCTTTTTAGTTCTAGTAATGAGTATTGAACCAGTGGCCTCAGTATTTTACAATTATTTGTAGAAGGGGACAATGTGCTTTGAACATTACATACATACATAAAGGGCGGGGGGTGAACCTTAAGTAGAGTAAAGAGCTATGAAATAGCAGACTGTGAAGTTAAAGAAAACAGTGGTGGTATACAACAAGCTGGAAGGGACCCGTGGGTCTCATATGAGTTTCTTGTTAACAGAAATGGTATTTTAGGCGAGCGTCACATTTAAGAGTTTTTAATAAGTCAGTTTCTAACCCTTTTCTTTGTAAAGACAGCCTTGAAAACAAAAAGACTTAAATGAATGCAAAGCAATGGGTAGCAATGGAATGAATGTACAGCATGGCTCTGCTTCTGCAAGGGAAGACTGGTACTAAAGATGCTGAAGTTTCAAACACACACACTATAAAATGAGTCCGTTAAGTTTGATGTGTGTTCGAAAGAATCCTATTAATAATCCTCCCCAATATCGGTTGACTTTTTCTCCCTGCATAATAGCGAACAGGATTTAATTTGGGGCAGGGAATTGCTTGATGGTAGCACCCAAAATATTAAGGCTGGCTTTGTTTGTTAAAACTGTTCTCCTTCTCTGTCTGTGACTGAGCCCAGTTGGTTCTCTCTCAAGCATTTGTAGCAGTCGCCACACCATGGCAAGCTGAGCTCCCTTTATGTGCCCTGCCCCTCTCCCTCAATGCCTGCTGGAAGACATGGGAGATGCACCTCATAGTCTATAGCCTCCTCTGTTACCACCACGGCAGGTGCAGATGCAGCAGCACATGAGGATAAGGAACATAGGTAGAGCAAAGCTGCTGCTGCTGCGCAGGGAACCCTATAGCCCAGCTGTTGCCTGCTGCTGAGGCACAGTCTGAAGATCTGAAGAGCATAAAGGCCCATATTCTCAACACCTGATACCCCTTATCAGCCAGGGAAAGAGTATGGAATTGATAGATTTTGGTACGTGGGTTAGTGACTAAGTATTTTATCCAAGGAATATCACATAGAGAACATTTTTGAGGAAGCCTCTGGTTAAAATTTGAACACCTCACAGGTATAGTTTTATTTGAAAAATATCTTTCAAGGTATTTGCGCATAATATTGATATAAACAACCACACAAAACTTTGTTCAGTTTAGTGAGAGTTAAGGTTGCATTAGGACACACCAGCTTAAATCCTGAAAAGTGAAGAAATTAGTTTAGCGAAAAGTTTCCTATATTTCTTGCTGCTTTTACATTGCCTATAGCACTGTGGATAATACACTCCGTAAGACTTTCACCTCCACATCCAACAGATACCAAAAAGCAATATGTACCCCAGCTTCCTCAAGCTACTACTCCGCACAAAACCTTAACAGAGACTTCATAATGCTCTTGTATCAACAGATTGCAGCATCTGACTGTCAAAAATTCCATTGATTTGATAAGTTATTCTGCCTTACTATCAGTGAGGTCACTGTTCAGTTCTTTGCCTAAGTGCAAATGGGACCTTCAGACTGAAATCAGATGTCTACAACTTGAGATACCAGAGCAATTCCTAATCTTTACTTTGTTCAGCCAGTAAAGAAGTATTTGACACACGCTTTCCTAGAGAGTTATGTAGTTTTTTGCTAGATGACGCTAGCACAGTGGAGATCAGGAATTCTGGGTTCTATCCCTGGCTCTGGAAGAAGTGTGATTTAATAAAGACAAGATAACAAAAGCACACTGAATCTGAAAGTCATGTGGCTGAGTAACTACCATGTTTGAGACCTGGATTCTATTCCTGACTCTGCCTCCGCTGACCTTGTGTAACGTCTCCGTTAAATTATTTGTAAAATGAGTTGGCAGGTCGTACTTGCCTTGCAGAGCTGGAGGTCATGGCCTTGATTCAATAATAAGGGTGGTGAGGTGCATGGGAATTTGTGAAAGTTGGTAGAGGAGAGATTTGAACTGATCTTTCTGAGTTTTTCCCCTGAGCAGCTATGTTACATCATCGCTGATAAATACAGTGTGTTTGGTTGGCGCACATTTCTTCAGTGATAAAGAAAAAGTTATAAATTATGGCACACATGAGCACCACCTGTATATAACTGATATTGTATAGTCAGCAGGGAGAAACATGTGGTGCAAAGCAAAGATTCCATAGTGCTTTAGATTTTTTGGGTGTCTGACAAGAAGGTGAGACAATCCAGTGAAAAACTTGAAAAAGGGGGGGGGGGGGTCATTTTGGAACTCTTACTCTTTCCATATCAAACCATCATGAAAAATTCAAATAGTACACAGATTGCTTTTGGTGCTTTGTTTTTTGCAGTGTTAATGAGATTTTTATAAAGTTTTAAAGCTCCTGTTGAACTGAATGTCTGACTCAACCTTAACTATACAGATGCAACCAACAACTCTATAATTGCTGCAGATAGAATTGTCAGATAACTTAAAAGGCTGATCACGGAACTACTGCATTGTAGCCTGACTGCTGTTTTTCATTTTGATTACCTCAATTGGTTCATTTTGTGAGCATTATAACTTTGAATCAGTGAACATTTAACTACGTTTAGGGATTTTTTTCCCACTGGGAGTTGATCCTGAGACATGTGGGAAAGAACCAGAGGGTTTGACTGTAGATACTCATTTCTTGTTTTCTCCAGGCTCTACATTAGGTACACATTATCAACACTGTTCCCCATTATCAGGTGGAGAATGCTTCTGTGGTTGATGCTCTTTATGAGTTCAAACAGAATGAAAGGAGTGCCTATCATTATTCTCTGCCCCTCCTGGACTTTTTAAAGGCAAAAACATTTCCCTTTCAGAGAAATGCACAAAAACAATAGTACTTGGCGCTTCACATTTTTGTCTTTTGAAAATGTAAACTACACCACAGGAGAAAAGTGTTACACCCATTTTTCAGATTTGAGACATGAGAGACAAACATTGTGACCTACCTAAGGCCATACATCATTTCAGGAGCATTATTAGAGCTCAGTGTTTATAGCTCCTGCACACATGCTCAGATCACTAAACAATACTGTGTCAAGTTGGCCATCTTCTGGGATTGCAGTACACACACAAACATTCTTATTAAAATTACCAACTATGGAAACTTATGGATGTGAATAAAAATGGTTAAAAGACTTTAGTTTCCCCAGTGAATGACTGTAGAATTAATGTTGTTTGCAACACAACACAAATGAGGCTAACCGCTTATTCACGCTTGTTTAACTTCAAGCTGTGGGCTAGCTTCTGCTCGGGATAGCAAGGAGTAGAAAGTGCATTGCTTCTTCCTGTTTCCCTAGTAGAAGGAGGATGAGAGTGAGCATAGCAGCTTGGGGAGAAGAGGGAGGGAATGTGAATATTGCCGCCTCTTATCCATGTTTTGCCACTGCTGTGAGAAGCGCAGCAGTAGCTGAGTGCAGGAAGGGGCAGGAAAAAAGGAGAGAACATATTCACTGTAAAGTTTTTAAAAAAAATATAGCAAATATTTTCGTTTTGAACAAATAAGGGTCTGATTCAAGTGGACCTTTAGACCATTCTGTTTTAACATTTGATATAGTTTAAAAAAATTATGACAAAGGGACTGTTTGAATTGTAGTAGTTTTGAGTAAACTGCTTTTTCCTGAGAGCATAAAGCACTGCAGTTTAAGGGTTTTATTTACTCACAAGATGGTATCTTGATAGATATAGATGCTAACTTTGGCTGGGATTTTCAAAAGCACACAAGTGACTTTTGAGCACTACTGAAAATTTTGTCCCTAATATTCTCCTAAGCATTCATGTTTTACTTATGATTCAGATAAATGACCTTCCGAATCCAGGGTCTGTGCAGTTTAGTATAGAAAGAATACTGTAGGAAAACACTCCTTTTTAACTGTAAAGGCATGTAAAAGCATATTCATGTACAGGTTGAGTACATTCATATATGAATTATATATAGAGAAAAATATGTGTTTTGGTTTTGTTTGCAGTCACTCTGTAAAGTAATTGGAATAGAAATCTTATGAACATATGATCTACTTTATCATAGCAGTTTTCATATATCACATTCCTGCCAGGGAAAATATTCATTTTATATAAGCAACATCATGATTTTCCTTTTCTTGGTCTTTAGGCTGATACTGTGTTTATGTAACACAATAGAAATAGTCTAATGTGTTTATACTTTTATATCTTCTTAGCTCAAATATTGGATACAATTAGATGTAAAACTGTTATAACTTTAAATATTTGCATTGAAGCTTGAATTCTTGTAAATGAGATGTGATTTACATTTCTGCAATAGGTGTTTTTTGTCTTCTAGGGTTAGCTGTGTAATTCTATTGGGACTGTTCGTAAGTTTGATTTTTTTTTAAGAGATATTGATATAAACTATTCAATGTTAAATCTTAAATTGCAAAGAAACAATGAAGGCTATTAAAAACTTGGCATTCTCGATCTGACAAAGAAGATCATTTCCTGATACTTCTCTTTGTGAGAACCAATTTGAATTAGACATAATTCCCTAACATCACCTTGAATTTCCATCTGTGTAAGCCTGATGTTCTTAAGCATTTTGCATTTACCTAATGCTCTGGGCTGTTTTCACTTAGCACGTATGGAAAACTGTGACTATCTTAAAACTGTAGATATGAATAACAATTGTTTGCTGATCTTACCCTCTATCTCCCTGGGTAACCTGCAGTCTGCAAAGGCTGAATAAGTGGCAGATAGCTTTTGTCATCCCTTATCCGAGCTGTACACTTGTAAGGAAGAGCAGGGATAATCGCCTAAATCTAATTAGGGGTTAAAAGAGGCCATGACTGTGATGTGGCATTGAGACACCTTACTGTATCAATCCTGTTTGCATTAGAAAAATAAGGTTGTCATATTGATTATTCAAATTAGCTTGTATTGGCCATGGCTCAATGGTTTGTATTGCAGCTGAAGCAATTGAAGGTCCCAGCTTTTCAGAGAAGACCTATGCTTATAGCATATATTATGTGGTGTCTTGTTTGCTAAATTAGGGTTTAAAAAACTAAGAGTGGGAGAGTTTTTATTAGAATTAAGGGTTTAAGTGACCATCAAAAAGTGAAGTTGAGTTTTTATGTGAGACTTTTTGTTGTTGCGGAAAACGTTTATTAAATGAAGGCCAGCTAAATTGTTTTAGATCTTTGGTTGAAGAAATTAGTGTTGGAGTTAATAGAACTTAAAAGATTCTATTTGTGCACTAATTGATGTTTAGCTCAAAGTCAAATGGGACTAAAAAGAGCAAAACAATTTAATTCAGATCAATTCCAAATTCAAGAGACAATGAATTCACTTGGTTATGACTTTCAAGGCAATTCAAAAAATCTTCCTGTTACTGGGATATTTTACCATTTTCAAAATATTTTTTAATATTGGGAGAGTTTTGTGTCATTCAACAGCAACACCTGGTGACACCCTGACATGGTATTAATGCTCTAGAGAAACAGCATTAATTTCAGTCCTTGTAGTAAGGATAGCGTTGGTGGTGATAGGAGACCTCTATATGGGAGGGGCAAATCTTTATGAAGATTCTGGTTTGGCATGAGCTGTACCACTTTCAGTCTTTCCCCCATAGTCTGAAAGGGCTTCCATCTTGTGTGGGTGTTGAGTGTGGCTGTTTGCACTAGGCATTGGTGGTGGTGTGGGGTAAAGATACCTAGTGCTGGGCCAAGAATTCTTTTTCACTGAAATATTTTTCCTGTGTTGACCTGGTTTCTTTAGTTTATCTGTGCAACTGTTCTCAACACTGCAGGATTATCTGGCGGAGTGCTAACTTTGTGGAGGAAGAGTTCATATCCAGCCTGCTGCCTGAAGGTCTGGAGAAGGGTCTTGAAATCTTTCCTCTTCCCCAGCTTTATAGCTGCTCAAGTAGGAAGTCCATTAGGCTGAAGGCCTCTATTCAGCACTTCTCTGTTCTTGAAGGGCAATCAGTTGATGAAGTTGCACTCCTGAACTGGCAGTGCTGTTGGGCTGTAAATGCTCTCCATCCCCTCCCTGCAAAGTGGTGCCTAGTCTTCTGTGTCTGACTGGTATTGAATGGCTCCCTCTGGCCCTGGAATGGGTAACATGTATGCAGTGCTAAACAGAAAGCTGTGGAGTACTGTCTGGGTGGGGAGGCAGAAGAATCTTGGTCATGTAGGTGGGGAAAAATGTTTATAGGGAAAGGGCCTGTGGACATGGACATGGGTAGGAGACCAAGGGAAGAGGGAATGTGAAGAAATAGGCAACAAGGGAAGAGGTGAGCAATACTTACTATTCCTCACCAACTTCCCAAATTTTGTTTAGGATGTGTTTGTCATCATCCTGTGAAAAAATGTTAAGTCTTGATAGTACCTTAATTTGAACAGTATCATGTGTCTCATTCTTTCAATATTTGAATACCACTGAATTACTTTTAATTGCCTTGGTTTTTATCTGAGAAACAAGGTGGGTGAGGTAATCTTTTATCGGACCAACTTTTTTTGGTAAAAGAGACAAGCTTTCGAGCCACACTGAGATCTCCTTCAGGTCTGGGAAAGGTACTCTAAGCTTTTTATATCACTTGGTTATTTTGTTTGAACTTTTGGATTCTGACTTTTCTAATAATTTAAAACTTGAAAAATATTGTGCACAAGTCTCATGGCTCTAATGTTTTGCTTGACCAGACAGTGAAATTAGGTGGTTTATCCTGGTACCTCATTGCAGTTTTGTTTGTCTAAGAGGCCATTCAATACCGACCATTGTTTTTAAAAAAAAAAAAAAAAAAAAGTCTCTTCAGTTGCTTGGAAATACTCCAACTGAATTTTTGTCCTCTTGGGACGAAAGCTTGGCACTTCATTTCAAGACATAGCAACTTGGTGTATCATGGTTATGATTTTCAGCCAAACCTGGAAATCTAGGAAATGAGCCAAAATCCCATTATGCTCAGCAGTATCAACATGCTATTTCTAAAGGCAGTAGGCTAGCCTATTCATTTATTGCATACTCTGAATTTTTATGTTGTAGTGACATTTGTGGAAGACTTCAGTTTAAACATTTTCATTGGAAAGCGAACATAGATTGAAAATATATAGACCATGTTGTGCTTAATTGGTAATGAACGAGGTGCTGGGGCTCAAGTAACTCTTTTACTTTCATAACTGATGTGGGACCATGAACTGCCAAGCCTAGAGGTGCTGGGGCTCAGCCCTGGCAAGCTCTGGTGCAAATTAATCACTGAGACTGCCAATCATATGCTCATTGCTGAGATGTAATATTTACTTTTTTTCCACATTTTCAGTTAGAAAACATACCATTGCACTGAAAGGAAGGAGTGATCTTTGTGAATTTTTAAAATCTATCATCCTAGTAGGCCTTAGGGTAAGTCTACACTGCAATTAGACACCTGTGGCTGGCCCATGCAAACTGACTTGGGCTTGCGGTGCTCAGGTTATGCGGCTGTTTAATTGTGGTGTAGAGGCTTGGTCTCGGGCTGCAACCCAAACTCTGGGACCCTCCCACCTCACATGGTCTGAGATCCCAGGCTTCTGCCTGAGCCCTAACATCTCTACACTGCAATGAAATAGCCCCTTACCCTGAGCCCTGCGAGCATGAGTCAGCTGGCATAGGCTAGCCGCAGATTTTTAACTGCAGTGTAGACATACCCTAAGTGTGTCTAAGAGTAGGAGATGAAACTCGGGAGATCTAGATTTTATTCCTGGTCTAAACACACAGTTCATGTAACCTTACACAAGTGACTTGACCTCTTTATGCATCAGTTATCTATCTGTAAAATAGGAATAATAATTACCTGCCTCACAGGGGCATTGTGAAGATTAATTCACTAATATTTATTAACTGGCTTAAGACAGTGGTTCTCAACCAGGGGTATGCGAACCCCTGGGGGTACAAAGAGGTCTTCCAAGGGGTATATCAACTCATTTAGATATTAGTCTAGTTTTACAACATGCTACATAAAAAGCACTAGCAAAGTCAGTACAAACTAAAATTTCATATAAACGATGACTTGTTTATACTGCTCTATATACTATGCACTGAAATGTAAGGACAATATTTATATACCCATTGATTTATTTTATAATTACATGGTAGAAATGAGAAAGTAAGCAATTTTTCAGTAATAGTATGCTGCTTCACCTTTGTATTTTTGTCTGCTTTTGTAAGGAAGTAGTTTTTGAGTGAGGTGAAACTTGGAGGTATGCAAGACACATCAGACTCCTGAAAGGGGTATAGTAGTCTGGAAAGGTTAAGAGCCTCTGGTTTAAGAGTTGTTGATAGTACATGAGATTACAGAAGTGATCAGCATTTTGTGGGTGGTAATCCAATTATCTTTTGCACTTATATTGGTCCTTTTGCAATGGAATTTACTATATGAGAACGTTCACTTGAGATCTTTTGTTTATCAAATATTGCAAGGAGCTTTCAGAATAGAGCATGATGCTAATGATTTCTGCAACAACTAGGCACAATTGGGTAAAGTTTGGATGCTATTTTTGGTTAAGGTCCTTATTTTTGTTGCTTCATTTCAGAACTTTAATGCTGTAATATGTTTTGTTTGTTGGTTAAATGTTATTTAAAAAGGGGAAAAATAAAATAAAAGTGAATAAACTCTGAACAAATTAGGAAAAATACCACATATTACTAAGAGTAATAGTGGCTCTTCCATAAAAGTGAGAGGTCCCCCAGCATCTGAAAGTGGAAATTTTACAGAAATTATGATACACTGTTTTCTGTGTGGCTTGTGCCTTCTGGATTATGTCTGGTACTTCATAAAATGCAATAGTCACTGTAGACTCCTCTCTGAAAATTTGCGAAGGCTAAGACTTATAACTGCCCTTTTTTTTTAGGGTTACTCACAACTAATGAGTTGCCCTCCATGCTGATACATCATTTTATTTCCCTACAGTGAAAGAAGAGCATATAGAAAAATGTCCCCATACCATTTATTTTATTGTAGCCTGTGATAAATATCCACTTAGTGGAAAGAGACACTTTGCTAGTGGAGTTACCAGGTTCATCCCTAACACCAAAAGAGGCAAAGTCAGGACGGAAAGATGGAAGGAAGGAATCAGGCATACAGTGCAAGGACTCTGAGGAAGGACTAGAGAGCCAGTCTTCTTAACTGCTTGTTGGACAGTAAATTGATGGAGTGTCCATGTTTGTTCTTGTAGATCTGTGGATTGTCTTCTGATACTATTGACCAAAAGACGGTATTGATCCAGGAGCAGACTCTGGCTGGGGCAGGTGGAATTGCACTTTGGTGGCATTGTACTCTCCCATCTGAGAGAATCTAGAGAGTTGTAGTTTGTGTTTGCTCATCATCTGCCTCTGTTACACCACCCTCCCTTTTCCATAGGTATGTGAGGCCTTAAATGAAGACCGTGAAGTCATATGGGCTAAGGTAACTTCAGTATGCAGCTGAAGTTCTACAAGAAGTATACTACGTAACCTCTGTGCTGGCTTCCAGTCCATTTTCAGATGCAGTATAAAGTGTTGGTTTTAATCTATAAAGTCCAAATTGGTTAAGATCCAGGCTTCCTCAGAGGCTGCTATTTTTATGGTACCCTGTTTTCTTCAGGAATCTCTTGGCATCATCACAGCAAAAAAACCTTTGAAAAAGCTTGGCTGTAGATAGAAATAGTGTTCTATGAGTTTTTTGCTTTTTATTTTGGTCCACTTGGTAAATCAGTAGTGTGAGATGCTAATTGTTTTCATTACACTGAAGGAATGCCAAAGTTCAACGGTAAAAGTGCTCAACAAGATTTTTGTTCTTTGTTTTTTTAAGGCCTCAGACCGTTGCTTTTGGGGAGCCTCCTCCATCTTGTGAATTGCCTCCCTGCCAATTCTCTCCTCTGTTGTCCACCAGAGACCTTGAATGTGAAGCTTTGGAAATAAAAAACAGTACATCCTTTTCTACTTAGGACTTGTCTACTCTACAGGTTATGTTGGTATAACTTATGTCACTCAGGGGTGTGAATAAGTCACCCCCGGGTGACGTAAGTTACACTGTCCTAAGTACCAATGTGGACAGTGGTATGTCGGTGGGAGAGCTTCTTCCACTGACATAGCTACCGCCTCCCGTGGAGATGGCTTTATGATGCTGACGGGAGAGCTCTTTCCTGTCAGCATAGAGTGTCTTCACCAGGTAAGCTACAGGGGCACAGCTGCATCAGTGCTTCTAGTATAGATTAGTCCCAAGTGAAAGGTGAAAAGCATATTTGGTAAAACAAGGTGTTTTGGGGAGTTAATTGAACAAGAATAATGTAATTTGGTGGAGACGGTGGACTGGAGCAAGAAAGGGAAGGTGATTTGCTGAGAAAAATGTGTTGACTAAAAGAGGGCCTGGCACTGGTTGTGTTTGGTCAACAGAAGATTTTAAAAACAACTTAGATATAAAAAAAAATTGGTGTCTTGGGCTTGGCTACTCTGTCCCTGCAGCAGCCTTCCTCGTGTTAAACTGGTGCAAAATAGATCTCCTCCAGTCCCCCTTGTAACTCCCTTTAGAGACTCCTGCTGGGATCACCTTCTTCTTTTGTTTTGCCTTTTGGTAATTTTTTATTACTTCTAGCAGCCTGCCTCTGCTTCAAATAAGAGCAGGAAATGTCATCTCCCAAGAAAGCAAACTTGTAGTCCCAAGGTATTTTACTTAGACTGTTGCTGAGTCCTGGTCACTCTCAATTGTGTTTGGCCTGGCAGACATGAGACAACCCTGCTAACACATGGGGAATCCACATACATACAGGCTTTCCATGGCACAGTAATTTCATGATACATTTTCATACCATCATCCACTATTCAGAAGCGGAACAGACAGAAACCCTAATTCATCATACAGCTCTATCAGTGTTTAGTGTCCCAGTTGTTTCTAATTTACTGAGTCCTCAGATAGTTAATTACTCTTGGAATCAAGAAAAATTTTAGCCTCATCAGATGATTTAAAGAACTTAGTATGATGTAGCCTTGTTAGATATAAATCCACAGTGGCTACTTTTAGAATATGGCAGATTTTTTGATACCTGCATAGTTCTTTATATTTTTAAAAAATGAAGGACTATTATCAAGATATATCACAATTTAAGACCCTTGGGTACTCTTATCTGTGCTGTGCCTTCAAAGTCTTTTTGGTTACATTATCTGTACAAGTAATTATAGTTGTTTTGAGGTTTGGATACTAATGCAGACTTGTTTTTGAGGATGAGCACTGAAGAGGGAAGTTGAGGTAGTTGGCACAATCTGGAGTCAATGATTTAGTTATCTATGCCCCCGACCTGCTTCCTCCCAGATGTCAGAACCTCCATCTGTTTTCTCAGGAGCCCCAACTAGCTGCAGTTTTTGGCTCTCCTTTTGTTTTAAAACATGCCCAATTTATTTTTAAGACTCTGTTCTCAGTCACCTTATCTGTAGAAATTACATCTTGGTCAGATATCTTACTTTTGAGGTTTTCAACTAGAGTTTTCAGTCCTTCATACTTTGATGAAATGTTGTCTGTCTGGCCTTCATTTTATAGCCAAGGAATCCTCCTCCCCCCCATCAAGGCTTTTAATCACCAAGTCCTGGTTTTAGGTGTTGTAAACTTCAGGTCTTGCAATCTGTGATGCTTCCTAAGGTTATGAGGCACCTCACTACCATCTGCCCTTACTGTGAGGAAGCGTTGTCTGTGCCTGCTGGAGTCAGCTCCTTGACTCCCAGCCATGGGCAACACAGACACTCCCCTCTCACCTTATATAGGCTCTGCGGTTCCTCTGTATGCACAGTCCAACTCCTGAGCCTTCCACTGGACACTCACAGTATTTTACAGATATGCTATTCCCTCAGAAATAGTGCACCTCAACTTATAAGTTTCACCTCAGGATCATTGCTGTGCTTAATACACAATACTTAGATATGCTTCTAGTGAAAACAAGTAAAAGTCAAGTAAACAAATGGTTACATAAAAAATAAAATCATAAAATGCTTTTTACAGGCTACACTGAACTAACAAGATGGTTTCATGTATTATAAAGGTTAGCTCACCCACAGTTTTCTTCCAGCTTCGGGCCGGCTGTGATCTTCTATTCAAAAGATGAGCCAGCTGCTAGATTGGTTTCTACATTAAGACACCTGGGTGTGACTTGGCACCCCCAAATATAGTTTCAACAATCCAGTGTCTTCACTTGAAACTGCTGCTTTCAGAATTTATTTTGGACTTCAGTAAAATAATCTTTTTAAATAACTTAAATAATTCTTCCCTTAAAAATAAAATGGTGATGTTTTTGACATTTATGTCAACCAGAAAAATACTGGAGGACGTATGCTAACAGCACAATGGCTAGAAAGTAAATTAGAATAAAGTACAAATAATATTAAAGGAAGTTATTTTACGATAGTCTTGTATGGGTCAATGAATTTCTATTTATAGCATTTTAACATTTTATTAAGATCCTGGAATCACTGAGAGACATTCTTAAAGATTGTTTTATTGCATTTTCAAAATGCTGTTAAATCCAAAAAGTTGTTTGTTGTCAGTATGTCAGTTTACCTTTGTTTCCATTACTCATTTGAGAGTGGCTATTCCATCGTGCTCTCTAAACATTTTCATGAGGAGGATCTGTTTTTATTCCCCCATAGTTCTGTGTATGATCAGACATATCAGAAGACCTTTTAAAAAGTTAAGAATTCAGGAGAGTTTGAAAGTGGTCTGTCTGACTCTGCAGAATTCTCTAGCAGATGAAAAAGAAACAAATTGGTTAATTGCTAAATACAAATGGCAGTTTAGGATGACCTTTAGTGTAGGTACTCTACAACTTCACAGCAAATGAAAAATATTAAGCAAAGAATTTTTTGGGAAATGGTAACTAAGTGTTCTGAAGTTACGTAGAGTTGCTTTTGCCAGGACAAGAGAAGACTTTACATCATACAGAAATGAGAAGCTGCATGTGCTTGTCACACAGTTAAATAAATTTAAGACACATGGGACAAGATCTGAGTTTGTTGACATGAAATTAATCATGCTTTCCTCAGGGGGATATTTTGAACCCAGACTGAAGGAGCTTCGAGAAGTCAGACTGCGGGGAAACCTACAGGAAACAAACATACAGGAAAAGCTTTTATAAATTGGACTTTTTATACCTCTGAATATTGTTGCATGAGATAGCAAAAGGACTTCTAACGTACAAAACTGGATCAAAGCCAAGTTTCAATCATAATTCACTAAGCAACAGAACTACAGTGAGCTAACACCTTGTAAGGTGTAGCTGGACTTTATCCAAGCTTCTAAGTCACATAGATCTTAAATACTAACAGAAATAAGCTTCTTTTGCTTAGATTTCTGACATACACCTTGCATATCCTAAAAGTCTCATCTCATCCTCAGGTTTCATGTTGGCTGTGGTGATTAACAAAATGTTGATCATTAGTGACAAGCACCTACCTTAGTATGAATTTATTCATTTACTTACATAAAACTCTTTATTTTTGAAAGTATACACTACAGAATTGTTTTTACTTTTTTTATGAAAATAATATTTTATTAATAAAAGTTGCTGAATGTCAGAAGTTACTAAATAATTGGTTAACCCCCCTACTTCTGGTTCAGTGGGTGTTGGGAGCATATTTGATCAGAAATGGCTCCGCAACCTCACTGTAGCATCTCAGCAGTGTGTGGGGATGTTGTTCAGACAAGAAGAGGGGAAGCATCCCTCCCAAAATGGAGGAAATGGAGAAAAACACATACCTGAAAATGCCAGAGCTGGGTCTCTCCAGCTCTTTGGGTTCTTCACATCCCATTGGCTGGGCAAAAGGGGCAAGTGGGAGCTGATTAACCCCTTTGTCCCTCCTCCTCCAATAATTTAAACTTTTCAGGAGCCCCTTGACTCTTCAACAGCCTCGCCCTCCTTCCCTGTATTTGTAGATACAGAGCTGTTTCCAGGATACTATGGGTCTGTCTGATTGCCTTTTTGGGAGGATCAGGAAGGATTTTTTTTCTCATTGGGTCAAATTGGTGTAGGTCTAGTGGGTTTTTTCCTCTCAACATTGTGGAGGCATAGTTGGGGTAAAGAAGAATAAGATTTGCAAGTCTGATATTTAGAGATGCTTATAGGAATGTTTAGTTTGTTGAAGCTTGAGATAAATGAGACCCAGGATTTTCACTGGTGGAGTTTATACCTGTAAGAAGAAGAGAAAACTTAAAATCTCCGTAGACGGAGGCTGTCCCTGATACCCTCTACCTCCTCCCCTGAGGGCTGGGTGAGAGGACTCAGAAGCAAGCCAAGTCCCAGGGCTGAGAAGTCTATTGCAAGTTATTGGTTAAATGGTGAGATCCCCATAATGCAGGGGTGGGCAAACTTTTTGGCCTGAGAGCCACATCGGGTTTCAGAAATTGTATGGAGGGCTGGTTAGGGGATCCTGTGCCTCTCCAAACAGCCAGGTGTGGCCCATCCCTTATCCGCCCCCGCCCCCCTGGGACTCCTGCCCCATCCAATACCGCCCCCGTCCCCTGACGGCCCCCACGGGACCCCTGCCCCATCCACCCCTCCTTGTCCCCTGACAGCCTCCCGCCGTCTCATCCAACCCCTCCTCTCCTTCCTGACTGCCCCCCCGACCCCGGGACCTCTGCCCTGTCCAACCACCCCTTCTTCCTGACTGTCCTGCGCTGTCCCATCCAACCCCCCCACTCCTTCCTGACTACCCCCATGGGACCCTGCCCCTATTCAACCCCCCTGTTCCCCGCCCTCTGACCGCCCCCGACCCCTATCCACACCCCTGCCCCCTGATCACCACCCCAAACTCCCCTGCCCTCTATCCAGCCCCCCCGCTCCCTGCCCCCTTACTGCACTGCCTGGAGTACTGGTGGCTGGCGGCACTACAGCCGTGCCACCCAGAGCACCAGGACAGGCAGCCGTGCCACCCGGCTGGAGCCAGCCACGCCACCATGCAGCACAGAACGTCGGGTCAGGCCGCAGCTCTGCACCTGTGCTGCCCGGCAAGTGCTCGCAGCCCCGCTGCAAAGAGCATTGTGCTGGCGGCGCGGTGAGCTGAGGCTGTGGGGGAGGAGGAACAGCAGGGGAGATCCCGGGGGCTAGCCTCCCGGGCCAGGAGCTCAGGGGCCAGGCAGGAGGGTCCCACAGGCTGGGTGTGGCCCACGGGCCATAGTTTGCCCATCTCTGCCGTAACCCCACACTGGACCCATTTAAATGCCTGGTAAGTGAGATGGCATAGGTGTATACTGCCTATGACTAGTTTTAAGTAAATAAAGTTGTGGTCCACTGCTTAAAATCCATCCCAGTGTCTGTCTTTCACCTCCATGTTCTGAGGAAGTACAGTGTTTTATTTCTTCTAAGACTCTTATGTGTTTTATTTCTTCCAAGACTCTTATGTGTTTTATTTCTTCTAAGACTCTTACGTGTTTTATGTAAACTCTGAATCCATCTCGAATTAATATATACTTGGAGGGAAAAGAACAATTTCTGTGTGAAAGTGGGGGACCACATATTAACTTGATTCTAGAAGTTTTGGTGTGTCCTTCTGCAGAAACCGTAGTAGGATTGCAGAAAAAACAAAATTTTCAACAGAAAGGGATTAAGTCCTGGTGTAATATAAACATATACACACAACTGAATTGCATTTTCCATTTCATCTTAAATATTCTTAAACCACAGGAGCATCTCTGTATTCAGAGCCTCTGAAGAGGCTTTTAATACGAATGAGTCTGTGTGTGCTCTGGAAACTTATGGCTTTCTAATTCCTTGGAGAAGAAACTTCTGCTGTAAAGAAGTATTTGCACTGGGAATCTTGGAAAGCCTTGTTTGAGTGGTGGTAGGGGATTATAAAGAGGAACAAAAAGTCTCATGGAAAGTATGCAAATCTTGTAAGAGGTGTACAGCGAAATGGTTCCCTTCATTCAGGAAAAAAAGATGATATTGCTATTACTAAAAATAATTGAATAATAAAGTAAAATATATACACAGATGGCTATTGAAAATTTACTACTTGGCACTGAATATGGGTAACAGACTTGAGGCTGGAGAAGCTTAACTCAGCTAAGAGATTAAATGTAGACATGGCTTTGTTCTTCAAATTGGGATCTATGAGGATAAAAAACATCATAAAACATAATTTTGGTCACCACTGAATGAATAAGGTTTTTTAAAAGATTATTTTATTGACAACATAAGAAAATCTTAATAAAATACTTTAGTGAAAGCAATCTTAAGATTCAAACAATTTTTTCCTATATTTATTTTTAGACACAAGTATTGCAAAATAATTTTACTTCATGGTAGTTAGTGGGAAAGTTATATGCAAAACAAGTTTGCTGTTAATTTAAACATTTATTATATTTTTGCCATTTGAAAGGAAAGCAAAAATGCATTTTTAAAGATAATTAATGTAGACCTCTGTGTTACTATCCCTGGTTAATAGATAATGTATATTTAGCATTTTCTCTTATTTTTATTAGAATAAATCATTTCACAGGTTTCTGCTATATTTCATATGATTTAGAACAAAGTAAAGGTCAGTACCCTCAAATATTGTTACTTCACTGAGGGTGTATTTTTTAATGTTGTACCATAGTACTTACAAAACACTATTACAGATTTTCTTGTTGTTTACTGTGCATTGATAGTTTAGAAAAAATGGTCTGAGATTTTTCTCATGTGTCTAATGATTTTTAAAACAATAGACCAAGGGCCTGAAGGAATAGAGGAAGTGAATGGACACCAATGTATCCAAATATCTAATTTTGCCTAAAAGCAAGTGCCGGTAGATAAATGCCCATAAAGGGATTTCTTTCTTAAGCCCCGTGGATTTTTTTTTTTTTTTTTGCAACTTTTTGTGAGAGTTAGAAATGAAAACCATTCATCTAGTGCCCCAAAGAACGGCCTTATTGAATGGAATAACAGTGTAATGTACCATTGAAGGCAGGATTGAAAGTGATTATCTTGTTAACTCTTGACAGTTACCGCCAGCTTGAAATAGAACTGGCAGGCTTGATTTGCAAATGAATTAGAGCTTTTTCATTTTGTGCCAGGATCATCTTTTTATATTCTGATATGACAGATGCTATGTTCCATGCTTTTGTTTCTCTTCCATTTTATACTTGCAAATAAAAAACAAAAGATTACAATAGTAATTTTATTTGCATCTTTTCTCTTGGAGTTTATTCTTTGTGTAGAAGTTTTTAATCTTATATTTTTCAAAAATTTGTTTGAGAATAGTATTGTTCCCGTAAAAATGAAATGTCATTGGTTTAAGTACGGTGGTAATTGGGTGAATGAAGGGGATTTAGAAGCTTTCAGAAAAAGGAAAATTGATTGTATTCAGATTGTTACTCTTTAAAATGTCAACTTTAAGTGTAATTCAGGGATAAATTAAATAGTACTTGTTACTGAGATCCAATAGTAATTGAGCAAAGTCTAACATCTTAAATATTTAACCGGAAACTATGCTAATAGAAAAATGCATGTGTAATTTTTTTCCAGTCTTTATGATGATAACTGTGTTTATATTCTGTAGTCATCCGAACACAGATGGTAAGGTGTTAGGTATGATAATTATCTTGCACTCTTTATATGTTCCTCATTAACCTATAACATTCTTTCCTAGTCCAGAGAGTTTTTACTTGAGTAGTGTGCCTAGTACTGTTAAAAGTTAT
Organism: Eretmochelys imbricata; assembly: GCF_965152235.1. Classification (NCBI taxonomy): domain Eukaryota; kingdom Metazoa; phylum Chordata; order Testudines; family Cheloniidae; genus Eretmochelys; species Eretmochelys imbricata. Next base: position 23,517,844 of record NC_135580.1, on the reverse strand, counting down.
TGTCCATTGTTTAATATTCAAGGTAGCATTCTGTGCATTTACTTTGTTGGTTTTGTTATTTTCTTAACCTATTTTAGTACTTTGAGGCCAATTAGCAACACTTCCTTCTACCACTAATTTCTATCCCTGAAATGTTTTATGCACTTTCACCTACAGGATATGTTTTAATTGAGTATGTACTATATAACACTTAAAAAAAAAAAAAGGGGGGGGGGAATAGTCAACGTTGTCTAATTTATTGAAGCTGTAACAAACGATACAGTTAACAGAAGCAGCTACATTCAAAACCCCGAAGCTTAATCACTCATGTTTGTTGGGAATTCAAACCTTGATGATAAGGTTTTACTCTTCAAAAAGGATCCGAGGGTGAGGAGCAAAAAAATTAGACTAAATTGAGACTGAATTGAGAAATGGCTTGAATTCTCATTGTCCCGCTATACCAAAAGAAGGATAAGGAGACATTTTGACATGGGTTTAATCAGGCTGCAACTTTATTATTAGATGTCTGGGACTGTCTGGCAGATAACAGAATATAGTGCAGGTAACCCCACGTTTATTCCATAATTACATGGGGGCTTCTGCCAGCTCCCCCTCTTTTTCCATCCAGGTCCCTCCAGCCAATCCATTGCTGGGACCTTACCATCCACTCCCCACCCCCACCCCCTGGAGGGTTAAGGTGGGCTACAAGAAAGGGGGGTTGGCTCCCTGCCATACCAATCATAGGAGTCTCCCCTCCCCCACATTTGTTCCTTTAACAAACATCTCTTTTTTTAGTCCTTTTTCAAGCCATTTATCTGGTTACTGTATACGTTCCCTATGGACTACCTGCACTGGACATCTGCCACAAGGAGGTGCCAGCGACTGTGTAAAAGGGCGCTTCAGGCACAGGGCTGCCCCTTTTAAACCTTTCATTCCCATAGGATGAGTCAGCGATCACACTGACCTCTCCTCCCCTTTTGCAGCAGTTTTCCCACTCTCCCTCACCCCTGTCCCCCAGCTATAAAGCACTGTTCCCTTCGTTCGGCCAGTCAGACAAATGCCCTTCCCCGCCCCACTTAAAGGTGCGGTGCGGTCAACCTGAAAAAGTCATTGCTTGTTTGATAGTTTACAATATTTCCTAATCTGCTTTGAAGTCTCAGAAAAGTAGTATTTGTAATTCTTTTGGATCCTCCTTTGGCTGGAATACAGTGACATATTCTCATTATTTTCTGCTTAAGAAAAACTTTTTCCATAAAGAACCATGAGTCTTCTCTTGACCTGGTTTAAAGGGCTCACATTGGGGAGCAGTATTCTCTTTTCAGGAGCTCCGTAGTTAAGTTTTGTATTCATTTCAGATGTCCAGGATCTTGAGTATGAGTGTATTGGCCAGGGCTGAACTGTGGTTGTCTCTCTTTGTGACCATCTGAAAACATCTTGACTGTATGCACCATTTTCTGTCTTAAGATAGTGGGGATAAAATCATGAGTAAGGCAAATTGTTTACCTCTCTGCTCTTATGAAACTCATTGATATACACCAACTTTAGCACCATCAAATTTTTGGTTTATTTTATTGTTGAACAGTTATACCTGTGCTACTTTATTTTTTATTTTATTTTATTTGTTTTTTCTAATTTCTCCTCTTCTTTTTCTCTGCTTTTGCAAGTTACTTTCATATGATCTATTTGTATATTTATTGTATTTCAAATGTACCGGTAATTGGCCAAACTTATTCTTATTTTTCCAGAGTGGAGTAAAAATCTTCTTTCATGTGACTGGGAGTGGGGGAGCCAGCCAGCAAATCACATACCAACTTTGTGGTCTTTCAGTCCGCATGCCAGCTGAGGACCACTTTAATCCCCGTTGTAAATTAGAGCATCCCAAAGTCTGTTCTCATTTGCACACTGCTTCCAACGGCTACCTGGTCTGTTTTTGTTAACTGCCATAGCCAATGTATAGGGATTCCCCATCCCACCCCCCGTTTCCAGTAGGAATGGTTCCTGAAGAGAGGGCTGGAAAGGGGATTGACATAGAGCCACTAGTTTTACTGTACACTGCCCTGAGAGTCTCCATATGTAAGGGTAAATCCCTGGTAGCCCATTAGGCAAGCTTCCTAATTGCTTTGCACCACCAGAATAAAGGCCAGATTGTGGGCCAATTTTTTCTGTTGTTTTTCTCCTCCAATACGTTTACTCTGCATTTGTCATCACTTTAGTCATTTTCACTATTTTCCTGAATAGTCATGTTCCTCTACTGTTTGTGCGGATCTTTCCAGTTAGGGAGAAACACACACGCACACACACACACTATGTATATATATTTTATTACAAGAAAATGTGGGTGCAAATCCAAAATATTAGCAAGGGGCAAGTGTAGTACCCGAAACTACTAGTAACTTGATTTTTCAGTTTGATTAGATTTCAAGTTGACTGTGGCCCTTTAATGTTTGATTGCTGGTTTTACAGATGGGAAAAAGTTACACATCATCTTAATATTTCATATGTCAGATATGCCAGTGATGTTGCATATTATGGCAAAGTTAAGACAAACATGTATCTTTTTTCTCCTGTGTTAAGGCCAGCCTCCTTACTTTGAAACAATTTGGGTAGATGAATGATCTATTTAAAATATTTAAGTTTTAGTGATTGATTAATTGTGATATATTATTTGATTGCAAATTATTTCCTTCATTATTTTAGGAAAGTTTGTTTCAAATATTATTCTTTCATGGGTCAAGTGCTTGTTCTTCCCACACATAGGCTTGCTTTGACATAATTGTACAGTTGTAGCTGAATAGATGTAAACGCTACTTGCGTTGAAGTCCACGTGATTACTTTTTCACACTAAAGAAGGAGAAAAAGTCGTGGTTAAGACAAATGGATTTGCAGGAATCATCTTTGTGTAGAGAATAGAATAGGGAGCCTAGCTAATAGTGCCCAGAAAAATGCAAAACATGGGTGTGATAATTACTGAGCATGCTCAGTAGCTTTTATTAACAGTCAATGAGAGTAAGGCACCTAATTCAGTTGGCACTTTTGAAAATCCCACCCGTTATGTTTTAGCCATTATAACCTAAAACATTGTCTCTGAAGAAAATGTGGAAGCCTGCTTTTCCGTGTGTGATGAAGTATGTACATGTAAATGTAATGTTGAAATCCTAGTTTGTGACGCAGATGTTACTCAACTATTCTTTCATTTTTGTGGGGTGGTAGCACCATTATAATTAGGATCCACCAGGATTTCCATTTCAACAGGCATTAAAAAGGTCTATAAAAAGTCTGTTTTGAGTTATAAGATCTATTGTAAGTGTTTGTTGTGATTTAAGCATTGCTTGAATTTCCAGTTGCAGTTTGTGGTGATAAAATATACCGTAAGGTTAGTTATGATATTTAAAAGTACCATTTGACTTAAAATTTTCTGCTGTCTGTTTTCTTCAGTTTCCTTTTTAAAAACTTAAAGCAATCTTAGGTATGAAATGTGTGTGATTCTTTGCTTTGAGTAGATTGGAAAAATGTTTATTAAGTGTGGCATGTTTTGTATAAGATAGTTATTTAAGGTTCACAAAGTTATTCTTTTGATTAGATATATTGACTGCAATGACATAAGGTGTAATGATAGCACAGGAGTTGTGCTGACACCATGTTACTGATACTTGTGGGGGAATTCTGTGCCACTGCATGCACGCAGAGTTATTTTCCTCTGCAGATTTCTTTGCTTCCCCACAGAAAAATGACTTTCTGACAGGGAAGCAAAGGGAAGCCGCAAGAGCAGTCACACGCCCCCCTGCATCCGGACCTCTTCTGAGCCCCTCTCTCTGCATCGAGAGCCAGCCTCTCTGAATCCAGAACCCCCCTGCATCCAAAACCCCCCTACCACCAGACCTCCGCCCGCCCCACCAGTGAAACTCACTCTTCCAGCATCAGGACCCCCACTCCTGCACCCAGATCAACCCCTGCTGAGCTCCTTGCACTTGAACCCCCACCCCGATGAGCCCCCCCCGCACCTGTTCCCCACCCCAGCAAGCCCCAACCAGTTGCATCCCACCAAGCACCACTTCCCCAGCACTCGGACCCCCCGCTGAGCCCACCCCCGCCTCTCTACACCCAGACCCCCGCCCCCAACTGAGCCTCAACCACCTTCACCTTGGCCCCTCTACAGAGTCCCATTCCCCTGCATCCAGAACCCTCTGAGTCCCTGTGCATCCAGATCTTTCCCAAAGGCGCCTGCTCCCAGATTGCCCCACACCTGCATCCCCACACACTAAGCCCCTCCACAATTGGATCCTGCTGGGCTGATCCTGCTTGTCCCACACCTGGATCAGGGGCCAGGGCTTTGGCGTCCGTGTGAGACTGACTCTCTCTCGCTTGTTATCTTGGTGTGTGTGGCATGGAAGGGGAGGGGCGGGGTTAGGGTTTCTGAGGCAGGCCTGGCCCTTGCACTGTATCAGGGCTGGGTGCAGCCTCATTGCCAAGTCCATGTCCTGGGACAGGGGGAGAGAGGCTGCAAGGTGATCTCCCCCCTCCGTGCACCCAGTGGCCTGTGCTCCCCACTGCCATGCTGGAGCCTCCACATCATTGACAAATAAAATATGCAGAATTTTGAAATATTGCGCACATAATTTCTATTTTTGTGTGTGTGTGCAGAATTTTTTATTTCTTGGCGCAGACTTCCCTCAGGAGTATACTGGAGAGAGACACACTGCATGATCAAAAGTTGGAATTGTAATCTAGCCTAATTTAAGGTACATTCACTCCTTTTGGTGGCATGCATACACTACATGCTCCTCTAGAATGGGTATAAATAGTGGTGTAGATAGTGAGGCACTGCTTAGGTGAGTAGAATAAAGACACTCCTGAGCTATGTGGGTATGTACCCTACTCGGCGCTCTAATTGCTCAAGCAGTGCCTTTCTGTTTGCACTGATATTTTTAGCAGAGTAGTTTCCTGCTGCTTGAGCCTTTCTTTTCTGTATGGAAGGGCTCTTGTATGGGGTAAGACTCTGGCAGCTCCCTGCTGCCCAAGCCTTTTCCCACTCCAGGGAAAGACTCCTGCTGGCTTGCAGGTCCCTGCTGTAGGAGTCTTTCCCTGAAGTAGGGAGTCTCCAGCAGTGTGGAGCTGCCAGAGCCTTTCCTCTCTTTCCAACAGGGAAAGGCTCTGCCAGAGCATTTCATGGACCTGTATCTACACACTGCCCTGTGGACACAGCCTATTTTCATTGCGGTGGGTGGCTACACATACCCTACATGCTGTTGCAAAATGTGTACAGTGTTGCTGTAATCTTAGGGGGGGCTCTTTTGTCTCCCTGTCATGGCTAGCCCATGTGTTGTGGTTTAAGTCTCTTCCTGCCTTTAGCTAAAGTACTGGAGGCTAATGCTTTTCCAGCCAGCACTCTACTGACACTTCATTGCTAAGCTCATTCATCGCAATATGATGCAAACTCGGTGGGAGTGGGATAGTGGGGCAAATTGTTTTAACATTTTACATACAGACACTTAACTTTAATCCACTGATTTGTTTCAGGATAAATTTGCATACTGCACATATACAGTAAGTAATTCATGCTGAGCTTATTTCTTTCCAATAAGGCATAATATTCCTTATTGTGGCTTTCGCCTGCAGGCACCGCCCCCCAGCTTCCATTGGATGGTTCCTGGCCAATGGGAGTGCAGAGCCAGTGCTCAGGGTGGTGGGCAGCGTTCAGAGCCCTGTGCCGCCGCCGCCCCCCCCCCCAACCTCCCGCCAAGCTGGATCTGCTGTTGGCTGCTTCCGGGGTGCAGCACGGTGTCAGAACAGGTAGGGACTAGGCTGCCTTAGCCGGGCAGCACCGCCAACAGGACTTTTAACGGTCTGGTTGGCGGTGCTGACCAGAGCCGCCGTGACCCAGTGCCTTACATTCCACGATCCAGTACAGGGTCGTGACCCACAGTTTGAAAACCACTGTTAAATAAAGTTGTGGCATTTGCATTTAACGGCATGATGATATTCATGTCTCATAGTTTCCATGTCCACATCAAATGTAATTGTGTGTTTAAAGACAGTAATGAAGTGCTATTGAGGACCAAAGATTTCAGGACTTCTTACGATAATGTGTCAGTGGTGAGAAGTATTCTAATGGTCTGTTATGTTGAAATCAGGTACTGATTCTGCAATTTAATGCCTAGTTTTGATGACTATATACACTCATCCTAGCTAAGTCAAATTTGGTGACACAGTAATAGCAGATACTATTATAGTTATTTGAAATTTTACTGCAAATGACAATTCATTATAACCCTGGCTTTGATTAGTTGTATCCTACCTGATATTCTAGCCACAAAGCTATTGCAGAGAAATTTAGTCATCAAGGACATAATGGAAGTTTCAAGAATTAGTCAATAATGATTTCAGTATGTAATTGAGAGACTAGGACTGGACTGCTGTGTCCGTCTTGATAATGAATGATATGCAAGACATTTCCAATTTGCTAATATTGGCTTGAACAGCAGCATAAATTAAACTCAGACTTCATACATATTTCTATTTGTTTCCTCTCTTGTTTTTTATATTGTTTATTTAAGAATATAACATAAACATGTGCTAACAATCAGACTAACTATCATCACCTGACTTAGTGGTCAGTGAAAACGCAGCCCCCGTGAGACTATGTCAGTATTAACTGCATTTCAGTATGCACCCACTCATTAAAATGGCCAGAAGTAAAGCAGTACATTAGGTAGTTGTTTTTATTAGGTTTCATTGTAGCATCTGGAATACAAACATTACTGGGCTCTTCATTCAGAGCAGAGAAGGGGGAAAGAAATGTGATTTTAACGGCTATGCAAGGGAATGACACATTCATTTTTTTCCAGAGGGAGCTTTTGTCCAGAAGTAGATGCTTTACTATATCTGAGTTGGGGGGCTGAAGTAATGTCTTTTTCCATTCTGGCATAGCCAAACTACCCTTTGCTAGGGAGAAATAATATTGAGACCTTTATTCTAGACTTTTCTTCTTACCAAATAAAATAACTTCATGCCTAGTAGAGGTACAGGCAGGGCTGACGAGAGCGGGAGGGAAAGGGGTACTGCAGCCCTGGGTTGAGCGGGGCCCCCAAAACATCTAACATCTGTGTAGATGAAATTAAATGGGAGGGAGTGTGGCCCCAGTGAACATGATCTTCTGGGCCCAGGGTACTAGTACATGTTCTGGTCAGTTTTTAGTTATGATCCTTTACTTGTAGAGATTTCTCTGGGAAGAAAGTTTTTTTATATACTGTATTGGCCAGAAAACTGCTTCTATGCCCAAGTTGGTAAATATGGGTGGAGATCACAAAATATACCCTCTTATACAACACCTTTCATTGCAGGGAGCCCAAAATACTTGACACATTATAAATTCACAGCACTAATGAAATATGGTCTCTTCTGTGTTGGGGTTGATCAACCACAGGATAACAAGCATTCAGCATGCCACACCTTTTGTTTGAGGGAAAGGGTAAACCTTTTCCAAGGATAGGCTTCTTGCCCAGCCAGTCATAGTTCTGTCAAAACCCTCATCCCCATTTCCCCAGGCATCTTAGTTTCATAGATTCCAAGTCCACAAGGGACTATTGTGATGATCTGCTCTGACCTCTTTTATAACACGGCCCATAAAACTTCCCCAAAATAATTGCTAGAGCTTTTCTTATAGAAAAATGTTCAGGCATGGTTTAAAAATAGCCAGTGATAGAGAATCCACCACAACCCTTGGTAAATTGCTCCAATGGTTAATTACAGTCACTGTTAAAAATGTATGCCTTTTTTCCTGTCTGAATTTGTCTAGCTTCAACTTCCAGCCATTGGATGGAGTGGCGTTATACCTTTCTCTGCTAGATTGAAGAACCCATTATCAAATATTTGTTCCATGTGTAGGTACTTTACAGATAGTAATGAAGTCACCCCTTAATCTTGCTCAGCCTGTTCCAATTCCTCTCCTTCCTGCTCCTTGTTTAATCTCTCTCCCCATAATCCTGGCCTCTAGTCACCCCCACACCCCACTGGCTCCTCATCCAGTCTAATCTCCCTCACCAGGCTCCTCATCAAATCTAAGCTCCCCTCTCCCTCTACTCTTTGTCCTGGCCTCTTTTTGGCTAGCCAGTCAGTTTTTCCCCTGAACCCCGTCAGATTTGTCTCCCCTGTGTCCCATCTCCTTCCCCACCATTCCTCCCCACCAACAAGTCTGTTTCCCTTCCCAGCTCTTCATCAGTCTCAGTTCTTGCCACACATATTACCCTCTCCTTTGTTTGCTGTCTCCATCACCCAGTTCCCAGTCTCCGTCTCCCCTCATCAGCCTTCACTCCCAGTCCCTTCCCCCCACCAGGTCTAGCTCTTGTCCCCTCTGTAGTTAAAACACGCAGCTTCTTCCTAAACACTGCACAGCAGGGGGGCAGTGGCTTTATGGCCACTGCAAATAACAGTGAAGAAAGTGGACTACCTATAAGTGGGTGAAGTGTTTTGTTTAGCTGTAGTGTGCAAAACAACAATAGTTGCTTCCTAGTATATTAAGGAAATATATACTAGAAAATAGTATATTTCCTGAATGTGAAATTGCTATTAAATTGAATGTATTAATGCGGGTAAATTATTTGTGAAATCATTAGTTACTTGAGAGCATGACTACCTTAATTTTTTTCAATAATCTTGATTAACTGTTTGGCTTCATACATATGTGTGTATTTATGTATGTCAGTATATGTGTAGGTGTAAATCAGTGTTTTCAACAAAGAACAAGTGATATAACCTGTTTCTTTGTTCCATAAACTTTCAATAATAATTTAACATAAGCTCAATTAGTTACCTGCATTGTGGTTTCAAGTAATCCAAAGATGGCTACACCTGCCTCATTGAATTCCTGGCTTGTTGTTACAGGTCCCTCATGGCCATGATTCAAATTTAGTTCAGCTGTAATTTTTTCCTCACCTAACTTCACCTTTGGGCTAGTTTGAGTGGTGTGCTTACTGTCTTTAATGTATGCTTTTAAAATAGCTCTTTACAGTAGAAATTCATAATAGAGGAAAATCATAACTCCAGAGCTGATGTGAAGGGACAAGAGAAGCAAAATTACAAATATGTACTGTACCAAACAAACACAAAAATAAATGTTGTGCTTTGTAGATTAATAGTTTGAAAGGCAAATGTGTGTATTGTGGGGGCAGTGTAGTATGGAAAAATGAATGAAATTTCTGGACAGCTAAATATTGGTGAATTTGAAATTAATATTAGCTATCCATTCTTGCACAGAACCTTTTAAACTCATATCTGAGGCTGTGCATAAAACAGCTCTTGTCTCTTGTAGCCATTTACAGTGTTAAAAAGGATAATGTATTTTATTAAAATCTTAGGTGAGTTAATATTTTGGTAGTCATTTTAAAATGTATTGCGATTATGGTGTAGCAACGGTTCCAAATTTTTTTATAGTACAATATTTAGAGTACAACATTAATTGTAGTATTGTTGTCTTATTATCTAAAGGAGTACATTTTTGAACAGCAAAGATAATTTTGTCTTAGCTACATTTTTACTAGATGTCATTGTATGATTGATGCATGGCATTCTTTGGCTGGAAAGATGCTTACATTGAAACTGACAGGTGCCACAAGGTTTATTTAGGACAACCTCAGCCTTGTCCTAGTTAGTTTCATAATGTTTGCCTTATGTATGTTCAACCACGGCATTTCCTGCTTTAGAGCCTTGTGTTACACCAATATTACTATCTGTGCTGCCTCAACTACAAATTGGATGAACAGCCAGTGACACTTTTTCAATATTATTACATTAAACCAAGTGGATTTTGATTGATAACCTAATATTCAACTAATGCAAAACATCAATCATGGCAAGTATATTAATTATTTAATATTGCAGTCTAATTCAGAAATCGATGTGCTGCATGAGGGGAAGGGAAACTCACTGTTCCCAGAAGACTTAAGACAGAACGATTTGAAAAAAATAACAACCCCTCCTCCCACAAAACCCTGCTGTACTCTTGTGTGTTAGGTCGATACAAATCTTTATTCATTTGCCAATAATCTCTTCCCATTTTCCACTTCAGGACCATTTTATCAATTTTGAGACCTATAATTGAATTAAGTCTGCTTTCAGCACAGGGCAAACGGAGTTGCACAAATATTGATGAAGTCATGACAGGGACAGCACAGGAGACAGACCACTAAAGAGGACAGGTTTTATACCGTTAGCTGGAAGCTTCCTACATCAGTGTCTTGGATCCTGCTTCTCAGTAAATTAAGTTCATTAGGATCTTTAGCACCACAGAAAAAATATATAGGACTTCATTTCTATCTAAATAATATGTGATCTTGTAGAGGAAGTTTTGGTTATAAAAAAAAATAGCATACGAGAAGTCCAACTTTTTCTGTGACTTCATTTAAGATGAATTTGAAGAGAACAAGTATCCTTAGTATACATACTGAAACCTTTGTCAAAATTATAAAGTAATACTTTAGTTTCATATAGAAGAGTCTAACACCAAATAATTTACAAAAAGGAATACAAAATTAGCTTTGTATATTAACATTTGTGTTTTTTGTGTGAGACTACTGTAATATCAAATGCTAGTAACTAGAAAATGTAAAATGTCTTAAATAAAAGGAGATTGCATAATTACTGGAGTATTCAAAAGTAACATTAGGTTGGATGTACTTAAAATCATATTTCCGTCAATATTTTTGTATTTGTAACTCTTTAAACCTGTTTTATTATGTTTTGCGAGTTAGCAAAATAGAAAGGGCTGATGTTTACCATCTCAAAAGAATGAGGGTTTTTTTTGTTTGTTTTGCTATTTGTGGTTTTATATGTCTGAGTAATTGTTGAAAAAGAATATTCTACACATAGGTAAACACTGTTATGTGACCCAGGAATTAATTGCTTGGAATGTCATTTTTTCCTGTTTGGCATCAACAGAAAGGGATAGTTAAGTTTAGAAACAGATTTAATGTTGAATGTATGAAAGCAGAAACTGGCTGTCATCACTGAGTGCGTTTTTTGGAAATAACAGAGAGAAGGCATCTTATCCTGTTCACTTCACTCAGCTGGGCAAATTGTTTATCCTTGTCCAGCTTGGCAAACTAGCATTGTATCTATGCACAGCAGTATGCATTAAGGATTACGTTTTCAGTTTAAATTTTTGTTGCCTTAGTGTCTTCAGTTTCTCATTGGTCCTTCTTTGCAACCTTCCAATTTTTGTGCTTTTGTTTGTTTTTCCTTATTTTTTCTATCTGTGCATTAGAATTTTGCAACTGATGTCAACAGAAATATGTAAAGTTCTAGCATCCCTGCCATCATTTAGTTAATTAATGTATGGTTAATTAATTATCTCCCTTGTTTATGAACAATCAGAACATTTGTTAACAAAGTTCTGGTAGAGGGAGCTCAGACGGGCACTGCACATGGATTTTGATGTGATAGTACTAAATTCTGTTGGTTTTTAAAATTTTCTATGAAGCAGTGGTGCTTTTTGTATAAAATAATTTTTTGGATTGGTACAGTGGTTCTCAAACTTTTTGTATTGGTGACCCCTTTCACACAGCAAACCTCTGAGTGCGACCCTCCTTATAAGTTAAAACACATTTCTTATATTTAATATTATTTTAAATGCTAAATTCACAACCTTATTGTTTAAAATGAATTTACCTTTTCTCACTGCTTTTCAATTAAGACCTAAAACACATTTTTATTGAATTAAGCATAAAAGTTTTTTAAAAAATAGTTACTGTTTAATGTTGGGGTGTGAAGAAACTTGGCCAATATCACTTTTCACAGCAGACTTAGCTCTCCATCGCCACCCTTACTTCTGTGCTGCTGCTAGCAGCAGTGCCGCATTCAGAGTTGGGTGGCTCATGACCCCCACATAATAACCTCGGGACGCCCTGGATTAGTAGGATCTGGGTGCCTGGATTATAACAATTGTAAGGAAAGTAAAATTTTGGAGTTTAAGTAGGTAGATAGTCTTGGCTTTAATGAGACTGTTTGTTTTTTCCCTTGTGTTTTTAATAGTCAAGATGTAAAAGTTAAGAACATTAGAAAGATAGCCAAGAATTTACATGACTTTCTTGTGACGTTTTTTGGGTTAAACATAAATCATTACAGACAAGGGTTTAGCAACTATTTACAACTTCTGTTCTTGTGTTACAGGGACTCTGGAAACATCAAAGCTGGATTAGAACATCTGGTAAGTTCTAATTTTCTCTTGAACATTTTGCATCATCTTTGATATCTGCATTCCAAATGAACACTTTTGAATGAGCTTTGAATACCTTGAATTGAGAAAGTCAACCATTTCCCAGAGGGTCAGCTTACTGTTATTATGTGAAGGCACTTACATTTTCATTTATCTTATGGTTTCAAGGGAATTTTAATTTTTTTAAATTACTTTTTTTGATGTAGAGATGAAATAAAATGGACTACAATCCTTGGATTGATGATTGCCTTAATTATAAACAAAAATTGTTTGGTGTTGGATTTTTGGCATATCCTGATCTAAAACCAACAAACTTGTGTTTAAAAAAAAAATCAAATATTGCATGCATAAATATGGTATGTTTTAGTAATTTGAAGTCTTTGAAAGAGGTGCACAGCTTTGTTTTTTTCTGTTGTCTTTTCCTTATGAATAATGTATTGATTTAAATTCCATTCAGTGCTACAATATAAAATAATAAAGATGCAAAATATTTCATAGAATCATAGAATATCAGGGTTGGAAGGGACCCCAGAAGGTCAACCCCCTGCTCGAATCAGGACCAATTCCCAGTTAAATCATCCCAGCCAGGGCTTTGTCAAGCCTGACCTTAAAAACCTCTAAGGAAGGAGATTCTACCACCTCCCTAGGTAACGCATTCCAGTGTTTCACCACCCTCATAGTGAAAAAGTTTTTCCTAATATCCAATCTAAACCTCTCCCACTGCAACTTGAGACCATTACTCCTCGTTCTGTCATCTGCTACCATTGAGAACAGTCTAGAGCCATCCTCTTTGGAACCCCCTTTCAGGTAGTTGAAAGCAGCTATCAAATCCCCCCTCATTCTTCTCTTCTGCAGACTAAACAATCCCAGCTCCCTCAGCCTCTCCTCATAAGTCATGTGTTCCAGACCCCTAATCATTTTTGTTGCCCTTCGCTGGACTCTCTCCAATTAATCCACATCCTTCTTGTAGTGTGGGGCCCAAAACTGGACACAGTACTCCAGATGAGGCCTCACCAATGTCGAATAGAGGGGAACGACCACGTCCCTCGATCTGCTCGCTATGCCCTACTTATACATCCCAAAATGCCATTGGCCTTCTTGACAACAAGGGCACACTGCTGACTCATATCCAGCTTCTCGTCCACTGTCACCCCTAGATCCTTTTCCGCAGAACTGCTGCCTAGCCATTCGGCCCCTAGTCTGTAGCGGTGCATTGGATTCTTCCATCCTAAGTGCAGGACCCTGCACTTATCCTTATTGAACCTCATCAGATTTCTTTTGGCCCAATCCTCCAATTTGTCTAGGTCCTTCTGTATCCTATCCCTCCCCTCCAGCGTATCTACCACTCCTCCCAGTTTAGTATCATCCGCAAATTTGCTGAGAGTGCAATCTACACCATCCTCCAGATCATTTATGAAGATATTGAACAAAACCGGCCCCAGGACCAACCCCTGCGGCACTCCACTTGACACCGGCTGCCAACTAGACATGGAGCCATTGATCACTACCCGTTGAGCCCGACAATCTAGCCAGCTTTCTACCCACCTTATAGTGCATTCATCCAGCTCATACTTCCTTAACTTGCTGACAAGAATACTGTGGGAGACGGTGTCAAAAGCTTTGCTAAAGTCAAGAAACAATACATCCACTGCTTTCCCTTCATCCACAGAACCAGTAATCTCATCATAAAAGGCGATTAGATTAGTCAGGCATGACCTTCCCTTGGTGAATCCATGCTGGCTGTTCCTGATCACTTTCCTCTCATGCAAGTGCTTCAGGATTGATTCTTTGAGGACCTGCTCCATGATTTTTCCAGGGACTGAGGTGAGGCTGACTGGCCTGTAGTTCCCAGGATCCTCCTTCTTCCCTTTTTTAAAGATTGGCACTACATTAGCCTTTTTCCAGTCATCCGGGACTTCCCCGGTTCGCCACGAGTTTTCAAAGATAATGGCCAATGGCTCTGCAATCACAGCCGCCAATTCCTTCAGCACTCTCAGATGCAACTCGTCCGGCTCCATGGACTTGTGCACGTCCAGCTTTTCTAAATAGTCCCTAACCACCTCTATGTCCACAGGGGGCTGGCTATCTCTTCCCCATTTTGTGATGCCCAGCGCAGCAGTCTGGGAGCTGACCTTGTTAGTGAAGACAGAGGCAAAAAAAGCATTGAGTACATTAGCTTTTTCCACATCCTCTGTCACTAGGTTGCCTCCCTCATTCAGTAAGGGGCCCACACTTTCCTTGGCTTTCTTCTTGTTGCCAACATACCTGAAGAAACCCTTCTTGTTACTCTTGACATCTCTTGATAGCTGCAGCTCCAGGTGCGATTTGGCCCTCCTGATATCATTCCTACATGCCCGAGCAATATTTTTATGCTCTTCCCTGGTCATATGTCCAACCTTCCACTTCTTGTAAGCTTCTTTTTTATGTTTAAGATCCGCTAGGATTTCACCATTAAGCCAAACTGGTCGCCTGCCATATTTACTATTCTTTCGACCCATCGGGATGGTTTGTCCCTGTAACCTCAACAGGGATTCCTTGAAATACAGCCAGCTCTCCTGGACTCCTTTCCCCTTCATGTTAGTCCCCCAGGGGATCCTGGCCATCCATTCCCTGAGGGAGTCGAAGTCTGCTTTCCTGAAGTCCAGGGTCCGTATCCTGCTGCTTACCTTTCTTCCCTGCGTCAGGATCCTGAACTCAACCAACTCATGGTCACTGCCTCCCAGATTCCCATCCACTTTTGCTTCCCCCACTAATTCTACCCGGTTTGTGAGCAGCAGGTCAAGAAAAGCACCCCCCCTAGTTGGCTCCTCTAGCACTTGCGCCAGGAAATTGTCCCCTACGCTTTCCAAAAACTTCCTGGATTGTCTATGCACTGCTGTATTGCTCTCCCAGCAGATATCAGGAAAATTAAAGTCACCCATGAGAAACAGGGCATGCGATCTAGTAGCTTCCGTGAGCTGCCGGAAGAAAGCCTCATCTACCTCATCCCCCTGGTCCGGTGGTCTGTAGCAGACTCCCACCACTACATCACTCTTGTTGCACACACTTCTAAACTTAATCCAGAGACACTCAGGTTTTTCTACAGTTTCGTACCGGAGCTCTGAGCAGTCATACTGCTCCCTTACATACAGTGCTACTCCCCCACCTTTTCTGACCTGCCTGTCCTTCCTGAACAGTTTATAACCATCCATGACAGTACTCCAGTCATGTGAGTTATCCCACCAAGTCTCTGTTATTCCAATCACATCATAGTTCCTTGACATCACCAGGACCTCCAGTTCTTCCTGCTTGTTTCCAAGGCTTTGTGCATTCGTATATAAGCACTTGAGATAACCTGTTGATCGCCCCTCATTCCCAGTATGAGGCAGGAGCCCTCCCCTCACAGACATTCCTGCCTGTGCTTCCTCCCGGTATCCCGCTTTCCCACTTACCTCGGGGCTTTGGTCTCCTTCCCCCTGTGAACCTAGTTTAAAGCCCTTCTCACTACGTTAGCCAGCCTGCTGGCAAAGATGCTCTTCCCTCCCTTCGTAAGATGGAGCCCGTCTCTGCCCAGCACTCCTCCTTCATGGAACACCATCCCATGGTCAAAGAATCCGAAGCCTTCTCTCCGACACCACCTGCGTAGCCATTCGTTGACTTCGACGATTCGACGGTCCCTACCCAGGTCTTTTCCTTCCACGGGAAGGATGGACGAGAACACCACTTGCGCCTCCAACTCCTTTATCTTCTTCCCAGAGCCATGTAGTCCGCAGTGATCCGCTCAAGGTCATTCTTGGCAGTATCATTGGTACCCACGTGGAGAAGCAGGAAGGGGTAGCGATCCGATTTACACAATTTTTTGATTTAAGTAAACATATTCAAACCACAAGTGAAAGCGAGACATACACAGCATTAAAAACGAATCAGTTGATCAACACTGAAAATCCAGTATTATTACAAGTGCAAAATTAATCAAGATTAGTATATTAATGTCAGTGATCATCAGAACACTAAGCATTTCATCTAAATTGATCATTTTAAGTCATGGGCTGGGTGATAGTTACATCTAAATGTTCAATAGTACACTTTCTACTCTAAATATAGTGTGAGAACTTTTGAGATTTAAGTCTTCATTTATGTATACAGAAAATGATTTATACTGTTGTACTCTGCCATGAAACATAAAAGGATGTAATTATCATTGCCGAATGCAAGTAATTTTTAGCAGTTGCTCATTGTTTCCTCATGTATTTTCACATTCTCAAATGTGGGTAACCATTTAGGAAAGTGTGAGTTTTGTAGAAGCTTGTGTACCATGCTCTTCCTATGTATTTCCAGGAGAGAGAGGACCTGGACCATGTATGGCACAGTTGTCAACTGTCTCTTTTCTATTGGTGGGATAAGAACTCCATCCCTACTTGTATTCTGAATCTGCACGTAATTGAACTAGTTGGTTATGTCTAAATATTGAGTTGAGAAATGGATCATGCAGGCTAGTTGAACCTCTTAAATAATTTTTTTAAAATGTTTCATTCCTCTAGTGTTGTCAGGTTGCTGTAATCTAATGGGTTCAGAGACAGCTTCTAATGCATTATAAAGATGCTGTTGTCCTGACAGATGACCATGGCTGGTACTTTTTTCTAACTTGGGAATAGCATGATAGCTGAAAATGCAGGTGTGATTTATAATGTCACCTCAAACTATCAGGTTAAGCAAGGAGAGACTGAATGGTTTTCTAGAAGCCTCTGAAAAAAGAGGAGTCTGGCTCACTGGCACAAGCACTGTACTCTAGTATAGAGGTTCTCAACCTTTCCAGACTACTGTGCCCTTTTCAGGAGTCTGATTTGTCTTGTGTAGCCCCAAGTTTCACCTCACTTGAAAACTACTTGCTTACAAAATAAGACCTAAAAATAAAAAAGTGTCATAACACACTGTTACTGAAAAATTGCTCTTTTTCTCATTTTTACCATATAATTATAAAATAAGTCAATTGGAATATAAATGCTATACTTACATTTCAGTGTATAGTATATAGAGCAGTATAAACAAGTCGTTGTCTGTATGAAATTTTAGTTTGTGCTGACTTCTCTAGTGCTTTCTATGTAGCCTGTTGTAAAACTAGGCAGATATCTAGATGTGTTGATGTACACCCCGGAAGACCTCTGTGTATCCTCAGAGGTATGTGTAGTGCTGGTTGAGAACCACTTCTCTAGTGGTAAATTCACTGGAAAGATAATCTCTGGAAGTTCTCAGCACCAAAAGATCATTGGTACAAGTACATACCATATTTTTTAGTAAAAGCTTGTCTTCATCAGATACATTTATTCTCTTGTGCTCCTATAAAGGAATTGACAAAAGCCTCCATACTTAGTTAGGAACTCTTTTAATAATTTTGGAAAAACAACTATTGTACGTGCATGTGCAAACACAGAAACTGATTTTGCAAGATATATAGGGATTTGTGTTCTGTATTGAAAGCAGGATTCATAATAGAAACGGTTACTTCCTATATTTATGGTCAGACAACTTCATGCAAGCCTATTTATTTGACCTCCAACAGATGGTAGGCACATTTGCAAGAAAAATTAGTCATTTGATTATAGCAAACTCACCCTGCTGTTTTTTTTTTTTAAAGACTATTTCCAAATACCTCTAAGGGAATCACTGCCCATACTTTAAAAAAAAAAAAAAAAAAACCCTGATATTAAAAAGAGAAGAAAATACTTTGCATTGATTAGATAGACTGTTTTTAATTCCTTAACTTTTAAAAATGAAATGATGCCCATGTTAGTTGTGGTGTAATCTTCACTCTTCCTTTAAAAAATAAAAGCAGTACTAGTGGCACCTTAGAGACTAACTAATTTATTTGAGCATAAGTTTTCGTGAGCTACAGCTCGCTTCATGGAGTGAGCTGTAGCTCACGAAAGCTTATGCTCAAATAAAATTGAGCTGTAGCTCACGAAAGCTTATGCTCAAATAAATTGGTTAGTCTCTAAGGTGCCACTAGTACTCCTTTTCTTTTTGCGAATACAGACTACACGGCTACTACTCTGAAACTCTTCCTTTAAATGCACATTCCTTTCATCCATATACTTTTCACCACCTTATTCATATGGTTGCAACCTATCTCGGTACTTCATGTATTTCTGTGATGCCTGCCACCTTGGTATCTAATCTCTCTAGCTCTGCAACTGATTGAATTACGTAAAGTAGAATATCTTTTCCAGAAATATGTGAAAAATATTGTAGGTCATCATTTGAAAATATTTTCCAATTTAAAAAGAGTAGCTGTTGTCATGAATTGAAGAAAATTAATATTTTAGACTTCACATGCATATATCAGTTAGTTATTTCTGTAGTATGATGTTTTGAGGTGCAAGTACTATTCAATTTATGGCTGTCTCTCTGAGTGAACTCCTTAGAGAGCTTGACAGAAATATTGCCTGCACCCTCGTGGGAATTGCCCTCCAGTGTGCCTCCAGCTACAGGGTTAGTGTGATCAGGTTGCTCTGTCCTGTTCCCATAAAAGGCTGAATCACTTCTAAGGTCTGAAGAATTTTTCTTAACAGTATGAAAAAAAAAAAAAAGGGAAAATCTATACACATACCTTTTTAATTAAGAGAATTAGTGATTCATAGTACACTTATTTAAAACATAATTGTCATTTTATAAATTACTTTTGGATAGTTCTTCAAGTTACAAAATTAAATAAGTTATAGGAACCTCAGCATAGAAAGTGAGTAGATGATGTTTGCAACTCACTATGGTCTTGTTCTCTAATACTGTAGTTATGCTAAAAAAAAACAAACCGTGGAGCCATATGAGTAGTTTTTTTCAAGAAAGAGATCCCATTTGTGCCTTTCATATTGTATAACATTTCAGAGTGATGACCTACTTGTTCTCGTGGTCACATCATACAGTCTGAGTGTTTTAAGTGTTGACGTGCAACTTGTCATTAATAGCTTGTTTAGCCCATGAGTAGCTTGCATGAATATAGTTATTGCATGCTAGCCATGTTGTTGTATATTAATCAATAAATATTAACAGGAATGATGATAAACTCTTCCCAGGCTGGCTAGATGGATCTGTGCATGGCTATGCAAATAAAACAATTGTTCACTATTTATATTTATGGTCAAATAGCTGATAGGTTACATTACAACTAAGATAGAGCTGTTCTGCCACTGAGTTGTAGTTTCTAGATTAAAACTGTTTAATTGTTATGGTTTTGATTTAAAAAAAATCCTAGTATTCAAGCATAGGGCGTGAACTTCAGTTTTTTGCTCAGTGATGTTTCGCCCTTAACTTACCGTTTTTTGTAAATCAATGCTATTATTGACTCTGAAAGTGTGATTCATGAAGCTGGTCACCATCTTGTATTTCCTTCATAGGATGGAATCCGGGGGGCTACTTTAAAAGTTTTATTTTCATTTCAAATTTACTATAAAGTCTGTATAGTCCTTAAGAGAAGAGAAACTTACAGATTTGGAAGCTAGTCAAGTGACAGCCTGATTTCTTCTTCCTGAAAGTTTATGATGGTGTCAATAGGGTCCTAAAACACATCATTATCGGCATGTCTCATTGGATGGCAGTATAGGAGGTATAAGCTCTGAGATCAACATATGATATACTTGTATCTGTAGGACGTATTAATCTATCTGAAAAAAATGTTGTTTCTCTAGATATCTGATGCAATCAAGTGGATTAGGTTTCATCGGATTTACAAAAATATAATAGTCATACTTCGACTAATGTACAGTATTTATTTTTAATTACCTAAATGTATTGAATGTATGAAAATACTTGGGCTTTAGTCTAGTCTAGTATTTTTCAACTAATTAGAGGCATGCAGATGTCCAGTATCGCCCCCATCATGTTATGAATCCTATTCACACAATACTTGGAAACAGTATGATAACTGTACAAAGGAAGATGAGCCTCTTAACTGCACTTCCTTGCATTATATAAACTTAGCCTACCAAAGAGACCTCTCCAAAGAACGTCTGAGCTGTTAACTATTCAATGACACTCTTCTCTTGTGGTCTGATCCAAAGTCCACTGAATTCAATGGTAGACTTTCCATTGATTGAATTAGCTTTTTTTCAGACTCTTGGTGATTATGGAACCAATATCCTAGAATGGTGAGTAAATGAGTAGGTCACAGTGCTTAAATGAGTTGCTGGCTTTCTAATGATCGGTAAAATGGAGATGCTAACTACTTGTGTTAACTAACAATCAGTTGCCACTCTTCACATGAATAGTGATGTTAACCCTAGCACCCTGACTAATTTCCATACTAGCCAATTATATTCTGCTAGCTTGAATTCTCCCTCAGTTGTATAAGAGCAGGACTGTTTGAAAGTTTTCTGTTGCAGCTGTTTTTTATAGAAAATTGGGTTTTTGATTGAAATAAATCTTTTGTGAGAAATGTCTGTTTTCCACAAAAGAAGAACTTTCAATTGGGGGAAAAAAAGAGTGCACAAAATCTGAAAATTTTTTACCTGGAAATAAGAAAAGGAGTACTTGTGGCACCTTAGAGACTAACCAATTTATTTGAGCATGAGCTTTCGTGAGCTACAGCTCACTTCATCAGATGTGCATCTGATGAAGTGAGCTGTAGCTCACGAAAGCTCATGTGCATCTGATGAAGTGAGCTGTAGCTCACGAAAGCTCATGCTCAAATAAATTGGTTAGTCTCTAAGGTGCCACAAGTACTCCTTTTCTTTTTGCGAATACAGACTAACACGGCTGTTACTCTGAAACCTGTCATTACCTGGAAATGCTGCTGCTGCTATGCTTCATGGGAGTTGTAGTTTGGGTGCTTCATTTCCCTCATTCTCTTCTATGTACTGGGTTCCCTGGCAGACTACATCTCTCAAGATGCATCATGCTGCAGTCTCAGGAAAAAGGTAGAAACATGGTGTATCAGGGGAGATGTAGTCTGGCCTGGAAACTCAGGCTTTAGAGGAGAATTGGGATGTGGGACAGCCAAACTGTCCCTGAAGCTCTGTGGTGGTATTTCTGGATAGACATTTTCAGGTTTTGCTGAATAATTTGACCCCAAAAGTCAAAATTTTCTGTGGGGATGGGAGGAGGGAACCACATTTTCAAACTAGCTCTGTAAATAAGGTATTCTTCACTTCCTATTATAAACTGCTATAGAGCTGTGCTGTGCACAGAATACGCCAGTACTAAAACATCCTTGGAATTTCTTAACATTATAAATGACTCTTTCTTAACTCAAAAAAGTATTGCAGCCAACTTGGAGGAATTCTTTAGACCTTGTCCCAGAAGATAAACCAGAACTGATCATGGATTTAAAAATTAATGGTATTTTAGGTACAAGTGATCATGACTAAGTCTATGTTTTAGTCAGATATTTTTAGTAAAAGTCATGGACAGGTCATGAGCAGTAAACAAAAATTCATGGCCTGTGACCTGTGCATGACTTTTACTATATACCCCTGACTAAAACTTGGGGGGTGGCTCAGGGGTGGTTGGCTGTGGGGGTGGCCCAGGGGACATGTCCGGCGGGTGCCATGGGTGCTCGGGGTGGGGGGAGTGGGCTAGGGCAGGGGTTGGTAGGGGCTGGGGCAGGTTCCCTACCTGGCTCCTGGGAAGCAGGGACCTCCAGCTCCTAGCTCCATGTGTTGCCTTCGTTCCACCCCAAGCCCTGGTTCTGCAGCTCCCATTGGCTGGGAACTTCAGCCAATGGGAGCTAAGGGGGCAGTGCCTGCACCTGTGAGCAGAGGTAGCACGTGGAGCTAGGAGCTGAGGGAGGGGAGATCCTCTTGGCCTTCCGGGGAGCCACCACCCCGCACCCCAATCCCCAGCCCTGAGGGCCCCCCCGCAACTTCTGCTGCTGGGGGGAGAGAGTGGGGAGCCCAAGACTGCCCCAGCAGCAGCTGGTGCGACTGGCCCACGGCTGCCCAAGCTGCTCAGGTGGCTCCTGGGCCAGCCGCACAGACTGCTGCAGAAGTCACAGAGGTCACGGAATATGTGACTTCCGTGACCTCTGTGACAAACACGGAGCCTTAATCATGACTTGATCACATTTATAATGTGCAAGCAGAATGAAGTCCAGATCAGTAATATATATACTTGGTGCTTTAATGGTGCCCAACTTTACAAAGCTAAAAACAATTATGTGTCAAATGAGCTGGGAGGAAGAATTTAATTAGAAAAATGTGAATGATATTTGGAAATAAATTAAGAACACCTTACTAGAGGCCCAGAAAGCCACAATCCTACAATTGAGGAAGAAGGCCAGACTGGTTAAAATCTAACCTGGTTTAGAGTGGAAATGAGGGCAGCTGTAAAAATATATAACAGATGGAAGAAGAGGGAAGTTAATGGAAATGAATATAAATCAGAAGTTAGAAATGTAGAAAGTTGGTAAGCGAAGCAAAGGGATACAAGGCGAAACCTTTGGCGAGTAGAGTTAAGGACAATAAGGAGTTTCTTAAGTATGTTAGGAACAAAAAGAATCCTGACAATGGTGTGGTAGAATTATCAATAATAATCAAAAAAGGCAGCAGTGTCTACTGTGTATTTCTGTTCTGTATTTGGGGGAAAAACAGATGATTTAGTCTGATCATATGGTGATGATACCACTCATTCCATTCCACTAGTCTCTTACGAGGATGCTAAATAGCAGGTGCTAAAGTTAAACATTTTAAAATCATCAGTTCTAGATAACTTGCATTAAGAGTTTTAAAAGAGCTGTCTGAGAGACTCACTGGACCGTTAATGTTCATTTTCAGTAAGTCTTGGGGCACTGGGGAAGTTCCAGAAGACTGAAAGAAAGCCAGCGTTTTGTCATTTTTTAAAAAGGGTAAACAGGCCTATGATTACCAGAGTTATCCCGTTAGCTTGACGTTGATCCTTAGCAAGATAATAGAGTGGCTGATATGGGACTTGATTAATAAAAAATTAGAGGAGGATAATGTAATTAGTGCAAATCAATATGGCTTTATGGAAAACAGATCCTGTTAAACTAACTTGATATCTTTTTTTATTAGGTTGCAAGTTGGATAAGGGTAATAGTGTTGATGTAATAATTTTTTGTAAGTCATTTGACTTGGTTCAGCACAACATTTCAATTAGGAAACTTGAATTATATAAAATTAACATGGCACACATGGCTGAATTAAAAGCTGGCTAACTGACAGATCTCAAAATGTAATTGTAAACAGGGAATCATCAACAAGTGTTTTTCCAGTGAGATTCTGCAGGGGCTGGTTCTTGGCCCTATGTTATTTAACATTTTTATCAATGATCTGGAAGAAAATATAAAATCAGCACTGTTAGAATTTTCAGATGACACAAAAATTGGAGGTAGAAGTAAATAATGAAGAGGATAGGATCACTGATCTGGATTGCTTGATAAACTGGGCCCAAGCAAGCAGTGTGCATTTTAATAGAGCTAAATGTAAAGGTATCCGTTTAGGAGCAAATTGTGTAGCCATTCTTAAAGGATGGGGGACTTTATCCCGGGAAGTAGTGACTCTGGAAAAGATTTGGGGGTCATAGTGGATATTTAATTACACATGAATTCCCAGTGTGATACTGTAGCCAACAAGAGTTAATGTGATCCTGGAATGCATAAACAGGAGAATCTCCAGTAGAAGTAGAGAGGTTATTTTACATCTGTATTTGGCACTGGTGCAGTTGCTGCTGGAATACTGTGTCCAGTTCTGGTGCCCACAATTCAAGAAGGATGTTGATAAACTGGAGAGGATTCAGAGAAGAACCATGAGAATGGTTAAAGGATTAGAAAACATACCTTATAGTGACAGAGTCAAGGATCTCAATTTATTTATTTTAACAAAGAGAAGGTCGAGGGATGACTAGATTACGGTCTATAAATATCTACATGGGGAACAAATATTTTAAAAAGGCTCTTCAACCTAGCAGAAAAAAGTATAATACAATACTATGGCTGGAAGTTGAAACTAGACAAATTCAGACTAGATATAAGGTGTCAATTTTTAATGGCGAGAGTAACTAACCAATGGAACAATTTACCAAGGGTTGTATTGGATTCTCCATCACTGACCATTTTAAAATCAAGATTGGATGCTTTCTAAAGATACTCTCTAGGAATCATTTTGGGGAAGTTATATGGCTTGTGCTGTACTGAAGGTCAAATTGGATGATCACAGTGATCTTATGGCCTTCATATCTATTAATATTATACCCTAAATTCAGCTGGATTTCAGTAGTAGACCCCTGTGTAGCACTGTATTTCTGGTAAAGTTTGTAAAGTCTCTTCAGGATGAAAGGTGCTTTATATATACCGGTATGTAAAATAAAAGCTTAAAGCGCTATTTCAGGTTTATGCTATATGAATACTGGTGAGAGGCAACTAGAACTTGACAAAAATCTCTACACGTGAGAATGAAAAGTATGAGAATATCTGATCAGGGACACAAGTTTTATACAGCAAAAAAGAGACATCAAGAAAGCGTGAGCAAGATCAGGATAATTTGGGGTGGTGTGAAGGAGCATTTGGAGCAATATACTTTTATGGGGAAGGAAACACAAGCATAGAAAGTCAAGTTGAGGTGGGAAATGAGCATGAATCTATGCATTTTTAGAAATATTTCTAGGTAACCAAAAAATGGCCAAACTGATGAAGAGAATTGGGCGCTGTGTGGTTCTGGGGATATCATAATCCGTTAAACTTTGCTCTTGTGGTTTATGATGTCACCAAAACCATCTGAGGTTTTTATATCCTTGTAAATCCCTATCATTCATGACTCTCACTTATTCTGCATACAGTTCATGAATTTTTACATACCAGGCGGTTTGCTTACATAAGTTATTTAAAAAGTTTAGTTTGCTATTTGATACAGTAAACACTCAAGTCTTCAACTTGTTTTGTTCACTTATTAGTTCTTTTCCTTAAGATTTTCTTTGTTACAATATAAAAGATATGTTATAGAAGCAATTCCTGTTGGAGATGTTGGTGTAAAAATACATGCATTGTTAACATCTTCCTGACAGGATTATGTTGTTACTTTTTTTGCTTTTGGTTTGTGAGAAGGTTGAACAGATTCAGACAATCCTCAGGTGTGATCCTTTTATAAAATTGTCTTAAATTACAATTTACTCTAAACGGTAATTCTTATGTGTCTTTTAATTCTGAAAATATTCCAGTTAATTTCTACTATGTAGATTGTGTCACACATAAGTATTTATGTAGACACATGCTACATTATAGTTAATGGACTAAATTCTGCCCTTGAATCTGTTTGCATAGCTCCCATTAAAATCCGTGGTTGGTGTGTGTGCGCAACTGAGGGCATTACTGTTATGTCTAGACAAAAAATACCCTCATACTTGTATTGATAGTCTGAGACTAGTAGCAGTAAAAGGGAGAAAAAAACTGTCCTTGATTAAAAATAGAGTCTGAAATTATGGTGTATAAACCTTAAAATTCAGCTTTAGATATAGGGGAAATAAAATTTTACATGTAGAAAATATTTTAAAAAACGTGAAAAAGGTTTCTAAAGTAGTTTTTCTCTCCTATGTGGAATATGAATAATCATTTTAGGGATGGTCTTCATAACATACTCCCTCTCTTGAAGAATGTAGCAATCCCAAACTCATGCTGATAAAACGCTTAACATCATGCCACGCTTCCATGTATGTAAATAATTATTCCTGATTAAAATATGCACACGTGTCCAGATCTGAAGACTGGGCACGTTTTTTCCGTCAGCTTCAATTTTGAAGACTCTTTCCTAGTTTTTGAAAAATGCAAATTTTGAATGTGTGTATGTGGCATTGGAGTCTATATTTTGTTTTCAAAGTAGCATCTGCACAAGAATATGCTTGAGATTATTTACCAAGTAATTGTGGAAGTATAATTTGACTCATTTTTCAAAATACAGGGACATAAAAATATTAAATGTTTCACTAAAATTCCATATAGTCCTTTTAAAATCACCTAAACTGAAAAAAAATATTTAATTTGCTTCATTTTTTTGGAAAAAACAGTCTTCTTTCCTTCAAGGGTTAATGTTAAGATTTAGAAAATGCAAAGTTTTTACTTTCATTATGAAGTGATGAATATTAGTGTTAAAATGGAGGTATAGTTGCTATCAAACTTAGTTGCTGTTATCGGGACTGATCCAAAGTCAATTTAAATCAATGGGAGTCTTTCCATTGATTTTATCATATATTGATGTTTGGGGACTTGCTTTCTTTTTCCCCATCTTATCTGTTGGTGAAATAAACTCTTCTTCCTTCTTTCCACTGTCCCTCAAGAAAGCCAGCTTCAGGGGTCATACTTGGGGTAGCCAGTCTCTGGGACTTTCTTCTTATCCTGGCTTCAGGATAGAACATATTTTGTTGAGGAAAAAGAGTCTTTAGGTCTCTTCTTGTCATCCGCCAGACAAAGTAGCCTTTAGGCTTAAGGGGCATGTTCTAGGGGCTTCTCTCCCACACTGGAAGTCTCAGAAGCCAGCAGGTGAGGCTAGTCTTTCCCCAACACATCATTCTCACAGTCAGAAATTGGCTTGGACATGCAGGAGGGCTGGATCTACTCCCGAAAAGGGATGTGTCTGTCTGGTTCTACCCTCTGTTATGGTTACTGGCGAGCAAGATGTAGGGACAGAGTATCTGAGACTTTTGGTCATTGTAAGCTTTCTGCTGCTGCTGCTGATGGCCTCTCCCTACTTTCCATATTAGATGTCAGTGATGATGTCCAACACAGACTATTACCCTCCTTAAGCAATAGCACATCTGTCTATTTTTACTCCCATGAGACCTGATCCAAATCCCACTAAAGTCAATGGAAGTCTGTCCTTTGACTTCAGTTGGCTTCAGATCAGGTCCATAGTAAGTCATCAGCTACTGCAAGATCAGTGGCTAATAGAATATTATTAAACTAAAATATATTTGCTTCACATTTTCATTTCTTTCAGTGAAAACTGTGCTAAAGAATCAGATTAGATACACTGGTTCTCAACAAATCCCTTTTATTGGACATGTATTAAATTACTGTATAACTGTGCCATTTTTGTTCATTCTAAATACTATTGTGCTTCT